>NW_026262723.1:21109633-22419179 GCF_021869535.1 Mytilus californianus | reverse complement strand
AAATGCTAAATCTTCGCTTTTTTTAGCGTGACTAGTTTCATCGTTTATAAAGGTTATATACAGTACCATCCCGACTGCAATACACAGACCTGAAAAATACATATCAGGCCGTTAGTTTTCTCGTTTGAATAGTTTTACATTTGTCATTTTCGTGCCTTTTATAGCTGACTATGCCTTATGGGCTTTGATCATTGTTGAAGGCCGTATGGTGACCTATAGTTGTTAATTTCTGTGTCAATTGGTCTCTTGTGGAGAGTTGTCTCATTGGCAATTAACCACATCTTCTTATTTTTATATGTTTTGAAAGAAACTAATGACTAGTTATAACTAATTTTAGTAATGATGATTGCAGTCAAACCAATGTCATATGTAACAATGGAATGGAAGGGATGGAAAACCAATGTCATATGTCACAATGGAATGGAAGGGATGGAAAACCAATGTCATATGTCACAATGGAATGGAACGGATGGAAAACCAATGTCATATGTCACAATGGAATGGAAGGGATGGAAAACCAATGTCATATGTCACAATGGAATGGAAGGGATGGAAAACCAATGTCATATGTCACAATGGAATGGAAGGGATGGAAAACCATGTCATATGTCACAATGTTATGGAAGGGATGGAAAACCAATGTCATATGTCACAACGGAATGGAAGGGATGGAAAACCAATGTCATATGTCACTATGTCACAATGGCATGGAAGGGATGGAAAACCAATGTCATATGTCACAATGTTATGGAAGGGATGGAAAACCAATGTCATATGTCACAATGGTATGGAAGGGATGGAAAACCAATGTCATATGTCACAATGGTATGGAAGGGATGGAAAACTAATGTCATATGTCACAATGGAATGGAAGGGATGGAAAACCAATGTCATATGTCACAATGGAATGGAAGGGATGGAAAACCAATGTCATATGTCACAATGGAATGGAAGGGATGGAAAACCAATGTCATATGTCACAATGTTATGGAAGGGATGGAAAACCAATGTCATATGTCACAATGTTATGGAAAGGATGGAAAACCAATGTCATATGTCACAATGTTATGGAAGGGATGGAAAACCAATGTCATATGTCACAATGGAATGGAAGGGATGTCAAACCAATGTCATATGTCACAATGGAATGGAAGGGATGGAAAACCAATGTCAAATGTCACAATGGAATGGAAGGGATGGAAAACCAATGTCATATGTCACAATGGAATGGAAGGGATGTCAAACCAATGTCATATGTTACAATGGAATGGAAGGGATGGAAAACCATGTCATATGTCACAATGTTATGGAAGGGATGGAAAACCAATGTCAAATGTCACAATGGAATGGAAGGGATGGAAAACCAATGTCATATGTCACTATGTCACAATGGAATGGAAGGGATGGAAAACCAATGTCATATGTCACAATGTTATGGAAGGGATGGAAAACCAATGTCATATGTCACAATGGAATGGAAGGGATGGAAAACCAATGTCATATGTCACAATGGTATGGAAGGGATGGAAAACCAATGTCATATGTCACAATGGTATGGAAGGGATGGAAACCCAATGTCATATGTCACAATGGAATGGAAGGAATGGAAAACCAATGTCATATGTCACAATGGAATGGAAGGGATGGAAGACCAATGTCATATGTCTTAATGGAATGGAAGGGATGGTAGACCAATGTCATATGTCACAATGGAATGGAAGGGATGGAAGACCAATGTCATATGTCACAATGGAATGGAAGGGATGGAAAACCAATGTCATATGTCACAATGGAATGGAAGGGATGGAAAACCAATGTCATATGTCACAATTGAATAGAAGGGATGGAAAACCAATGTCATATGTCACAATGGAATGGAAGGGATGGAAAACCAAGGTCATATGTCACAATGGAATGGAAGGGATGGAAAACCAATGTCATATGTCACAATGGAATGGAAGGGATGTCAAACCAATGTCATATGTCACAATGGAATGGAAGGGATGTCAAACCAATGTCATATGTCACAATGGAATGGAAGGGATGGAATAAATACTTTATACATTGTATGCGCCGAAAGTGCTTTTCTGGATTGACATTCTCCTGGAACGCTCAAACTGTGTGCGCCGGAAGCGCTTTTCTGGATTGACATTCTCCTGGAATGCTCAAACTGTATGCGCCTGAAGCGCTTTTCTGGATTGACATTCTCCTGGGCGCTCAAACCTAATATAAATGTAACTGTATCGTATGCCCTTAAAAAGGACCTAAACAGAATCTTATCTTATCTTCCTAAACGGAATCATACTTTTCCAAGCCCTCGAATAAAGTAGATTGTTACTAGCAATATAAATACAACACTTCCGGTAAGAATATCAAAGCAGAAAATTCCTACACTGAACTTTTCTGGAGATTTTATCAGATATTTTGTCGAATTATTTATAGTGTGGATTCATTATTATTCTTGTGGTAACAATTTTCGTTGACTTTGCAAGTAAAGGTAAACTACGAATTTAAATGTTCTTCGAAGTATTAATTTTCTATATGCTGGTATGCATAATTGTTTTTTTATTGAACAGTATTCTTAAAATCAAAATAGATAAGCAAATAAAATGATAAAACCTCTGATTTCGGTTTTTTTGTTTGTATTTACCGATATAAATTCTATATCATGTTGAGGACTGTTGTGTGTCATTCTCATCTCATTTTTTGTTGGCCAATGGAGCTGAAAGTCTTTCTGTGATATGTTTTTTATAGTCTTTTTCGACATCTTTTTACAATTTGAAATTGCAGATCCCTACAGTTTCCGGTACATGTTAAACGAATCAAGTGCAAGTAAAATTCAGCGTTTATTAGTAAACCTGTAACTTTGCAAATGACAGCAAAAAAAAAAAAAAAGAGAAAGGCAACGTTCGGAGTGTGACATGTAAAAATTCTATGCATTACCAATACACGTATAGCTTCATCAGGAGGGCCAGGGCCCCCTTTCCAACCTAATCCGCCTCTGAGATTGCTGTTTGCTTCACGGCCAATCTTTCATGCATATTTTTTTTTTAATAAAAAAATTAAGTTCTGCATTGTCAGTAATTTACCTGCGTTTATGTAAAAAACAGCTGCCAACAATGTTAGTACATTTCCTCGTATATTTCCAACAATATTGAATAAGGTTGAGCATATTATAAGAAAGAAACCAGTTAGAAAGACTGGAGTTGCTTCTCTTTGTGCCTCTGAAAAAGAAAAATAATCATGGTTTTGATTGTTTTTTTGTTTTTGTTTGTTTTGTATTACCGTTAACTAAATATTAATGACAAGGGGAGGGGGGGGGGGGGCGGGCTTAAAAAGTGCCCCTCCCGTTTTTTGATATTTTTTGGCGAGGGAAATGTTATATTCTGGTCATATGTAATAAATTAAGCTATCTGATTCGCAACTTCGTCAAATTGTGCATTGCATGGATTTTTTTTTCGCTAGACAATGATCAAAACATTATTGAAATTATGACTTTCAATTTTGACCCCTTTATCAAAGTTTGCGAGCAGCGTTAACTCTCTGGAATTTGACGTCTGTAGTACGTTTGAATACAAAAATGATAAAAGATTGAGGAAACACAAACTTGAAAGATAAATCGAGATTTTGTTTCTGTTTTATTTCCAGTCAGAAGTTGTGATGCTTAACTTTGTTGAGTTGTATATTTTCACTAGTACAAAGTATTGTCTCTCTACATCTGGTAACTTTGTAAGAATAAGGTAGCTCGCCATCAAATCGAATTCTGGTCAGTATTTTCTCGGGTTCTTGGGTTGTCTTTTTCTTTCAAAAACAATTGTTTGGCATATGACGTTTTCAGTTGTTCTGTTCAATGTAAGATCGGAAGTTTTCCTTTTGTTATTCTTAACATATTGCGGATTGTGGGTAACTACAAAAGGGATAATTTCCCCGTTTCGGTCCCATTTTATTGTTGTTCTAATTCAGTTAACGAGATAACAATGTCCCTTTTAGTTCCAGCATCTATTAGAGAATTGTGTTTATTTTGTTTCCTTAAATATATATATATATGTTAAGTTTGTATTTATGTGTGTTACACAATAACCGAGGCTGCTTTGCTGATGAAATACTCCTAGATTATCGTTTTTATCACATTGATTGAACCATATCTATATAATATGTGACACTCTAATAAACTATTTACTTACTTATAAGGTTATTTCTCTATAACAAATATTTTCAATACATGTCTCATGTTACCTGCGATTGCTGTGGTTGTTTCTTGTTTATCGTTTTTATCTTTTTTGTTAAAACTACTGGAATAATCTAGAGGAGTACAATCCTTGCCTGTAACAATAAGCACTATCATTGTAATGTTTTTTTATAATGTATAAAAGCGATAGGTTTCCAATTATTGTCACATTAACATATAATGTCTATTTAGATTGCTCATCCAATTTTGTCAATATAACGGAACTATATAAATAACTGTCATACAAGTGGGAGGTTGAGCTAGCTATGAAACCAGGTTTAATCCACCATTTTTTTCTATCGGAAAATGTCTGTACAAAGTCAGTAATATGACAGTTGTTTTCCAGTCGTTGCGTTGGTTGATAAAGTCTAACGTTTGATTTTGTCAGTTTTATGGACTTCCTCTTTTTGAATTTATATTGGAGTTCGATATATTTGTTATACTTTTTTATTGTATAAGTAGAACCTCAGACAAAGTAGTATCCTCCACTATAATATGTGATATGTACTACAAAATGTAGTTTATATATTAGTTGAAGAGCGACAGGCCATTATAAACATACGTAAATCTATTTTTAAATGGTGAAACTAAACATTTTTGCAACATACCTTTTCTTTTTTTTATCTTAGAGAAGGTTTAGTACGAATTTTGCTTATCCGTTTATTTGGAGATTGTTTCATATTTCATATCTGGATAATTTTTATTGAGTCTGAACTCGGAAGCGGGTGATGTACGCATAGTGAGAGCGGCTTACCTTGTTGGAGCATGCTTCCTTCTTTTGATTTCATGTGACCTCTGATATGACCTTTGTTTTGTACATAAATCAGGCCATTAGTTTTCTCGTTTGAATTGTTTAATATTTCGGATTTTTATAGCTTAATATGCGATATGGGTTTTGTTCATTGTTGAAGGCCTTACGGTGCCATTTAGTTGTTAACTTCTACGTCACTTCGTCTCTGATGGAAAGTTGTCTCATTAGCAATCATGCCACATATTCCTATTTTTATAGTATTTTTCAAGTTTTTGCTGTTTGTTTGTAAATTCCAATTTGATTTGCGTTGAACACCGTAAACTATTGTTGCATGTTATTAATTGCAACGTACTACCTACCCACAGCATGTATGATACAAAAACGCCAAAGTCCAATTTTCGAAGCGACATTCCACGTTTCCGGCATACCACTATAATTCGTTCCATTGAAGCCATCTTCGGATATGGTAAGCATACTTGCAGTAGGAACTTCCTCACTTAAAAGTAACCAATAATCCGTAGAAATGGCCAGTGCAATGCTAGCTAATGATACAGCTCCTAAACTAAATGCTACACAAGCCAGCATAAACTTTGAGCAATGCATAGTAGATGAATAAGACTGAACAGCCGTCTAATCTACATGTTATATGTGTTGAGTCTATCATTACACAGATCTCAGATACACAAATCTCCGTCTACTGCTGGTTCTTATCCATTTATATTTCTAAAAAATAGAAAATTTGAATAGAAAACCTAAAAGAATCCTTGCTCTATTCAATACAAGTTTAATTGAAAAATTTAGAAAATTAAAAATTATCATCTGAAGTCATGTCTAAAAGTACTTCCGGTTTGATGTAAGCATTGTAAGGTCATTTATGTAAAGATACCCTCAAGTCTTAATAATTCTCCTGGAAAACATTACCACATGTGGAGCAGAATAGGCTTACCCTTCCAGAACACCTGAGATCAACCCCGGTTTTTTTGTGGGGTTTGTGTTGCTCAGTCTTTAGTTTCAATGTTGTGTTTTGTTTACCCCTTTTTTTTTTGGTCGTTTTTCGTTTTTTTCCATGGCGTTGTCAGTTTGTCTTCGAATTTTGAGTTTGAACATATTTAGGTATCTATCGCCTCTTTATGTTTGTTTTACATATAATCTTGGTTAATTTTAGAAACGGTACCACTGTTGGTTTGTCGTTGAAACAATTCAAGCAAGACAATTATAAAACCTTACAAGTAAAGAAGACTGGAACCAAATTAGTTTCGAATCAGCGGAAACAACGAAAGGAAACTATACATAAACAGGTCACATTTGTTTGTTCCTAACTCAACTTTAGCCAGCAACCTTGTATGTGGTTGTGTTATGTCATATCTTTATGGTTTTTCATTGAAAAAAGTTTAATAGAAGGTCTTTGATAGTTACTGGTTCCTAAAAATTGATTAATTTACAAACTTTTAAGATTGATGACCATTAAGAGTTAAGCATATTTATAGACACATTTCTTCTATTTGTGAGGGGGATGATTGACATCTAAATGTTTTGATTATTTGGGTCAATGGTCTGCTGTTTTCTTGACGTAAACCCGCCCTTTATCTGCTCTTATTCATATAGATTGTTGTCGGTCTAAATAGGAAAGAAAAGATCTTAATTCCGACAAGCTAAACAGTCAGATATATAAAAACTGGTAGCATGGAATCTTATTGGCTTTAAAACTCAATAGTCTGACAGTCACATATCTGTAACATTAACAAGCTTACTTGAACCAACCAGTTGTTGGCATGATATGGGTTATGTTCTTCTCATATAATTTATGATGGCATGATACTAAACCCCTAACGGGGGTATTGTAGTTGATTTTCATATGATGAAGACATAATCTTTCGATCAGTTTAATTGAGGTCTGGAGCTGGCATGTCAGTAACTGCTAGTAGTCCTTTGTTAATTCATATTGACTATTGTCATTTTGCTTAGTTTCTTTTGTTACCTATTCTAACATCGGACTCGGTCTTCTTTTAAACTGAGTTTTACTGTGCGTATTGCTGCGTGTTTGTTTATTCCACGTTGGCTACAGGTATAGGGGAAGGGTTTTGAGATCTCATAAACATGTTTAACCCCGCCGCATTTTTAAGCCTGTCCCAAGTCAGGAACCTCAAGCCTTTGTTAGTCTTGTGTGTGTTTTTTTTTAAAGTTTTTGTTCCTTTGTTTGTTTCGGAGTTTAGTGTGGCGTCCATTTTGCTGAACTAGTATAGATTTTCTCGCTGCGTTGAAGACTCATTGGTGGCCATGTGCTGTTTTCTACTCCTTGGTTGGGTTGTTGTCTCTTTGACACATTCTCCGTCTCCATTCTCTATTCTATTTGATATACTATTCAAGAGACGCTTATATATGGAAGACCATTTCTGAAGATATGCCGTAAAAGCGAATCTGAATGGTTTGATGAATTTACTAATCTCATTATCTAATGAATACATACACTGATCGAAACATTAAAAGGTAATTTGCAGATATCGTTTTATATTATAACTTTTGCACTGCTTATGGCACACGTTCACACATATGATGGGAAGAACGGATATGATATAAAATAATGTTTGTGACTATTCCAAGTGAGGAGCCTGTAAATCAGTAGTTGTCGGTTTTTTGCTGTATATCATATGTGTTTTTTGTGTGTTTTGTACATAAATCAGGCCATATGTTTTCTTATTTACATTGTTTACATTTTGTTATGTCTAGGTCTTTTAAAGCTTTCTATGTGGTATGAGTTTCGCTCATCGTTGAAAGCCGCATACGGCGACCTATAGTAGATAACATCCACACCATTTGTTCTCTGATGGATACTTGTCTCACTGGCAAGCTTACCACATCTCCTTATTTTATGTTGTGCATCAACGTATGACACACAAGCAATACGTTACCTAAAAAAATTCAAAGGAGCATTGACACTTTATCATAGAAAATTAAATCAAATATATACTTGAATCCTACATTACCCACTACAAAAGAAAAAAATATGAGCTATGCATCTGAAATTGACTCTTTAACATATATGAGGATCCATTTGGTAATTTTGATTACCATGTCTCTAAATCTGAAATTGTCTGATTACTTCTCAAAATGTTTGCTTTTTATTTGAATCATCGATTAAGAATTCAGACACTTGTCTATTTTCAAGATACTACAAGCTATATCAGACGAGAATGGTTTATAATTTACATGTGTATAAAAATTGTGTGAAAATAAGACACTGATTACTACGGACATGAACAAGCATCACTTACAACCCCCTTACAATGAGGGCTTACAATGTCTTGTATCTTATTATCTGGTGAATATAAACTACCATTCATGAAAGCTGACACAAACTACTGACAGTGGTATCAAAATGGTTTGAATTTGGTCCATAAATGTCTAATTTTCTTTATTAACAAGATGTTTAGATATCAGTACTTGATGCTCTCACTTTGATGTAGGTTTTTAAAATTTAATCTTGGGAAGATCAATTTGATGGCTTAATAATCTATGTGTCTCGGTTACTACAAATGAGCGACACAACAATCTCTTTTAACAACGTTTCCAATTATCTTTGAAAATATTGTCACTTTAAAGTTTTAATTGCAAGTAGGAAAAAAATGTTACTGTCAATTCGTCAACTTTTACATTTCTGCATTAAACAGATTTGATTAATTATAAATGACAATATTCAATACATATTGTACTTCATTCCTGTTTTTAACATCGAAGCCAAACAATTCTGTATTATGGGTTTAAAGATACCAAAAGTGCAACCAAAGACCATAAGGCGGAAAAACCCAAAGAAATTTAGTCAAAAAGAGAAAAAAAGACGAACAAACTACAAACATCTAAAACCCACTACACAAAAATCTACAACCCACTACACAAAAATCTACAACCCACTACACAAAAATCTACAAACCACTACACAAAAATCTACAACCCACTACACAAAAATCTACAATTCACTACATAAAATCTACAATCCACTACACAAACATCTACAATCCACTTCACAAACATCTACAAACCACTACACAAAAATCTACAAACCACTACACAAAAATCTACAACTTCCACTACACAAAAATCTACAAACCACTACACAAAAATATCAGATTGAGAAACATGAACCCAACCATAAAACGAGAAGTGAACACTGAAGCTGGAAGTTTCAGCAATTCTTGCTCCTCTAGTGGTACCCATCGTAATCTGCACGACAAGTAAACAGCCTTGGAACAAAGAACAAACTAGAGATATGAACTCTATTTATAGGTCTTACTTGAGTTATGCAATACTATAATCGATGACAGTTAATGACGACCAGTTTGAACAGTGAATATGTTTCTTTTTTGTGATATTTAATTCAATGGTAACACTTAGAATGAGTTTCATAACAGCGTGGACATGGACACATAGTAATTAAATGTTATCGTGTGTATCACGGGCTGTCGACAACAAAGACTTCACGCAATTACAGTATGTCAGGGGCCTCTCAATGGGGATATACATGATTACTATCTTTACACATGTCCATTCATAAAATAAAGGTTTTTGCATGAAATTTTATAGGAATTTGTTTTGAATATATTTATATACTCAGAACAAAAAGTTTCTTTTGACAGAATGAGTATATTCAGAGGTGATATCACCAAGTAATCGAAAAAAAAAAAAAAAACGTTATGATTTTTCTTGCACAAACGTTCTGTGGCTACTTAAAAAAAATAAGAGAACATTTATTCGTACGAAATGATGGAGAGTAACCTACGTTCAACTTTCATACTAAGATTATTTATGTTGGTGATAAGAACCCCGCACCTTCAAAAAAAAAAAATCATTTTAGTCCTCTGGACTGCATAATGTTTTGCACTGAACAAATTTGAATTCCCATCGAAGACTCCAACGATCAGATTTTCGTGAATATTTAAATATCATTCTAACAAAAAATAACTCGCGAAAATATCAAGAAGCATATGAATCCGGTCTTGTGTGCATAAATTACGTTGATTGGAGTCAGTGTAGCTTTTGTGGAAACATTGATACATGTATTTATTTTAGATTTTGTTATACCTCAACACGTATAACAACAGTTACGGGATCTATACAGTCCGCCAAAAGTTAAGCACCATCTATTTTTATTGTATCGAAATTTTTTCATTTAAAAAAAAATCAGTTATTCCTCGAAAAAGAGAAAACGTTCAAGTAGCAATTTTGCTAACATATACCATAAACAAACCATAACTTAAGTTTGGTCACATATGCAGGTTCTATGCATTTACATTTTGCGTCATAGAAAGAGTGCAAATTACACAAATCAGAAACGAAATTTAAGTTTCACTGTGATTTTATTTTTTTACAACAATGAATCACCAAATATCATTAAAATTCTCTACAAATAATCTTTGGTATGTTCGGCAAATTTAATGTCAATATTTGAGTCAATAGGATGTGTAACCACCTCTCTTCCGGTACAGTTCCATAACACGGCGTCTCATACTCTGTACAAGCCTTCTGAACTTTAGTTGAGGAAATCTATTCCATTCATCAACAATTGCCACTCTTAAATCGCAAAGATTTTGCAAAGGTGGATCTCTGCGATTGAAATTTCTGTAAAGGCATCCCAGACATGTTCGATAGGGTTCATGTCTGGAGAAATGGAAGGCCAATGTATTCTTGCTCTTTGTACTCGGTTACAATCCTTGCCCTGTGTGGTCTAGCGTTGTCGTCCAGGTACAAGGGTCTTGACGCAAATGGGTGATTATCAAAATGAGGGACTACAATGTTTCTAAGCACCAAATCCCTGTATGTCTGTCCGTTCATATTACCCTGCAGAATATGCATACCCAGCTTACAACGATATGAGAAGCAACCCCATACTGTAACACCACCAGCACCGGATGCCATCGTTGGACAAATGTTGTTTGGTCATATAGGTAGTTTTATTTTCTCGCCAAACTTGTATTCTGCCGTCTACTGGTCTTAACAGAAACCGACTCTCATCTAACAAATGCATTTTTTGCCAGCTTCTCATGTTCCAGCGTCGATGGTCATTAGCCCATTGAAACCTGATTATACGGTGCCTGGCTGTTAGGGCAAGTTTCTTGACAACACGACGTGCTCTTAGGTTGCCTCTATGAAGTCGACGGACCAATGTTCGAACACTAACACGACCACTTGGAGGCCAGTGGTGTCTAAGCTTCGGGGCAGGAGTAAATGGGTTGGCTTAAGCACGACGAATAAGCAGACTGTCGTCACGACTGGTAGTTAAACGGGGTCTTCCGGACCTTGGTCAATCATTTACAGTTCCTGTGTAAACATGAAGTTGTAAAAGTCTGACAATGACGGTGTGATTAACATTGAAATGGTTACCTATGCTCCTAGTGCTCATACCGGCATTTGACATGCCAATTGCTTGTCAACGTTCAGCCACAGATAACTTTCGCCTTGCCATATTACACAATGACTTAATGAAGGTCAAATTTCACCTGTACGCGGGGCAATTTCTTTATACGGACATGTATTATTTATTCCCCCGTCAATGCATGTATTTGTGTTTGTTTACATATAAAGCATTTTTTTTATTTTTGCGATTGACCTATCCACTGAATGATTTGCAATGCATGATGGACTACTTGTCTATAACTGAAATGCTTCTTAATTTTTCACTTATAGCCAGAAACGATTTTTTCTTACTTTTTTCTCTCGATTACTTTGTGATATCACCTCTGATTATACTCATTCTGTCAAAAGAAACGTTTTGCTGTGAGTATATAAATATATTCAAAACAAATTCCTATAAACTTTCAAGCAAAAAAAATTATTTTATGAATGGACATGTGCAAAATAGGAATTATGTATATCCCCATTGAGAGGCCCCTGCCATACTGTAATTGCGTGAAGTCTTTGTTGTCGACAGCCAGTGACCGATACGATATCATTTAGATATCAGTTGTCCATGTCCACACTGTTATGAAATTCATTCTAAAGACAAAGTCAGTAGTTTTAGAAATATTGTGACAAAGTGGATATACTGAAGAAAAAAAAAACAGAATGTTATGCTATTAACCCGTTGAGGGGTTTTCATACTTTCCTCTGATATTCATATAAATTTTATAACAGTAAATATTAAACAAAACTTTTTTTTAAGCGCCCTTTTTGGCATCTTTGTCCTTTAGTCTTTAGAGATAGTTGTCTCATTTTTGATTATTTTTATATGGTCAATTTGCCATCTTAGTTTGGGTGCAATGATATTATTGATGAACTAAACATAACAATAAACTATAAATTTATATTTTTAAAAGTCATGCAAAATATGAGTAAAAATAGCAGTATGAGAATAAGAATCATTCCTTTCTAAAAATGTATAAAGCATGTCAAGAAAAATTGAATTATTCTTTCCTTGAACTTTTAGCAATTGATATGCAAGCGTATACTATTAATAATGCCACACTATTATACACGAAGTTAACAATACTCAAGATTACATTTACGTCTGAAGAACAACATGTTTAATATTTGAAGTATGGTACCTCAAAGTTTATTTACACTTGAGTGATTATTGGGCTATGGTCTCCTGTCTGTTTAGTCCGTCATGTGATGATTCAATGCAATACAAATCAGTTGTTTTATAGTTGACCCGAGATAATATCACTTTATGTTAATCGTTCTGTCGCATAAAACAGCGTCAGTCGTTTGATTAGAAAAATTTGTCTGTGTAAAAATAAGATTTAATCGCAACATACATTTTTAAGAAAAATTAACCTGACGTCCCTCATATAAGACCACTTTAAGATCTATATAATCATGAAAATTGCAAACCAGCTCATCCCAACCCTTTAACCTTTCAACACCTGATATTTTACCCTCTACATGGCTTTCCATACCAAGATAACACAAAAAGATATCAAAAAGAGAAGGGAAGTAAATCGTTTGAAATATACTGGAATACTATATTCGAGAGGGCGATAACATTTCTTTACCCATATGTCATCTCCATAGACACCCGACTTTTTTTTATGTCACGTGACTTACATATTTTACTGTACATTGTGTAACGTGACGGCTCTAGACATTTCATTGTCAATAATATCACACTATATGTATAGATAATATAGAAAAAGATAAAAAGAATTCAGAATTTATTCTTGTTTTCTGAGGGAGCACTCTCTATCATTTCCGTTCCTAAAAGGCAATTGATAGGTCTTAATTGCTTTTCATTAGCTCATGGATACAGAAATTTCTGCAAGCATTGACTAGACTTTGGAATTCAAAGAGAATTAACGATAAAATGATAAAATTAGAAAAATGCTTGACAGAGCGAACCTTTTCACAGCATCAACATGAATGGTGACATTGTATAAAGATTAATGCAAGGATGGTGCTGCATTTAACGATTCGCTATTTACATATGAGGAAAAACTTTAAAAGTCAACTTGGTAGTGTTCATAAAGATTTAATCGAAGCATTCACTGCAGTAAGTCTGAATTAACAAACTTAATTACTTAATAGAATCGAGTTTAAGGATAAAAAAATAGGACTTTTCATCAAAAGAAAAAAAAGATTTCTTTTGATGAAAAATCCCATATTACGCATAACTTTTTCTTTTTGCAATGAATAAATTAAATATGAAATACTGAGTCTCGAAGATGAGGTGTGGTTAACGCACGGCCTTCAACAATGAGCAAAACCCATATCGCGTAGCAAGCTATAAACGGTTACGACATGAACTAAATGCTACATTTGATTAGTTTAGTGATTCAAACTGGTGCATTTGCAATTCAAACAGACGTATGGTTAACGCACGGCCTTCAACAATGAGCAAAATCCATTTCGCATATCAAGCTATAAACGGTTACGACATGAACTAAATGCTACATTTGATTAGTTTAGTGATTCAAACCGGTGCATTTGCAATTCAAACAGACGTTCAGTTATGAAAAATGTTGTTTTGAAGCAAACTTGGTCGTTAAGAATTCAGTCTAATGAACATTATTACAAGACGTAGATATCAAAATTACATATCTTATGCTATTGCAAACTGTCAACTTCTTTAAATTAGCAATGAATTTACATGAACTCTCGCACTTTCAGTGAACGTACTTCAGCCCGGTGTATTTATAACAGATGTAGTGACTGTTTTAGATTTAAAATTCAGGAGTTTTTTTCCCATTGTGTTTTATGTACTGTTGTTTGTCTTTTCGTCGTTTTTTGTTTTTTGCCATGCTATTGTCAGTTTGTTTTTTGTCATGCTATTGTCAGTTTGTTATTTGCCATGCTATTGTCAGTTTGTTTTTTGCCATGCTATTGTCAGTTTGTTTTTTGCCATGCTCTTGTCAGTTTGTTATTTGCCATGCTATTGTCAGTTTGTTTTTTGCCATGCTATTGTCAGTTTGTTATTTGCCATGATATTGTCAGTTTGTTTTTTGCCATGCTATTGTCACATGCTATTGTCAGTTTGTTATTTGCCATGATATTGTCAGTTTGTTTTCGAATTAAGAGTTTTGATATAGCTTTGGTTTCTTCCGTCCCTCTTTTAATTTCATTTATAACGAAATGTGAATGTTTTGAATTTTACTTTGAAATAGATATATCTGTAGAGTAAATGCTAGAATAATACATGACAGGCTGTGGTTTTCATTCTGTGTGATGTTACCTTAAGCTTGAGAAAAGTATCTGAATAAGATATGGGTTTTGCTTATAAGGGTTAATCCCGTTAAATTGTTATCAAAAACATGAAAAAGAATAACAAAAATGTTCGAAGTAAATAAAATTTAAATATGTTTGTGATATTTTTTTCAACAGACAATCGAGATGCATATGGGTGATGATCGTGCTTCCATTTTTAATCAACTGATTTCCCCCCTCCCCACCCATATACATGTAGCCCTATTTTTAATCCCACTACCAAAATGTAATGATTTTCCGTACTCTAAGTAACTACAAAATTTTCATTTTTTTATTGAGTCTTTTACACCTAACATGACATAAAGGTTTGATCTATAAAATGGATTGCAATTAGCGATCGACAATTGACAACTGAATTAGTCCTTGGACAAAAACTCTGCGACAATTTTTGATGAACTTTACATTTATATGTAACAAATCTAAAAAAAAATGGATATGAAATGTGTATATATCAACTGGGGTTTTACTCAAGAACCTTGTTTCATAGCAGTATTTTGTACGAAGACGGTTGATGCGTACACAAAATTACTTGGCCATATGTGTAAATTTGAGTGAATCTCTTAGAATTCATTGGTACTATTGCAGATTATCTGTATCCAGAGGACTAATGGTATGTTCTGTTCAATGAAGTGCATTATTAACTTCATTGGTGACATATACCATTTTAACCTTGCCTTACCAAATATGTGCCACATATCGAGCAGAAAATTCCTCTCATCTAAAGCAAACTATTTTACATATCATCACCAGGTATTAGTATGTTTCCATGTTCAAACTGACTCCATCTTAAGCTTTGTGTGTATTGTTTGGTATGTGCTTGCTTCTTTGATTCACACTTTGTGTGTATTGTTTGGTAGGTGCTTGCTTCTTTGATTCACACTTTGTGTGTATTGTTTGGTAGGTGCTTGCTTCTTTGATTCACACTTTGTGTGTATTGTTTGGTAGGTGATTGCTTCTTTGATTCACACTTTGTTTGTATTGTTTGGTAGGTGCTTTCTTCTTTGATTCACACTTTGTGTGTATTGTTTAGTAGGTGCTTGCTTCTTTGATTCACACTGTAAAATAGTGTTCTTTCTTTGATGTTTGGTTTTTTAGTTTCTTCAAACTTTTCTGACGGCACGCAATGTTATAACGATACCTTTTTGTATTTGTTCACATAGTTTTCTTTGATGTTTGGTTTTTTAGTTTCTTCAAACTTTTCTGACGGTACGCAATGTTATAACGATACCTTTTTGTATTTGTTCACATAGTTGCACTGAAACTTTGTCATGTAAACGTAAGTTGATTAGCATTTATCTTAAAAGCATAATTATCAAATCCTCGTTAGGTTTCTCACATTCTACTTTCGATAGTGGGGGAATTGTCCCTTTTCACTTCGATTTCATCGCAATTTCGCTATTCGATCAATTATCTAAACTTATTACACCTTCAATATCTACATCAAACACCTGTTAAACATACACATATCATTTTATGTAAGATTCTTATTTGGATGCATGAGGTTAAGATTTAACTTTACACTAATTTATAAACCTTTAATGATATGAGGATGCTAGTTATAAACAGTCATTAGCAAAGAAATTTAACACAAAGCCATTAATAGAAAATAAATCAAGACAGTTTCTTAATGTTCATATGCGTTGTTATATGTGTACATTTTCAAATTAGTTCAACGAGTGTAGGGAATTTCGTCTTCTACAACAACAACACGAAAATAAAAAAAAAAAAATCACAACTTCCTTTTTTCAGACGTCCAACAATTGTGTTGAATTGTTGGGTTATAAGAAACACTGCAGATAGAAAACACATTGAAAGTGGATGTAAAATATAAATATGCAGAAGTTTTTGGCGGCATTTTTCAGTTTAAACCAAAAGTATGGACTGTTGTTTTTAATCAGGTAGAAGCTAAATAGTATTAGTAAAACCAGTGAGAATCTATGAAGGGGATATCATTGATAACAAATCATAAGTCAAAGACAACACCTCGAACAAAAGACCAATGATAACTAACTAAATCCGGTGGCTGTACTTCGGAGTAGTTGTTATAAAGTCACGGCATATGTTGTGTTTGGAAAAAAAAATATAGGTTAATATGTTATCCTCACTTATTAGAGTCATATTATACTTCAAATTTAGAAAAAAAAAAGATTTAATTTGTTTTGAATACTTGAATGGCTAAGTTTTACTATACAACACATGAACACGGACTTTCTTTTAGAAGAAATCCTTTATCTTATCAAAATCTCCAGAAATGTACTGCAGTCTGCTATTGAATTGGTTTCTTCCCGTAGTCTTAATTCACCGATAGCTTTTTCGTATGCAGTGACCTTAACCACGAGACCTCTCGTGAGTACTTTGGCAATTGCACAGCACAAGTGCGAGGGAAAACCGTGATGAAAGAAAAGGTTAACAAACGTGGAAGTTAGATAGTTTTAATTGATTCTGATAGAAAAATTGATACATTACATCATTCAACAACTGTATGACAAAGTTAAATTAACAAATAGAAACGTATTGAAAATATATAAAACAAAATCGCACGATTGCATTCTGTCATTTCTCTTATTTTTCACGTGATCCGTGATTTTGTGTTGATTGTTTATTAATGTCACGTTTGGTAAACTTCGGCAAAAATAAACACGAAAGTTATTTAGCAGGGAAATTTTCAATGAGTGAAATTTTTTTTGTCGATCATATGTAATTAATTCGTAATAAATGTAAAAATACGTGCAAAGAGGACTCAGTTTAGCATATATACAGTCATTGCTTCAAACTCGCTTCATATGGTTTTAAGGATTACTAATAAATATTATCATTTGTTACAATTATCGTTGGACCTTCAACAGACATTTATTGTTCAACCGAATGAAATGAATGGTACAAAATATGTTCACGCAAAGTGAGTTTTACTTACAAGTTAATCCTTGATTATGTGTAGAAAAACAGTTGCGATCTAACCGATGTTACAGTCACAACATGAGAAACAAAAAAAGAAATCTAAGAACATTTAGGTAAAATAGATATACACCCTACCTGTATCGACACCTCGCATTGTTTGTTAACAAGAATATAATGTTTGACATTTAGTTATATATAATCTCAAAACCTATCTCATTATTTATTAATCACATATAAAAGCAGTCTCATTTCTCATATTTCTAATTCCAAAAATGCCATTACAATCGCAGCATAGAAATTTATCAAATAAATGTAGTTGTATTTCAGTAGTCCCCAAAGCAAAGCAATCAAAAAGGATTCCTTGTCAAATGCCATTATAGAGATCAACACACCAAGAAAATTTAATCTATCAAAAATCTAATTACGTGTTTATTTTACCCAACGTGATCTGCTCACTGTCAATTTCAAAATGTTGAAAATGGAAGACTGCAGCTTCGGTCAATAATAATAATTGTTAAATTGTAGTTTATTGGATAATAGTACAATACAATATTTATCTGTAATAAAGATATATAACAGTTTCTGTACATCGATATTTATAATTCTTGATAGAAAGGAAGGAATTACGCAACAATGGAACATTACCGACATCAGATCGTATACATGTTTTGAAATTTTAGTCGTTTTGGGACCAGAAGAATATAAAGAACATTCGGAAAAATTTTAAAATAACACAAATGTGCTGTACAAAATGCATGAATAATTAATAACAAACCATTAGCTTGTTGTAACAAATATATTTTCGATCAAAATTTAAGTGCAATCTTGCACTTTTTTTTAAAACTTAATAATTAAATTCTAAACCCTCTCAAGCGAGTACAAAAAAAAATCAGGTATTAAAAAATGTAACATCGTATTTTACAAACATGTGTCCAGTAAAGTCTTGTTTACAAAACTCATACTGTACATTTGTTCTACTGTAACGTAAAATTATCGAAATGTTGCCATGTTGGCTAATAGCTTTATAATCTGTTTTATTAACGAAGTTAAATACCAGAGAATTGAAGGAAATTTTGATTTATGAATATCAAAGAGGCTTAATAATATTACGTAGCAAATTTTCAACGGTTTTACAAATATCTTTAATGTCAAAAAGTTATCGAGGTTGAAGATATATTCATACAAAATAATAAAAAAAATGTAATATTTTGAAAATCGAAGAACATACATAACCAAAATGAACTAATTTGCATTTAAAAGAAAAATCATATAAACTATATTTCAGCGATATAATATTTAATTCGGTTAAAAATGCCCGTCTTATTAATTTTTTCGGTAATTACTAACAATGTGTCAACAAAATTTCAAAATTTCAGTTTTGATCTATTTTCCACCCTGTACAAATTGCTTACTTGTTTAAATACGACATGCTTTGCTGTAATAATGCACACGAAACTGTTACATTGTCAATTAAATTAAATATTGAAATTTCACTGACCCTAGTGTGATATATGTACGACCTCCAATATAACTGAAAAAAAAGAACAGTCACGATAAAACGCCACTATTGATCATTTCAAAATTTAGAAAAGCACTTCGGACGCATGAAATTTATAACGTATTGTTTTCATTGTTTATAGCACGGGGTCGATACCTCTGCTGGTGGACTATGAGTCCCCGAGTGTGACATCAGCTCAGTAGTCAGTACTTCGGGACTGACATGATTCATAACCTTTCTAAAATTGTCTGTGTATAGATTTTAAACCAAGGTTTCAACTCCCTCAGGCAAAGTTAACCTTAGATGGATTTGGCTCTTTTTATTAGGTCCTTTTTGTGTCTTCAACTGTTTCGGTTGTTATACATCCTTGGCTTTCAATTACTTGGCTTGTGAAGGTACATCCAGAAAAGCGCTCTGCGATTTTATGGCGTGTTTTTTTTTCAGGTAAAGGACAGTCTGCCACTGAATTAAGCCGTCAAAGGCACCCGACTAATAAGGAACTGTAATGCAGGTATATTCACGAAAAAAAAAAATCAGGGATATTTGAACCCAGGAAAGTCTACCTAATTTGATGAAAGTTTAGTTCCTACAATCTAGACACCATTTGTTCATTATCAAATATTCATTTCACTTTTTGGCTCCTGAGTTAATAGTGGACGGGATACTATTTTTCGTTCCTTGGCCCCTGAGTTGATAGTGGACGGGATACTGTTCATCGTTCCTTGACCCCTGAGTTCATTTCAGTATTCTTGGATTTTGTGCTTATAAATCACAACTTTTGTTTGTCTTTATTTTCGACTTTTTTTCTTTAGACCATGACTTGCCTTGTTGTTTGTCGTTTTCACCATATATTTTGTGATCCTATTTTAAATTTTATGTTTTAAGCAGCAAATTCAAACAGTTTCTCTCTCAACGCGTGAATAAAACCGTGTTTTGTTTATTTGTAAATCATCTATTAGTTTCCATGATATATAAGTCATTGTGTTGGGCCGTGATTGCAGCTGCCCACATATATAAATTCATCATAGATACCAGGATTAGTAATTTTGTACGCCAGTCGCCCTTTTCGTCTACTAATGACTCATCGGTGACGCTCGAATCAAAAAAGTTCAAAGAAAAAAAAAGTACGAATTTAAATAGTATTGAGATCTCGAAATTCTGAATAGTTTTGCCAATCACAGCTAAAGTAATCTATTCCTGGGTTAAAATCCTTAGTATTCGAAAAATTCAAAGTTTTGTAAACAGTTAATTTATAAGTATGACCATGTCCATGATAATATATGTCAACACAGAAATGCTGACTACCTGTTGGTGATACCCGCGGGGAGGAAAAATACATACAAGAATAACTTACATTTGGTGTAGGATATGTATGAATAAATAGAAGTGAAACCAACAAAAGATTTAGCAAAAAAAAAACAAAAAAAAAAAACCAAGATAAGCGTCAATTTTTTTTTATAAATGTTTTCGTTAATATAAAGTTTATTAATCTTATTTCAAATATTTTTTCTATTATAATAATGTTTCAACATGTTTAAACATCGAAAAATTGTTGCCATATTTGCCATTGGCCTTTAAGTTTTTGCTTTATTTACGGTAGTTAAATATACCGGTCGTGACAGTAAATGTAAAAGTGCCTACTCTAGATTAGGTGTGAATCAGATGGGGAGAGTAAAAAGTCCCAAGATCTGTAGGTGTACATTAAATATAAAGTCCTATCCTTCTGCATTTGTTTGAGGAAGTGACTATTCATACTTTGTAAAAACCCACTCTGATTTAAACAAAAAGCTCTCTGAAACTGAAAACATTAATGAAATTTGAAAAAAATAGGCAGGACAGGAGTTTTGAGTAAAAAAAAGGCAGGATGAGACACTTGCAAAAAAAAAAATGTCAGGATGACAATTTAGGTAAAAAAAAAGTCAGGATAAACTTTAAAAAAAAGGCAGGACCGAACAGAGTGAAAAATAAAAAGGCAGGACAGAGATTACAACTAAAAAAAAATGCAGGACAAAATTTTTCATCCTAGCCCCCATAAAAATCAAATGGTAGCTCCCTAAAGGATATCACAGATATAATTAAGTCAGCTGCATATCTTGAATAGCATTTCCAAACTGACAATGAGGATTGGTGGACAACTAGAATATTTACAATTTTCTCGTTTTTAACTTTTAATTTCTCTGCAGAAATATTCCAGCAGCGCCTCTAAATGGAGAAGATATCTCACAATTGCTACGATATTCAGGAACTTGCCCTTTCAATCACGATTTCCTTGATAGATGTTTGCATTTTTGCTGGAAGCCTTGGAACAAAGGGTTTCAAATTGTAAAAATGAAGTCTTTTCTTTGAAGGTATTACGAACGACATCATGCCATGGTTGGTCGTTAAGGAATATCTGTGTTATAAATAACCACGGATATGTTATACTTGTAGTGGCCATAATCGCGTTAAGGAACACCTGATTCCATATCCGGTTTGTGGTGGGATTCACTTTTGTTTTCCTGTCAAGTGTTTCATGAAATTGTCTTTTCGTCGTTTTTTCTTACTTCATGGTGTTTTTAGTCTTATTTTGACTTATGCTTTTTATTGCCTCCTTTGCATTTTCGCCATTTTTTAAAAAGGGCGATGAAAGTGTTAAATTTGAATACAATTTTAATATGAATAGCATCAATATTCTTCAGTCTACGTTTTATATCCCCAAAAAGCTACAAAAGATTTAGAAGCACCCAATTCTCAAATGAACGGGATAATCTTTTGTTTAACCCTTTCATATAAAGCGACTGGATAACTTCTAAATGGTATATATATATATACATGTATATATGTCTAAAGATTTGCACAACGGTACTAATATAAGATGGTAATATACGAAGATGATGTAATAAAATCGTGTCAACATCTTACTTTAGTACCGTTGTGCAAATCTTTAGACTTATATAACTTATTCCTAATCTGCGCAGTATCGTCTATTCTAGACGATCCGGTACATATTAAATTTGCTGGTTGGTCCTTTTTATAGACTTCTATATGTATATAAAAATTATTGAGTTAGATTGCTGACAAATAAAAATACATTGTGTATAAATTAATAGTATAACATCTACACAATCTTAAAACACATGTCTTATGTCTATAGATATAAGAAGATGTGGTATGAGTGCCAATGAGACACCTCTCCATCCAAGTCAAAATTTATAAAAGTAAACCAATATAGGTCAAAGTACGGTCTTCAACACGGAGCCTTGGCTCACACCGAACAGCAAGCTATAAAGGGCCCCAAAAATTATCTCTAGATTCGCTTTACATGACAAGGTAACACTACGACTATTGAATCATATTTTAATATAGCGGATGTGGTCGAGTGAAGAATTGTCTTAGCCGTGTGATATGACTTTTGTTATCAACTGCATCCGGTATATATCAACTGTTTCCGGTTTATATCAACTGCTTCCGGTTATTATCGCATGCCTTTCTTTAACGTAATCGCAAAGCATTTCGACGTCATTCTGCAAATTCCGGAAAATAAACCTCAGTGGTACATTTAAGTGAAAAAAATAGCCAAGTAGAATTACAGAAGGAATATTAGGAAACAGGAAAATATATTATTAAAAAACGCAAAACAAATAATACAATAAATGAATTTTATAAAGTTTTAAAAACGTTTTCATGTCTGTATGGCTTCTGCTGAAGTATATGATAAAAAGAACATAACATGTCATTTTTCATATCAGACCCCTTATCAACCCATGGTCAAAATCATCACTCGAGCCTGTCGGCTCTCGGGCTGATATCATGACCTAGGGCTGATAAGGGGTCTGATATGAAAAATGCCATGTTATAATCTATATGTATCAAAGGTGTGAGTTCAAGTCCCGTTGAGGGAAAAAAAAATTGTCAGCATACAAATCTAATTCTAACACTGTTGGATTTAATTTTTTAGACTTAAATAATACTAGTCAACAAAAGAAACGACACAAGGCAATGTATTTTCCATATATAATGAAATTGGATACACTGTACACAGGTAAATAATTGCCCAAATGGTCTAATATTTACACAATGATATTTTCTTATCAAAACCAGTGATTTAAGGCAAATTTGCAACTTTTGTTAATTCAAAATTCGTATTTTCACCCAAAAATTCAAAACTTAAAACTTTAAACGTAAACATGGTCTGCTTAAAATTTTTTGAATTCCTTTGAAGATATTTGAATACTTTAATTCTCATCTTCGAAATTAAGTGCCGACTTTTGTCGTCATTTTCCGCAAAATAAATTTGACCCCTGTGTTCAATAACATGGTATTTTCTCACTTTCCAATTTGGTCAGATTCTTTTAATCATATGCATTGGTTTTGCAAAGGAATGTTTTTCATTAGATAATTTAACAGTTTTTCCTATTTATCATATTTTATGATATATTGGAGTTCAAACTTGTGTATCGTTACGTAATTTTGTTGACTACTGTAGAAACATTAATTTTCGTGGGGTTAAAATTTCGTGGTTTTGTCTCCATATAAGATTTCATGGGGATTTAATTTCTTGGTTTCCAGTAAATGGAAGTGATAATGTATGTTGGTTAAAATTTTGTGGGGGTTTTAATTTCGTGGATATATTCTTTCCACGAAATAAACGAAATTAAATCCTCCACGAAAATTTCTGCTTTTACAGTATATATATACAACTCGTCTAAACATCAGCCCAACAATGTTAGATCTGTAAATTTGCTTTCGCAAATTTTTTGTTCTTCCCTCGCCGGGATTCGAACTCATGCTACTGAGATATCGTGACACCAAATCGCCTGCACTGTATCCGACGCGCTAGACCACACGACCACCTAGGCTTCACAATAATAAAGGTTTCGGTGACCGGGTGTTACCTTTCCTCGTCAGTTTTAATCTAGCGTCGTTAAAATACAATGTAATAACAAAACTAAAAGAAAAAAACAACGAAATAATCATAAAATGCACCTGTTTTTCAAAAGACATGTATTTGTGATTATATATAAGGTGAAATGCACATCGCATGTTTGTCATTTATGCTCTATAAGTTATCTAGAGAAGAACTATTATATAAAATGTTTCGCACATTCAGACATTGATGAATTATCGGCATTCTTTTAATTATGTCTGTAGCGTCCTAGGAATTGAAACTGACAAGCAAAACATCATAATTGTACAGTTACAATGATTGAATAATTTATCTTGCTAACAAAACAAGCCAATTAAAAATCATGTTATTATTGTCAAATTAAAAATTGTAATAAATCTCCATAAGGAAATTATTTATTATCCATTACTAGTAGATCTTAGGTGCAAATAAGTGGAAATTGATAAAGTTACATCGGGAAAATATATCTTTTTTAATATATATATATATATATGTATATATATATTATCATTATAATTTTTATTGGTTGATTTTTTATTAATCCATTGGCAAATATTTCATGCATATAAGGGACAGAAACATGATAATAAACCGAACACCTGGTAATGCTCAATGGGTTGACCAGGATGTAGGTAAGGAAATTTGGAAAAGAGGGTAAAATGGCAGAAACTTTGCCTTGCAACCTACGGGCTTCTAAAATAATTATTGCAATCTTTCTTTAACTTATAGGGATCTTGATGTTGTACTTACATGTTGCACACTATTAAAAGTTCGCATTTTGAACGGACGTATCGACATTTTTGTATTTTCCGTACAGCTATCCCCTTTTTTGCCCTTATCATATACTTTACTGCCGAACAGCATAAGTTCAAGTGCACATATTTTCAAACTTTTAAGCTTTAAGTTTTGTTTTTCGTTCCTTATGTTGTTATGTTCGCTTGTATCTGTTTTCGTTGCTTATGTTTTAATGGTCGATAAATTTTGTTTTTGTTGCTTATGTTGTAATGGTCGGTAGTATTTTTTTTTCGTTCCTTATGTTGTAATGGTCACTAGTATTTGTTTTCGTTGCTTTTGTTGTAATGGTCTCTAGTATTTTTTTTTATTTTATCGTTCCTGATATTTTAATGGTCACTAGTAATTATTTTCGATCAGTATGATGTAATGGTCACTAGTTTTTGTTTTCGCTGCTTATGTTGTAATGGCCCTAGTATTTGTTTTCGTTCCTTGTGTTGTAATGGTCACTAGTTGTTGTATTCGTTCCTTATGTTATAAAGTCGCTAGGTTTTGTTTTCGTTCCTTATTTTTGATGATCGCTAGTATTTGTTATCGGTCCAGATGTTGTAATAGTCGCCAGCATTTGTTACCGTTCCTCATGTAGCAATGGTCGCTAGTATTTGTTTTTGTTTCTTATGTTCTAATGGTCGCTAGTATTTTTTTTCGTTCCTGATGTTGTAAAAGAGAGGCGAAATATACCATTCAAACTCATAAGTCGAAAATAAACTGACAACGCTTAGGCTAAAGAAGAAAAAGACCAACAGACAAACAATAGTACACAAAACACAACATAGAAAACTAAAGACTGAACAACACGAACCCCACCAAAAACTGGGGGTGATCTCAGGTGCTCCAAAAGGGTAAGCAGATCCAGCTCCACACATGGCACCCGTCGTGTTGCTCATGTTAGTACAAACCCGGTAATAAGTCTAATTCGGTAGGTCACATTCGGGGAAAAGGGAACGGGATTGTTGTTACGACATTTGAAACATATCCGCTATCTTCTGTGAAACGGATATTCCATAACGCTCAACCTACTCGTGATGGCGTCCGTAAAATTTACGAAGGGATGATTTCAACTGTAATGGGCGTTAGGTTTTGTTTTCGTTCCTGATGTTGTAATGATCGCTTGTATTTTTTTTTTTTCGTTTCTTATGTTGTAATGGTCACTACTATTTGTTTTCTTTTCCTGTGTTGTAATGATCGTTAGTATTTATTTTCGTTCCTGTTGTTGTGATGGTCGCTAGACTAGTAGTATTTGTTTTCGTTCCTTGTGTTGTAATGTTCGATTGTGATCGTTTTCGTTATGATGTTGTTATGGTCGCTTGTATTTGTTTTCATTCCTGCTGTTTTAATGGTTCCTAGTATTTGATTTCTTTCATAATGTTGTAATGGTCACTAGTATTTGTTTTCGTTGTTTATGCATGTTTTGTTCTAATGAGCGCTATTATTTGTTTTCTTTCCTGATGTTGTAATGGACTCTAGTATTTGTTTTCTTTCCTGATGTTGTAATGGTCGCTAGTATTTGTTTTCCTTCCTAATGCATGTTATGTTATTATGGTCGCTAGTATTTGTTTTCCTTCCTAATGCATGTTATGTTGTTATGGTCGCTTGTATTTGTTTTTCTTCCTTATGCATGTTATGATGTTATGGTCCCTAGTATTTGTTTTCTTTCCTTAAGTTGTAATGGGCGAGTATTTGTTTTCGTTCTTTGTGCATGTTTTGTTGTAAAAGAGGGACGAAAGATACCAGAGGGACAGTCAAACTGATAGATCGAAAACAAACTGACAACGTCATGGCCAAAAATAAAAAGACAAACAGACAAATAATAGTACAGATGACACAACATAGAAAACTAAAGACTAAGCAACACGAACCCCACCAAAAACTGGGGGTGATCTCAGGTGCTCCGGAAGAGTAAGCAGATCCTGCTCCACATGTGGCACCCGTCGAGTTGCTTATGTTATTACAAATCCGGTAAATAGTCTAATTCGGTAAGTCACATTCGTGAAAAGGGAAGGGTATTGTAGTTACGACATAAGGAACATATCCGATATCATCTGTGAAACGGTTATTCCATAACGGTCAACCAACTCGTGATGGCGTCCGTAAAATTTACGAAGGGATGACTTCAACTTCACCATTTGGAACTCTTGGTTTAATAGCTTCCTTATGAGCAGCAATCCTCTATCAAGGAAATCATGATAGGAAATACAAGCCCGGGAATATCGTATCAATTGGGAGATATATACTCCGTATGCAGGCGCTGCTGGAATGTTGCTACATAGAAATGGAAAGTTCACAATTGGGAAGCTGAAATCATCTCTTTTGTCGTAAAGTTTTGTTTTCAACCGACCCTCATTGTCAATTTCTAGATGTAAGTCAAGATATGAGGCAGACTTAACTGTATCTGTAGTATCCTTTATCTCTAGTTCGATGGGATAGATTCGTTCAACATAGTCACCAAATTTTGTATTATTTAGTGAGAGAACATCTATATAGCGGAACGTAGAGTTAAAGGATATTGCTAACTTCTTATCTCTCTTCCTAAGAAGCTCCTGTATGAAGTCAGCCTCATAATAATAAAGAAACAAGTCGGCAAGAAGAGGGGCACAATTGGTTCCCATTGGAATTCCGACAGTCTGTTGAAAAACACGTCCTCCAAACGTAACAAATATGTTGTCAATCAAGAAATCAAGCATCTTGATAATGTCAGTTTCAGAGAATTTTTTGTTTGAATCAGAGTGATTCTTTACAAAGTAGGATTTATCCCTCCCCAAGACAAGATACTTGTATCTACGTTCGCCATTCTTTTTAATGAAACAAAGTAATACCAACTCGTTCAATTTGTCTTTTAGTTTGGAATGGGGAATACTTGTGTAAAGTGTAGAAAAGTCAAATGTTTTAATACTATTGCAAGATGAGAGAGTCTTAGATTGTATGTACTCTAAAAGATCTTTGGAATTTTTTAGTATCCACATCTGATTCACGCCACCTCTAGAATAGGCAGTTTCACAATAACTTTGGAGCCCGGCTTTGATTGCTGATAAAATAGATGTTAATAATTTAGAAAGAGGTTTCGTGGAGCACTTGGAAGACCCAGCAATGTACCGTTGTTTGTAATGACACTTATGTAGTTTAGGTATCCAATACAGTGATGGAAGATCCAGTTCTTCGTCTTTGGTTGAAATTCCAAAGGAACATAGAACAGACCTATGATTATCTAGGATTTCCTCTTTGGTAAGTGTCGTGAGGGTATATGTTGAGTTTCCAAGTGAATTGTCAATACCTAATTCATTTATCAATCAGTTTATGTAATGATATTTACACACAAAAACGATGTTGTTTAAGGCTTTATCTGCGGGGACAACAACATATTTGTCATGGAGGTAGGACAAGTGTTTTGCAACATTTGGGTCTTTAAAAATTGATGTAGCGTGGGTATTGATATGCCCATTTAGTTTCTTAATTCGGATTTGTATCAACGACCTCACAGCCTTAATCCATTCGGAAAGAGTATCTACGTCTTCTTTCTCGCGTTTAGCCCATTGCCTGGCATAATCCTCGACTGAATCCATCAGTATTTTGAAGTTGTATTTCCAATTGATGGATTTAGGCTCACGATATTTCGGACCTTTGGATAACAAATTTCGCAGGGAAGTGTTATCGACAATGTTGAGGTCTCCGGTAATAACGTGGCCAGCCGGATTATATGTGCAAAGGTTGCTAGTATTTGTTTTGGACTTGAACAACATTCCCATTAAACAAAACAACACAGAAAAATCCCTGTTAAAATACAACCTACATAGGGAATTTTTCATCTATACATTTTATAATAAATGGAAAAAACTTTTCTATAGAAATTAATATTATGTTCTATTTAGAAGCGTTATTCTGACAAACACTGATTTTAACTTTTCTGAAATTGTTAGAAAAATATTCTTCTAAGAAATGTTTTCCACACAAAAATATAAATAAAAAGATAAAGAAAGAAAGGAAGAAAGAAAGAACATTGGATAACGAAAAAAATAAGCATGTAAAATAAAGGTAATGGAGAGTTCATCTGCAAAGTATATTGAAAAAAGAATTGTCAATATCAAAACCATGAAAGATAACTCAAATCGATCGTACGATAGGTAAGGGATACGTGTGTTTATACGTGATCTTATTTCAGTGAAAATTAAGGCTGGAATATGGAGAACCACGTGATAAATATAAATGCATAATTTCTATCATTTTTCATCAGAATAAAACTATCAAACATGAACCAAAATTCAAGTGTATGATTTTAAAGTACGTATATCATTTTATTGGTAGTCTCTACTGGGCGCTAATATTTGTTTTCGTTCTTTATGCATGTTATGTTGTAATGGTCGCTAGTATTTGTTCTTCGTTCCTCATGCTGTAATGGTCAAGTGAGGAAATGTTCCATGATTGCTGAATGTTTAAAAAAAAAGATATTCAAGCTACAGAAAGCCAATTTGACCATTTTCCAATCATTTGATTGTTCAGAAGTGATCGTTAAGCCGTGCAACTGTTCACTATAACGTTTTATCTAATATTTATTACACTGTAGAATTTATATTTCGGCTGAATGCATTTTATCAATATGCTTCTACTATAAGAATCTTAATAGTTATACTATGCATTTTAACAGTTGATATTTTCCAAGTTTCTTCATCCCAAGGGGCATTATTTTCACAAGTAAATGCAGACTGATTATAAATCTTTAAGCTTTCATTGCCATTGTGAATTCTTACATGATCTGATAAAATGTCAAAATTCCCTTTTTGCGAGCAAAAATTTTCCTACATTCACTATTTAGAATAGAAATATGTGGACTAATAGAAATATGTGTAGTTGTCGTTTGTTGATATGGTTCATAAGTGTTTCTCGTTTCTCGTTTTTGATATAGATTAGACCGTTGGTTTTCCCGTTTGAATGGTTTTACACTAGTAATTTTTGGGGCCCTTTATAGCTTACTGTTCGGTGTGAGCCAAGGCTCCGTGTTGAAGAACGTACTTTGACCTATAATGGTTTACTTTTATAAATTTTGACTTGGATGGAGAGTTGTCTCATTGGCACTCATACCACATCTTCTTATATCTAAATAACTAATTATGTTTGCTGACAATGAAAGTGTATACATTTCTAGGTCATGCATTTTGTAAATTGTAATAGAAACTAAGGCTACAGCTTCCTCGGGCAGCACTGACCTAAGATTTTGACTGTTCTGTCTATATCCTTGGGGTTTTTAATGCTCACAAAAGATTTAAATTTTTTGCTTTATAACGTGTATTCTGAAACAAACCTGATGATTGTTATGCTAAAATAGTTTGTCTTTTATTTCTTTAAGCAAATACAAAAAAGGTAACATCAATATAAACTTCTACAGTTTTCCGGTAATCTCCAACTACATAAATATACTTACAGGCAAAAAGGATATGGATTTTTTACTTGTGAGAGACTCATTGTTGAAGACAGTACGATGACTATAGTCGTTAGCATGTACTTCACTTGGTCTTTGGTGGATAGATGTATCATTTGCAATCTTATCACTTCTTATTACAGTGAGGATCCAACACAAAACTTAAAAAAACCAAGGATGAATAAGTACGTAAATACGTGAGAAGCTATAAAACAAAAAGGGACCTAAAAGAAATAGCCAAATCAATCTAAGGTCTTAAAGTATTAAATGCCTTCTTTTCATTTAAAAGTGTTTAAAAAGGTACAGTCCTGTTGAACACAATGATTAATAACTTTAAAGTCAATATATTTATATATATAGTCATGTAAAGTTTCGGTGACTTTTGATTCATAATTCAACAGATCTCATAGTAAAAAGCTATTACAAAACTAGTCGTTTGTCATTGATCATAATTTTACTTGTCACTGTCATAAGAAGAAAGAATATTTCCTCGTATAATCCGAGTTATTGTCGATTCTGTATCCATTTAATATCCGTTATTATTTTTTGACGTTGCTTTAGCTTGTAAATCATTTTTGTTCAAATATTGTAACGAAACAAACACATTAAAACTATTATTAGTATAATTTTCTAATGACATGGATGTGGACAGACTCAGCTATTCAAGAACAAAAAGGTGCTAGCTTTATAAAAATATGACAAATAAGACATATAGGGACTAATACGGTAGTTCCGGGATACGGGTTTAAGTTGAATCTGTCATGTGATTTCCATCACCACGTGATTAAAATGTAGGCATCGTCATTTCCAACACATGTTGAGCAAACGGTTGAAAACGTTTGATTTTTTACTGCACAAAATATTTGGGAAATTAAAATCTAATAAGATGGTCACCATCCCTCTGTCATACGGGAATCAAGATTACGTACTTACGGAACATAAATTATTTCTATACTACCCTACAGAATGACGATTCTGAAAGTGCTGGGAACTTTTAATAGAGCAGGGATACAACCGCGCCTTCTATCTGGTAAATGACGTCATCAAGGCGTGCGAAATTGACGATCTTTTCTGGGGAAAGACATGATTCCAGAAAGGACGTATAGCATAAAATAAAGAATGGGAAATCAAAACTTTATAAATTGGTGTGCCAAAGTACCATTTTGCCTCACACTATACATACAAATTTCGTAGGGGTGTACTTTTTACACAAAAACTGCTATAAAAGATTTATGACGAAGAACGATTGATATCAACACTATATAATGTTTACCAGCACGAATTTGTTGATCGATCCGATATGTCTAGCGCCGTGTCTCAACTAACTAGCGACATGTTTAAGCAGTCTTAGATCTATAGATACTAGAAAAGCCTAATCTGTTATCTTACCTATAGTGTCCTATTGTCGATTGTAACATTTTGACTGTATGTTGATTAGCATGGCGAATGATGTATGTATAGCAAGGGACCCTTACTCTGTCGACGAAACCGGTCTTATGGAGTTCATGCAATTCCCTCAGGCATTGTTTGTTACCTTGATTTGTCGTCTTAATCGATTTATTAGATTTGAACATCGGTAAACTGCTGTTGCCTTCATTTACGTTCATCAAGAACGCTCAGATGTATAAATGCTTGAATAAGCAGCAACCGTCTTTATATTGAGTCCCGATAAGAATCACAGGCTCGGGAATATCGTATTAATGAAGTCCATTCCCCATTGGGATGTTCTGCTAGAATGTCGTTAAATAAAATATACAAAAGTTTACTCTAAATTTCAAACTTTTTTCTCAGTTTAATTCAATATCAATATCATTTGTATGATGTCGTAATAATACATTAGCTTCTATGGGATTATATCATATCAAACTTCAAGTAATAAAAATTAAAGTTTACCATGGTGTAAACAAAGGGATAGCAGAAGATGGAATTATCTCAATAAGTAAAACATTGCATAGTTAATACAAAAACACTGAAGAGTACTTAAGAAATGAGATTTTTTAAACAAGTTTGTTTACTTTACAAAAAGATGAACAGGAGATACCCTCAGGTTTTAAAATAAACTGCTTATTATTAAAGACCAGTTAATCTAGAGTTGAACATAAATGTTGAAGGGGTGGTTAAATATTTTGTATATTAACCTTACATTTTTCAAAATGATAGCTTTGAATTAATAGAATGTCTTCGGTTAGGGAATACTTAAATGGAGATGGAATCTACATCTCTAATGTATTCATCGATTTCATTCCAGGGCCTTATCGTATTGGAAAATAGTTATAACCTACAACATGATACTATCAGATCAGTATTATTTCAAAATGTATATAAAAGAATAAATTGTACTGAATGTGGTGTTAGTTTTCGTAAATAATTAGGGCTTGTCCATGCTAAATAATTTAAGTTAAAATTTCGTTATTCCGTTTCTGCGAAAAAAAGTTTGTTTGTGCAAGATTATATCTATCACATGATCGTTACATTACGTAATCAATCTTAAATAGTCTGTATGTTAAAATATATCAAATGTGTCTGAAATCCAATAATGTTCTCAAAGGTATCGAATATGTGAAAGTATTTAAATTTAAGTATTGAGACGTTATTGAAAGTGTTGAAGATATCGAACGGGAAATTAAGCCATGAATTTCAGAATACTTAACAATACAAAATGCAGTTGTATGTAAAAACAAGTCCAATTTAGTATTACTTATGTATCAATTCGTTCAACTACTATAACTACAGCCTACGGTATTTACGTGTGTACAAAATGTTATATGTTTGTTTACTTGCTATGTCGACCGTTTAATCAATATTACTATTTGCTATCAGCTATCAAGACCAAGAGTAGTTGTAACTAACCTATCATATCACGTGACAGTAAACGATAGGATGCCAAAACCGTTTTTGACCAGTTTGTGCCTACTTACAATAACAATTAAGAATGCATAGTTCATTTTAGCGAGTGCTTGTTTCACATATATCCATGTAATCTTGACATTAAGGAGTCTCGGAAATAAGAAGATCTGTTTATTATTTTGATCTCTTTTGTGAAATTAACAGACATAGATGATTTCAAACAAAGATCTATGACAAACGTAACAATATTAGTTTTCACCATCGTCAACTTCTCATTTCTTAGTACTAACATATCCTTTTTTCCGTCGTAATGCGTTAACCTCACTTAATAGCTATATGCGTGCATGCCTACATTATGCGGACTTCATTAACAATGAAAAACATCTTCCATAGGGTTATGAGAAAGAACAAATGGATTCAACAGTACAATTAAAATGTTTACCATTACGGATTGGTTGACCGAATCAATTGTTTTGTGTCTGAAATCACGAAATAAAATTGAGAATGGAAATGGGGAATGTGTCAAAGAGACAACAACCCGACCATAGAACAGACAACAGCAGAAAGACTGTTTTCGTGGTCTTAAATCTTACGACACCAGCAAATTAACCAATTTTGTCCTACATGTATACCCTAGTGTGACTTTCTTTATACAGTTTGGATTCAAATAACGGGCGATGCATGCATATCATATCATATCGGCGAACCCACACCTTACGATTATCCAAATGTTTCTCTCGGTTGGTATATTCCAAACAGAACTACGCGGACAGCAAATCGGTAAAGTACTGTTATTTTTATCTGACTTGTATGCACGATATAAAATGCCACAAATGAAGGTAGGTTAATTGAGATCTATGAATCTATAAAGACTTTTATCAACAAATGACACAATCATTTCTGACTTGTTGGTTTAGGGACATTCATTCCTTAGATTGTACAGATGCATTCTTATGAAGACAAACACATATAAGGTAAAATCATCTGGTTTTTGAAGTGTTTCAATGAACACGGGTCATCAATTAACTTGTGCACTAGGTCATTCAAAATCATATTTTTGCACTAAAAAAAAGGAGGAAGTTTTATCGTATGTTTCGGGGAAAATTTGAATTTCAGACCCTAATTATATCTGATTGGATGTCATTGATTCTCCCGTGATATCATTTCCACGAGTTTGCTGATTCATTTATTTGATCGATTGTTGTTTGCTTATAAGTAGCAAAACTTAATGTCACCAGGGTTGGAACATTACGACTGAGGGACAGGGCAGAAAATTTGCCTTTCAAAAGAACCATCAAAGAGATGTTGCAAGGGTTTTTTTTAACCGGTAAAAAACGTGACACTCTCTCTTCAAGAAGCATTTAATGTAACGTCTCCATGTCCATTGACGTTGCAACATCACAAACACACAACTTTAGCAATGGGTGACTGCCGGGTAGGACCGTATATATATACCCCAGTTAATCGTTGAGATTTCATGTATTTGATGACATTTAATAAATAAACATTTATATTCATATTTTGTTCATTTCCCTATTTCATGATGAAGGTTTGTTAACTCTAGATCAATGGCTAGGCAAAAACAAACTGTTTCGTTTTTTTAACAGTAATAAAAATACAAATACACTTTTAACTTCATACAGAGTGTCTTCAGAGAGATCTGAATAACAGTCAAGTTATCTACAACCTATTAATATCTTAATAAATCATACAAAATAATAATTACATTACATGTATGTTTCATTATAATACGTTATTTTGATTGGCTAACAGCAATCTCGCGTCATTCTGAAATCAACCTTCATTTCAAAATGAAATGTAACATTCATGATGACACGAGCTTCCACAATAAAGTGCACAGGTAAATAAAAGACTTGAAAGAAACCGTGTTTTCATGATCCTAGCAAAAAATGTAATTGAATGCTTCTTTTAGTAATTTCATAGGGTTGTAAAAGCGTTGACCGTGCGCACATTTTTAGAAATTTTACAAAATGTCCTTCGGTCAACGCTTTTACACCCAAATAAATTTACAAAAAGAAGCATTCAATTCTTAAATGAAAACATTGGTATTGGTTTAAAGAGATTGGATATTGGTTACGACAACATTAGCCATTTTCAAATATACGAAATAATTAAAAAGTATCCACTGGGAATTTGTTTCACTGTTGATTTTGGTTCAAGTGATCAATATATACAATGATAAATATTGCTTCTGTTAATGATTAAAACGAGTATCGAGAACCTTTGGTGCATAATCAATGTCCTTTATTTTCGAATATTGGATCTCTAATTTCATTACCAAAAGGTCATCTTCCGAATATAAGAACTATTGACGATCTCTCAATTCACAACGTAAAACGTACAGACGATGGTATCTTATAAAGTCATGACCTATACTTAAGCAAGCTTCTTAATCCACAAATAGTCAAAATAATATACATTGCTTCTATTTTCTAATATGATATAAGTCTTTCAATGTTTAGTATCAGACTATTTTTATACCCAGAAAAGAAAAAAATAATTATATATTGAAAACTGTTGGTTTTACATATACATGTTGTTGGTGTTAGTTGATCTAGAAATAATTCTACTATTTTCCGGAAAAGTAGAATAATCTTTAACCAATCTTAACTTCAAGGTCACAAAGATTTGATCAAGGTCTTACCATCACATAGAAATTAAAGCCTTTCGGTACGTTATGACTAGTCTTGCATCCGGTCTGCATAATCACACTTCCCATTTCTTTCATGAGGTTAATATAAGAGATTAAAGCATGCAGGAGTCCTAAAGATCTTGTCTTGTTTCCATTTTTTATAGGTCAATTTTTTTAATAGTGGGATGGCTTGAACTTTATCAAATTTTATGACCATGAGACAAAGTTCAGGGTCAGCTGATGGCATGCCTATTCAAGATTCATGAAATTGTAAGGGACTGTTATACGATATCGAACTTATTTCTTGAACGTTTATCTGCAGATTTATGAAATGAAAAATCTAAAAATTAGCAAAAATATTCTCGTCAATAGAATTAAAACCGATCAATAATTTCCGAACTAATCGAATTTTACGTAATTTTTAGCAAATCTTAAATACTATATTTATATGAAATTAAATTGTTTTTTTCTAAACCTGAAAAATATAACAAAAATAGTCTAGATCGGTTTTTCTTCAACCACGTACAATGAATACATAAATGCATTTCAAAGGCGAGAAAAAAAGTAAGAAATACTATTTATAAAAGAAAAAAATGTACTGTATTAATTAAATGTCCAATAAACAACGTTGTTTTCAACAGAAATACGAAAGGAATTTTGAATTTTCTTAATTTCGATTTTATTTTATTTTTTTGTCACCCTGATGACACAAACAAAGTCAAATTTCATTTAAGACTCAAACAAACCATTGATTCTAGAATCTCTTTTACTACATAATAATGATAACAAACTTGTCTACCGACAGTATAAAGATAAATGATTTTAGTTCTTGAATTTAAAAAAAACGTATCTAACGATTACGACAGATCGTTAAACTTGATGGAGGGTATTGGTTTCCTTTGCTTCGAATGATTAGTGCTCATTCTTTGAAATAGTAATGAAGAGGCAACACTGTGATTCAATAATCGTATATAACATTCATATATTGATTCTATCTGTTGACTAATGATTTAAGTAGGCGTTGATACGTGTAAGAATGTGATGTAGAGTACATACATATCTGGGCCCGTATGCATAAAGCTACTCAAGTTAAGATTTGTTCCGAACGGACGGAGTTTTATACATGTCCAACAATAAATTTCGTACTACGATTGGATTTCTTAACTTAAGTGGTTTTATGCATACGGGCCCTGTATCTTAATGGACGACAATTCAATACATACGAAACGAAAAATAGTAGAAGAATGAGCTTGTACTAACCATACTGTCATAAAAATACGCAATTTTTATAAGAGTTTAAAGAAGACTAACAAAGTTAATGAAATATTACAGGTATTTCACTAAAATCAAAGTCATGATGCTTATGAGAAGCAAAACATGTTCGACAAGTTCTCAACCGAAAAGAAATTACGTCTCACGGCATCGTATACAAATATGTGCGTGTGAATGCAATACCTTTTACGGTTAGGATATTATTAATATATAATATTATTCAACTTTTATAAAACGGCCTTTTTGTACATATGGCATGTTTATGACGTCACGAGGAAATCACAAATGATATTCTGCAACGTAGAGGCCACTATCCTGACGTTTCATCAGGAGCAATGGCAACAATAACGACGCCTTAAAAATGAAAACGAGGTAACAAACATTCCTTTTGATTTAATACTAGTAGTATCTGGTGATTTCTGCATTATAGTCAAGTTTAACAAAGGTTTAAATGTTCACCTTTAACATGTATTTAGTGCAATGTAAGCCTACTTGCTGTAAACCTCAATACAGCCTGCCATAAAGCTCTTTTATAATCGTATTTCATGGAAAACTCTTATCAAGATATCATATTTCAATCGCAACTTTAGTTATCATGCAGTCATTCCGAGATTATAAGTAGTACAAGCCAGCAGGAGCAAGGTCTTTTGAAATTATACTTTAAATAGATAGATAAAAGATTCAGTACTATAGATTTGATGTGCAACTCGAGACGACAATGAACTGTATTTTTAGAATAATGAAATCCTTTTGCAATTTGACAAACAATTACAAAAGCATTGAATAGAAAGAAAGAATGTTTTTGCGTTTCACCCCACAAAAAAATTGGACACTGAATATTGTTTAGTTGTAAATTAAGAAATTTTTTGAAGAACAAACTTAAAAAAATTACTGATTAATTGGTCGTTCGCTATGTCCATCTAATTTTCCCTACCACTAAAGACAATTAATAAAGAGAAACAAATCATAATATCCCGGTTAAACTATGAAAAGTAAATGAATACAAAAAACAAACACTGAAAATTTAAAGATATTAAAATAAAATCGTAAAGTTGAAGTTTTATATCAATTGATGGCGTCCGATAAACTGGAACATTAAACTGATAAAATGTAATCTTTATAATGCTCATATTCGAGAGTCAAAATAACTGGTCATATAAATACATTCTCGTTATCATAATGCAGGTTTTGATATTAATTGAAATGTGATTTAATCATAAAAATCTCTCAGAGACAAAAACAAAACTAAGAATTTGATTTTTTCCCTTATGAAACGTATGGACAATAAACGGGAATCCATGAATTAATTGAGGTTGATCAATATTTTCTACCTGCAATTCTTGAAATATAATTCCTTAGAACAATCAGAGAAATAATATTTAAAGCCCTATTTTTATGAATATGAATAATGTATTTATAGATAGTTGACGAATTATTTTTTAATTAAAAGAACATATTTTATGATTTCCCTTGTTGGAGAGGACAAAAAAAAGGGTCCATACAGATCAGCTAAAATCAAAAGGGTCCATACAGATCACATAAAACCAAAAGGGTCAATACAATTCAGCCAGAGCATAAATGGTCCATTTAGATCAGCCAAAACCAAAACGTTCCATAAGGATCAGTTCAAGTTAAAGGATTCATACAGATCAGCTAAAAACAAAAGGATCTATACAGATCAGCTAGAACCAAAAGGGTTCATACAGATCTGCCAAAATCATAAGGGTCCGTACAGATGAATCAAGTGTCTATACAGATCAGTAAAAATAAAAGAATCTATACAGATCAGTTAAAGACAAAAGGGTCCATACAGATCAGCTAAAACCAAAAGGGTTCATACATATCATCCAAGAACATAGTGGTCCTTTTAAAATAGTGTAGGGTCCATACAGATCAGCCCAAAGGGTCCGTTCAGATCAGCCAAAAGGGTCGATTCAGATCAGCCAAAAGTAAAATAACAAAAATATCGAACTCCAAGGAAAATTCAAATCGGAAAGTCCCTTATCAAATGGCAAAATCAAAAGCTCAAACACATCAAACGAATGGAAAAAAAGGTCCATATATATAAGCCAAAACCAGAAGGGTCCTAACGTATTAGCCAAACCTTCTTTGTCCGACTTTTTATATAAGAATTGCTCACTTAGCTTTAGCACAATTACATAATTTAATGTACTAGAAATTTTTAAACAAGATTAATAATTTAAAGCATGGCGAGAACAAAGCACTGAGTTCTGGTCGGATTGTTTGTCGTAGAAATTGGCATTCTTCTACTTGTTATTTTGTCGTAGTTAGTACTTTATATTTAAAATCTTTGGGTTTCAATGTTGTCCTCCCAATAAAATTTATTAAGTAGATAAAAGACCCTTTTCACCAGCAAGACTTCAAATCAAGAGTCAAAATATGTTTTTGTAATTTATTTTGTATGAATGCATACATTCTATTTTCTATGCAATATCAAATATCATTATAACGGGGGAATATAGTTATACTGTTTTAAGAGAAATTTTTTAAATCCAGAATTAAAAACGCTTATTTTACTTGTACAATGTATACATCAAGTTAACACATTTAACTCATTAATTCTATGGAGAGTAAAAGATTTTGTCACTTTGAAAAAAGTAAAAATAGTGTACAGGTTCATAGCATAAAATATATATGTAAACATATCAAAACACTTAAAAAAAACTAAATATGTGCATTGTACTTGCATATTGTTTTATCCAAGCACCAAACAGTGAAGTGTAATATTATCAAAATACTAACGTATAAACATAACATTTACTTTCTGCATCATATTTAGTCTGATATTGGATGGTAAAGACTTGTAGAACGACGGTTGATATATATGGGTGTTTCGTGTTTTATAATGTCAATAAATTGCAATAATAACGTAAAATAAATCTCAGTATACGATGTCAAAATTTGTTTATCCCCATCACATATAAAATGTGATTGTGTTTTTCTTTTTTGTTGATATATCAGACCAATATGTTGTGATATTGCCTTTAAGTCATATAGATAAATAGTGTGGATATTTGCAGATGAAAACATTGGTAAATTGATCAGTCAAGACTTAGTGTTATAATTCAGAACGCCAATCCAATCTATTATTAATTCGCTGATCTGACACAATATAAAGAATGAGGATGATAGTCACTATAGGGAATGAATACACATTCTGCATGTTAAATTTTACTGTCAAATGATAAACGATCATATCCCTGGAGGAAAAGTCAAGACTTATTAAACAGACCAGTATGAGCAATCAGTGTACATTTGCATATTTAAAAGTTTTAGTTATGAATGTTTCTGCATAGGAAATAGCCATATTCCACCAATGATTGTTATTGTCATTTGAAAAAAAAACTATTTTATTTTTCTCTCTTTTGAAACAAAACAAAAAAGTTTTCATTTTAATGTCTATTTTTTTTTATCAATTACTTGACTTGAATTAGATATGACTTAGATAAATAAGCTAACTATTTTTATCCAACTATTAGCAAGATATAATTGGTTATCTATATCAAAAGATTTAAGCAAATAAATCACTCAGTGGTTTACCTGCTATGATTAACCTCAAAATGTATTGACTACATCCTTGATCTTTAGCTTGATTGATTGCAAGAAATGCTCGAAAGTGTTTTTAAATCAAAATAAACTGTTATAATACAGAATTACAAGATGTTAAAATGAATTTAATGTACGCATACTCATGACGAAAATTAATTTTTTCAAGGAAATAAAAGCACAGATCTTACAAGATCAGCAAATATGACATTTGCAGCAACTTTTACCACCACCAACATCGGCACTTATAGTATATCAAAGAGTGATATCAACACCATTAACTCACTAGAGTGGCTGATCGAAACAATTACATAAAAATTCAAACAGCGCACAGATTATAGCACACAATACATCTAAATAAATTGATGCAATAAGATTTCTTAGATACATGTTAACTGAAACTCGGGAAATGTATTCATCTTTCTTAGGGAAAACGAAACCTATCTAGAAGGAAAATAACTTAGAAAACGCAGTTACTTCCCTTGAGAACACGCAGAACGAAACATTTTTAAGAATTAATTATTTTGGATTTTTCCGCAATCAGTATAGAAATATACGGTAAATCTTCAAAGGCATATGGAGTTTGTAAATCTCTTGAAAATATCCTTATCTTTAACTTGAACGTTTTCGTATCGTTATTTGACTTTAGAACAGGGATTTCACAATGAAGAGTGACCGCCGGTCATGCATGCACAATAGTGCTTGTCAAGATGCGATTTTTTTAATCTCGTCTTGTCACATGACTTGCTAACTTACCTAGAGAACCAATTTTTGCCTCCATGACTGATGACGTTACTTCGGGTCAATGATGAAAAGTCGTCATATAACCACAAAATGAAATTTAATCCAGGACGTCATAATGTGCCTGCCAATGTATAATTATTTTTTTTTCTGGCTGGATATCTTTCCGGTCTATACTATTCATAAAGATCTTGTGACCAGATTTTCGTCATGTTTGTATCATTTATAGAAATAACATATATTATATTTTTAGTCGTTTTTTATGATTATTCACATTTATATAAGATTATTGTCGAAGTGTTTCATAACTTTGACCGAGCAGTCACTTTATTGTTAAGTAGGGGTATTTTCCTTCAGTATTAATATCATTTAAAAACACTTTGATGTTCAGCTAGCACTGATCTTTTTGAAAGGTGTAGTTATTTTTTCTTCAGATAAAGCTATAAAAAACATCGATTTTGTGTGTTTATCACATTACATAAACTGCTTGACAAAGGAATTAGAAATTGACACTCACAAAAGAGGAAATCCTGAATATTCATAGATCTGGTATCTGCTCCTTTGGAAATTCGACCATAAAGAACATCGTTGTTGTGTGTTAATCACATTACATAAAAGAGGGACGAAAGATACCAGAGGGACAGTCAAACTCATAGATCGAAAACAAACTGACAACGCCATGACCAAAAATAAAAAGACAAACAGACAAATAGTAGTACAGATGACACAACATAGAAACCGTAAGACTAAGCAACATAAGCTTCATAAACTGCTTGACAAAGGACACTTACCAAAGAATAAATCCTGAATATTAATAGGTCTGGTATCTGCTCCTTTGGAATTTCGACTGCAGATGCAAATCCGTCACTTTATTGGATACCTAAACTACGTTAGTGTCCTTACAAACAACGTTATATTGCTGTGTCTGTCAAGGCCTCCACGAAACAACGTTATATTGCTGTGTCTGTCAAGGCCTCCACGAAACAACGTTATATTGTTTTGTCTGTCAAGGCCTCCACGAAACAACGTTATATTGCTGTGTCTGTCAAGGGCTCCACGAAACCTCTTTCGTAACTCATAACTATAAACAACAAATCATGCAATTCTATAAATTATTTGACTTTTCTACCATTTACAAAAGTACATGTATTCCCTATTCGAAACACAAAAACAGATTGAAATATTGGATCAACTTAGTTTCATAAAATAAAATGGCCAACATAGATACAATCCTACATTGTATAAAAAACCTTCTGATGCAAACAAAAAGTTCACAAAAACAAACATGGTCTTGATTGATGACATACTTGTTACGCTAGAGGACGTGTTTAAAAAAACCAATCGACATTCTTATGGTAAACAACTGTGCTCCTTTTCTTGCTGACTTGTTCCTTTATTCATATATGGCAGAATTCAACAAGAGCTTCTCAAGAAGAATAAATATTAAATAGCTTTATCATTTAACTTCACGTTATGGTATAAAGATGATATTCTTTCCCTGAATAAAACCAAACTTTGGTGACTATGTTGAACGCATCTATCCCATCGATCATGAAATAAAGAATACCACAGATACATTTAAGTCTGTTTCATATCTTGACTCACATCTAGAAATTGACAATGAGGATTGGTTGAAACATAACTTTACCACAGAGGTCATGTTTCATATTTTCCCAATTGTGAACTTTCAATTTCTATGTAGCAGCATTCCAGCAGCGCCAGCATATGGAGTACATATCTCCAAAAGCTGATACGTTTCTTATAATGATTTCCTTGATATGAAACAGGATATGTTCACCCATTCGGAGCACCCGAGATTACCCCTGGTTTCTAATGGAGTTCGTGTTGCTCAGTCTTTAGTCTTTTCTATGTGATATTTTGTAGACTGAGTGTCTTCGTCCTTTTTTTTGCTATGACGTTGTAAGTTTGTTATCGACTTATGGTATCTGCCTACCCTCTTAATGCTCATCTTTTTGATAGGTGAAGACATTTCAGATACTTATAAGACTTGACTAGCTTTCAACAAGCAAAACATTAAAAGAACGATTGCGCGTTTACAGTTTTGAAAATAATCTATCTGTCGAAGACTCAACTTGAGCTGTGGTTAGAAAATTTAAGAAACTTCTTTAATCAGAAACAGCTTTAGTATTTGTAAAAATAAAATGACAATCTTATTGCAAAAACATATTCCCTATCTGGTAAATATTATACATTTTAAATACGGTGATATTTCTAACCACACGTGTCTCAATAAAATGACTGTTTAGGATACATAGGTTTTTTCAATATTTGTGATAACAATACAAAATTTAGTTGTATCTTATGTTTCTCGCTTTTACATGAATGAAGTAATTGTTAAATGTGATTATTTTCTCAGCTAGTATTCAGACTTTGTGTTGTGAATGTGTAGCTCTATGCCATAATTATGGAGTAAGATAGAATTAAAATGCATAATTAAAAAAAAAAAAAAAATAAAACATGTCCATTATCGTTTAGACTGTAGATTCATTTATTCTGGCATTCACAAAAACTCCGAATTTACAGTCGAAAAGGAGAGAGCATCAGAAAACAGTGCAACATGCATTTGGAACCATGTGATGGATGAGATCTTTCCAACTATACGGCTAAATGTAAGGAACGTTACATCAACAATTTTTATCCGTCATAATAGTTTAAGGTTTAGGCTTTTATAGTTACTAAAACGCTTATGCATATCCAATTACAAAACAGCTTATAACTTCAGAAAGAAGTGAAAATCTGCGTCATTTAGTTCGACTAACGCTATATCGAGACACGTTAACTTTTGTTTTGCAGAAAACACGATTTTCTTTAACTTTAATCAGTAGGTTAACTTTCATTTGTTATGCTTATGAATTGACATTTATACACAAAACCTGACTAATTTCATATTGAAAATATAAGAAAAATATTAAATCGTATAAACTGACAGATCATAATATTAAAAACGACAGTATTAGATTTTTGTACTTTAAGCAGTATTTAGGTGAGTGTTAAAAAACTGCAATGATTGTTGTTTTTGTTTTTGGAAGAACACGTTTTTGAACTTTTCAATTTTGAATTGTTTAAGATAAACTCTAGTTAATAAAAAATATTTTAGAAATCAAATGAGGATGCGCCAATATCGCATATTATTTGTATGAAAACTAGTAATGAATTAGTAGAAAAATGATATAGATAAAATTGGACATGGAAAACCGTCAATATGACTAAGTACGACCAAAATATATATAATAGATTAATCAATGTCATATATGTATGCAAAGCATTGCTCTAGTAGATAATTCGAATAGTATAAAAGAAAAAATGCCTACTTCTAATCCATTCACTACTTTTTTATGCGTCGAAAAATGGAAAAGCTAAAACCAATATTCTACATTATGAAATATAAAACACATAACTCTTATCTGTTTAATCTAAGTTGCCATATACTCTTCTTTAGACAAAGACAAAGCTACGCATATCATTTGCCGTTTATTTAATTACTGGATAAGAAAAAAGATCACACTTAAGGTTCTCTTAAATTAAAAAAGTATGAAGTTAAATTGAAATGTCAATTAAATAAAATTTTGACATCTATGTATTTACTTTATCCTGGAAGATATGTCTTAATATAGTACGGTAAATTTATAGCATTTAACCATGATATTTTTGAAAAAATAATGGAATTTGATGCGACTGTCATACAAGTGAGAGGTTTAGCTAGCTATAAAACCAGGTTCAATCCACCATTTTCTACATAAGAAAATGCCTGTACCAAGCCAGGAATATGACAGTTGTTATCCATTCGTTTGATGTGTTTGTTTTTATGATTTTGCCATTTGATAAGGGACTTTCCTTTTTGAATTTTCCTCGAAGTTCAGTATTTTTGTGATTTTACTTTTTATGGTTTCATACATGTTCGGCAATTTCCATGGATGTATATGAAATTTCAGAATTAAAATGAAACTAGATAGTAGCACAATGACTTGGATCATATTTAAAATTGAAAATGAAAATGGGGAATATGTCAAAGAGACAACAACCCAGCCATAGAGCAGATAACAGCCGAAGGCCACCAATAGGTCTTCAACGCAGCGAGAAAATCCCGCACCCGGAGGTGGTCCTCAGATGGCCATTAAATAAAAATGTGTACTAGTTCAGTAAAAATGGACGTCATACTAAACTCCAAATCATATAAATGAACTAAAATTAAAAAAACATACAAGACTAACAAAGGACAGAGGGTCCTGACTTGGGACAGTCGCCAAAATGCGGCGGGGTTAAACATGTTTTGTGAGATTAGATTGGTGTTTTGCAAATGAGTCACCAAATGAGTCTCAGCATAAATAAAGGCAACAGTAGTGTACCGCTGTTCAAAAGTCATAAATCGATTGAGAAAAAACAAATCCGGGTTGCAAACTAAAACCGAGGGAAACACATCAACTATAAGAGGGAAACAAAGGAACAACAGAAAAACTGAAGTGCAACAAAAATAACCGCCAACATACAAAGAAACGAACTATTTGATAACAACTGCCATATTCCTGACTTGGTGCAGGACATTTTAAGAAAAAATAAAACTTAAAACCACTAATCCAAAAAAAAATTCCATCATTACTCCCCATATTTCAGTGAGTGCTTGCATCTAATATATCCTAGTGAACTTGAGATTATTATACTACCGAAACTATAAGGTCTGCTTCATTTCTTGATTTTTTTTGTATATTGAAACAAATGGACGACTTCAGCCTAGAATTTATGACAAACGTAATAGTCTTGATGATGGTCTTGAAGTTTAAATTCTAGGTACTGACGTTGTTTAACCTCTTAATTACGTGTTATAGTGTTCTTTTATTTGTCTTTGTAAATTATTAACCTTTACTGTTTAGTCCTTTTTTGGTAATATCTTTTTGACGTGGCTCAGTACCGCCATTGTGTTGTTGTGCTGTGATCGTTTTTTGTATTCTTGTCTTTCATTTTTGCTTGTGTGCTTTGTCTGCATGCTATTTTGTTTTTCTTTGTTGACATATTTGTTAGTTTTTATAGTGATTGAGATTATAACAAATTGTTGACTGCTGTACCCCTATTTTGGACATTCTACCTATTTTGTCTGTTTGTTTTGTTCACACATTGTTTTTCAATATTATAAAATTTTATGCGACTGTCATACAAGTGAGAGGTTTGGCTAGCTGCAAAGCCAGGTTTGATCCACCATTTTCTTCATAAGGAAATGTCTGTACCAAGTCAGGAGTATGACAGTTGTTTTCCATTCGTTTGATATGTTTGAGCTCTTGATTTTGCCATTTGATAAGGAACTTTCCGTTTTGAATTTTCCTTGGAGAGTGGTATTTTTGTTATTTTACTTTTTTCTAATGAGAATCCGCCAAATTTGTACTTGCCATGAGGAACACAACGGATGCCACTAATTCAGAAGGATCCGTTCGGAGCACATGAGATCACCACAAGTGTTAAGTAGGTTTTGTGTTCCTCACTCTTTAGTTTTTTTATGTGGTGTTTTGTGAACTTATTTGTCTTTTCGTTTTTTACCATGGCGCTGGAATTTTCTCTCGACTTATGAAATTTTGGAATCACTTTGTATTTTACTCCTTTTTTTAAATGTATCTCAAAAACTGATGAATTTTACTATTTTGTAATATCAAATAACAAGCCTTATTATGCTTCTTAACCAAACGATTTCAAAGATTATCTAAAGTACATACAAGTTACACGATTTCAAAGTAAATCTAAAGTATATTTTTTAATATCCCACATTGACTTATTTAATGAGTTATCTAGATGTTAGTAAACGAATATCTGCCAAATTCATAATTCTCCTCTTTCCAAGCAATTCTGAATATTACTTTAACGTTTAAATACACAAAAAGGCTTTGGTTATGTCTTAAAGTGTCAATTAAAAACATTTACTAAGTTTTTATCCATTTTAACCTTTAACATAATGGTATATTTGAAACCTATTTGATTGTTTCCATTCTATTGTTAGTCGGAAAATCCTGTCATTTGATTTAATTCAGTTATGTTTTATTAGGATTGAAAAATGCATTCTAACTACTAAGCCATATAAAAATAAAAAAATGCACACTATTTCAGTAACTGTGAAGGGTTATTCGGGTTTAGTTTTACTATGTGACATAATTCCATATATGTATATCATTCAAGGAATCAATACGCAACATTGCTACTGAAAATAATATCAAAATATTACATATTTGGTGACTGTTATGGAATAACCGTTTCACAGATGATATCGGATATGTTCCTTATGTCGTAACTATAATACCCTCCCTTTTCACGAATGTGACTTACCGAATTAGACAATTTACCGGATTTGTAATAACATAAGCAACACGACGGGTGCCACATGTGGAGCAGGATCTGCTTACCCTTCCGGATCACCTGATATCACCCCCAGTTTTTGGTGGGGTTCGTGTTGCTTAGTCTTTGGTTTTCTATGTTGTGTCGTCTGTGCTATTATTTGTCTGTTTGTCTTTTTATTTTTGGCCATGGCGTTGTCAGTTAGTTTTCGATCTATGAGTTTGACTGTCCCTCTGGTATCTTTTGTCCCTCTTTTAACGATTAATATTCTTAATTTCTGAAATACAACCAAACAAAATGTGATATCTTTTTATATGAACTCTAAGTAAGAATATATTGCATGTGTTGATATCGTAGTGATTTCCAGTTCTGTTATCCAGAAATTGACTTCGTGATATATTTTTCATGAACATAAAACATGTACTGGAAAAACCATTATCAGGTTATGACCAAATTTTAGAAAGCCATTAACGCAAAAATATTTGAGAGCAAAAGAACCAAAACGACTTTAATAGATCTTACATTTTCAAAGAGTTAAGGAGACAACCATTATACAAGTCTTAAGATTTCCGAAACAAAATTAATAAAAGATATGTGCAAAAAGATTAAATTATATTTAAGACAATATCCATCATCCATAATGATTATTAAACTTAGTAGAATTTCCATCACGGCAGTCAATCTACTTTTAAAAAGTGTAAATGAATTTAACATATACGACCTAATATTTGACACTTACACAGACGTCTCATCAAACAAAATCATAACTAGATTGCAATATCCACGAGAGAAATGAGACAAATTGGTAATTGACTTTGTTAACAAGTTGTTCAGTAAAAGATTCAAGTGTAAATAAAAAAAAAGAACAGTCCTAGATATCAAATACCCGAGGTTTGGGGGAAAGGTTTTGTTGGGGTTAATTGAGAAGAGTCTTATACTGTCGAGGAATTTATGATTAAGAGTCTGTAACGGCTATCATAACTTTCCACTTGTTTATCCGGCATATTGTCAACAACTTGAACCACTGTCGATTAGTCTATTGTCGCTTTCCAGAAATAGCCAACAGCCGTTCTGATTAAATAAGCCAATATTACAGTCGAGTTAATTCTGTCAATAACATTCATCTTTTGTTTCCCTAAAATAACCAATTATTGCTACAGTTTACAGATAAATTTTCTTTTTATCGACTGAACAATACCAAATAACTGTGTCTGCGTAAATGTATGAAATCTGGGACAAAGTATACTTTTATGTAGATTCTCAGTGTTAAAGAGAGAAATAAGATTCCAAAGTGACATTCAAACTCGTAAGTTGAAAATAAACAGACATCGCCGTGGAAAAAACGAAAAAAGACCGAAAGACAAAGAACAGTATACAAAACGCAACATCGAAAACTAAAGACTGGGCAACATGAACGCCACCAAAAACCGAATGTGAATTATACGTTAGTATATACATTCATTCAATGTCTAAAAGCTTTTAACTAGAAAACGGACTTTTACAAGGGATCATCAACGTCTTTGTCATTAAATGACAGGGGAGACAATTGCATTGTGCAGTAAAACACAAAATGATTCAATATATTTCTAAACATAGTAAGCAAGAAATGAGACATGACAAAGAAGTATACCCATGAGAAAATGTCCGTGATTTACTTCATAAAAACTCTCTATGGCTTGAAAGAAGTAAACAACTTTACATAGTTACACGACTGACAGACATGACCTTACACTGCCATATTAAATATTATATAATTTGCTAAATTTTTCGTCATTTACGCCTTTTGGTTATATGAAACGTTGGATTGCTAGCTTGTTGACGTACAAAAATGGATTCCCATATCTCATGTTTTCTTATTCTGTTCCTTTTTACGAAAAAATAGCTTTTGCAGTCTTTAGCCTTGTATCAAAATTTGATTTTTGTTTTACGGATTATATTTCAGATTGCAAACAAACAATACAATTCTGCTTAATTTAAAGAAACACAAACACCCCTTTTAATGACAAAAGTGTATTCTGTTTTTTTGGCGTCAATAACAATTTTAACTAACAACGAAATTTCCACACCATCCATTTTGGTACCCGACGCCGGATTGTATTTTGTTGTCTGTGGCGCACATTGCTGATTTTTCTGTAGAATTTTTTCTTTTTACTAGGAACAAATTCCTTTCATTCTTAACAGTAAAGTTAAACAATTGTTTGCTTCCTAGTAATTAATCATTTGCTAGTTATGTCTAAATACTTATATTTGTCAGACAAAAAAGACAAAAAAGTAATTTACTTTAAGAATATCATAGCATTAAAAAGAGTTCATTTGCATAACATTTATCTATTCCCATTTTTTTCTAAGTATTCTAATGGTTTAGCTCGAACATTATCCATAAATAGCTCGCGAAACATCCTTGAAGTTTATGGGTTTGGTTTACCATTCATTAATAACAAAATGATATACCAATAATTCTTTGAAATTATTATTTCGTATATGTCGACAAATAAATGCTCGCTAGTCATTCACAGTGTTGTTCAATATTTAATTTCGAAATTGTTTGTAAACAATGAAAGTATGAAAGTTATTGTGTAAGGTAAACAATGGTTCTTATATAAACATATAAAAGCTCTAATTCCTTGTCCGGTTTTAGTTATACTGTATGTCCGTTTGGTTGATCAGCTCTTCAACGTTTCTTTAAGGTTTTGGATTTTAAAAAATTGGCCTCGAGCATCACTGAAGAGACATTAATTGTCGAAATGCGCATCTGGTGCAGTGAAATTGGACCGTTTATATTATTATATACTAGAACTCATGGTATTCATTTTTGTTTGTTTCTAGAACATATTTTATATTTTCAAAGTTTTTGCCGGAAGAAGACCTGAATAAAACTAAATAATTATGCATTTTAACCACTGAAGTAATCCATCAAATTATGTTATTAAATTGTTTATAAGCTTGTATAATAAAAGAAGCACTTTCAGTATTGATATATCAGAAAGCAAACCTTATCTGTAAATTTACCTATTTTGTTGTTTTTTTTGCATGGCCGGTGATGCATGTATAACAAGAGATGCTTGCTGTGTCGAAGTACCCGTGTCGCTAGGTTGAAAGTTCATGCGATTCACTGATGTATTTTGATTTTTATACTAGTATTAACAAATGTGCACTAGAAAAAAGAGCAACTTCAGAGCATCAACGTCTTTGCAGAACATTTACCACAAAAAATTAGAAAATTGCAAACGACAATGAAATATTTTCAAAGCAAAAGCACATATTGATTGAAATATGACAAAGTAGTTTAACAAAGAGAAATTATCTCTAATTTATTCCACGACAAGCAACCCATGACTAGTATGAAGAAAGAAGGCACACACGTACCGATGACAAGACAAATTTATCAAAGTGTATTCCCTCATTGCAATATCTAAAATTACAGAACTGCCAAAATTCAATGCATAGTAGTATAAGTTGTCCCTATATTTGGATATTACATCCGGTTATTAAAGATAAACTGTGTATATACTTTGCAATTGAACAATTTAGAAATTCAACTTCCTTATAAATAACGATGCACTGACCAATCTTTCTTAATTGGTCTACTTCCGAACTGAATGAGTTTGGTGGAAATTTATATTTACGGAATAATAGTACTGTATTTGAGGAGTTGCCACCGTCATTTCGGGATTTTAAGGTCTCAAATGTAGTTTTACTGGCGACGAGTAGCGGAGTCAGTAAAACGAATATTCGCCACCGTCAAATCCAAATCCAAAGTTGACGGTACAACTCTTCAAATACATTAATGTTATTCCTATTCTAAAGCAATTTAAAAAAGACAATTGTCTTGAAATGTTCAAAATTGAACATTTCAAATCTCGATAAAAGTAGACTGCGATTGCGCAACGTTGTTGCCAAAGCCCCGACCGTCGACAGTGGAATTGATGGTAGTTGTCATCCAATCAAAATTGGCGTTACATACCTAATTGCATTATAATTTGATTTTAATTATTAGAATCATAATAAAACATGCCATGAACTGCCTAGTCTGCTTTGTGTAAATAACAACTAACTGAACCATATCGACAATGGGTTTTTCAAAGATGCTCAGATGAAGTCCATTGATAATGCAATACTTGTTTAAGACGTCGGAAAGGTAAAATGTTTTACTTTTACAAGTAACAAAATAAAATGCGATATTATACAAAGTTACCTCTTAATATGACCACATTTCTTAACCGGACTTGCGGAAAGGCAAAGAGCGTAAATTGCGTTTGTTCTATAATACGAAATATTAATTGCAGTGGAATCTTTTCTAATGTTGTTTATTTTGTTTTGTTCGAATTTAAGGTAATTGACATTATTAAGATTAAAATACACGCTTCTTGCGTGATCTGCTAAGTGAGAAAACTCTCCACAAAGTAAATACTTGATGCAAGTTTAATATTCTGTTTTTTCATTATTTATGCATTTTTTTATGGGCAACATTATCTTTGGATACAATACGATTTTCACTTAAATTATGATTTTTTTGCTGTTGTTATTTTCGTTTTACAGATGATAATATACAGCAATAGTCCAAATGATATTTCAAGAAAATTGTTCTGTCAAATTGTCATTTACAATCAGTAAATATATTTATTTACTAAGAATGTTGATGTGGCACTGGAGAAAACGAAAAATGATAGAATTTGTTCATACTTCGCTAAAATTAAGTATATATTGTAATATGTTGAAAAAAATAATAAAAATGATAGGCCAACGAGCTTTTTTCCAGCTACAGATTGTGAAAAAATAACGCATTTTGTATCGATTATACAGGAAAAACTGTTATATAAATAAAAGGCAAACTAAATGATAGAATTGTAAAAATAAATTAAGAGAAGATAGCTCTTAGAAGTTGCTTTAAGAATATCCGAAGAAAAAATGGGGTCTCCGTACATATTTGTCTGCTATAACATAAAATAGAAAAACTTCATGTAGATTCCTTTAGAAACTATCATAATACTATTTCTGAGTAACATCCCCTAAATAACCTAACACTAAAAAATTTAAATCAAGCAAAACTAATCTACCTTAAGTTTGTAAAATAATTAGTTAAAAGTAGAACAACAAAACTACCGAACTCCAAGGAAAATCAAAACGGAAAGTCCCTTATCAAATGGCAAAATCAGAAGCTCAAACACATTAAACGAATGATAATTAGTTAAAATCAAAAATATTTGTTATTCCCACTATTTAATTGCATTTCTGCATAAAATTTTGCTGACTTGATTGAAAATCTAGTTCTTTTTTACAACCCAAGACGTCGAAAGACACTCATACTACCTCAAACAACTTTCACGACATATAAAAACAACACTGGTGGATACTATGCTAAACAAAACCAAAAGCAGAAAAGCATAGTTCCGATTCATTAAAGAAATAATGTTGACAATAAATAAATGAAATGAAATGAATAAGTTTTTAGGCAATGCGCACCAAAGACACCAGGCTTATTATTTTGTTATAAAATTGATCAGTGGCGATCGAATTAAACAGTTGGAGGGCGAAATGAAATACGAAGTTGACATCTTAAAAAAACCGAAAATTTCAAAAACAAATTGTGCTAAGTACGAACTATACCAAATAAATCTTGCGTTACGACAATCGACACTATCTAAACATATAATGACGATTCTATCAAATTTCTGGACGTCAGCATGTTTGGAGAATAAGCTATATCAATATTTTATTATTCAGTCAATATTGCTCTAGGTACTTACTGTGATTCCGGCTTATTTTTGAATTCACAAGAAACATAATTTATACAAAACCTCTTCAAAGATAAAAAGACAAAACATCTTGCTAATTTATTTACTCTTTAGTGTGTCCTGTTTCTCCTAAAAACCAACATTTCAGCGAGTTTTTACATCTTATATATCTCAATGAAATTAGCGTTGAGGATACTACAAAAACTAGAAGGTCAGTTTCATATCTGGACATTTTCTTTGAATTAACACAGATTGACGACTCAAAAAAAAAAAGATCTATTCTAATCATGACAATTTATGTTTCCCATTGTCAATCTTCAATTTAAGAAAAGTAACACACTTTCGATTTCTTCCCGCATATCTCATTGATACGTGTGTGCATGTTCACATTATTTTGACTTATTGACAGGGGTATGCTTTAACAAACAAACCGTTTACATCAGGCTTATGAAGAATTATTCCTTTAAGTAACAAAAAAATGCGATATTATACAAAGGTATGCTTTTAACACATATTAAGAATTATATCTTTAAGTGACTCTCCGCGTGTTAAAAGGGTCAACATCTTTTCCGTTAGGTGAGTCAATCTCTTCACTCAAAAGACGTGTTTTTGCGGTCTAAGATTTGAATTCACCAGAAAATACGTGTACATGGTCATTATAAGACGTTAAACGTGTCGACGATTTCGTCTTTTACTTTTCAGCGATTGCTTAAAGTTTTCCCATTTGTTTGTATATTCAAAATGAAAGAGTTTTGAACACGGTAGTTACCGTTGTTTCTTATATAATATATGGTCAAAGCATTATGTCGTACTTTTAAAAGCACTGAACACAGATCAACTAGTTTGTCTATTTTGACCGTAATACATATATAGTTTGCTTGTGTTATAGGATAGTTTTATTGGGATTTCTAACTTAGCCGTTAACTGAACTCCGTCTTGTGTTAGAATTTATGGTATTTGTCTTATAATAAAGTGCTTTGCCACGTTCGTAATTGCAGAAAAAATAATATGAAGATTGCATTCATCTATGTTTATGTTTAATCGTTATATTAAAGTGCTTTTAGAAATTCGTTTCTCTTCATTGCAACTAACCAGATTTACTTGGACGGGGAAGGTCTCTTTATCGCAACTAACCAGATCTACATTGAGGGGAAGGGGGGGGGGGGGGGGGAGGTTCATTCGTATAAAAATATAACTTCAGAATCAAATATAACATTTTAAGAGAAAGTTGTGGAAGGAGTTGTACGGAAAGTATCACAATATTAACTTACGCACTTTTACATGGCCATTTTGCTGTCGTTCTACATTCAACAAGTCGATATAATCAATAGTCAGCCTTTCGTTAATTCCTATCTAATTGTTGTTCTGATTAAATAAACGTAGACACATCTGTTTGTGATGTATTGTTTTATTCAGATAATTGTAAGAACGATGATATTAAAAGCCTTGATCTGTTTTAAAATGCGCTGTTTCTGCTTAAATAGTTATTATCGAGTCCGTAAATACTTTTCTGCAATCGTCAATGTTGTCACTATAATGATATTAGACTATAGCTGGTTGTGTAATATCGTTTTTGGTACATTAATTGTATTTCTAGCTACATTCTAAAAGATCGAAAACAGTTCTTTTGACACGTAGAAATATAAATACAAGGAAAGTGATTACCATCCAATATTACATTAACTAAAAAAATAACTACAGGTTACCCTATGGGACTGTCACGCAAGACGAGCAACAACACCGCATGTGTATGATTTGGTGAACACCAAATTCATCAAGAGAAAGCAATAACCACTTACGAAATTAAAATTGACGTGATAAATTGAAGAATTAAAGAGGATTTGCAATCACAAAGTGAACAGACGAACAGATAATGTCCATTTACAGGACGTTGCATCTGCACGGATCGCTGCAATCAGAAACCAAACATGATACAGGTAACATAAGAAAGGCATATGCAAAACTGATAACGATCACAGTCCATTAAGCTGAATTGAACAATAACCATTACCTAATTGATATTGTAGACAGTTTGATATCGTATGCTGTAAATAACCAGATACCAGTCAAATGTCATATGTTTTTTGATAGTAATCAACGTAAATTTTCCTAAGTGTAATATCAATTTTAGTAGAATTTTATATCGTTATATTAGATGAACTATAAACTATAATACAGTTTAAATCTTTTTTTCATCAATATTGATTATATCATACAAAGCAAATGTCTGGTATTTATTTAATGTCATCTAGGGATTTTATTATTCAACATATTAATACAAATCATTTTGTCCTTGGTTCTTATTTTTGTTTCTAAATAAAATGTATAAGTAAGATGTTCCATTAAATGCATATCAGAAAGTAAAATAACAAAAATACCGAACTCCAAGGAAAATTCAAAACGGAAAGTCCTTTATCACAGCAGAAATCCAAAGCTCACACACATCAAACGAATGGTAAACAACTGTCATATTACAGACTTGGTACAGGTATTTCCTTATGTAGAAAATGGTGTATTAAACCTGGTTTTATATATAGCATAACCTCCCACTTGTATGACAGTCGCATAGAATTCCATTATAATGACAACAATGTGTGAGCAAAACAAACAGAAATAATAAGTCAAAATGACAAAAATGGGATACAGCAGTCAACATTGTGTTATAATCTAAATCAATATAAAAACTATTTCAAGAAAGAAAAAACAAAATGCCATATAGGCACTCTATAGACAAAACACATAAGCAAAAATGAAAGACAACAATTAAAAAAATCACCAAAACAATATCACAGTGGCGGGATGTATAAATACCGAGCCACGCCAAAAGGATACTACCAAAAAAGGACTAAACAGTAAAGGTTAAAAATATAAAAATACAAATATAAAGAGCACTATAACTCGTAATTAAGATGACAAACAACGTCAGAAGGTAGAATCTATACTTCAAGACCATCATGTATTATTTGAGAAATTGATACGGAATATTTAGCAACAAGGTCTTGGTACCTTCCGACGAACTTTTCTAGAAAAAGGACGAGACGTTCTTTGACATAAATTCTGGTTCATCAATTTTGTGCTCAAACAGTGGTGACGGTTTATAAAGTCTGAGTAGCAGCTGCAAGCTGTTGAATACCGAATGAGTTGGGAAATTTATATACTACATGCAGGCGAAGTTGGTATATTGCTGCTAAGGTGGGGGAAATTGATACGGAATATTTATCAACAAGGTCTTGATACCTTCCGACGAACTTTTCTAGAAAAAGGACAAGACGTTCCTTGACATAAACCCTGGTTCATCAACTTTTTGCTCAGACACTGGTGACGATTTATAAAGTCTGAGTAGCAGCTGCAAGCTCTTGAATACCGAATGAGTTGGGAAATGTATAAACCATATGCAAGCGAAGTTGTTATATTGCTGCTAAGGTGGGGGAAAAATTTTAATTTCAAAATTAAAATCGTCTCGTTTGTCATAGATTCTGGTACTGAGATGACCGCGTATGTCAAAATCGAGGTATAAGTCTAAAAATGAGGCGGAGGAAGCCGATTCTAATGTTTCTTTAATTTCTAGTTCTGGAGGATATATTTATGGGACACAATCAGAAAAGTTTGAATTGTTTTTAAAAAAAACATCATCAATATATCTGAATGTGAAGTCAAATGATCTGGCTTCTTTGATCTTCTTGTTTTTGTCCTCTTTATCCTAATTTCTTTTATAAACTTTTTTTTTGTTTTCTTTATTCAAAGAGATTACCAACGAATGTGGACTAAGCAACATGACGTTTTGTCTAAATGAACAAATCCAACATTGACAGTCAGAATCAAAGAAAGGGAATGACAAAATGCTACGGCGTTCTAAAGTGAAATACAACAAAACAACAGAGACTGAAAAAGTGAACATCGAACGATCGTTATATGACTTTGGAGATTTCCTTTAAGATGTATGTCCCTTATAAGAATGTAATGAAAATACTGTTGTAATATATATTAATAATAATAATTTTAATAATAATAATAATAATAATAATAATAATAATAATAATAATAACAATAATAATAATAATAATAATAATGATAATAGTATTAATGATAATAATAATACTAGTATTAACAATAATGTACAGATGTTCAATGGTGTTAATATGTCCTTTGATTGAGTTAAGCTATTTCAGTTGATATTTTATAGTGTGTCTTTCTATGTTGTGATGTTACACTATTGTTTCAGAAAAAGGGTGAAGGTTTGGTACCATTAAAACGTTTAAACCCGCTGCATTTGTTTGCACCTGTCCTAAGTCAGGAATCTGATGTTCAGTAGTTGTCGTTTGTTGATGTGGTTCATAAGTGTTTCTCGTTTTTTATATAGATTAGACCGTTAATTTTCCCATTTGAATGGTTTTACACTAGTAATTTTTTGGAGCCCTTTATAGGTTACTGTTCGGTGTGAGCCAAGGCTCCGTGTTGAAGACCGTACTGTGACCTATAATGGTTTACTTTTATAAATTTTGACTTGGATGGAGAGTTGTCTCATTGGCACTCATACCACATCTTCTTGTATCTATAGATCCCAATGTTAGTTATCTATGCTCACTAGGTTGAGTTGAATTTTGATGATCATGAAAGAGAAAAAAATATTATAGTGATAATATATATGTAAAAGAGGGACGAAACATACCAGAGGGACAGTAAATCTTTATCAAATATTATAGACATTTCCACTTTAAGTTCTTGAACTTAATTGAAGTATGGTTGGATGCGATGTGTCGATAAATATATAGAAATTACTTCCTAAATCGCCAATTAGGCCAATCACGACTGTCGACAGGCTTGTATGCGTTTATTTTCCTTTATCGTTTGAGACATAAAAGTAAATGCCATCACAGAAAACTAAAAAGATGTTATTTTGCTTTCAAACAAAATAATATCATATATCATACTACCTTTCCGTTCTAATCTTGAATTCAGTATTTTTTTTATGACATTGGATCTCATAAATGACAGAAAAACAAACCATTTTGATTGATGACTTTACAAGCACAAAACTTGGAACTAGTCGTTTACTTCTGTTGCCTTAATTTTTACAGCATGAGTTAATCAAGTACTAGTTTAACCAAAACGGACAAAATTTGCAAATGATCAATTTTGAGTTTTGACTGTAAATAAGTTGCAACATTCCAGTAGCACATGCATGTCATATATAACTAACTGAGAAATTTTCGCAGACGACGGATTTCGATTATTTCGCTGTGAAAAGAAAGAAACAAACACGAATATTATCCTCCCGGGTAAATAAGATTTTAAAGATAATCCATAACCATTAAAACTAAAGCTTCGTAAACAGGTTAAGTCCAAGAGATCGCAAAACAAATCCCTTTTCAGTAAAGTTCCGAATTGATTCGATATTCCGGGGTTAGTGTTTCCTGTGGGGATTTGCCTTATAGATGGTTGCTACTTTCATGGTAGCTATTGTAATAAGGGTCATAATAATAAGAGTCATATTTTCAAAATTTCTCATTATTCATAACGCCAGTTGTGAATCATCTCGGGATTTGTACTTAGAATAAGAAACACGGGAGGTACCATTAATGAATCATTCACTGCACTGAGCATCTGAGTTCATATCCGGTTGGCATCTACGATGAGTTATTACTTTTTACTACTCCTTTTTGTTGGCGTCTTTGTGGGATTAAATTGTATGTTTGTTTTAGTTTTGTAGTCAGCTGTGTTGTACATCTTTGGTGTATGTCTACACAGGTTTGACGACTGGATCCCAATTATTGTCACACTAACCTAGTATGTCTGTTTGGGTTGCTTACTCAATTTTGTCAATATAACGAAACTATTAACAACTGTCATACAAGTGGGAGGCTTATCTCAATATTTAGTTTCATGTGATGTGTTTTGTAAATTGTTGTTTTCTTTTCGTTTTTTTGTCACACTGGTTCTTTCTTTTCGTTGGTTAATTTCTTTTTCATTGGTTAATAACTTTTTTCATCCGTTAACGGCTTATAATTGTTCCATTGATATCTTCTTTTATTTCGTATTTCAACTGATTTTCGATTGGGCACAGTAATGTTCAATTTTGAGAATGTAATTATTCTAAATTTTGTTTAAAATTTGAATTTGTGTATATCGCCAAGGAGCAAATATAGCTCTCAATAACTGTCTCAAATAATTGATCATCTACTTTTTTTTTAGTATTGAAGTAATACTTAAAGATCGAGAAATAAAATCACGATGAAACCAACGATGTTCAAGTTCTGAGCACTGAAATATTACTTATCATAATATAGCATTGTACCAGGACTAAACAATTGGTTAATTACTTCATAGATCTGGTTTACCATTAATATATGTGTCCAAGATAACAACAGTATTTTCCATTATCCTTTCCTCCATTCTTTCACTTATCATCATTACTTTTCACAAGTATCACGATGGGTATTCCTAGTGGAGCATGACATATTTACCTTTTCGTCTCACCTGACTCAAACACTTTAATCTTTAAGTTTGCATGTAATGTTATAAATAATCTTTTTTACTATTCTTTTTCTTTTGACCATGTGCTGTCTGTCCTTTTGTATCATATGAAGTTGGATAGCGTCCGAAATAAAGGCAACAGTAGTATACCGCTATTCGAAATTCATAAACTGATTGAGCAAAAAACAAATCCTGGTTACAAACTAAAACTGAGGGAAACACATCAAATATAAGAGGAGAACAACAACACAAAAGAAACACAACACTAAAATGCAACACACACAGAAACGAACTATAATATAACAATGGCCATTTTCCTGACTTGGTACAGGACATTTTAAGAAAAAATGGTGGGTTGAATCTGGTTTTGTGGCTAGCCAAACCTCCCGATTTTATGGCAATGTTAAATATAACATTAAAATGACAACATTACATGACAGGACTTCAATACAAATAAATTGGAGAACATACAGGACAGAAACCCACACAAATAATAGCTATCAAAAGGTACCAGGCTTATAATTTAATACGTCAGACGCGCGTTTCGTGTACATAAGACCCATCAGTGACGCTCAGATAAAAAAAGTTCAAAAACCAAAACAAGTACAAGGTTGAAAGCATTGAGGACCAAAAGTTCCAAAAAGTTGTGCCAAATACAGCTAAGATTATATGCCTGGGATAAGAAAATCCTTAGTATTTAGAGTAATTCATGTTTTTGCAAACAGTAAATTTATAAAAATGACTATATAATAGATGTACATGTTAACACCGAAGTGGTGACTTACTACAGAATAAAAACGAATACGTAAAACAACCTATATCAGCACATAAAAAAGGCACAACCGAATAACGTATTATATGTTAGCCAAAGAGAGTGGCGCACAATGTGACGTCACATATAAATTTCCAAACAATAGGATAGTGTTCAAGATTAGGTTTGTATTACTGATATAACATGTATTAATAACAATGAAAATTACAATACTTATCAATATACAATTGTGGTAGTAATTAGATAATTAATTGTATTATCAAGCTATGTCGGTGTTTCTTCTGAATCAAACTGTAAATCAAATATATCGTATAAATTTAGTTGACCCAAACTAAAATCTTATAAATGAACTGGGTGATTAATCATCTTTACCGTAACACACGAATAGAACAGAAAAAAAAAATAGATTTACAACTACAAACGATAAGACATTTGACAAAATCCGATGAGAATAACAAATATAACATCAAAACTAAATACATGGATTTTGGATAGAAAAATACCGTGACACGTCTTATAGCAATGCGAATTCACACTCAGCAAAACGGTCACAATCGGGAATAAGTCACGTTCGGTACTTAAATATCTTCTTACTTATTGATATAAGACATTTCAAATGAGTAAAATTAATACACCCCTTATTTGGTAAAAATGATGGAAAAGAATAAAGATTCGTCACCAAGAAAATCAATCAGATACATTATTTTCGAAGCATATTTCTTTATAGAAAGTGAAGATAAGTACATGTTATCTGGATGTGGATGCTACGCTCACTCGACATTTAGCTGCATATTCTGGCTCGCGGGCTGATATTTTTCAATATCTATACAATCCACGTTCAGATAACATTTTTATCATCTTTCAAAGCAATGTTTTTTTATCAAAATTTCCTTTTTCAATAATTTCGCGGGAATTGTTATTACCAGAGTGTCTCTGTTATTACTAGGCAACATACGTCATCAAAATAATAAACCGCGGATACACCTTGTGGCCAAAATACGTAGGGTAAAATATTCCCATTAACTAGAGGAAGAAAAATGTTTCGTGTACATGATAATGCATATATGAGAGTATAATATTTGAAGATGATACAAAAAAAAAGAAATATTAAAGATTATATTGAAAGATCGTAGTATTTCATATCACCAGAAGAAGAAAACTTCTACTCGCTGACTGCTGAACAGCATACGCTTCATAAAAAAATTCCAGAAACGCATCAAAATGCTGTTTATTTTCAAGACTAAAAGTACACATATATATTTAAGTAGTCGTAATTCGTAAAGGAGAAGTTAATTTGAGAAAAACAGATGTTGGTAAATTGTCCTTCTTGTATGTAAATACCTCGACATCTCGCACCTTGTACCCGCCATTTGTACGTGAGAAGACAAGGAAGGTAGGTGTTATTTTTGTAACGACTACCCCACCAAATTGCATGGGGACGGTATTCTAGTTCAGGTTATGGGGTACCATTTCCTATAAGTGCTTCGCCAAATGTTATCATTGAGGAAAACATATTTGGTTCAAATATGTCAAAATTTTCCGTCAAGATATTTTCTTCTGTATTGACAAATAACAAAACCAGATCACCTGGATTTTTGAAATATTATACAAAATTGCTTCGCTGCATTGTGTTTGTCCATGTACATTGATATATCATTCTTTTGATGACTTGGAGTTAAAATGACAAGGTACATCATGTTTATGATTCTTGAAAAAAAATTATGCTTTCAGTGTGTTCAACTTGGTAGCTCAGGGGTCAAAGCATCTCTTTATGAGATTGTCTTAGGTTCAAATCCTAACTTAGTTACACTGAAACAGTAAATACTATAAATGGAATCTTAACATGTTTTTCATGTATTAATCATTTAATAGTTTGCCCTCTTCAGTCTATTTCATGTGAATTATCAATGTACATATACAGATATAGCCAATATATATGATTTACACCATTTTTCACAACAAAAACATTAAATTGTGACTTTTTGTGGAATTTTTCAGGATACCAATTTAATATGCAGTGAACATGATAATAAATTGTTGTATGTGTGCTTTTTTATGAAACAATTATTTTTCTTTGTTTTACAAGCAATTTGAGAAAACTTGGTATATGTAATTCAGGCTCAAATAATTTGACATTAGTGATACATATATGTACATGCACTCAGTTTGACTTTGACTTTCATTTTCTGAATTTCCTCCGAATTGAAGTAAAAAATGTCTGTTTGATTGGTCTTCATAAGCATTATCTTTGTCAGTAGCCATTTTGTATGTTTTTTTTGTTTTGTTTTGTTTTAGCAGACGAAATAAGTATTTTAGACATGTCAGAAAGAGGGTTGTTGTTTTGTGGTAGATTTTCCACCTATTTTATTATTTAAAATGAAATGTTTAATCTAGAGTGTATAATATATGCGCATTTAATTAATCAATTTTAATTATAAGTTTTACTGTGAATTTTAATAATTAAAACTGCCACCCCCGCATTGTTGACATTTGTATCGATAGATTGATCTCAATACAGATCAGATCAATAGTTCAGTTCTGAAAAAAAGTAGTCCCGGCAGAACTTATCAAGACTGCCGTCGACACCATTTTATCAACATCTCGTTTCAGAATGTAAAGTAATTTTAGGAAAAAAGAAATGGTTCATTGTAAAATATGTACTGCAAGTGTAATTTATTTTATTAAAAGAATTTATTTGGTGGCTTATCACCATTACAATGCAAGGCAATATGTTGGGAGAATTTGTTGATAAGTCCTGCTCACTTGATAATGTCTCCTCACTTGCACGCGCTAACTGGATACGAGTTTTACAGATATGTTGAGGAAGCTGATAAAGCGGTAGGGAAGGATGACAAATATTTAAAACAGGGTACGTGCCATCGATATGCAGCAATTCATTCTTATCAATCCCTAACTATGTATATATCAGCCATTCGCCAAATTCGAGTCTGTCTACCATGGAAGGAAGTTTTCCTGTAATTCTATATCGTAACAACATATAAGGTAGCAATATTTTAAATATTGATGTCGAATATCAACAGTTTTAATCGTAAAATGATTAGTCTGACGGCGCAAGATTTTTGTAAATTATAGTTAAGTTCGAACATTCCAAAATGATGTAATAGGCTTTTAAAGCAGTAAAGTTTTAATGCTTTCATTAATCATATCAAATAGACACAAAAGGTAGACAAAAAATTTCAAGGATATTGGTATGGAAACAGTTTCCTTATTCAGACATGTTTTTAAGTGAGATATATGTTTTCCAAGAAATGAAAACGAAATCTTCAGATAAAGTTATAAATTTTTCAGATAAAGTTACACACCGTCCTCTTGCAAATCCAAGCTAATGAAAACAATGGTAAACATTATGTAAAAAAAAAATATTATAAACTGAGAAAAAAACCAGAGTCATCTGAATTGAATAAAATTGAGAATGGAAACGGGGAATGTATCAAAGAGACAACAACTCGACCAAACAGCAATAAACAGCATAAGGCTTGAATGTATATCCAGTGAAAAAATTAAATGAAAACATCTTTAAATGTCTGACTATAATAATAAAATCTAAAAGTTAAATTAAGGAGACAGTTGTCTACCGATGTCAATATACATTATGGCTGATACAATTTTGAAACTTTCAATTGATGTTCATTTGCTGGTCATAAATTTGCTAAAATAATCATTATCTACAAGTCAACCAAGATGTGTATAATGCCATTAGAAATCTAATATAAGAATAAGGATATGTTGTATGATTTCTAATTACGTTGCTATTTTATAGTTTGGATGAGTTGCGACTTCTGAAATCAGTTTAAAAAATACATGTAAATCACGTTACATTCAAAGTTACTTTTGAACTAGTTACAAAACTGCACTGCCTATAACAATCTGATTTTAATTAGTTATAACTGGATGCTCACATTAAAATATCAAATGACATTCCATGTTTTGTCATTCACTGTAGACAACAGAGTCAACATTATAACATAATTTAGAATAATATGGGTAAAAGGGAATCACATATTTAAGATGTTGTGACTATGACCCCTTTAATTATCGACGACGTTTCTATATAACGTCAATTGTGCGTCTGTTGTGCTTGAAATTTATGTCAGTACATTGAACAAAGGAATTGTTATCTTAATTGGGATAATTTCCGTATCGCAGCTTAAATGAATGAGATAATTGATAAAGTTAATATATTTCTGTAGGAAAGTTCGAATAATGTTTATAGGAATACAGACGGGTACTTGGAAAATGTCAAGAGGACATAATGACTTTGTCATTTCAAAGATGCAAGGGTCCCCAGTTTGTCAATAAAACATTTTAATGACGTCATAAATCTGCGTATAGTAAAATGAGTTTTTCTAGTAATGGAAATGATATCAATCATACGTATTTTTCTTGTCATCAAAGATACCAACTAAAATAGAAGTCAGTTATTAGCTTTAATAAAATATTCATTCATTCCTTGTAATAATAGCAAGTTGCATCAAAAGCTTCAGATTATCTGAATGATTTATAAGTATACAAACATTTGATGGTATTGGACGAGTTGTAAATTGGAAATGCGTCTTTCTTTAATTACCCTAACACTGAGCCAAAGTTCATGACTTACATTCAGAAATCTTGAAATAAATAAGATAATATGGGATAACATAATTGTTTTTCGTATTCGATAAAAACAGTACAGTTATAAGGAAAGTATGTCATCAGACGAACTCAACTCAAAATACATTAAACTATTTGTGAACAGGTATGTGTTAAGTGACAACGAATTAGAAAATATTAATGGAAGACAAATACTACTAAGATACACAAAACTATAGATTTTTGTCAAAAGTGTTTCACCTCTTGGAAATTCCCTTATATATTTCATATAAAAACACATATTTAAAAAAAAACATTGTTTAAAACTTACTTCAAGTCCGATTTTGATAAATCTTTTACTGTTAAACTCATTAATGTAAACAGTGTTTTCCGGTTAAATATGATATTTTTTTTTATAAAATATCATTACTGAAAAATCATTATTCATATACAAATATTGAAATTTAGCGTATATTTTTCCTATAGAGTGCAGAAGTTCACAGTGATTTCCTTAAAGGTATAAGTCTTGAATACATTTTTAATTATCGAATGACTAAACATGCATTACTGTTTTTAAGGAAAACAAAAATTTTAAATCGGACAAGCAATAGGTTAAGTAGAATTTATATTGAAAATATGTTTCTTATGAAATATATTTCGAAATTTTCAAATGCGAAACACTTTTGACCTCTAAATATAGGTGATATCAAATCCTATCTTTTAAGATTTATTAGTGCTTCTTACTTATTCTCTTTTGCTGTTCTTATAATTGTTGCGAACTTTTCCAATGAAGGATTAATCCAGACATCTCCATTAAGGATGTTCGCTACTCTATTTCAAAATAACAAGCTTTTTTAAAGACTGTTATAAATTAATAGTATATAGATAACACAACTGAAAAAGCAGAAAAAAATGACGGATCCGTGTCCTTGTTTTCGAGATATAAGCCATAGCAAATTTGGCGGGAAATGATTCTCTCTAGATTTCTTTCAAAAATTATGGAAAAATAACAAGGATTTTATAAGATTTTCAAATATGACTTTTTAAACTATATTTGATAAAATTATGAAAAGAAAAGTAGGGGTTAGAGGGCAAAATTTTTGAATGGCACTACATGGATAAAACCAGAGAATTCCGAATATCTGGCAAAAATTCAAAAACAAAAGGAGCGAACATCCTTAAACGCACGTAAAACAGTATGTTTTCCTTTGATAATATATGTTTTAGTAAGTCAAAACACGAAGCTACGTTTCACAAATGTCAATCGTTCAAGTTTCAATTAAATCATGAAAAGACACAATACATTTAATTAACACTTAAAAGAGGTAGGGCCAATTTCGTCTGAATTTATTTCTCAAGGGGACCTGATTCACAAAGTATTTCTGTCTTTACTTGAATTTATAGCATCACAATGCCGTGTGTTTGCCTTCAAGTTCTTATAATGTTATCATAGTTTATTTCTAGCTAGATGGCAAATTATAAACGCATATCATTACCTTTTTCAAAAGGTTGTTTATTTGTAAAACAAGAAAGATTAACAATTTAGCATTTACTGTCTGCACGAGCGTTTGGTCATATAAAAAATTAGTACGAGTCTATCGTGCATATTTCAACAATTTAAGTTCATACAGATCTGACAAATGAATAAAATAAACTGAATGGTTACTTGATTGGCACATAACCAATATCTATAAGTCTAGAATATAAAGCAAACATAACCTTCCTAGCTTTCATGACTAAATCATTAATGCTAGAGATAAGAATTACAGCCAAGAACTGACCCCCGAAATTTATGTTCTATGATATTATAGACTTTTCTGCTTTGAAGGTTTTTTTTCTCCTAAAAACCATAAATTTTGTCTTCAACTGTTAATTGCCATTTATCACAGGATTGCCATAAGATATTCATACTATTTCAAAAACCATCATTAGTTTATAGTTATATATATATCATCCGAAAACGGGAAACTATTCATGTTTGAATCAACTAGTTTGAGTGGACTTCATTTTTCATCAAAGAATATATCATTAAATAATACATACACAAACAAGCATGTGACAATTATAGATCAATATTTCAACAATTTAAGTTCATACAGATCTGACAAATGAATAAAATAAACTGAATGGTTACTTGATTGGCACATTACCAATATCTATAAATCTAGAATATAAAGCAAACATAACCTTCCTAGCTTTCATGACTAAATCATTAATGCTAGTGATAAGAATTTCTGCCAAGAACTGACCCCCGAAATTTATGTTCTATGATATTATAGACTTTTCTGCTTTGAAGGTTTTTTTTCTCCTAAAAACCATAAATTTTGTCTTCAACTGTTAATTGCCATTTATCACAGGATTGCCATAAGATATTCATACTATTTCAAAAACCATCATTAGTTTATAGTTATATATATATCATCCGAAAACGGGAAACTATTCATGTTTGAATCAACTAGTTTGAGTGGACTTCATTTTTCATCAAAGAATATATCATTAAATAATAGATACACAAACAAGCATGTGACAATTATAGATCGAACGTGACTAAAGATCCTGTGCTTCATGGTTTTTTTTCGATAAATTTATAAGGATGCATAAAAGCAGTAGTCGCCATAACTTATGTAACATACTATGATTTACTACATATGTTTTGTTAAATTTTGTATTTTACACAAAATTAAGCCTCAAATTTGCTCCCGCAAAATTTGCAATGGACGGTTTTTGTTGTTCTCTTTAGATCTGCTATGAATATAATCATCCATGTATACGCGTATTTATTCATTTTGCTTTCAACGCTTTTGTCTCTGAGAATTCTCTTGAAAAACTATTTTCAGGTGCGCTTTGTCGGCAGTAGAACCGTTTTACTTTGATTCAATTTGGGTTTTTTATTTACATAATGGTGTGTTAGTACCGTTATCAAATTTCTTCATATTAATATTGTAAAACATCAACTGCAAGTCACACTATAAAGGTTTTTGTCAAATAGCGCATCGTAGGAGTTCAAAAAGGTTTCATATTGTGTTAAACAGCTGGAAGTTTAGAATACATATAGGATGAAAATCTGATAATCTTGATTGAGCAGTTTGTGTTTGTATGTTTTAATGATAGAAACAATATGTTTTCTTTGCTTTACCAGCAAAGCGGAAGAGGACTTGACCAGATCTGGTATAGCTTTTCAACGTAGTGTCAAAGATTATTTCGCAGGTGAAATTGCTAGATCAAAGCTATTAAGGCCGGGACAAAGATGAGAGATGTCAAAAAGCCTTGATATGCAATTGTATAAAATACCAACCAGAACTTAATTCCATACATATAATTTTACAAACGACACATACATTTTGACAATCAAGTGTGATCCCATGATAAAATTCGGCCTCTTTGAGACAATTATTTTTAGGACTATGACATTTGACTTTGATCCTTACTGTTTAGGAAAAAGGGGGACGAAAGATACCAGAGGGACAGTCAAACTCATAGATCGAAAACAAACTGACAAGGCCATGGCCAAAAATAAAAAGACAAACAGACAAATAATAGTACAGATGACACAACATAGGAAACTAAAGACTAAGCAACACGAACCTCACCAAAAACTGGGGGTGATCTCAGGTGCTCTTAGGTAAGTAAGTGGTTTTTGTAGGTAAACTTATTTTAAAAATTGTTGAATTGAGGACAAAATGTCGCTTTTTGTAACTTTAGCATTACATCTTCATGGTAAACATATAGTTCTGTATTCAATGAAAAACAGATACATAGACTAGTCAAAAAATATACGTGACGCAGTTTACTTCGTCCACAAATGTTGCCAAATGTTTAAAACTTTTATTTTCAGAATTTTCAGAATTTTGGTAATAATGAAAGAAAAATATTTAAGACTTAATTGAAAGACGAATAACGAAATTAAGTTTAATATTTCTTGGGTTCTAAAAGAATTTTGAAAAAGGTTCATGGTGCAGAACATTTACTTTATGTATGAGAAAAATTGTTGCACACACTTGACAACTATCTGAACGACGTAACACCGCGTTTATTTATGTTCCTCTTCTCAAATAATAATGAGATCTTCTAACGAAGCAAAAGCTCACACCTCAATGCAAGTTTTAGGTCCACAGCACCGAACAGTTAAAGCGGAATTCTTTACTTGTTATGTTCAAGATCAATCACACAATTATGAAACATCAGGTCATCAATTTTCATGCAAGTGTTTGCTCCGTCTGGCGATCAACATTTCCAATATCAAAATTTGTGAGGGAGGGGATACAAAAATATGTATGAACTAAGTTTCTTATTCTTAGTGGAATTTTTGGTGTAATCCCGAACTTATTTGAAATTTCAACGTTTAATACATATGCTTTTTATTCGAAATGTCAAGATATGATATACATATTTGATGAGACAAGTGTACACTTCTACAAATTTTAAATACGATGATTTTGAATATAAAAGTATTCAAATACTTAAGAAATGAGACTTGTTAGACCAATATTCAGATTTATTTACTGACAATTTAATATTTGTCTTTTTCAATTTAGATTTAATACCAAAACAAAACTTATTATGACTTACCTTTACAGAAACCACGTCCGTAAAATGATTGTTACGTACTGGCTGACTACAGGTTGTGATATAAGACTTTATTTATAAATTACGATACCACGAATCAGAATGCAGCAATAATCTCCCGTGTTTATTTAATGTGTAAATTGTCACTTGTTGGTAAACTCGTCACTTGTCTAATGTGCATCCATTATTTAGATTTAGTTCACCAATTTGCTTCTATTTTTGTTTTCTTTCTTTTAATTACCTTACATGTAACAACGAATACTACCTAACGATTCAGTCAAAACAATTTCTTTATTTCTGAAAATCCATTACTCGCAAGCTATATTACTATATTGTGTAAATTTTCCTTCATTTATTTGATTTAGTCCTGTTTTATTGCTATGCTTCCAACAATTTCACACTTTTTACAATTCCCGTGATAGTCCTGCATCCGACTCTGGTTTTCTGCTGGAGAATATGTCAATCACATTTTCCTGTGCTATGTAACAATAATTAATATTTCGCATAAGGTATATAGATTATTGACTTGACATCTTCTACAATATTGAACGATAAAAGGAAGATATATTTCTCAATAAATGTGGCGCATATTCCCTCGTCTCTGTTTATTTTGAAAGAATTTTTAAAACGCTCTTTGATTTAACATTTTACTCACTTGAGAGACAGTTTAATACATATATGCCTATTGTCTTATTTTAAAGACATATAAGTCTGTATGTAAGTTTAAAAGTTCTAGTTTCAGAACTTTAACTTTAATTTCATATCCGTTTAATTTTTCGGATTAGAAATCAATTCAAACTTTGAAAAATGTATTATAAAAATTGATTGATTGATTGGTATTTAATGCCACTTTCAGAACTATTGGTTATTTCGTGGTGGTCAGTTTTTATTAGTGGAGGAAGCCGAAGTTCACAGAGAAAACCACCGTCCTTCGGAACGAAAACTTACAATCCTAGTCTATTGGAATTTGAGACAAATACATCTGCCAGGTGCGGGGTTGAAATTCACAACCTCAGTGTGACAGTCAAGTGATACAGTAGCTTTTTTGCCCTTTCTTTTTTAGACCACTCGGTCGCCTATATAATTAGAAATTCTCAATTACTTAAAATTGTGCTGGTTTATTTGAAAATGAATATGAGGACATGCTTTAGTCATTGAAGACTTTTAGTAATTTAGAGCTTGACATATAGAATAGACACTCCTTTTGAAGTCTTCTGGAATGTTTCGTTTTGTGTCGTTGAGTTGCTGTATCATAGAGGGTAACATAAAATAAGCAAAAACGCAATACGTACAATATTACGATGACATACAAAAATCTTAAAATATGGTGATGCGGTATGGTTGCTAATGAAAAAAATTATCTATTAAAGACCAAAGTTCAAACGACTGCAAAACTCCTGGTCACGAATGACCAATACTCATACTCGATTGATTGAGTGATGGCTTAATCCGACAGGGGTCCCCGGCTTGTACAGTGGTAATGTTGGAAGGAACATCATGTTCTTCTGGTATAATTGGCGCACTAACTGAATATCCACGGTGATTAAATGAGTTTAGAAAGTGTCTGATGTTGGATATAAACATTGTGATAAATTGACTCGAATTAGGAAGTACAGCGGTGATTATTAAGATGAAGTTAATTCATAATGCCAACATGTAGGTACAAAGTATCATGGCATTATTTGGAATAAATAGAAATGTCAGCATTACAAATCTTGTTATCGTTATAGAGAAGTACCATAATTTTCATTGCTGTTCACTGTCATCATGAACATTATTGATGCATTTAGATAAAGCTGCATTGCATTTAAATGTCTCATCGAACTTTATTACTTTAATCTAACTTTTAGTCAAAGATCGATGTAAAAACTAGTTTAAAAAAATGACCGCCTTGAAATTATACCATGCTAACAGAAATTCAGCTGAAATCCGAAAGAATTACGTCATATGTCAGAACGTTTGTAAATTATATTTCATTAATAAGAAATTTCACACACACAAAAATATTCACATAGATGCAACACCTTTTGGTTGAGTTGAGTTGGTCTATCATTGTAAAAGACGTTGCGTATGATAATCAAAGCCCAGTGCTTCCTCAGGCAAAGTGACCTTAGATGGATCTGGCTATAAATTTTAGGTCCCTTTTAGTAATAAAGCTCTTCACTTGTTCCAGTATTTTTATATACTTGGCTTTCAAATATTTGGCTTAGAGCATTCCCGATGAAGATAAGTCCAGAAAAGCGCTTCGGACGCAAAATATTTTCAAAGTGTTATTTTCATTTTATTAAAAGTACCGTATTGACATGCGTTGCATGGTTATAAGCTTAGGATAAGTTTTGCGTCATGAATAAATACCATATCAGCACTTTTCCATTATATAAATAAAATAAAATTAATGACATAGATATAAGTTGTTATATCAGCATCATCTATCAACAAGTGGACTAGATCAGGATATTGTACGTTTATGGAATCAATATGTTGAGATTCTGACATTCTTTAATTCACAAAAGGTTAGCGTCGAATATACTCCTAGACTGGAATTGTTACATTGTGTAATGCATATTTTTGCAGTCTACTTTGTAAATCGCAAAAATAAAAAACAATCATTATAATCAACACACTGAAGGAATGGCAGTTTAAAAAAAAAACTAAGTTGATGTTATTTAAGGGGTATCTGTTAGAATATTCGGCTAAACATTGACTTCCTTAAACAGACAAAAGTAAAACTTATAGAATGTTGAACTTTAGCTGAAAACCTTGTAGAAACCAAATACAGCAATATTTGCCAGAAAGAATATATAAATATTTTTTTCGGAAGAATTTTGGTTCCTTTTTTTTTTATTAATTTTTTTTATCTATTTTCTGTTGCGTTATTACTCGCACAGTATATTTTATGCAGTTTTCATCAATCTTAAAGTATTTATAATTTGGTAACATAATCAGATATGCGATATGATATGGTTATATCCTCAATATGTATATATTCATGCTGAAAGCCATAACACAGTGAATTTAAAAAAAAATATTAAAATTTGGTCTTGCGGTTAAAGTCAGTAAATAAAAGCAACAGTAGTATACCACTTTTCGAAATTCATAAATCGATTGAGAAAAAAAAAAAAATCCGGGTTACAAACTTAAACTGAGGGAAACACATCAAATATAAGAGGAGAACAACGACACAACACTAAAATGCAACACACACAGAAACGAACTATAATATAACAATGGCCATTTTCCTGACTTGGTAAAATTGTCTCTTTTTCGTGCAAAGAAATTCTCTTGATACAAACTAGGATACACAATATGTACATATGACTAAAAATTTACGTAGTTTCATATTTGTCCCAAAAATATTATTTGATTAGTTGATGATCATTGCTAATTTCGCGTCCTAAGAGAAAAAAAAAATGAGATAACATTAGTAGTTGAATAATTACTGAATGCTAAACAAGATTTCTAACAGTACATGTAAATAACAACTTTCTTACTATCTAAACGCTTTGAGAATTGTAATTTTGTTTAAAGAGATTTAAAAAACCCCTAAGATCTATTTGTAAGCGATTTGTTGTGATTAACCTCTTACTGTTTGTTTTAAACGTTCTAATGACTAATTACTGGTACTAATCATACCTTCAGGAGAATTTAGATGCTTATCTTGTATCTGTAAATAATATTTTCAGATCATAATCAATAAAAAGTAATGAATATGGTTCCAGTCAATCACTATGACATTTTTCTGTGTACATGAATATTCATTTTTTATTTTCAATTATGGAATTGTCACCCAGCTAGTCTGTGTAAATCATTTTCTGACATTGTAATTAACAATATAATGTGTGTTTCGTGCATATTATTTTTCAGAACTGCCAGGAAGATAAGTATTGGAATTAAACTGCACAGTTATTAATGGTTCATTCAAAAGTAGACCTTTATTCATTTTATCTAAAAAAAAAAACCGTAATGTCAAGATCTGTTAATGCACCTTAGTAACCAAAGTGATCATTTTATAATAGAAACAGAACAGCCTACAATAGCCTACAATAGTGAGACAACATCCTTTAAGGGGTCAATACAGTGATTGGTGACAACATTATCAGAATGTATAATTTTAAAAAATACATTGTGGTAACATTTTGTTTGACTTAGTAGTTCACTAATCTCTAGCAATATAATTGATTGGTTTGTCCTAAACAGGATTGTCTGGCTTGCCTTGAACCTTATTTCAAGGTTGAATTGGACATACTTGTCACGTTTGTCTCTTACATAATTTTCTGGAATGTCTTGGACAGAATTTCTGGAAAACTTATGACAGGGTTTATATTCGGCCTTGGCAGGATTTAGTGGTTTGCCTAAAATAGAGATTTTTTTGGATGCTCGGACATGATTTTCATATTTGCCCTTAACATGGTTTTATTGTTTTCCTTTGAAAGGAGTTTCTGGTTTCCACCAAACATAATTTTCTGGTTCATAATCAAACCGTTTACTTGAAATAGTATATATAGAAATACTATAGAAATAAACAAAAGTATTCGACACTTGTAGCTATTACTGACTACTGGCAACAAAGTCACTGGAAAAGTATATGTACAAAAATAAACAATGAAGAAGAGTATATGATGTAGATGGTTTGAAACAGAAACCAATTTATACTTACATCTTTGCTTTTACAACGTATTGCAAGAAGATAAATTGATTTTGTTCATGTTAGTTTTAACATTAATGATTTCAAAATAGTATTATTACTTCATTGTTTAGAGAAATGTCCATCACCCTCGTGATAACACGTAACAATGTAGAAATAATCGGTAAAAAGGATGAAATGTTGATCTTCGCTAATATCTTTCCTGTTTTAGACCTAAATATAAATGACCTAAGCATAAATGCAAGAATTAAATATATCTTTTAGTAGTTTGCTTGGGTTATAAATATAAAAGAAATGAATTTTCCAAATGAAACATTCTAAATACAATTTTTGTGATAAACACGCAAATTTCACAACATTTAAAGCTGTTAGTAAGCCATTATACTACATGTTCTCGTCCTTTTATTTCAATAATACGAAATTTCATGTTTTAGAGGCATTTTTCTGTCATCCATTTCCGTAGGGAAATTTTTCAACAAAATTCAACACGAGATTGATAACTTAAAGACGTTTTCTTCAACTCTCTTTTGTATTGCTTTTTTATCGCTCATCTTGTTTAACTTATACTACCTTCTTTTTGCCTGTTTGCTAACACTAAGATTGCAACTTCATAAGGCTAAGTTGACCTTAGACTGTTTGCCCTGTTTTGTTTTGAGTCTAGTTGGTTTTAATGTTTCAAAACGATATATATGTTCAGTTCCCCCTCGTTTCTGTCACGGTCCAGTAACCCGTGTCATGCATCCTTAAATTGGTAACAATAGCAGATAGTAGTTTTCGTCCGAAAAATATGTTTTATTACTGTGCATAAGAACATTATTAACAAGGAAATTTCAGGAAATTCAAAATGTATTTTTGTCTAGACTCAGGGACACCAGTCCTGTCTATCATTGAAGACCAGTAGATGTCTTTGGATGGATTTGTGTTGAAGGCTGCTATCTAAAAAGTAAAAAAAACGAAAATACCGAACTCCAAGGAAAATTCAAAACGGAAAGTTCCTTATCAAATGGCAAAATCAAAAGCTCAAACACAACAAACAAATGGAAGACAACTGTCATATTACTGAATTTGTACAGGCATTTTCTCATGTAGAAAATGGTGGATTAAACCTGGTTTTATAGTTAGCTAAACCTCTGACTTGTATGACAGTCGCATAAATCTCCATGATATTTACAATAATGTGTCAACAAAGCAAACAGACATAATAGGAAAAATGTCAAAATTAGGTGTACAACAGTCAACATTGTGTTATTATCTTAATCTCTATAAAAACAATCAAATATGTCAACAAAGAAAAACAAAATGGCATATAGACAATTCGCATAAGCAAAAATGAAAAACAAGAATACAAAAAATGACCATAGCACAATAACACAATGGCGGGATGTATAAGTACCGAGCCACGACAAAAGGATATTACCAAAAATGGACTGAACAGTAAAGGTTAATAATTTACAAAGACAAATAAAAGAACACTATAACACAGTACCTAGAATCTATTCTTAAAGACCATCATGTATTATTTGTGAAGTTGATGCGGAATATTTATCAACAAGGTCTTAGTATCTTCCTATGAACTTTTTTTAGAAAAAGGACGAGACGTTCTTTGACATAACCCTGGTTCATCAACTTTCTGCTGAGATACTGGTGACGTTTTATAATGTCTGAGTAGCAACTGCAAGCATTTGAATACCGAATGAGTTGGAAAATGTATATCCCATATGCAGGTAAAGTTGTTATATTGCTACTACGGTGGGGGGAATCGTCTCATTTGTCATAGATTCTGGTACTAAGATGATCGCTTATGTCAAGTTCGAGGTATAAGTCTAAAAATGAGGAGGAGGAAGCCGTGTCTGTTGTTTCTTTAAATGCTATTTCTGGAGGATATATTAATGGCATACGACATATGCCCACGTCTCATTTTATTTATATTCAAGCAGCCTTTTTCATCTCACATAGGTTGAGAATCATCAGTTCAGGCTAGCAGAGTAAACACAAAGTTGCACGCGTCGTCGTGCTAAGCTTACATCATCTCTTAATTTAAAGATTTAAAGTATCGGCAAACTGGAAGTAGTTGTCTGATAAATCTGACAAGTGTTCATCTGTTACAACTCATAGATGTTAAGGTGCCGGTCAAGTACTGAGTAAGGATAAATGAAATACAAAACAAGCCAAGAATGATACATCAATAATCAAAATTGAAGTTTATACTCATAAAATTAAAATGTTTTTTTCCACACCATGGTTTTAAAATATTTTAAATTTAATTTGACTTTATTAAATGAAATGATGCTTAAAATTCTTGCTAATTAAAATATTGAGCTTTCATCCAGAAAAGCTTTTTGAACGCATTAAAGTTATAAAGTGCTATTTTCATTTTTTAGCACATGGTCGATACCGCGGCTGGGGTACTGTTAGTTCCCGAAGGTATAACCAGCACAGTAGTCAGTGCTTCGGGACTGACATGATTTATATATGTTACATACCTTTCTAAAATTCGCCTTTAGTAAATTTAAAATCTTTAAAAAACTTAAGTACTAGCTACTTTAGAAAAAAATGACCTGTTGTGGATTTAGCCAATATGTGTACGACCCTTTTGGTCATATAACTCAAGTATTTGCACATGCTTTGCTTCTTTTATGTTTTTTTATTCCTGGTGATGGTAATGCCAGTAAAGCGCTACGGAGTCACATAATTCATAAATTATTATTTTCATTTATAAGTTGAAATTAGTTAAACAATTGCGTCGTCTCTTACATTTTAATACTCGAAAATAGACAGCAACTTTTGTGTAAGTAAGCATAAACTGTCATACATTAATCAGTAGTGCTTGCTATGTATGCATCAACAGTTTCATTAACAATTAGAGGAAAAAGCCTGTGTTGCTCACCTAGGTCTATGTGCATCTTCAGCAATGGACACTCAATAACTTTGTAGACTGCAATAGAATTCACGACAAAAATATTTTTTTTTTGTTGATCTTGTATTGCTGATATTTTTTTCTGTTCACAGCTTCTCTCTGTCTTCTTTGATTTTGGCAATCACTGATCATTAAATCTACTAACTACTAGATATTGTTATTCTGATCATTTTTGCTTTTTAAAGTGTCTATCTATCTGTTATAGTTTTCAAGAAAATGAAAAACACTAAAAAATCGTAAAAATCGTCTTTAAAGAGCAATTACTCCAATAAAGAGTTGAATGGTGATTTTGGCGATTATACTCAACTGTAGATCTTGTCTTGCTGCTCATTTTTTCTATGTAAAGTGTCCATCTATCTATCATAGGTTTCAAGATATCAGGCAAAGACAGAAAAATTAGAAAAAACGATATTAAAGGGTTACAACTCCAATAAGGAGTCGTCTGACTATTTCGACCACGTTGATTCATATGAAGAGAACCACCTTAACCCAAAACCGTACTACTGTACAGCGTGGTCCATGCTAATAGAATCCGAACATTGATTGTCGGTCTGTTAAATCTTCACTATAACAGACACAAGAACCCGTTCATCTACCCTTACTTCATAATAAAGTAAAATAATTATCTATACCATATTCCTGATAAACAGTTATTAGCAACTTTTATCCCGTAACTGGTTGTATGTAGCGGTATATATGGTACACATTATTGCCATTTGATTAAGTTTTAGCTTTCCAATCGACCAATAATTAACCTACAAATCAAGTAAACGTCAAATTAGTGCAATGCACGCATGTTTACACTGCTTACAGGAAAGTGAAAATGTTCATTACAACGCTTATGGTGAAAGATAAAATATAGAATATCACCAAAGATATGCTATATACTAGAATTTATTTCCAAAATATTCATACACATTTATATAATACAAGTTATACTATGCAAACAAACATTATTCACAGGGCCTGTCTAAATACGTGATATCCATGAAATACTTAGGGCGAACAAATAATTATCCATTTTCTCCATTGCGTTTGGTATATGTGCATATCACTACTACAGAAGTAATAATATAAACAGACAAAAGAAGAATATGCTATGTTGTCCTTCAAACTTTACACGTCGAAGTAAAGAAGACGTTGCCATCACAAAAACACCAAAAAGAATTAAATTTTGAGCAATACAGCCAGCCAAAATCCGTGGTTTCACACACTCTGGAAGAGTGAGTAGTTGCTGTTTCACTTGTTCATACATAACAGGAAGATACCAAACCGTTAATGTTGATTGAGAGATGAAAACGTGATATCAGGAGAATAATACAAGAAATAGACAAATCAAAACGTGATATCAGGAGGATAATACGAGAAATAGACCAATCAAAACGTGATATCAGGAGGATAATACAAGAAATTGACAAATCAAAACGTGATATCAGGAGGATAATACGAGAAATAGACCAATCAAAACGTGATATCAGGAGGATAATACAAGAAATAGACAAATCAAAACGTGATATCAGGAGGATAATACAAGAAATAGACAAATCAAAACGTGATATCAGGAGGATAATACGAGAAATAGACCAATCAAAACGAGATATCAGGAGGATAATACAAGAAATAGACCAATCAAAACGTGATATTAGAAGGATAATACAAGAAATAGACCAATAAAAACGTGATATCAGGAGGATAATACAAGAAATAGACAAATCAAAACGTGATATCAGGAGGTCAATACAAGAAATAGACAAATCAAAACGTGATATCAGGAGGTTAATACAAGAAATAGACAAATCAAAGGCGAAGACAAACAACTCAAAGGGCAATAATAATTCCTGTAAAAAAAACTTAAAAGGCAATTCTAACTCCCGTTTCAAACACGAATGGCAATCTTACCTCCTGTTAGGAACACAAAAGCTATACTTCCTCCCGTAAAAAAAACATTAAAGGGCAATAATAAACTCGTAAAAAAACTCAAAAGATAAGACTAATTATCGTGAAAATACCTGAAAGGTCTATACTAGCGCCCGTCAAAACAGAGAGTGACATATAATGCTCCGAAAAAAGTAAAAACCGCGATTAGTGGGTGAAAATAGAAATACCCATGGTCGTCTTTTTGTAATTCCGTGCTTCTTGAAAAGAAATGAACAGTTGTCCAGACCTTTTTTCCTTAAAATATAATACTAAACTATGCATTTGTTTCACATGTTGTACAAAAAACACTTTGAAATGTAAAAGAAAATACTAAACAATACAAAACCTGATGATGTTAATTTCACATGTATGTATGTATCCTAAATTCAAAAGGAAACAAAGTGTTAGACAGCATTTTCTAAAACGAGTGTAATGGATTGTGTTTAGTGATATATAGAAAGTTAACAAACTAAAAGCATTTCTTCATGACGCATTACATTAATGATTAAAGTTTTATGATAAGAAGTGTCGATTCGGCAGATCTTTAGCTGAATTAAAAATCAAACAACTTAATTTACAGTTTAACTTCCAGACATAAGAAAAAAATAAATCTTTAATTATACATTTCTGGCGCTTTTATTGTCAAACAGCATACACTGTAAAAGTAAGTAATAATCTGATATTATTACATGGTTATTTCTGTACTGGCCATCGTATTGGTTCGAGGCTTGCTGTATTGGCCGGAGCCGAAGACGAGAACCAATAACAAAGCCAATGCAGATATAACCCTGTCATAAGATCTTTATTAATTACCTATTGTATTTATTTTTTTAGAATTTATGTTCACAAGATTTTAAAGTATTTTTTCTGAATTTTTTGCCACTTTTCAAATAAAAGTTCTAAGCGGGAGGTTTGGCTAGTCATAAAAAGTAAAATCACAAAAATACTGAACTCCGAGGAAAATTCAATCGGAAAGTCCCTAATCACATGGCAAAATCAAATGACAAAACACATCAAACGAATGGACAACAACTGTCATATTCCTGACTTGGTACAGGCATTTTCAAATGTAGAAAATGGTGGATTGAACCTGGTTTTATAGCGCTAAACCTCTCACTTGTACGACAGTCTTATCAAATTTCGTTATATTTACAACGATGCGTGAACAAAACAGACATTATAAATAAAATAGTCAAAATATGGGTACAGCAGTAGCAGATAAAACCAGGTTCAACCCACCATTTTTTTTTTAAATGTCCTATACTTATTCAGGAATATGGCAGTTGTTATCAAATAGTCCGTTTCTATGTTAGCGTTTGTTTTTGTTGCAGGTCAGTGTTTCTGTTGTTCCGTTGTTTTCCTCTTATAGTTGATGTGTTTCCCTCTGTTTTAGTTTGTAACCCGGATTTGTTTTCTCTTAATCGATTTATGACTTTTAAACAGCGATATACTACTGTTGCCTTTATCTATATCTTGAACTGGAACTATCCCAATCTGCGTTTCTTTTATAAGCTGCAATGTCAAATGATCTGGTATTGTTTACAGGTGTATTTCTTCATTTTCTGTTTATTTCGACAGGGAATTTGATCAGCCTTTTCGTTACAATTTATATTAAACCACACCACACAAATATTAACTGGAAAGGAATTGCCATTTAATGAGAGATGTAGAAGCAAAAAATAAAGAAAACTATGAGATGTCCTATGATTGCTAATGAGACACCTATCCATAGACCGACTGTCGAAAGAACACAGAATTGAAAAATTACAGGCAATCGTGTTGCTTCCAACAATTCATATGCCTGGTCTGGGTTGAAAAATAAATGACACGAATTTTCAAGAACATTAGAAGCGAAAGTAGACAAAAATCAAAGTCGAGTTAACGTTGCATCCATTATCTGTTTAAACTGTTGAAATAATTATGGGGTCGACATGAAATGAGCTTTGTGATAAACTGCAGACTACTTGTTGCCGATGTCTGAAAAAAAATTAATTTATCTGCTCACAAAAGGCTTTTGAATGAATGTGATCGTCTTTAGCCACAATAAACGCTTTGACATGATTCTGGTGTATAAATGAAAAAGCAAGACTTTTTTAATTGCCTTTAATATGGCTTTACAGTTTTCCATTTAAATGAGTTTCAGGTACTGTAAACCAACTTATTTTCGCGGATACTTTATTTCGCGTTTAGCCTTTTCTATCTCAATTCGCGGCGAATTAATTTCGCGATTTTCAAATTTACTTGATGTAGTTAGACAAGGAAAGATCCAGGTTTTTATATTTTTGCGACGATTTATATTCGCGTTATTTTTCTTCTCGCGAAAGTCGCGAAAATAAATCGCTCGCGAAAATTAATTGGTTTACAGTATCCATCTGTCAGTACTTTCTGACTTTCTTCCTACAGAACTTTCTTTTTCACAATCACACCGTTTACTTGATAATTAAAAAATATTTGACTATTACTAACAACCACGACCATTTGCTTTATTTGAATCATTTTATATTTACATTTGCTGTTACAACGTACAGCTGAAAGATAAATTGGCATAAGGTTAGTTTCAACATTAATGATTTCAAAGGTATAAGGATGTTCGCTACTCTGTTTAAAAATAAAAAGCTTTTTAAAAGACTGTAACAAATTGATAGTATATAAATACCGGAACTAAATAAAAAAGCAGAAAAACAACTTCAATGGAAGCTACTTCATAATATAATTTACACAGAAGAACAATTACAAAAAATGAATCGGTCAAACGGAAAGTGTCACTTTTGTAATGAAAAAGAATCACTTTTTCATCTTTTTATTTACTGTAAACTGCTGGAAGACGTTTGGAGGGAAATTTTTGTGAAAATATGGGAACTTTGTTCAAAATTGAGTATCGAAAAATTACAACAATCAGAAACGAGTATCATTTTGGGTGTCATAAATGCAGATACATCATATTCTCAAATTTTAGATACGGTGCTTCTTATCACGAAATGGGTTATTTGGAAAACTAGAAACATCGCAAAATATCAAAAGAAAGGGATAAGTAAATCGATGATTTTCAATATGATAAAACATGAAATGCAATTTTTGTTCAAATCCCTTAAACCAAATACGAACAATGAAGCCTTTTCTACTATGTGCGACACTTTTTGTATATAAATATATATTTTTGCGTGGTCAGGCCAGTGTAATGACCTCTTCAATACTGAATAAATTATCATGCATTACTCTCAACTCTCTTTATATACTATGTATTTTCTATTGTGTATGTAAATTGTGTATGATTATGTATATTATATACTTGTAACAAGGACAGGTTGTATCAACAGGTACATATTATAAGCAAATATTTACTTACCATATTTTTGAAATAAATCATTTTTGGGAAACAAAATCTTAAATCCAACTTTTATGAAAGAACTACTGTAACACATTAATCTTCCTTTAAGTTATTTTTTAACGAGTAGCACGTGGCAAAAGATCACTCGACCAGAAATGTAAAGTAATAGAAATTAACATAACAAAAGAACGGAGTGAAGTGCTATAAAATTGAAACTGCATAATAAATACAGGTAGCTCTTTTTTGAGAAAAAAACCCCGATAGAATGAATACTTTATTCAAGCGATTATATTTGGTGTGATATTAAAAATGTATAGATAGATTATACTACATGTACATTTGTACAAAGATAGATGATATATATAAAGATAGATGTTAATTATTAATAATGTGAGTTTTTTTTTCTCATTTGCTTTTTCCCCGACAAATGAGCCTGTAAAAATCGGGGACCCCATTGTTGCTTCCCTGGGAAACTAAGGGTTGATGTAACAGGTGATTATTAATAAAATATGTTTAAAATTTAAAAAAAAAAAAAAAAAAAAAAGCAGAAAAAATGAAGGATCGTGACTTTGTTTTCGAGATATAAGCCATTGAGAAATTGGCGGGAAATGATTCTCTCATACATTTAACAATGGCAGCTTTTTTCTTTTAAAAACTATGAAATAATAACAAGGATTTTATGAGATTTCCAAACTATTTAAACTATTTGTAATAAACTTATGAAAAGAAAAGTAGGGGTTAGCGGGCAATATATTTTTTAGTACTACATGGATAAAACCAGAGAATTCCGAATATGTGACAAAAATTCGAAAACAAGAGGAGCGAACATCCTTAACTAATATCTTCTTCGGTATGAAATATTGACCCTATCAAATATCTTCTTCATCTTCGGTATGAAATATTGACACTATCAAATATCTTCTTCGGTATGAAATATTGACCCTTTCAAATATCTTCTTCGGTATGAAATATTGACCCTATCAAATACCTTCTTCATCTTCCGTATGAAATATTGAAACTATCAAATATCTTCTTCGGTATGAAATATTGACCTTATCTTCTTCGTCTTCGGTATGAAATATTGACCCTATCAAATATCTTCTTCGTCTTCGGTATGAAATATTGACCTTATCAAATATCTTGTTCGTTTTCGGTATGAAATATTGACCTTATCAAATAACTTCTACATCTTCGGTATGAAATATTGACCCTATCAAATATCTTCTTCGGTATGAAATATTGACACTATCAAATATCTTCTTCGGTATGAAATATTGACCCTATCAAATATCTTTTTCGGTATGAAATATTGACCCTATGAAATACCTTCCTCGTCTTTGGTATGAAATATTGATCTTATCAAATATCTGCTTCGTCTTCCGTATAACATATTGACCCTATCAAATATCTTCTTTGGTATGAAATATTGACCCTATCAAATATCTGATTCGGTATGAAATATTGATCCTATCAAATATTTTCTTCGTCTTCGGTATGAAATATTAACCTGAACACGAAATTGATAACTTTCTTTTGCATTGCTTTTTTTTTTTTATCGCGTATCTTGTTTAACGTATATCACCTTCTTTTTGATCGTTTGCTAACACTAAAATTGCCACTCCCTAAGGCCAAATTTATATAAGACTGTTTACGCTATTTGTTCAGGTTTAGTTGATTTTAATGCTCCACGACGATATATCTGTTTAGTTTTCCCGCGTTACGGTCAAGGTCCAGAAACCGGTCTGGACAAGTTGAATGCACTATAGCCCCACTCCTAAAGTAGTGATATAATCATATTGAGTTGTTGAAATAAATTTGTCGCATGCTATATTTTTTATGTGTTTTTTTTTAGGAATTGTGTATATCTCACACTGAATAGAACAAGAGAATAAGTCGGACATATATATTATTTATATTTGTATTTTCAATTTTCTTCGCTTATTTCAAGCTAAGTTCATGTGCATCCTTTCGCTAAGGTATTATACTTACAGATTATCATGTATGAACTTAGTTAAGACATGGCTTTGTATTCACTCGTTACAAAATTTGCAAATTGACTGCCAAAGACGGCTATATAACGGGAAACACTTCCTAGTGCATATAATGTGTAATTCCACAAGCTTTTGCTTAAAACTTGTTTATCCTTTCAAATCTTATACAATGATAATTGTTATTTATTTCTTTAAGATTGTTTTTCTATCAGTTAAATGTGTTTTAGTGATTTCTCATCTGATCCTTCAATTTACCGTTTCCGATGTTCATCTAATTGACATTTAGAATTGTTTAAAAAAAAAAAGATTAAATACGCTTAGAGACGTCGTGTTTACACCTATTGTTGATCCATAATACAGAAACCCAACAAACTCTTGCATATATTGTATTTGATCCCCTATAATTAGAATGGATATGTCAGAATTATCTGATGTGAATGTGTTGCGTAACAAAGACAATTTTTTTCACATAAAATATTTATGATGTCATCAATTAATACTAATGGCTGTATTAACGATATAACGATACATTATTTCCAATACAACACAAAACATACATGTTAGATGTAGAATATAATGCAACAGTGAATAATAAATCAGTTATAGAAAGTACTAGATTATCAGAGTCAAACCCATAGAATTTGCAATCTGACTAAAACCAGCTGTCTTCTGATTGCTAGTCTAAAGTAAGATACTTTATTTCCAAAAGCAAAAATAGCCTATAGGATTATATGTAGTTAAAATGACAGAAGTCTAAATGCACCAAAAGTATGAACTTTAAAAAATATCATATGAATTAAACACTTTATATACTCAGTAATTACGTGTAAAACAAGCCAAAAAAGATACATCAATAAATGAAAATGAAGCTTATACTCATACAATTAAAATGTATTATTTTCAACACCATGATTTTGAAAATATATTGAAATTAATTTGATTTTATTAAATGATATGCTGCATAGAATCTGTTAATTCCAATGCTGAGCTTTCATCCAGAACAGCTATTTGGATGCACCAAATTTCTAAAGTGTTATTTTCATTTTTTTAGCACATGGTCGATACTGCACATGCGGCTGGTGAACTTCTAGTTCCCTTAGGTATCACCAGCTCAGTAGTCAGTTCTTCAGTACCGACATGATTTATGCATGTAACATACCTTTCTAAAATTCTCCATTAATATTTTTAGAAATCATTAACAAACTAAGGTTCTAACTCTCTCAGAAAAATGTGGCCTTTTATGGATTTAGCTAATCTTTGTATGTCCCTTTTGGTCATATAGCTCAAATATTTGCACCAGCATTGCTTATTTTTGTCTTTTTAAAAAAAATTATTTGAGATTACCTGGTGAAGGTAATTCTAGTAAAGCGCTACGGAGGCACATAATTCAAAAGTTGTTATTATTATATTTTAATCTTCGAAAATAGTCAGCAACTTTTATGCGCAAGTAAGGATAAAATGTCATACATTAATCAGTCGTTAATCTGCCAACAATCTGATTACATGTAATATAATTCATTCAATTACTTTTCAAAATACCTTGTAATCCTGATTACTTTTTAATTACCTTCTGATTAAAATGAGAAACAAAAATCTCAAACTGTGTTTATGGTCAATATATCATGTCTTAAATGAACATTTTTATTATTCATATTTAATAAATATATAACTTTTTAATAGTTTTGTTTACTCTAAGAATGTTAAGATATTATGAAATATGGATTTATTTTGATACCAACAAAATGTTATTTTAATGATTTGTTTAACCTTTAATCATAAACATCATTCAAATGGGTTATTTGAAATTCATTGTAATCAATTGCAACCATGATTACTTACCAAAGTAATCATTAATTTAATAAGTTACTTTGAGAAATGATGTAATTATTAATTTAATTTAATCGTACAATTGACAAAGTAATTGTAATGTAATCAATTACATTGAAAGTTATCAGACCCATCATTTTTTTCTTTTGTTTTATTCATGTTCAAAATACTCTTAAATAATTGTTATTAGTTTTAAAAATAGAATTTCTAAGTAGCGTTGGATTTTTAAGAATATGTATATATTTTGTGCAATGTGTCTCATAAGCCAAATTGATATTGCTGTGTATTGATTGTTCTATGTATGTTTTAATATTATTGTATTATATGTAAGTCAATCAATATGAGATACAATAATAAAACAGAGTTGACTGATTATTTTGGCCATTAGACTTAATTGAAGACCTTGTCTTGCTGATATTTTTCGCTATTAAAAGTGTCTATCTATCTGTTATAAAAACACAAAAATTGGCAAAAATCGTCATTAAAGTCCAATGAGGAGTCGTCTGACGATTTCGATCATGTTGATTTATATTTAGATTCTGTTGTGCTGATCATATTTTGTCTATCATTGTTTTCAAGATAATAGGCAAAAACAAAAAATGGTAAAATTCTTCATTTAAGGCCAATAACTCTTATGAGCAGTCGTCTGAGAGTTTTGATGTCACAGATAGTAGGTAGATCTCAACATTCTGAACAATTCTGCCTCTATCAGATTTTCTCTATCACTAATAGTTTTCAATATACAAATAATAGACAAAACTTGCCTTTTATCCCTTTGTTCTATTTTTAACCATATCGGCAATGTTTTTGGCAGGTAGGTTCAACCGACAAATTTTCAAAACCTGGATACTGCAATGATGATTGACCGCCTCGATTGTCTTGAAAATTGGTATTTCCTGCTTCTCCGCTTATGACGCGACATCAAAGACTGGTCTGCTCGGAGTCAGAATAATGTGTCTGGGTAGTGTGACATGCTTCCTGTTACCGTGAGAACTAGCACGTTAAAAATCCGTAAACAGGAGCTTTGTTGCCGCCAAAAAATATGGAAATCTAACCTTAATTTGCTTTTATCATCTTAAATTTGAAAGAAACAATTAATTTGCGCATACGTCTACATGAAAGATTTAAATACAATTTTCGTCTTATTGCAATTTGTGTTCTTTTAAAAGTAAGGTTTGTGACACAGCTGTGTTCAATGTAAATTCTGACAAAGTATCTAAAAAAAATCACGATTAATCGACACTTGATGTATTTTAAATTTTGAATTTCTGATTGAAAATGAATCTTCGCACTATTGTGATTTACCAACCAGTTAACCCCAAACCGTACTTCTGTACAGCTTGTTCATGCTGAAAACAAGAATCGAAACATTGATTTTTGGTCTGTTTGAACTTCACTTTAAACAACACAATATCACACAAGGGACTCGTTCTACTATCCTTACTTCATAATATAGTCAAATAATTATGTATACCATATTCCTAACAAACAGTTATTAGCAATATTTATCCCGTAACTGGTTGTATGTAGCGGTATATATGGTACGCATTATTGCCATTTGATTAAGTTACAGGTTTTCAATCGTCCAATAATTATAATAACCTTCTAATCAAGAAAACGTCAAATTATTGCATTGCATGCATTTTCCCACTGCTAGGAAGAAAGTTGGAAATGGAAATGGAAGCACGTATGCTGAAAAATAAAATATAGAATAGCACCAAAGATACACTTAATGCCCGAATTTATTTCCAAAATACTCATACTAATTTATATAGTACATGTTATAATATGCGAACAAACATTACTGAAAGGGTCAATTGAAATTTATGATAGCCATGAAATAATTAGAACGGACAAATGATTATATTCATTTTCTCCATTGCATTTGGTATTTGTGCATATCACTACTACAGGCTCAATAATATACCAACACATAAAACAGACAAAACGAAAGATTATACATTTCGGGCCTTCAAACATTACACGTCGAAGAAAGGCAGACGTTGCCATTACAAAAAGAAAATGCTAAAAAAATTAAGGTTTGAGCAATTTTTCGTAAAAAAAATTATTAAACTATGCATTTGTTAAAGTTTCAGAAGTTGTAAAAAACCTCTAAAATGAAAAAAAAATACTCGAAATTACAAAAGCTATAGATGATGTTAATTTTACATTTATGTATATGTATCTTAAATCTTCCAGGGGAAACAAAGTGTTAGATATGATTGTCTATGGATAATGGATTTTATTACGTGATATATAGAAAGTTATCTAGCTAATAGCATTTCTTCATCACGTACCTCCATTAATAATTAAAGTTTTGTGATAAGAAGCGTTGATTCGGAAGACGCTTAGCTGAATTAAAAATCAAACAACTTAATTTACAGTTTAACTTCCAGACATAAGAAAAATAAATCTAAAATAACATTTTACTGGTGCTTTTATTGTTAAATCGCCTGCACTGAAAAAGTACATAATTATTATATATTATACTGCATTTAGTTTGCAAGCAGTGTTGCCAATAACACGTGGTAAGCATACTTTTCGGTGAACATATTCTGTAAAATTGTAACTTTTTCCAGCTCTATGCCAAGCCTTGATCATTTTCATCATATTTTAGATAGTGTCACTGGCAGCTTCAAAACTGTCAACAAAAGACAGTTCACTTAGCTAATTCTCATTGAAATTAAAATGATTTAAATAGCCCGTTGATAGTTCCATTGAACTGTTTCATCGTGGTCATCCTAAATGTTATAAGATGGTTCACGCTTATCGTCCAAGGTTACATAGTAATCTATAAATGATTATTGTATCGTCTCCTTGGTCTCTAGAGTCTTTGGATGTACGTGTTATGGATAATTGAACCCATAAAGATCATTAATTCCATAATTTCTAAATTTTATAAGTTGTCCCCAATATCTTAAATTGTGAAAGTCTAGTGGGGTTTTTCGTATCATATATCTTTATCATTTAAACAACGGATCTGTATTTTTCCTTCTAAGGAACTATAAATCTTGGTATATTATAAAAAAAATAAAACAGATAGGGGTTGAGATGTATTTCTGAAAAACTAAGAAAAAAAAACTATGTTAAAATATGGGAATGTAAATTACACTCTTGCTTGCCTTTTGTATTAAAATTACAAAAAAGAGATAAAAGCGGAAATCTTAAACTCTAAACTCGTAAATACATTAGGGATATACCAATAATATAGAAGATAAAAATCTTAAGGAATCCGATAAACTCCAAAACATAGCGAAACAAGTTGTATTGATGGGGTAAGCGTCTCTTGATATGCATGTTTCACGCGCTATGGGATTTATGCATGGCAGGATAATATAGATGATAAATTAGCAGACAGCACAAACACGTGAGAAAATGCATGATTCAAGCAGTAATGTCTGAAATAAATAATGGTGTTGTTTGTATTTTTACAGATTTCACATAGGAGAGTAAATCAGTTTTAGAAAGAACATTTCTATCTGAACTTGATCTGAAACATCTAAACGACTGGAAATATGTTTCGGGTTTTAACAGGGGTTCACAAACCCCGCTTATCACCAATTCAGACCTGTTCAGACTAGTTTATTGTTTCAGGAAATGTTATACAAATACATAGTTGATTGGGTACATTAAACTCTATCTGTAAATATTTGGTGGGTGTATGCCAGGATCTGCCTATGGACATTCATTTGGTTTAAACATATTTTATTCTTGCGAAAAGAAACGCATTATATTTAAATACAATTAACAATATTATAAACATATCATGAAGTGTAACAATGAATAGAAAAAATAACAATACTGTCGAAATGTTAAGATGAAATACATTTGTCAAAGAGTGAATATTGTAAATCTCTTTATCATCGGTGAGCATCCGTTTGACTGAGTGAGGTTTATAAATATGCAATCAGTCACATCCACGTCCGATCAGACTAAATGACATAGACCCAGTGGTTGTAAAACAGAAGCGAGAGATACCAAAGGGATATTTAAACTCATACATGTATGTCGAAAAACAAACTGACAATGCCATGGCAAAAAAAACGAAGAATTACCAAAACACAACAATTATATACAAAACACAACATAAAAAACTGAGCAACACGAACCCCAACTTCGGGTGATCTCAGGTGCTCCGGAAGGGTAAGCAAATTAAGTCAGGAATACTTTTCAATTTGTAAAATTTATTGTTTTTCGAGATTGTTCAAAGAATAAGCCATCATAAGAATATTGTCATTGATTTTTTAATATGCCTCCATGTGAAGTACATAGGATATTCTCTATTCGTACCTGTCGTCGTAAAGATAATGATATTTACATGTCTGAAAGCGATTATATCTGACAAAACATAATTTACAGCAGTGCAAACATCCTGAATCACATTAGGAATAAAGCCTAAAACATGTTTTCAGACTTTTAAATCTTGTTCAGCTGCGTGTTTTCAGTTGCACTGTAACAATTTATATGATCACTCAGTGCGACCAAGAATCTACCAAGATGTCCATCACTGCATAAGTTATTGCAAAAAAACAACATTTTTAGTTCTACAGATAGCATCGGATATCATTTGATTCTATGATATGACATGATCACCAAAAGCATGAATAAATTCACAAGCAAGAGTGGGTTTGATATCAAAAGATCCGTATGTTTAAATATTTGGGAAACGTTACAAACATTATTTTTTGATAATTGATTTGAAAAATTTAAAAACAGATTTAGCAGAATATAGTTCACAGGTGTCTCCCTTTTTCAATTATTTGGCCTTTCCTAGGATTTAAAGCTATACCAACCACGTTTTTAAGTCTTTATAAGAATCTGTACTTTTGATTTGCTGAAAGCAATTGCTAGGCATTTCAATATCAAATTTAATTTCTCAGTAAAATTCAACATTCAAGGACTCGTGGATTTAACTTGATGAATTAAAACCTTACTGGATTTTTTAAAACCGTTCTAAGTATTACGAAACATTTGCCACTGGACGTCCAGCACAAAAAAAATCAATCCATATATTTTTGGCGGTGAATTTTATGATCCGCGTTTCACAAAAAATCTTACGATTGTTCAAGACTTTTCTATTTTTGTCGTCAGATATTTTTGTAAAATGAAATCCAGTACTACTATTTTTATTGATGAAGGAAGTCATGCAAGCAATTGTCATACTCTGTTTCATATATTTTTTATGCAAAGGTATAACAAATGCACCTTGCCATTTTTAAATGATAAAAACGAGTTTCGAAAACAAAACGTAGTAGAGACTAGTAATCTGTGAAGCTTGATATCGACCAACTATAAGTGTAACATTATACTGAGAATGAAAAATAAAACTACGTTGCATGCAACATTTAATGCCTTTTATAAGATTTAATGATACATTGGGCAAAATGCATTATGATTTGACGATAAAATTTCTAATTTGTAAAATTTTTATTGTATTCAATGAGGACCATGATGAAATTAAAAAGAATGTCTGATCAGAATTATAACTTTACAATAAAGCATCAATTGTTTTGCAATCTTTTTAATATACTTTACGTGTTATTTGATTCAATATACATTTAAATTTGCTTGAGTTTTTTATTGGTCTTTAATTTACAATCTGATCTTTTAAATGAAACGCATGTACAGGCAGATGATAAATTGCTTGCTTTGATTGCTTAATAAATTAAATCTCTATCAGAATTGAAATTTATTCGATAAATGTATTATTACTGAATTGTAAAAGTTGTTGATTGAACACGGATTTAAAGAGGTTTCTTTCAACTATGGAATGAACAGTGCATACAATATAGTCATAAAGGATTCATTAAGTCACTAGCAGATAGTCACGTTTAGAGATCTTATTAAGTTTTAATACACTTTTAGATGTTTGATTTTTTTTTTAAATTTCTGCATTCATTATTTTTTCATATGCAAAAAAAGTTCTATCTTTTTACACTTCTATTTTTAAGAATTTTCGCTACTCTTGTTTTTTGACTTTTTGTCCGATATTCCAAATCCACTAGTTTTATCCAGGTAGTGTTAACAACAAAAATTGCCCGCTTAAACCTATTTTTCTTTTCATAATTTTGTAACATTTAGTTTAAAATGCTATTTTTGAAAATTTTATAAAATCCTTGTTATTTTTTCATAGTTTTTGGAAGATACCAATGTTAAATGTATGAAAAATCTAGTGAAATTTTATTTCCCGCCAAGTTTTCAATTGCTTATATCTCAAAAACATGAACACGGAACTTTATTATTTTTCTGCTTTTTAAGTTCCATTATGTATATACTATCAATTCATTACAGTCTTTTTAAAAGCATGTTATTTTGAAACAGAGGAGCGAACATCCTTTACTGAAATATTGAATTACAAAACCAAAAAGTTAAAACAAACCTATTTAAACATTTTATGGTTTTCACTGTTCGACCTTTTTACTAAATGAAAAATAAAACCATCATGAAATTCTGAAGATTAGGTTATCTGTTTAAAATTTGAAATTTTTACTACTTTGCATTTTCGAGCTATTGAACGTTACATATAGCATCCGCAAATTTATAAATCGTAGAATATGAAACCAACCATTATGAAAATATCTCAATTTACCTAAAAATATATGTGGTATGGTTGCCAATGAGACAAGTCTCCACCAAAGACCAAATGAAGTATAATTCAACAACTACATGTATATGTCACCATACAACCTTCAACAATGAGCAAACCCCATAAAACATAGTAAGCTTTAAAAGGCGCCGAAATGTGTAAATGTAAAACAATTCAAACGAGAAAAATAACGGCCTAATTCATGCACAAAACAATAGATAAAAAACAAATATGATATACAGCAAAAGTGTTGATCTAAATATGCCCTTTTTGTTTTATCCTCTCAAATATGTATCAAAAATGTTGGTCTCGAACACATCTAATGAGGACTATTAGGAATTATCGTCGTGATTACAGCAATCAGTACCAAATGAACTTAGGTAATGATTCACGTCATGCAAAACGTCTATCAGCAAACTTTGCATGTAAGAAAGTCGGTAAATTCTTTACTATATACCAACACGAAAAAGGCAAGTGTAACTTGAAAATATTTCTCCGGTATCTTCTCATTAGTATAGGAACAATAATTTCGGGTCAGCAGAGGATATCTTTGTTATTGTTATGGATATTTTTTGAATACATAATTGACAGCACATATATCATATATTGCAAAGAGTTTCTTGTCTTCATATTCGGCTATAACCCTCCTTAAAAGTATACTTGTCTGATGTATTCGTATTTTATGCCTTTATAGTATACATCAGCAAGCATCTAATTGAGCATGACATGATATAATTCCTTTCCTAGAGATATTAGTATTGCCTCACAATTTCCATCGTCCTTTCTTTAATATATCGGAAAAATGTCTGATTTTCTAAGAGTTTTTTCTCTTTTTTTTGCTTCCTTTCATTTTGTTATCCGTTCTTTATCTTTTTAACTAATTTTCTAGATGGTTTTCGCTGACGTTTAAAGTCCTTATTACAAACAATCGAATACTGTCAGTCTTTTATACAACAATTTCATATATCAAAAATTTATTCATAATTCAGACGAATGCAGTCAGCCGATATTCCAATTTCTAATGAAGCATACATTTTCTACTCGACTGTTAAATAGAAGCCTGATTCAGACTCATTACAAATAATCATGCCTATTTACGATGCTTTAAATCAAACAGAACAATACATACTATTTTCATGTTGCAAATTATATTTAGTTGGACAACAAGGAGTAAAATATTACATCCGTTGTTTTTTTTTTACGTCGTGTTTATCAATTACATGGCATACTTTATCATAATGAGTAAAGACAAGCAAACTTGTTATAAATAGAATAGTAAATCAAATTCCTTTTACGCTTTAGCTTTATAAATCATTGTATGTACTTTAGTTTCTTTTTTGTTTCTTTTCGATGTTGCTGTTTTTCTTCTTTTCTATTCGAAAAAAATGTTCAAAATCATCAGTCAAGTACAATCTTTGGCGCACCACTTTCACTCTGATGAAGAGTCTCTTCACAAAGTCAGGACTATACATGGCAATCAGTCGCCAGTTCTTCTCATTAGCTTCATTAATCTGCTCACCTTCGTATAAAGTTTCATTATTGTGACTCGCAGTATTTGGTAAACCTTTCGGAATGTTTGGTCCTCAATGCTCATCAACTACGTACGTTATTTGGCTTTTTAATCTTTTTTTATTAGAGAGTTACTGATGAGTCTTTTGTAGACGTAACGGGCGTCTGGCGTGCAAAAATGTAAGCCTTGTATTTTTGGTGAGTTTATTGATGTTTTACGATATCTATAAGAAACTCTAATTATTTTTATTATAATAAGGACATTTTGTAAATTTAACTCCCCTTCTCTTATATGACAAAAATCAAGTTATAAAATTGAGATTGGAAACGGGGAATGTGTCAAAAATACAACAACCCGACCAAAGAGCAAAAAAAAAAAAAACAGTCCTAGGTCACCAATGGGTCTTCAATACAGCGAGAAAATCCCACACCCGGAGGCGGGCTTAAGTTGGCTCCTAAACAAAAATGAAGGTTTCATTTGCAGATTGGAAAAATTTCAAACCAAAATCTATAGCTTTAAAGTTCTATTGTAAAAAGCCAAAATTTATCAAATATCATTGATCCAAATAAAAATCTTAAAAGTTCTTAATTTTCCTGCCACTAATGGCCGTCAAATGATCAAAGATAGCATTCTTATAATCATATATATAATCTCTATCACATGAATTGTTATCTCTGACCATTATATGGTCATTGGATCGACTTCGATGGTCGAAATAAGTAAAAAGGTACCCTGGTTTAAATTTATTACAATCGAATGAATATTCTCTTTCATATCAAGAATATTTAAGCGATAACTGGAATATATAAGCAAAAGTGTATATTTGTTTTTCGTTTTTTTGTTTTGTCATAAATCATACTTTTATTTTCGTTTACATTGTTTCGCATTTTGTCATGTCGGGGCCATTTATAGCTGACTGAAATACGGTTTTGTGTTTGCTCTTTGTGGAAGGCAGTACGGTGCCTTTTTGACGAGAAAATCAACGTCATTTGGACTATGGTGGATAGTTATCTTATTTGAAATCAGACCACATATTCTTATTTTTATATAATACATTGAATAACATGAACATTTATCTGTAGTAGAAGTTAAAAAGATTTTATTCTCTAAAATATGATAATACTGTTTTGAAGCGTGATTATGATGTTTACCAAAAATAGCGTCCCACGAGCAATAGTTTATTTCACAATGGAACTGATTGACAACAATTCACACATTTTACAAATGACTTTACATGGAGCAATAAATCACTAGCCGTCATTCTATAATTGTTCAATTAAACAGTCCTTAAGATAGCGCTATAAGTGGTAATGATTACGCTCCTAAAGACTTTCTAATTGTCAATTTTACGGATTTACTGCATCATTCTTTAAACTGAAGAGAATTTAAGGAAACATTCTCATTTATTTAACTAACAGCTAGGTTAACATTAAGCGTATGAAGTTGACATGTACCCTTATAGGAAACTGCACTGATTGCCAATCAATGTTCTAACTCATTTGTTCTCCAAAGTTTGTAAATTGTCAGCTGGTGTTTTGACATCGTTTTCATTTTACAATCCTTTAAATTCTAAAAGCAGAAAACAAATCCTGAAAATCAGGATGTTTTCAATCCTTTAAATTTTGAAAGCAGAAAACATATATCCTAAAAAGCAGGTGACCTCTAGTTGCTAACTTCTACGTCATTTGGTGTCTGATGGACAGTTGTAGTATTAACAATCATACCACATCTTCTTATTTTATTTTTACACGAGTTCATGTAAAAATACCAGGCATTGATATAAATACAATAATTTTCAGTTAGGAGCTATTCTAAAGGAAGCAGGTAAAATTTCATAGACCTTATTTTCAAGGTGAAACTTTACATATTTTACCAAACACGTTAAAAAAAACCGATGATTTGGATATATGAATTATAGATAATTTGATTGCTCCAATTTTTGCTCCAAGATATAACTGTATTATTATCCCCTGGCAAGAAATTTGAGGATTAGATAATAGTTAACTGTTTTTTTTCGTCATTTTTTCACAGTGTTTATTCCGTTGTTATGTCAATAATTCCCAGTAGTTATTCCTTTTCTATGTTAGTTATTTCCGTTTGTTATTCCGTTTGTCTGTCAGTTATTCCAATTGTTATTCCGTATGTCTCCCAGTTTCTTCGGGGTTGTAATTCCTTTTTCAATTATTCCTAGTGGTTATCCCGTTTGTCCGTCAGTAATTCTAAGTTGTTGTTCCATATGTCCATCAATTATTGTCAGTGGTTATCCCGTTTGTCCGTCAGTAATTCTAAGTTGTTGTTCCATATGTCCATCAATTATTGTCAGTGGTTATCTCGTTTGTCCGTCAGTAATTCCAAGTTGTTGTTCCATATGTCCATCAATTATTGTCAGTGTTTATTTGTTTATCTGTTAGTTTTCCCTGGGACTAATATACTAAGACGTTACGCACGTTATTGCGTTAATGCATCGATATCGTACACACCACAATTATAAGCAACCCTTATAAAAAAAATCATAACAGATAAGCTACATAATATTCATATCTATAGACTCAGTAGGTATTGCCGTTTCTAAAAATCTATAAAACTAGATACTAGTATCATATGTTATTACTGGTTACCAATACATCAAAATCATCAAAACGTCAAATTTTGGCATGTCAGACGTAACAGACTATATGCATAATAACGTACAGGCATGCTTGCGCTCTTTTAAGGAGAAAGTAAGATTCGCGAAAATATGCAGGAATGTTCTTTGGAATATTTCATTTATGATTTCATTAGCAAATTCTTGCTGACTGAACATCGTGGTTACGGTTTTAGCAGAGGATCCAGGCTTTAAAAAGTAACAGCAAGACCATACTATCGACGAAAGTGTTTATATGATTTGTGCTGTTCGTTCGACAGAGTTTCGAAAGTTGGCGAAGGGCTCTATAACATTATGATCGAATTGAAATATGCCATTTCTTTATTAAATCTTCCGACCCGACATAAAATTGCATTTTGTTATTGTGCTGCAATATGTTTCATGTATGTATGTGTAGATCTTGAAAGTGACAACACAACTGTTGCTCCTGAAGAGTTTGATTTTGATATTATATAAGTCTGTAACTATATTAGAACAATACAATTATATTTCCCATAATTCTTTTCTTTTAAAATTTAATTTACAAAATATCAAAATTGGTAGAGTATTGATTATTTAATCGTGTTCACCTTTTAAGTATGACTCTATTCATTTGTAACAAAATCTCCGCTGCTTCATTTAAATCAAAATTGGGGGACGCTTCCTTCTTTCCGCAAAAAACAGGGAAATCATCGAGTTTTATTACATGATATGCCTTATTATCTTACTCTTACACTTAGAAGTATCAAAATTGACTACACACAACTTTGCCAATGAAAAAGGAAAAGAAAAAGAATAAACGTCCCCGATTATTGGTTGAAAACGTCAAATTACGTCGTTACCAATTGAGACGCAATACCGTGCATAACGTCTAAACGTTAATATAATAGTCCCAGGTTTTCACCAGTAGTTATTTTGTTTGTCTGTCAGTCATTCCCAGTGTTAACTAACTTTATTCCATTTGTCTGTTTTACCCCATGATTATTTTGTTTGTCGTTAATTCCACATGATTATTCCATTTTTAAGTCAGTTATTCCCAGCAGTTATTCCATTTGTCAGATATTCCCAACGGTGATAACATTTGTTTGTTTTTCCCATTGGTGATTCCATGTGTCTGTCAGTTATTCCCATTGGTAATTCCGTTTTGTCTCTGTTCTATGTTCATCAGTTATTACCAGTGGTTATTCGGTTTGTTCCTCAGTTTTCCTACTGAATGTTCCATTTGTCTATTGGTTATTCCGTTAACTGTCAGATACTTCCAGTAGTTATTCCGTTTTTCCGTCAGATATTCCAAGTGTTTATTCCGATGGTCTGTCAGTTATTCCCAGTGGTTATTCCGATTGTCTGTCAGTTATACACTGTGATTATTCCGATTTTTTGCCAGTTATTTCCAGTGGTTATTCCGATTGTCTGTCAGTTAATCCTAGTGGTTAATCCGTTTGTTCATCAGTTTTCCTACTGAATATTCCATTTGTCTATCGGTTATTCCGTTAGCTGTCAGATATTCCCAGTAGTAATTCGGTTTTTTCATCAGATATTCCCAGTGGTTATTCCGATTGTCTGTCAGTTATTTCCAGTGATTATTCCGATTGTCTGTCAGTTATTCCGTTTTTCAATTAGTCATTCCCAGTGGTTATTAAGATTGTCTGTCAGTTATTCCCAGTGGTAATTCCGATTGTCTGTCAGTTATTCCCAGTGGTAATTCCGATTGTCTATCAGTTATTCCCAGTGGTAATTCCGATTGTCTGTCAGTTATACCCAGTGGTAATTCCGATTGTCTGTCAGTTATTTCCAGTGATTATTCCGATTGTCTGTCAGTTATTCTTTTTTTCAATTAGTCATTCGCAGTGGTTATTAAGATTGTCTGTCAGCTATTCCCAGTGGTAATTCCGATTGTCTGTCAGTTATTCCGTTTTTTAATTAGTTATTCGCAGTGGTTATTAAGATTGTCTGTCAGCTATTCCCAGTGGTAATTCCGATTGTCTGTCAGTTATTCCGTTTTTTTAATTAGTCATGCGCAGTGGTTATTAAGATTGTCTGTCAGCTATTCCAAGTGATTATTCCGATTGTCTGTCAGTTATTCCGTTTTTCAAATAGTCATTCGCAGTGGTTATTCAGATTGTCTGTCAGTTATTCCCAGTGATAATTCCGATTGTCTGTCAGTTTTCCCCAGTGGTTATTAAGATTGTCTGTCAGTTATTCCGTTTTTAATTAGTCATTCGCAGTGGTTATTAAGATTGTCTGTCAGTTATTCCGTTTTTCAATTAGTCATTCGCAGTGGTTATTAAGATTGTCTGTCAGTTATTCCCAGTGGTTATTCCGATTGTCTGTCAGTTTTCCCCAGTGTTTATTCTATTTGCACTTAGTTATTCCCCGTTTGTATGTCAGTTATTATGAGTTATCATCATGCCGTTACACATAATAAGACTGAGGTTATATAGTATGTAATGATTTTCGGATACGCAACTGTCCGAATAAGTCTCTTTTGTCAATTGGGATTTACTAAAGCCTCACCTTCAGTTTCTATTGTAGTAATATCCAAAACCCACCGGCTTTACTTATTTAAGTGGCCATCACATGTAATAAAAAATAGATGTTATATTGAGATGTCATGATATCATAACTTAGTCATTTGTCTCAGGCAGTTCATCTACCATAAAACAGATTGTATTAAGATTAAATGTCAAATATTAAAGAACAAAACGTTTCGATGTATTTGTTTTCCCTGTATATGATAATAGTACATTTATTAATGATTGTAACATTAATAATCTCACCTTGGATGTCATCTTCTATACAGATTGAACATGCTAAAGTAACATTATAGTTATCTCTCAAAAGAAAATTAGGAAGTTTTTATATGTTTCATATATCGATAAAATAAATACAATGACATTTTAGACATGAATCAAACCGATGGTTTATACCCTTTTTATTATCTTAGATTCAATCATAAATATACTCGATGGCATATTATCAAGATATCAAACTTCTTACAAATAAAAAAGAGAATTACAGTTTCATAATTGTAATAAAATGTTCTTACAAAAGTCCATGTTGAAAATCTAGTTTATCTTCGAAGAATGTGTGGTTTATTGGATTCTGTTAAAGCACTGAATGAATGGTTAAAAAAAGTCTTGATCCAACTTTCCTTTTTTAGTTTGTTGTATATGAATATTAATTTTTAGCTCCCATAATTAGAAAATTGACCAAAGCTTGCATTTCTTGGAATTTGTGACATTATATAATTCATGAATTTTTATCGCAATATTGCTGATACAAACACAGAGAAGCTTCTTTCTTATAAAAGTTTCGCTGCTAGATTGACATGTTTCATTATTAAATTCACCCTAGTTTGACTTCTTGGTCTTCATCATAGATGTATATGCTGTAATTAATACTGACAACACCGTTTAGATCCAGTAGTAAGTTTTAACTATTGAGTCTGACATACTTTTTCATAGAAACGAAAGCTCTGGTATATCGATTCAACTTTAATATACATAATATTATACTGTTCTAAATATGGAAGGTGCATATTCGAATTAAATCATTTCCTTTGACGTAATTTTTAGTCCTCAAACGACTCGGTTGATTTCTATTCATTTAAGTCAAGATATGAAGGGAGCCTTAATATGATGCAGGTGTTCCTGTAAAAGAGGACGAAATCCGTTTTATGAATTTCATGTTCATTGTACTGTTGTCGTTATTATTTTTGGTAATCACATATACAATTTTTCGCGGGAAATCGCATGACTTAACAATATGACAGGGTCCTTCAACAGAACAGGAACAGGGTTAGCGCAACGGTTAGGGAAAAAAATTGAGTTCATTAGTATACAGTATTGATTTTTTTATTGACATTTCTACTGTTATTGGGGTCTCCCCATATTACTCATGATTACCTCATAACTTCAGTTTCAATGGGATAATTGTGATTAACAAGTACTCAAATTTGAATTATTGTTTTATAAATATTGAAGGGGGGTCATCTATACAGCGGAATGTGAAGTTAAAGGATAGGTCTAGCAACCTTTCCTTCTACATGAGAAGTCCCTGAATGCAGCATGCCTCATTTATATTAATTGAAATCATCCGTTCGAACATTTTACGGACACCTTCACGAGTCGGTTGACCTTTTTGATCTTTTTCACAGATGACGACGGATATGTTTCAATTATCGTTACCGTAATCTCGTCCTCTTTTCCTCGAATGTGACATACCGAATTAGACATATCACCGGGTTTGTACTTACATGATCGACCACATGCGGAGCAGGATCTGCTTACGCTTCCGGAGCACCTAAGATCGCCGACGGTTTTGGTGGGGTTCGTGTTGCTCAGTCTTTAGTCTTTCTTAATAAATAAGTCGGCAAGGACAATTGGATAACAAATGTAAGCCGACTGTCGACTGACTGTTCATAATAAAGTTCAAAAACATAACAAATACATTCATTTAATCAAACTTCCAATTTCTAGGTGATATCATTTACAGAAATTGAATATTACAGTGTTTGTCTGACAACGTATGATTTGTTCCTTCTTAAAAACCAAAGTACTATATTATTTAATCGCGCTCAATAAGTATTTCTAGAATGTCTCATCGGTTACGCACATGACAAAATGTAAGAAAAGCGAAGTTAAATTTGCTTGTGGGTACAGAAGTTTTGGCTACTTGGCGAGTGGTAACGTGGGAAAAAACAAAACATTTGTTAGCACTGTAAGAGCTAGACCAAGAAAGAATGGAGCAAAATGTGTAGAACATTATGGCTAGATTTTGATACATTTATTCAAACCAATCCGATGATTCAAAAGAGTTATTGCCCTCGTAATGTTTAGATAATAATATGATTTGTTGATTTAAGCTTCATACTGGTATGTGAAACTGGTACATGATGAAGACATGGGCTATTTTGCATATTGTTTGGAGACATTTTAAGTAAACCAGAAGTAGCCATTTTTGCACATATTTAGGCATTAAAATTCACCTAGAAACTATACATTATTGGCCAATCAAAACCGTATGTTGAAAACTACAGAATTTTTCATTGCCAGAAATAATAACGATGAAATGACAACAGTCCTCAAAACACTGCAGAGAAACCAATAGAAAAAGCAAAATACGAACCTCACCAAAAACTGGGTGTGAATTCATGTGCTCATAAGAGTTTAGCAATTCCAGCTCACCTAGTGACACCCATCGTATTACTTCTATTAAAATACGTTGAAGAGATACGTTCATTGATTATTTAATTGGTAAATATATGTCGACTTACCCTAAAACACCACCAAATTCATAACACATCGGTTAAATATAAATTCTCTAACCCTATAACACTGGACCGAATTTGAAAGTCCTAAATGAAAGCAGAGATTTGCAGGACAAAGGTTAGACACAACTGTTGCCTGTATAAACAACAGACAGCAAAAGATAAAATTGCACAAGACAGCAATTAAAGCTGAGACGCTGGAGTTTTTAAGAAACACTGATTTATTGACAGTTTCCGGCTAAGCAATGATCTATTTGCATGTAATATATCAAATAAAAGTAGCCTGATTTATAAAACGTTACAAACTTTACACAAAGCTTTTTCAATACGACGATTACATGCCATTCGTCAAAGTTCTTTGTATAGTTTTGTGATTTGCTTCTCTCAGTGATAAATCTATTATAATTTATCTTTTGATGTAAACAGTTATATAAATTCAATTTTCCAATAATCTTTCTCTCTAGACGGAAATTAATAAAATGGCACTGAAGACAAATATGACTAAAAGTCAAAACAAAACATCAAGACTGACTGATAATCAAGTATTCTTTGAATATTCATCAAACTCTGTTGTTACTTTTCTTTTTGTGACATATTGAAATTAAAGTAATCGATTGATACAGACAATCGCATAACTGAATTTGAATATTTGACAGGGATTTGTAACCATATTGTCGCCTATATGTGTTGAACTAGATTTGGTATAGTCCTAATGACTTACAAGTATACTGAATTGTCCAAGTATGACAGCAGAATATTACGTTATGCTTGTTGAATATTAGATAATTGAGATTGATGTTACAGAAAATAAGGAAGACATTGTTATAAATTTCAAAATTTCAATGTATTAAGGTGGATCTTCGAAATATATTTCCTCAGATAGAATTTTCTTATAGTTTGCCAAAATGTAGATTTAATCATGCTTTTTGTTTTTGAATATAATAAAAAGTATAGGTCACCATGCTGTTTTCCAAGCTACAAGTCATGCAAAATTTGTATAGATAATTCATAAAAAAAACTTTCTTTGTGAAAAAGAAATAATCTATGCAATAGAATTTTGAAATAAAGTATGAGAACTAGACCGATTGTGTACTGCTATTTTACAATCCAAGATGACAGTATACGATTAATCTACCTCAAAACATAATGTACTGTGCATAACAAAGACTTATAAGAATTCCAGTTAGTATTTACGTCGTCGTCTTTCAGTTTTTATTTTTGTAATGGCGTTGTCACTGTTTCCCTCGATTTTATGGTTTTGTCTGTCCGCTTTGGTATCTTCAACCTTTATTTTCATATCTTACTAAAGCTGTAAGAATACGAAAATCATCCATTGACCAAACATACTGGAACAGCATAGAAGAAATCATTGTCATAGCATATATATCCGAAGTATTTAACGAGGCATTTACTGGCATTTACTGGCCGCAACCGCGTCTTATTACGCTTTCTATCCCGTTGTCTACACCCTAGTGATTCTCACGATAAAACAAAGCCACTATAAACTTACAAGTTCGATTGTGGCTTCGTTCACGAATTTAACATATGAAAACAATGTTGTTATTTTGAACTAAGAACCGACAAAGTGGATTTATAAGAGAAAATATTCATAGTAATTAAACTGGTCGCACATTATCTTGTTGCCTTTACTTTAATTCAAATGAGACAAAGAAATTGGTTATAGAAATTAAAGGATTTCAGAAGAAATTCATCACATTTTTAAATGACAATTTCTTCATTTTTAAGATTTTATTTGATTAATGGTTTAATGTAAAAAGAATAAAAATCTTAAAATAATTTTCCAAAGCAAATCAATACGATCATTAAAGTACAAAACCATGAAAAAAAAAAATTCCAGGACCATTGATCGAAAAGAAAATAATTGCTTTATATCTTTGTAAAATTATATGTTGTTGATACATATATTTCTGTTTTAATGATGCATCTTACAAGAAAAATAATACTAGTAGATTAATTATTAAATTTCCGACAGTTTCATATAAAATTATCTCTTTCTTTTCATGTTTTTCCGGTTTCAATTTAAAAAAAAAAGCTTAGAACCACATACATCCATGTAGTTTTCATGCAGACGGCATTTCTCTATTTTAACCAATAACCGCTCTCATTGAATTCATTTTTAAATTTGATATTTCTGATCAACGTCAGATTGAGGCTCTCCTGTGGTATAACATACGTCCCTGGCGATTTTAAGCAGACAATAATTTCATTAGTTCTATAAATACGTTCACAATTGATACATATATGTTGAACTTGATTGAATTATCAGTTTTATAGTGTTGACATAAAGCATTGATTTGGCAAGTGAAAAAATCTTCACAACAAGATCTGTAAAATTATCCTCATTTTGGTCGCTCTTATTTTGATGGTAATTAATCGATTGATTGATTGATTGTTGGTTTCCAAAAGTCGAGTGGCAACATTTAATGCAGATTCCGTAAGGAGTCAACCAAACAATAAATCACTCTGGCTCCAAAAGACGTGGAAATGGAATATATAGTATGGTAAGTTTCACTGCCACTAAAGATTAAGAGCAATATCTGTGAAAGAATTGTTGAACGGGAGACCTACAGACAGCTTTGAGGATGTTATCTAAAAACAGGAAATTCGAGTTGACGTTCTGACTAGAAATCAATACTCACAACCAAACCAATACAGATGCTAACCATTGAAAGAGTATTGCTGCCAGAACGTCTAGTTATTCAAATCCTTTCGAGTAACTCTTTTACCATAACCCTTTAATTTTGATAGCATATAATTATCTTTACATAGCGGTGTTATTTGTAGCAAATATTTTAAAATTTACTTTAATTATAATTTATTTTAAATATTCTAATTAGTACTCGAAAAGCAGTCTTCTTGTCTTATCTTAGATAATCGTACAGTTTTCTGAATTATTAAAATTACAATGATAACATACGAGGGTCTGGATGGGAGGTAATTCATATCTGTTTTCTGTAAATGTTTAACGATTATGTAATGTTTCTCTATTCGGTATCTTCTTTGCCATAATCTCTATTCTTTATATATTTTTGCCATAATCTCTATTCTTTATATATTTTTGCCATAATCTCTATTCTTTATATATTTTTGCCATAATCTCTATTCTTTATATATTTTTGCCATAATCTCTATTCTTTATATATTTTTGCCATAATCTCTATTCTTTATATATTTTTGCCATAATCTCAATTCTTTATATATTTTTGCCATTATCTCTATTCTTTATATATTTTTGCCATAATCTCTATTCTTTATATATTTTTTCCATAATCTCTATTCTTTTATATATTTTTGCCATAATCTCTATATATATTATATATTTTTTGCTTGTCCATTTTCCTCTATATTTGACCTACATAGTCTCTATTCTGTAAAACTTATCAACACCCTCACACACGAAAATACATCAGAAATTACTATATTATATTTTTGCTATTCGAAGTTGTGAAAATCATTTGCTATAAGGCAAATAAAAACCAGAAATATGACAAACTTAAAGTGCATACGGTGTCAAACCGTTCCTGATAAACCTGAAAAATGGATAGCTTTGAATTCAATATTCAGACGAAATAGGAATGAAAATTGACAATTTCTAATTTTCTGATGAAAGACATGATCGATGAAAGAATTTTACTGTCTAATGGAAATATGAATAGGTTTTTTGATATTCTATAAAATTCTATCAAATAGCTATAAAACATATATTGAACATGTTAAATCTTTTCCCAAGATGATCAACCTATGATGTCATCTGTGAAATAGATAATCACGAATACATTTACTGCTAAAAGCCTTCACAAGAATTAAATTACATCTAAACTATATATACATTCTTTTTTATGGTAAATTTTTACATCTCATGAAAGCTTAGAATGAACTTCATTGAAATGAATTCGGTGAATTAGATATCAGACGAGTACATAAAAAGAGGATGGAGAGGTCACGTGAGGACTCTGCTTTTGCGTAACTGCATGAATATTTACAAGATATGCAGTTCACAGACATGAACACCTCAGTGGATGCATGTGCCGTCTAAGTTTTGTTTTATTCCAAAGGCCTGAGTTTTTAAAATCAAGAAGAGTGTATACACTTGTTTATTTAAGGAATGACTGTCTATAAAGAAATAACATGAAGAATGTGGTGCACACTGAATAACCCGCGTAGCGGGTTATTTAAAAGTGTACATCACATTGTTGAGGTTATTTCGAATAGACAGAAAAAAAAATATTACAGTCATTCTTTAAAATTTAATTCTAAATTCCATTTTTAAGGAGTAAATCATGAAAAAAAAACGTTGATGACGTCACGGTCACATGACAAAATTATGTCTATGAACTGATAGACAAAAAACTTTCAGCCAATCAGAAGACGAGTTACATCCAAATTCAAATAAGTAGCTTCCTGGTGGTAAAGAACATATACAATATATATCAACAGGTCATTTTTTTTAAAGTCTTGAATATGCATGACATACACGTATTTGCTAATGGCCGTTAATCAACCATCAATAATGAAAAACGAAACTATTCATAAGTTTCCTTAAATTTCATGAAAATTATATTTCAAGAAACTATGGTTTTAACTCCCTCAGTCAAAGTTGATCTTAACCGAGTTTGGCTTTTATTTTAGTCATTTTTGATCATAACGCTCCTATCCATTCTTCGTATTTATACACCTCTGACTTTCAAATATTTAGGTTAAAACATTTGATCGTTCATGATAAGGATGTTCGCTCCTCTGTTTCAAAATAACAAGCTTTTAAAAAGACTGTTATAAATTGATAGTATATAAATAAAGGAACTATAAAAGTAGAAAAAAATGAAGGGTCCGTGTGCTTGTTTTCGAGATATATGTCATTGAAGATTTGGCGGGAAATGATTCTCTCTAGATTTTTCTATCATTTAACATTGGCACCTTTTTTCTGTCAAAGAGAATGAAAAAATAACAAGGATTTTATAAGATTTTTAAAGATGGCATTTAAACTATATGTAATCAAATTATGAAAAGAAAAGCAGGGGTTAGTGGGCAAAATTTTTTAATGGCACTACATGGATAAAACCTGAGGATTCCGAATATCTCGCAAAAATTCAAAAACGAGAGGAGCTAACATCCTTAAATCCAGAAAAGCGCTTCGGACGCACGAAATTTATAAAGACTTAGTGTTATTTTCATTTTTATGAAACACGTGAATTATAAAAACTAAGAAACAAATAGAATTTTGTTAACTATCATTTCTTTAGTTGTATTAACTTTTTATTTATAAATCTAGTCGACCGTGGCAATTTGGGATTTTTGTCGTTTTGCAAAGAAATATAATATAATAAGAACCAATAACATCCAGAGTTCTACATTCGTCTACTTTTCTGATGTTGTCACTTGTTTAGACGTACTTTATTTCTGTGACTGTATCTTACGATCCTTTACGATAATATTTAGCTAATCGGCAATGAATACTATCTTCATGCCTAATATATCATGTACTGTGTTACAACTCTAAGATTCTACTGATGAGGAAAGGTAACACTAGGCCACCGAAAGCTGAATTATAAGTTCAGTCTAGGTGGCCGAGTGGTGTAGAGCGATGGACACAGTGGAGGCGGTGTTGTCTCGTTATCCCAATAGCATGAGTTCGAATCCCGGCGAGGGAGGAACAAAAATTTGCTTCCGCAGATTTAACATGATTGTGCTGGTATTATGAGTAGTTATGTATATATATATATATATATATATATATATATTGCATCATAATGTTTTACAATTTCCACCCTGTCTACCTAAAAAAACATGTACCTGCATTTCCGTGGAAACTTCCCTGTTGTACATGTAAAATTTAATCATATTATTTAATAAAGCCTCGAGGACGTTAAACTGTCGTCTTTATGTGGCGAAAGTAGTGTTTTATTTTTTTGTGATACGTTCATTAGAATAACAAAATATTGAAAAAGGTGAGTTAAATCTAGGTTTATAAGTTTTTATTTATCAGTATTTGCATTATTCTTACAATCACTTTTATTGTTATAGGAAATTTTCCAAAAATACGTGTTGTACGCTCGAAAAAAATAATTATAGTATTTTAAGAACATTCAGTTGAAGATAAACCATACAAATAGGAGTACATATAAAAACGTTTTATTATATTTTATAATGTTTTCTTTTTGATTGACAATGATGTCTATAAAAAGAAATGTCCAATCAATGTCCAAAAAGGCTCAAAACAAATGTAAAGCATTCATTTACTTGAATAAATCGGTCAGCAAATTGGATAGCCATTTAAACAAATTGGAAAAAGCGGAGTGAAGACATTTTTACTTTTCTTTGACAGTTATATATTTGGATTAGTGCTCGCATCTAGAGGTCAAATTACAATAAACGGGTCATGTCACAGATTTTTATCAAATTTTGAATAAAACTGCATTATGTTAAGCTTGAAATGAAAATCGGAGAAAATTAGGCATTAGTCTCTTTTCTTTGCAGAAATATTATTAAATGATTTTTTTTTTTTCAAAATAGATGTACATTAGTGTAGAAAGCACATGAAATCGTCCTAAAAAATTAGTTCCTAGTGTAGCTAGGTCATAGATATGATTTTTTCATCATAAGAGTGTACACGTTATTATAATGAAATTACTGATGGAAGATGACAAAGGTTATTGATTATGTATTTGCCATGCAGCTACTTTCAGTAAATGTTTTTGATAACTTTCATCGAATTTTAGTGTCGGTATTGACCCTTCGTGAATATTCTTCTTTCTACTTTAAATTAAATTTTCTCAAAACAGTTTAATCTTTTTATTTTCTAAATCAGCTCAAGTTATCAATTGTTGTTGTAGTCCATTTTATCATTATTTGTAATCCTGGACCTGTTTTTTTTTTTTTTTTTCTATTATTTTTTTGTTATTATTTTCAGGATCAAATCACCATGGGATGGATACGTTACATCCTTTCTGCTTTAGAAGATATAGATTATAGCCAACAGTCATCAAAACTTCTACTTGTTGTCGTCTTCTTTGTTACATACGCCATCGGTTTTGTTATTTCTGGACTATTTTCGACATCATCAACAACGTACGTCAATCTATCGAAAAAGGAACAAATATTTTGGAATTCAGGATTTGTTCGTTCGTGCTATACAATAGTCTGTGTAGGGGTCTGTTTACGGTGTTTATTTGTCGATAAAGAACTCCAAGAAAACGTAATGTACGAAACAACACCGACCAGTTTTATCATAGTTATCTCAGCTCTTGGGTTTTTTGTTTTTGAATGTACTGTTTTAACATTTTCTGACATCAGTAATAGAAAGTTTAGTTTCCTATTACAAATCCATCATTGGATAGGTTTGCTTATTTTGTTACAACTAGTTTTACATAACGTTGGCCACTTTTTCGCTGCGAGGTTGTTACTTTTGGAATTGAGTGCGCCTTTTACCTTTACATGCTGGATATTACTGAAATTTGGGAAAGGAAACACGACTATATGGAAACTAAACCAATGTTTATTAGTACACGTTTACCATTTTCGATCTTTTATAGAAATCACATTTTGCTATTACGTATTTTTCAAATACCGAAATGATCTGCTCTCCGAGTTAACAGTACCAGTGTATCTACTTAGTTGTACATATGCGTTGTTGCTTACTTTTGTGTTGACACCTTACTGGACATATAAAAAGACGACACAACTATTTATACGAAAGGATTTTGAGTTCAGTGATTCCACCAACCAAACGCAGTTAAATGGTCACGTGAAGAAATGTGCTTAATACAAGAACATTCTAAAGAGGATTTTGTTATTAACGTTGTCGGGACTGTGCTAAATGGAAAAGAATAAAAGAAAGAGATGGAAAATTTTAGAGTATTTTAAATTGAAATCTTAGTAGATCCCTGTTGCATATTTATGTTTGTTGAAGATTGATGCAATCCAAACGGACTATACCAGTTATGTCTTTAGATTTGAACTATGGAATTATTGGATTACACTAACTATAAACTGAAAGACAAAAAAAAAAAACAAAAACAAAAACAAAAAAACAAAAAACAAAAAAACAAAAAGAGGAACATCATATTCAAAGAGTATATATCGAGATTTGTTTATTTTTAAACTGACAAAATAGTTTGTTTCATGACTGATGTTTTGTACATGCGTTCCCACGTATCAGTTCAGTTATCGCTTTGGTCAACCATCATATATTTAAAAATTTATAAAAAATAAAAATTATAGATAATAAATTCTGGTATACCTATTAAACATGTTAAACGAAAGGTCTTGCAAAGTTATTTGGTCTCAAAATTAAGGTAACATATTTTTTATATGATCATTATATCTGTTGTCGGAATTTGTTTATTTGAGTACATGTGTACTTATTTTTTAGTGTCACCTCATAAATGGCCAGACAGTTTGTTATTGAAAGGAAGAAAAATTCATATGTCTATAAATTAAATTATAAAGTGAAGCGTCACCACAGAGAATATATTCACAATAAAAGTGAATGATATCAATAGACGTAATTACATCAACCCAAACCATAAATTAAAGAACCAATCGACAATCCTCGGGTGAATCCGCTACTCTCCTTCTATCCGATGAAGGTACGGAATCGGCCGAGTTGTGACGAATGGTTAAAGAACATCATCTTACGATCTTCAATGATATACACAAAATGGAAATGCAAAATTGCTTAAGTCGAATAATACATTCCCCAATATATATACATTAATTTTGATTTTGTATTCTTTTATTTTATAATTAACTTAAAAGTGTATATACAGTATATACAATTATGACTCTATTGAACCATTATTGTTTTAATAGAATAGGAAAACAAAGGATATTGGGTATTCATCCATGGCACAAAATCAGTACATGCACAGCAATAAACACACATAAAGCAAAGGAACAGCGCTTTTATGGCTGTTCTTCATCTCAAAGTCACAGTGAGGCCTCAGTGTGTTTATTATGTTACGAATAATTACATTTTAATTAATCTGCTATTCAAAGAGCACCTTGATTGGTTGATAAAATTATCTGTATCTGTACCTTTTACAAAAATCCCTATATCAGTAATGTTAATGATTTGGACAGGTTATGATACCGATGAAACGTTGTGTTTTTTTTTTAACATTGAAGTAGCTTCTGCACATGTCAACTTGCAGGCAATTAAGTCTAGATACATGATTTTTTTTAATTATTTGTTATTGGCTTTGACCTAGCTGTCAGTAACTGCGAGTACTCTCAGGTCTGTCTTTTTTGTTGTTAGGGATATATAAATAACCTGGCACGTCCGGTTGTGTGTTTGTTAGATGTATTTCTGCTCTGTATGGATCTGATGAGTTGAGCCTTTTTCAACATATTTTTATAGTTTGTTTTTATGTTGTACTGTTACACCACTGTTCCAAGTTAGGGGGAGGGTTTGGCGCCAGAAAACATGTTTAACCCCGCCATATTCTGTTCCAAGTCAGGAGCATGTAGTTCAGTGGTTGTCGTTGCTTCATGTCGGTCATAATAGTTTTTCGTAAATCTTTTTTTGTAATGAATTAGGCCGTTAGTTTTCTCAATTGAATTGTTTGAATATATTTTATGTCGGGCCTTATATAGCTGACTATACGGTATAGGTTTTTCTCATCGTTGAAGGCCGTATGGTTGCCTATAATTACTTACATCCACTTCATTTGAACTTTGGTGGATAGTTGTCTCATTGGTAATCATACCACATCTCCTTATATGTATATTTGAAAAATTGAAAACAACGTTCAAACCTAAGATCGAGTTGGATAAAAAACGCAATTTTTATACGTGTGCATGCAAAAACAAATTTCTTGATAGAGGGGTCTAAATACAGCACAAACAACATTTTCCAAAAGACCAAAAAAGTGAAAAAGTATATTTTAACAAAACGCATTTGACTAGCAGGTCGAACAACGGATGTTTTTAAATCCTGCTGACTGCCATTGGCGATTGCCAAATAAACAGATCACCAGATGTAACAAAATGGATCTTAACTATTAATCTAATACCAAACAGAAAACAATAAACTTGCGAAAAAGATGGTATACTGCAAACAAAAGGTGCAAAAATTAGTACACAATCTGCAGATTTCGACAATTAATGTCTCTTCAGTGATGTAAGGAATCGAAACGGTATTTGGAAGGCCATATAATTTACCTCAATTTAGGATAGACTCTTGAATTTTGACGAGTCGAAATAGGATGAACGGATCATTTAAACCCGATGGCAAATATAATACAAGCCCAAACGAAAAAATATAAACAAGTCTAAATTGAAAACAACGTTCAAACCTATGATTGCGTTGGATAAAAACCGCAATTTTTATAAGTGTGCATGCAAAACAAATTTCTTGGTAGAGGGGTCTAAATACAGCACAAACAACATTTTCCAAAAGACCAAAAAAAGTGAAAAAGTATATTTTAACAAAACGCATTTGACTAGCAGAAGAGGCATATAACAGACCGCAGGAAGACAAGTCACCTTACCTGGGAATCTTATTTTGATTATACGAGCCGATATGTCTTTGCTCATACTCGTAAGTGCAGCGTGCTTAGCGGAGAAGCAGCAAATGCATATCTCAAGTCCTCGGTTTGACCCGGCTGTGTATCAAATCCACGACCTTTCGTGCCACGAGACCATCGAGGCGATGCAATGTTTATAAAGTCACATGGCACACATATGTTGAACAATTCCTCTTCATGCACCTTTTCGCTTAGAGTCTCTATTTCAATGCACTCACCACTACGACAAATTCAAGAAAAGAGTGCTAAATTATGTGTTGTTTTCGAAGCGAACGTTGAATTGGGTATTTACAATTGAATCTCTGTGACTTATATGGTAAATTATTGATACCTTCGCATCATGTTGCAAATTTCATTTAGGAAAATTGCGATTTCGACAACATATTAATATCTGCAGGTATTGGTTAATTTCATTCAAAAAGTGTTTTGTTGTGTCCATAGCAAATTTAGTCAAACATTACAGTTAGTAGCAGCACAGAGGTAAATATGATACAAGAGAGGTAAATCTTAACCAAATGTACATAAAATCACCACAATACATATATTTCGAGTATAAATGAGGGACCAGAGGATGTGTGGAGGGGTCACTAGACCTGCTCTCGCCGCTTGTGACGCATGTGATTATTCTTGTTGCAAACTTTTATTTAACAAAATACCAATCAGTATATAATGTTAATGATTTAATTGAACAAACAAAAATGATTTAGGACAAACTTAAGACAAATTCGAAGTTAAATATGAATGGCATACGGTGACCTGTAATTGTTTACATCTTTGTCCTATTGGTTTTTGAATTTCTACAATCTCATTTAAATACAGATCCTAAGATCCTGTGTCCAAGCTTTGCTTACAAGGATCGATCTGAAAACGCCCCGTTCTACTTGCTGTTTTAAAGACCTTTCGAGATCCTTTGGTTTTGTCGAATCAATTCACACCTTCAAAATTTTAAGACTGACATTTCATTGGTTGATGTAATATTATTATCAGAACAGAGAGTATAAAGTAGTGTTATCAGATCCTTGTAAGCAAAGCTTGGACATAGGATCTTTATTTTAATCAGATTGTGAATTTCTATTGTTGAAGACTGTATATGTTGCCCTCTTTTGGTTATTTTTTGTCGTTGTATTGAAGTCTTATTGACGTTTACTCCCAGACCTCCTTTTATTCATATTTATATATCAGAAGCCTTTGATAGAGTCTGGCATGTATGCATTATACAAAAACTACGTTCGTATGGAATATCTAGTAAAGTATATTAGACTGGGTTAAGGACTGCATCAGCAACAGACAACGAGTTGGATTTAATTATGAACGATGAAACCACAAACTCAGGCGAAAGCAAGGCAGCAGTTCCAAATGGTTCTTTTTGGCCCTTTATTATTTTTCTGTTATAGATTACTACATTACAGAAAACCTCAATAACTTGGCACGTTTGTTTTCATGTGACGCCTCTCTTTCATATTATGGTAGAAAGAATAGAAATTGATATTTATAATGAGCTGTCGAAGATAGATCCAATTCAGATAAAACAAATATCAAGCAAAGATTAACAGACGAATTCATCCAACAATGGCACAGTCAAATCCAAAACTCATCGAGGAGGGAATATTATGGTCTTTTCAAAATCGACTTTGGATTAGAAAAATATTTAGTAAGGCTCTCATTTTGCAGATCGTAAAAATATTACTAAACTGCGATGTTGCAACCTTAAAATCCCAATAGAAACAGAAAGGTGGAATGGAATTCCTAGAGATCAAAGACAGTGTCATCTCTGCTCCTTGTCAATTGGAAATGAATTTCACTATCTATTTGAGTGCCAGTCTCTTAATGTTAGAAATATAAGAAATAAGCATATTTCAGAATATTACCACATGTATCCATGTGTCTAGAAAATGAAAGGGCTGCTTTCATTTTGCAACATTAAAGTTATGAAGAACTTATAACTTTTCATTAACAAACTAGTTAAAATATTGTAATTATACTCTCAATTATATGATTATGTTAACATTGTTCAGTAGCAACCATAAATATTATTATGTACTTTGCCTCTTGTTACACATGTATATGTAGAAATAAGAAGATGTGGTATGAGTGCCAATGAGACAGCTCTCCATCCAAGTCACAATGTGTAAAAAGTAAACAATTATAGGTAAAAGTACGGCCTTCAACACGGAGCCTTTGCTCACATCGAATAGCAAGCTATAAAGGGCTCCAAAATGACTAGTGTAAAACAATTCAAACAGGGAAACCAACGGTCTAATCTATATAAAAAACGAGAAATAATTAAGAACCACATCAACAAACGACAACCACTGAAACAGGTTCCTGAATTAGGACAGGTGCAAACAAATGCAGCGGGTTTAAACATTTTAACAGGCGCCAACCTTCACCCTAACCTGAAAATAGTTGTGTAACATTAATTACAACAAAGAAAGATATGTGTCTGAGTGTTTCAAAATAAAGTATAATTGTTATTGTTGTTGTAGTTTAAAAGTATTGGCAATAAGCATGGCTTATACATGTTATAGATTCCAACACAAAGAAAACCAAAGCAGCGGTTATCACAAATGAAGCACCAACATGAATGTTCCGAAATATTTAACAGAATGCATGCATTCCATGCTTGGACACCAGTGCATTTTTCTCAAATGCTAACCTACATTAAAATAATGTAGTGAACAATCTAAATAGGATAACCGGGTTCTCCTGTTGAATATGCTATGCATTTCTTCCTAAAATGTCCATTATATTACAATCAAAGAATATTTCTATCTAATAATCTAATAAACATTATTATACAAATCAATATTAAAACGCTTTTGTTTGGAAATGATGCATATAGTTTCGAAACCGTAACTAAAAAACGATAAAGTATTTTGTGTCACAAGGGCGATGGAGCCAAGGGTAAGAGCCCCCTCTACACATTTAGGCAACAAACGATTATTGAAAAGAAAAATGAAAACGAAAGATGACACTGTCTTACTTCTAGACTATAAGACTATGGGTTGTTTTTTGCTTGTCACTTTCAGAAGTCCAACGCTCCTCACTTTTTTGTCTATATACTCCTTCGTCACTGGTTCATTAAATCGATAAGTTTAATGTTGATGACTTTCGCCCAATCAAAGTGCTTAGTTATTGAAATGAAATATTATTTAATCAAACTAATCAAAACATAGAAAAACAAAAAAAATAACCTTATCAAAGATAGTTATATATACAAACCCTTGTCCTTATCTCGTGAGGCTTCCGGACCTGATCTCATACATGTCAAAATTTTAAAAGAGTGCAAGACATGTATGTCCAGCATTAAAAAAGGCGACAAATACGATCAAATAAACTCTTGCCCATATCATTTTAACATACAAATGAAACAACCGTTGTAGTTTCAATATTATGAAAATACCTAAAATAAAGTTCGACATGACTTCCAACATGGGTGTCGGTCATCCCGTTCCTGTGAAACACAATTAATATCATTCATTCAAGACCTTGCAAATTCAAATAATAAAAACATCCAAAATGACATCAAAATTCTGAATTTTGCAAAAGCATATGACAAAGTTTTACACCCTTGCCTCATGTATAAAACCGGCTTATATGGTATAAATCGTAATGCATTACACTGGGTTCAAAAATTTTTAAGAAGCAGAGTAGAAGTAAAATAGAAGTCCTTGAAGGAGATCTCGAAACATCAAATAACAATATTCTTGTAACATCCGGAGTACCTCAAGGCACAGTACTGGAACCTATCTTATTTTCTGTTTATATCAAAGGTTTGTCAGAATATATAAAACATAGCACACTGCGATTATTTGCAGACGATAGCATTATTTACAAACGAAAAAAAAAAACGAACGGCACTCATAAATTACAGTCGGATTTAGAAGCGGCCAACAGATGGGAGCGGTTCTGGCTCATGCATTTTCACCCTGATAAATGGAATATTCTGAGAGCAACAAAAAACGAAAACCTATATATACACAAGCAACAGCAAGTTCCATAACACCAGCTTAGTTACTAACATGGGGAAGGCCTAAACTGGTACCCACTTGAAATAAGACTATAAAGATCATTTACCAAATTATCCATCAAATCGTTGCAGTCCCTACATCCCACTAGACAATAGAACCAGACACATCAGTTCACACTCATTTAGGCAAAAAAAAAAAAAAAAACCAAACAGAGACAGCTACAAATATTCATTTTATCCACGTACAGTAACACGTACAGTATAACACAGTTGAATCAATTGCCAAAACAAATTGTTTCATGTAATACAGTAGAGGGTTTGAAGACCATGATACCATAATCTGCTATGACCCATAAGTTTTTCTACCCTTCACTTTAATGGTTATCAAATGTACATATTGTTTACATAGTGCTAATTTTCATATGTACATGCATGTTCTTTCACGGTTTTTGGGGTTTGATTTCAAAATTAGAAATACAATTTTATAGGCGACCGGTTTTTGGTGGGATTCGTGTTGTCTAGTAGTTAGTTTTCGATGTTGTTTGTATTTCGTTTTTCGATCTTGTCATGAATTTTCATGGCGTTGTCGGTTTGTCATGGACGTGTCATGGACTCGACTTATGAGTTTGAATATCCCTTTGATATCTTCCACCTCTCCTTTACTCCTCAAGTTTTTGTTCACGCATCGTTGTCAATATAATGGAATTTGATGCGACTGTCATACAAGTGAGAGGTTTAGCTAGCTATAAAACCAGGTTTAATCCAGCATTTTCTACAAAAGAAAATGCCTGTACCAAGTCAGGAATATGACAGTTGTTATCCATTCGTTTGATGTGTTTGTTTTTTTGATTTTGCCATTTGATTGGGGACTTTTCTTTTTGAATTTTCCTCGGAGTTCAGTATTTTTGTGATTTTACTTTTTACTATTCATTATATCTATGTTGTGGCACTAACTATTGCACATGCTGTCTTGTCTTTAAATTAAATTTTGAATATCATATCAGTTAAAAGATCTTAAAAATGAGTCATCATATGTTGCAATCGATTAAGGTGTGTCCATTTCCGGAAAATATAACACATAATAGTCCGGCTTTGATTTGTATTTAGACAGACTTAATCACTTCCGGTAAATTGGCGACCAAAGCTTCGCTTTGTAAATTTTCACCTGTGTTACAGGTAAAATTGCATTAAATACCTATGTACAGGTATGAAAACATAGTATAAACAACAATGAAATACTCTTTGACATATTGAATGGCTATTTTTGGAATATTTTAAGCAAATGCAATACGAAATTGTGTGCTTTCACGCGAAGCCATTTGTTTGTTTAAAATCAAGAATCTGCTACTCGATTTTAAAAATATTTACCAAGTTTTCAAAGCTAAAACTTAATTTAAAAGCGTTAATAATTCAAAATTTGAAATTTAATGATAAACTGTTGTTGTATAAACAGTAACAACATTATGTATGTGATATTTCACATATTGTCAAAGATGTTTTTAAATATGGTTAAATACAGCTTTTCTTATTTCTCTTTTCTTCGATATTTTGAATGACAAGTTCAATTAGATTTCATATTGTTTATTTTGTGAATTGCTACACATGTGCCTCATTGCCAAAAGCAATCACTACATGTAGTCACCAGTGTGTTCACAACAGTGGCTATCATCATCATTAATTTATTCAGAGAAAAAGACAATTTATTTGGAAGCAAGACAAACTCGTCCTTATGTCTACCAACTCATGTTAACCATGTCACCTCATTTATGAAAAGGGTATATACACGATAACATTCTATCATCGTCTGATGAGATTTTCTCTAGATTTTTATATTTATACATGGCAGTTAAAGTCTACATATACATGTAACATTTTTGTTCCCCTGTTAATTTATATATAACCTTTATGTAACCCCACATGAACCTCATTTTATGGACGAGTATTTGTTCCCAAACTTTATATTGTCCTGAAGAAGCCACTCTTAAGTGGTGAAACATGTTGACCACAATATAATAATTTCTTTGTAGTAACCAGGATGTTGTTTTTTTTAAAGTTTGGATTTGTGGTGTTTTAAGACAACCAAAGCATACTTCACTATCCTTCCTGATTACTCTACCAGCTTCAACCACCAGGAGGTGTAGGTTCACTTGACTTAAATACATTTTTTTCCAAAAAAAAAGGGCATATCAATTTGTAAGTTGTGGATGTAGACTGTAGTATCTCTCTGTCTGTTTGTGCTATTCTTATCTGTACATGTACAAATATGTGTTATAACATGTATAACCATTTCTCAAAATGAAATTGAATATGAATTTTATATGATTTTATATACATTACAGATAAAAAAAAAATCATGATGCTATAAATGTACAGCATATAGTCAACAGAGACAAGATTTCAACTTTCTCCTTGTGATTCTGTCGATTGATATGACTGTTTAAAAAAATTATAAAATGGAACAAGAAGTGCAAGTCCAGAGCTTGCAAAGAGTGGTGAAAAGGAGAAAAAGCAGTAAAGAAGATATTAGTAAGTACTTAAGGAAGAGAACATATATATAAATACACTCAGTTTTCTGTGTTTTCCCTGGAAAGTTTTTGAATGGTTTTAGATTGACAGGAAGAATACTAGTGGTCATGAATTTCAGAGGATCAGGGCTATATACAGTAATAGGAAATTTAAAAGGATCAGGGCTATATACACTAATAGGGAATTCTAGGGATCAGGGCTATATACAGTAATAGGGAATTCTAAAGGATCAGGGCTATATACAGTAATAGGGAGTTCTAAAGGATCAGGGCTATATACAGTAATAGGGAGTTCTAAAGGATCAGGGCTATATACAGTAATAGGGAATTCTAAAGGATCAGGGCTATATACAGTAATAGGGAATTCTAAAAGATCAGGGCTATATACAGTAATAGGGAATTCTAAAGGATCAGGGCTATATACAGTAAAAGGGAATTCCAAAGGATCAGGGCTATATACAGTAATAGGGAATTCTAAAGGATCAGGGCTATATACAGTAATTGAGAATTCTAAAGGATCAGGGCTATATACAGTAATAGGGAATTCTAAAGGATCAGGGCTATATACAGTAATAGGGAATTCTAAAGGATCAGGGCTATATATATACAGTAATAGGGAATTCTAAATGATCAGGGCTATATACAGTAATAGGGAATTCTAAAGGATCAGGGCTATGTACAGTAATTGTGAATTCTAAAGGATCAGGGCTATATACAGTAATAGGGAATACCAAAGGATCAGGGCTATATACACTAATAGGGAATTCTAGGGATCAGGGCTATATACAGTAATAGGGAATTCTAAAGGATCAGGGCTATATACAGTAATAAGGAGTTCTAAAGGATCAGGGCTATGTACAGTACTAGGGAATTCTAAAGGATCAGGGCTATATACAGTAATAAGGAGTTCTAAAGGATCAGGGCTATATGCAGTAATAGAGAATTCTAAAGGATCAGGGCTATATACAGTAATAGGGAATTCCAAAGGATCAGGGCTGTATACATACAGTAATAGGGAGTTCTAAAGGATCTGGGCTATATACAGTAATAGGGAATTCTAAAGGATCAGGGCTATATACAGTAATAGGGAATTCTAAAGGATCAGGGCTGTATACAGTAATAGGGAGTTCTAAAGGATCAGGGCTATATACAGTAATAGGGAATTCTAAAGGATCAGGGCTATAAACAGTAATAAGGAATTCTAAAGGATCTCTGCTATATACAGTAATAGGGAATTCTAAAGGATCATGGCTATATACAGTAATAAGGAGTTCTAAAGGATCAAGGCTATATACAGTAATAGGGAATTCTAAAGGATCAGGGCTATATACAGTAATAGGGAATTCTAAAGGATCAGGGCTATATACAGTAATAGGGAATTCTAAAGGATCAGGGCTATATACAGTAATAGGGAATTCTAAAGGATCAGGGCTATATATATACAGTAATAGGGAATTCTAAAGGATCAGGGCTATATACAGTAATAGGGAATTCTAAAGGATCAGGGCTATATACAGTAATAGGGAATTCTAAAAGATCAGGGCTATACAGTAATTGGGAATTCCAAAGGATCAGGGCTATATACAGTAATAGGGAATTCTAAAGGATCAGGGCTATATACAGTAATTGGGATTCTAAAGGATCAGGGCTATATACAGTAATATTTGACATTTACAGTTGACAGAAAGTTTTCCTACAGTATTTATACAATAGTTACATTTGCAGTTGGCAAACAGTTTTCCTGAAGTACTTATACAATACTAACATTTACAGTTGGCAAAAAGTTTTCCTGAAGTACTTATACAATACTTACATTTACAATTGACAGAAAGTTTGCCTGCAGTACTTATACAATACTTACATTTACAGTTGACAGAAAGTTTGCCTGCAGTACTTATACAAAACTTACATAATTTACAGTTGACAGAAAGTTTGCCTGCAGTGCTTATACAATACTTACATTTACAGTTGGCAAAATGTTTACCTGAAGTACTTATACAATACTTACATTTACAGTTGACAGAAAGTTTGCCTGCAGTACCTGTGGTAAGGCATTCAAACACAAACATCATCGTACTGAACATGAAAGACTACATACTGGTGAAAAACCTTACCATTGTGAATGGTGTGGAAAACGATTTGCCCATTCTGGCTCTTTCAGTCAACATAGAAACCAAGCATGGTGTAAAAATGCTGAAGGTAGAGATCGAGATAAGAAAAAGAGCAGAAGTAAAAGTGTGGAAGCAGAAAAGAAAAAGCCTAATGCAAAAGGTAAATTGAAAACCAAGCAGCAGTGTTCTGTAAGGTAAAAAAAAAGTTATTATTACACATGCATTGCCAAGAAATTGAACTTTTAAGCAAATCAAAAGTAAAAAATAATCATGATATGAAAGGTATGGTTTGTGACAGAATTTAAGATGTTGATTGCTAAATCCCATATTATGTACCCTCAGTTTCTACATAAATCAACCTTTAGTTTTGAAACCTAGCACTGTATAATTATTTATTTACACATGTTTTATTGAAGTTGTATGTAAACCCCCATTTTGAACAGACAAAGTTGGAAGTTCTCATTAACATTTCAGTATAACTCCAGATCCATTTTAGTCTCAAGATTCTTTGTGAAAGGAGCCCAAGTAATTTAGAATTTTTTGTCAACAGTATATCAGTTTATCAGGTGGTAAGATTGCCAATGACACAACCAGGAACAAGATATTGACAAAGATATACCCCTAAATAAAATATCTTTTTAATGAAAAACAATGAGTTTCATAAACAGAATAGTTTTCCTCATTGAACTTTAATTGATGAAGTATAATTTATATGCCCTCGCCGTAGGTGACGGGGGCATTAAGTGTTACCCTTGACCTTCCATCTATACGTCCTTTCGTCTCTCCATCCGACCAATTTTTGTTGCAAAGCTTGAGCGAGAGCATTCATGTCGTCAGACACATTCTTCTCTTATTTTCTTTTATTTTGCCCCCGCCATAGACGACGGAAGCATTAAGTCTTACCCTTGACCATCCGTCTTTCCTTCCATCCCATTTTCAGTCAGGAATATAACTCTATAGGGTTATTAGAGAAAATATCTTGCATGTGTTATTACAGATACTTTCATGAGTTATCTACTCTTTATTCCTTAAATTTTCTAAATCTGTAGTAACATATGTTTGTTATTTGTTAAATAAATCGTAGACAAAATATAATTATGTAACTATAAATGACAATTTAAGACATAAACTGAGACAAATGTTACTTTAATTGTATTTTCTTTTTTATAAAATAATTATTGTAAAAACATTATAGCGCCACGAGCGAACAAACACTTGTCTTTTAAGTCTCACCACTTCTCCCTATCAGTTTCAAAAAGAGAAGTCCCACCACCCTATCATTCTGAAGTAGAGTGAGCCCTGCCTATTATTCAAAAATCTTATTTTTAGTTATTTATTTTTTAAGGACTGTAACTATTTTGAAACATGGCAATATTATTTATTTTAGGGACTCAATGTAGCAAAAGTTCATTGCTAGCATTACTGATTTTTGGTAATCTATAAAGGTTTTTTTAAGTTTCAGTTGCATAATTGTTGCTTTTTGGGGAAGTTAAGATGAATTTTGAAATGAAGTTGTACATACTATACATGAACAGAGATGAATAAAAAAAATGAGGCTGACTCAATCTTATCTTTGTCAAATTTAAAATCCAATACATGTCTAGATTCTATTTATGTATTTTGTAGTTTTAACTGCAAGACCGACTGAGCAGACAATTGTTAATCATCCTCATCATCAAGTTGTTACTACGGAAACCATCAAAATAGAACCATCAACTAAACAGACATACCCCATTTTAAACAGTCAGCTTTCACAACAAGCATACCATCATGTACCAAGTACGACAAGTGAACAGTCCTACCAAGTTCCGAACACATCTGTTGAACAATCTTACCAGCAACCTGCCATTGAACCAAAAGATCTGTCCTATCAACAGATAGCCAAATTGTTACAAGGAGAAAATGGTGTTCAGATTCCACCAGAATTTGCACAATCTGCTTCGGCCTGGCTTGTTGATAATGCTAACATGTTAGACATACATTTAAGTAGTGTGTCTGAACAAGCAGGAGGTAGTTCTAACGTGCAATATTTGTATACAGTACCAGGAGATCAAACCACATACTGTCTTTCAGGCATTCCATACGTTAACAAAGTTATTGAGGCTCAGAATGAGGGACAGGAAGGGGAGAAAGAAACACTCAGTGGGGATGGAAGCCAGTCTGCCTATGACTGCTTCAATATCTTCAATGTACAACCGAGATCTGAAACTGAAACTATTAAAAAAGAGGGTGAGGCAAAGTCTACTAATGCTGAGGATTTCAGTGTTTTTAACGTCCAACGTAAAAATGACGCAGAAAAGGCTGCATTAGAAGCTGGGGCCTTAGAATCATCAACAGCAGTCAGTAATTTACTAGAATATGCTGCTGCCATAGAAAACAACACACGGTCACATGAAGAACAACAGTCTGTGGGAGATAATATGGTCAGTGAGATTAAAACTGAAGATGGTGCTACAGCTAAATTACCTACTTATGATGAAGCAGTGAAAAAAGAAGATGGAATCAGACTCCAGTACAGTGTCCCCATCAAAACTGAACCACATACCAGTGAAGATGATAAAAGGTTTATTCCAGGTATTATTATTAATATAAAAGTATTAACAAAAATACAGAAATTCAAGGTAAATTAACAAAAATACATAACTTCAAGGTAAATTAACAAAAAAACATAACTTCAAGGTAAATTAACAAAAATACATAACTTCAAGGTAAATTAACAAAAATACAGAACTTCAAGGTAAATTAACAAAAATACATAACTTCAAGGTAAATTAACAAAAATACAGAACTTCAAGGTAAATTCAAAAAGGGGGGGGGGGGGTTCATAAAACCTGACAAAATCAAGCATATCAACAAAATGAACGACTCATATTTTTGATTGAAGAAAATTGTGGATATAATGAAACATACATTGTACTACAGTTTGCAGCTGCCCCAGCACTTCTCTGATTTCACTTTCATTAGGAATGCTCATGACCAATTGAATTTGAAAATACTTATATGGCCAGTGAAATTGAAATGACTGCAATTGAAAAAAATAATCTTCATTGTGCGAAATTTTCTTTTCTTCACAATTTCATTTATAAAAACTATACACAAAATATTTTATTTTGTATTGACCTTATCAGGGTTCGTAATTGTCAAATTTTATCTGCAAATTTATATATAAAAAAGCATATACATGTACATTTACCAATGCAAAATTTAATAGTTGTTTTACTAAATGATTTAATTGATATGTTGCTTCCTTCACTCTCTATAAACACAAATGCACATACATATGTCTGGTTATGTATTGAATAGAGAGTAGAAGTCAAAGTTTTAGTTAACATTTTCATGTATTTATTGTACATGTATTTTATTGTTGTTTTTTACATTTCATTTGTTGCAATTATTTATGAGTGATATACATTTGTATGTGTGATTCAAATATTAGGTCAAAATATATGTGTATGTTTCAGATAACAGTACTAGTGTTTGTTTAAAAAGTTGAATTAAGGTGGTACCCAACACCTCGACTAATATTAATTCGGCTTGTTTAATTTTCATAAAATTTTGACAAAATGTTTACTTTGACCCTTTGACAAAAATATGAAAATTTCAAAAAATTTGAACCAACCACTTTCTCAGAAAAATTTCATTGGTTACATGTATATAGCAGTTTGACTAACACTTTCTTTGATCATAGAGAAGCTTAATATCTCCTTAACAATACAAGGTAATTAAAACGTTTAGCTGATTTTTACAGAGTTATCTCCCTGTAGTGTTAGGTACCACCTTAAAAAAATAAACCATGTGATGACAAAATTGATTTTTGTTAACCCTCTGACCTCCTGAATTGTCAACAACAGTTCAAAAAGAGGGGAAAAAAACCAAAATTAATGAAATTTTTGCTATTTTCAGCCATTTTACCTGTTAGCCAATCCGCAATGAACCAGAAGTTACCTTTTCCAATAAGTAACATCCAGTGTGTGCTCTGTCACGAGGAATGTGCCAATACTAATGCCTTAGTTGAGCACATTAGGAACAAACATTATTGTCAAGTAGCTGACCAGCTCTCTTCAGCAAACCACACAGAATCATTGCAAGACAAGACATCAACATCCAGTAGTGGATTCACTATGACATCATAGTTGACATTTGATGACATCATAGTTGACACTTGATGACATCATACATAGTACAAAACCATGCATTTTTTGTACATTCCTAGATATACCTTATTGTTTGTTATATGTTTGTTTTATATTGTTATAATTTTTTGTGCACGTTAACAAATGTTGAAAATAGTTTCGAAGATGTTCCTATTTTTCCTAAAATTTATTTATTTAGATACATTTAATTTCACTCTTTTTGCTTTGAAGTTATACCAGGATTAAGAAATACATAGAAAATTCTTTTTCTAATCATAGGTCAAATTTTACCGTTCATTCTCTTGGTCAGATCAGAAGAATTTTATAATCCATAATTGACAGGTATGCGTTTATTAGGTGAATTGTAGGTTAATAGGACATCTGTCAGTCACTATAGAAACTAGTTGTTATTACCATGGTTATGATTGACAAATAATATAAATTCTTAATTGTAATAAGATAAAGAAATTTTACTGGTATCTTTAAATGCAGTGTAATTGTACATAATTTTTGACATGTTGATGTTTCTTAAGAAAAATGATCTCATTTCTAAACAAAAATGCAATGTTATGTTGTCCTAGTTTAATTTTCTGTCTACTAGGACTAAAAATTTCTTGCCTGTATATACACCTCTGATCACTTGAAGACCACATAAAAACATTCAATGGATTAATCATTTGAAGTTGGATTTTGATCTGGTTCAATATAACACGACTTTTACTACTCACAAGAGGATTAAACAAATGTGTGTTGTAACAAAAATTTAATGAATCTTTTCGTAATTTCAGTTGTGTAAAAGTGTGTTGATAGTGGCACATTTTATATGAAACTTGTAAGCACTATGACTTCATACTGAAAATTTATGTTAATCACTTTATGCTTGTTTACCCTGTGAAATTTCAAAATCTTTTTTTTTAATTTACATTTCACAGTTAAAAAAGCAGAAATCTATTAGTTAAATTAAATATTTCATCTAAATTGTTCTGAAAAATTGCTACGCAATCAACACTGTTGTTGTACCATAGTGTACAGTATCAAAGGCATTGTCATGGAAACATATGCTGTCTGGGATTTGTGCTTCATTGGGAAACTAATCTTGAATATGACATTCGGATTTCTAAGATTCAATGAAAAAGACACCTTATTAAATTTTTATACTATATTAGGGAACTTTACTTGTTTTTCTGTCATATTTTTTGCAGACTTTGCTGACCACAAGTAGATTGTCTTGAGCTTATCAAATTATTAAGATACAATTATAAGTAGTATAAGAGTCAGAAAGACAGTAAAATAAAGTTTTTTTCTGAAATTTTCCGAAAAAGAGTAAACATATATATATTACCATTTAATTTGTAAAATATAGATCACCGTACCATTTGGAAAAAAAAAGGGTTCTAAATGTAATTATTAGATATGACAAAGGGGGAATTAATTCCTGGGTGAAACAAACAAACATATATATATATTTTTTTGGAGGAGTATGTATTTATATAAACCCCAATTAAGACGATATGTTTTTGAAGGAGATTTCTTTTAGGACAACCCCTGCTTTAGAATGATAAAAGGAAATTTTGGGTTTGAGTTCTTGTTTTCTTGATATATAACAAAATAGTGTAAAAACTGGGTGATTTGTAGTAATATCCAGTTAAATTGTCTCCCCTTAATTTAATACTTTTGTTACCTCTCTTCGCCAAATTCTTTACTTTTTTTTATGAATCTTCAATATTCTAGAACACACGTTTAAGAAAATGTTTAAATGCTTCAGTGATTAAATGTCCAAGAAAAAAACAATAGAATCTTTATTAGTCTCACGATTTCCAAATAAAAGAAAATATGATACTGACTAATAAAATAAGTAAGATATACATCATGATGGCATTCATAGTTGCTCATTTTAAAAGTGTCCGTTTACCGTAAACTTACGATTTAAAAAAATTTTAATATTTAAGAAAGGTGTTAATATTATGTGAAAATAAGACATCTTGCAAAGTGATCATCATGTGTTTATCTTGTTTCTATTGAAATCACCAAAATATATTTTCCATTAGAAGGAGTTTATATAATTGCTCTTTTTTAGAAAACCACAAATCAATAGTATTTGGATAAAAAACTTGATGATTTATTGAAGGAGAGGTTTTTTCAATCAGTTAAGGGCTGTATCATTTAAACATGCATGGTACTCAAGGAAGGCACTTTCAAAAGGGGTATTTACCTATAGTGGAAATTTGAAAATTGCACTTACATTTTCATTGCACTTGACACCCACCCATATTTGAAAATTCAACGTGCCTTCTTGGTATAATTTTATGGAACATCCACAACATAGATCTGTATACATATACTCAAATGAATTCTTATGTTGTTGTTTTTTTAGAAATGGTTGTGATGAACTTCATGAACAAATGTGTAAAATACACTATTAATAGATGAAGATATTTCAATCATTTATTATTGATAGTTATAATCAAACCGATGTCTGTATATATTTTTATGACTTGTTTCTTATGTTTAAAAACATGCCTCATTTTAAAGGTTTTATTTCATAATTTTGATAAATTTGTATAGCCATCTTGTAGTGCAAAATAAGAATTTGTTCATAATGGATCATGCAAATACTTTTGGGGGGTTATTTTAAAAAAAAAAGTTTTTACAAAATTCACAGAGAAATGAGTTCAAATTTTTTGATCTTTGAATCTGACTTTGATTTAGATGATATTTATGAATTTTTTACCAAGAGACATGTTTTGAGAAATGATCTACAAATTTATATATATTTTTTGTAAATGGTTAATTTGTATAGTTTTGTATTAGTAGATATGTATTGAAACAAAAAACAATAGTGATAGCCAAGCCTTCCTTTAAAAGGTAAAAAATTAATTATAGTCACTCAACTTGAATTAATCTTAATATATCATCAATAATGGAAATAATAATGATTTATAAGTTAAAATCAACCAACATTTTTTTGTAGAACTATTGCACAAATATTGTGAATATTGTTGTCAGGAGATTGTAGTTAATATTCTATGAGGAATAGTATTAACCAATATTTGTGCAATATTCCTTTACTTCAATCAAAAGTTTCAGTTGACATGAACAATATGTAACCATTATTTACATCAACACTTTCAAACAATATTGCACTAATGCAATACTGTGAATTTGACTATTGTGAAATGTGTAAGTTTCATCTCAATATTAAGAAGGGAACTTGGATCTTACGATTTACAACATAACACCATTTCATAGATTTATTTTTCATCTAAAAGAAAAAGATTATATCAGGTTTTTTATATGAGATAACATTTTTTATATTAAATCTTCAACTTTCAGATCACATTTTTTTTATGAGGTTAAAGACACACAAACTCAGTGAAAATACTATTTATCTTAAAGGTAGGGATCGAAAGTCGTGTTTTTAGTTTGCCCAACATAAACAATACAATGTATTATAAATAACATGATAGCTAAAAAAAATATTGAAAATTAAATTTGTTTTGAATGACCTTATTAAAATGTGTTTGTTTTATTTTTGTTTCTATATATTATGCAAATATATACAGTTTATACATGATTTACACTAAATTGTTGCACAAATTAATATGTATATCTTGTTTACTGCAGATTATTTTGTATATAGAATTATTTTTACATCACAGAAAATGTGCACATTGATGGTGTAATTAAGTGGTAGATATTGTTTATAGTATAATTGTAAATATTATAAATTGTATTTTTATATAAATGAATTTGTGTATGTATCGATAGATAATGCTAAGAGAGGTATATTCCCGCAACTAACACATTTTAATGAAAAGTTATAATTGTGAATTTGATCTAATATAAAATTAATCTTTAAATCCTATTATAAATTGATTGCTTTTTCATAACAGATAAAGAAAACATAATTATGCAATTAGATATAGTTGTGGAATGTTATTAATAAACAAATATGAATATAACTTTAAAAATTTACTTGTAAGACTATTTTGGAACTATTTAGCATAATTTACATGGTAGGAAATTTTAAAAGGCATTTAAATGTGGAACTATCATTTTTCAAACAGATATTTGTTTACCTCTGAACCTGCTAAAACACTCAATAATGAATCCATGCAAAATAGACCATACAAGAATTAAATGACCCTATCTTAAATGGATTAAATAGTGATGATGATCAAATTTTGAATATTTTTGAACAAATCCGTAACTGAAATTAAAGGCAGGATATAAATGTATATCTTTCTAATGGACATTTTATGTTGTTTTTTTAATTTTAAAACTAGAGAAAGGTTGTTAACATGTCATTGATGGGATCATTATGGGTCATCTTATTTTAATTTTGTTGAGTGGGAACAGATCAGGCAGATTGAAATTCGTTTGATTTCAGTTCATATTTTTCAATGTGTGAATAAAATGAATATCAGAACCTAGCCTTTCTTCATGCAAATGCAAATTTTGTAAAGTGGAAATTTCTATGATCAAAGGGAAATAACTCTAAGACAATATAAATTATATCGAATTTCCAGGTTAAACTTTATAAAGCGTTTGATTCTTCATATTTCCCTTTATAGAAGCTATATGACAGTTATGACATTAAGATAAATGTTTTGTCTGGCGTTGCATTCTAAATTTTAATTTGTGTGGTCAGTGCCGTAAGTTCAAACAAAGGGGATTAAGATTTATCTTTTCTGCCTGATATTTTTTTCACATTTTTGAAAAGAGGGATTACATTTTATCTATCAACTTAAGTTTGTCTCATTATATAAGTTTAATAAATCACAAAATGTCTCATTTAACGGTCAGTTAAAAGATAACAATTCAATTGAGCTACTAGATGCTATTCTTTGTTTCCAATGAAATAACTATATCATTACACATCATCTTGATTTAAACATTTGAGTCCGTGTAAATAAGATGCTATAATTTTACAATGCTGTTAAAATGTTCTGTTGGCTTTGAAAGATTTATTTCCTTTACATTGTTATGAACACTCTAGTGCTTATTCTATAGAATTGATTATTGTTGAGTTCAGTACAGATAAATGTCATGTCTGAAAACTTAAAAAAGGGAATGTTAAATTACTTAGAGGTTTGGTATTTGGAATTTAAGATTTTCGGTTGCTAGTTTAAAAAAAGAGGAGCAGATATACAGTTGCTTGATTGTGTTATGTTGATTCCCTTACTTTTCCAATAAGAACAATTTTCTTGAGTCAGTTTTGGTATGACTTGAGATAGTTCTAATTAGAAATTTACAAATTTAAACATGCCTTAAGGTGATCATATACATATTCACAATTTTAGAAAATAAGATTTAACAAGGAACTATTCCTTATCAGATATGAACTGGTCCATCTTATTTTTACCAATTACTTTATTCCTCACTTTGATAAATAGATCTAGTTACAAAGGTGATTGAATAGCAGCTACATTAGCATTTATTAAGGGATTATGTTTGGTAACTGTTGTTAAGGGATTATATTTGGTAACTATTTGAATAGGGATGGGAGATGGATGTTCTGCAATTGATGTTATAGTAATCAGCTCCAGTTAATAATTAGATTCTTATAGTTTGAAACACAGGAAGAGTGTTTTGTTATTATCATTTGTAATTTCCATGACTATAAATAAGCATATACTAACTTTATACAGACCTTTCATATTATAGATTGTGTATTATTATCTTTTTAACCATAATTATTCACTTGAATATAGTTTTTATGAAATTGGTATATTTCACCTGCAAACAAAAGATGGCTATATAGATTAGTCTGTCAATCCATTTTAGTTACAGCCTCCAAGAAACTTTACGTAGGAGTATTCAGATGTGCATTTGAAAACAAATAATTCTCTTCTAACACAACCTTTTAGTTGTTGCTTTTTTAAGAAGGGCAAAAAGAATACATCTACGAAATAAATCAGTTCCATTTTCAATACAAAAGCCCTGGTTTGATTTATATCCTTCGACACTACTTTACATAAATATGCTGCCCAGCACAACTTGACTAATAAGACAACTATATATTATCTTGACTGTGAGAAACCATAGAAAAACAATCACAATGTACAAAAATTAGTGAAAAGATAAAAAGAACCATATGAAAGATGTATTTATAGCACAAAATTTGATTGTTGGACTGGCAAAAGAACCTTAAATGCCTCCAAATCATTAAAAAACTAATCAAAATACAGTTTAAGATACCAAAAATCAAACTGAGAGAGAAAGTTATGTGATACATTGAAACCACAGTCAATCATTTTTGTCTTACCTTAGAGGCAGATTAAAACTTTACACAAGAGTAGTATAACAAAATGACTTCAAGCCTCATTGTGATTTACAAATAGTTATATTATGTGAACATGTTTTCATTGATTTAGGTTATATTTTGACCTTTAGATGTAAATGTTTTGGTAATGAATGTTTATTCTGACCAACCTCTTGTTCTTTTATAACTACAATCTTTTGTAAAAAAAAAGTCTTGAGTGTATTGTTTCACCTTAGTATGTTTTTATTAGAACTATTGTTTGCTACTATTAAACATTGCAAGAAGTTGGAATGTGTGACATAATTTGACCATTATTTTGGGGAGCAAAAGTCTGTTCAGATGAATAATACTAAACATTGAGGGAACAAATTAACTTAGAATATTTGTATGAAATATTTAAAGAGTCAATTTTTATTTTAGTTGGCTCTATTTTAGATCGTAAATTAACTGGGAAACAAGTAGATGTAAGAAAGTACTGGGAATTATTTTGAGGTTAGTTTGCAATAGATATATGTATATGATCTGCTAGTCTAGATCTGATAATTTTGTTTATGTTACTTTGCATTTAGTCGTTTCTACACAAATATACAGAGCTTCGATGTTGACATTTCATTTTATCACTAGTTATTCCAAGTTTTCACACGTGTAATCTGATGTCCATTTATAGATAACAAATCATTGCTTACATTATCATTTTCATTGTAAATAAATGTATCGTGTTAGATGTTTACGTTAAATTCAGTGATCAAATCTGTGTTATATCAGTGATAAAAATTTTACTTTATGAAATTATTTACATTTCTTTACTTAGCCATTTAGACAAACTTGATGGCGATATCTCCAATTTTAGAAAAAAACCTTTAATACACATGACAACTGTTAAATTGCAGTTATTCAATAAAATTGTCTCGAAAGACTATTATCATGTCCATGCTTTACTGATTTTTCCAGCTTTTTTTATTTCTGAATCAAGATAAGTAGTCTTGATAGGGCATTTTTAAAAATCCGTTTTTAGATTTGATAATTAAGCTTATAATGGTAATGTGTTTTGATGTCATCAGTCAAAGATTAAATGTTGGGAAATTAGCAGAGTAGGTTATGTTTTATTAGCATACATCAAATTAAAGATTGATGCAAAGATTGAAATACGTTACTGCTATGTTCATGCTCATGTTATTGCAAAATTAATGGAAATATTATCAATTTTTGGAATACGAAGGGAGGTAAAACATGTTTTAAATAGCCAAAGGCAAAAAAAAATACTACATTCTAAAGATGTTCCTTGTTTCTTGAATTCATTTTTTGTCGCTTCTGGGAAATAATATAAACCCTAGACTTTATGATCATTTATAAGCATAAGTGAAGAAATAGTATAATCATGGAACACTATAGGGCTAAATAAAAATTTTCAAGTATCAACAAAGTCAAAGCTTAAAAATATGTTAAAATCAACTAGACATAAAAAAAAAATTACAATACATTACTATCCCATTGGGAAAAACTTTAAAAAGACAGCTTGGAATAAGAAAATTGATAATTTGTGCCATGAAATGTTTAAAATTGTCTATCGGAATTGATGTAATAAAATTTGCTTTAAATTGACTTTAAATTAAGTGGAACTTTAAGTTGAAAACAAGTTGAACTGGTTGTTAAGCATGTATATGGAGTTGTATAACATTAAGTACAAGAAGAAAATTCTGCAATATTAATCTCAGAAATTGTACAGAATAATTGAGTGATGTTACTTTAATATCTCTTTGAAAAAGTTGTTTATACAGATTGATTTATGCCACACAGTAGGAATAATAGTGTATAATTACTATGATTTATGCCATAGTAGGAATAATATTGTATAATTACTGCAATTTATGCCATAGTAGGAATAATATTGTATAATTACTGCAATTTATGCCATAGTAGGAATAATATTGTATAATTACTATGATTTATGCCATAGTAGGAATTCTATTGTCCAATAAATACCCATAGTTTGTATTGTTCATTGTCCCACATGAGTTGTTGTGATGATTTTTTACAAATTGTACATTTATCATGTATCATAAACCATATTGAATATGTATTTGTTGTACTTAGTTCAGAATCAAACATTTTGTTTTTATATCTGTAATACTATCAAGGAAATCATTTTAGATGTGTAAAAATTGGTAGAACAATATAGTATTGGCTTGATAGACAAATTCTTGATTTTAGAGTTTACAACTATTTTTTGTTGAACATTGAAGCTTCTTCATCAGTAAAGCATTCTGGGTGAAATATTGTATTTGTAAGTTTTCAAAAGTGTTGAGGAACTGAAATGAACAAAGGATACTATACATTCATGAACAAGAGTTCTGTTTCAGGGGTTGAACTGTATATGTTAGAGATCCAGAGCATTTAAAACTTTGTAAGAATTACATTAAAGAGCTACTTCATGAGGTGGGTCTCACCATTTAAACTCTTCTTAAGTGGAGATTTGGCATAGCAAACTCTTTTGACACCAATAGTGAATCCTTATGGACAGTCATCGAACAACTGCAAATTGAGATAACATGATTATAAAGACAAATTCATTGAATGATAGGGGGAAAAAATTAGAATCAGTAAAATTTTTCTTTTGAAAGAAGAAAATATCTAATAAGAATATTTAAAAAGAAGAAACATTCAGTTGAACTCAGATTTTATAGAGCTTAAAAAGAAAGCATATGTAAATTAGTTATGTTTTTATATTCTGTTTGTTTTTCCCCCAATTTAATAATACTGAAAAGTGATCAAAATTTATAATAGTTATAATTCTTAATTTAACTAACAAAGATTTAAGAATCAGGACAAATGAATTATTGATGCTGATGTGTTTAGAATTGAACAACAGTTAAGAGAAGATTCAGTGTTCATTAGACAAAGGTTGATTTTTCATATTGATATTCAGTCTGAATTTATTTGCTTTACCAATGGAAATAACATTCCACTTTTATATTTTATCTGTTTTCCTCATTCCTTTACAAATGCTTAAAGATATACTTCTTATTGTTACATAGCTTTAGAAATTCACCTAATTTTCTACACTTGAATAAATAGTATTTTCCTAGTACTTGTTATTTTTGTTATTTGGCCAGAATTTCTGCCTTTGTTTAAGATTACTTTCAACATCTACAGTAGAGCTAGAAGTTGTACACAATATATACATAAAAAAGATTTGGTATGATTGCCAATGAGACAACTATCCACCAGAGACATAATAAATAGATGTATGCAACCATAGGTCATTGCATGGCTTTCAACAATGAGCAAAAACACAGACACTTGTCTCTGAAAAATGTTTTCCTATTTACCTTAATATAACATTTTTGTTGAGGTATATAGGAAATTTTCAGAGACATGTGCCTGTGGCAAAAAAGTACAACAAAAATACAGAACTCCAAGGCAAACCCCCAAAAAGGGGAAGTCCATAAAAACTGACAAAATCAAAAGCTATGAAGACCCATATGTATAGTAAGCTATAAACAGCCGGAAAATGACATAATGTAAAACAATTCAAAAGTGAAAACCAACAGCCTGATTAATGTACAAAAAAATAAACCAAAAACGAATATGACATAGAGCAACGAAGGACAACCACTGAATTACAGACTCCCAATTCATTATATGTGAATTTGTGCAACCCTTTCAATTTAGAAAATTTTATTGGGAACCACATGATTTACTGGAAATATATCCGGAATTTCCCAAAATATTGACTCCCAAGCAAACTACACCGGCCAACAATAACCAAATCTTCATAAAAGTTTTTTTAACGATGACAGAAAGGTAGAAATCTAAATAAATTAATTTAAACCTTGCATATATTCATGTTCCTGTCTTCAATGAATGTCTTATGTTATATCTAAAGGTTTGTCATTTGGAGAATTACGTGATGATTAATTGTTTTTTGTTCGCCAAATGTCTAGCAGTAAGTATTACATACACTTTAACATGAGAACAAATAAACTAAATAAATCAATAGGGTGGACGGGATAAAAAGCAGGAATTTCAAATACCTATTGAAATAATGGTATGTTGTAAAGGTGACAGACATTTTGCCTTGAAACAGGCCACGTACTGACATTTCAGAGAGTCGTTGCATGGGTTCTTTAATCTACAGTGAACGTGACCCTCATTATGCACAGCCAAACAGACTGACCCTATTTCTATACCCCAGTTAAACCTTTTGATGCCTGTTTAATTTATTGACATTTTTTGGGGGCTCGGTAATTTGGAGCATTTACAGTTACAAGAATTCTTTTTTGGAGAAATTATTTTAAGTTAAGGAATATATATCTCCCTCATGCAAAGCTCTGATTCCTTCCCCAATTTTGGCTATACCTTTTTGTCCTTTAGTTAAACAGATCTTCATTTTTGTCTCGCCTTCAACGAAATTCGCAGTATGCAAGATCCGGCAGCGGCGACAGCGGCGTAAGCTATTTGTATGAATCTTTATATTTCAGAAGGTAGAAGACCTGGATGCTTCATATCTTGTATGCAGATACCTTATGTTAAGAAGTTTTCGTCTGTCATATGTCCATTGTCCTTGACCTCATTTTCATGGTTCAGCGACTGCTTGAAAAAAAAATTATAGTGTTTTTGTCATGTGAATTTCTCACTTATTATGAGTAATAGGATAACTATATTTCGTATATGGGTTCCTTGCAACGTCTACATGTCAGCCAGACAGGGTTCACCTGACCTCGACCTAATTTCATGGATCAGTGATCAAGGTTAAAGTTACGTGATAAGGTTCTTTTCTCAAATACTATAAGCAGTAGGTCAACTATATGTGTTGTATGGAATAATTGCAATGGGTACATGTCAGTCTGGCAGGTTTCATCTGACCTTGACCTCATTTTCATGGTTCATTGGTCAAAGTTAAGTTTTTGTGTTTTTGTGGGTTTTTTTTTCCAAATACTATAAGCAGTAGGTCAACTAATTTGGTGTAGGGAATTCTTGTAAGGTGTACATGTTTGTCCGGCAGATTTCATCTGACCTTAACCTCATTTTCATCGTCCATTGGTCAATGTTATGTTTTTTGTGATTTGGTCAGTTTTTCAAATACTATAAGCAGTAGGTCAACTTTATTAGGTGTATGGAATGATTGTAATGGGTACATGTCAGTCTGGCAGGTTTCATCTGACCTTGACCTCATTTTCATGGTTCATTGGTCAATGTTAAGTTTTTGTGTTTTGGTCTGTTTTTCAAATGCTATACGCAGTAGGTCAATTATACTTGGTGTATGGAATGAATGGAAGGTGTACATGTCTGTCCGGCAGGTTTCATCTGACCTTGACCTCATTTTCATCGTTCATTGGCCAATGTTATGTTTTTGTGTTTTGGTCTTTTTTCAAATACTATATGCAGTAGGTCAACTATATTTGGTGTAGGGAATGATTGTAAGGTGTACATGTCTGTCTGGCAGGTATAATCAAACCTTGACCTCATTTTCATGGTTCATTGGTCAATGTTAAATTTTTGTGTTTTTGGTCTTTTTCAAATACTATAAGCAGTAGGTCAACTATATTTGGTGTAGGGAATTATTGTAAGGTGTACACGTCTGTCTGGTAGGTTTCATCTGACCTTGACATCATTTTCATGGTTCATTGGTCAATGTTAAGTTTTTGTGTTTTGGTCTGTTTTTCAATTACCATAAACAATATGTCAACTATATTTGGTATATTGAATAATAATTGTAAGGTGTACTGTACTGTCTGTCTGTCTGTCTGACAGGATTATCTGACCTTGACTGCATTGCCATTGATATTTAAAAATGTTAAGTTTTTGTGATACTTGTAGTAAAACCTTTATCTTTAAGACTTTCTACATGAAATAAATAGCAAGGAAACAGGCTAGACATTTTAGCGTGTGCACTCTTGTTTTTAATAACCTTTGGATTTTCATTTATTGTCGAAATGCGCATCTGGTGCAGAAAAATGGGTACCGTTAATGTGATTACAATAATTCTTAGATTTGGAGATTAGGGAGCTACCATTTGATTTTTAGGGGGGGGGGGGGGGGGGGGGGGCTACGATGAAATTTGAAAAAAAAGCAGGACAGGAGTTTTGAGAAAAAAAAGCAGGATGAGCAAATTGGCAAAAAAAAAAAAAAGTCAGAATAAACCCCCCTCCCCCCATAAAAATAAAATGGTAGCTCCCTTATTGTTCAAACACCAACATATGATGGTGAATTATTCCGATGCCACGTATTTGAAGAGTGTTTACTCTCTCGACAAGTTAAAGAACTATGTAAGTAAGCAAGTAAGTAAACTTTATTTAGAGTTGTCACATATGTACAACTAACGGTTTGAAAGTGTCCATGTATGAAAAAGACGCGGTATTGTAAAGTGTCGGCACATGCATGTTCAATTAACAAATGAAACATGAGCTTAAGAAAACTTACAACACACTATAAAATATATACAACACATCACATTAAGCTAAGTTCCATCAAAGAAAGTACACATAAGCATACAAATATTAGCACATATAATTATCAAATAAGATTGGCTCACAGAAGTACAAATAAAATAAAACTACAAGTTTGTAGATGGAATGTTGCAGAGTTGAATTCCGACCCCTATGTAACACCCTTGTTCAAATGACAGTCCTCATTCTCCAGTCCAAACCTTCGTATAATTTGATATATTGCTTAATTTGTATAAAGAGATGTTAAATTGTTGAAAAATATGTAAAGCATATTATATCTATACTCTAAATAGACACCTGTCTACTGTGAAAGACTGTATTTTGCTCTCTACATTTCTTTTGGTTACTTTTGTTCTGTGTTTGCCGTCCTGTTGACGTATTCGTCTGCTCTTCAGTTTATTCATATCTTTAATAGATTTCAACAACATTCTGATTTTGACTTTGTGAGGGAAACAAAAACATGGCATTTTCGCCCTACCTTTTAAGGAAATAATACATTTATTTATGATTGCCATTTACAAAGAATGTATCAAAAGATTAAAAAGAAATGTGATTCAAAATACACAGAATGACAGAAAATATGTGTTTTAGGAAAGAAAAATCGCAATTTTGTATTAGAAATCACACCGATTTAAGAGACTGGTATTATTATTAATATGACTTTGATGAATAGTAATATAGTTACGCGTCTTGTGCACGGAATTTGCGTTTCAAATACTTCTATTTTCACTTTTTAGTTGCTTTTCAACTTCTTACTTTATTTGGCCTTTTTAACTTTTTGATTCGAGCGTCACTGATGAGTCTTTTCTAGACGAAACGTGCATCTGGTGTACAAAATTTTAAGCCTACTAGTAGTATCTTTGACGAGTTTATTGTCAATTAGATTGACTTATACTTAACTGGTCCATTAACTTCTAAGTCAGAGCAAAATTTATATTCATGATAGTTGGGGTCATCAGTAGAGATCGGTTAAAAATGCTATAAACCATTTAATACTTAACCTAAAAGACTAACTTTACTTAAATGATTGTATCAATATTTCTCTAATGATATCCGTACTTATCGGACATCACATATTATTTGCTTTTTGATGACTTCTTTCCGACCAATATAAAGGTAGCAACATTCGTAGCAGGATATGTTTATCCTTCCCCAATGCGTTTCCTTCTAAATGTGTTTGTCCATCATCAGAGAAATTCACCTCGACACGATGAAAACCAATGCATATTGTTTAAAGAACTATTTAAAAATATAATCTTTGGTTAAACATTATTCGTTTGTCCGTTATATACAATTTTCAATCGACACAATCGCGAGAATGGATTTCAGTATAACTATATGACTTTTTTTTCTATATGTATTGAAGTTGTGCATTCTACAATTTGTTTCTGCATCAGACTGAATTAAAGTATTAAAAGTCAAGTTAAGACCCTGTATCGTGAAACAGTTTTTACCCCTTTTCTTGTTGTAATTACCTCAACGGTATCAATATACTACACCAGGTGCCCATTTCCACAACTAATGTCATATTAGAAATTCAAAAACTTAATATACACTTTGAAGAAGACCAAAAGTTAATCCAAAACCCGGACAAATCTAGGGTCTCGCTGTACAATGATATTTGTCTATTCAACTTTTTTTCAAACCGCTGAAAAGTTTTTTTTATGAAAACTTTACAAATTCTTTGGTTAGTGTTCTTGCGCATCCATGATTGTATTTCTGCATTGCTGAATATTTAATAGAAATTAAATAGTACAAATTCTGCTTCTCTACCAGTCATTCCAATGAATGTATTTCCACAAAATATCATGGATTATAATTAAGACTCTAACAGACCTTGCAGAAAGTGATCCAACTTAAAGCACTATGACATCAGACTATGAGCCATAGACAGCACTATCACTATGATGATATGATGTTTCTATTCCAGGCTCAAGACATGACAGACTCCATTTTTTTGTCTGATCAAGAAATTATCTTAGCAAACATTTGTTCACTGTCTGCTTATTTTGTATTTTATGACCCTTGTTTAAAGAAGTATCAAAAAGACATTGTTTAATTACTTCTGAAGGAAACTCACAATACCAAGATTTTCAATAGCTTTGAAGCGTAAGCACACAAAATATACATGAGAAGAGTTTGTATTTATTGTTTTATCTTATAGGTTGTGATGAACATCACTTATCTTCAATGTAACTCCTTCAAATATTTTATCAGATGTATCCGTGGAATGCAAACGAGAATCATCCTCAAATCCAACGTCTGCATATTCACGTGATGTTTTGCGCTCGTTTTTGTCACCCATTTTGCCAGATGTTAAAGCTTTATTTTTGGATGAGATATTTAAAACATAGTACGAGCCTTCTTCTAAAGCGTAGTCTATGTCGGCATCCCCACTATTCTTAACAGTTTGAAGATCAGCGGGTGATATACTGTCGTCGTCAAGGATACTAGGGGTAGAACTGTCAACGTTTTCAATTTTTGTTATAACGCAAGGATCCGGACTGCCTGCTACGACATAGTTTGGGTTGTAAATTATGTTTATATTTTCGTTCTGATAATCGTCTGGTGGATTTTGTTCTTTCTTCTGTAATGTGGCATACTTGTCAAGACCAGTTTCTACTTTATTTTTCTTTTGCCTGCTTCTTCTATTGAATAGAAAAACGTCCTATAAGTGTTACATTAAAAGTGTTGCACGAGAACAAAAAAACACGGTAATAAGTTGTTTATTAATTAGATATTGTATGTGTTTACTGAAATTAGATTAAAACATGTTTTGAACAAAGATAGGTCCTTAAATTTCAAATAACACATAAACAAAGATACATTTTAACATTGAAGCAAACAAAATATGCTCATACTTTTTGTATGTTTGTTATATAAATGTGAATTTAGCGTATTGGTTGATATTTGCAATAACAGTAAATACCTTTTCCAAATGATTAATCCGTTGACTACAAAGACAGTTGCAATACAAAATCCAACTGTACTTATCACATAGATAGCTGAAAAAGAATATAACACATTAACTCACGTGCTCAGATTTCTAACGACAATAGAATGAATGTGAACATATATAAACCTTCAACAATGAGCAAAACCTATACCGCACAGCAAGCTATTAAAAAGCCACAAAAGACTAAATGTAAAACAATTCAAACGAAAAGGTTATTCTGGAAACTCGTGTAACATCGGTATCATACGTATTTTAACTGTAACATCGGTATCGTACGTATTTTAACTGTAACATCGGTATCATATGTTTTTTTACTGTAACATCGGTATCATACGTTTTTTTACTGTAACATCGGTATCATATGTTTTTTTACTGTAACATCGGTATCATATCTTTTTTTACTGTAACATCGGTATCATAGGTTTTTTACTGTAACATCGGTATCATAGGTTTTTTACTGTTACATCGGTATCATACGTTTTTGGTATCAAACGTTTTTAACTGTAACATCGGTATCATACGTTTTTTTTTACTTTAACATCAATATCATACGTTTTTTTACTGTGACATCGGATTCATACGTTTTTTTTACTGCATGTACCATCGGTATCATATGTTTTTTAGTGTAGCATCGGTATCATACATTTTTTTTTACTGTAACATCGGTATCAAACATTTTTTACTGTAACATCGGCATCATACGTTTTTTACTGTTACATCGGTATCATACGTTTTTTACTGTTACATCGGTATCATACGTTTTTTACTGTTACATCTGCATCATACGTTTTTTACTGTTACATCGGCATCATACATGTTTAACTGTAACATCGGCACGTTATGTTATTTTACTGTGATACCGTTTTCATACGTTTTTTACTGTGACATCGGTATCATACGTTTTTTTACTGTAAAATCGGCATCATACGTTTTTTACTGTAACATCGGTATCATACGTTTTTTACTGTAGCATTGGTAGCATACGTTTTTAGTGTTATAGTTCACATACCTGTCCTTGATGTTGTTTCTTCGACATATTTTCCCTTTCCTTCCAGAACTTGACTAGGAATTGGTAAGGATTGCGTACTATTCTCTAGATAAATAACATGTAGTGATGATTTTCAGATGAATAAATCTCGGTATTTGTTTTAATTCTATTTTAAATTTAAAAAGAAAACACAAAATTGACAACAATATACTCTTACACTGATTTAAAAGACATTTTGGATATACGCCTGTTCATTCAGAAAGCTACCATTAAACACAATTAGCCAAGGAACATCTAGAGAGAAACAAATATCTTTAATAAAAGACAAGTGTATACCATATTTCACATTCTGAATTGTCCGCGGACTTGACAACCTTTACATTATTGAGACTTCAACCTTCAGTATTTTTTAGAGGACAAGAGCATTATTTCAAAATAGACTAAAACTAAATCTGCAAATGAAATTGCAATAGGTGTTAACTTATTACAGTAACAGTAAAACAATATAATACCTTCGTAGAAATAAGCAGTAAATCCATGATTTCCGTAAGGTTCTTCTGTGTGATATACGACAGAAAATTGTCCTGGAGTTAGAACAATAGGTTTTGGTATGTCTTGCCCACAGTATGTGCCTACTTCCGGAGAGTTATAACTAGTTCCTTGTTTGATCTGTTTCAAAAAGAGATAGAAAAAAAAAATGTTAAAGCGAAAGATTTATCAACTAATAAGAAGGCAAACGGAAGTTAAAACTTAAGGTCCACGATAAATTCAGTGTTTATGTGGCAGAATATGCTGGTCGTTACGTAGAATTACTCTTAAATAGTGTGTCAGAATAAGCATGCCGTTACGTGGAATTACTCTTGATTTATGTGTCAGAATATGCTGGCCGTTACGTGGAATTACTCTTGATTTGTGTGTCAGAATATGCTGGCCGTTACGTGGAATTACTCTTGATTTGTGTGTCAGAATATGCTGGCCGTTACGTGGAATTACTCTTGATTTGTGTGTCAGAATATGCTGGCCGTTACGTGGAATAACTCTTGATTTGTGTGTCAGAATATGTTGGCCGTTATGTGGAATTACTCTTGATTTGTATGTCAGAATATGCTGGCCGTTACGTGTAATTACTCTTGATTTGTGTGTTAGAATATGCTGGCCGTTACGTAGAATTACTCTTGATTTGTGTGTCAGAATATGCTGGCCGTTACGTGGAATTACTCCTGGTTTGTGTGTCAGAATATGCTGGCCGTGGAATTACTCTTGATTAGTGTGTCAGAATAAGCTGGCCGTTACGTGGAATTACTCTTGATTTATGTGTCAGAATATGCTGGCCGTTACGTGGAATTACTCTTGATTTGTGTGTTAGAATATGCTGGCCGTTACGTGGAATTACTCTTGATTTGTGTGTTAGAATAAGCTGGCCGTTACGTGGAATTACTCTTGATTTGTGTGTCAGAATATGCTTGCCGTTACGTGGAATTACTCTTGATTTGTGTGTCAGAATATGCTGGCCGTTACGTGGAATTACTCCTGGTTTGTGTGTCAGAATATGCTGGCCGTGGAATTACTCTTGGTTTGTGTGTCAGAATATGCTGGCCGTTACTTGGAATTACTCTTGATGGCTTTATCTTCAATTCTGTTTGATAGTTATTCATGTCTTAGTTTGTTTTTTAGGATGTTTGGAAAATGTTGTTAGTTCGCAATTTCTTTTTGTCAAAGTCTATTTGGTACCTTTCATCCGGGTTACCGGGATGAAGAATTTTATCCATGTATCCAAAAACGGATTATTACATATGTATGACACAAGCGATACACCTTTTCTTCTTGGAACTTGAAAAATATCAGGTTAGAAATTAGATATCATATAGATATCCGCTTCAATCGAAATTAACAAAGCTATTTGTACCAGTATATTTATAGTCAATGAAAGCTTTTTGGTTTTGTTTGATAATATTTTGGATTAAGTTAGATAATTGTAAAATTATGAACTTTACACATACCTGAACATATTCAAATGTACATCCTTTACTTTCGTCCAAGTTAATAGATGTGAACTTCAGTATAACTGGACGATCATTTTCAATAAGATAAACAAAATCTGTGATTGACGGGTCTCTGTTGGGATCAGAGACATAATCTAATTGTTGATCTGTACTGTTGATCCTCTTTATACAATCCGAACAGCCTACATATATAAGATCAACGTGGTTATTGAAAATAATATAAACTGTGAAAAAGAACTTTAACATGGAATTTCAGAACGACGACAGATTAAAATAGTAACGAGATTATGGTAAATTTAAGACATCTTCAACGTTTTAAGTAAGTAACAACTTCCACTAGGTAAGTTATGTATAACTTCGGCAAAATAAACCAGAAATAATACAAACAATTTCAACCAACGCCACTTACAAAATACAAGAAAATACACATTGTATCAATTGATAAAATAATCGAATAACAAAGGGTGCAGTCGGCATCAATACACTATATCAAGAGTTCGTAATGGAATTAGAGATCGTCAAGCTTTAAAGTCTTATGCTTTTTATATTAAAAAGAATACAACTCTTACTGTGTAAGATGAATCATAGTTCTACAATAAACCTTTTTACTAGCTCACCGGGACCGAAGGCCCAAGTGAGCTTTTCTCATCACTTGGCGTCCGTCGTCCGTCGTCTGTTAACTTTTACAAAAATCTTCTCTGAAACTACTGGGCCAAATTTAACAAAACTTGGCCACAATCATTATTTGGGTATCTAATTTAAAAATTGTGTCCAAAGTTGGCCGACATGGCTAAAAATAGAACATAGGGTTAAATGCAAGTTTTGTCTATTATTTTGAAAACCGTTATATATAGAGAAAATCTGACAAGGGCAAAAATGTTCATAATGTTGAGCTCTAGTCTACCAATTGTTCAAAACTGTCAGACGACTTCTTATAGGAGTTATTGCCCTTAAATGACAAATTTTACCATTTTTTTTCATTTTTGCCTTCTTGAAAACTAAAATAGATAGAGAGAAACTTAAAATTTCAAAAATGATCAGCAAGACAAGATATACAGATAAGAGTCATGGTCGAAATCGTCAGTCGATTCCTTACAGAGTTATTGCCCATTGATGATGATTTTTACCAATTTTTTGCGTTTTTGCCTTTTATCTTAAAAATTATAATAAATAGATAGAAACTTAAATAAGCAAAAATGATCAACAAGACAAGATCTACAATTAAGAAAATATGGAGGAAATCGTCTGACGACTCCTTATTGGAGTTATTGCCGTCTAATGACAATTTTTACCATTTTTTTAGCATTTTGTCTGATAGGATATGATAAAAATTTTAATAGATAGATAGACCCTTTAAATCACAAAAATGATCAGCAAGGCAAGATCTATTAACAAGTAAAATTTTTCCAATATAGTTAGTAGACTGTCACTCTTTAAAGGAGTGATTGTCCTTAAATGAGGATTTTCTTTTTACCCTGTTTTGTGTTCTGAGCAAAAAACTGAAGAAGATAGAGAGAAACTAAACAGACTAAATGATCAGCAATACAAGATCAACAAAACAGATTTTTGTCATTAATTATATTCTCGTCTACAATGTTGGAGAGTGTCCTTTGTTGAATATGCAAATAAACCAAGGTGAGCGACACAGACTCTTTAGGGCCTCTAGTTTGAGATAAATCCAGAGAAAGTTCATTGGAACCTTATATCCCGATCATATCTTACCAGATCAGAAATTTATACTCTATAAAAACAAGCAAAGTAATATTAACCAACCAATAAGCGGAATATTCACAAAAGGAAAGTAAAAGTTACCTATTCAGTTGTCATGCGTTCTTGTATGAAGATCCCCGTGACTTAACCAACTGAGCATATAATAGAACAGAAAGGAGATGGGATATCCATCCATGACACAAAATCGGTACATGCACAGCAAAAAACCACAAAAAGCAAAATAACAGCGCTTGTATTGCTGTTCCTCATCTCAAAGTCACAATGAGGCCTTCAACACGGAGCAAAATCTCTCACCTCACTGCATGTTTAATACGGTTCCTATTTGTTAAAGGAATTCGCATTCCATCATCTAGAAATGATTAGTAGACTTTCCATATTGTTGTACTACGTTGATCATTATAAATTCTTCTGATATTTGTACTTACTGTAAAACTCTGCCTTAAATGTGTTAGAGTCGACAGGCGCTTTGGATACTAATGTAAGTGTCAAAACTCCTGAGACTGCAAAAATAGGTCTTGGGATAGAATTTCCACAAATTCTTACTGGCTTATATGTGTCTTCTGTATCATCTTTAACCTTAAAGAAAAGTAAATAATTCATAACATAGACACAGGCCAAATAAATTACATAAATACAGGTCAAATGAGTAACATAGATAAAGGTCAAGCGAATGGCTAGGATAATATTCCTGATATACTAGAAGACACACGTGTGAAGAGGATTGTTATGTCATTTTTCAATACTAGTATTTGCATTAAAAATTAAGTAATAATGACTTTTGAAGGATTCGATGAATACTATTTTTTTCCAGCAAATACTGTTTCGTGACGTTTGTTGTAGTTTCAATAAGTTCTTTTTTCCTCACTTAATATTCGTGGGTTGCCCGACACGTTTTGTTTATTTAGTTTGTAGACAGATTGCAGTGAGGTTAAAGTTGCTCATTCTGTAGTTTGATTAAACTTGCGTTCTACTTGTACTGGCTTGTAATTATGTTTACAAAATTGTATGGTCCAACCCACTTTTATTTGGATAAACGTACACAGTGTTGTGTTTTCGTTCGTAACCTATTTGTTACGTTTTTAGTCCAATGTTAGTTCACCTAGATACGAGGGGTGGACAGGGGTATGGGAACATGGGAATGAGGTGGCGGAATGCGGGAGTCAGGGGAAGAGGTGGAGTGAAAATAGGGATATGCTGGAAATATTTTTTTTACCGATTTTCTTCAGGGATCCGGAGTAAGGGGGAGGGAAGTGGGGGTAAAAAAAAAAGGTGGGGGGGGGGGGGGGGTAGTAGAAGAGGAAATTAGGAGTTGGGGTAGGAAAGTTTGATTGGATTTTTTTGTGTTTGAATTATGATCGTTATGCATGCGTTAGAAAAGTATAAGAAAATTAAATTCTTCAATTGTTTTCGTCTATTCGTCGTCGTCGTTTTTAAAAATCTACCATTTTAAAATATCAAAAGAAGACGTTGAACGACGTTGAAATAATCATGAATTGTTTGAAGTCACGACCAACTATAAACCTTATATTCGACGTTGATGAAGACGTCATGTGTGAGGGTGTGGATGGGGTTTCACAGAATAGAGAATAATGTGCAAAATTATAAAGAATAGGGAAAAATGGATCCAAAAAAAAATAAAGAATAGAGAATAATGAGGTGCTAAAATATAAAGAATAGAGAATAATGGGCAAAAAGTATAAAGAATAGAGAAAAATAGCGTAAAAAAAATTAAAGAATACAAAAATAAAGGACCCCCATCCATACCCTCATGTGTTAACTGGACAATTTAAACATTATTAATTTATTAGAGAATGCTAGCGAAATGTCCATACTGTTGTTAATATATCAATAAGCTTTTAAAATATGTACTGTTAGTAAGGTCACATCAATCTTATTAACGAATAACGGACGATGGCAGTACTTCAAATATCTATTCAAATGCAAAAGTAGTAAAATGTAAAAAAAAAAAAAGAAAAGAAAAATGATTCCAACCGTGAAATAGACGGCAGACATCATCCAATCGTCTATCATATTGCAGTAAAATTTTAGTGCTATTTATATGGATCTCCGGATTAAAAAAAAATGTTATATTGAACAAACTTTGTTTTTAATAACCTTTATCTTCTTATTCAAATATATACAAGAACAAATTACAGTGGCGGATCCAGGAGGGGGTTTCCGGGGGTTGGAACCCCCTTTTGTTTGACGATCAATGCTTTTGAATGGGGACATATTGTTGGACCCCCTCCCTTTATCCTGGGTTGGAACCCCCCTTTTATAAATGGCTGGATTAACAATTAATACAATAAGTAGCGTCAGCGAGATAGGTCGACGGGGATGTAGGGCGGGAAATTTGAATTGTCATCGGAGAGTGTTTGCAAGGGTTCTTTAACGTACATATAGCGTGGCACTCACATCACGCTTTATGCGAAATGATGGGAAAGAGAACGATCTTGGAAATATCTTGATATACAATTTTCTCCCTTATCCTTAAAAAGTATCGTTAAGATCGCGAAGAGATTTGTCTGAAGTCACCGAGTCCTATTAAATTTTATATGCTTGCAAAAGTGTGCAAATCTGTCAGGGAGCCTCTTTAAATCTATTGCAAATTATGTTATATGATTCATGGTTAAAACAGAGGCGTGCAACTGCTTATCATTCTTCTTTCACAATGACGCATTATAATCATAGTTGTATCCCGTGCGTAGTATAGTTTTCCTTGTAACATGTTTGTTTTTACATAATATCTTCCTAATAAATAGTCACTCTTACAAAAAGACAAACTGAAGATATTTTACCTCTATATAATCCTTTACACATCCTGGTGTTTTTTGAATGTTGATGTTAAGAAACCTTAATATGACTGGATCTCCTGAAGGGGAATTTATCACATATGTACAATTTATATTCCTTCGATCTTTAGGTGGCTGAATTGTTCCTAATGATGAGTTTATTTGTTGGCTGCATACTGGAAAATTCAAAATAACATTCGATATACATTCTTATGAAAAGGTTTTTAGTTTATTTGTAGACTTCGAAATAAGTTGCGTTTAGATTGTTGTCCATGGTCGAAGACAATTCATTTAAGACGGGCCTACTGCAGAGATGTAAATAGGCATAAGAGCAATTAAGATTTTCATTCAAAAACTGCACAATTATGTTTTTTTTTGGTAAAATGTTAACTTAAATTCGTTTAAGGTCATGCAAAATCGAAAAGCTTACCGCTGACGCCCTCTTCTACGCAGTATAATAAAAGACCCGTTACAACCAAAACAGAAAACAGCCTATCCATGTTTACCCCAACTAGACGTTACACATCCTATTTGCAAGTAAAATATTTAGTGAAAATCTGTCAAGCCAAGTTGATCGGATATAGTCAAGTGTTTGGCGATTAGTTATTATCAATCATTTTTCAAAACAGAAGGAAAACCGGAAAATAGGAACATATGTCGGATATTGTTCACGTTGTTAAATACACGTAGGATCGTTTAACCTTAAAAATATTTCATAAAAAAAAAATAATAATGGTATGTACAATATATTTGAACTACACCAACAGACGTATAATGCAGACATCATGTGTCCATATAATTCGCGGCAAGACTAAAAGATTTTGTATTTGGAACATTCTTTTTAACATAAATCAAAATAAAGAAATAGTCACATGTTTGTTGTAAATATGTATTAAAATGCAATTCAAGTTTATATTTAATCGCCCAGTATCACAATGATAGGGAATTGATTTAAACTAAATTAAAACCATATATACAAACGATTCAGTTGACCATTGCCAGTCATGCTTATTATTTTTTTGACCTGGTTCATAATAATTATACACTTTACAAGTTAGTTGTGGACTAATAAAATATTACAGTAATGTTTCATTAACTCTATCATTCATTTGAATACAATATGATAAGTTGGTCCTAAGGTGTATGTGGCTATTCTTTTTAGGACCGTTTATTCATGTATAGCATCTGAAGTATTCAAATATGTGTACATCTTTGACTTTCAATTTTTTGAGTTTTGAGCGTTCCCGATGTTAATCCAGGAAAGTGTTTCGGCCGCATCAAATTCATCAAGTGTTATTTTTTTTAACTACTGGTATACTATTTTTTTTTCTCTATTTTCAATAATTATATTATATAATTTACTTCGATTGGTCGTTACATGTATTCAAATATATATCGGTTCTAATAATGATTTTGTATTTGATAAATTGAAACATATTTAAACATATATGAAGACTGTACGGTGACCTATAGTTGTTAACTTCTATGTCATGTGGTCTGTTGTTAAGAGTTGTCTCATTAATAATTATACCACATCTTCTATTTCATATGTACTGTATCGTGTCGATAAAATGAGTAATGCCGTTTGCAACTGATTTTCATAGTTTGTTCTATTGTGCTAAATCACTGCTGTCCAGGTTAGGGGAGGGTTGCGAGCTCACAGACATGTTTAAACTCGCCACATTCTCTAGGTGCCTGTCTAAAGTCAGTCGTCTGTTATTCAGTGGTTGTCATGGGTTGCTGTCTGTCAAATATGTTTTTCGTTAATTGTTTTGTCATAAATTACTGACAGGCTGTTGTTTTTTTCGTTTGAATTGTTTCACATTTTGTTACGTCGGCGCCTTTTACACCTGAGTATAAAGTATGGGGTTTTCACATTCTTGAAAACCATGCGGTGACCTATAATTTTTAAATCCGCTTCGTTTGGACTCTGTTGGATCGTTGTTTCAATACCACAAAATGGTGGCACATCTCCATTTTTTATAGTGCAAATTATCCAACTACGTGATACTTACCATCAACGAACATGGAAATCATGCTGCAAAATCGAATATTTTGTAGTCGTTTGGTTTGTCCGTTCCCAAAGCTTTCGGAAAAGCAACACATGCCAAATATGTTGTGTGATTACTACTTGAAGGAAAACAAATCGCATTTTTCATCTTAAAATTAAAGAAATGATAGAAAGCAGCGGCATTTTTAAATAAATTAGAGTTCAGATGATGATGGTGATGATTTTAACATCCAATGGCAAATATTACATGCATTTAGGCCAATAATAGGCTAAATGTGATATGACCGTTAACCCTCCTCTGTACTCGACTGACAAGTTTGTCAGAGTTTTAGCATTATTTTCATAAGGAACCCGAGCACATTTTTGTGACCCCGAGCCGACCAGTTTTTGCTCTTACTCATCAATCATTTGTAAATGCCGCGTGCTTAGCTTAGAAGCAGCAAAATGCTAATTTATAATGCACAATTTTCAAGTCTTTTATTTGACATGAAAGGGGATCAAACCCACTTCCTACCGCACTCGATAAATAGATACCTGGAATGGAATGAGCATACATATTATCTAGAAGTTTACCTTGAACCATAAAAACAACAACAACAAAAAACGAAATTCAATATTTTTGGTAGATTTTTATATAAAAAAAAGTTATTTTCACCCTAAGGGTGAATGGGGGATAGAAATATGTTCACTTTGGCCTCCATCTGACCGGCAATAACACCCTTGCCAAGTCAGGCGTCCGTTTAGTTGTGCGTAGGGATATATAAGTACGCAGTCACGTCCGGTCAGAATGGGGACGATAAATCCGATGCCATGTGAAAAGAGAGTGCCGCGCTCTCTATACGTTAAAAACCCTTGCAACAACTAGATCTTTGATGGGCCCTATGTAGCTTGTTGCAAGGAAACATTTCTGTCCATATCAAGTATACCTTTATTTTCCAGTGGCAGCCCAAATTTCCTCGGCCTTCAACCTGGACGGCCGGCCTCTATAAAAGGACCTTCATATTGTATTTATTATTAATGAACATACATGACATATTTACCACTGGACGTTAAGCAAACAGCAAATCAATCAATATAAGTTATTTAAGTTCTGCGGGACTTAAATGTAATCTATCTATTCGTGTAAATGACCTGATAATAAGATACTTGTTCAACAGAAACAAACATGGATGTGTACACATAAGCTTAACCCATTTTACGAGATGCATTGCTATACTAAAAATTGCCTTTCTTTCATTAGGTTTAATCCACTCAGAAGTTCACAAGGTGAGTGATATTTTTCTTTTATTTTCATCTGTTTATTGATTTGTTGTTGATGTCGAATTGTAGAGAAAGAAATAAATGACATGTGTGTAAACATGGTACCGTAAACAAAATCACAGTCTTTTTCGTCAATCGTGAAAATGTAATTTTATTAATTAAAGCGTAAAATAATCTTTGTTCAAAACATTAATGAAATTGATTTCTGTCGCAAGCAACTCTCAAGATTAAGGTCATTTAGATACATGTACATGTACAATTTGTGTAATTTTGGTGACATTATCATAACCCTGATTGAATGTAGGAAAAATACGATGAGCCGTGTGAGACAACCCCTAATTAATAATAAATATACAGTAGCTTCATTTCAAAACGAGAATAACATATACATCTCGTTCGTCCGAAGCGCTTACATACAACTAAAAAGCAAAAAGTACACAGTCTTAATATTAACAGTGTACCAGAGACCCTATGACCAGATAATCATTTCACTGCACTTTTTCTTGACAGTGAACATGATTCATTGAATAGTTAACTATGTACATATGAACTATATCAAATATATACTAACAGTATGTATACACATGTTGTATTGTACCATCTACAAACTTTTTTCAGCTTTTCATAGACCAGCTTATTGTTCACAAAAAATTGCAACAACTGAGCCATCGTCTCCTAACGTTCGAACAGAAATTCCTGGACCAAAGTCTCGACAACTGTTAAAAGAATTGGATCGTATTCAGGTTTGTTCAAGGTGTTATATTTCTTCAAAATATGGTGTGTTAGCGTCGTTGAAATATTCTGCATCAGTTTGGGATACATGTGTTTTCTCCTTAACCGGGTTTTGGTGCCTCGAATAACATTTTCAACTTTTAAAACCTCGTGTAAATATACTACTACTTTTTTAAAATTTTGTTTCTAATCAAGTTTTGTTTTAAAACCTCATGAATGAGATAAATATTTACACTGCATCATCATGTTTTACAATCTCTTGTAAAATACAATTTAATTAAAACTTAGATATCCGCACTTGCTCACTTTCTATGCTAAGTCACTGTGTGGGCTTTCTGCGACGAAACATAATAGCAAGAACGGATCGAGGTCTATTTTTAATTAGATTGTGTAAAATATGGCATTAGGATCTTATACAGGGAAACTAACCTATCCGATAAGGAAATAATCCTGTCCGTTGCTTTCAATAACCAAGAAGACAATATCAGATTATTCGAGAATCAATTTTTTAGATGCTAGTAACATAAAATGTAAACAAATGACAAAGTAAACATACATCCAATATTATTTAGGGTATTTGGAATTATCGATACGAGCCTGAGAGAACGAAGAAAGTGTTACTAAATTGGTTAATGTGATCAATGTCATCACAAAGGAATTCACAAGGACGATCAAGACAAACAATTAATACCCTTTTTCATTTGAGGAGCAATGTTTAAAATTTTTTTTTTGTAGATTACGTGTAGGGTGTAAGGTGTAAGGAGACTTTGAGGTTAGATGATTTCCGTTTGCTTAACGTCCAATGGCAAATATCTCATGTATTTTCATGAAAGTTTAACAATCAATAAGATAGATAGGTTCTGTAAAGTAGTTCTATCTTGATGCACTACTATGAATTTCTACTGCCACTGAAAAAAAGTAAAACAACAAAAATATCGAACTCCAAGGAAAATTCAAAACGAAAAGTCCCTTGACAATGACAATTAGAGTATATTGGATTTGGGCTGAAATTATGCCTCTATCAGGCGATCTACGGACCCATTAGTGTTCTTGCAAGGGCTCTTTAACGTGCACACACAGAATGTGGCACTCTCTGCAAAAGAGGTATCGGAATCAACGTCTTTATTCTGAGCGGACGTATTATTTGTATTTGTATTATTTGTATTTTTCTCCATCTGATGAGTTAAGCCTTTTTCAACTGATTTTTATAGTTCGTTCTTAGTTGTACTGTTACACCACTTTCCCAGGTTAGGGGGAGTGTTGGGGTCCCGCTAACATGTTAACCCCGCCACATTCTGTATGTATGTGCCTGTCCCAAGTCAGGAGCCTGTAATTCAGTGGTTGTCGTTTGTTTATGTGTTACATATTTGTTTTTCGTTCATAATTTGTACATAAATTAGGCCGTTAGTTTTCTTGTTTGAATTGTTTTACATTGTCATTTCGGGGCCTTTTATAGCTGACTGTGCGGTCTGGGCTTTGCTCATTGTTGAAGGCCGTACGGTGACCTATAGTTGTTAATTTCTGTGTCATTTGGTCTCTTGTGGAGAGTTGTCTCATTGGCAATCATACCACATCTTCTTTTTTTATATATAGTAGATGCGTATAGATACATCCCTGACAGCCGAACGGACGCCCGTTATCAATAGTTTTACTGCTGAACGAGTGATGCCCAAAGGAAGACCATATTTCTACACCCTTGTCAACCTTTTGAATAGAGAAATAAAAGAAAAAACATGCGTTCACGACATTAACAATTAAAAAAATCACTGTTTCAGCAGCAAAAAAGTTTCCTTAAAATATTTAGAATATGGATATATCTTTTAATTTTCAATTTTAACATCAGTTCTAACTAAATGGCTAACAGAAATTAAAAAAAAGGTCGTTTAAGAGACACCAACCTTGCAATACAAGTGACCTAGATTTCACCATATTGGTTTCAAGGATTATTTATTATTTATATTTATGAATGATTATCATTACAGAATACAGGAGCGGTACAGTTCTTTGCTGACTATGACAAGAGTTACGGGAACTACCTTGTTGACGTTGACGATAATTGTTTGTTGGATCTGTACACACAGATTGCTTCTATTCCCATAGGTATGTACCATTTTACACAAAAGGGTAGTTATGAATGAGTATGTTCCACCTATTACAATAGGTATGCCACCATTCTCCACAAAGAGTAGTCCGAGATAGCTCTGACGTCTGACCACCGTTTGCAAGTCCAAAACACCCATCAGACGTCAGCCTTCACATTGGTATCTTCTTCACCTTTTTGACTATAAATCATATTAAACTGGTTTTTATCATAAGGCATGAAAACTATAACATCGATTTGTATTTTCCTTTTCCTCAGGCTATAACCACCAGAGTTTGATTGATGCTGTGAAGAATGAAGACAATTTGGTATGTTTGTATTATAAAACAGTACCATTTAGACTCTTCCTGCTTTTTATTACTTATTATTATTTTTATTCGTTCCAACTTGTCGATCTTAAAAAAAAGAATAGTCGTGTAGCATGGCGGATTCGCATGGCCGATGTTGCATGTCTAGCCGGAGGGGCCTTTTCCTGTCGACGCAGACGGACTCGCTCCTTATTGAGTTCATGCGATTCCCTCAGTTGTTTCTGATGGACTTGTATATTCTGTTGGATTTACGAATTTAGGTTGCTGTTGCCTCTCAATTATTAAGCACATCATTTAATGATGATTGTACAACTTCGATAGTGAATGTTTAAAAAACCTTCCTCTTTTTATATGAGGGTTTTAGAATTTAAATGACACGCGCTTGGAAAGAAGAGTGATTTTTGGTCATGCTGGTTTTTTTTATTGGCAATTTGGTACCATTTTATAATTTTCTTTTTTTATTTTTGTTTCGCTGATTTTCATTGTATCGGACTTAGAGATGTGTTCGACTCACAGAAATAAATACAATACTCAACCTTGTATGTTTTATAATAAAAATATTTTGCTTCAAATTCAAATCAATGTTTACTGCTGCAAGTCATAATTTTAAATAACTGAGGATGCTTTTTAATAGTCAGGTTTGGTATCCTTGAAATTTCTCGAATTTTTGTGTTTTGTGTATATCTATATGATTGGCGGTTATACACTGTATTTCTAAACTGAAACAATGCTCTTCAACTTTATACTTGTTTGGCTTTTTAACTATTTTGATCTGAGCGTCACTGATGAGTCTTATGTAGACGTAACGCGCATCTGGCGTATCAAATTATAATCCTGGTACCTTTGATAACTATTATGAGGCCAACTTTTGTTTTTAAAGAAAAATAACTACAGTGCAGTTATAGAAATTTGAATAATAATATATATTTAGAATTATAAAAGCTTATCAAACATCGAAATTTCATGATACTAAGTAAATTACTTTGACAAAGAAACAATTTTTATTATTGCTTATAGAACCATTTAAAAAAGAAACAGAAAAAGAAGACTTTAACATCAATAGAATATTCCTGTGAAATAGCAGAGTTATTGTATTCCAATATAGTTGGCTCTACATGATTTAGAATAAATAGAAAGACAATTATATTCATCGCTGTCTGTAACATTCTTGTTGAAAAAGTGTTAGATTCTTTTTAATAACATGTACACATGGCAATCAATTTCCTTTCGCGTATATCATGTAAAAGTCTATGAATTCAATCTAATGTCATCGATTTTTGGCGTAATCTTCGAAAAATATATCTTTTCCTGTTTGACATTTGATGTTATTGACGGGTTAAGGTCGAACGTTGGATTTTTTTACTCTCATTTAGCGGACATTGATAACTTACTTACAAATTACAGAAATATTTTTTGAATAAAAATATTTTTCTCTTTGTTCTTAAAATTTTTCAGGATTCTGCTGCATGTTTTTGATGTTTTATTTTTCAGTCCACTTTTGTAAACCGACCAGCAATAGGATGTTACCCACCACAAGCTTTTTTATTTTTCAGTCCACTTTTGTAAACCGACCAGCACTAGGATGTTACCCACCCCGAGATTGGATCACAAGATTACAAACATCACTGTTAGCGGTACGTATTTATTCAGAACACTAATTTGAAAGTGTCATAATTGAAACCAAAGTTAATTTCTAAATTTATATATGTGATAGTTATTCTATTCTCTGAGACTATAGTTATTATGTTAAGAAAGGAAAAGATTAAACTTGAATCAAGAATAGAAAATATCAAAATAAAACCTAGCAAATTTGCTGCGTCCAAATTTATTTTTTGAATTAACCTTCTTCATGAACGTTCGAAACCCAATGTTTATAAAGTGTAAGATATATGTGAAGAGCTGTGTAATCAAAACTGCATACAAAGAATAACCAAAACTGTGCGAGTCCAACTGTATCAGAAGGGGTTAAAAATTACAAAGTAACAAAATTGATTAATTGAGCATTTGTCAAAATTTATACTGTTGGAAATGAAACAAAAACAGAATGAAAATGAAAACACGAGTTAGCTATAACATGTAAACATCAATTTGTACAAAGAACTTCTTAAGTAATTGAGCGTACATAGATGACAGGGTGACTACATTGAGACCTAATATTTCATATCAACTGAACTGTATTATTGTTAAAAAAACGCATTGTTTATGTAACTGTCGGTTTTGTATAGTAGTTTGCATACACAACCAATAGGTTACATTGAATTACTTTTCCATATTAACATAAAGAACGGATTTTTTTTGTGTCCGTCTGTCCGTTACCTTTGTAACGTAATAGCCGTCTTTTTTAACAAGGATTATTATATACTATATTTATAGCGATTGATTTAATATTTAATCCGGAACTGTACAATGTTAAGTGCTACGGTGTGAGAGATTTTCAGGTGAGAAGTCATTTTCTGCTAGAAGTATGGAAGAAACATTGATTTTTTATTATACCAGCGACTGGCAATGGATTCTTTCGTCAATGTCTAATAACGAGGGGGGTATTGTCTGAACGTCATCACATGAAATATATTGTTCAACCATCCAAAACGAGGTAAAGTTTTCGAGTATGTAATATATGATTTTGTATGGATTTGCATTCTAAAAACCTTCATGTAAATGTTGCTGATACATAGCAAGGTAAGCATAGTATTAATGAACTTCAATTGTTTATATAGGTTGCACCGCCTGGTCTTTCTGAAGTACAGACCATGGCATGTGGAGCATGCTCAGTTGAACATGCACAGAAGGCAATGTTCATTGCTTTTCAGGTAAAATATTAATTACGAATGATTATTTTTAACAGTTGATCGAAATGCCAATGGTGTCTTCATTTCTTTACATTATATCTTGTGAAGTTTCCGTAATATATTATATTTTTTTCAAGGAGACACGCACGTTGAAATTTTCACTTTTATAACTTGACAAATTAGAAAAATGTCATTTCTGTAAGCAACCTACTTTTACTTCGCACGTCTTTTTTTGAATTGTAGAGAAGAAAACGAGGAGGCGCTCCACCAACACAAGAGGAACTTCAATCGTGTAAAACAAATGAACTTCCAGGCACCCCTAATTTGTCTGTATTGTCTTTTAAAAATGCTTTTCATGGGCGTACTATGGGTATGTAGGATCAGTGTTTGATAATTCAAGAAGGCTTATTTCTTATAGTAAATTTGTAACATTTTATACCACACGTTGCTATAGGGTGTTTCCATATTAAAAGAAACATATTTCTGGGTCTAACGCCTTAAAATAGATTACGCCTTGTTTTTCATTACTTAGTATAGCATTTAGACAACTACATGGTAGTTGTATCGAAACATTGAAACGAAGTTATCATTTTTCTACATTTTTTCTATTGCACCTAAATTGCCGTTGTCTTTCTTTTTTATTTAATTTTAAGAAAAAACACAATTAATCTAACTTTGTAGGTGCATTAGCTCTTACACATACTAAACCGATGCATAAACTAGATTTACCACAACCTAAATGGCCTATTGCTACTTTTCCAATGTTAAAGTATCCTTTAGAGGACAACGTCAGGGAGAATCAAGCCGAGGAGAAACGATGCCTTGAAGAGGTAGTATATTGTACTCTATTGTTATGGAAATATACAATCTTCGCTTTAAACACAATAATTTTTTTATAACTTTGTTTTTATTTTGGTACATCATACCAAAAAAATAAAAAGTAAATAAAGATGTTTTTCTCCACGGTTTAGATTAGTTTTATCCTATAAAGAATAGATTTTTTTTTATGTCATGATTATTATTATAATATATATTTTATTTATAAATGTTTGTAATTATGAACAGAAATAAAATCAAATATGGGCTTAATGTGCATAAGAAAGTTTAAGTTTAATCTTTGTTGTATATATTAGCTGATTTGTTTCGTATTATTATGCGTATTACACTAAAGTTGTGAATTCGAGTCCCGCACTTGGCAGGTGCATTCGACTCAAGTCTTAATTGACTGGGATTGTCAGTTTTCATACCGGTGGTCGGTGGTTCTCTCCGGGCACTCCGGTTTCTTCCACCAATAAAAACTGGCCGCCACAAAAGAGCCAACAGTGCTGAAAGTGGCGTTAAATACAAATCAATCTTATTATTCTGGGGGAATAATGTCTAACTTATGTATAACATAAGTCTTATTTCGCTAAACAGCTGAAGTTTTTTTCAAATCCACACGTATTTGCATTAAAATGTCTGAAAATTTCACTGATACATACGCTCTTTCGTTTTCATAGTAATTTGATTTAGGTATTTAACAAAATTTCATAAAAATAAAAGATGTAATTTACATGTGCAAGCACGTTTTATGCAAAAGCTTTATCGGACGTATGGCCTTTTATTTAATTAATGATTAAGAAATTTAGAATTACCTTATGTGTCTTACTAATTCAATTTATGTATATCATTTTAAGGTTGAAGATTTAATTGAAACGTGGAAGAAAAAGAGTGAACCGATTGTTGGGATTGTTATAGAGCCAATACAGGGAGAGGGAGGAGATAACTTTGCCTCACCACAATTTTTTCAAGGTTTACAAGATATATGTATTAAGGTATTTCTTCCTTCATAATTTTAAGTTTTGATAAGAGTATGTCCTAGCTGTTTTCCAGGAACAATAGAGGGCCGTTTGTAAAACAAAACAAGAGATCTTAAAATATAAAGAACGAGATTGCATGTAATGAATATTTGTTTTGGCGGACTTTGGCGAATGCAATTACTTGAAATGAAGAAAAAAAAAAGATACTCAAGTAATAAACTAATTGTTTACTTCACCAACTTCACCTGCATATGGGATATACATTTCCCAACTCATTCGGTATCCAGGAGCTTGCAGCTCTAGTCAGGCTTTATAAAACGTCACCAGTGTCTGAGCAGAAAGTTGATGAACCAGGGTTATGTCAAAGAACGTCTCGTTCTTTTTCTAAAAAAGTTCATCGGAAGATACCAGTGTTCTTTTTATTTGTCTTTGTATATTTTAACATTTTTGCGTATGTGTTTTGTCTATAGAGTGTCTACATGCCATTTTGGTTTTCTTTATTGACATAGTTGTTTGTTTATTATAACACAATGTTGATTGCTGTACCCCAATTTTAGACATTTTTACCTATTATGTCTGTTTGTTTTGCTCACACATTGTTGTCAATATAATGGAATGTTATGCGACTGTCATACAAGTGAGAGGATTAGCTAGTTATAAAACCAGGTTTAATCCACCATTATCTACATAAGGAAATGCCTGCACCAAGTCAGGAATATGACTGTTGTTTTCCATTTGTTTGATGTGTTTAAGCTTTTGATTTTGCCATTTGTTAAGGGACTTATCGTTTTGAATTTTCCTTGGAGTTCTGTATTAATGTTATTTTCATGTTTTACTAGTAATTTCTGTGACGTTGTGGTTTGCATTCTAAAGATCAAACGACATATATCGCACGATTATTTAGAATTATACATACAAAAATGAGGATATGTGATATGATTGCCACTGAGATAACTATACACCAGAGTTTTTTTTCATATGATAACACCTGCCAGTCCGATATGCTGAATTGAAATTTAAACGCGCTTATTCACACAAGATAAGCGGACTTGGTTCACAAGGTAGCTAATGTATTTATGTGAACGCTTTATTTCGACCTTTACTCGTAAATAGCTTATGTTATTTTCGCCCCCATTCTAATACTTGCTTTAGCATTTTACCGGATACAATCAACTGCGTAAAATATGTTCCCAATTTCCATTCTCAATTTTATCGTATTGGATTCCAGCAAGTACCGATTATTTACCACACATGTTCAGATATTCTGTATTTAAGTAAAAATAAATAACTATGCAATAGTTTTCCTTTATAGAAAAGAGGTGTTGCCTTAACGTCTACTAGCAAATATGGGATGCATATCTAGGACAAGAATAAGTTAACAATTTACCCAAGAAAGTGGATCGACCGAGATGAAGGACACGAAATTTCGCCTTCTCCTAAAAAAGGAGTGGTTACGTTGGACATGTACAGAATTTTTTCTTACAACAGGCCGCCTTTAGAGTTGTTTCACAATTCCTCATGAAATTTTAGATTAAACGTCCCCATTCCGACAGGGTGTATCTGGGTATTAATGCATGCACACATCCAAACGGACGACCAATGCGTTGGAATCGTACCCGTCATACAGAGAAATAGGTACTAACTACTATTCTTCGTGATTTCGTTTGAGGGGGGTCATTGATTGACTCACTTTTTATATAATTAATTTGTCAAACATTGTTTATATCCTATAAGATGTACTTGCTTTTGGAATAAAGTATTATTATTATTATGTATTCGCTGTAAAATTTGGAGAGAAAAAATGTAACATAGCTAGCTTCTAGCTCCTCTTTACATTTTTCGTCTTATTTCAGAATGATATCTGTTTTAATTTAGACGAAGTACAAACCGGTTGTGGTGTTACAGGTCTATTCTGGGCTCATGAACATTTCAATCTTAAACAACCACCTGATATTGTTACATTTAGTAAAAAGATGTTAACTGGAGGATTTTTCTACAGGTCTGAATACAGACCACAAGAGGTAATAATTACATTATGTAGAAGTTTCACACGATTTCGTAATTTTGATGGGTGAGGCATTCAAGAAGTTAAATGTATTTCCGTATAAAATGCAACATCGATGACTGCACGTGCTATGTGTGACTACACTGAAGCAATGCACAGAAAAACAAACGAAATGCTTGATTTAACTCGTAACTTAATAGATGTAGCAGAAAAATGTAAATATAAGAATTGAATGGCTTCTTTTTGTAATTTTTATAAGGTTTTAAAAGGGTTGAACGTGTGCACATGTATTTCGTTCAATGCCTTTACACCCTAATGAAATTACGAAATGAAGCATTCAATTCTTGTATAAAGTTGTTTCCATTACTCATTTTTTTTTTATCTTTTTGGATCTTACCTTTAACACGAAAAAATGCAAATCTCTAAACAGTTTCTAGTTTGAAAAAAAAAACATACGTCCGTTATGTTTTGATGCAATGTAGTTCTGATAATTTTTATCAAAATGTAGCAAATAACATTTGAAAGGAATGCATCGTGTCCAAACTTTAAGTGAAACAGGAGGCCAGGAAAGCACTTCTATATTTCATTAATTTTATAATTCCTATTATCGGCATAATTTTGTCTGAAGCTATTTTCTAAGGCATTTCTGAATGATTTTTCTTTTATTTATATGACAGAAAAAGGTTTTTGTTTTTTAACAGACATGTAATCGCTTTACATTTGACTTATGAATCTTGGGAGTCTCGGTGTACTTGATGCAGGCTATTCAAGAATCATGTGTCTTGCTCACCGAAATTCGTGTTTAACGTTTAATTTACTCTTTATCAAAGTACCATATCAATCAGTACGGTCAAGTGAAGGTTCTTTTTGGCGTTTGTAGCATTGGAGATATTTCCTCAATCCTGATTTTGAGGATAATTATTTTGTATCATAAAAAGATTTTAATACTTTTATTTTTTTTCCCAAGTCGATGAATGTCAGTACTACAATTTTTTTTTATTTGACCCTGAACTAAGATTCGCGCCATTTTATTTTAAGGCTTTCAGAATATTTAACACATGGGTTGGAGACCCATCAAAGGTTGTTTTACTGGAAGCTGTAATTAAAGTCATAAAGCGGGAAAATCTTCTCAATCGAGTTTCAGAAATTGGAAATTATCTGTGGCCCGAGGTAGAAAGAATTCAGGTGAGTTTAAAACATTTATTATTTTGGTATTCTTCAATTTCATTCAAACTTATATTACCTTGTGTATTGGTATATATCTTGATATTTTCTGCTCAAGATATTAACAATGTCTAAAACCTATTAAAATCGAATTTAAATCAGAAACATCTAATTCTAGCGACTTTTAAATAGAAATAGTGAAGAAAATCAAATTTAGGTTGTAGATATCGACGACTATTGGTGAAATTTGGTGAGAGATACGATATTTTGCATTCTTACTGAATAAACAAGATAGAGGCCATAAACAACATGAATGAACATTGTCATCGTAATGCAATTGACGTACTTTAAATCAGTCAATAGCAGTATTTGTCACCTGACATGAAATTATTGTTTAATTCTTTATTAAACACGGACTTCCGAATTTTGGAAGATGTTCCACTATAATGAGGTTGATTTTAATCAAACTAAAACATTGTATTCTCCAAAATGTATTATTTCTATTTTGTAAATAGTTCATACATTTATAAGGAAAACTTATACTACTTCTTAAACCATGATAATGTTCTTATACTCGCACAAACCATCATTTCAGGAGCAATATCCAGATTTGATTAGCAGAGTACGAGGTTTAGGCATAACGGGAGCAGTAGATTTTCCAAATCTAGATGATAGAAATAAAGCAATATCCAAGTTATTATCAAAAGGTATACTGTATACTTAATAATCGTCAACAAAATATGACCAGTATTGTAAATCAGTTTATAAATAAAGGATATGTGAGGAATGCGTTAATGAAAAACAACCCAATGACACGAAAACCAAATATTTCTTGAAATTACATACGGTTTCAACAATACCCTAGCGTTTGGGCAATGTGTCGATATATATGATAAAAGAGAGGCGAAAAATACCAAAGAGACATTGAAACTGATAAGTCGAAAATAAACTAACAACTCCATGGCTAAAAGAGAAAAAGATCAACAGACAAACAATAGTACACAAAACACAACATAGAAAACTAAAGACTGAGCAACACGAACACCACCAAAAACTGGGGGTGATCTCAGGTGCTCCGGAAGGGTAAGCAGATCCTACTCCACATGTGACACCCGTCGTGTTACTCTTATAAAATACGTTGATAAGCTATTTCAAGTGATAACCCATCACGCAATAGTGGATTGGTAATATACTGTTATCTAACCCTGAGACATTACCATATTCTAATCCATCGGTCATGTAAAATTGTCTAACCCTGAAACTTAAACGAATGTGAAATTTTGAAATTGAGACGTTTTTCAATACAAAGGATCGACAAGACTGTACCAGCATAAACAACACAAACATTGAAAAAATAAAAAAACACAAAGAACAACACTATCACTAAAGCAAGAGTAACACGAACCCATTTTTAAAAAACAAAACTAGGGTGGTCTCAGGTGCTCCGGAAGGGTAAGCAGATCTTGCTCCACATGTGGACCAGTCGTGTTGCTCATGTTTAATTGAGCTGAACATTTTGAAGGGGGAAACGAAATCAGGGACAACGAACGTAAAGTTACAATGGACTAATGTTTTGTCTTGGGTCGTGTGAGATGAATGTACAAGGACATACTTTTAGACTGAGTAACTCATAATAAAAAAATACAGCTTCGAATCTCAACATGTTGTTTCTTTCATATTAAAAATGCTCTCAAAGTTAAATGTCTGGAAAACTTTTCATACAATTGTATGACACTATTTGATACATTTATATATCAAAGATATTAAATAAAATGAAATACATGATAAAAAAATGTTTTAATCAAAAGAGCAATAATTGTACATTTAAAAACATCATATTAAACTTATTACCGGTATATTGTTATAGGTGTTAATACCGGTGCCTGTGGAGAAAGCTCTCTCAGACTGAGACCCACTCTTACTTTACAGAAACAGCACGTGGACATTTTTCTGGACAGGTTAAATTCAGTTTGCCAAGAAATGAGCTAACTACTGATCTCAATTTATTCCTCTTTATCTACACTTGCAATATAGAATTATTTTATTCAAGACAATTATAAATTTAGAAAAAAGTAGCAATATTTCTGAAATATTGAAATCTTTTCTAGAAAATATCCAAAATGCATTGGAGTACGTTCACATGTGTTTTTCAATTTATTTTAACCATCAAATATCATGTTTAAATATCGCCAGCCCAGGAATCAGCACTTGTGTGTTGATATGAATGATAATTGATAATCTTCAAAGATAAGAAAAGTTAACTTTGAACTTTAGTAAATTTTGTTCTTTTAAAATCAAGTATTATTAGATGCAATAAAATCTGATATAAAAGTTAAAATATTTTATAAAAACATTTGTCACTACAGCAATAAGACAGTCATTTACTGATTCTAAATTCTGCCACCATAATTCTTGTAATATTCTGCAAAATAGCTTTGCCTATATATCAGCGGAAAATTTGTGAATGTAAACAATCTAATGAATTTTCTAAACTAAGTGTTTATATTCTGTGTTTCCTAACTATGTGGTTATTGTTAACATGTTCCTAAATTAAAATTTACCAATAACTGAACGTTTTTTATATTTTCATACCCGACCAGTTTCATAATTTAATATCACCACGTTTTGATAATGTAGAACTACCTATAATTTCATACGCTTATAAACGTTATACAGGATGTCTTGTGTCTAAGTATTCGTCATAAACATAAGACGTTACTACTGATGATAATTATCCGAAAAAAATAAAACAAATTGATTATACCATATATCTATTACCCCTGTGGTTATATCGCTACCGTTTAATTATGGATATCATTCAAGACCAAGAGGTGAAGACATCCGTCTTAAGTGACCAAAATATTGTCCGCTTTCTAAAATATTTAGGAACTGGATTTTGAATAGTATAAATAAGAATTCCAATTTCTACTAGTAGATATTTGAATTCCGACTTGTTCTGGCAGGATTTTCTGGATCCTACTGAATTCCCATTTGTACTGTAACATATATATATATATATATATAATTATATTAAATGACTGAATAATAGCCAACGATAAATCTTACGGTGCGATGGATCATATAAATATGATACAGTACACTACAAAATATAATATATAACCAGTCTAAAAGGGTACAACATCACCAACAAATGACAATAAACGAACAAATGTAACTATAAATATTTCGGATAACAGATATCCTTCATCAGTATGAGCACGATGTAAAATGAATCAGATCAATCTATTCTGATTATTAAACTATAGCAATCTTGAATTCTATACAATAAAAAAAGTGAAACAGTTTCACCCGAACATCATATGTAGAGATGCTAATAAATTTTTAAATTTTCAAAAAAAACGACTCAAAGACATGCCTAAAATGAAAATAGTAATTAGAGATATGAACTGGCACAACTCTAAAATTCCAAAATGACGTCAGTTAAGATGTTACAACAACTGCGTGTAAATACATCCCCCCCTCCAAAAAAAAACAGCACTGATCGATATAAGCTGGTAAAATATGTCAAACAGAGGCTGCGTATTTATCATCCCAAATAAATAGCAGTTTTATAATGAAAAGAACAAATAATAGTAAATTTGGGCTAAGGTTAAAAAATTGGACGTGGATGTGTACTTGTACATCCCTACCAAATGCAAAAGAACCCTTGTATTTAAACTAGTAAAATTCAAAACATTCCAAAAGAATCCTTAAAACTGTAAGAGTCAAGTAAGGAAGCCGGAGTAACTGGAAACAAATGATGTCAAGAAAATGAGTGATGGTAGGGAAAATAAGTGACTCATTCTATGTTTTTTCATTTATGCCCTCTGGGGAAACTGTACTTAGCTTTCTTATCCAAAACCTTTCCCGAGCAAGTCTTTTGGCCCTTGACCAACCCTCGTTGTGGTCTATGATTGTGATTGTAAGGTTTTTGAGATCAGCTTGGGCGTGTCCAGGTGATCTCAAATGACGACTTACGGGTAGGTCAGGCTTGCAGGTGTAGTCACTTCGATGACCATTCATGCGTTTGTTGAATGGCTGTTGCATGCAGTATATTGGCGAGACAGAACAGCCATTCAACAAACGCATGAATGGTCATCGAAGTGACTACACCTGCAAGCCTGACCTACCCGTAAGTCGTCATTTGAGATCACCTGGGCACGCCCAAGCTGATCTCAAAAACCTTATAATCACAATCATAGACCACAACGAGGGTTGGTCAAGGGCCAAAAGACTTGCTCGGGAAAGGTTTTGGATAAGAAAGCTAAGTACAGTTTCCCCAGAGGGCATAAATGAAAAAACATAGAATGAGTCACTTATTTTCCCTACCATCACTCATTTTCTTGACATCATTTGTTTCCAGTTACTCCGGCTTCCTTACTTGACTCTTACAGTTTTAAGGATTCTTTTGGAATGTTTTGAATTTTACTAGTTTAAATACAAGGGTTCTTTTGCATTTGGTAGGGATGTACAAGTACGCATCCACGTCCAATTTTTTAACCTTAGACCAAATTTACTATTATTTGTTCTTTTCATTATAAAACTGCTATTTATTTGGGATGATAAATACGCAGCCTCTGTTTGACATATTTTACCAGCTTATATCGATCAGTGCTGTTTTTTTTTTGGAGGGGGGGGGGATGTATTTACACGCAGTTGTTGTAACATCTTAACTGACGTCATTTTGGAATTTTAGAGTTGTGCCAGTTCATATCTCTAATTACTATTTTCATTTTAGGCATGTCTTTGAGTCGTTTTTTTGAAAATTTAAAAATTTATTAGCATCTCTACATATGATGTTCGGGTGAAACTGTTTCACTTTTTTTATTGTATAGAATTCAAGATTGCTATAGTTTAATAATCAGAATAGATTGATCTGATTCATTTTACATCGTGCTCATACTGATGAAGGATATCTGTTATCCGAAATATTTATAGTTACATTTGTTCGTTTATTGTCATTTGTTGGTGATGTTGTACCCTTTTAGACTGGTTATATATATAATCATATATATACAAACCTCTACTGTAAACCTACCGATAAACATCAGTACCTTTCTCCCCAAAGCTGTCACCCAAACACTGTACAAAAAGTATCCCGTACAGTCAAGCTCTCAGAGTAAAGCGAATTTGCTCCTCTGAGGAAGCTGTCACTAAACGTTTACAGGAACTTCGCGGATTTTTGACCCAACGAAGATATAAGAAATGGGACATAGATAAGGGGTTTGCTCGTTCCGCAATGACCTATTACAGTACAAACAGAAAAGGCGTATCGAAAAAGTTCCGTTTGTTTTAACATACAATCCCGCCTTTACTAACCTTTCCCATTTCATCCGTGCCAATTGGCAGGATATTGCCAAACACTCAAAATTATCTTAAGATCTTTCCCAAACCTCCTGTCTTAGCTTTTCGGAGACCCAAAAGTCTGAAAGACTTATTTGTGAGAGCTGATGTCTCCCCTTATAAAAGCTCTTCAACTGCAGGATGGTGCAAGTCGTGTGGTAACAGACGATGTCTGACTTGCCAACAAATACTGAATACTAAAACATTTACTCGCCACTCCACTGGGTCCGTATCGTATACACTATATATTGCAATGTAACTTGCAAAACCCACAGTGATGTATACCTTCTTCAGTGTCGATGTGGCATGCAGTATCTTGGCGAGACAGAACAGCCATTCAACAAACGCATGAATGGTCATCGAAGTAACTACACCTGCAAGCCTGACCTCCCCCTAAGTCATCATTTGAAATCACCTGGGCATGCCCAAGCTGATCTAAAAATCCTTACCATCACTATCATAGACCACAACGAGGATTGTCAAGGGACGACAGACTTGTTCGGGAAAGTTTTTGAATTAGAAAGTAAAGGACAGTTTCCCCAGAGGGCATTAATGAAAAAAAAAACATTAAATGAGTCGTTTCCATCACTTGTTTCCTTTAACTCAGGCTTCAGTACAGGACTCTCACAGTTTTAAGGAATTTATTCCTCCCCCCAAACATCAATATTGAAAAAATTTACCAGCGTATTAATTCGTGATAATTTGTATGACATTCAAGATTATTATTTCAGTTCGACTACCACATGTCAAGATAAGAATCATTTGACATCTTACTGATGAAGGATATTAGTTATCAGAAATATTTAATATTTGTTCAGGATTTTACTATTTTTTGGTGTTGTTATACCCTTTTAGACTTGCTTATTATATATTATATTTTGTAGTGTACTGTATCATATTTATATGATCCATCGCCTCGTAAGATTTATCGTTGGCTATTATTCAGACATTCAATTATATATATATATATATATATAAATACGTAAACAATTTTGAAACCGTGTTCAGAATTATATAAATATGTAGAAAATGGTGGATTGAACCTAGTTTTATAGCTAGCTAAACATCTCACTTGTATGACAGTCGCATCAAATTCCATTATATTGACAACGATGCATGAACAAAACAAACAGACACAATAGGTAAAAATGTCAAAATTAGGGGCACAGCAGTCAACATTGTGTTATCATCTTAATCACTATAAAAACAAACAAATGTAACGAAGAAGCACAAAAAGGCATACATCAAATTTAATATCCTTATTTTGCTTATATTATACGATTTTATGTATCTATGTAAAATCCACCCATAAAGGATGGAAGGTTTTAAGTACTTGCGTAAAATCGCGCGTTTGAAATTCGCACAGGTAGACATAAAATAATTTTGTCGTTCAAAGTATGACGGGATATATAAATACAGAGTCACGTAAAATGGATATCACAAAAAACAGACTTAACAGTAAAAGTAATATTAATAAATAAAATAATTGTGTGGTTCAAATTATGACGAGATACATAAGTACAGAGTCACGTCAAATGTATATCACAAAAAACAGACTTAACAGTAAAAGTAATATTAATAAATAAAATAATTTTGTCGTTCAAAGTATGACGGGATACATAAGCACAGAGTCACGTCAAATGGATATCTCAAAAACAGACTTAACAATAAAAGTATTATTAATAAAGATAAATAAAAGAATACTATAACACGTTATTAAGATGATAAACAACGTCAGTACGCAAAATCTATACTTCAAGACCATCGTGTATTATTTGTGAAGTTGATACGGAATATGTATCAACAAGTTCTTGGTACCTTCCGATGAACTTTTTTAGAAAAAGGACGAGACGTTCTTTGACATACCCCTGGTTCATCAACTTTCTGCTCAGACACTGGTGACGTTTTACAAAGTCTGAGTAGGAGCTGCAAGCTCTTGAATACCGAATAATTTGGGAAATGTATATCCGAGGTATAAGTCTAAAAATGAGGCGGAGGAAGCCGTGTCTGTTGTTTAATTAATTTCTAGCTCTGGTGGATATCTTAATGAAACCCAATCAGAAAAGTTCGGATTGTTAATGGAAAGAACATCATCAATATATCTGAAAGTGAAATTAAATAACCTGGCTTCTTTGATCTTCTTGTTTTTGACAACTGTCTGAAGGAACTCCGATTCATATGAAAATAAGAAGAGGTCGGCAAGGAGAGGCGCACAGTTCGTTCATATAGAAATGCCGACAATTTGTTGAAAAATAAATTCCTCTACAGAAAAGTCCATAGAGTCGAAAAAGGAATGTTTAAATATTAAGGAGATCATGCAAATTTCTTAGTTTACGGAAAAGCTATGCACGCTCTCTAATCAAAACAGGATACACCTACAAAAATTTGTTGATAACACAGGTTTACGGAATGTTTATTTGCCGTTTATCTTTGAGGCAAATATTTTAATAATTTTTTTCTCTAATTTCTTTCTATACGACATAGTCTTGACAAGTCCCAAGATGGCTGAAAGTGCTAGACAAAACAGTAATGTAAAAATTTTACTTTTTTTTTAATTTTGATATATATATAGATATATGTGTTATGAAAGAAGGTAAAAATAATTACACAATTTTACACAAGTATAAACTAAAATCATAGATATGTTTTTCGCTGCTTCGAATATAAAAACTGTTACGTACCTGTATTCTAAAATTTATAGGAATTTATGGCAAGTGTCTAGAAAAAAAACAGCAAAAAAGAACAAGACAATGGAACACACGTAATGCTTGTTTGTTGACAAACTAGCTATTCACAAGTAATCAAATAACAAATAAATGCATGTTAAAATAAACAATTAATTAACTTAACATAACATAACAAAAACTAGTAAAACCTTTTAGTACTATTAATAATTTGTAAAGTAGTAGTAATTATGTTTACATTTTCCTCTACAGAAAAGTCCATAGAGTCGAAAAAGGAATGTTTAAATATTAAGGAGATCATGAAAATTTCTTAGTTTACGGAAAAGCTATGCACGCTCTCTAATCAAAAGAGGATACACCTACAAAAAATGAAAACTGTCCTCAATGTTTTCCCACATGCACATACGGAACTCTTAAATAGAGCAAACAGTAGTTAAATTTTGTCTTTGGGAAGGTTTTGTATGAAATCTAATTCAAGTTCAAAAACAAGTCGACAAGTAGGGGGCCAAAATTAATATCCATTGGAATACCAAATGTTTGTTGAAATGGCAATCAATCAAGCGTTACAAATATTGTGTTGATAGAAGCTACATCATTTTGATCTTGCCACTTTTTCGTACTTATTTTTTTTCTTTTTAATCCGCGCGGTTTTTTCATAAGATTTAAACAAGAAATTTGTATCTACGATTCCTATTTTTAGAAAAAGCTCTGTTAAATGAGACCGACAAAGGTTATGATTAAAGTTAATATCTTCATTTCGAAGCCGTCATTAGACAAATTTGTATTTATATAGGTTTCCTTATTTTACAATTATTAAACAAAAGATATAAAAGCGCTAATGGCTGTTTCAAAAATAAAGGAGTTTCTAAACATATTGTGATCTTCTGAATTCTTGTGTGATATCACCTGTTCAGAAATGTAGTTTGAAAGGTATCCATAAGCGTTACACGTATCAAATATAAAACAGAGGATATGTAGTATGATTTCCAATGACACAATTATCAAACAAAGTTCAAATGAAGTAGATTTAAGCAACCATAGGTCACCGTATGGCCATCAATAATGAGTAAAGCCCATACCGTATCAAAGTATATTTCTGTATCAATATAGGTCTTTGCATTGAATCTCCATGGTGTACTTCAATTCTTGTACAATTTGTAAATCGAAGGTGAAACTTTAAAAAAAATTGTTATTTAAAATTATCATAAATGTCAATAAAGGTTTAGTAAGCTTGACCATCAACTATAAAAAAAAGTATAGGAAAATGTCTTAATCATTTTCGTCAGACAGTGATAAAAATTGTTATGATTCCTCCTTTACATCGAAACCTTTACTTTATTTAGATTTCACATTACCTATTATAGATAATCCTTCATTGTCAGTAAAACAATGACAAAGAATCTTAGTAGACATAAGGGTCCATGTAAAAAATATATATGATACATACGAGCGTTATATAGATATTTATGCCAGTACTTTTGTTTTCCCGTTGCTTTCATTGTCTACTGTGATGTTACATTGCAGTATGTATTGTCATATACTAATGGACCTATATTTATTGTCTGATCATTATGGTAAATAACTGTATCACTTACATCTTCTATTTGCCTCTGTTGGTGATCCTCCTGTATATGTTTTGAGAGTTCGATTTTATCTTCATCAATTTCATAGTAAAAGTTTTCGTCACCCTCTGCAACATTGAACCTTGTAACCTCTGGTAAGACTTGACTGTTCAAGACTTTATCATATTTAGTAACGGACGGATCGAGAACAAAGTACTCGCCTTCTGCCTCCTCAGTATCCAATGGTTTGTTTGTAGAAAGAATATTGTTCCCTTCCTTTTTCGTTCTAGACGGACCACTTTTAAGATTTGCCATTTCAGTACTTTGGTCGGAAGACTGTATTCTTGTCAGTTGTTTTTTCTTCTTTTTCTTTGATCTGTTAAACAAATATGTAATAATTGGTAATTAGAATAATGGTGAAATGAGAACTAAGAACAATTGTTTCAATAGTTTCCTTGATTTCTTATTCTCTTTTTATAAAACATATTACATTCATCCAAACCTTTCAGACAAGGTATACCATGTCGTTTTTCAACACCATTTAAAGTAAACTATTTGATAATTGGTCAGCACGTTGAAATTTTCACCCGGGCCGGACTTATCAACATGTCATGATGTTTGACCCGACACTGATGAGACTTTGTAGTCATTGTAAAACAAACACTATTGCCTCTTTTATAAAAAAAAAAACAACAACATAAGCACAGTCTATCATTAGATTTTCATCAATTCGATATTATAAAATAGTAGATGTTCGACAAAATATGAACCCTTTTTAACTCGTTCTCTGCGCTAACACGACGAAGAGCTTCATATTGTTACTCACAATTGTTATTTTACAGTAAAAATATGCAGAAAGCCTGATAATCGATAATTATTGTCAGGAATTGATGATGTACTTTGCAGATGTTCAGTCAAGGTAGAAGTGTCGTGACTCGGTAGATCATGCTCATGAATTATCAAAAATAAAAAGCTTTGAGAACGAGGATACAAGAGTACAACCTAATAAAGCAGAAGCGGAGAAGAAACCAAAGGAAAAATCAGAGGTCAAATAGAGGAAAAAAAGCAAAGCCGACGAAAAGACAAACATCACTATACAAATCACAAAATATAATAAAGCTGATCTTTCAATTGTATTTTTAAAGTTGGTGTTACAAACAAAAATAAATTTACCTTCGTCTGCATACAAACAAAGTAATCAGTATCAATAGTATGATTGTGCCTGTTATTCCAACAGAGATATGAACTATCGCTCCATGTTTGAATATCTCTGAAAAAGATAGACACTATTCACAAGTTGCACGCATGTATGAACTGAAATTTTGAAGAAAAATATATTAAATAATTTCATACGTATGATATTAATTTATCAATGTATCTGTAAAAAGAATAAAGACCTGTCTAAGCATAATGAACCCTACAACATGGTAGAAACTTCGTACCTCCAAGATATATATGACTAAAAGCTATGACACCCATATATTAAAAACATTCCATACATTTACATCAATTTATGTTTTTTTACGTTGACGCAATATCTTTGATATTTGACTTTTCTAGGTTAGCATGCACCCAATAACAAAAGAACTGACATCAACTCGGTTTATTATGCACATTTTGATTAATTCTCGGCTGATTGTTTCTCATGGTTATACTTCGCTCCCAATATATTCGTACCCAGTAGAGATTAGTCAAGAAATGCAGTTAAAGCAAATTTAATATTGCAACAAACATTTAGAGCTGAATGCTTGAAAAAGGCAAATGATTTTGAATAAAATACACAGGAACGGTATCTTTTGAAGCGGCAAAAAATTCCCTTTACGTTTTTCTTTTTTTTTTAGTTTTATTAAGTTAATTGTGTGTTTGTTTTACTCGATTATATTTGTGTGTTCGCTTAGAAATAAATGATCACATCAAAGGATTGGCAGTGCAATGTGGATTATTTGGTGTGCTTCTCGTATTGCTTTATAAAAATAAATAAAGTTTGGGGCTAAACGCCATAAAGGTGGCACGGTAGTATTTCCTGACCCATAAGGGATAATGATAGCCATTTTAGAATTTTCACCACTTTCTAACACTGCTAAAAATTCTACATTCACATTTAACTGAAGTACTTTCATTTTACTATTCAGAAATGAATTTGAATATGTATCATGACCGTTTACTTTTTTTGCTATCTTTAAGAACCTAAGGCAACTAGTGCTTTTAGGTCTTTTATCGTGCAGTGAATACAAAATTTAAAAAAATTCTCAAAAATTCATTTTCATCTGTATGTAAAATTATTTCATATTTTTCTGCACCTGATTCATCCCTCAGTTTGGAAAAGTATGTTCAGCTGATACTGTATTTTCTGTCCAATCATAATGTTCAGATACATTGACTTAAGTAGGGTACACAAAAGAGCAACCTAAATTCTGGAATGCAAATACTACCGTGCTACCTTAACCAAGACATTTCAAACTTGAAATCAGTCATGACACCTATGATGCATAGCCTTCTTATTATGTAACATATTACAATAAGGAATACTAGTCTGCACTTATTTCTTACCAAAAAAAAATGAAAGATTACACATCTACCCCAGCTGGCAGATTTTCACTTTTTTATCATCTTACCATTTTTACTTAAGGAGTGAACAAAATCCAAATATATGATGTTTCAAATCAACACAGAAGTCAAACATGGTGATACAGGAGGAATTATTGGATTGCCAACTCTATTTATAGTTAATCTGACAGAAAGAAACAGTTTAAGCACCAAATCATGAAAAATGATATTAAAGTCCATTCCACATTTTACAGCATGCCTTACATTACTTTAAGCATTCTCAGATTATGAAGGCAGCACAACAAGATTCTTTAGATGGCAGTTAACTATTATTCTAAAATCTTTTTGACAATATATGTACTAGAATATATCTCTAAGTTGACTGTTTGTCTATTTCTCATGTATGCATTAAGTTAAATTATGTCCCCTTACATAATCATTTTACCTTTATTGTGCTTTTCATTGTCAGAAAATCAAAACAATTAATGACATTTGCATGGAAAATGAATAAACTATTTAATCTTGCTGATAAACAGTCATAATTACATTCTTTGTCAAAAGAAAATGTCTTGTCAGTGTAAAGAAACCCCTATTGCTATCTCTATTTCAGCCAAATATGAGGGCTAAATGAATAAGTAAGGACCCCTTAACCACTTGCTGGTTCCAAAAAAGCTCATACTGGTGTCATGTTACCACAGAACTACAAATTAAATCTAAAGAAAACTAGTAAAGCTGTACTAGTGTGGAAAAAAATAAGAAATTATGCAATTTATTTATTTCGGTGAAAATAATAGGATGTACAGGCAAAAAAAATGTCGCGTCTCAAATTCCAGTGGTTGCACATGTGTCAGACACTGCGAAAAATTAAAGCGAGCATTTATAATTAAAAATGTATTGCAAGTTACATAAAAATAATGAAGTTCTACTTTCTAGGTAAATTTTTACTTTATTACCCAAAGATCAGGCAAAATTTGCTGAATCAGCAATTTTCACTCCCAGGGGTGGAATTTAAGGGCTGTTTTTATCATAGTTGCCCTTAATCAACTTTTTATTGATAAACTTACAAATTGCATAGGTAAAAAAAAATCCTTCATTGATTTAGTGTAAACATGTATACCCCCCTTAAGGTGGCACGGTAGTATTTTCTGACCCATAAGGGATAATGATAGCCTTTTTAGAATTTTCACCACTTTCTAACACTGCTAAAAATTCTACATTCACAGTTAACTGAAGTACTTTCATTTTACTATTCAGAAATGAATTTGAATATGTATCATGACCGTTTACTTTTTTTGCTATCTTTAAGAACCTAAGGCCACTAGTGCTTTTAGGTCTTTTATCGTGCAGTGAATACAAAATTTAAAAAAATTCTCAAAAATTCATTTTCATCTGTATGTAAAATTATTTCATATTTTTCTACACCTGATTCATCCCTCAGTTTGGGAAAGTATGTTCAGTTGATACTGTATTTTCTGTCCAATCATAATGTTCAGATACATTGACTTAAGTAGGGTACACAAAAGAGCAACCTAAATTCTGGAATGCAAATACTACCGTGCTACCTAAAGATCCCACGGTGTACCACTTGATACATACAAGTCTAAATTGAAAACAACGTTCAAACCTATGATTGCGTTAGATAAAAACCGCAATTTTTATACGTGTGTATGCAAAACAAATTTCTTGATAGAGGGGTCTAATAACAGCACAAACAACATTTTCCAAAAGACCAAAAAAGTTTTTAAAAAGGATATTTTAACAAAACGCATTTGACTAACAGATCGAACAACAGATGTTCTTAAACCCTGTTGACTGCTATTGGCGATTGCCAAATAAACGGATCACAAGATGTTACAAAATGGATCTTTTAAAATTATTAATTTAATACCATACAGAAAAGAATAAGATGGTATACCGCAAACAAAAGGTGCAAAAATTAGTACACCATATCAGGATTTCGACAATTAAAGTCTCTTCAGTGATGTTAGGGATCGAAACGGTATTTGGAAGGCCATATAATTTACCTCAATTTAGGATAGACTCTTGAATTTTGAAGAGTCGAAATAAAATATTAGAACTTGATATATATATATATATATATATATATATATATAAGTCTAGAGATTTGCACAACGATACTAATATAAGATGGTATTATACGAAGATGTTGTTAATAAATCGTGTTGACAAACATTTCGGCTTAACAAATAGCCTTCTTCGGTGTCAATTATTTTAACAATACAGTATTGTTAAAATAATTGACACCGAAGAAGGCTATTTGTTAAGCCGAAATATTTGTCAACACGATTTATTAACAACATCTTCGTATAATACCATCTTATATTAGTATCGTTGTGCAAATCTCTAGACTTATATAATTTTTTTTCCTTATCTGCACAGTATCGTCTATTCTAGACGATCCGGTACATAGTAAATTTGCTGGTTGGTCCTTTTTATAGACTTATATATATATATAACCAGTCTAAAAGGGTACAACATCACAAAAAAATGACAATAAACGAACAAATGTAACTATAAATATTTCGGATAACAGATATTCTTCATCAGTATGAGCACGATGTAAAATGAATCAGATCAATCTATTCTGATTTTTAAACTATAGCAATCTTGAATTCTATACAATAAAAAAAGTGAAACAGTTTCACCCGAACATCATATGTAGAGACGCTAATGAATTTTTTTAATTTCCAAAAAACGACTCAAAGACATGCCTTAAATGAAAATAGTAATTAGAGATGTGAACTGGCACAACTCTAAAATTCCAAAATGACGTCAATTAAGATGTAACAACAACTGCGTGTAAATACATTCCCCAAAAAACAGCACTGATCGATATAAGCTGGTAAAATATGTCAAACAGATGCTGCGTATTTATCATCCCAAATAAATAGCAGTTTTATAATGAAAAGAAAAAATAATAGTAAATTTGGGCTAAGGTTAAAAAATTGGACGTGGATGCGTACTTGTACATCCCTACCAAATGAAAAGAACCCTGGTATTTAAACTAGTAAAATTAAAAAAATTCCAAAAGAATCCTTAAAACTGTAAGGGTCAAGTAAGGAAGCCGGAGTGACTGGAAACAAATGATGTCAGGAAAATGTACACTATATTTTGTAATGTAACTTGCAAAACACAGAATGTTGTATACCTTCTTCAGTGTCGATGTGGCATGCAGTATATTGGCGAGACAGAACAGCCATTCAACAAACGCATGAATGGTCATCGAAGTGACTACACCTGCAAGCCCGACCTCCCCGTAAGTCGTCATTTGAGATCACCTGGGCACGCCCAAGCTGATCTCAAAAACCTTACAATCACAATCATAGACCACAACGAGGGTTGGTCAAGGGCCGAAAGACTTGCTCGGGAAAGGTTTTGGCTAAGAAAGCTAAGGACAGTTTCCCCAGAGGGCATAAATGAAAAAAACATAGAATGAGTCACTCATTTTCCCTACCATCACTCATTTTCCTGACATCATTTGTTTCCAGTTACTCCGGCTTCCTTACTTGACCCTTACAGTTTTAAGGATTCTTTTGGAATTTTTTTAATTTTACTAGTTTAAATACCAGGGTTCTTTTCATTTGGTAGGGATGTACAAGTACGCATCCACGTCCAATTTTTTAACCTTAGCCCTTATTTACTATTATTTTTTCTTTTCATTATAAAACTGCTATTTATTTGGGATGATAAAGACGCAGCATCTGTTTGACATATTTTACCAGCTTATATCGATCAGTGCTGTTTTTTGGGGAATGTATTTACACGCAGTTGTTGTTACATCTTAATTGACGTCATTTTGGAATTTTAGAGTTGTGCCAGTTCATATCTCTAATTACTATTTTCATTTTAGGCATGTCTTTGAGTCGTTTTTTGGAAATTTAAAAAATTTATTAGCGTCTTTACATATGATGTTCGGGTGAAACTGTTTCACTTTTTTTATTGTATAGAAATCAAGATTGCTATAGTTAAATAATCAGAATAGATTGATCTGATTCATATTACATCGTGCTCATACTGATGAAGGATATCTGTTATCCGAAATATTTATAGTTACATTTGTTCGTTTATTGTCATTTTTTGGTGATGTTGTACCCTTTTAGACTGGTTATATATTATATTTTGTAGTGTACTGTATCATATTTATATGATCCATCGACCCGTAAGATTTGTCGTTGGCTATTATTCAGTCATATATATATATATATATATATATATATATATATATAAACAACACCTACAGATATTAAGGTGATTAATTGTCTCTTAACTTGCCTAATGCTGCCGATTTTTCTAAATTTACGAAAAGTATTTATCAAACACGTTATAAAAGAGGGACGAAAGATACCAGAGGGACAGTCAAACTCATAAGTGGTTATAAAAGAGGGACGAAAGATACCAGAGGGACAGTCAAATTCATAAATCTCGGAAAAAGAAATTTCAGCGGAAACATAATGGTTAATTTATAACAACTTATTTTTTTCCTAATTGGTATTATCCTTTTCGTAATGAGGATATTTTGTCTACTCCATCTTATAGAGTTTACATTTCTAATTGGTTCAATACCCATGTGTTTGCAGTGAAATCTCATATTGAAATGAATGGAATGTATATTCATTGTTTAAACAAAAAATTAATACATAAATACAGATATGTTAAAGCTTTAACAACATTTAATCACACATATAGGGAATTATTGTGGTGGTAAGATATTACTTTTATCAATTTCCAAAAAAAGGTCTTTCATTCCTAGCTCTTAATGACAAGAGTATCTATAAAAGAAATAGGCACAATAAGATTGTCCTTCCAATTTTTATTTGTTAAATAGACTTTTTGATAAGTCTTTTAAAAGGATATATGAGTATACTTTTGTTGTGAAATCATCGCATCTTCTATTTCTAGGTATTAACCTCGATTCTTCAAAATTGGCTTTGAGCAATGCAAAAGATTGTTCTTGTCTGTTAATGAAGATACTCTTTTCATATCTAAATTGAAGTACAGCGGTTTCTTTAAGTGTCTAAGGAGGGCCGTTCTATATAAGGATAGTTTAAGTACTTTGTCGAAATGCGTATCTGGTACAATATATTTGGTACCGTTAACATGGTTAACAATGTCGATGTTATCTACTATGTACATTTTAAGAAAGAGTACAATAAATTACATTTGAAAAAACTAGGGTGGACGCAAAATATGTAGCCTTCTAATTCTTATTTGTAAGAAAAAAAGTAATTTCTATCTGAATTATATTCTAAGGTTAATTATACAAAAAAGAAATCATTAAAAAAGACAAATCTTTTAAATTACAAAACAAATATACCTTTTAACTGACTTTATTAAAAGAAACAGATCGAACATGGTTGTGAGCGCTTAACTCCACCATTAACCTAGAACAGTTGTTTTACAGTACAATAATAACAAAACTATATAAAGCAGTTGAAAAAGGCTTGACTCATTTGATAGGTTCTAAGCACAAAAACAAAATAAGAAAGACACAAAATACCGATCAAAGAGTACTCTCAGTTGCTAAAAGCTAGTACAAAGTTCAATTCCAACTAATAAATAAATCTTGTTTTCTAAGACTAAAAAGGCAATCAGTACAAGTGCTTTACTACTTTTGAACTATTAAAAGCTCGCTTTGATCCTTCATAATCGATATTCCGGGACTATGTAAATGTGTTATATCTGTCTTACCCTTCATAGTATCATTGTTTCTATTAAGATTGTCATTTTGTTTAATCTTTGTTGTTACTTCGGCACCATTTTTTCCACTTTTCTTTAATCTTTGTTCGCGCATACTTTCTGCAATAAAAATTACCAACAAAGCTTAAAAAAAATAATTTAAAAAGCAAATCATAGACGGATATATGATAAGAACCATCATGTGGCCCCCGAAATTGCAAAAGTATTAAGATTAGTAGTATTTAAGACTTTCAAAATTATGTTTATTTCATTGATAAATTAATAGATTAATATAATATGGACATAGTACACAAAATGCACTGGTTATGTCACTGTGACGTCATATACATGTTCAAATTTGCCTAAAAATGGCTTTGAACACAATGGATATTAAGCTTTACCGAAAAAGAAAGATTTCACACACACTGACATGTTTATAAAAAACATGCTGTAGCAAAATTTTTTTTGGTTAAAGGCTTTGCTCATATTTGAATATCAATAACAAGATCTAGGAAAGAGGCTATTTCTACCGTTTTTCAGTTTTGCATTAAATTCAATAAGTTTGAATCCGTAATACTTATAGGTGAGACAAAATTTGAAACTATGAATACCAATATCTATCAGATTAATGTTTTTAAAACACATTAAAAATGCTATTTGGTAGATTTATTTAAGTGTTTTTTTTCGAATTCAAGAGACCAAAGAGACCTTTGTATACATTCGACCTTTGTATTAATTCTTTTTTATGTTATTCTTTAAGACCTATCAGGACCAACAACAGCATAAAAAGAACTCTAATTTGACACTGTTGTGGTTAAAAAACATTCTAATTTTATCCTATACAAGGCTATAACATAAGTCATTTACTTGTCTTTACACAGCCATTATATATTTGAGCAGTTCTGATATAGACGTGTCATACTGCTTTTTATAAATACGACTCCTGTTTCTACAATACAATATGAAAAAGTAAACCCAAATTCAGGGCACAGTAGTTTACCAATTTTCAAATTCTCGTAAATCGATTCGGAAGAGACAAATTAAGGTAACAAATAAAAGGGAATTGAACTGAAATCTAAAAGAGAGGCGAAAGAAACCAGAGGGGCATTCAGACTCATAAGTCGAAAATAAACTTACAACGCCGTGACAAAAACAGAAAAATGACCAAAAGACATACAATAGTACACAAAAAACAACATAGAAAACTAAAGACTAAGCAACAAGAACACCACCAAAAACTGGGGATGATCTCAGGTGCTCCGGAAGGGTAAGCCATTCCTGCTCTACATGTGGCACCTGTCGTGTTGCTAATGTTAGTACAAACCCGGTAATAAATCTAATTCGGTAGGTCACAATAGGGAAAAGGGGACAAGATTGTAGTTACGACATTAGGAACATATCCGCTATCATCTATGAAACGGATATTCCATAACGGCCAACGAACTCGTGATGGCTCGTAAAAGGATCTAGACCGGTAGTGTCGTCAGGATAAGTGTCTCCTATCCAAAATATATAAAAGGAAAAACACAAATGGCCACAATTGTCTATGTTCAAGAAATCCTGTCTAAAATTTTACATACGTTAAAAAGTGGTACTGAATGCGTTTGATACAATGCATACTAGTAGAAACGTAGGTAAAGGGTTAATTTAAAGAATACAACACTTCAATTTAACCAAAATGTGTTGAAACGAAGCATTTTTGACTTTTAAAAAGAAAAAAAAACCTGTAATACTTTTTGACAGAAATAGCTTTTTTTTTTTACTTTTTACGTCCAAGTCGAGGGTGGTATATTTGATACAAACTATGAATATATTTGCTCACATTACAATAAGATGTGAAGATTGGTTCAATGTGAACTTACCTGTACAAAAAAACAACAATGTTTTGCACGTTTCTTTCGTACAGTTTTTGTTTTCATAACCATTTTTACATGGAAACTTTGAATGCTCCACCAAACATTGATTAGTTGGACTGTCATACCAGGCTAGATATTATGAAATCATATGAAAGGAAAAATAAATTTATATTACTCATAGAATGATTATTTTCTGGCTAGGACGACATTAGTTTTTTTCCAAAACCTTCCCCAATCACTTTTTATTTTAAGTGATTTTAAAACTACCATATGAATAAACAGTGGAAACAAGTACAACCAAGACGTCTGTCTTTAACTTCTTTTTACCACAGTAAGTGTTGACTATTAATTGTAGGTCGAAAACTATACTATATATACTATCCATTTTGTATGTTACATCAACTGATTGATTGTTGGTGTTTAAACCCTAACAGAAAAAAAAAATAATGAAGGATATTAAATGAACATGCAATGAAAATAATTAACCAAAGGATCTGGATAAATGGATGGAGCAGGACCTGCTTACCCTTTCGGAGCACTTAAGATCATCCCCTGTTTTTGGTTGGGTTCGGGTTTAGTTTTCCATGTTGGTTTTTGTAAACAGTTGTTTGTCTTTTGGTCGTTTTTCGTTATTAGCCTGGTATTGTCAATTCGTGAGTTTGGATATCCCTTTGGTATCTTCCGCCTCTTTTTTTTAACACAAGGAGCACAAACTGTGACTCCCGCAAGAAATATATTGAGAATGGGGAAAAGGTACAGCCTAGTTCACTAAAGGTCATCTTTGCATGACTAAGTTGAAACATAAGTTATAAAATAATTTCCTAAGTTATCAAAGTGGAATTTTAAATTGTTTTTAAAATCTTTTCAGTACAGACGCACTGAATACTGAGCTCTTTGACCAACACTCCAATATACCAAAAGTATAGATCCAGTACTAGTAAATGAAATTAACACTATATAAATTGCATGCGTACGAAGTGCTTTTCTGGATGTTTTTCATTAAGAAACACTCAAACTTTAACATTTTAAAGCCAGGGAGTTATAAAAACGTAGAAAAAATATGAGCTATCTGACCAAAAAGGACATATCAGGGATTAATCTAAGGTCAACTTTGCCTAATTCTTAAATTCTGAATAATTTCTTTATTTATCAAAGGGAGTATTTATAAAATTGTTGAAAACATGTCAATACCAAAAAGAAGAACAACAAAAATACTGAACTCCAAGGAAAATTCAAAACGGAATGTCCCTTAACAATTGCCAAACTCAAAAGCTCAAACACATCAAACGAATGGAAAACAACTGTTATATTCCTGACTTGGTACAAGCATTTCCTTATGTAGAAAATGGTGGATTAAAAAGCACTGACTACTGAGCTGAGATCAGCTGATGATTCCCACGGGTAACTTTCATTAAAAGTCAATGTACAATGTATAAAAGTCAATGTACAATGTATGATTTTTTAACTGAAAAACTGCATACTGAAAAGACGGTTATCTTGACTATACATTGGTTTTTAAGGATGGTACAATCTCATAGATCATACGACCAGAATTCAGAAATTTATACGGATTATTTTAACATTTGTAAAAAATAATTATTCTGCACATTCAAGCTCAAATTCATACAAATCTTTTACTTTAAACAGAAAAGAGAAAAAGTTGATATTTCTGTACAACCGTCATGGATCTTATAGGTCTTATAAAAAATTAATAAGCATATGACGTTTTCTCTTTAATTAGCAAGAACAATGGAACAAATTTCATTGTTTATATCTTGAAAAAGAACGAAACAACAAATTCAAACTGTGTCGAACTTTCAGATGTTTAATACACAACCAAAATTAACTCCATTAACGATCATTGAAATTCATCTTAAAAGATTTGCAAACTATATTAAAGCATAATAGTCGATACGGTTTATTCTCGTAGTTCGGTTCTCTAACCATCTTCCGGACAAAATAAAATTCAGTAACAGGGTATCTTTAAATAGAAGACAAAAAATAACAAACTATAAATTTGATATGGACAAAACCCAAACTTTTAAGGCCGCGGATGTATAAAAATGCTTAAGGACTTATATTAACAAACAAAGAACATACAGAAATTGCCAAACCATCTAATGTCAGCCTTTGCTTGAGAGATTTTAAGCCTTAGTTTCTTAATAATGTCTAAACATTTCACCGGAAGATAAAACGAGGCAATATCGTAAACGTTAATGTGGATATAATTTAAGACAAAGAGGTTAAGACATTCCTTCTCAAACGACTCTATCTAAAATGAATACGAAAGTTTGTTGGAATAACTAAAAAGAAGAGACCATATTTTGACCAGTAAGGTCGAGCACAGATTTTACTTGATAAGACTCGACATTATCTCGAAAGTACTTAACTGTACTCGACTTTGGTCTCGACTTTACTTAATAAGTCTGATTCAGTATTTGATAATCTTGGTGTAGTCTGTAATGGTCTCGACAAAGGCTCGACCAATCCCGAACTGTCTCGACCAGTCTTGACTCAGTCTCGACAAATCTCGATCTGTCTTTACCAGTCTTCACCTGTCTCGACCAGTCTTGACCTGTCTCGACCAGTCTTTACCTTCAAATCTAGTCTTGACTGGTCTGAATCATCCCATCTAACTCAATTATATATTGATCTTACACAATTTAAGGTAACTTGGTAGTTTGGTTCATTGTTGTTAAATTAAAGGATTTAATTCATAGGTAAAAAAGCAAGAATTTTCAGTTTTGATTAAACTCAGATAGTCATTTTCAATTATTTCTATAACTTTTTCAAATCAACTTTGATTTTCATAAAACTCTAAAGCTATCTCAATTAAATGTTGATCTTACAGAATGCTAGGTTGTTTGGTAGTTTGTATTTTGGTGTATTACTGTCAAATTTCAGGACTTAGTTAATAGGTACAAAAAAGCTAAAATTTTTAATTTTGACTAAATTCAGATAGATACTTATAATTTAAATACTTAAATTTGACAGCAATAAACAAAATTACCAAATAACCTGGTATTTTGTAAGATAAAAATATAATGGAGATAGCTGTAGATTTTGATGAAAATCCAAGTTGCTTTGAAATAGTTAAAAAAAAATTTAAAGATGACTATCTGAATGTAGTCCGAACTGAAAATTCTAGCTTTTTTTACCTTGATTAATTAAATCCTTAAATTTGACAGCAATATGCCAAACAACATAACAACCTACGATTCAGTAAGATCAATATATAACTGAGATTGCTGTTTAGTTTTATGAAAATCCAAGTTAATTTCAAAAAGTATTAAACAAATTTAAATGTGACTATCAGAATTCAGTCCGAACTGAAAATTCTAGCTTATTTAAAATTACCTATCAATTATATCCTTATTTTTTTCAGCAATTAACCAAAGTACCAAACAAGAATGCATTCACTAAGGTCAATATATAACTGAGATAGCTGTATAGTTTAATGAAAATTCAAGCTGATTTGAAAAAGTTATAAAAAAATTTAAAAATGACTATTTGAATTTAGTCCGAACTGAAATTCTAGCTTTTTTTTACCTAGATTAATTAAATCCTTAAATTTGACAGCAATACACCAAACTACATAACAACCTGGAATTCAGTATGATCAATATATAACTGAGATAGCTGTATTTTTTTAAGAAAATCCAAGTTAATTTGAAAAGGTAATAAACAAATTTAAAGGTGACTATCTTAAATCAGTCCAAACTGAAAATTCTAGCTTTTTTTACCCGTTAATTAAATCCTGGAATTTGACAGCTTAAACCAAACTCTCAAACAACCTGGCATTCTGTAAGATCAATGTATAATTGAGATAGCTGTAGAGTTTTATGAAAATACAAGTTGATTTAAAAACGTCATAGAAATAATTAAAGATAACTATCTGAGTTTAATCAAAACTGAAAATTCTTGCTTATTTTACGTATTAATTAAATCCTTTAATTTGACAACAATGAACCAAACTACCAAATAACCTGGAATTTTGTAAGATCAATATATAATTGAGACAGATGGGCTGATTTAGACCAGTCAAGACTAAATTTGAAGGTCGAAACTGGTCGAGCCTTTGTAGATACCATTTCAGACTACACCAAGATTATGAAATACTGAATCAGACTTATTAAGTAAAGTCGAAACCTAAGTCGAGTACAGTTAATTACAGTTAAGTACTGTCGAGATAATGTCGAGTCTTATCAAGTAAAATCAGTGCAAAATATGGTCTTTTCAGACTGTGAGCAGTTTGTAGTGTCTATATTTATAAGTGCTGCTAATGAGAAAGAACTGATAAGCACACTAAATTTATTAAAAAAATGAAAAATTCAAATAATTGACAACGCAAAAATTCTATAGAAATTAGTTTAAAGTTTAAAAAAAAAACCCAACCCAAATGCTCTCTGTATTAAGAATACTATTGGAACTAAAATCTTAAATATCAAAATATACTCTAGTATCAGCTAGTTTTTTTATTGTTTGTTTTACTATAACGACGTATGGTCTAGGTCGGTAAAGGGTGAGGTTTGTGGGCTCTTATACTGGTTTAATCACACAACATGTTCCGTCTGTTCGAAATCAAACTATCGCGACAATGATTTGTTCTTTTTTTGTTTTTACGGCTAGTTTCTTTGAAGAGCAGCATGTTGGTGATTGGTGTGGTCTTTTGTTCTTTAAAATTTAAGTATGTCCTGTGATCCTCTTTTATGCATTATATCATTTAAACAGTATTAGTCCAAACGAGAACTATATTATCTCGTGTCTAGGATATCCTTGTTTACACACAATTGCACTTGATATTGTGTGACTTTAAAGCGTCAGCAGTAGGAGAAATTATTCCTTTGGCGTGAATTCACTTTAAAACGAATAGACCCAAAAAATGACCGGATATAGATATTTGGTCATGTAGGACTTCTCCTGACAGACGGGAAAACCATTGACGAAATGAGGCGTCCATTTGACTGTGATGGATGTATAAATTCGCAGCCACGCGTGTAAGAATGGAAACGTTAAATTGTATGCCTCACAAAGAGAAAGTGCCACGCTCTCTGCACGTCAAAGACCTCTTGCACCAACCGTTTGAGGGGTCCGTAGGTGGCCTGTTGAACTGCAAACATTTTTCCCTTATCCAACATACTTTTTCCCCCAGTGGCAGTACAAATGTCCAGCCCTTCTTCCCACATCGCAAAATCTACCTATTGCATTTTTTGTTAATAGTTTCACTTCATAAATATTCATGAAAAATAATTCCCACTGGACGTTAAGCGATCATCAACCAATCAGTCATTCAATCAATACGAATACAGGGACAAAGAGATGCGGCCAATTTCCCCGGAATTTATTTCACACAAGGCCTTTTTTCTAAAAGTCCTTTCTATTCCTAAATTCACAGCAGGATATTTTGAGCAACACCAATATGCTATCAAAGGTAAAGCTTTGTCTTATGAATAAAAGCAGATATGGAATATATGTCAATGAGACAGCAACCCTAACATGCATAAGACACTTAGTGTCTTTCAGATTCAAATTTGTTCATTTTGGTTAAGGATTCCTTCGGTGCAATTTTACAAGAAATGTACAATTTATAATTTTGTTCTGAAATAGTCATCCACGGTAATGTGTAACATTGAAACGACTTTGTTTTTATGAAAAACCTATTTAATACAGTATATTTTATACTCTCTGTAATATATTGATAACAGAGAGTTTTAAAAACGTTTCGATTTCGACCCGGTGAGTGAAAGAAATTCAGTGTAAATTGATACCAACCGTTCGTAAGGAATGCATACAATTTCCGTTAGAATGCCCACCATGTTTTGGAATATCGAACTAAACAATTACATTATGAATATTAATATCCAGTATATACTTGTCAACAAAAGTAACGATACACAAGTTTGAACTCCAATTTATCATAAAATATGATGAATAGGAAAACTGTTAAATTATCCAATGAAAAACATTCATTTGCTAAGCAAATGAATATGATTAAAAAAATCTGAGCAGACCATGTTGAAGTTTAAAGTTTTAGGTTCTAATATCAATTTTTGAATTTTTGGGTGAAAATACGATTTTTGAAATAAAACAAATTGCAAAAAAATCGTGTATTTGCCTTAAATCAATGGTTTTGATAAGAAAATAACACTGTAAATATAAAACCAATTGGGCAATTATTTACCTTGGTACAGTGTATCAAATTTGATTATATATGGAAAATGCATTGCCTTGTATCGTTTCTTTTGTTGACTAGTATATTAACTACCTTAATATATATGCGCCTAGCTTGCTATTCATATCTGTGTTTGTTTCTTCTCTCTTACGGAAACTAGATAGATAAATGTCAATTGTTTTGAATGGAATTTGGCGGAACAATCGGCAGACTCTGCACTACATCGCTCTTAAAAGTACTCTTGTGTCATTCCATTTGTATGTATATTTTTGTACGTATGTACTGTCAAATCAAATATAAATGGTTATAACTATAAACAGTTATCAGTAATATGCTTACCTCTTTGCATAAATTTCTTTATAATTTTCATACAGCCTTTTTCTTTATGGTATTTTTCATAAAAGCACGAAAACAACCCCTCGCTGTTATAATGTCCTTTGCAATCCACTCTTTCTTCGTTAGCTCTTTGTGCTAATTTTGAAATAAAAATGTGAAATTATTCCAAATAGACAATATATGAATATTTGATTATCAACCATTAATGAAATTATTCCGGAACAACTGTTTTCCCCTAAGATTCCATAGATCCATATGGAACGTCTGCTTAATTGTTCTGGTAAAGCCCATTTGTGAAACAAAAGAAAAAAACTCCATAAAAACAGAAGAAAAAGTCTTTGCTACTTAGGAAACAACAACATAATAAATAAAAGTAAGAATTAGTATAAACAGCTTAGTATTAGTACGATATAATTTATATTGACAAGAAATGTTTTATGTTATTGAAAACAAAACTTTCGGAATTGTACAAAGTATTTTTTTTTATAACAAAGTTCCTCAATTAGAACAAGATCATAGAATTTATCAAAAACAGGCGAAATTGCTTTACTACACAAAAATATTTGTCTTTTCCCGAACTCTAATGTCCAAGAATGTCTTTCTTCGTTTAAAAATTGTCCTCTCGAAGGTGAGTTACTTTACATGTTATAGTCACAATGCTTTAAGTGTTTTCTGGGCCCGTAGTAATCTCTCTTCTGTTATTTTATTTGCTTTTGAGATCTCGTAGTGTTTTGTGTTTTTCTGTATGAAAATTTATTTCCCATTGCCACACAATATGTACTTAAAAAATGTGTGTTGCGCAGTATTCAGACATGTTTAAATCATTTAAGACAAGCATTCTGTATGTGCCTGTACTACGTCAGGAGCCTGTATTTCAGTGGTTGTCGTTTTGTTTCTGTGTATCATATTTGTTTTTCTTTCATTATTTTGTACATAAATTAGGCCGTTAGTTTTCTCGTTTGAATTGTTTTACATTCATCATTTCGGGGCCTTTTATATCTGACTATGCGTTATGGGTATTGCTCATTGTTGAAGGCCGTACGGTGACCTATAGTAACTAATTTCTGCGTCATTTGGTCTCTTGTGGAGGGTTGTCTTGTTTGCAATTATACCACATCTTTTTTTATATTATAGTTCATTCACTCACCATTTCCATGACATTCAGTCAATATCCGGAAAATGATAACCAAGTAAAGACTGTCCATTTCAGAAGATGAACCTAGGAGAATAACTCTCTGTAATTAAACATAAAACATATTGATAAAATGCAAATATAATTTGTACTATGTGCTTTTCAAATTTCCGCAAAATTTAATTCATGGGAAAGTGCAGGTTTAAAACAATCATGAAGTATTTTTTCTAACGCGGAAATAAAGATTTATTAAAATAGTTATCCTGGAGATTATAGTTAAACCCATTTCAACGAAACAAAAAATATCACCATACTTGAACAAAACTTTTTATGATTTTTTTTATGATAGATCAACAATATTTTCTTCTTCATGGAAACGATATTATTTTTTGATCTGTCACCACAACTTAACCAAAATATGCAAGACGTCTTTTGGCTGACATATTAACCACATATCCTTTTAATCATATTATCCAGTCACTTGAAGTACTCTCATTATATTTACTATACTATATATAAAAAAAAATGTTGGGTCGGCAAATACAACAAAAAATTCAAGATTAGGGAGAGACATACAAATCATGTGAATACACCGAACCCCGATCCAATCCTCCTAATGCTAAAAGAGTTCATTATTCCATGTTTTATATCTACTAAACGCATTCTATTTTACCATAATTTCCATTTTGTCTGCGAATATCTGCATCAAAATAGATTTGGTCAAAATTAAAATTCCGCTGATTGGTTGATATTTTAGAAATATAAGTGACAACGCTTGATAACCATGTTTTATTCTATTAACTTGAACAACCTTGAGTTGTAATGGCTTAACAGCATTTTCAGATATAATGAATAAACTTTTCATGTTCTCGGAAACTGAATTGTGTATTATACTCACCTATATAAAACTAAAGAGATATGGTATGATCGTCAACTATCCACTCGAAGCCAAATGACGAGGATATAAGCAATTATAGATCACTGTACGGTTTATATAATGTGCAAAAGTATATAAAAATCTCTACATGAAAAAATGTGAAACAGTTCAAACGAGAAAACCAACACAATTAACTGACGAACAGCAACAAGCGACAACCTCTGAATTACAGGCTCCTGACTTGGCACAGACACATGAGTAAAATCCCGTGTTTCAACATAATGTGGGCACTCAACTTTTCTCCCTAACCTGTGACATTAGTGTATCAACAGACAATAAAAACAAATAGTAAATTCAGGTCGGAAATTGAATTGTGTAATATATTCAACTCTATAAAATAAAAGAGATATGATATGATTGTTAACAATCCACTCAAAGCTAAACAGCTATACTGACAGCTAGTTCAAATAACATTAACGTTACTAAATTTATTCCATTATCTAAAATCGTTTCGAAATGTTATAACAGCAAACTTAAAGAGAACGATATCCGTATGTTCATGATTATACTCTCGGTCAAGCCATTTACAACTAAGAAATAAATTACGTTCTCCAAGATTAAAATTCGTTCGGTACACATCCAAAGGATTTATTATAAAGACTTCATAAACAGTCGAAGAAAATTATAACCATATGAATTGCCAAAATATTAGAAGAAAAAAAAATATTATAGACAGGATTTTGGACAATACGTTTTCATATGTTCAACTTTAAAATATGGGTATTAGTAGATAGTGTATTTCGTATCCAATCGTCGGCTTCTGATTCATTGATGCAAGAAAAATTCTTCTGTTCCGAATAATTCAAGCCTAATTAGGTAGTTGGAGTTAATCATGTAAAAAGGAATATTTCCTGTATTTAAATGTCAATCTGACTATGAGTCAAAGTGCGCAGTTCAAAGTTTTCTGGGTTGTTTTTTCCTTCCTTTTAGCAATAATTTGGATTTCATATCATTCTTCATAATATTTCTACAAAAAGGGCGAGGATGGAAGAAGCATTTTATTCTGTGTAAATTACTTACATACAAATCAATTTGTTTTTTCGGTCATGTGCTGGGCTTATATACAATTGTTTTAAACTGGCCAGTTTGTTATGTCTTTGCACTAAATACGTGTATAAAAAGTCACATGATATTTTGGATATGGTAATCACATGATAACCAAATTTGAATAGGATAATTAAATCGATAATTAACACTTCGATGCATGTTCTGTATTGCCTTTACAGAAACTGTTTTGAGGGTTTTAACTCTGGCAAAGCACTAAAACATATATTTCAAAATTAAAGTTCTAGGAGGTGGTCGTTAAATTTAAATGTAAAATGCTTAAAGTTTGAATAACATTGATAATATATAATCTGGATTTGGTGGAAAAAGGGGGGGGGGGGGGGTTATTCATTATTGTTTTCTTATATTTTTTAGGATGCTTTTTTTCTAAATCCTTTATCTAATTTGAGCATTTTCTCTTTTCTTAGTTTTTTTGATTTTTTTTTTCTGATCGTTTCGTTTTTGGCCCATCTATGTGCGATTTTGATCCACTATGCTTACATTTATTCTGTAAACGCCTTCCATACCCTCAGAAAAGGACTGCTTATATTTTGAATCCTACATTTCAGCTTCGAACTGTATATTGTTGCTGATTCTGAATACAAAAGTGCTTACCATTTACTTTTAAAAACTCCAGTTCCCTACACAAGTGCTTATAGCGATTACGATAATAAGTTCAGCAGGAAATACTAAAATTGCTTACCATTTTACTTTGATAAGTTTTGTAAACTGCACAACATAAATTTTTATATTCCTTTAGAAATAGATATGAGATAAGCACTAGCTTTAATAGTTTTTATGACAATTATACTGAAGGTTTTTTGTTAAATAACGGAACAAAAAACCATTTAGAATGTTTATATGCGATTGGTGCAAAATTTTAAGTGGTATTTCATATATTTCCTCATTGCTATATTTGATCATACTAAACTGTCAAGTAGGATCAAAGTTTTTTTGCTGTGTTTTAACTATATTGCATAACAATTTATAGAAGGAACATTGTAATTATAATTTACTTTACACAATACTAGCTCTATCATGTCTGTCCCACTGGAGACTTTCAGTCCCATAGAGTATTATTTGCTCATCAGTTAATGTTTCGCCAGGATTTAATGCTACAAATTTCAGGTAAAACTTTTATGTTATGAATTATTCGATGACCTAAAACTGAAATTTTTAATCAACTCCATCAGGCAATGCTAATCTTAGGTTTTGATGCTCCTAAATGGATCAAGCGAGGGGCGATAGATACCAGAGGGATAGTCAAACTCATAGATCGAAAAATAAACTGACAACGCCATGACTAAAAAATAAAAAAAGACAAACAGACAAATAATAGTACACAAGACACAACATAGAAAACTTAAAAACTAAGCAACACGAACCTCACCAAAAACTGGGGGTGATCTCAGGTGTTCAGGAAGGGTAAGCAAGTATTCCAAAAATAATTGGTATAACCCAACCGTCGTGGTTACTGAAATCGATATCATATGTTAACCTAAGTAAATGGTATTTTTTGGCACGCCTTAAAACCAATTCAGGTGGAACAAATAGAAGACAATCCTTTCTGACATGTATGATACGGGAACAGTTAAAATTAATTTCTATAACACATTTTGCTTAAATGATCTCATTAGGAATTACTACTCGTCCTTTTGCATTGTCTGCATCGTCATTGTAGTGAACAAGATTTTTAGCAAGTAATACCGTAAAGCAACATAATAAAAAAGGGTCAATCTAAGATAATAGTTGTTTGTTTACTTTTATCACAGGGTTGTGTGATATTGAAAATCATTTTGTAAAATCAAACTGTAACCTAACCGCCCAATTGAAACGATATTAGTGGTTCGAGATTTGATTTTTTTTAAAAGAAATCGACCTTTTCTTCGTAATTGACATCAGATGTTGGAGGAGGCCATGGTTGCTCAATAAACAAGGTTATTCAAGCGACTGAACGATACAGCTTTCAAACAAAATATGATCAGCTAAAAAAATATATACCTCTACTGGTGGACTGTTAGTCCTCGAGGGTATCACCAGCAGAGTAGCAGGTACTTTGGTAGTGGCATGGACAAAGGGTTATTGTTTTAATAAAATTTGTTGTTATTATGATATCATATTCTGTAAATCATGTAGAATTAATAAATGTCTCTCCCTCATGCATATCTCTAATACCTTGTCCGTGTTCGACTTTCTTTTGGTTCTTTGCTTCTCTCAGCTCTTTAACTTTTGTAGTATGTTTTTGAACTTTCAAATAATTTTGCTTCGAGAATCACCGAAGAAACATTAATTGTCGAAAAGCACATTTAGTGCAGAAAATTCGGGAACGTTAATGTAATTAATTTGATTGGTATCAGATATTGTAATATGTGTTTTCTGGGCCCGAAGTTTCCCGTACCCCTAGTAATCTCTCTTCTGTTATTTTATTTGCTTTTGAGATCTCGTAGTGTTTTGTGTTTTTCTGTATGAAAATTTATTTCCCATTGCCACACAATATGTACTTAAAAATGTGTGTTGAGCAGTAGTCAGACATGTTTAAATCATTTAAGATAAGCATTCTGTATGTGCCTGTACTACGTCAGGAGCCTGTAATTCAGTGGTTGTCGTTTTGTTTCTGTGTATCATATTTGTTTTTCTTTCATTATTTTGTACATAATTAGGCCGTTAGTTTTCTCGTTTGAATTGTTTTACATTTGTCATTTCGGGGCCTTTTATATCTGACTATGCGTTATGGGTTTTGCTCATTGTTGAAGGCCGTACGGTGACCTATAGTAACTAATTTCTGCGTCATTTGGTCTCTTGTGGAGGGTTGTCTTGTTTGCAATTATACCACATCTTTTTTTATATTATAGTTCATTCACTCACCATTTCCATGACATTCAGTCAATATGCGGAAAATGATAACCAAGTAAAGACTGTCCATTTCAGAAGATGAACCTAGGAGAATAACTCTCTGTAATTAAACATAAAACATATTGATAAAATGCAAATATAATTTGTACTATGTGCTTTTCAAATTTCCGCAAAATTTAATTCATGGGAAAGTGCAGGTTTAAAACAATCATGAAGTACTTTGTCTAACGCGGAAATAAACATTTATTAAAATAGTTATCCTGGAGATTATAGTTCAACCCATTTCCTCAACACAAAAAATATCACCATACTTCATCAAAATTTTTATAATTTTTTTATGATAGATCAACAATATTTTCTTCATGGAAACGATATTATTTTTTGATCTGTCACCACAACTTAACCAAAATATGCAAGACGTCTTTTGGCAGACATGTTAACCACATATCCTTTTACTCATATTATGCAGTCACTTGAAGTACTCTCATTATATTTACTATACTACATATAAAAGTAAATGTTGGGTCGGAAAATACAACCAAAACATTCAAGAGTAGGGAGGGACATACAAATCATGTGAATACACCGAACCCCGATCCAATCCTCCTTATGCTAAAAGAGTTCATTATTAATAAAATTGAGAATGGAAATGGGGAATATGTCAAAGAGACAACAACCTGACCAAAGAGCAGACAACAGCCGAAGGCCACCAATGGGTCTTCAATGCAGCGAAAAAATCCCGCACCCGGAGGTGGTCCTCAGCTGGCCCCTAACTAAAATTGTGTGCTAGTTCAGTGAAAATGGACGTCACACTAAACTCCAAAACATATAAATGAACTAAAATTAAAAAACATACTAGACTAACAAAGGCCAGAGGCTTTTGACTTGGAACAGGCGCAAAAATGCGGTGGGGTTAAAGATGTTTTGTGAGATCTCAACCCTCCCCTATACCTTTAGCCAATGTAGAATAAAGAAACACATAGCAATACGCACAGTACAACTCAGTTTAAAAGAAGTCCGAGTCCGATGTCAAAATAGGTAACAAAAGAAACTAAGCAAAATGACAATAATACATAAATGAACAAAGGACTGAAACCAGTTACTGAAATGCCAGCTCCAGACCTCAATTAAACTGATTGAAAGATTATGTCTTCATCATATGAAAATGAAGTACAATCCCTCCCGTAAGGGGTTTAGTATCATACCATCATAAAATATATGAGAAGAACATAACCCGTATCATGCCAACAACTGGTTTTAGAATAAATGTGTTTATTTCCGATGAATCAATATTTATACCTAAATATGCAATCCTTAATGACTTGACAACAGTATTGTAACTATATCCTTTCCGGAAAAGTCTGTTTAATGGTTTGGTTAGCTTTTGAGGTGAATGCCGACATTTTTGTGCTTTGTAAAGAATATTACCATGTTTTATATCTACTAAACGCATTCTATTTTACCATAATTTCCATTTTAGTCTGCGAATATCTGCATCAAAAATAGATTTGGTCAAAATTAAAATTCCGCTGATTGGTTGATATTTTAGAAATATAAGTGACAACGCTTGATAACCATGATTTTATTCTATTAACCTTGAGTTGTAATAGCTTAACAGCATTTTCAGATATAATGAATAAAATGTTCATGTTCTCGGAAACTGAATTGTGTATTTTACTCACCTATATAAAATTAAATAGATATGGTATGATCGTCAACTATCCACTCGAAGCCAAATGACGAGGATATAAGCAATTATAGATCACTGTACGGTTTATATAATGTGCAAAAGTATATAAAAATCTCTACATGAAAAAATGTGAAACAGTTCAAACGGGAAAAACCAACAAAATTAATTGACGAACAGCAACAAGCGACAACCTTTGAATTACAGGCTCCTGACTTGGGACAGATACATGAGTAAAATTCCGTGTTTCAACATAATGTAAGCACTCATCTTTTCTCCCTAACCTGTGACATTGGTGTAACAACAGACAATAAAAACAAATAGTAAATTCAGGTCGGAAATTGAATTGTGTATTATATTCAATTATATAAAATAAAAGAGATATTATATGATTGTTAACAATCCACTCAAAGCTAAACAGCTATACTGACAGCTAGTTCATATAACATTAACGTTACCAAATTTATTCCATAATTTAAAATTGTTACGAAATGTTATAACAGCAAACTTAAAAAGAACGATATCCGTATGTTCATGCCTGGGCTGATTATACTCTCGGTCAAGCCATTTACAACTAAGAAATGAATTATGTTCTCCAAGATTAAAAGTCGTTCGGTACACATCCAAAGGATTTATTATAAAGACTTCATAAACAGTCGAAGAAAATTATAACCATATGAATTGCCAAAATATTAGAAGAAAAAAATATATTACACAAGATGTTGGACAATACGTTTTCATATGTTCAACTTTAAAATATGGGTATTAGTAGATTGTGTATTTCGTATCCAATCGTCGGCTTCTGATTAATTGATGCAAGAAAAATTCTTCTGTTCCGATTAATTCAAGCCTAATTAGACATTTGAAGTTAATCATGTAAAAAGGAATATTTCATGTATTGACACATTACATCCTGTATTTAAATGTCAATCTGACTATGAGTCAAAGTGCGCAGTTCAACGTTTTCTGGGTTGTTTTTTCATTCTTTTTAGCAATAATTTGGATTTCATATCATTCTTCATAATATTTCTATAAAAAAGGGCGAGGATGGAAGAAGCATTTTATTCTGTGTAAATTACTTATATACAAATCAATTCGTTTTTTTTTTGTCATGTGCTGGGCTTATATACAATTGTTTTAAACTGGCCAGTTTTTTATGTCTTTCCGATCAATTGATCAGAACACTAAATACGTCTTAAAAAAACTCACATGATATGTTGAATATGGTAATCACATGATAACCAAATTTGAATAGGACAATTAAATCAATAAATAACTCTTCGATGCATGTTCTGTATTGCCTTAACAGAAACTGTTGTGAGGGTTTTAAGCTCTGGCAAAGCACTAAAACATATATTCCAAAATTAAAGTTCTAGGAGGTGGTCGTTTAATTTAAATGTAAAATGCTTAAAGTTTGAATAACATTGATATTATTGTCTGGATTTGGTGGAAAAAAAGGAGGGTATTCATTTCTGTATTCTTATATTTTTTAGGATATTTTTTTCTCTATCCTTTATCTATTTTGAGCATTTTCTCTTTTCTAATTTTTTGGGGTAATTTTTTCTTATTGTTTTGTTTTTGGCCCATCTATGTACGATTTTGATCCACTATGCCTACATTTTTTCTGTAAACGCCTTCCATGTCCTCAGAAAAGGACTGCTTATATTTTGAATCCTACATTTCAGCTTCGAATTGTATACTGTTGCTGATTCTAAATACAAAAGTGCTTACCATTTACTTTTAAAAACTCCCGTTCCCTTAACAAGTGCTTATTGCGTTTACGATAATAAGTTCAGCAGGAAATACAAAATTGCTTACCATTTTACCATTAACCTTTAAAAACTCACATGTGAAATACTAAAGTGCTTACCTTTTACTTTGATCAGTTCAGTACGAATTACAAAACTGCACAACATAATGTGTTATATTCATTTCGAAATAGATATGAGATAAACACTTGCTATACTAGTTTTTATGACAATTATACTAAGGTTTTTTGTTTAATAAGGGAACAAAAAACCATTTAGAATGTTTATATGCGATTGGTGCAAAACTTTAAGTGGTATTTCATATATTTCCTCATTGCTATATATGATCATACTAAACTGTCAAGTAGGATCAAAGTTTTTTATGTGTTTTAACTATATTGCAAAACAGTTTATAGGAGGAATATTGTGATTATAATTTACTTAACACAATACTAGCTCCATCATGTCTGTCCCACTGGAGACTTTCAGTCCCATAGAGTATTATTTGCTCATCAGTTAATGTTTCGCCAGTGTCAGGATTTAATGCTACAAATTTAAGGTAAAACTTTTATGTTATGAATTATTCGATGACCTAAAACTAAGATTTTCAATCAACTCCATCAGGCAATGCTAATCTTAGGTTTTGATGCTCCTAAATGGATCAAGAGAGGGGCGATAGATACCAGAGGGACAGTCAAACTCATAGATCGAAAATAAACTGACAACGCCATGGCTAAAAAATAAAAAGACAAACAGACAAATAATAGTACACAAGACACAACATAGAAAACTAAAGACTAAGCAACACGAACCCAACCAAAAATTGGGGGTGATCTCAGGTACTCCGAAAGGGTAAGCAAGTATTCCAAAAATAATTCGTGGTTACGGAAATCGATATCATATGTTAACCTTAGTCAATGGTATTCTTTGGCACGCCTTAAAACCAATTAAGGTGGAACAAATAAAAGACGATCCTTTCTGACATGTATGATACGGGAATAGTTAAAAATAATTTCTACGACACATTGTGCTTAAATGATCTCATTAGGAATTACTACTCGTCCTTTTGCATTGTCTGCGTCGTCATTGTAGTGAACAAAATTTTTTAGCAAATAATACCGTAAAGCAACACAATAAAAAAGGTTCAATCTAAGATAATAGTTGTTTGTTTACCTTTATCACAGGGTTGTGTGATATTGAAAATCATTTTGTAAAATCAAACTGTAACCTGAACGGCCAATAGAAACGATATTAGTGGTTCGAGTTTTTGATTTTTTTAAAAAAGAAATCGACCTTTTGTTCTCAATTGACATCAGATGTTGTAAAGGAGGAGGCCGTGGTTGCTCAATAAACAAGTTTATTCAAGCGACTGAAAACACAGCTTTCAAATAAAATATGATCAGCTAAAAATATATACCTCTACTGGTGGACTGTTAGTCCTCGAGGGTATCACCAGCAGAGTAGCAGGTACTTTGAAAGTGGCATGGACAAAGGTTATTGTTTTAATAAAATTTGTTGTTATTATGATATCATATTCTGTAAATCATGTAGAATTAATAAATGTCTCTCCCTCATGCTTATCTCTGATACCTTCCTTTTGGTTCTTTGCTTCTATCAGCTCTCTAACTTTTGTAGTAAGTTTTTGAACTTTCAAATAATTTTGCTTCGAGAATCACTGAAGGAACATTAATTGTCGAAAAGCGCTTTTAGTGTAGAAAATTTGGTAACGTTAATGTCATTAATTTTATTGGTATCAGATATTGTAATATCGTTGCTAGAAATATTACGTATTTGTTGAGTATCGGAAGACTAGGCATGGTTTAGATAATAAGCTAAATATATGATCAATAAATTCTGTATATGCAATATTCCATTTCGGCCCTGATATCATCCCTTGAACAATATTGAAACATTGAGCGAAAGTCCTCGGTTCATTATTGGGACATCGGGATATGGCTTCGGCACCGTAGCTCTTAAGTCCTTATGATATGTTTTTGACGGACCAAAGAGATACGGATTTTTCCCGTTTCAAAACGTTCGGAATTGCGACCAAAGTTCAGGTCGCAGTTATTTCCAAAAGTTTTATTGTGTATCGCCCATGCAAAGCTTTTTAATGTATATAGTTCGTTTCGTTAGATATTTTTCCATGATATGACGTACCGAATTATTTTTTAATATTCATTTCCTTGAAACTATTATCTAATTATTTCCTTTTTTATACGTCTCCGCCTATTCCGTTCAGCCATTATGAATCTCGCCATGACGTCATAAAAAACAACTTAAAGCCTCTTCCGAACATTTGAAAGTCCCTACTATGTACTGGTTACCTAAATTGCACAAAAAACCATTTAAATTCCGTTTCATCTCCGCATCTAGTAAGTGTTCTGCTACTAATCTATCAGTGCTTCTAACTACCTCCCTTACTATTAGAACTTGTTATTAACTTTTGTAATAAAGCTTATGAAAATAATGGTATTAATTATTTTTGGAGTGTTAAAAATTCTTTAGAGGTTTTAGATAAAATACATGCTTTTGATGGTCCTTTTAATTCTGTTGACAGTTATGATTTTTCTACTCTCTATACTACACTTCAACACAATCTTATCAAAAAAAAGTTTTCATATTTAATTAAATGGTCTTTTAAAAAATCTCATTACAAATTTATTTGCTGTAACTCGTTTAAAGCCTTTTTCTGAAACGAAAAAGGAAAGTATGCTAGATACACATACTGGAAATGTGAAGATATGATTGAAGCTTTAAATTTTCTCCTGGACAACATATATGTACGTTTCGGCGATAGAGTGTATCGACAAGTAGTAGGTATTCCTATGGCCACTAACTGCGCCCCTTTAATAGCAGATTTATTCCTGTATTGCTATGAATCTCAGTTTATGACCAAACTCAGTAAAGACACGTCATTGTTACATTTGGTTGATACATTCAACAATACCTTCCGTTATCTAGATGATATTTTTTTGTTAAATAATCCAGAGTTCTCTAAATATACTACCGAAATTTACCCAATAGAACTTACTTTAACTAAATCTAACATAAACAGCAGTAGTTGTCCTTTTCTGGATTTGGACATTTCAATCTCTAAAGGAAACAACAAAATTATTTTCATTTACCTGTGTTTAAAGTTATTGCAAATGGCTGATATTTTTGTTCGAGCATATTGTTTTTCTTTAATTGTTTAACATTTCTTACCGATATAACATGTTACTTTTATTATTTTTCCCTTAGTTTATTTATTTTGTATTTACATTGTGTCATAGGTCAAATTTATTTGTTCAGTGTATGTTCAATGATGTTAATATGTCCTTTGATTGAGTTAAGCTATTTCAGTTGATATTTTATAGTGTGTCTTTCTATGTTGTGATGTTACACTATTGTTTCAGAAAAAGGGTGAAGGTTTGGTACCATTAAAACGTTTAAACCCGCTGCATTTGTTTGCACCTGTCCTAAGTCAGGAATCTGATGTTCAGTAGTTGTCGTTTGTTGATGTGGTTCATAAGTGTTTCTCGTTTTTTATATAGATTAGACCGTTGGTTTTCCCGTTTGAATGGTTTTACACTAGTAATTGTTTGGGGCCCTTTATAGCATACTGTTCGGTGTGAGACAATGCTCCGTGTTGAAGACCGTACTGTGACCTATAATGGTTTACTTTTATAAATTTTGACTTGGATGGAGAGTTGTCTCATTGGCACTCATACCACATCTTCTTATATCTAAGAACAGATAACTCTAATATCCTCGATCTCCTACATTGGAGGCAAGGAACACATACAGAATAGGAAAACACGTGTTGATTTGTTTACGTTTTACCTAGCGAGATTCGTGTGTTTTCATGCTTTGGAACAATAATTACCACGAACTTTCTGCAGTACAGGGAAGAATTATTATTTCCGTTTGTATTAATGATTGATAAAATGTTCTTTCATTCAAATAGTCATAAAATAGAATAAAAGAAAACGTAATCGTAAAAAAACCAACACGTGTTTTTCTAATACAGTTATTTTTTACTTTTTTAATGACGTCAAAACGAGATTCAAAATGGTTGAACGAAATAGGCGGAGACGTATACAAACAGAAATGATTAGATTATAGTGTCAACAAAAAATGATTTTTCAAACATAAATATGTCCGTCATATCATAGAAAAATATCTAACGAAACACACTAAATACATTGATAAGCTACGCACGTGCGATAAACAACGACATTTTTGGAAATAAGTGTGACCTGAACCTGTGTCGCAATTCAGAACGTTTTAAATAGGAAAAATTCTGAGCTCTATGGTCTGCAAATTGTCAACAAATATCATAAGGACCTAAGAGCTACTGTTCCGCAGCTAATCGGGATAATACCAGGACAATAAGAAAATGCCAATAATCTATAATTAATGACCGAAAATCTTGCGACTCATTCAGACACAGTTTTCCAAAGCGTCATTGTCTAAATTTCTTTTATTTAACATAATGTTAGAAACGATTCTGAATAGCAAATACACTTCTAAAAGATATGCGTTCGATCTATTACGTTAACTCTGCATTTGTTTAGCAAATACATCTTGAAAAGATATGCGATAGATGTATTAGTTTAATTCTGCATCATTTTAGTTATTTTTTCAATGTATGCACATGACGTAATTTATTTCTTGTATAATATGCAACTAAACGCAGGTGTACACAGATTATCATACAAAACAAAATTAACTGTCAAGAAAGTTTTAGAAGCCTTTACCATCAAGTCTTAAATAAAGAATAGGAAAATGGTTCTATTATTTTTGTCTGACAATGATAAAAATCCGCCAAACAAATAGGATTTTCAAAAGTGTATTCTACTTTGTTAACAAAACCTATTGAATATGGTCTTTGATTGTCATTTTTAGTAAAAAATATCAAGGAACCTTAGAATTAATATAGACAAAGTAAACATTTTATATGATACATATGAACATATGTATATATTTGTGTCAGTACTTTTGTTTCTTAGTAGATTTTATCGTCTACCTCTGATGTTACATGGTAAGATAAATTGTCAAACCCTGGTTGGGCTTCATTGTTGCTCTTTATTTTCTAGTTCATGGTGTTATTCTTTAAAATTTATCGTGTACTTTTTTAAAATTTTCGTTTATCTAAATATTTGAAAGTGAGCCAATGTATGAAGATATCACTTTATATCATGTATATATACAAAAATAAAATAAACATGTACAACAGTTTACAAAACACTACATAGAAACAGCTGATATTTTAATGTCATTTTTTAAGGTGGCGAAACATAGAAATATCAATTTACCGTTTTCTGCATACGGAAATAGAAATCAGTATAATTAAAATGTATGTATGTATGTATGTATGTATGTATGTATGTATGTATGTATGTATGTATGTAATGTAAATTAATTTTGAAGAATAAATATTGAATTATTTTATACTTATGATAAAAATTTACAAATTTAACCGTAAACCGATAAAATCAATTACTTGCACGATATGGCAGTACGGATAAGATCAATATTATTCAAAACTTAGAAACCATTATTTTTCATTAATATTTGACATGTGCATTGATTCATTTGTTTAACTTTGACACAAAACCAATGATATTGTTCTATCCGAGGTTATCATGCGCCCAATAATAAATGAATGGACATTAAATTGATCAATTATGCACATGTAATCATGAAAAGCTATTTGGACGTGACATTATAAAATGTTTTTTTCTTCATTTTGATGAATTCTCTGCTGTTCGGTTATAATTAGCTACAATTATTTTCATGCATATTTATCTTTACCAACTATTGCCTCGAGTATTTCTAATAGAGTTGAATAAAAAAAAAACGAGAAAACAAAAGGAAGGCAATACGGTGTAGTTTTGTTTTACAAGAACGCTCACAGTCGAATGCTTGGAAAAGGCAAATATGGTGTGAAACATACCTTCGAATACATTAGTATTCAAACGTTTACAGTTATTTTTTTGGGATGGTGTTTTTTATTGTTTTTTTGCTTTGTTTGTTTGTTATACTTGATAATATTTGTACGCAAGATATTTATCCCTCTGATTAAAGAATTTTGAATTGTAATCGTTCCGGTAAATGTTTAACGGCTGTTTTCTTTACCAATTGACAATTTCCTTTCCTTGATGGTTATATTCAGTTGGGTCATCACCCACGTGTGATCAGTAACGTATTATATTGCAATTAAAAACCTCTTACAACATTATTTTTTTCATAAATTAGTACATAATTAACTCATATATATCGAAATGCAGGTATTCATATTGTTTTTTTTTATATCACTTGCAGGAATTTAATGTAAAAAATGGTATTTCACTTCTGGTGTGTAGTGGTAAAAGTATGTTTAAAGGAACAAACAAATTTACAATTCTCCTCCCAATTCTTTAGATTTCAAATACATCTTTTGATAAAGGATATATAAGTATACTAATGTTTTGAAATCACAATGTTTTCTCGGGGAAACAATCCGCTCTATCACCCTCTCAGCTATGTGTTATTTATATACTATATTTATATCAAATGATTTAATATTCAGTCTGCAACTGTACAATGTTAAGTGCTATCGTGTGAGGGGTTTTCAGATTTTTCTAGAAATCACGTTTTGGTTTAAGTATGAAAGAAACATTGAATCTCTATTATACCGATGCACAGACAATGGACTCCTTCATCAATGTTTAAAAAAGATGAGGTATTTTTCAACCATCCAAAACGAGGTAAAGTTTTTGAGTACGTAATATATAGTATTGATATAATTAGCATTCTAAGCATTCTAAAACCATTTTGTAAATGTTGCTGATACATATAGTGGTGTAAGCATGATACTAATGAATTTTAAATGTTTACATAGGTTGCACCGCCTGGTCTTTCTGAAGTACAGACTATGATGGCATGTGGAGCATGTTCAGTTGAACATACACAGAAGATAATGTTTATTGCTTTTCAGGTAAAGCTTTAATAATGAATGTTCTTTTTTTACGGTGGAACTACGCAAAGTTTCCATTCCCATTTCTGTTAATCATGTTTTTCTTTAAGACAACTCTATTCTATTGAAATGTTATTCCATAAAAGTAATCAAATCAAAATGCAGAACAAATGTATATAAGCCATTTTAAAACCATAAGTCAAAATTGCATAACAGTAATCAAAATAAAGCAATGTTTTGTTTTTTTTTTTTACATTATTTAGAGTGCAGTCTCCGTAAAATATTATTTCACTTTCAAAGAGACCGTCACATTGAGTTTTTCACTTTTAAACTTGACAAATTAGAAACTTGACATTTCTGCAAACAACACACTTTTTCTCACACGTCTTTTTATATATTTTTATAGAGACGAAAACGAGGAGGTGCTCCTCCAACACATGAGGATCTTCAATCATGTAAAACAATCGAAATTTCAGGAACCCTAAATTTGTCTGTGTAGTCTTTTAAAAACGCTTTTCAATGACAGACTATGGGTATGTAGGTTCAGTGTTTCTTAATATCTCAAGACGGTTTATTTCTGTATATATGTAGTTAATTTGAAACACGTTGCTCTATGCTATTTCCATATTAAAAGGAGAAAATTAAGACCAACAGATACAGAAATAATGTGATTCGATGATATTTATGTTTATTGACGTAATACCATCATTGTCTATAAAGACAAAAGTTTAGAAGCCATGGATGATGAAAACAATTAAATAGTCAAAATCAGGTACTGATGTGAACCAAATATCTTGCATAGGCATGGCCGGCCGTCCAATAATTTTTTGGTCTCACGCCGTAAAATAGATTTACGCCTTTTTTCACAATTGTAGCATTTAGACAACCACATGCATGTTATATCGAAATCTTGAAACGAAATTATCATTTTTCTACATGTTTTCTATTGCAACAAAATCTCCATTGTCTTTCTTTTTATTGAATTTAAAAAAAAAAATCAATTAATCTGATCAATTTTGTAGGTGCAATAGCTCTAAAACATACTAAACCGATGCATAAACTAGATTCACCACAACTGAAATGGCCTATTGCTACTTTTCCAATGTTAAAGTATCCTTTATAGGACAACGTCAAGGAGAATCAAGCAGAGGAGAAACGATGCCTTGAAGAAGAAGTATACTCTTACATTATTTTCTAATATTATTTAATTTTTTGAGAAAATGAAATCGTGTCGGTGAATACTTAAAATACAATTAAATTATTTTACATTTGTTAGATTATAACTAAAATTAAATGAAATTAAGTGAAATTAGATTTTTTTCTCAGTGGTTTAATCACTGTAACCCTATAGATAATATATTTTTATATTTAAATTTTAATATTATTATTAATCAATAATGATTATTATTATGAACAGAAATTAATTCAAATATAGGCTAAATGTGCATAAGAAAGTTTAAATTCAATCTCCAATCTTTATTGTAAATATAAACTGACTTGTTTCGTATTATTTTGTGAAAACACTTTGTCTATATGTATTATATAGTATTAGTCTTATTTTGCTAAACGGCATTGTCAATTCCAGATGTATTGAATAGAAAAACAGAGGATATGGGGCATCCATCCATGACACAAAACCAGTACATGGACAGCAAAAAAACACACAAAATGCAAAGGAACAGCGCTCTTATTGTTGTTCTTCATCTCAAAGTCATTTGTATTTGCACTATTTCACTGATAAATACAGTCTTTTAATTTCATAATCATTTGATTTAGGTATTCCTACAAAAAGCATGAAAAATAAATGATATCATTTCATATGTACAACAATTTATGCAAGATGTTGATTTAATGCTTCATCCCACGTATCTTTAATTGATAAAGAATTTGGGAATTACCTTATATGTCTTATTTATTTATTTATGTATATCGTTTTAAGGTCGAAGATTTAATTGATAATTAGAAGACAACATGGCCAAAGAGTGACCCGATTGTTTGGGATTGTTGTAAAACCAATACAGGGAAAGGGAGGATATAACTTTGCCTCACCACAATTCAAGGTTTACAAGATATATGTATTAAGGTATTTCTTCCTTCATATTTTTAAGTTTTGATAAAGGTATGTCCTAGCTGTTTTCCGGGAACAATAGAGGACCGTTTGTAAAAGAAAACAAAGAGATCTTAAAAGATAAAGAACGAAATTTCATGTAAGGAGTATTGATTTTGGTGGACTTTGGCGAATACAAGTGCCTGAAATGAAGAAACAAAAAAGATACTCAAGATAAAAACTTATTGTTTACTAGTTTTTTCTGTGACGTTGTGGTATGCATTCTAAAGATCAAACGACAAATAGCACATGTTTTTTCAGAATTATACCATTGAACTAATGGCTCTAAAGAACCTGTTTTGCTCACTTTCAACAATGGCCACTTTTGATTAAAAATCATCATTATAGGGGAATAACTTCATCAATAGCTAACTGACAATTTCCGTCATTAGAACCAAGCAAAAGTTTCAAAGTCAATAGACCATGAATGAGGAAGCGTTGAGAAAAAAGATTGTCCGAGATGAAGGTCACTTAATTTTGTCTTCTCATAAAAATTGAGGGGTTACGTTGGACATGTACTGAAATTTTGTCTTACAACAGGCCGCCATTATAGTTGTTGCACAATTTCTCATGAAGTTTTTGATTAAACGTCCCTATTCCGACAGGGCGTGACTGCGTATTCATGCATGCACACAGCTGAACGGGCGATCCTTGTGTTGTCATCGTACCTGTCAGACAGAAAATTAGGAACCAACTACTATACTCTGTCATTTCTTTAGAGGGGAGAGCACAAAATGTAACACAGCTATCTTCTACCTCCTGTTTTTATTTTTCGTCTTATTTCAGAATGATATCTGTTTCAATTTAGACGAAGTACTAACCGGTTGTGGTGTTACAGGTCTATTCTGAGCTCATCAACATTTCAATCTTTAACAACCACCAGATATTGTTAAATTTATTAAAAAAAAATGTTACCTGGAGGCTTATTCTAAAGATCTGAATACAGGAGGTAATATATTTGATTATATTACTTTTTTATATCTTCTGTGATTTTACCTTTAATAAGAAAGATCGAAAATCTCTAAAAATGTTTCTAGTATGGAGACACATATACGACCGTTATGCCTGGATAATTATAGATCGTTCTTAACATTTATATCTAAATGTAGCAAATGTTATGCTTTACATTTTACCAATTTATGACTATTTTCTTTATGATTTAGAAATTGATAAAATCATTATAGGTATCTTCAAAATTAAAATGAATGAATCGGTTCCTAACTGTCAGTGAAATTAGGAGGCTAAGTTTACACTACTATATTTCCATTTACTTTATGATATCTATTATGGACATAATTTTGTATGAGGCTATTTAATATTTGCATTTTGAACTTTATATAAATAAGCGGCTCATATTTGTCTACCGACTGTTTAAATTTTGAATGAATTTGATTGGGGCTATTCTAGAATCACGCGTCTTGTTCATTGAAATTGACATTTAAATGTCTCGGATCTTATACATCATTAACTTTCAAATATTCGGCTTCGAATGTTCCTGATGAAGGTAAATCAAGAAAAGCGCTTCGGACGCATGAAATTGACAGATAGTTGGTTTTCATTTTTATATAGAACTTTATCAAAGACCGAAACCAAACCTTTTGAAAGGAAAGAAAATGCTTTTTTGTTAGTTATGAGATGATTTCCATTACAACGAATGTGTAAGACGAGTTAAATGAAACTTATAAATCAGTACAGTAAAGTGAATGTTCGTGTTGCCTCGTGTAGAATTTGTTGTATTTTCTTAATCATGATTCTGTTGATAGTTATTTTTTAGATAATACAATTGGTTTTTTATTCATTTAAAATTGAGAACAGTATTTGTTTTTCTGAGTAGTTATGTGAGAACTAAAATTTGTGAAATTTTCCGTTTTTTCTTCTTCTCAATTTGACTTTCAATTCGTGCCTTTTTATTTTAAAGCTTTCAGAATATTTAACACATAGATTGGAGACCCATCAAAGGTTGTTTTACTAGAAGCTGTAATTCAAGTAATCAAGCGGGACAATCTTCAAAATCGAGTTTCAGAAATTGGAAATTATCTTTGGCTTGAGGTAGAAAAAATTCAGGTAAGTTTAAAATTGTTTATTATTTAGGTACTCTTCGTACGCGTAAACGTATAAAGTTTTGTATATTAGTTAAAACCTTTTTTCTGTGCAAGATATAAGCAACGTCGATTTTGATCAAATTGAGTTTCTAGATGTCAACGCATATGGGAGAGGGATGCACTATTTGGCAGTCGTACAGAAAAAAAACATGATAAAAGGTACTTCTATATGATGATTTACTACATAATTACCAAATTGCAATGGACGCACATTATTTTAGTCCATAACAATATTTGTTTATCTGACATAATTTTTTTCTTGTGCTTTATAAAACGAAGACTTCTGAACTTTTAAAGATGTTCCACTGGCGGAGTTTTATCAAACTAAAACCTTGTATTCTTCAAAATATATTGTTTCTATTTGATGAAAAGTTGTCTTGACTTTTACGAAGATACTTATACTCATGCTTAAACCATGTTGATGTTCATCATAGACGCGCAAACCCTCATTTCAGAAAATATATCCAGCTTTGCTTAGCCGAGTACGAGGTTTAGGCATAACAGGAGAGTAGATTTTCCAAGTCCAGATGACAGAAATAAAGCAATATCCAAGTTATTATCAAAAGGTATACTATACACCTAATACTAGTAATCGTCAACAAAATATGATCAGTATTGTAAATAAAGGGACATGTTAGGCATGCGTTAATGAAAAGCAACTCAATAAAACAAAAACCAAAAATCATCTTGAAAATACGGTTTTCAGCAATACCCCAGCATGTGGGTAATGTGTCGGTATGTATGATAATTGAGTTAAACATTTAACGGGGGGTCGGAATAAGGAATAACGAACGCAAAGATACAATAGAATAACGTTTTGTCGTTGGTCAAATGAGATGCAAGTACAAGGACATACCTTAAAACTGAGTAACTCATCCGAATAAATCACCGCTCTCAAAGTTGAATGTTTTGAAAACTTTACATGTAATTGTATGACACTATTTGATACGTTGTTATATGAAAGATATATGAAAATAAAATGAAATACATGATTCAAAAAATGTTTTAATAAAAAATGTAATTGTACATTTAAAAGCATAATAGTACAATTATTATATTGTTATAGGTGTAAACACCGTAGCCTGTGGCGAAAACTCTCTCAGACTTGTGACCCACTCTTACTTTACAGAAACAGCATGTGGACATTTTTCTGGACAGGTTAAATTCAGTTTGCCAAGAAATGAACTAACAACTAATCTCCATTTATTTCTCTTTTTTACACTTGCAATATAGAATTATTTTATTCAAGGCAATTTTAAATTTCAATAAACAATTGGAATATTTCAGAAATATTGAAATCTTTGCTAGCTAATATATAAATGCATTTGGGTACGTACATATGAGTTTTTCTATTTAATTTAAAATCACTATATGATTATACCAAACATTGTCTTAAATTGAAACTCATCAATCACTGTGGTAAAATGAACGTTTCAAGTATTTTCATAATTTGATATCCCCATATTTTGATAATGTAGAACTATTTCATAGAGTAGAATATCTAAAAAAAACTTTCTGACATGTGACTGTTCCCACTCGCCTTATATTTACAGCCCCTCTTGGTTATGTTATTACTGGGGATCTAAACATAATTCAAAATGAACATCTCCGAATGGTGATATCTCATGGTTCTAAGATCAGAGAACCCCAACACATCAATGGGAACCATACCTTCAAAATAATTATGGATTTCATTGATGACTACTCTAAAGCATGGGCTAAAGGAGAAGAAGTTGAACTAAACACTTTGTCAGAATGGGTCAAAACAGTCAGGTCTCTGATAAAACGTCGAATTTATAAGTTGAAAAACTGTGTGAATGATCTACCAAAGTCTTTTTTCAGAGACAAATAAGCTGTGAAATGTCTTTCATCTCTTCACGATAAATATATTGTTATTCCTGCTGACAAAGCCTCAAAAAAATTGTCTTTGTATGTAAATCGTACTACTACAAGTGTCTTGTAAAAGAATTAGGAATAAATGAGCACTCAAGTAATCCCACATACAAAAACATATCATTAGACAAGGATGAGATTTTGGCGAATCATAAGTCCTTCATGGTTTCAATGAACATTACATTGAACAGCAAATCTGAGGACTTACATTGTTTGTATTGGATACATAAGCTTCACAAAAATCCGTACAAACAACGGTTCATTGCCGGCTCATCTGCATGTTCTACAAAGGAATTGTCCATTAGATTGACAAAAATTCTGTCCGCAGTGAAAGAGGGTCTTCAGAAATACTGTGAAACTGTTTACTCGCGTACTGGTATTAACAATATGTGGATTTAAAAAAAAACTCTAAAGAACTTCTAGATAATTTTAAATCTCGATCTTTCTCTGAAATTAATTCTATTAATACATTTGATTTTTCAACCCTGTATACCACCGTTCCCCATGTGAAATTGAAATATCGTCTAAAAGAAATAATCCACAATGCTTTTCAATATAAAAATTGTAGCATACGCTATAAATTTATTAGTTTGTGATACCAAACGGCATATTTTGTTAATAGTGAACAAAAATGTAAAACATGCTACACAGAATACAGTGATAAGTATGCTGGAATTTCTCATTGACAACATACTTGTTGAATTTGGAGGTAGACTTTTTCAACAAATTGTCGGCATTCCTATGGGAACGAACTGTGCGCCTCTCCTTGCCGACCTCTTCTTATTTTCATATGAGTCAGACTTTCTTCAGACACTTGTCAAATCAAGAAGATCAAAGAAGCTAGACCATTTAATTTCACATTCATATATATTGATGATGTTCTTTCCATAAACAATCCAAACTTTTCTGATTGGGTTCCATTAATATATCCTCCAGAACTAAAAATGAAAAAAACAATAGACACGGCTTCCTCCGCATCATTTTTAGACTTATACCTCGAATTTGACATACGTGGTCATCTCAGTACCAGAATCTATGACAAACAAGACGATTTTAGTTTTGAAATTATCAATTTCCCCCACCTTAGTAGCAATATACCAACTTCACCTGCATATGGGATATATATTTCCAAACTCATTTGGTATTCTAGAGCTTGCAGCTGCTACTCAGACTTTGTAAAACGTCACTAGTGTCTGAGCAGAAAGTTGATGAACCAGGGTTCTGTCAATAAACGTCTCGTCCTTTTTCTAAAAAAGTTCATCAGAAGATACCAAGATCTTGTTGATAAATATTCCGTATCAACTTCACAAATAATACATGATGGTCTTGATGTATAGATTCTGGGTACTGATGTTGTTTATCATCTTAATTACGTGTTATATTTTTCTTTTATTTGTCTTTGTAAACTAGTAACGCTGACTGTTTGGTCTACTTTTGGTAATATACTTTAGCTCGGTACTTGTACATCCCGCCATTGTGTTGTTGTGCTGTGGTAAGTTTTTGTATTCTTGTGTTTCATTTTTGCGTATGTGCTTTGTCTATATGCCATTTTGTTTTTCTTTGTTGACATATTTGTTTGTTTTTATAGTGATTGAGATTATAACACAATGTTGACTGCTGTATCCCTATTTTTTACATTCTTACCTATTATGTCTGTTTGTTTTATTCACACATTGTTGTCAATATAATGGAATTTTATGCGACTGTCATACAAGTGAGATGTTTAGCTAGCTTTAAAACCAGGTTTAATCCCCCGTTTTCTACATAAGGAAATGCCTGTACCAAGTCAGCAATATGACAGTTGTTTTTCCATTCTTTTGATGTGTTTGAGCTTTTGATTTTGCCAATTGTTAAGGGACTTTCCGTTTTGAATCTTCCTTGGAGTTTAGTATTTTTTGTTGTTTTGCTTTTTTCATACACTTAAAAAAAGAGAGGCAAAAGATACCAAATGGACATTCAAACTCATAAGTCAAAAAAAAAACTGTGAACGCCATGGCAAAAAATATAGAAAAAGACCAATAAACAAACACAAACAACAGTATACAAATCACAACATAGAAATACTAAAGTCTCAACAACACGAACCCCACCAAAAACTGGGGGTGATCTTAGGTGCTCCTGAAAGCTAAGCCTTATAAACGTTATACAAGATGTTTTGTCGCTAAGTATTCGTCATAAACATCAGACGTTACTATTGGTGATAGTTATCCGGAAAAGATATAACAAATAGACCATACCATAAATTCGTTACCCCTGTGGTCATATCGCTACCTGTAAGATATGGATATCATTCAAAACCAAGAGGCAAAGACATCCTTCTGAAGCTGTCTAAAATCTATTGGAACTGGATTTTAATTAGTATAAATCAGAATTCCAATTTCTACTAGTAGATATTTGAATTCCGATTTGTACTAGGAGGATTTTCTGGATCCTAATGAATAAGTACAAGATAAAATCACAGATATTTTTTTCGATGCTTCAAATATACAAACTGTTACCTTTATTTTAAAATTAATATGTGAACAAGTGTCTAGAAAAAACCATAAAAAGAAGAAAAAAAGAAGACAATTGAACAAACGACAAGTCAGTTTGTTGACAAAACAGCTATTCGCAAGTAATCAAAAAACAAACAAATGCATGTAAAAATAAACAATTAACATAACACAACAAACATTAGTAAAACAATTTAGTATTATCAATATTTTGAAAAGTAGAAGAAGTTATGTCCACATTTCGAAGTCGAAAAGGGATTGTGCAAATACTAAGGAGATCATGAAATTTTCTTAGTGCACGTAATAGCTCTGTGCGCTCTCTAATCAAAAGGAGACAACACTAAATATAAAAAAGTTTCATAAATTTCAATAAAGGTTTCTTTAATTGTTTAACATTTCATACCGAAATAACATGTTACTTTTATTATTCTTCCCTTAGTTTATTTATTTTGTATTTACATTGTATCATAGATCAAATTTATTTGTTCAGTGTATGTTCAATGGTGTTAATATGTCCTTTGATTGAGTTAAGCTATTTCAGTTGATATTTTATAGTGTGTCTTTCTATGTTGTGATGTTACACTATTGTTTCAGAAAAAGGGTGAAGGTTTGGTACCATTAAAACGTTTAAACCCGCTGCATTTAATTTCACCTTTCCTAAGTCAGGAATCTGATGTTCAGTAGTTGTCGTTTGTTGATGTGGTTCATAAGTGTTTCTCGTTTCTCGTTTTTTATATAGATAAGACCGTTGGTTTTCCCGTTTGAATGGTTTTACACTAGTAATTTTTGAGGCCATTTATAGCTAACTGTTCGGTGTGAACCAAGGCTCCGTGTTGAAGACCGTACTGTGACCTATAATGGTTTACTTTTAAAAAATTTGACTTGGATGGAGAGTTGTCTCATTGGCACTCATACCACATCTTCTTATATCTAATTAGTAAGCTTTATCATCAAGTATGAAAAAAGGATAGGAAAATATATCCAATATTTTCGTTTGACAATGATAAAAATTGTGATGAATTCACCAAACAAACTGCATTTCAGTTTATTCTACTTTGAAACCTTTTCAATATTTAAGTTTGAAATTACCTATAATAAACTGTCCTTGATTGTCAGTATATTAACCAATGACAAAGAATATTATGATTATATACTAAAGGGTCAATGTATATTTTATCTGATACACACGAGCAATATATACTAGTACATATTTATGCTAGTATTATTCTTTCCTAGCTAATTTGATATTTTTCATCGGATGTTACATTGTAAGATGTTTTGTCATACCCAAATGGCTCATCATTATGGTAAAAAAAAATTAAATCCTTAACTTCTAGTTGCTTCTGGTGATCTTCCTCCATATGTTGTGAGGATTCGAATTTATCTTAATCAATTTCATGGTAAACATTCTCGTTACCCTCTGCAACACCGAACCTTATAACCTGTGGTGATAACTGGCTGTTAAAGGCTTCCTCATATTGCGTAACAGAGGGATCGAGAACACAGTACTGGCCTGGTGCGTCCCCCGTATTCAAAGATATGTACGTAGATAACATATTGTGTCCTTCATTGTTTGTACTGGAGGTACCTCTATCAAGATTTGCCATCTCAGATCTTTGGTCGATAGACTGTAGTCTTGTCAGTTGTTCCCGCTTCTTTTTCTTTGATCTGTTAAACATCGATGAAATTATAAGGAATTAAATAGCTGTTTTAATCATATTTACTTTTAACATTTTGACTGGTGTGTAATTACGAACAAATACAAATATTTTTTATAGAAATAGAGTTTTAATAGTAGAACTTTAGTTAAAACCTTCCCGTTTTCATAGATTAGGATGGTATTACAACTTACAAAATTTAACGTCGACATTTTGTAAATTCTCATATCCCGCTTTCTGATAAGGGAGTTCACTTTTGACTAATATCACTAGATAAACCAATACATACATAAATATCAAATAATATGCATAATACTACTTGAATTGCAGTAAAGGTGCAGAAATTATTTTTGGAAAAGTTATGATTTCCTAATTTTTCTTTTTTACACTTTATCCTTAACTTATGGCCGTCATTTTTGATCAGAGAAAAAAGAAGCTGGTCTAACAAAAATGATGCATAGACAACTGAGAACAGTTGTTTCAATAACTTCCTTACTTTCTTATTCCCTTTTCTAAAATTCATCCAAATCTTTCTACCAAGATATTTAATGTCGTTTTTTAAAATATCATATTTAGTTATTTTTCAGTATTAATCAGAACATTATACTTTTGCCACTCTTTTTTGTGGTTCATCACTAACAAGGAGTATTAATCGGTCTTCCTTCTGATTGTATCGCTCTGCTCAGCTCTTTATTAAATTGAATATCACGGCGTTGTGTCGTCAAACCTGCTTGACCATACTTAATATAAATCAGAAGATGTGGTATGAGTGCCAATGAGACAAGTCTCCATCCAAGTCACAATGTATAAAAAGTAAACAATTATAGGTCAAAGTACGGCCTTCAACACGGAGCCATGGCTCACACCGAACAGCAAGCTATAAAGGCCCCAAAATGACTAGTGTAAAACAATGCAAACAGGAATACCAACGTTTTAATCTATATAAAAAACGAGAAACGAGAAACACTATGAACCACGCCAACAAACGACAACCACTGAACAACAGGTATAAGCATATATATTTGACCCAATCTTAACATATTTGACCCTAACTTATGACCGTGTCAGAGTGTTTCACCAAAAGTCTTAGTCCTACAAACAATATTATCACGAAAAAACATAAAGACAGTCCGATAAATCTATTTAGAGATTTCCATCATATTGATACTATAGAATATAAAGTGCTCGACACTATATGAACCCCTATTAACTCGCTCGACGAAAAGCTTCAAATTGTGACTGAGCAATGATATTTACCAGTTTCAGCATGCAGAAAGCCTGATAATCGGTACTTGTTGTGTGTTATTAGTGAATTGACAGATATTGCGACTCGTTAGAACATCTGTCATTCAATTACCAAAACTAAAAATCCATGCAGTCTCACTTTGAGAAGGAGTATTCAAGAGTACAAATTTTAACCTATAAAGAAGAGACAGACGAAACTACAGGAAAAATCTCAATTTGAAGAGAGACCGACAAAACCAAGGCAAAAAGACGAAAACCGAAGAAAAGACAAACACCCGTTTACAAAACACTACATCAATTTTTTTTAATAGTATTTTGAAAGTGATATAACAAACGAAAATAAATTTACCTTCGTCTGCATACGAAAATGATAATCAGTATAATAAGAAATAATATGATTATGCTTGTTATTCCCACTGAGGTACCAATTATCGCCAAAGGCTTGGATATTTCTGAAAAAAGAAGGATACCATTCATAAATTACATGCATATATGTATTGATTTATGTTTAGATTTATGTATGGAAGTAATGAAGTTTTGAAGAAACAATATATATAATCATTTCATACGTATGATTTAAAATTACCAATATAATCGTAAAAAGAAAAGAAAAAAGTTGCGTAATGAAATCTACAACATGGCAGAAGTACTCGTCTAAGAACAATTTGACCCAAAACTGTAAAACCGTTGAATAAAAAAAAATCCTAACATGCGCATCAATATTTATGTTTTACTTTGACGCAATATCATTGATATTGCTCTTTCCGAACTTATCAAACGCCCAATAGTCGATGACCTAACATAAACTTGATTCATCATGCACATTTTTATGAATTCTCTGCTGATTAGTTATTATGGATATACTTATCTTCCAATATATTCAAACATATTTAGAATCTTCATTTCTGCCTCTTTGCATTCCCAATAGAGGTTATGGTCAAGAAATGCGACCAAATGCAGCAAAAAATATACTATTTAGTTTTATATTACAATAAAAGCATCTTTTAGAGTGGTTATAATTCCTTGTTCTTTTTTGTTTCGTTTCTTTTCGTTTCGTTTCGTTTTATTCTGTTTTTCATTTTTTGTAATTTTGGGGGTTTTGTTTGTTTGTTTTATTCGATACTCTTTGTGTTCGTTTTGAACTGAATGATTCCACCAAAGGATTGACAGTGTCATGTAGACTATTCGGGGTGTTTCGTATTGCTTTGTTTAAATAAATATATCACTTAATAGATATATAAACAATATCTGAAGATATTAATGTGATTAATTGTCTCTTGTTTAATGCTTCAGATTTTTAGAAATTCACGAAATCTATTGATCAAACTGACGTTCTTAATCTCGGAAAGAGAAATTTGAACGGAAATCGTTAAGGTAAATTTATAACGACTTGTTTTCTTCCAACTTGATATTATCCTTTTCGTAATGAGGATATGCTGTCGGCTCCATCGAATGGAGTTTATATTTCTCAGTTGGTTCAATACCAATGTGTTTGCAGTGACATCTCATATTGAAATGAATCGAATGTATATTCATTGTTTTAAAAAATTTATAACATTAACTACAATTAGTTACCGTGATTTCCGAATGAAATAAAACCGATAATTTCACTCCTCTGACGTCATGCAAAAATAGGTGTTGTCAAGACGTTGTCAATAACATTGCATCAGAGCAAATTGTGAATGCGTAGAAAAGGATATAGTTCCTTGCACTTCCTACATTATTTCCATTAAAAGCCCATTGTTAATGTAATAAAAAGAATAACTAATCAAAGAATTCAAATATAGAAAAATATTCAACTCGTGACCGAACAACACTAATAATTATCTCATGCTACAAGCATTCGTGGATTAATATGTTGTTTGGTCACTCGTAGAATATTTTTCTATATATAAATTCTTCGATTAGTTATTGTATAATTCAGAAAAAGATACAGATTTTATTGATTAAAGTTTCAACAAAATGTTATTACACATATAGGGAATTATTGTTGTGGTAAGATTTATTAAAAAGGGTATTTAGCTCCTAGCTCTTAATGGCAACATTATCTATAAAAGAAGTTAGCACAATAAGAATTATCCTTCCAATTTTTTGTTGTTAAATAGACCTTTTGATAAGAGGATATATAAAATACTTGTGAAATCATCGCATCTTGCATTTCTATGTATTATCATCGATTCTCATAAATTGGATTTGAGCAATGCAAAAGATCATGTTATTCTTGTTTGTTAATGGAGATAATCTTTAATATCTAACTAGAAGTACAGCGGTTACTCTTAGGGTCTAAGGAATGCCTCTCTATATAGGGACAGTTTTACCGTTCATAAATTTTAAAATTATAAGAAACCAAGGTTTCAACTCCCTCAGGCCAAGTTGACTTTTAGATAAATTTGGCTATTTTTTAGGTCCTTTTTAGTCATATAGCTCTTCAACTGTTTAGATTATTATACATTCTGGGCCTTCAAATATTCGTCTTTGAACGTTCCTGATGAAGGTAAATCCAGAAAAGCGCTTCGGACGCATGGAATTTATAACGTGTTGTTTTCATATTTTAGTACTTTGTCGAAATGCTTATCTGGTGCAATACATTTGGTACATGATTAATGTTATTTTTACCGTTGACATGATTAATGTTATTTTTACCGTTGACATGATTAATGTTATTTTTACCGTTGACATGATTAATGTTATTGATCTTGCTTTCAGAATCTATGAAAATCGTTTGACATGTTTTTTTTTAATCATATTAGTTCTACTAGTGTATTGCTGCTTTACTATCCATTGATTGTTCTAATTGAATTATATTCACTTCTCTTTAGCTTATGTTATCCTTCATTGATCAAGATGCAAATGCGAACAATTCCACCGAACGGGATTACAAATGGGAAATTTAATCCACCAAATGTTTATGTGTATGTCACAAGACAAACTCTTTACTTGATTAAAACATGTTAGATTCTTGCGTACAAATTATGCACAAATAATGGGAATTCTTTACATTGTCGATGCCATCTATTATGTACCTTTTTTAAAAGAGTACAATAAATTACATTTGAATAAAGTGGGGTGGTTGCAAAAGGTGTAGCCTTCTGATTCGTATTTGTAAGATAAAAAGTTAGTTCATTCTTAATCATATTCTAAGGGTAATTATACAAAAAATAATCATTAAAAAAGATAATTCATTTAAACTACGATACGTATATACCTTTTAGCTGACTTTATTTACAGAAAGGGATCGAGCATGGTTGTGAGCGCTCAACTCTACTGTAAACCTTGGACAGTTGTGTAACAGTACAAAAATAACAAAACTATATAAATCAGTGAAAAATACTTGACTTATTTGATAGGCACCAAGCACAAAAACAAAATAAGAAAGACACAAAGTACCGATAAAATGAGCACTTGCAGTTGCTAAAAGCTAGTACAAAATTCAATTCCAACTGATAAATAAATCTTGTTTTCTAAGACTTAAAAGGCAATCAGTACAAGTGCTTTACTACTTTTGAACTAATTAGAGCTCGCTTTGATCCTTCATAATTAATATTCCTAGATATGTAGATATGTTATATCTGTCTTACCCTTCATGGTATCGTCGTTTCTATTAAGATTATCATTTTGTTTAATCTTTGTTGTTACTTCAGCACCATTTTTACCACTATTCTCTGATCTTTGTTTGCGTAAACTTTCTGCAATAAAAATTACTTACAAAACGTTTAAAAAAAATGTAAAAACGCAAACATAGGAGGATATATGATAAGAACCTCAATTACAAAAGTATTAAAATAACTAGTATTTAAGACTAACAAAAATAAATTTATTTCATTGATACATTGATAGATGATTATAATATAAGCACTATACTGTGAAATCACTTTTATTCGTGGAGTACCAATTTTCGTGGTTTTCGTGGCCGGCTTTATCCACGAATTTAAGTGTCCAACGAACTATTACAACTGCATTCCAAATCAAGACATGCAAGGATCTACATGTAGTTTTAACTACATGGATACGGGCATATAATCTAGAGAATACTTCGAATTTCAGCAAACGCACTATGAACTATTTATACATGTACATCTTCAGACAGATTTGAACAATTTAAACTTTAACATTTGTTTAACTGTACGACTTTTAACTTTTTATTTTTCATATAAAATTACGAAAGTCATACTTACGGTGATAACATTTTCGTATTAAAAAAAAATTATATAAGGCTTTCTTTTTAATTCACAAACATTAATTGTAAATTTCAAAATACATTTATGGAAATTTTGTATGTAACCGTTTTCTTTAAGTGACATGTTTATGGAACAATTAACACCTTTGATTATTGTTAGTCTGTTCGATTTCGGGTTAATAAGGGTCATCAATTCTGATTACTGGTGTGCAACAATTAAAATGTTTACTTTGCAATTTCCTTCCATCGGGACAATTGTAAAACATTGATGAATGTTTTCAGTAATGAAAGAATGAATATTTGTACAACAATGTTCGTTTGTGATTACGTAATATTCTACACTCGATTTTTTTTTCTTCAGAAAACTAAAATCCACGAATTTAAGAACCAACGAACATGCAACATTTTCTCAAACCACGAAAATTGATACCCACGAATAAAAGCACTTTCACAGTAGTACAAAACATGTACTGGTTATGTCACTGTGACGTCTTAACAATTTTAAATCTTTTAATATTTGACCACAAATGGCAATTTTACACATAGGTTTTGAACACAATAGATATAACACTTTACCGAAAAACACACATATGTTTATAAAATACATTATGTAGTAAAAATTTTGTTTGGTTATAGCCTTTGCTCATATTTGAATATCAACCGGTTTTTTTTTCAGTTTTGCACTATATTCAATAAGTTTTAATCCGTAATGCAAATAGGTGAGACAAAATTTTAAACTGTGAATACCGATATATATCAGATTGATATTTTATAAACACCTGAAAGATGTTATTTGGTAGATTTATTAAAAAAAATTTCTAATTCAACACACCAAAGAGACCTATGTATACATTCGTTTTTAAGTTATTTTTAAGAGCTCTCATGACAAATAACAGCATAAAAAGAACTTTAATTTGGCACTGTGGTGGTTAGGACAATTATTGTTTTATCCTATGAAAGTCTATAACATAAGTCATTTACTTGTTACATACATTAGATATTAAAAACGTGTCATACTGCTTTTTGTTGAAACGACTCCTGCTTCTACAATACAATGTGAAAAAGTAAACGCAAACTTAAATTAAGGCGACAGTAGTTTACCAATGTTCAAATTCTCGTAAATCTACGCAGCTACAATAAGGCCGTTTTTTACACTACTTTCGACAAGGGCAGATAACTCCGTTCAATCTCATTAAATATTCATGCGTCGTTGTAGCCGCGACGCCATGATCGAGAAAAAAAATGTCCAGTTCACCAACTTTTGATGAAACAACGTTGCAGCAATCGTTGCCTTAGGATGCGGAATGATCAAAATCAGGGTAATTATCGAAAAATTGTAAAAAGTAATGGATAAATTATATGATTAAGGCAATTTTCTGTCGAGTATTAAGCCCCGCCTTCTACGAATATTAAGCCAATCAAAAAATACCTGCTTCATTCAGAAGCTTGCATCAACATTTTTCTCGAGCACCTGTAATGTGACGAAAAATGAGGAAATATGGTCAGAAATGTGGAATTTTTGTTATTTTATCTAGATATTTAGTAAGAATTAACCTCACAACATCACAAAAAATCCACACGCTACGTTTAAATGGAGTTAACTGCCAAACCCAGGCCTCCACCTGGTAAGATTGTGCCAAATCAGATTTGGTGCAGAAATGCAGACTAACATGCTGCATGTGTGGCCAAGCCTATTTTGCCATTCATATTATGATAGTTATGCAAAAGCACAAAGGCTTCTCACAAAATCAGATAACACAATTGCAAGCACCTGTACCAAAGGCGAATCCAGGTCTGGTCGCCCTGATTCCTGTTCGTCCAGGGTCCATTCGCCCTGATCTTTTTTTTTTTTAGTGTTGTCTAGTTGCATAATGTTTATTATTTGAACAGAGTTTGTTAAATGTTGTTGAAAAAATCGCCGAAAATTTTTGTATTGCTGCAACCAAATAATAATTTTCCTTTCATTTGTATAGTAGAATGCCGGAATACAATGCATTTATCTTTATTGATATTTGTTAACAACTAATAATTCTAGTCTCTTAATTTATGCAGTCTCGTTAATAGTAAATGAACTTGTAAATACTTTTCATGTTTTACAATTGGTACATTATTGTTTTTACTCATCAATTCCAAGCTGACTACTTTATCAAAACAAAATGTTGTTTTTATCATTAATCCATTAAAGACCATTATTACAACAATCAGTGAGAATTGTTTAATATTATGAATAATTAATGATATAAAAAAGACATCAACTTTTTAATATATATTTCCATGTGTTTTCATGAATTTCGAGATTTTGTATCAAATAAATATCTGAATAAGTCTATAAAACTTTAATACCCTTGCTATTAACATTTGTTGATAAAAGTAGTGAGAACGAACCCAGGGCGAACGGACCAAAGCCCAAGGCGAACATGTAATCATGGCGAAAGGACCTGATACCTTCGTAAGTAATTACAGGCACAGTCTAATTATTAAAATCACAATATTTGAGATACATGTATTTTTTCCATGGCACTTTCCTATAACAGATTTGTAAACATTCCATGATCAGTTTAGTTAACATGTTAAACCTGTACGTTGCCCTGAATATTATGATCTTTTTCAGATACATGTATTTTTAACTTTACTACTTTTCTTCAACAGATTTATAAACACAACGTGTCAGATCAGCTTAGTTATCACCCTATACCATAGTCCATGTAATAATAATATTTGAGATACATGTATGTTTTACTTAGGCCCTTTCCTTGATAGATTTGTAAACATGTTAAACCTGTACCTTAGCCGTGAATGATAATGATATTTGAGTTGCATGTAATTTTTACTTGGACTTTTTACTACAACAGAAATGTAAACACTACATGGTCAGCTTAGTCAACATGTTGCACCTGTACCTTAGTCCAAGTAATAAGAATAATATTTGAGATACATGTTATTTTTGCTAAATGACATTACACTTTCCTACAACAAATTTGTAAACACAGATACCATAGTTCGAATAATAATATTGATATTTGAGATACATGCTAATAGATTCATAAACCCTCTTGATCTGTAGTCACCTTAAATACCATTTATACCCTATGGACATATTTGCTTTTCATACTTGTGACTATTTGAATTTGAGTCATTTTTGCACAAAACATACTACATTATTAAGGGACATTTTTGTTACCAGAAAAGAAGGCATGTATATATATACTGTAACATTTCCGTCATCTAAGTTAGATGGACATATTTCTGATATCCATGTCATGATGTCACTATTTGAATACATGTAAGAGCTCCAGTCCTTTAAGTATAACTGTGTACATTTTTACTACGTCCACTGACCAGAAGTTGCATATACCGGAAAGGAAGACACGTGAGAAAAAAGTAAAATCACAAAAATACTGAACTCCGAGGAAATTCAATCGGAAAGTCACTAATCACATGGCAAAATCAAATGACAAAACACATCAAACGAATGGACAACAACTGTCATATTCCTGACTTGGTACAGGCATTTTCAAATGTAGAAAATGGTGGATTGAACCTGGTTTTATAGCGCTAAACCTCTCACTTGTACGACAGTCTTATCAAATTCCGTTATATTTACAACGATGCGTGAACAAAACAGACATTATAAATAAAATAGTCAAAATATGGGTACAGCAGTCATCACTGTGTTACAATATCAAAACAAACAATTATTTACAAAAAAGAACAAAAGCATCTATCAAATTAAAAACCACATTCATTGCTTCGCGTGTCTGACGTCAGAAAATGTAAACGTCACATAAGAAGAAATTTTGTCATTCAATGTTTATTCAAAACAATTTTATAATTTCACATGTGGAATGTTGGTATACAATGTTAAAAAATCAAAAGTTATGTTAGAATTAATTTCAGAAATAGACCGAGATTTAAAATTGTCCAGAAGTTCTTTAGAATAGTTAAGAATCCACATATGGTTAATACCACTACGGGAGTAAAATAAATTTGTCGTTTGTCGTTCAAAGTATTTTCAAATTTATAATAGAACAATAACATAATGACATATAATAGAACAATAACATAATGACGGGATCTTTTAAAGTACAGAGTCACGTTATAAGAACCACTGAAACACAAAAAGTCGCATATACAAAACACACCAGCAAAAATGAAAGATAATACAAACACAGTGACGGGATGTATAAGTACCTAGCCACGTCAAATGGATATCACAGAAAACAAACCAAACAGTAAAAGTAATATTAATAATAGAACAAAGACAAATGAAAGAACATTATTACACGTTGTTAAGATGATAAACAACGTCAGTATGCAGAATCTATACTTCAAGACCATCATGTATTATTTGTGAAGTTGATACGGAATATTTATCAACAAGGTCTTGGTACCTTCCGATGAACTTTTTTAGAAAAAGGACGAGACGTTCTTAGACAGAACCCTGGTTCATCAACTTTCTGCTCAGACACTGGTGACGTTTTACAAAGTCTGAGTAGCAGCTGCAAGCTCTTGAATATCGAATAAGTTGGGAAATGTATATCTCATATGCAGGTGAAGTTGGTATATTGCTACTAAGGTGGGGGAAATTTATAATTTTAAAATTAAAATCGTCTCGTTTGTCATAGATTCTGGTACTGAGATGACTGTGTATGTCAAATTCGAGATATAAGTCTAAAAATGAGGCGGAGGAAGCCGTGTCTGTTGTTTCTTTAATTTCTAGTTCTGGGGGATATATTAATGGAACCCAATCAGAAAAGTTCGGATTGTTAATGGAAAGAACATCATCAATATATCTAAAAGTGAAATTAAATAATCTGGCTTCTTTGATCTTCTTGTTTTTGACAAGTGTCTGAAGGAACTCCGATTCATATGAAAATAAGAAGAGGTCGGCAAGGAGAGGCGCACAGTTCGTTCCCATAGGAATGCCGACAATTTGTTGAAAAAGTCTACCTCCAAATTCAACAAATATGTTGTCGATAAGAAACTCCAGCATACTGATCACTTGTTCTTCTGTCTAGCATGTTTTACCCTTTTATATGAGAAATATATATGTTAAGATTCATATGTAAGCTTAATTAACATAACTACATGCATGATGTGGACACATCAGCTTTCAGTTTTATACATGCATGTATATTATGGATTACAAATGTGTCGAGTTATGAGATTGGATAACAACGCAGAGATGTCAGTATATATTCAGGAAATTGCCGGGATATATACATCTGTACGGCGTTTTTATCCCTAATGGGAACCATGGTGTAGTCAAAAGCTATACAGAACACTAAGGAATGTACAAGAGGGACGAAAGATACTAGAGGGACAGTCAAACTCATAGATCGAAAACAAACTGACAACGCCATGGCCAAAAATAAAAAGACAAACAGACAAATAATAGTACAGATGACACAACATAGAAAACCAAAAACTAAGCAACACGAACCCCACCAAAAACTGGGGGTGATCTCAGGTCCTCCGGAAGGGTAAACAGATCCTGCTCCACATGTGGCACCCGCCGTGTTGCTTATGTTGTTACAAATCCGGTACATAGTCTAATTCGGTAAGTTACATTCGTGAAAAGGGAGGGTATTGTAATTACGACATAAGGAACATATTCGATATCATCTGTGAAACGGTTATTCCATAACGGTCAACCAACTCGTGATGGCGACCGTTTGCTCAATGTGTTTGAAGTGACGATGACTATATATTTTGTTAGGTAGGGATTGAAGTCACATGACGGATACAACTAACTACATGCAACTACTGTATCTTGGGACTGGCATATTGCCAGTGAGAGAACTAACCCCAGGCTTAAAATGAAGTGGTAATAAGCAATTATAGGACTTCATACAGTCTTAAATAAGTGTTGATAGTATAAGTAAAACAGTCAATTCCAGATAAGAGGCTCACAGAGGGAAAATAATGACGTGCATCCGTCAATTATTTATACATTTTTAATACAATACAAAATCACGTAATTTACACTTCTGTTACTAAAATTTAATGTTTTAAAGTGTTATTATAACTATTTGACCTATAATTGTTTACTTTTATAAATTTTGACTTGGATGAAGAGTTGTCTCATTGGCACTCATACCACATCTTCTTATATCTATGTTCACGATAAAATTATTTTAAGTTATAACAGTAAATTATAAAATCCTTCACATATGCGGAACAATTAAGGTTGGGGTTTATAATGTATGTGTTATATTAAAAGAAGCCACACACCCATACAAACACAAAACATGAAATCTAAAAACTTTATTGAAAACATTTCTTGACGGAAAAAAATATGTCAAGTTAAAAAGGTGCATTTACATTGATAACTCAAAATATTAAGAAAACAATAAACATGTAATGAATTTACATGCTGCATTGTGAATGTTTAACAAATACCTGCACAGGAAAAAAACATTAAGACAGGGGTAACCCGTATTAAATATATATGTAATTCAGGTCTCATACAGGGTATCATATCCAACTATCGCGGTCATCACGTTACTTTTACAATTCAGTTGTATATCATTAATGGCCGATTGATTATCAATGAAAATAAACGTACTACATAGATTAAACGATCATAACTTTTTTGTTACATTGTGTATTTTACCTTCCAACCCCGCGTTTTATAGTATTTTCATTTTTACAATTAAAAATGTTTTAAGTTTAAGTTCAGCAATATGATTTCTTGCTTCAAATTAAGTTTGAAAATGGAGGTGACATAACCACACAGCCTCCGTTGACTTCTTCGTTAAAACTCAATAAAATTGCAATGGGACCTTCTTATATGATCAATTTTCTCAACTTATTATTTGTTAATAATATCCTTCCAACCCCTAAAAAGATCGACAACACATTCATGTAAATGAAATCGAAACCCAAATCAGTTTAGGTGACAAACTTTTTGCTTCAAAATTTTATTGAAAAGTTTACATTTTGGCATTCGTTAACAATATTTTGAAAATGGCGGCCGATATCGGAAGAAAACAAAGACACGACATGTATTCATTAAGCAATTGATTAAAAAGTAATTTGTGAAATATTTATTAAAGTGTGTCTTATTGTTTTTAGAAATTTCTTATTTCACCTTTAATTTAATATATTTATTAGAAACAATCTCTCGCACTCAAAACAAAGATTTCTGTGCATCAACCATGCATTGTTTACATGTTGACAGCGTAGGTCGACTTGTGAAAATATATATTATATTTTTACGATGAAAATAAAAAAAACTGTTGGATGCATGCGTTTTCAGTTTTTGTCTTACCTTAAAGCAGCATAGAATCAAATATTTTGCCTTTTTGATAAAGTGGATACAAGCTTTTTGTTTTGATAAAATTTCGAAGTTACATAATAAAAAATGGCGACCAAACAATTTTCAAACGTAGACGATGTTCGACACTAATTTTGTCCATGCAAATAACACAATTTAATTTCACTGTTTATATTGCAATTACATATGACACGTTATTGTCACTCTAATAATACCCAAGGACATAGCTTGATTAAGGAGATATTAAGTCATAAACGTGATCAAAGAAAACAAACACGGCACCTAATCACGATGTAAGATCATGTAAGTTTTGACAAGACTTATGTAAATTAGTATGGTCCGATTCTTATAGAAATTATTTTATGGTATTATGGCTTTACCTGACTAGTAGCTGTTTATGTGCTATGTTCATTAAGATTGTAGCACTTCACAGTTGCTGGGTAGGTCAAAATATCTCGGCCTTAAGAACATGGCAGAAACTAAATGAAGTTTTCATGAAAAGAAAAAAATGAAAATGAAATGATGAGCTCCACTGGAGGTTGCTGATGTATAAGCATGTACTTGTAAGTATTACTATCTGGAATTGACTGTTTTACTTATACTATCAACACTTATTTAAGACTGTATGAAGTCCTATAAGTGCTTATTACCACTTCATTTTAAGCCTAGGGTTAGTTCTCTCACTGGCAATATGCCAGTCCCAAGATACAGTAGTTGCATGTAGTTATTTGTATCCGTCATGTGACTTCAATCGCCACCTAACAAAAAATATAGTCATCGTCACTTCAAACACATTGAGCAAACGGTTGAAAAAAAATTTATGCTATACTTCATAACATATTTGGGAAATTAAAATCTAATTAAATGGTCAACTCCCTTTAGTCGTAAGGGAACTGAGATATGTATTTACAGAACATTGATTATTTCTTAACTTCCCTGCAGAATGATGATCCTGAAATTGCTACAGACTTTTAACTGCAGTGGTACATGCTCGCCTTCTTTCTGATAAAAGACGTCACAAGTGCATGTGTAATTGATCTTTTCCGGTGAAGGGCATGAATCAAGAAATAGCCTATCATACCACAATCTTCTTATATTTAACTCGTACAGAATCCCAACAACAAAAATAACTGGTACTGTTGAGCCTTAAATTGTACATTGTAGTTAAATAAGACAATTAAACTGATAATACTTAGAAAATCATTCCTTAATAACAGACCAGTGTAGATAGAATGTGCAATTATTGGGATCTAAAATTAAAGAAGTTGTGTGAGGGAAATATTTTTTTCAGGAAAACAGTGATTTAATACAAAGTTACATGATATTACTAAAATAGAAGGGTTCAAGATGTATCCTTAGTCTCTGAATGCATTAAAATAAACTGTAAAGCACAGAAAACATCAGCTAGACATTAATTTTGAATGTTTATTTTTAAGGTAACTGTTTATGTTCATGTTATTATTTAAATGCTGTCATGGCTGTTTGAATAGTTGAAAATGCTCAAAAGATAGTATGCAGAATAAAATAAGAAATAGCAGGTGAATTATTCATTTGTATGATAATTTTTTACATGTACATTTGTAAATTATAAAGTTCTTTTATTATTGAGATACTTGTTAGCTCATATCTTAACTTATTGCTGAAACACAAAATTATAGGACCATGCTTGCTTGAATTCATTGAAAAAATGCAACATTTTTTGCAGAAGAACAGGTAATCTTTTATTTCAAAACTAAGAAAAAATATATCATTGATCACCTAAACCAAACATTTATGTTTCAATTAACATGTAAAAACAAAACTCAATCAAGAAAATAAAATAAAAAACATCATGAACATAAACATGATAAAGACTTCCTGAAACTCTTTTCAAAGTATACAGTAGTGTATTATCCTATTAACTAGGTTTTACTTACAATGATACTAAGGTGAGTATACAGCAGTATCAAGCATGATGATTATTTGATATTAAAGATAAACAATGATTTAAAAGAGGGTTTAATTCATGCTTTGTAATACATTTGTAGTTATATATCATTTTATAAATAAATTGTTGAATTCTTGGAATGCGATCAGAGCTTCAGACGAGAATAATTTTATGCAAACATACAAATTTGATGTGGGCTAAAATCATTCTGTAAAATTAAGATATTGATTTTTTTCTGTAACAATTTGACAAATAGAATTACTGTAAATTCAGAAATTAATGTTTCTTTTAATATTCTTGCATATTACTGATTACTGGTAAAAATGGGGTTGCAAATATTTGGAGAAGGAAAATCACTGCTGAAATTTTGGAGATTTTGTAATTGCTAAACTGGCACTGCTGCATTTTACTCATTGAAAATTACATTGGGATATTTTTTTTAATTTTCATTGTTTGGAGATGTATTATCACAGGCTGAAAACTGGAGCTCTTTTCACAAAAAGTCTTAAGAGTAAAAATACTCGTAAGTCATGAACAGAGTCGCTGGTCATATGTCAGTTTATTTTCTAGGTTCAATTTAGTGATTATTTACATGTTCTCCTTAGACTATAAACTCAGTTAGATATTTTTAGGACCTATCACTTAAATTAAGGCAACAGTAGTATACCATTGTTCGAAACTCATAAATCGATTGAGATAAAAACAAATCCGGGTTACAAACTTAAACTTAACACTTGTAAACATAATTTTTGAGTAAAGTTTAAAGATTATAAGTCCTTTTGCAATGAAAAGTTACATATTGACACACTTGATCACACTAGTATTTAACATCATGGCAAATAGACTGAGACTTTTAAAGTTCTGTAATAATAAATATATTTTATAGTTTTACTTTCCGTTATTTAAGTGTCATGCACATATAAGATAATTGACATGAATCGATTTAAATACTGTAACTTCGTATACAAAAAAGGTAACTCTACAGGACTTTTCACAACCCTAACACTCTTTATTGTAGTAAAGGTCCATGCAAATACAAAAGGACACATCGTTTATATCTGGAAGTACTGATATTCACTCACACAAAGTTAAAAAAATTCTTATAAATGTTAAAACACCGGCTTTTATGTTAAAGACAAGAATTATTGTATCTTTCGTTACGAGCGGAAACAATCCGTGCTTTCCCCGGTACCGGTTCTAAATCGCGATCTTTGTTGCGATTTAAAACATCGCTGACAACAGGATTTCGTAAAATTTTCAATATTTTGGCATAGCACAACCTTTTAATCTAAAACAATAGCCATCAACTGAAAAAATTTTTTTTTTGCATTTAAATACGAGCATAAAACTTGCTAGGGGTTTCTCCAATTTTATCTCTGGAAGTCGTACGAAGTAAGCAAAGTTGACAAAATCACGGAATTTGACCATCAGAGATGTAAAATTCATTCCAACCAAAGAATTTAAAAAAACTATTCTAACCCCCAGCACTTTTAAGTAACCTTGGTAGTTGGTTAACTTACTGTGAAAATTTGACAGAGAATGGTGAAGCGTAAAAGGTTGTGCTCGAGCCAAATACAAACGACAGTTTTAATTCACGAAAACGGCACGTCACGTGACAGAGCAAGGGTCATGGGGTCATATGTTTATGTAAAATGATGAGATATGGGACACCTTTCATTATTGCCCATGTACGACCATGGAATATTCACAGTAAAGCCAGAATGGACAATTCTCTTTCTACCCCCCTTTTTTCGTCATTTTTACAAAATTGCGTCCTTAATGTAGCTGCGTATTAGGAAGCGACAAATCAAGGTAACAAATAAAAGGGAATTGAACTGAAATATAAAAGGAGCGAGACCGGTTGAGTCATCAAGATAAGTGTCTCCTACCCAAAATATATTGAAGAAAAAACCCAAATAGCCACAACTGTCTATGTTCAAGCGCTCCTGTATAAATTTTACATACGGTGTAAAGTGGTACTGAATGCGTTTGATACAATGCATACTAGTAGAAACGTAGGTAAATGGTTAATTTAAAGAACACAACACTTCAAATTAGCCGAAAGGTGTAGAAGCGAAGCATCAAACTACTTTTATATTTTTTTTCAGAAACAACTTTTTTTTCTCTTCCAAGTCGAGGGTGGCATATTTGATACAAACTTTGAATATATTTACTCACATCAAAGTAACATGTGAAGATTGGTTCAATGTTAACTTACCTATGCAAAAAGACAATAATGTTTTGCAGTTTACTTTCGTACAGGTTTTGTTTTCATAACCTTTTGTACATGGAAACTTTGGATACTCCACCAAACATTCATTAGTTGGACTGTCATGCCAGGCTGGATATTATGAAATCATATGAAATGAAAAATAGATTTATATAGCTCATGAAATGATTATTTTCTGGCTAGGACAACATTAGTTTTTTTTTCCAAAACCTTTCTCAATCACTTTTTATCTTAAATGATTTGAAACTACAACATGAATAAACAGCGGAAACGTCTGTCTTTAAATTGTTTTTATTACAGTAGGTGTATAAGATTAGCTTAGGGGGAGTTTACAGCAGTTAGACCTATAATCGTCGTTCAATTGAATGTTCTTACCAAAATTATTAATATTTATAAAAAGTCAGGAATATATATACTTTACATTTTATACGTCAGTTTTTCATCAGGAACGCTCAAGCATTTACATTTAAAGCCAGGAGTTATAAAAACGTAGAAACTTTATGAGCTATCAGACAAACAAGGACAAGAGAGATAACCAAATTCATCAAAGGTAAATTTTGCATGACAGAGTTAAAATCTTAAGGTACGGAAAAATGTCCTAATTTTTCAACAGAGAATTAAAAAAAATTGAATCATTTCAGTACCAACGCACTGAATACTGAGTTGATGTTACCCTCATTGACAAAGAGTCCACTACCAGCGTATCAACCAAGTACTACTTAATGAATATAACCCTATATAAATTGCATGCGTACGGGGCGCTTTCCTGTTTTTTATGTTTTTCACCCGGAACACTCAAACCTTTTAAAATTTGAAAGCTAGGGAGTTATAAAAACGAAGAAATTTTATGAGCTTTCTGACCAAAAAGGTCATAAAAGTGATATTTTATCTGAAAAACTACATACTGAAAAGACGGTTAACTTGACTATACATTGTTTTTAAAGGATGATACAATATCATGCGACGAGAAATCAAAATTTATATATTTAAACATTTGTAAAAGATAATTATTCCTCACGTTCAATGCTCTGTAAATAAGTTAAAGTTTGAATTTCATACAATCATTTACTGTCTCGTCCTTTTTCTAAAAAAAAGTTCATCGGAAGATACCAAGACATTGTTGATAAATATTCCGTATCAACTTCAGAAATAATACATGATGGTCTTGAAGTATAGATTCTAGGTACTGACATTGTTTATCATCTTAATTACGTGTTATAGTGTTCTTTTATTTGCCTATGTAAATTATAAACCTTTACTGTGTAGTCAACTTTTGGTAATATCCTTTTGGCGTGGCTCGGTACTTATACATCCCGCCATTGTGTAATTGTGCTATGGTCATTTTTTGTATTCTTGTCCTTCATTTTTGCTTAAGTGCTTAGTCTTTATTCCATTTTGTTTTTCTTTTTTGAAATATTTGTTTGTTTTTATTGTGATTAGATTATGACACAATGTTCACTGCTGTGCACCTATTTTTGACTTTTTTTTAACCTATTATGTCTTTTGTTTTGTTCACAAATTGTTGTCAATATAATGGAATTTAATTCGACTGTCATACAAGTGAAAGATTTACCTAGCTATAAAACCAGGTTTGATCCACTATTTTCTACATAAGGAAATGCCTGTACCAAGTCATGAATATGACAGTTGTTTTCTATTCGTTATATATGTTTGAGCTTTTGATTTTTGCCATTTTATCAAGGACTTTTCATTTTGAATTCCCCTTGGAGTTCGGTATTTTTGTTATTTTACTTTCTAATACAGAATAGAGAAAAAAACAAAAATTCTGTACAACTGCCTTGGATCTTATGAGTTGCATAACAAATTTAATATGCATTGGACGTTTTCTCCTTGATGAGCATGAACAATGGAACACGTTTCATTGTATATATCTTGAAAAAGTCGAAACAACAAATTCAGACAGTGTCTTAAATAAAACTTTTACATGTTTAATATAAAACAAGAAGTAACGTCCATTAACGTTCATCGGAATTCATCTTTAAAAAATCTTTAAAAAAACTTTTTTAAAGAAAAGCAGTCGATACGGTTATTCTCTTAGTTTGGTTCACTAACCATCTTGCAGCCAAATAAAATTTAGTAGCAGGGTATCTTCAAATAGAAGAAAAAACCCTGTAAATTTGGTACGCTGGATACATTTTCATCAGATATGGTCAAAACCAAATATGTTAAAGCCACGGATGTATAAAATGCTTAAGGACCTATGTTACCAAAAAAAAACATACAAAAATGGCCGTCATCATCTTATGTCAGCCTTTGCTTGGGATAGTTTAAGCCTTAGTTTCTTTTCTAATGTCTAAATATATCAACGGAAAATAAAACGGGGCAATATCGTTACCGGTAACGTGGATATAATTTAAGACAAAGAGGTTACGAAATTCCTTCTAAAACGGCTTTGTCTAAAATGAATGAGGAGGTTTGTTGGAATAGCATCTTGGATTTTTTTCATCTATATTTATAAGTGCTGCTAATGAGAAAGAGTTGATACGCACACTATTTTTTTTCAAAAATAAAATAATTGAAATATTTGACAACGCACAAATTCTATGGAAATTAGTTTATAGTCATACAAAAACAAATGCTCTCTGTATTTAGAATACTATTTGAGCTAAAATATTAAATAACAACATATGCTTTAGTATTAGCTGGAATATGAAGGTTTTTTATTGTTTGTTTTACTATAACGACATATGGTTCTTTTTTGTTTGTCTTTGTTTTTACGGCTAGTGTCTTCATATATGACAGTTGTTGTCCATTCGTTTGATGTGTTTTATCATTTGATTTTGCCATTTGATTAGGGACTTTCCGTTTTGAATTTTCCTCGGAGTTCAGTATTTTTGTGATTTTACTTTTTTTTCGAAGAGTAGCATGTTGGTGATTGGTGTGGTCTTTTGTTCTGTAAAAGTTTAGTAAGTCCTGCGATCCTATTTTATGCATTATATCAGTCTAACGGTATTAGTCCAAACAAGAAATAGATTATGTCGTGTCTAGGATATACTTAATTACAAACAATTTTGATTGTGTGTGACTTTAAAACCACAGCAGTAGGAGAAATTATTCCTTTGGCGTGAATTCATTTTAAAACGAATAGAACCCAAGGATGACTGAGGTATGGATATTTGGTCATGAAGGTCTTCTCCTGACCGAAAGGAAAACTATTGACGAAATGAGGCATCCGTTTGACTGCGATGGATGTATAAATTCGCAGCCACGTTGAGCCAGAAATGGGACGTTAAATCTCATGCTGCACAAAGACAAAGTGCAACGCTCTCAGAAAGTTAAAAACCTCTTGCACCAACCGTTTGAGGGGTCCGTAGGTGGCCTGTTGAACGTAAAAATTTCTTCCCCTATCCAACATTTTTTTTTACCCAAGTGGCAGTACAAATGTCCAGCCCTTCTTCCCACCTCGCAAAATCTACCTATTGTATTTTTTGTCAATAGTTTCACGTCATAAATGTTCATAAAAATAATTCCCACTGCACGTTATGCGATCATCAATCAATCAGTCATTCCATCAATACGAATACAAAGGCAAAGAGATAAGGTCAATTTCCCCGGAATTTAATTCACACAAGACATTTTTTTTCTGAAAGTCCTATCTTTACCTAAATTCACAGCAGAATATTTTGAGCAACACCTTTATTCTGTCAGAGGTAAAGCTTTGTCTTATGAATAAAAGCAGATATGCAATATATGTCAATGAGACAGCAGCCCTAAAACACTTAGTGTCTTTCAGATTCAATTTTTTTCATTTTGGTTAAGGATTCCTTCGGTGCAATTTTACAAGAAATGTAAAATTTACAATTTTGTTTTAAAATTGTCTTCAACGGTACTGTGTACCATTAAAAACGGCTTTGTTTTATGAAAAACCTATTTAGTACAGTATATTGTATACTCTCTGTAATATCTTAATAAAAGTAAGTTTTAAAAACGTTCCGATTTCGACCCGGTGAGTGAAAGAAATTCAGGGTAAATTGATACCAACCGTTTTAAAAGAGTGCATACAGTTTCCGTTAGAATGCCCACCATGTTTTGGAATATCGAGCTGAACAATTACATTATGAATAATAATATCCAGTATATAAACTATCTTAATCTATATGCGCCTAGCTTGCTATTCTAATCTGTGTCTGTTTCTTCTCTCTTGTGGAAAGTAGATAGATAGATGGCAATTGTTTTGAACGGAATTTGGCGGAACTATTGGCAGACCATACACTACGTCACTCTTTAAAATACTGTTGTGTTTACCACTTGTTTGCATATTTTTGAACGTATATACTGCCAAATCAAACAAAAATGGTTATAACAATCAACAGCTATCAGCAATATGCTTACCACTGTACACAAATTTCTTTATAATTTCCATACAGCCTTTTTCTTCATGGTATTTTTCATAAAAGCACGAAAACAACCCCTCACTGTTATTATGTCCTTTGCAGTCCACACTTTCTTTGTAAGCTCCTTTGGCTAATTTTTAAATTAAAATGTGAAATTATTCCAAGTAGACAAAATAGGAAAATTTTTATTTGCCAATCATTGATGAAAATATTCCGGTGAAACTTTTTTTTCTTAGATTCCATAGATTCATATAGAATGTCTGCTAAATTATTTATTGTAAACCAGAAAGCAAAAATATTTTCTCCTTGGGAAACAACAACAAAATTAATAAAACTAAAAATTAGTATATACAGGCTAGTTATAGTTAAACACATAACTGATATAGACAAGAATGTTGAATGTTATTGAAAACAAAACTTTCGGAATTGTACATAGAATTTTATTTTAGAAAAAAAGTTCATATAGGACCTGTTAAAACAAGGTCATAAAATTTATCAAAAACAGGCGAAATTGTTTTACTACGTCTGTACCAAAAACTTTATCTTTTCCCGTACAATAGTCCTACACGATGTCCTTCTTGGTTTAAAATTTATGTCTCGAATGTAGATTAATTAACATGTTATAGCCACAAGCTTTAAGTGAGTTCTGGACGTGAAGTTTCCCGTACCTGTTGTAATCTCTCTTCTGTTATTCTTATTTGATTTTGAGATCTCGTGGTGTTTTTGTTTATATTTGTTTGTGTGCTTTGTTTCCAATTGCCACAATTTATACTTATTTGTGTTTAGCAGCAGTTAGACACGTTTAAATCATTTAAAAAAAGGCTGTTATAGTCCTTTCACTCACCATTTCCATGAAATTCAGTTAATACGCGGAAAATGACAACCAAGTAAAGACTGTCCATGTTTTAAAAGATTAACCTAGCTGAAAAACTATCTGTAATTAAACATAAAACATATTGATTAAAGTCAAGTAGAATTTGTACTATGTGCTTTTAAAATTTCCGCAAAAACTTAATTCATGGGAAAGTGGAGTTCAAAACAATCATGAAGTATTTGTTCTAACGCGGAAGTAAACTTTTAGTTACATCATTTATCCTTGAAACAATAGTGACACTCATTTCCAAAACACAAAAAAAAAAAGCCACCATACTTCATCAAAATTTTTTATTTTTTTTTAATAATAGATCAATATTTTTTTACTTTATGGAAATAATATTGTTTGTTCAACTGTCACCACAACTAAACCAAAATACATAAGATGTCTTTTGGCTTTTACGTGTCATTTGTTTCTGTCCAGTGACATATTAACCACATATCATTTTACTCATATTATGCAGTCACTTGAAGTACTCTCATTATGTTTTTTTTATAAATATAAGTGACAACGCATGATAACCATGATTTTATTCCATTAACTTTAACAACCTTGTGTTATGAAAGCTAAACAGTCTTTCCATATATAATGAATAAATTTTTCATGTCCTCTGAAACTGAATTATGTATTATATTCACCTATATAAAATTAAAGAGATATGGTATGATTGTCAACTATCCACTCGAAGCCAAATGACGAGGATATAAGTAACCATAGATCACTGTACAACTTATATAAAGCGCAAAGCGTATACCGTACAGCTATAAAAGTCCCTACGTGACAAAATGTGAAACTGTTCAAACGAGAAAACTAACAAAATTAATTGACGAACAGTAACAAGCGACAACCTCTGAATCACAGGCACCTGACAAATACATGATAAACTCCGTTTTTAAACATATTGTGGGCACTTTTTCTCCATAGCATGGGACAGTGGTCTAACAACAGACGATAAAAACTAACTGTCATATCAGTTTAAAATGTTTTAACTCAGCATATAGGGACGAAGCACACAGACAACTAACATAAAAACAAAAGACATACACAAAGTACTGATATAAGAGAACTCGCAGTTACTGACAGTTAATTGAAATAACATTAACGTTACCAATGTTATTCCTTAATCTAAAATCGTTTCGAACTGTTCTAACAACAAATTTAAATAGAAAATTATCCGTATGTTCTTGCCAGTACCAAAATACTGGCTACAGGTCTGTTTATACCTCGGTCAAGCCAGATATAACTAAGAAATAAATCACGTTCTCTTTCCAACAGAATTTTTATAACGACTTCAAAACAGTCGGAGAAAATTATAACCATATGAATTACAAAACATCAGAAAATAAAATAGCATAGACAGGATGTTGGACAATACATTTTCATATTTTCATATATGGGTGTTAGTAGAAAGTGTATTTCATATCCGATCGTCGCCTTCTGATTTATTGATGCAAGAAAAATTCTTCTGTTCCGTTTAATTTAGACCTTAACAGACATTTGCAGATAATTTTGTAAAAAGAATATGTCATGTATTGATATATTGCATCCTGTATTAAAATGTCTATCTGACAATGGGTCAAAGTGCGCAGTTTAAAGTTTTCTGTTTTTCTTCCTTTTAGCAATGATTTGGAGTGTCATATCTTTATTCAGACTATTTCTATAGAGAGGGTCGGGAATGGAGAGAGCTTTTTTCTGCGTAAATTACTAGTATAAAAATCAATTCTGCCTTTTATGTGGTCAGTTCTTAACTTTGGTGGGGTTCGTGTTGCTTAGTCTTTAGTTTTCTATGTTGTGTCATCTGTACTATTATTTGTCTGTTTGTCTTTTTATTTTTGGCCATGGCGTTGTCAGTTTGTTTTTGATCTATGAGTTTGACTGTCCCTCTGGTATCTTTCGTCCCTCTTTTATACACAATTGCACAGTTGTTTTAAACTGGTCAGTTTGTTATGTCTTTCTGAAAAAACGTCTGTAAAAGTTACATGATATTTTAGATATAGTAATATTATGATACCCAAATTAGAATCGGAAAATCGAATCAGTAATTAACTCTTTGGTGCATTTGGTATTGCTTTTACAGAAATTGTAGTAAGGGTTTAAAGTTCTGGCAAAGCAACAAAACATATATTCCAAAATTAAAGTTCCAGGTCGGTAAATTTAAATGTAAAATGCTTTAAGTTTGAATAACATGGACATTTGGGTCTTGATTCTGGAGGGGGGTGTCGTCATTTGTGTATTCTTAATTTTTTATTCCATTTTTCTCTATCATTTACCCTTTATCTATTTTGGCCATTTCCCTCTTTTCTTAGTGTTTTTGGTTATTTTTTTCTGTTCGTATTTTCTTTTTTTTTGGCCCATACCCTCTGAAAAGGATTTCTTATATTTTTAATCCTACATTTCGGCTTCGAATTGTATACTGTTGCTGATGTTGAATACAAAAGAGCTTCTATACTATTAAACGAGAAGACCTCGTTTTGTGTGTCGCTTCTCTTCCTTCCACAATAAATTAATCATCATGCCTCTGTGTCCTATAGGTACCATGCATAGTCGCATTTATCATCCTCGCTTATGATTATTCAGTTTGGGTTATTTTGTGAGGAAAACGAAAATAAAGGCGTCCGGATATTGTTTCCGTCATCGGACGGACTTTTAAGTCATAAAAAAGACTTCCGTTTAGGACTGTTTAAAATTACACATAATTTTCATAATCACTTGGGGACAAGACAATTATTTTTGCGTTTTTCTGTAAACTATGATCATACATATACTATAAATAAAGTGTATTTGCTATTTACTATAAATCCAAGTTTACTATCCACGGCGGTCACTGGTATATTATATAGATCGAGACTCTCTATATAATATATCAGTGACCGCCGTGGATAGTAAACTTGGAATTGATAGTAAATAGCAAAAACACTTTATTTAAAGTATATGTATGTTCATAGTATACAGAATAACAGAAAACAAAAAATAACGGACTTTGGAAAAAAGGGGGAGGGCTAAAAAAAATTGTCCTGTCCCCAAGTACCGATGACTTTTGATACCTTTCCTGAAATTCTCCAGTCATAAATCTTTTACAAAAATTCATCCTACAACAGTTTACATACTTTCAATTACCCTCTAATGCCCGCGATTTCGCGGGTGTGTTATAGTACTATTTATGTTAAAAACACCTGTGCGAACTACAAAAGTGCTTACCGTTTACTTTAATAAGTTCAGTACGATATACAAAAGTGCGCACCTTTTTTTAGATTCCATTCGAAATAGATATGTGATAAACACTAGCTTTAACAGTTTTTCTGACAATTATATTGAAAGTTTTTTTTTTGTTATATAAGGGAACAGCAACGTAGTCATATAAAATGTTTATATGCGATTGGAGCAAAATTTAAAATGATATTTTATATATTTCCTCTTGCTATATTTGGTCGTACTAAAACTGTCAAGTAGGATCAAAATTTCCTATGTGATTCAACTGTATTGCAAAACAGTTTATTGGAGTCACATTGTAATTCTAATTTACAAAAAGGATGTTACTAGTACCATCATGTCTGTCCCGTTGAGTGTTTTCTGTCCAATAGAGTATTTTTTGCTCATCAGTTAATGCTTCGGCTGTTTCAGGATTTAATGCTGCATATTTCAGGTAAAACTTTTATGTTATGAATTATTCGCTGGTCTGAAAACTACAATTTTCAACTAACTCCAACAGGCAATGTTAATTTTAGGTTTTGGCGCTACTAAATGATTGAAGTATTTCAACACATTGGTCTCGAACATAATTGATATTACGCAACTGTCGTGGTTACTGAAATTTATTTCATACGTTTGCTTCAGTAAATGATATTCTTTGGTACGCATTAAAACCAATTAAAATTGAAAAATAGAGGACGAGCCATTCTGATTATACGAAAACAGTTAAAATTTGATTAATTTTGATAACACATCTTGCTGTGTTGATCTGATAAGGAATCACTACTCGTCATTTTGCATTGTCAGCGTCGTCATTGTAATGAACAAATTTTAAAACAAATGAAAACAACACGTGATAAATTTCATGCGTCCGAAGCGCTTTTCAGGATTACTCTTCATCAGGAATGCTCAAAGCTGAATTTTGAAAAGCCAATGATGTATAAAAACCGAGACAGTTGAAGAGCTATATCACCAAAAAGGCCAAATCCATCTAAGGTCAACTTTGCCTGAGGGAGTTGAAACCTTAGTTTTTTTATAATTTACCGAAGTACTGACTACTGAGCTGATTATACCCTTGTGGGCCTGATAGTCTACCAGCATAGGTATCGACCCAGTGCTGTAAAAAATGAAAATAACACGTAAGGAATTTCATGCGTCTGACGCGCTCTTTTGGATTAACCTTCTTTAGGAACGCTCAAAGCCGAATACTTGAAAGCCAAGGATGTATAGGAACCGAAACAGTTGAAGAGCTATATGATCAAAAAGGACCTAGACATAGCCAAATCCATCTAAGGTTAACTTTGCCTGAGGGGCTTAAAACCTTAGTTTCTTTATTATTTGAAAACTTATAAACGGACAATTTAAGAAAGGTTTGTTATCATTCATGTCAGTATCGAAGTACTGACTACTAAGCTGATGATACCCTCGGGGACTGATAGTCCACCAGCAGAGGTTTCGACCACGTGCTGTAAAAAATGAAAACAACACGTTATAAATTTCATGCGTCCGAAGCGCTTTTCTGGAAATAACCTTCATCAGGAACGCTCAAAGCCGAATATTTGAAAGCCAAGGATGTATAAGAACCGAAACAGTTGAAGAGCTATATGACCAAAAAGGAACTAAAAAAATAGCCAAATCCAACTAAGGTCAACTTTGCCTGAGGGAGTTAAAACCTTAGTTCCTTTAATTCGTGAGGATACTTAAGAAATAAAACCGTAAAGCAACATAATTAAAAAGGGTCAATCTAAGATAATAGTTGTTTTTATAGATATAAGAAGATGTGGTATGAGTGCGAATGAGACAACTCTCCATCCAAGTCAAAATTTATAAAAGTAAACCATTATAGGTCACAGTACGGTCTTCAACACGGAGCCTTGGCTCACACCGAACAGTAAGCTATAAAGGGCCCCAAAAATTACTAGTGTAAAACCATTCAAACGGGAAAACCAACGGTCTAATCTATATAAAAAACAAGAAACGAGAAAAACTTATGAAACACATCAACAAAAGACAACTACTGAACATCAGATTCCTGATTTAGGACAGGTGCAAACAAATGCAGCGGGTTTAAACGTTTTAATGGTACCAAACCTTCCCCCTTTTTCTGAAACAATAGTGTAACATCACAACATAGAAAGACACACTATAAAATATCAACTGAAATAACTTAACTCAATCAAAGGACATATTAACACCAGTGAACAAACACTGAACAAATAAATTTGACCTATGATACAATGCAAATACAAAATAAATAAACTAAGGGAAGAATAATAATAAAAGTAACATGTTATATCGGTATGAAATGTTAAACAATTTAATAATACCTTTATCACAGATTGTTGTGATATTGACAACAATTTTTACAACTGTAATCTGAAAGGTTGACCAACCTTTTGTCATTTTTTATTAGATAGAAACGATATAAATGGTTTGAGTTTTAATTTGTTTTTAAAAGTACTTAACCTCCTGTTTTCAATAACCATCAGTTGTTGATCAGGAGGAAGCCGTGGTTGCTCATAAAGCAAGTTTATTCAGGTGAATGAACAACAAAGCTTTCAAACAAATTAGGATACCTCTAGAAATATTCCGTATTTGTTGAGTAGTGGAAGACTAGACATGATTTAGATAATTGCTGGGGATCATTGTCGAGAACGTTAAATAAAAAAGACAAACAAACATAAGCAAAAAAGAAAACAAACAAATAAATAAATAAATTGGCTAAGTTTTATTGTTTTTGTTCTTTGTTCTTTTTCTTTTTTTTAATAGACTAAATGTGTGATAAATAAATACTTAACATAGATATAAGAAGATGTGGTATGAGTGCCAATGAGATAACTCTCCATCCAAGTAAAAATTTATAAAAGTAAACCATTATAGGTCACAGTACGGCCTTCACGACGGAGCCTTGGCTCACACCGAACAGTTAACATGCCATTTTCCATGTCAGCCTGGTATCATCCCTTGACCAATATTAAAACCTTGAGCTATAGCCCTCGGGTTGTTATCGGGACATCGGTGTAATACCAGGACAATAAAAAAACGTCAATAATCTGTAATTGCTGACCGAAAATCTGACGACCAATTGACACCCACAGTTTCCAAAGCAGCGGTGTCTAAATTTCTTTTTATATAACATAATGTTTAAAATGATTGTAAATAGCAAATACATTTTTAAAGAAATGCGTTCGATGTATGACGTTAAAAGAGAAGCATAGGATACCAAAGGGACATTCAAACTCATAAGTCGAAAATAAACTGACAACGCCATGGTCAAACAACAAATGTTAACTCTGTATCATTTTAGCAAATACATAAAAAAATATATGCGTAAAATGTATCAGCTTAATTCTGTATCATTTTAGATATTTTGCACTGTAGCTACATGGCGAGATAGTCCTTGTATAATATGTAAAGTAACGCAGGTGTAAACAGATTGTCATATAAAATAAAAATAATTGTCAATAAAGGTTTAGTAACCCTTACCATCAAGTCTAAAATAAAGAATAGGAAAATGTTTTTTTTATTATTTTTGCCTGACGATAATAAAAATCAATGATTCCGCCAAATAAATTGGATTTTCAAAAGTGTATTCTACCTTGTTAAAAAACCTATTGTAAATGGTCCTTGATTGTCATTATAGCAAAAAATATCAATGTACCTTAGACTTAATGTAGACAAAAAGATAAAGTAAACAATTTTATATGATAGATATCAACATTAATATATATTTGTGTCAGTACTTTTGTTTCTTTGATCGTCTACCTCTGATGTTACATGGTAAAATGTATTGTCAATCCCTGATTTGGTTTCATTGTTGCTCTGTATATATGATCGTAAACAACAATATTCCTATCATCTTCTATTTGCTTCTGTTGATCTTCCCTCATATCTGTCGAGGATTGGATTTTATCTTCATCAATTTCATTGTAAACTTTCTCCTCACCATCATGTGCAACACTGAACCTTTTAACCTCTGGTAAGACCCGGCTGCTCGAGTCCTTATCATATTTCGTAATGGAGGGATCGAGAACAAAGTACTCGCCTTGTGCCTCGTCAGTATTTAAAGATTCGTTGGTAAAAAGAATAGTGTTTCCTCCCTTGTTTGTACTGGATGGAATACTTTCAACACTTGTAATCTCAGTTCTTTGGTCGATAGAATGTTGTCTTGTCAGTTGTTCCCTCTTCTTTTTCATTGATCTGTAAAATAAATATGATATAATTAGAAATCGAAAAAAGTTTTACAATATTCACTTTTAACATTTTGACAGGTATCTTACTACGAACGCATACGAATGGTGGTGCGGAAAATGCAATTTTAATGCCGTGAAACCTTTTTTAAAACCTTACTGTCGACATAATGCATGACGGAACTATTGTTCAACTTTCAAAGTTTAACGGCTTATTGTTTTTGGGAATTCTCGTACTTCAAATTTTTGTAAGTCAAATAATTTATGAAGATTAATATAACTAGATGAAAGCAATACATACATTAATGTCCAATAATATTTATAACTAAAAGTTTATATTTTCTAAATTACTTTTTGTTCCAAATTAACGTTAAATTGTGGATCTCATTTTGTATTTTTTAAGAAAAAAATAAGTAGATGGTATAACAATGAAGGATACATAAAAAACTTTTGTTTCAATTATCTCCTGAATTTCTTATTCTCAATCAAAAATCGTAACACATTTATTAATATCTTGTACTACCAGAGTTAAACACAACGACTTTTATGAAGTATCATACAGTTATTTATTTCATCATACTCTTCGCTACGCGTTCTTGTATTTTATCGCAATTTAGTATTTATCAGTCTTCCCTCCGACTCTATCACTCTTCACAGCTCTGAAAATTATATAATACGGCTTTGAAACGTAAAACAAGCATAATCCGACCTTAACAAAATTTGTCCCGGACTTATCATCGGGTCATACTAATTGCCCGACGTTCTATTACCGTTTGCTGGAGATAAAAAAAATCAATTGTTTCTATCACAAGAAAAAATATACAATTCGATAAATCAATTATCATATTTTTATAATGTTGATATTGCAGGATATTTGCTGTTCACCACAATTCGAAAATTAAAACTAAGTGATGTGGTATGGTTGCAAAAAGACAATTATCACCCATAAAACAAATGACGAAGATGTTAACAACTATAACTCAATGTACACCCTTCATCAATGATCAAAACCCACAGCATAACAAGCTGTAAAAGATCCGAAATAACAAAACGTAAAACAATTGGAACGAGAAAATATATATTGTATACCCTAATTTGGTTTTATATCTTGTTTGGTCACTATGGTTAGATCCTTTATCCATAACATTTTCTATTTGCTTCTGGTAAACTCCCTCCATATTTGTCGAGGATTCGATTTTATCTTCATCAATTTCATAATAAACATTCTCGTCACCTTCTGCACCACTGAACCTTTTAATCTCTGGTAATATCCGGTTGCTCAAGTCTTTATCATATTGCGTAAGGAATGGATCAAGAACAAAGTAGTCTCCTCGTGTCATGTTAGTATTTAAAGATTTGTTCGTAGAAAGAATATTGTATACTCCCTTATTAGTACTGGTTGAACTACTTTCAAGATTTGTCATATCAAGTCTTTGGTGGATAGCCTGTAGTCTTGTTAGCTGCTTTCTCTTCTTTTTCTTTGATCTGTTAAACATATATGTAAAAACTAGGGATTAGAAAAAAGATAAAAAATATATCCACTATTTAAATTTTGACCGTCTTTTAACTACGGCGCATACAATTGTTAGTGGAAAAAGGAGATTTAATGCCATGAAACTAAGTATAATTTATAAAAAAATATTTAAAACCAAAGAAGTATGAAAAAACAGAACTCCAAGATAAATTAAAAAGGTGGAGGTCCAATAAACCTGACAAAATCCAACGCCCGACTATATTGACCAACAGAACAAATGGCAAACAACTGTCATATTCCTGACTCGGTATAGGCATTATCCGAAGAAAAGTGCATGTGTAACTTGGTTTAGCCTGTACCTATTCAGGAATATGACAGTTGTTATCCATTCGTTTGATGTGTTTGAGCTTTTGATTTTGCCATTTGCTTAGGGACTTTCCGTTTAGAATTTTCTTCGGAGTTCGGTATTTTTGTTTTTTTACTTTTCATAGCTAGCCGTAACTCCCACTTGTATTACAATTGTCTATAATCTGTTATATTGACAAAATTTGGTGAGCAACCTAAACAAACATAATTGGTTAATATGACAATAATTGGGATCCAGTTTTTGGTATATGATAGAACATACTGTATAGTGAAACATTATGGCAAATACAGTTTCCAAAATTAAATTACAAATTAAGTAGAATATAAATACAAGGGTATACAAAATGAAAACAACACTATAAATACCTCATGCGTGTAAATAGTACCTCTGTACCTACCCGCTTTATGAAAAACCAAAGCAAAATTCTCGAAAGCTGGATGCAGTAATACGGAGCCACGTCAATAGACCAAAAAGACAGACAAAGGACAAAATGAAAAGTAAATAAAATTGTATACACCATTATTACCTATACTAGTAATCTATATCTCAAGACCTCCTGTATTATTTATGAAGTAGACACTGAATATCTATCTATATTGTCTTGGTACTTTCCGATGAACGTTCTTTGACAAAACCCTGTCTCAATAATTTTAAGACACCGATGACGGTTTATTAGTCTGAGTATCAGCTTCAAGCTCTTGAATATCGAATGAGTTTAAATGTATACTCCATACGAGGGTGAAGTAGAAATTTTGCTGCTAATTGAGGAAATATAAAATTTCAAATTTAAATCGTCTCGTTTGTCATAGATTCTTGAAATGACTGCTGTATTAAAAATCTCATCATAGAAACCAGGATTAAAATTGTGTACGCCAGACGTGCGTTTCGTCTACAAAAGACGGTGACAGTGACGCTCGGATTAAAAAATTTAGAAAGACCAAATAAAGTACGAAGTTGAAGAGCATTGCAGTTAAAATTGAGATATGTGTCGTGCCTAAAAGTGAGGCGGATGGAGTATGTATGTGTGATTTTTTTATTCTCTAGTTCATGGTGTTATTCTTTAAAATTCATCGTCTTTATTTTTTAAATTTTCGTTTATCAAAATATTTGAAAGTGAGCCAATGTATGAAGATTGATATCACTTTATATAATGTATATATAAAAAACAAAATAAACATGTACAACAGATTACAAAACACTGCATAGAAAAAGCTGATATTTTAATGGCATTTTTAAAGGTGGCGTTACATAGAAATATCAATTTACCTTTGTCTGCGTACGAAAATAGAAATCAGTATAATTAAAATTAATATGAGTGTGCCTGTTATTCCAACTGAGATACCAACTATTGCTCCAAATTTGAATATTTCTGAAAAAGAAAGACACTATTCATATAAAACATATATGTTTGTATGTATGTATGTATGTATGTATGTATGTATGTATGTATGTATGTATGTTTATTTCCCCAAGGGTGACTGGGGAATAGAAGTATAGTCACCATTGGTCTTCCTCCGACCGGCAGTAAAACCCTTGCTAAAGTGGGGCGTCCGTTTGGCTGTGCGGGATGTACAAATTTGCAGCCACGTCCGGTCAGAATGGGGACGTTAAATCCGATGCCTCGTGTAAAGAGAGTGCCACGCTCTTTGCACGTTAAGAACCCTTGCAACAACTCTTTGAGGGGTCCGTAGGTGACCTGTTGCAAGGCTAAATTTCTGTCCCTATCCAATATATCCTCATTTCCCGTGGCAGTATAAATTTCTCCGACCTTAATCCCGGACGCCCCTATTATAGAACCTACATATTGTATTTATTGTTAACTTGTTTTCGTCCTGAATATGCATGAAATATTTGCCACTGGACGTTAAGCAACCAACAATCAATCAATCAATCAATGTATGTTTATTAATTTTAAGGAAACAAATATTGAATTATTTTATACGTATGATTAAAATTTACAAATTTACCGTAAACCGATAAAATAAATTACTTGCACGATATGGCAGTACGGATAAGATCAATATTATCCCAAACTGAGAAACCATTATTTTTAATAACTATTGGACATGTGCATTGATTCATTTGTTTAACTTTGACACAAAACCAATGATAGTGTTCTATCCGAGGTTATAATGCGCCCAATAATCAATAAATGGACATTAAATTGATCAAATTATATACGTGTTTTTTTCTTAATATCAATGAATTCTCTGCTGTTCGGTTATAATTAGCTACAATTATTTTCATGCATATTAATCTTTACCAATTATTGCTTCGAGTATTACTAGTAGAGTTGAATAAAAAAAAATGCGATAAAACAAAAGGAAAGCAATACGGTGTAGTTTTGTTTTACAAGAAACACTCACAGTCGAATGCTTGGAATAATGTGTGAAATATATACCTTCGAATGCATTTGTATTCAAACGGTTACAGTTATTTTTCTGGGATGTTGTATTTTATTGTTTTTTTATGCTTTGAGTGTTTGTTTTACTTGATAATATTTGCACGCAAGATATTTATCTCTCTGACGTTCTTAACCCCTATTAAAGAATGTTGAATTGTAATCGTTCCGGTAAATCGTTCCGGTAAAAGCTGTTTTCTTTACCAATTGACAATTTCCTTTCCTTAATGGTCATATATTATCAGTTCCATCTTTAGAGAGTTTATATTATTCAGTTGGGTCAGCAACCACGTGTAATCAGTAACATATTATATTGCAATTAATGGAATAACGGCATTGCTAAAAAAAACTCTTACAACATAAATTATTTCATAGATTAGTACATAATTAAATTAATTTTCATTTCTTTGATATCTACTCTGAAGTACATCCTCTCAAATTAGAGTGCAAGAAAAAGCGATTCCCATAATGGCATAAATAAAGGCAACAGTAGTATACCGATGTTCAATAGTCATAATTCAATTATTTTTCGATTATTAAAACACTGAACTACAACAAAAACAAACGCCAACATACATCGCAACGGACTGTAGATAACAACTGCCATATTCCTGACTTTGTACAGTAAATCTTGCTCTTAGGAATAAAATTATATTAATTCTATCAAGTGTTATTTTTTTCCTTTACAAAATCCATAAATTATTTTGTATTGTATTTTTTCACTGTAGGTTGTGTTTTGCATGTTTCATTTCATAAATTAATATGCAAATGAAAAACGTCCAACAAAAGACTTTTTTCATCCCGTTATACATGCATGTTCATATAAATGTCCGACATCAGAACCTCCATCTATGGTTGTCTTTTTTTGTATATCAGTGATTTTTCTTATCTATGGAATAATTATGTTTACCAATTATTGATTCGAGCATTACTAGTAGAGTTGAATAAAAAAATGCGATAAAACAAAAGGAAAGCAATACGGTGTAGTTTTGTTTTACAAGAAACGCTCACAGTCGAAAGCTTGGAAAAGGCAAATAATGTGTGAAATCAGTAACGTACTCAGAAATCAGAACTTTGTGGTAGCAATAGTAAATTTTTTGCAGTATTCAAAACTTGTCTTGCCTCGGCGGGAATGAAAGCTTGGAATATGGTAAAAAGTAAAATAACAAAAATACCGACTTGGTACAGGCATCTCTTTATGTAGAAAATGGTGGATTAAACTTGGTACGGAGACTTGTCAAATTTGAAGACCATATATAAACCTTACACAGTTATCTTCTTGTATTGATTTATGGGTTGCTGTTTTATTGACGTTTACCTTTTAAAGTACATATTATATCATTATTATGGATTCGTTTTCTTTATATTACGTTTTTTATTGTTTTCTTTGTTTTCATTCCCTACACCATTCTCGTTTCCTTTCCTTCTTTTGTTTTGCTCGTTTGTGTTATCATTGGAATTTTGTGAATCTACAAGAAAGAAAAGAGATAAACTTAGCATTCCCGAACATCAGATATTTTTTTTATATATCTAGTAGCCATAGCACAATTCTTTCACACAATAGAACCAAATAACGGATATTCAATAGTAATAGTCTATTTTCCAGTTCTGTATTTTATCCTGTCATTAAAGAAACCGAAAAGAAAAATTTATCTGTGCGTAATGTAGTAGTCTCTAATGTTTTTCAAATCTTTTAATTACAGATTACACACTTTTGTTAAATAAACAAAAAAATGATATCAATAGTAAGTTTTTAACAAAAAATGGTTGAAACGCCTATTTATGAAAAGCGATGGATTTTCTCGTAATGGTGCTGATTTTTCTGAATTACGAAAAGTTTTTTATCTGTCTAAATTTTTAATCTCAATGAAAATTGCTACGGTAAATTTATGGCGATTACTTTGCTTTCCAATTGTTAATTTTCTTTCCTTAATAAGGATATTTGGTCGTCGCTGTCATATACTGTGATGCATCCATAGCAGACATGCCTACCCTGTCGACCATCAGTGCTTGCTCCTCTTCGAGATCATGCGATTCATTAAATTTCTTTTTGCTACCTTGATTTGTCTATTCCTAATCGATTTACGATATGTTAATATCGGTATACTACTGTCACCGTAATTTATAAAGATAACATTTCCCAGTAGATAAAATATACATTCGTTTTAGTGACCTCTCATATGAACGTAAAATGGAAGGACAACCTTTATTGCTTAATTATTTTTTTACAACAGGTATGGCGTATAGATTTCAAAACTTTGTCAAAACGATAGCTTAATGTTAACATAAAAAAATTAAAGCAAAACTTTACGAATGGTATGCGTCCCAAGCGCTTTTATGTAGTTTCCTTCATCAGGAAAGTTCAAAAACGAATATTTGAAAGCCAATGATGTATAAGAACTGAAACAGCTGAAGAGCTTTATGACAAAAAAAGCTAAAAGCTCAGTGTAAGGATATATTTAGTAGGATATGACTTGCAAGAATAGAATAAAAATGTATTTCACTCCTAGCTCTTATGTATAAAGAAAATAAGCAAAAACGAATTTTTCTTCTGGTGTTTTGGTTGTTAAATAGAGCTATTCATACAGGTTACATAAGCACACTTTTGTGTTGGAATAACCGCAGCTTGTATTTTTTAAGAACTACATGCATCATTGACGTTTTTATGTTTTGGACAGTACCACATAAAATAAATTGTGTTTTTCTCGGTTGATGGAGGTGCTCTTTAATATCTTTCAGAAGTACAGCGGCCATGATTAGAGTTTCATAAAAGGGCAGTTATCTCTAGATCTTCCTTTCAGTAACTGTGAAAAAATAGTTTGATACTATATTATTTAGAATTGAATTACATCTTCTAGGGTTTTTGTCGTCTGTACTATTAATAGATTTTTCTAATAGTTTATATTATACTCGCTGCACTGTAACTTGTGTTATTTTTTACCGATAGAGCGAGATGCAAATGAAGAAAAATCTATCGAACGGCATTTTAATCAAACCATATGATAATATTTTTGTACAAAACCATATAACGGGATTTTAAAAGTAATTGTACCGTACAGATTAAGTGTTTTCCTATCGTAAAATTATATTGATATAGTAAACAATCCACTACAATGGCCGGTAAAACAGCATGCAAGGTTGATTTTAACCTCAGATACCCTTGTGAAAATTACATTCTGTTCACAATATAAGTAAATAACGGGAATTTTTTTCAAAGTCGACGTAATCTTCGGTGCGACTTTCCGAATAATACAATTAATCAAATTTATAAAAACAGGGGTCGTTCCATAATGTTTATCCATTAAATTCTTATTTGTACGGAAAAAGGTTGATTCAATTTATATTTGTCGCTTTGGTATCTTCAGTCTCTTCTTAAAATCATTTCGAGGCGGAAATTTGCGACAAATATTCTTAAAAAGGTATATCCTTCAAACTGTCAAGACGAATATGCCTTTTAACTGACTTTATATTAAAATGTTAGAAGTTATTCATTCTGTAATGTAATCCTTATATTAACCAAAATCTCTGCTTCCATATTACAAACATCTTTACACATAAGTAGATTATCTTCTCTTCAATCAAACAACTATACATGTATGTCATCTTATTGCTTTCAACAAGGAGTGAAACTTAGACTATATAGCTAGCTATAAAAAACCATGGGATAACGAAATGTTTAACAATTCAAAGGAGAAAACTAACGAATTTTAATTTTTAATATTTTTAGCTAATCAAATTAAAAGTAAATGTAAATATACCAAACATTAAAAAAATCACTAGACTATAAGATTCTGACAAGAACATATAGAAAGGGGTAAAATGTGGTTGCAAGGAATCTGATTAAACCTACCACTAACATAGACAGTTGTGATACAGCACGATAATAGACAAAAATGTATTAATTAGTTGAAATGTCTTGACTAATTTTATCGATACTATGCACAAAAACATGGAAAAGACACAAAGTACCGACCACGTTCTTAACTACTATTAAACCGATTATATGACCCTTTATAATCGATATTCATAGACTATTTAGATATGTAATCTTTGTATGACCCCTCGTGTTACCATTGCTTCTTTTTCCATTATTAGTACTTGTTTTCTTTGTTGGTACTTCGTCACTTTTTTTACATGTATCCTTTTGCATCTGATCACGTTGATTGTGTAAATTTTCTGCAATAGAAATTAGCAAAAAGGTTTTTATATACAAAATGAAAAAGAAAATTATGAATATTCTCTAATAGCTGTTAGGACAAATAAGAGCATATAAGTTACCTATTGTTTTCTATTTATTGGCGTAGGAGTGGACGGAAAAGTGAGGGGGCAATTTTCTAAAAAAGTGATAAGCAAAACAAAGTTCTTTTTTATTTTCAATTAATAAAAAGTGTCTAGAAAGTAGGGGCCAGTTGTTCCTTTTGTCCGCCTGTCGTCTTCTACGCCAGTGCTATTTCACCAATGTTCGTAATTTATAATAATCACAGATGTACATAAATGCAATACATTTAAATTTTATCTTTTATTCAACAATGCAACTTCGCACTACGGTGCTTCAAAAAAGAGAACATCGCTATTATATGCCAGGCACGGTTATATATGTTAGTCATTTACTTTTCAATTCGAAGACATTGACAATCTGTAACCATTTCTAATAAAGTTGCCAAATTGGTATTAGTGATCACGACTCATGGTTCTACAATACATTTTATATCTAAATCGAAGTGTTGAAAACTGAGGAAAAAACATAACCAATATTGCCTATGGGCAAGAACTGCTGTGTAAACGAGTGGCAAAGGATACCAAAAGGACATTCAAACTCATAAGTCGAAAGAAAAAGACAAAAAGACAAACAACAGTACACAAAACAACATAGAAACCCGAAGACTGAACAACTCAAACCCCACCAAAAACTGGGGGTGATCTCAGGTGCTCCGGAAGGGTAAGCAGATCCTGCTCCACAAGGTTTACATTAAATGCGACGTGGTACTGAATGGACGTTAGTACAATGTCTACTATTCAAAGCGAAGAGACAGGGTTTACTTACTAAATGTAACATTTCACTTTTGTCAAAAAGTGTTGAAACGACGTATCATTGACTTTAAGAAGAACAATCGAAATATTCTTGTTTAGAATTCACATGTTTTTCTTCCACTTCGAGTATGGTACATTTGGACATTCTTGAACATTATTATGTAAACTTACTTATGTAAAACGACAATAATTGTCTGCAGTCTTCTTTCGTACAGTTGTTGTTTCCATAACTTTTTGTACATGGAAGCTTTGACTGCTCCACCAAACATTCATCAGTCAAATTTTTATGCATTGCTGGATATTACGAATTCATATGAAATGACAATTCAATTGATATGACTCATGAAATGAACTATTTAATATTTTTTGGCTAGACCATGACATTTTTTCATAACCTTTCGAAATCGCATTTTATTTCAAATGTTTTGAAAACTTGCACATGATTAATTGCGGCAAACATTACAGCCGAAACATCGGTCTTCAACATTTTTTTCAACAAGTGGTCTGTTTTATTAGTTGAAAATGGAAATTACCAGTTGGAACTATAACCGTCATACAAACAATTGAAGATTTCAAATAAATGTGACGTCTGTAAATATTATGCGTCCGAAGAGCTTTTCTGTATTTACCTTCTTAAGGAACGCTCAATCGCCAAATATTTGAAAATCAAAGCTGTGTAGGTTCATAAACACTTTAAAAGAAAAAATATATGACCAAAGGAACCAAGAATAATAACTAAATCTATCTAAGGTCAACTTTGTCAAGAAAGCTGGAACCATAGTTTCTAAATAATTTTGTTATTTTCCAACGAAAAAAGAATTTATGAAAAGTATGTTTCAAATCATGTCAGTAAAAAGTAAAATAACAAAGAAAAACCAAAGAAAACTCCAAAGAAAATTCAAAACGGAAAGTCCCTTATCAAATGGCAAAATCAAAAGCTCAAACACATCAAACACATCAAACAAATAGAAAACAACTGCCATATTCATGACTTGGATCATGCACTTCCTTATTCAGAAATTTGTGATTAAAGCTGGTTTTATAGCCACTAAACCTTTCATTGTATGACAGCCCAAAAATGTCCATAATTTAGGTACTACTTGAGATTGTGTTATAATTGTAATCACTATAAAAACAAACAACTATGTCAACAAAGAAAAACAAAATGGAATATAGACACACTATAGACAACGCACATAAACAAAAATGAAAGACAGGAATACAAAACATGACCATAGCGCAATAACAAAGCCCTGACTACTAGGCTGATGATACCCTCGGAAATAATAGTCCAATAGCAGCAGTATCGACTAATATTAATATACTAATAGTCAGATTTCTTATGCTATGTGCTTGTCACACTACATACACGAGAAACCAGTGATGTCAGTTAGAAAGGACGATATTTAGTGTTTTAACACACAAAAACTAATGGGAATTTGTCATACAAGTATATTTTACAATAAACTTCCGTTCAAAATCACTATACAAGAATGTAGGATTTCCTTTTTTTAACAATGTCTTTATATATATCTGGGAAAATTGATAAAGCGACACAGTATCTTAAAATCACACAACAAAAAAAAGCCATAAAATAGGCCAGATATTAACATAAAAGACCTGAGACTATTTTTAAGAACAACGATTGACACGGATTATCCTATTAATTCTATTTCATAACCATATATCGTCAAATAAAAAAGAGCATGGTATAGTCCATAAATATTTTTAACGTCTGAAGCTCTAACCTGGATTTACCTTCATAAAAAAAAAGACCAAATTGAAAGCCGAGTGGGCAAAAATAGCATAAAAATAGTATCAAATCTATCTGAAGTTAACTTTTCTTTAGGCAAATGAACTTTCGTTTCATGATAATGTCTCAATATATCAACGGAAAAGTTTTCCTAACCAGTGTTTACCTTTCGTGATCATTTCCATCGAATCATCATACTAATCATTTACTTAAAGTTGAATTTATCAATAAATGTGTTAATTTGAGCAACGTTTCTAGCATTTTCAGACGTCAGGTTCAAAATTCAATACCACTGTATAATTTAAAACTATCCTTATGAATAATTAACTCTGGTCTTGTCTTCAATTATTCGTCGTTAACATCAGACGTATAAATATTGTTGATAGATATCAAAATAAATGTTAAGATTATAACACAATTTTGACTGCTGTACCCCTATTTTTAACATTTTTACCTATTATGTCTGTCTTTTTTAGTTCACACATTGTTGTCGATATAATGGAATTTTATGCGACTGTCATACAAGTGAGAGGTTAAGCTATCTATAAAACCAGGTATAATCTACCGTTTTCTACATAAAGAAATGCCTGTACCAAGTCAGGAATGTGACAGTTGTTTTCCATTTGTTTGTTGTGTTTGATCTTTTAATTTTGCAATTTGATAAGGGACTTTTCGTTTTGAATTTTCCTTGGAGTTCGGTATTTTTATTATTTCACTTTTTGAAAGAGAGGCGAAGGATACCAAAGAGACATTCAAACATCGAAAATAAACTGACAACGACATGGCTAAAAAGAAAAAGACAAACAAACAACAGTACACAAAACATAACATAGAAATCCAAAGAGTGAGCAACACGAACCCCACCAAAAGCTGAAGGTGATCTCAGGTGCTCCGGAAGGGTAAGCAGATCCTGCTCTACATGTGTTACTGTAATCGTCATATATCTATCACCCATATCACCGGTAATGTGAAAATCATTCAAATATAGAGTTTAATTTTTTTCTAAAACCAATTGAGAGGCTTATTGAAATAACACCTATGAATACAATTAAAAGTATTTTTCTTTAAGTTGTGCAAATAAGAAAAGACTGATAAATTAAAAAAAAATAACAATGAATACTGTTGATAAACGCATTAAGTTCTATAAAGATATGTTTACAAAGACTGAAAATCAGAAGCTCTCTGTATAAACATGTAGACTAAGATTTAAACTGATGTATTATATAACAAAATATGCCTTATCCTTAGCTTGGATATGCAGGTTTTTTTATACGGTGTTTTACTTTTACAACATTTGGTCTAAACGGGCAAAATATGAGGTTTGTGGGAAGGTGAATCTATTTAACCACATCCTATTTTGTCCCAGTACGAAGTCATACTATGTTGATAATGTTTTACGCTGTTGTCTTTGTTTATGCGTCTTTTTTCTCGGAGAGTTGGTTTGTGGTTATTGGTGTGGTCTTTTGTAGCATAAAATATTTTATATTATTCCCATTTTCCTTGTGAATAATGATACCAGTATAAAGATCCTAATGTGAAACATACTATGTCGAATCTAGGCTACCCTTAGTTTACAAATATTTGTTATTGTGTGACCTTTAAATCAGAGCACTAAAATAAATTATTTCTTCGACCTGAACTTATCTTCATATGAATACAAAGACAAATATGTAGGCCAAATGTCCTAATAATTTTTTTTACACAAGGCCATTTTATAAAAGTCCTTCAAATTTTACTAAACTTCACAGCATCACAGTTTAATGTGTGTACTCTAATCTAGCCTAGCAAATTTTAAGTTGGTGTATTAAGTGAATTTAAGAATATTTTGCCGTATTTTTTGAACATGTGTCCAAAATGTAAATGCTAAAAGATTGCTGGAAACTGCATTTTTTACAAATTTTGGCAAATATCGAGCTTTATAAAGGCATGACGAAGAAGGACAAGTTAAACCATCATTTTAATCATCACCGACATTCTATCGGAAGTAAAGCTTACATTAGGAATAAAAGGGGATTCGAAGTAACCATCAATGAGACAGTAAACCTACGACTCTTTCAGTGTATTTCAGATACAAATTAAGACATGTAAAGTTTGTAACAATGTTTCAAAATTATCTTCAACAATAATAACATTGACGGTTCCATTTTAAAGCACCATATGCCTTTTCAGTGATGTTCGACACCAATTTATTTTAAATCCGAAACTTGTTATAAACATTGAGTGTTGATGGCTGATGGAACCAAAAAGGACATAAAGTATAGCCAAAAGAGCTTTACATGAGGTAGATATGTTCCTTAAATCAAGAGTCCAAATATTTTATAACAGGAATTTAAGTTTAAACAATATCCGTATTGTGAAAATAAAAGGGAAGTACTTGCCCCTGTGCTGGCGATTTCTTTTTTTTGAATATATGTACAAATGTTGATGGATCAATAGAGTTAAAGCGACTGTAGTTTACCATGTTCAAATCTCGTAAAGGAAGAGGAGGAAACAAACCAAAGTAACAAACAGAGACTGATGGAATCGCATGATACAGTATTTTATGTATTCTCTTTAATATTCAGATCACCTTTAGTTTTAAGAACCTTCCAAATTGCTATGAAAAGAATAATCATAGATGATAACTATAATAATGAATTTTATTATTTGTACTATCTAAGTCGATTCGTTTCCATCACTTGTTTACCCTTTCATGAAATTCTCATTGGAAGGATGCATTTTTTTTAAAACGAAAGTATGAAAGTATGGTGGAACACTTGTTACAGCCGGAAAAATATCTCTTTTTGAAATATGATTGTGTCATTTCACTTTTATTCATGTTCTCTGTAATGTATTTAATACACGTAGTTGTATTATTTAACAATTATTAGTGACATGCTTACCGCTATGAACCGCCATCTTTATAATTTCCATACAGTCTTTTGCGTTATGGTAGTTTCTGTAAAGGCATGAAAACAACCTCTCGATGCCATTATATCCTTCGCAATGCCAATTTACTGTGTTCGCTACTTTACCTTATTTTGAATTTAATTTCAAATTATTCCAGACAGTCAAAATATAAATAATATACTACAAACTGTTCCTGAACAACTTTTTTCTTAAACTTCATATCATCTCAATTCATTCATCCAGGTAACTCATAAATAGTTATTAAAATCTATAGAACACCGATTTACTTGTTTAAGTGTAAATCCATTTGTGAAACAAAATAAAACGAATTCAGAAGACAAAACAAAATGAATACAACTATGAATTTGTATCTCAATCTATCTAAGTATTAGTAAAAAACAGAATTGGTAGCGACATCTTAATTTAAAGAATTGTAGTAGATATTTATTTCAGGACAACTGGGTAGAAAATAATCATAAAAATTGCTTCAAAATTTGCAAAATTATTTTACTATACATACCAAATAACGTTTTTCCTTTACTAACTGAACACTTGTTTTGAAATGTATGTTCCTCGGAAGGAATCATTTTACATGTGCTCTCTGAATGTGACGTTTCCTCACCCGTAGGAACATTTTTAAGATTTCGCGTATTTTTTTAATGTGTCAGCTTTACATTTTCCTCTCTTCTTTTATCTTGAATTGCTTTTTAATTTTTAGAAATATCGTATTGTTTTGTGTTTTTCTGTGTGAATTTTTTCCCGGTTGCCGTAACAAGTAATAGGACAATTTTGGTTTCATAGCAGTCATGCACATTTAAATCATGAAACTTTTTTATAGTCCATTTACTCACCTTCTCCATGAATTCCAGATAATACGAGGAAAAGGACAATTAAAGAAAGACTGTTCATATTCCCGAGGATAGACCTTAGAGAATAACTAACTGTAATAGTACATATATCATATTGTTAAAATGCAACTAAAAAAAACCTTTATATCATAGGAAAGCGTAGGTAGTAAAACAATCATGAAGTACTTTGTCTAAAGCGGAAGGAAACATTGTTGTAAATAGTAATTCTATAAATAAGAGTTACACGCATTTTCGCAACGACGAAAATACCCTACTTCGTCAAATTCATTTTTTTTATAAATAGAGCAGTTATTTACTACCTCATAGGAACACTTGTATTTTTTTTAATTATAGCCACTTTGAAATTAAACTAAAATATAAAAGTTGTCTATTTTCTTTAATATGTCGTTGGGTTTCTGTCTAAATGACGTCTTAAACCAGGAATCTTATTTATATTATTTAGTATTTTTGAAGAAGTCTCATTATGTTATTCAAAACAGTTTATCGGAGTCACGTTGTAATTTGTCGAACAGCAAAAGAAGGAACTGAATTCTGTATGAAGTTGGAGGCATTCGATCTTAATTTGCAATATATATAGAATAAATATATACCGAAATTATGAAGAAGAATCAACTGTAATGATTTAAAAGAATGAACAATAAAATATAAATAATAATATATAGCAAATTTTAAGTAGGACATATCGATCAAAATAACCAGTATGATACAAATCACAGTGACACTTTTCTCTGAATTACTTGAGGTATGTATAAGACATGATGTTGTTTCGATATCGGGGACATCGACGTAAGGTTTTTTTTAACAATACAGTAATTTAGAGAGGTGATCACTTGATTGTTTTGTTTGAATACAATGAAAAAATAAATTGATTGCAATCAGCCATCATCTTCCCCTTAATCAATCTTTATAGCCGGTCTTATTTAATCAGCTTGATTTGTCTTTTTATTTTCATTTCATTATTTTAAGTCATCATCAATATAGAGGAGTCGATATCTTGTTATGTCATGAGTTGATAAGTTAATCGTTATCGATTCGATATCGTGCCGACATTGTCGATATCGACGATATTTACAGGTTTTATACGGTTTTGTATAGTCGTATGTATACACAACCAATAGGTTATATTGAATTACTTTTCCATATTTACCCAAGGAACAGATTTGTTTGTCCGTCTGTCCGTTACTCTTGTTAAATAATAAGCGTATTTTGTTTTTAACAAGGATTATTATATATTATTATACTTCATGTCTATATGCCAGATTTTGATTGGTTAATATGAGGGAGACAATTTACTCTATCCTATGGCAAATACTCTATTACCCTTTATAGAGACGCTTGATCAAGTGTGCGTTTTAATGAACGCAAATCACGAAATGATGATTGTTATGTTCAAGACGTCATAGTTTATTACTTTGAATTTGAAATTTAATAGACAGTAATAACAGAACATTCGGTATAATAAATTAAATAACACATATCTGAGAGGGTGATAGAGCAGATTGGTACCCCTCGAAAAGACATTGTCAACCTTGGCTTCTCTTCAGTTGACAATGTTTTCTCGGGGTAACAATCTGCTTTATCACCCTCTTAGCTATGTGTGATTTATATACTATATTTATATCAAATGATTTAATGTTTGGTCTGCAACAGTACAATGTTAAGTGATATCGTATGAGAGATTTTTCGATTCTTCTAGAAATCACGTTTTGTTTTAAGTATAAAAGAAACATTTAATTTTTATCATACCCATGCACCGACAATGGACTCCTTCATCGATGTCTAATAAAGATGAGGTATATTTCAACCATCCAAAACGAGGTAAAGTTTACGAGTTAGTAATATATAGTATTGTTATAATTAGCATTCTAAAACCATTATGTAAATGTTGCTGATACATTTAGTGGTGTAATCATGGTACTAATGAATTTTAAATGTTTACATAGGTTGCACCGCCTGGTTTTCCTGAAGTACAGACCATGGCATGTGGAGCATTTTCAGTTGAACATGCACAGAAGACAATGTTTATTGCGCTTTCAGGTAAAAATTTAATTATCAATGTTCATTTTCAACGGTGGAACTACGCAAAGTTTCCATTCCTTATACTTTTGCGTATGTTAATCATGTTTTTCAAGACAACTCTTTCAATTCTATTGAAATGTTATTCCATAAAAGTCATTAAATCAAAATGCAGGCAATATCAGAACATAAGTCATAATTGCATAAAAGTAATCGAAATAAAGCAATGTTTTTTTTTTTTTTACATTATTTAGAGTGCAGTCTCCGTAAAATATTATTTCACTTTCAAGGCCCTCAAATTGAATTTTTCACTTTTAAACTTGACATTTCTGCAAACAACACACTTTTTCTCACACGTCTTTTTATATATTTTTAAAGAGACGAAAACGAGGAGGTGCTTCTCCAACACACGAGGAACTTCAATCATGTAAAACAATCAAACTTCCAGAAACCCTAAATTTGTCTGAATTATCTTTTAAAAATGCTTTTCGTGTACATACTATGGGTATGTAGGTTCAGTGTTTAATATCTCAAGACGGTTTATTTCTGAATACATGTAGTTAATTTGAAACACGTTGCTTTATGCTATTTCCATATTAAAAGAAGCAAATTGAGACCAACAGATACAGAAATAATGTGATCAGATGATATTTGTATTTATTGACTTTAAACCATCATTGTCTATAGAAAAAAAAGTTTAGAAGCCATGGATGATGAAAACAATTAATAGCAATAGAGTCATAATCAGGTACTGATGTGAACCAAATATCTTGCATGGGCATGGCCGGCCGTCCGATAATTGTTGGGTCTCACGCCGTAAAATAGATTTACGTCTTTTTTCACAATTGTATCATTTAGACAACCACATGCAAGTTGTATCGAAATCTTGAAACAAAAGTATCATTTTTCTACATGTTTTCTATTGCAACAAAATCTCCATTGTCTTTCTTTTTAGTGAATTTAAAAAAAAAGAATCAATTTAGCTAATCAACTTTGTAGGTGCAATAGCTCTAACACATACTAAACCGATGCATAAACTAGATTTACCACAACCTAAATGGCCCATTGCTACTTTTATAATGTTAAAGTATCCTTTAGAGGACAACGTCAAGGAGAATCAAGCAGATGAGAATCGATGCCTCGAAGAAGTAGTATACTCTTACATTGTTTTCTAATGTTATTTTATTTTTTGGGAAAATGAAATCTAAAAATACAATTAAAATGTTTTACATTTATTCGATCATACCCAAAATTAAATGAAATTAAGTGAAAGTAGATTTTTTTCTCAGTGGTTTAATCACTGTAACCCTATAGATAATATATTTTGATAGTTAAATTTTAATATTGTTATAAATTAATAATGGTTATTATTATGAACAGAAATTAATTAAGATATAGGCTAAATGTGCATAAGAAAGTTTAAAATCAATTTTCAATCTTTGTTGTAAATTCAAAGTGACTTGCTTCGTATTTTTTTTTTTAGAAAACTTTGTCTATATGTACTACATAGTATTCGTCTTATTTTGCTAAACAGTTTTTGTCAATTCCAGATGTATTTAATAGAAAAACAAAGGATATGGGTATCCATCCATGACACAAAATCAGTACTTGCACAGCAAAAACCACACAAAAAGCAAAGGAACAGCGATTTTATCGCTATTCTTTATCTCAAAGTCATTTGTATTTGCACAATTTCACTGATAAATACAGTCTTTTAATTTCATAATCATTTGATTAAGGTATTCCCGCAACAAATCATAAAAAAAATAAATGATAGCATTTCATATGTACAACGATTCATGCAATATGTTGATTTTTATTGCTTCATCCCACTTACCTTTAATTTATAAAGAATTTGTGAATTACCTTAAATGTCTTATTTATTTATTTATGAATAATGTTTTAAGGTAGAAATTTTAATTGATAATTGGAAGAAAAAGAGTGAACCGATTGTTGGGATTGTTGTAAAACCAATGCAGGGAGAGAGAGGAGACAACTTTGCCTCAATACAATTCATGGTTTACAAGATATAGTTTTCATTTAAAATCAGTTCTGTAAGTAACCATAATCCAATGGCAGCAGACCTCAGCAGATATATGTATTAAAGTATTTCTTCCTTCATATTTTTAAGTTTTGATAAGGGTATGTCCTAGTTGTTTTCCGGGAACAATAGAGGGCCGTTTCGAAAACAAAACAAAGAGATCTTAAAAAATAAAAAACGAGATTTCATGTAATGAATATTGATTTTGGAGGACTTTGGCGAATACAAGTACTTGAAATGAAGAAACAAAAAAGATACTCAAGTTAAAAACTTATTGTTTACTTGCTATTTCTGTGACGTTGTGGTATGCATTCTAAAGATCAAACGACAAATATCGCATGCTTATTCAGAATTATAACATAGAACTAAAGGCTCCAAAGAACCTGTTTCGCTCACCTTCAGCTATGGCCACTTTTAAATAAAATCATCATTATAGGGGAATAACTTTATTGAGAGCTAACTGACACTTTCAGTCATGTTGACATATTTGTAGATCTTGTCCTACTGATCTTTTTTGCTATTTACATTTATATCTATTGTACTTTTCAAGATAATAGGCAGACATTATAAAAAAGGTAAAAAAAATCTTTAAAGGGCAATAACTCCAATAACGAGAAGATTTTAGCAATTTGTAGATCTTTTCTTGCTGATCGTTTTTGCTATCTAAACATTCTATCTTTCTATTATAAATATCAAGATGCAAAAAATTCAAAAACAATGGGAATAAACTGTTAACACAGAGATATGTCTCGCCTTTTTGTTATTTGATAGTAAAACGCAAATGTTGAAATTAAAATAGCAATACTTTAACATAAAAGTTATGCAAAATATTCAAAGTCAGTTAACCATAACTGAAGTTACAGGGCAAACAATCTCCATGGAAATAAGATTTGTTAATGCTAATACAACTGCATACCAAATATCATTGACCTACCACTAGTGGTTAACCATAAACTGACCAAACCATAAACTAATGCATGTAAACTAAACAAAAGTTTCAAAGTGAATAGACCACGTATGAGGAGGCGAGCCAAAAATAATCTCCATGGATATGAGATGTTCCAATTCTTATACAACTGCATACCAAATATCATTGACCTGCCACTAATATTTTACCTAAAAGTGACCTAATCACAATCTAGTACATGTAAACTAAGCCGAAGTTTTAAAGTCAATAGACCATTACTGAGGGGGCGAGGCCAAATAATCTCCATGGATATGAGATGTGCCAATTCGAATACAACTGCATACCAAATATCATTGACCTACCACTAGTGGTTTCCCATAACCTGATCTAATCACAAACTAATACGTGTTAACTTAGTAAAAGTTTTATTTTCAATAGACCATGACTGGTAGGGTGGGGCAAAATAATTTCCATGGAAATAAGATATGCCAATGCTAGTACAACTGCATACCAAACATCATTAACCTACCACTAATAGTTTCCCTGAAACTGACCTAATCACAATTTAATACATGCAAACTCCATGGAAATTAGATGTGCCAATGCTAATTCAACTGCATACCAAATATCATTTACCTAACACAAGTGGTTCCCGATAAACTTACCTAATCACAAACTAATACATTGTTGACGATGCCGCTGCCGCCGCCTCCGCCGGGAACAGTATACCTATGTCTCGCTTTTTAAATCCGTCAAAGCGAGACAAACATTAAATTGAAGGGCAATAACTTCAATAAGGAGTCGACTGACAATTTTGGTCATTTATAGTTTCGATCTATCTATTATACTTTTTAAGATATTTGGAAAAAACGCAAACAATTGGTCAAAATCGTCATCAAAGAGCAATAACTCGAATAAGGAGTCGTCTGACCATTTCAGACATTAGACCTAATTGTAGATCTTGTCTTGCTTATCACTTTTCATGAATGAAGATTCTTTCTATCTATTAATAGTTTTCAAAATAAACAGCAAAAATGTAAAAAGGTAAAATTTGACATGTATGGGCAATAACTCGTCTAACAGTTTTGACGAAAAAAGACAGCAGATAGATCTCAACTTCTGAACATTTCTCGGGTTCTCATGCACAGTTGTTAGTCTACATACCCTAATGATGATTGTGACCAAGTTTTGTTAAATTTGGTCCAGTGGTTTCAGAGGAGAAGATTTTTGTAAGATATTAATTAAAAACGCAAAAAACAAAATGATAAAAATCGTCATTAAAGGGCAATAACTCCAAGAAAGAGTCGTCTGACAATTTCACCCATGTTGAACTATGTGTAGATCTTGTCTTTTTGGTATTTTTCTTTTATGTACAGCAGGTAGATCTCAACATATTGAACATTTCTGTTCCTGTCAGAATTTTTCTATTCATAGCGATTTTCAAGATAATAGAAAAATCTATCATTTCACTCCTATGCTCTATTTTTATCCAAGTTCGCCATCTTAGTTGGCAGGCGAGGTCATCGGACACATTTTAAAAACTAGATACCCTTATGATGATTGTGACGAAGATTGGTTAAATTTGGCCTAGTAATTTCAGAGAAGATTTTTGTAAAAGTTAACGACGAAAGACGACGACGATTACGAAAGATGGACGACGGACGCCAAGTGATGAGAATGAGGATATGTGATATGATAGACAATGAGACAACACAGCCCATGGTACACCAGAGTTGTTTAACATGATAACACCTGATAGACCAATATCCTGAACTGGAATTTAAATGTGCTTGCTCACTCACAATAAGCATACACAGTTCATAAGGTTCAGATTGTCCGAGATGAATGTTAAGAAATTTTGCCTTTTCATAACAAATGAGGGGTTACGTTGGACATGTACTGAAATTTTGTCTTACAACAGGCGGCCATTATAGTTGTTGCACAATTTCTCATGAGGTTTTAAATTAAACGTCCCCATTCCGACAGGACGTAACTGCGTATTTATGCATGCACACAGCTGAACGGGCGACCAAAGCGTTGTCGTCGTACCCGTCAGACAGAGAAGTAGGAACCAACTACTATACTCTGTGATTTTTTTAGAGGGGAGAGAACTAAACGAAACATAGCTAGCTTCTAGCTCCTGTTTTTATTTTAAGTCTTATTTCAGAATGATATCTGGTTCAATTTAGACGAAGTACAAACCGGTTGTGGTGTTACAGGTCTACTCTGGGCTCATGACAATTTCAATCTTAAACAACCACCTGATATTGTTACCTTTAGCATGTTAAGCAAATGTTTACTGAAGGCTTTTTCTACAGGTCTGAATACAGACCACAGGAGGTAATATATTTGATTCTATTACTTTTTTTTTTTTATCTCCGGTGATTTTACCTTTAACAGGATAGATCGAAAATCTCTAAACATTTTCTAATATGAAGACAAATATAGGTCCGTTATGCTTGGATAGTTATAGATCGTTCTTAACATTTATATCTAGATTATCAAATTTTAAAGCTTTACATTTTACCAATTATTGATCACTTTGACAAAATCAAAAATTCTTAATGATTTAGAAATTCTTAAAATCATTATAGGTATCTTAATTGTCAAATAATTAAAATGAACGAAACGTGTCCTAACTGTTAGTGAAATTAGGAGGCCAGGTTCGCACTACTATATTTCCATTTACTTTATGATATCTATTATGGACATTATTTTGTGCGAGGCTATAAAATATTGGCATTTTGGACTTTATATAAATAAACGCTTCATATTTGTTTACCGACTGTTTAAATCTTGAGTGAACTTGATGGAGGCTATTCTTGAATCACGTGTCTCGTTCATTGAAATTTGTGTTTAACGTTCAACTGTCTCGGATCTTATCCATCATTAACTTTCAAATATTCGGCTTCGAATGTTCCTGATGAAGGTAAATCAAGAAAAGCGCTTCGGACGCTTTAAATTGACAATGAGTTGGTTTTCATTTTTATATAAAACTTTATCAAAAACCGAAGCCAAACCTTTTGTAAGGAAAGAAAATACTTTTTTGTTAGTTATGATATGATTTCCAATTACCATGAATGTGTAAGACAAATTAAATGAAACATATAAATCAGTACAGTCAAGTGGATGCATTTGTTGCCTCCTGTAGAATTTGATGTATTTCCTTAATCCTGATTCTGTTGATAGTTATTTTGTGGATAATATAATTGGGTTTATATGCATTTAAAATTGAGAACAGTATTACCCATCAAGGGATTGTTTTACTAGAAGCTGTAATTAAAGTTATCAAGCGGGACCATCTTCAGAAATTTGAAATTATCTTTGGCCCGAGGTAGAAACTAGAGGCTCTTAAGAGCCTGTGTCGCTCACCTAAGTCTATGTGCATATTCAACAAAGGACACTCTCCATTGTAGACGAGAAGAGAATTCATGACAAAAATCTCTTTTTTGTTGATCTTGTACTGCTGATCGTTTTGTCTGTTTAGTTTCTCTCTATCTTTTTTTAGTTTTGCTCAAAACATAAAAGAGGTGAAAAAGAAAATCCTCTTTCAAGGGCAATCACTCCTATAAAGAGTGACAGTCTACTAACTGTATCGTCAAAATTTAAATTGTTTGTAGATCTTGCCTTGCTGATCATTTTTGATTTTTAAAGTTTCTATTTATCTATTTTAATTTTTATCATTTAAGGCAAAACGCAAAATAATTGGTAAAAATCGTCATTAAAGGGCAATAACTCCAAGAAGTAGTCGTCGGACGATTTCTTTCATGTTGTCTTATTAGTATATTTTGTCTTGCTGATCATTTTTGCTTATTTAAGTTTCTATCTATCTATTATAATTTTTAAGATATAAAGCAAAAAAGAAAACAAATGGTAAAAATCGTCATCAAAGGGCAATTACTTTTATAAGGAGTCTACTGACAATTTCGACCAAAAGACTTATTTGTAGAACTTGTATTGCTGCATGATTATTTTTGCATTCTGAAGTTTCACTGTATCTATGATAGTTTTCAAGATAATAGGCAAAAAAAGTGGTAAAATTTGTCATTTAAAGGCAATAACTCCTATAATATATAAGAAATCATGTGATAGATTTGACATATATAAACAATAAGTAGAACTTAACATTTTGAACATTTCTGCCCCTGTCAGATTATCTCTCTCTATAACGGTTTTCAAATAATGGACAAAACTTGCATTTTACCAATTTGTTCTATTTTTAGCAATTCCAGCCATCTTGGTTAGCAGGCGGGATCATAGGACACATTTTTGAAACTAGATACACCAATGATGATTGTGACCAATTTTGGTTAATTTGGCCTAGTAGTTTCAGAGAAGATTTTTGTAAAAGTTAACGACGACGGCCGACAGACGACGACAGACGACAAGTGATGAGAAAAGCTCACTTGGCCCTATGGGCCAGGTGAGCTAAAAAATCAGGTTAGTTTAAAATTGTTTATTATTTAGGTACTCTTCATACGCGTAAACGTATAATGTTAGCTAATACCTTTTTTCTGCTCAAGATATTAGCAACGTCGATGTTAAGGTCATACAAATTGAATTGTGACTTTTAAATAAAAAAAAATGCACTAGATCAAATTAAGTTTCTAGATGTCAACGCGTATGAGAGAGGGATGCAATATTTGGTAGTCGTACGGAAAAAAACATGATAAAAGGTACTTATATATGATGATTTAGTGCATTGTTACCCAAATGCAATGGACGTACCTTATTCCACTCCATAACAATATTTGTTCATCTGACATGAAATTTTTCTTGTGCTTAATAAATTGAAGACTTCTGAACTTTTGAAGATGTTCCACTGGCGGAGTTTTATCAAAATAGAACCTTGTATTCTTCAAAATACATAGTTTCTATTTGGTGAAAAGTTGTCTTGACTTTTATGAAGATATTTATACTCATGCTTAAACCATGTTGATGTTCATCATAGAAGCGCAAACCCTCATTTTAGAAAATATATCCAGCTTTGCTTAGCCGAGTACGAGGTTTAGGCATAACGGAAGCAGTAGATTGTCCAAGTCCAGATGAAAGAAATAAAGCAACATCCAAGTTATTATCAAATGGTATACTGTGCACCTAATAATCGTAAACAAAATATGATCAATATTGTAAATCAACTTATAAATAAGAGGACATGTGAGGCATGCGTTTAAGAAAAGCATCCCAAAAAAACAAAAACCAAAAATCATCTTGAAAATACGGTTTTCAGCTATACCCTAGAGTGTGGGTAATGCGTCGATGTATATGATAACTGAGATAAACGTTTGACGGGGGTCGAAATGAGGGTCAACGAACGCAAGGTTACAATAAAATAACGTTTTGTCATTGGTCATGTGTGATGCAAGTACAAGGATATACTTTAAAACTGAGTAACTCATAAGAATAAATCACCGCTCTCAACGTCGAATGTCTGGAAAACTTTACATATAATTGTATGACACTATTTGATACATTGTTATATGAAAGATATTTGAAAATAAAATGAAATACATAATTCAAAAAATGGTTTAATCAAAAGAGCCATTGTACATTTAAAAGCATAATAGTACAATTATTATATTGTTATAGGTGTAAATACCGGTGCCTGTAGAGAAAGCTCTCTCAGACTAGGACTCACTCTTACTTTACAGAAATAGCATGTGGAAATTTTTCTGAACAGGTTAAATTCAGTTTGCCAAAAAATGAATTAAGGCTCCGTGTTGATGGCCGTACTTTGACCTATAATTGTTTACTTTTTATACATTGTGACTTGGATGGAGAGTTGTCGCATTAGCACTCAGACCACATCTTCTTATTTATATATATCATATATCTGTTACCCCTGTGGTCATATCGATACCGGTAAGATATTGATATCATTCAAGACCAAGAGGCGAAGACATCCTTCTAAAATTGTCTAAAATCTTTTGGAACTGGATTTTAATTAGTATAAATCAGAATTCCAATTTCTACTAGTAGATATATATTTAAATTCCGATTTGTACTAGGATGATTTTCTGGATCCTAATGAATAAGTATAAAATAAAATTACAGATATTTTAATTTTTTTCAATGCTTCAAATATACAAACTGTTACCTTTATTCTAAAATTGATATGAATTTATGAACAAGTGTCTAGAAAAAAACCCTAAAACGAAGAAAAAAGAAGACAATTGAATAAACGACAAGTCAGTTTGTTGACAAAACAGCTATTCACAAGTAATCAAATAACAAACAAATGCATATAAAAATAAACAATTAATTAAATTAACATCACATAACAAACATTAGTAAAACGTTTAAGTATTATCAATATTTTGAAAAGCAGCCGAAATTATGTCCACATTTCGAAGTAGAAAAGGGATTGTTTAAATACTTAGGAGATCATGAATTTTCTTAATTCATGGAATAGCTCTGTGCGCTCCCTAATCAAAAGGAGACAACCCTGAAAAAAAATGTTCATAAATTTCAATGAAGGTTTAGTAAGCTTTATCATCAAGTATGAAAAAAAAGATAGGAAAATGTATCCATTATTTTTTCGGCTGACAATGATAAAAAATTTGATGAATTCTCCAAACAAACTGCATTTCAGTTTATTCTACTTCGAAACCTTTTCAATGTTCAAGTTTGAAATTACCTATAATAAACTGTCATTGATTGTCAGTATATCACACAATGACAAAGAATATTATGATTATATACTAAAGGGTCTATGTAAAACAAATTTATACGATACACACGTGCACTATATTATAATACATATTTATGCAAGTATTAGTCTTTCCTAGTTGATTTGATAGTCTTCATCGGATGTTACATTGTAAGATGTATTGTCATACACAAATGGCCTTAATGTCTCATCACTATTGTAAAAAAGCTATATCATTAACTTCTAGTTGCTTTTTTGTGATACTCCTCCATATGTTGTGAGGATTTGATATTATCTTAATCAATTTCATGGTATAATTCTCGTCACTCTCTACAACACCGAACCTTATAATCTCTGGTAATGATTGATTGTTGGCGGGTTCCTCATATTGTGTAACGGAAGGATCGAGAACACGATATTGGCCTGGTATGTCCCCCGTATTCAAAGATAAGTACGTAGATAATATATTGTGTCCTTCATTGTTCCTACTGGAGATACCGCTTTCAAGATTTGCCATCTCAGATCTTTGGTCGTTAAACTGTAGTCTTGTCAGTTGCTCCCTCTTCCTTTGCTTTGATCTGTTAAACATAGATGCAATAATAAGGAATTAGATGAATTATCTAATCATATTTACTTTTACCATTTATTTCTACCAACCGAGATATCAAATGCTTGTTTTTTTTTATTTAACCATATATACATATTTATTTTATTTTATCATTGGTTTGCACATTATACTTTTCCCCACTCGTTCTTGTGGTTCTTCAACTATGTACTTGTTTTGGCTTTCGATCTTTTTTGATCTGAGCGTCACTGGTTAGTCTTGTGTGGACGAAACGCGCGTCTTGCGTATTAAATTTTAAACCTAGCCTTTTGTTAGCTATTATTCGTAAGTTTCTTTGTCCTATATGTTCTCCCATTTATTTGTATTGTAGTTATCTCATGTAATGTTGTCATTTTAATGTTATATTTAACATTGTCATAAAAGCCGGAGGTTTGGCTAGCCACAAAACCAGGTTCAACCCACCATATTTTTTCTTAAAATGTCCTGTACCAAGTCAGGAAAATGGCCATTGTTACATTTTAGTTCGTTTCTGTGTGTGTTACATTTTAATATTGTGTTTCTGTTGTGTCGTAGTTCTCCTCTTATATTTAATGTGTTTCCCTCAGTTTTAGTTTGTAACCCGGATTTGTTTTTTTCTCAATCGATTTATGAATTTCGAAAAGCGGTATACTACTGTTGCCTTTATTCATTACTAACAAGGACTATTGATCGGTCTTCCTTCCGACTGTATCACTCTGGTCAGCTCTCCATTAAATCAAATATCACGGCGTTGTGTCGTCATTAGATATAAGAAGATGTGGTATGAGTGCAAATGAGACAACTCTCCATCCAAGTCACAATTTATAAAAGTAAACCATCATAGGTCAAAGTACGGTTTAATACCTGTTTGACCTGACCTTAGAATATTTGACCCGACCTTAACATATTTAGCTCAACCTTAACCTTAACTTTATTACCATGTCATTATGTTTCACCAACATTCTGCTTTCTATAAACACTATTGTTTTCATCACGAAAAACACAAAGACATTCCGTTTATCTATTCAGAGATTTACATCATATTGAAAATATAGAATATAAAAAGCTCGACATAGCATGAACCCCTCTTAACTTGTTCGGTGTGCTAGATCGGCAAAAAACTATATTGTGACCCAGAACTACTGTTATTGCCCAGTTTCAACATGAAGAAAGTTTGATAATCGGTACTTGTTGTGTGTATTTACTGAATTAAAAGATGTTCATTCAATTTAGAATTGTGATTAGGTAAATCATATGTTAATCAATATCAATAATGAAAATCCATGCAGTCTAACATTGAGAACGAGCGTTCAAGAGTACAACGTATATACAAAGTATAAAGAAGAGACAGAAAATACCACAGGAAAAATCAATGTTTGAAGAGAGATGACAAAACAATGGCATAAAAAACCATACCGATAAAGAGACAACAGTTTACAAAACATTAAATAGAATAAAGCTAATCTTTCAATTGCATTTTAATAACACCTCTCAAAAATGGGGTATATTGTTCTACTTAGAACCGTCCGTCCGTCCGTCCATATGTCTGTCTGTCCTTTGACATTTCCGTCGTATATTTCTCAGTAACTACAGATTAGAGCTGCCTAAAATTTCTTATCAGACTTTATGTGAAATTACTATGACGTGTGCTGCGGTTTTGGAGTTATCCATCCTCAATTTCCTGTTTACCTGAATATTTATAGATTGCAACATATTATGTTAATGTATGAAATGTCAGTCCAGTTTTTCTCAGGAACTTCAAACACAGTTTCCTTAAATTTGTTATCCGGCTTCATTTGAACATTATTTACATTGTGATGTTTCTTCAGATAAACTGAACCATAAATTCCTGTTTATCGAATACTTAGATATTCGTATACATAATGGTCAAATGATGTTTTCGTTGCATTGCTCTAAGAAACTACATGAGAGTTTTCTGAATTTTGTTATAAGGCTTCATGAGAATATGCTATAATGATGGAGAGTTGTCTATATGGCACTCATACCACATCTCCTTATATCTATATACCATGTAATGCATTTTTCATTTTTCTCTTCGACTTGCTGTTTCTTTAAAGCTTTGGTAACATAAGTGCATGCACAATAGCTACTTTTCAAATGTGGTATAACATACGATAATAAGTTTACCTTTTTTCTGCATACGAAAACAATAATCAGTATAATAAGAAATAATACGATAGTACTTGTTATTCCAACTGAGAAACCAACTATCGCTCCGAGTTTGAATTTATCTGAAAAAGAAAGATACCATTCACCAACAACATGTATATATGTATGGATTGATTTTTGTAATGTAATTTTGAAGAAAAAAAATAAATAAAATAATAATAAACGAATAATATAGACTTACCGACATATCGGTAAACAGGAGAAAAATTGTTCTGAGCCTAATGACCCCTACAACATGACAGAAATCTCAGTATATCTATGATAAATATAACCCAAAACTTGAAATTGTTTTACTAGTATTAAAATAAAAAATTCCTGAGACATACGCGCATTAATATTTATATTTTGATTTCATGTCATATCATTGATATCAGACTTTCCGAGGTTATTTTGCGGCCAATAGTTAATGCACTGACATGTCTTTTATTTATTATGCACATTTGATGAATTATATGATGACTGGTTAGATTAAGCTCCCAATATGTAAATGCATATATAGATTTCCAGTGGAGGCTGTTATATAAATGAATTAATTCGATAAAAAAACAAGGAAAACAATATGATTTAGTCTGATTTTACAAGTAACACTCACAGCAGGTTGATTGGACACAGCAATGTGTGTTAAAAAAGAAAAAGACGATATCAATATCAATTGAAGAGGTTGCAGTTTCCCCTTTGGTTTTTGTGTTTAGCTTTTTGTTTGCTCGTTTTTTGCTGCTTTGTTTGTTTGTTTTAGTTGATAATCTTTGTGTTCGCATAAAGATTATGATACCGGCAAGTTATATGCAGAGCAATGGAACTTTTCCCCCTTGGAATTGCAAATGAATTCATACATGATACGGGTTATGTTTTTCTCATATATTTTATGATGGTATGATACTAAACCCCTAACGGGTGGGATTGTGCTTGATTTTCATATGATGAAGTCATAATCTTTCAATCAGTTTAATTAAGGTCTGGAGCTGGCATGTCAGTAACTGTTAGTAGTCCCGTGTTAATTTATGTATCATTGTCATTTTGCTTAGTTTCTTTTGTTACCTATTCTTACATCGGACTCGGACTTCTTTTTAACTGAGTTTTACTGTGCGTATTGCTGTGTGTTTGTTTATTCTACATTGGCTAGAGGTATAGGGGAGGGTTGAGATCTCACAAAAACATGTTTAAACCCGCCACATTTGTGCGCTTGTCCCAGACCAGGAGCCTCAGGCCTTTGTTAGTCTTGTATGTTTTTTTAATTTTAGTTCAATTATGTTTTGGAGTTAAGCGTTCATTTTCATTGAACTAGTACACATTTTGTTTAGGGGCCAGCTGAAGCCCACCTCCGGGTGCGAGATTTCCTAGCTGTGATTTCGCTGTGTTGAATCCCATTGGTGGCCTTCGGCTGTTTTCTGCTCTTTGGTCGGGTTGTTGTCTCTTTGACGCCTTCCCCATTTACATTCTCAATTTTATACATTGTAAAAAATTAATAATGTGACTTATATTATAAAAACCAAATGGTATTCCGCTTTATAGATACATGTATATATGTTGTCTTTCTGATATTGTTTTAAATCTAACCCCTTTGTTTTATTAATTTTGTATTTACATTGTGTCATAAATCAAATTTATTCGTTCAGTGTATGTTCACTTGTTTTTGTTAATATGTCTTTTGATTGAGTTAAGCCATTTCAATTGATATTTTTATAGTGTGTCTTTCTATGTTGTAATGTTAAACTATTGTTTCAGGTTTGGTGAAGGTTGGCGCCTATTAAAACGTTTAAACCCGCTGCGTTTGTTTGTACCTGTCCTAAGTCAGGAACCTGATATTCAGTGGTTGTCGTTTGTTGATGTGGTTCATAAGTGTTTCTCGTTTCTCGTTTTTGATATAGATTAGACCGTTGGTTTTCCTGTTTGAGTGGTTTTACAATGGTAATTTCTGGGGCCCTTTATAGCTTGCTGTTCGGTGTGAGCCAAGGCTCCTTGTTGAAGGCCGTATTTTGACCTCTAATGGTTTACTTTTATAAATTGTGACTTGTATGGAGAGTTGTCTCATTGGCACTCATACCACATCTTCTTATATCTATATAAAAACAAAACTACAGATATTAAGGCAATAAACTTTCTCTTGATTGTGTCGGTCCCCCCTCCCCCCCAAAAAAAACAAAAAAGAAAACACGGAAAATAATTATCCTTCCAACGTTCTGAACCCCGACAAGGGAATTGTCACGGTACGGTAAATTTATGACGACATTTATTTTTATAACAGTTGTTTTTCCTTATCTTAATGACGATATGTTGTCCGATATTTATAAAAGAGTGTTTGTGGCGTCTGATATATCAATACAGTTTTCTTATTGTGTTATACTCTCTTCGTTGTAGTTTTTGTTTCATATTCAATATATTGGATATTGATCCCGCAACATGTTATTATTCCTGTCACACGCCAAAAACATAATCAATGGTTGTCTTTTTGTTTATAAAAGATTTTTTCTAGTACAAAGATTTTGGTAATGACAACAGCAAATCTTTTGCAATATGTTAAACGTGTCTTGCCTCGTTTCAATAATAATATGCATATGGTACCGAGACTTGTTAATGTTAGAAAACTGCATATTTTACTTTAGCAGTCTTTTCTATTATTGGTTTATTGTGGTGTTAGAACATACTCCTTATTTTTTTTTAAATTATATGAACTTAATATCTTTATTTTACGTTCTTCACTGTTTTTTTCTGTGTTCTTTTTTTCATATCTTTTGCGATTTCTATTTCTCCTGATTTCTTTCTTTTCATCATTCGTAGAAACGTCTGTAATATCATCAGAGTTTTCCGAATCTACAAATAGAGATTTTACTGCGCAATCTCGAACACCTGATAATGTTGTATAAATTACCATATATTACATATTAAATGTATTCTTGTTATGAAATTCTATTGCATTAATAAACAATTCACTGCAATGGACGGTTGGATTTTAAGCTAATATACTCTTGTGAAAATAACACTTTCTTCTATATTAAATATGTTTGATTCTCTGTTACAAAATATGCGCAAATAACGGGAAGTACAATATCAACGTAATCTACGGTCATTTTATAGTTAATTCCTTGGTATCTTCAGTTTTATTTTGAAACCATATTCAAGGGGAAATATACAGTAATTACCTTTAAAAGATACATCCTTTTAACTTCCATAACAAATATACTATAAAATGGATAGACCTGGGGTGTAGGAGACAAAAGGTATCTGAACAACCATCCTAGTACAAGCTAATGCTAACCAATAATTTACATTAGCACAAAGATATTACATATGTAGTGGCAAACTGTTTTGAGGGAAGATATTTTGAAATTAGCGTCTGCTTACTTAAATGACAGGAGGATTATTTGTAAATTTAGTCAAGGGGAAGGAAACAAGTGTTACGTATTAAAATGCAGCAATGTCAATTTGTCCCAAGGATAAATGCCAATGCTGAATATAAGTGAGTTTCCTTATAAACTTGACTACAGTTATTATTGGGACTATACTATTAACAGTTAGTTACACAAAAATAATGCAACGAGAGACTATAATTAGGTATACTAGAAAACAATTTTGAACTTTGTAGGCAAAATTGTTCGAAGATTTTATAAATGTCAAACGGTGAAGTTTTATGAAAGTTTTTGACTGGTAAAGTTTTCAACAAACTCATCATAAATAAAAAAATTGTAAGCCAAACAGGTGTTTTTCTACAAAAGACTCATCATTGACATTCGAATTGAATAATGAAATAGGCAAAAATAAATGAATTAAGACGTTTGAGAACACCGAGAACCCAGATTCCGTAAGGTACAAACAATAATTGTTTCAGCATTACTTTGCAGGAATTAATCGATAACTTTTTTTTCTGATAAAGTTTGAAAATAAAATGTGTTATCTGAAAGTGCCAGAATTTTCTCCTTGTTAAAAACGTTTATACTATTCATTCACATTATGGCTATAAATATTACAATGACGTTATAAATTTACAGAGACTTTGTTAGTAAAAATTCCGTATCAACTTCATAAATAATACACAATTTTCTTGAATAGATATAAGAAGATGTGGTATAAGTGCCAATGAGACAATTCTCCATCCAAGTCAAAATTTATAAAAGTAAACCATTATAGGTCAAAGTACGGTCTTCAACACTGAGCCTTGGCTCACACCGAACAGCATATAGAATATTGAAGTATAGATTCTAGGTTTATCATCTTAATAACGTGTTATATTGTTCTTTTGTTTTGTCTTTGTAAATTATAACTTTTACTGTTTAGTCTTGTTTTGGTAATATCCATCTGACGTGGCCCTCTACTTATACATCCCATGATTGTGTTATTGTACCATGGTAAATTTTTGTATTCTTGTATTTCTTTTTCGCTAATGTGCTTTGTCTATATGCCTTTTTCTTCGATGATATATTTGTTTGTTTTTATTTAAATTAAGATTATACCACAGTTTCAACTGCTGTACACCTTTTTTTGACATTTTTACCAATTACGTGTTTTTGTTTTGTTCACTCATTGTTGTCAATATAATGGAATATTAAACGACTGTCATAAAGTTTGAGGTTAAGCTAGCTATAAAACCAGGTTTTATCCACCATTTTCTACATAAAAAAATGCCTATACCAAGTCAAGAATATGACAGCTGTTATCCATTCGTATGATGTGTTTAAGCTCTTGATTTTGCCATCTAATTACGGACTTTTCGTTTTGAGTTTTCCTCTGAGTTCGGTATTTCTGTTATTTAACTTTTTACTACGCATCCCGACTGTTGTGAATAAGTGCAGAAATACAATAATGTATGCCAACTAGCGTTTTAAACTGTTTTTTAGGGTACCCCAAAACTGGTCAAACTTACAAATCCGTACGTCAATAAGCAAATTGAAGGTAAATTTCAACAAAAATTTGGCAGATTATTCATGGATTCCGGCACTTTCAATGGTGTGAATGTAACAAAAATTAAACTAGAGAAAATTTTGAAGTTACCCTTAACTCACTCTATTTCAAAAAAATTTCTAATGCAGTTTTTATTAGAATACAATTTCTGCCTCTAAAGCTAAAAAAATCATGCATTTGGTACCATTAAAACGTTTAAAACCCGCTGAATTTGTTTGCACCTGTCCTAAGTCAGGAATCTGATGTTCAGTAGTTGTCGTTTGTTGATGTGGTTCATAAGTGTTTCTCGTTTCTCGTTTTTTTATATAGATTAGACCGTTGGTTTTCCCGTTTGAATGGTTTTACACTAGTAATTTTGGGGGCTCTATAGCTTACTGTTCGGTGTGAGCCAAGGCTCCGTGTTGAAGACCGTACTGTGACCTATAATGGTTTACTTTTATAAATTTTGACTTGGATGGAGAGTTGTCTCATTGGCACTCATACCACATCTTCTTATATCTATACATGAGTAGATTATACTTATTCAATCCATTTCATACAAAATAGAATAAGGAATATGAAGTATGATTGCTAAATTTTAGCCAAAGATTCAGGGAAAGGATTGTAAACAAATATACATGTACGTATTTGTACTGTCTTAAACGCAGACCGTTTAGCTATATATAAAAGGTCCCAGGATGACAAAATGTCAACCATTTTATTCTACAGAAAACAAAACCACTGTACAGCTTGCTCGTGACGTGGAACAGGCAAATAAGGAAAATGGTTGGATACGATTGAGGACACCCAAATCAACCCATCCATTTACTTCAGAACAAAATGCATGTATCAGCACATAAAAACTGTATTATTGAATTGAAAAACAATCTTGACGGTACTAATACTCTAACAAAGTGAAAAAAAACCAAAAAACAACGTAACAACAAAAGAGTGCTCGCAGTTGCTGATATCTTGTTTGAAGTCTAATGACATCTGATAAATAGACGATTTTTTTTCCAGACTTGAAATTCAGTCAGTGTAAGTTTTTTTTTTACTTCTTTTGAATAGATTGTATTACCCTTTGTATACGATATTCCTAGAATATTTGAATAATAATATCCTTGTATGACTCCTTGTGTTATCATTGCTTCTTTTTCCATCAATTTTATTTGTATTCAACATTTGTTCAATGTTAGTACCTAGTCAGCCTTTTACCTGTATGCTTTGGTCTCTGATATCGCTCAATCTGATTCCGTATAAATTCTGCAATAAATATAGATAAGCCAAATTTTTTTTATTACAAAATGCAAAAGTACGAAAAAAGTAATTTTCCCCCTTCTGCTCTTGATGAATTAGATCAGGGAAAGCAGCATATTCTTTTCTTTATGGTGACGTAGAAGTGGAATGAGAAGTGGAATTGTCAAACTTTTGAAAGTAAAAAACAATAATAAAAGGTCATATCTTTGTTTGCAATTAAATGCAATTGGGCCAAAAATGGAGTCAACTGTTGCACTTGACACCTCTGGCTTCAAAGACAGTGCGTTTAAATATTTGCCACATTTATTTTATTCAAAATTAACGCAAATGATCAATTGAAAGACATTAGAATGGTATTTGTAATACGACATTACAATATAGCACAATAGTTCAAAATCGAGAACATTCTTATTATATTCAGTTATCTTAGTAGTTATTTACGTGTTATTGCAACACTCGTTATCCACCTTTCAAAAAGAGAGATATATTAGTCTCAACCAGTAGCCATTGTACCAAAATCATTCAGTAACATTGTCCATCATACATGTCATATGTTTATCTCAGACAACAGCTATTGATCATGGGCAATTTTACTCATTCAGTGATGTTTTGTTTTATATTTTTCAGTTGATTTTAGGACTTATACATTTTATTGTCCCTTTGGTATCTTAAATCTCTCTAAATATGGAATGTAGTATTTTACATCTGTCATATGTTTTGACAATCATCATTGATTTTAAGAAGAACAATTGAAATATTTGTGTTCAGAATTCACATTGTTTTTTTCCTTCCCCATTTAGAATGATACATTTGGTACATTTGGTGCATTTTGTACTAGCTTCAACTGTATTTACTCCAACAAAGAAAAGATGTGAAGCTTGGTTCATGATTACTTACTTATGGAAAAAGACAATAATGTTCTGCATTCTTGTTTCGTGCATCGGTTATTTCCGTAGCCTTTTGTACATGGAAACTTTGTCAGCTCCACCAAACTTTTATTATTTACGTCGTAATGCATTGCTGATTATTTGGAAATCATATGAAAAGATAAAGGAATTCATATGACCAATGATATAAAACATTTGAAATTTTTTAGCGTCTTTCAGATACATACATTTGATTTTTCGGACACCATGCTCTTTTTCTTCCGAAAAAATTGACGCCATGTGCCCTTTAGCGTTATCTGGATCGAGATCGGGTGTGGTATTGGTTTTTTAGCTGAACGAAGAGCGAAAAACATTGATTTAAGTTGGTTGTATTTTATTTCATGAAGACAATGTTTATTACTTTCGAGAGACTCGAGCGTGTACATCAAATCATTCTTAGTTTCGGCAAAATAAGTGTGTTACTTCATTAGAACGTGCTGAAAGTTGCCTAACAGATGGACGGCAAACGATTTAATGGCTTCTCAGGTCAAAACATTGGTCACGTGACAAAAGGTCGGAGTTTACGGTTTTTTGGTAAACGTGCATGACTCGTGGTTTTTTTACTCGTATCGTCTTATTTTTACTCGTACATTAATAAAAATCACAGTGTTCAAATTTAAAGTGAATAAGCTTCATTATTCTTTATAATTATTACGAAAAAGTGTTGTTAAAATATTCTAAATTGGCGAGTGAAGTGAAACTTTTTTTCTGAAAATTTGCGTAGGTCCACAGAAAATCCCTAATTGTTCCTAAAATAGGTATGGTGACGTGTTGAGGGGTATAAAATATGAAGTAAAACCATTTTTTTTTATTAGATTTTAAATATAAACGATCTAAAAGTCATCGGAAACAAAATTGTGTAAGCTTATTCATGGCGAAGTGGAGATCAAAGGTAGATCCGTACATGCATCGTAGGAAATTGCAAGTTCACAACAGTAAATTCGAGTTAAATTAATGATTGTAGTTATATTTCGACACTTTCTTGTATACCTATTCCATATTTCATTTTCCTTTACTCGTGTAACATTAAAATAGTTCTGGAATGGTTGAATATGGCATTTATTTTTCAAGTAATTACAAGTTTGTGAAACTCCCAAAGAAGAAAATTATAGATAACTTACTTTTCTCTGAAACTTGGACTTATAAATTGCTATACATTGTATATTCTCAAACACCCTTTTAATAGATGGAACGGTACACGTATTTGTTCTACTTTCTTTGAATCAATATTCTTAGAAAGCACATGCAAATGAACTCAGTGTTGTTCATGTAGGTTGTTTATGTAGAACAGTTTTTTCATATTAATTTCACTCTAAAACTAGACTTTAATAAATTTAATTTATATATAAAATAAAATTGAAAGTTTTTACTCTGGTGCACCGAAAATTTTGCATCAGAAATGAGATTAAACAAAGTTATTTAGATTGAAGAACTTATAGATTCTTTGTCACTTTGTATGCTGATCATATGGGGAAAAAAGAATGACATTATACATTCTAACACAGCATCAATTGTGAAACAATAGTTCTCTCCTCTAGACATTTTAGTTTTCAAGATGCGAGGCTTGCTGATCAATATACATATTTAAGATTTCTCTGTTAAGAGTGGAGAAATAACTTATTGACAGATTTTTGTATGGGAATGTTTCTCTTGATATTTTTAAACATATCATTTATGTTACCAACTATCTTTGTTTTTCTACTATGATCTGCAAAGAGATGTGTTCTTTCTGTGTGACATCAATGATCATCAGGCTAATTATTGGTAGCCTTTTTTCCTGATGTAACAATGCATATGGCAAATTCTGAGAAAAGCAAGAACCTTTCAGCAGATCCAGGTCTTTTATAGAGGAGGGATTATACCATATAACGGAAAAAATATATTTTGATTTCATGCCAAAAAGTTATATACAAGAGGGGTTCATCAGCAGAACTCGTGTTACAATAGAATTTAAATTTGCATTACATAAAAATACAATATGGATAAAAAGAAAATGTAGACAATACATACTTCAAAATTGTGAACATTGAATGAAAAAAAGATAATTTGCAGTGGACAGAATTATGTTTTTTCTATCATACCTGCTTTAAGATAAGAAACTATATAATATGTACAAGTTGTGTTTTTCGCTCTAAAGCAAGAGGAAAAAATCTGAACATCCAAAAAGCCAGAAAGGGATTTAAAACATTATAAATTAATCAACACAAAGAAAACTGAACAAAAAGCTGTAATGCAATATGATATCATGCAGTTCACATTATTTTATATTATTACAAGTTTTTGATTTTTTTTTCTTAAATTTGAATTCAAAAGTCCTACAAATAACTGTAGAGTCCTTTAATTAAATTATTGATTGAATAGTGAATGATTAATTAAGCTGATCAGTAAAAAAAGTCTGAAAATGCTTTTTTTAAATAAAAGAGTGTTATTTATATGTCATAAAATATACTGAATCAACTTCAAGTTTAATCCAAATTCATATTTAACTGCTCTAAAAGGCATTGGCAATTGAAATACAAAACAACAACAAAGCTGACTTAAATACAGTATATTCAGAAATTTTTTTGAAGAATGGACAAAAATAAGATATTTATAATTCTGATATCAGAAAAACTTCAAAGTGTCAAATCAGAATGCGAGTTCTTATTATTGCGATTATCAATTTAATCACATTATTTACTTTAATTAAAACCTCATGATAATTTCTGAATTTACAGTACTTAGCTTGTCAACCTCTATGCTTAAAAAATTTAAGTTTCCTAGGCCTAAATGCGGTTGGTTGAAATACTGACAATTTTGCTAACTTTTACCAAAAGTCGTTTTTTATGATATAACTGGATTATTAGTATTTAAGAAAAAGCTGCATAAAGTTGTAAAATCTGTATCACATATCAGAATGCTAGTATGTATTATCATCATGATTATGATAATTGCAATAAGTTATTATTCAATTCATTAAAAAACATCAATTATTTTTGAATTGATAGACTGGAATTAGTACATACATGTGTTTTTTATACATTTTTAAACATAGTGACACCATTTATACAACCAAATTTTATTGTTGATGTATAAACTGAAATCATTGCAGAATTATTTTTTAAAATGATTTAATGTTTGTTAGTCATTTACTTCAAATACTTACCTTATACTAAAATAAAGAGATGTGGTATGATTGCAAATGAGATAACAGTCTTAAACTATCCACCAGAGTCCAAATAAATGTGTCTACTAGTAGTTATAAGTCACTTTACAAACGTCAACAATGAATACAAACTTTCATTGTTTATAGGCAGATTAGGAAAAAGAGGAATTATAGCTTTTTGGCTTACTACAAGAGAATATAAGAAATATAATAATATAAATAAGGAAATTAGAAAGGACTTGGGCACTGGACTATATATAAAATGCTCCCTTACTAATCCTTAGAGAAGCTGCTGTATAATTAGAAAAAAAGATGTTGGAGACACTACATTTTGGCCAATCTGCCCTATTTGCTCCAACCTATTAAGATTAATGCCTAGGGTGGGAATTAAACCCATGTATGTACATATACTCTATTTCCTCTTTGTACATACATGTATATGAAAAAATATCAAATGCAAAGTAAATATGGTAATTTACACCATTACAGCCTCATTTTTTCATAAGGACCTAGTTTAGGAAGTCCCTGGACCTAAGGCAAGGTGTATTATATTACTCTTGAAAGCTTTGAAATGCAATTGTAATATTAATTATATCTGCTGTTAAACGATAATTACACAATAGTGGTTATTTCTAAGTATGTTCAGTAACAACAACGTGCAGTTTAAGTAAACAAACAAACAAACACGTGTTTGTCTGCTGTGCTTGAATTTAAAACGAACCCATCAGCTTTATTTACACGAATTTTTGCTACAGCAGACAGTTAAACATGTCAGTTAACATTATACGTTTTATAAAAAATGTATTTGTTGTTATGACTTTTGTATGCATGGAAATATAATGAAGATAACATTGATTTTTACCGTAAAAAATTGAATACACGGTATACACACAAAACACATCCCACTTTTGTTTTCTACACTTACTATTCTATGATTAAGTTAATTTAATGTTTTAATTTCCTACAGGATGGAACATCGTTCTTAAAGATGTCATAGAAAAAATTATAGGTGGCGCTGTTTGTGGGAGTAAAGATTTTACATACGGGTACTTTTTGTGTCGACAGATTGACCTTTATCTGTCAGATTCAGGCGTTTGCCGTTCAACTGTAAGTAATTTGTAATCCATTTATTGCATTAAAACGTCATATTTGTTTCTAAATAACGTGCCTAACATCGTTAATTTTTGTAAATTTTCTTCGTCTGCCATTGAAAACGAATCTTCAGATTATAACATTTTAAAGAATTTTATTTCATTTTGTAATGGTTTTCTTGTCATTTTCCCCGTGTTGTACTCAATAATCCACAGGCGAAAATTAGTATCAAGCTGAACATCTACTCACTTAACGAAGTATTTATGAACAGTAGAATAATTACTTGAAATAATAAAAAGATCTTGAATAAAGTTCATCCAGATTAATGTTTTAAGTCATTGGATACGCACGTCTTTCTTGTAGTGGGATTAAAAGGATATTTATTTGTGTTTTTAAGTGGTATTTCGAGAGAGAGAGAGAGAAAACTATTAGTATTTATGCATATATGTTAATGGATTATGTGTTTTTCGTTTGATAAATCTTGAATATAGAATCGTCTGATGAAAATGACATAGTACAACTAGAATAAATAATTTCCAGGTATGTAACACTCTAGTATAGGTTATTTAACTCATAAGGGTGTGCTCGATTATAAGTCATATCTGAAACAAAATATGATTCTATATTTCAAACCATTATATCAAATCAAATAAAATTAAACAAGAAAACAGTGTTTCAATCTTCCCTATTTCTAGAAAGGAGGCAAAAAGTTTTAGAAAAATAACCCGCGTGACTAAAAACATTTCTAGATTGCGTTTTGTATGTTTTTATCTTAAGTGGAAAACTACTTTTTGATTTCGTCTAAACATTTCAAGATTAACGCCGTCATTTGCACTGCCGATATAACTGTTATATTTACCACTGGACATATAACAACAGTAAAGGAGTTCGATGATGCTACGCATTTCTTTTGAAAATTGAATAACAAGCCCACCAAATATTTAACTTAAACCTTATTCAAATGTTTTCCATACCCCTCAAATTCTATTCATTAATACTATATTCAAATTATAACAACGAAAAATTAAATAATATACCAAATAGGCCATTTTGACCATTTCAGTTTCTTGAACTATTTATTCTATTTAACCACAATATTATTGTAGAAACTATCCGAGTAATATTCCTTTTTTTAATGTACATATAGAAATGGAACAAACGATTTTTGCTGTACAAAATCAAAATACAACATTTTAAATTTCACGCAAATGATATCTTAAACGGGAAAAATACAATAAAATCCGTAAGTGAAATATATTTTTCTCTAATTTTCCTTATTGAATAATGTTAATTTGTTCAATATTACAAAATAATTCACCTGAGTTAACACATTTAATATTTTATAGGTGCACAGAAGAGGAATACAACTAATCGCTATTTATTCCATTCCGGATAAGTTCAAAAATTACACAACTTTTTCATCCAGTTGAAGCTATCCCGGACCCTGTTTAAACAATGCACCATGCATGATACTTTTTAATGAGACCTGTTTAAAACATCGTAAATACTTCAAACAAAATATTTTTTTGACTATAATTTGAGTTTATAAAAAGTGGATCATAATCTATCAAAGTTTCCTATTGATCGCTTTCTAAATTTTTCCCTCCCTCAGCTCGTTACTGATGACCTCTGTTTTTTGCCTGTTGACCCAAACAGGAAGTTGTCTTGATACTATCCGTGACAGAAATTCAGCCAAGATTTGCATCGGAAAACACATTGTGGATACTGCTGTGGAATTTTTGTGAAATATGTTATACGATGGAATTACGACTCGCAAATAAAAGCTGTTTATTATACATAACGATATATTTTGTGTTCATTGTATTACTACGATCCCAATTTAAAAGAAAACTGAAGTATCAGCCGTTTTAGTAAGTTTTCATCTTCATTCAATATCGCATAAAGTCCTTTAGAATTTTTTCCATGGGTGAACACGTTTTCAGAAAGTGCCCATGGAAGTATTCAAAAGGCAAAACGTCCGGATGAATGAAGATGAACAAAATTAAATAACTCTCCATTCCTGAAAAATAATGGAGAGTTTGAACAAAAGATTTACGTCACAGGTGTATTTTAATGTTATGGAAAGGCAATTTTATAATTATTTAGACTACAAACAATAATATAAGTTATATGGTTCGCTACTGACCCCCTACGGATCCATAGAGGTTTAGTAAAATCCATAGGGGGTGAGGCCGAAATTACCAACGTAGCAGCAAGTATCTTGTCTTATGGAGCATAAATAGTACTTCGTAAAGAATCATTCTGGTTCAAACAAAACATGCCCTGAAATTGATATTATCAACATATTTATTAATTTCGGAGAACGATGTTTATTTTATCTAACTTAACTAGCTGTGCCCGTCTCCTTGCTGACTTGTTCCTTTATTCATATGAGGCTGATTTCATACATGAGCTTCTTTTGAAAGAATGAAAAGAAGCTAGTAGTATTACCTTAACTTATTTCCCATAAATACATAGGTTTTAATAAAACAGAACAATATATTCATATTGCCGATAACCCAGACAGCTAGAAACTTGACACTACGACTGTTGGGTAGAAAGTGAAAGCTTTCAATATACTTTCCCGCACATGAAAATTTTCACGTGACTAAATTAGAAAATTCATACGTATCGTTAATACAAATGTTTCCCGCTATTCTTTGAAACGCGGGAAAATGTAATTATACTATAACTTCACTTTCCGCTATATATATGATATCTTCTCACTAATTAATTCAAAGTTTGGTGACAATATTGAACGCATCTATCCCATCAAACTAAATAAAACATAAATCGGAAAAAGTTTAGTCTGCCTCAATCTTAACTTTAATATCAAGAATTTGACCATGAGGGTCGCTTGGGATTAAATCTTTTCGACAAATAAAATGACTTCAGTTTCCTACTTGTGATCTTTCAATTTCTATGTACATGTAGCAACATTCCAGCCGTCCCTGTATACGGAGTATCTCTTCCAGTTGATATGATATGTTTTATCAAATATGATTTCCTTAATAGAGGGTTGCTGCAAAGAAAGCTTTTATACCAGGAGTTCCAAGTCATGAAGTTGAAATCACCAATTCGAACATTTTACGAACACCATCACGAGTTGGTTGACCGTTTTTGAATATCTGTCACAAAGATGACAACAGATATGTTCCAATCGTCGTAACTACAATCCCGTCCTCCTTTAATGAATGTGATCAACCGAATTCGACTTATCAACAGTTTTGTAATTAAATAGGTTGTAATACACAGTTAGGAGTGTGGTTTCGCATTTTGGCCCCTATGAATTTTTCATATATGAAAGTTATTGTGTAATAAAATTCATTTTAGACAGCTGCTGATTAATTTAGTCTTCAAAGTGTGTTTATAAGAACATCAAGATTATTGTTTACATTTTTTATGGGCTATTTTCTGATTGACTGTATTTTTCAGAAATAATTGTAATTTTTGCAAACACTATTTCTTTACACGAACTTTTTGACGAAATTTTACAAAAAAAAAAAATAGACAAAAGACTTGTTATCTTTATTTGATCTTTTGATAAATATATTTAAGCAGTTCCAGAAAAGGAATCACTCCAACGGATTGAAATTCTAATTTTGGCCAAATTTTGCAAAATCTTTTCCCCCCATTTTTGCAAATATTTTATTACAAATAAATGCAGATTATTGCCATTGATACACCAGAAAGAAATTATATTTAACCATTTTATCTCCTAGATATCAAATCTATGGAAGATACTGATTATAAACATATGCACTTAAATGACACAAACGGTAAGCTTAATTTCTAAGAAAGCAAAAGTTATGAGGTTATATTATAATTTGTTTTCCTAACTGTATATTGATACCTGAGCAACATTACGGGTGCCGCATGTGGAGCATTATCTGCAAAAAATTGCGGAGCACTTGCGATCCCCTCCGGTTTTTGCTCGGCTTGTCGTTGCTCAGTTTTTACTTTTTTCTGTCTTGTGTTTTGTATACTATCATGACTATTGTTCGTCTTTTGGTCTATTCGTATTTTGAATGGCGTTCTTAGTTAATTTTTTGACTAATGGGTTTGAGTGTCACTTTGGTATCTTTCGCATCTCTTTGAAAGTATTTTTTTCATAGTTGATTAATGTAATAATTGTTCGAAATTTTTCAGTAAAACGAATCACTTATTTATCTTTTCATTTTACACTGCTTGGACTTCAACAAAAGTGTGTTGAAACAAGTTATCGGATCCAGCAATTTTGTTGTTTTATTTCAATCTTTATCATTTTTTTATAGTATTTCATGATTTTTGTTTTCAATTTACACGGTTGTTATACTAAACCAGTATTAGTAATAGTACTTACCACTTTTTATCACCTTCTTAATTATTTCAATACAGTCCGTTTGTGTTTGGTATTTGTTGTAAAGGCATGAAAATAGCCCTTCAATGCCAAAATATTGTATACAATCCCCATACATTTCGGTCGTTTCATTACCTAATTCAAATTAAAATTCAAAATTATCCCACAGAAAAAATATGAATATTACAGTATCAGTACAAGACAGCATTGAATGTGACAAAACATGTGAAATAAAAACGAAAAGATGTTGTTTGATTACGAATAATACAACTCTTCACCAGAGACCGAATCAAAAAAAAAAAAAAAATGACGTAGAAGTTCACAACTGTAGACCACCATACGTCCTTCAACAATGAGCAAAACCCATACCGCACGGGAGCTATAAAAGGCATCGTAATGACTAATGGTAAACAATTAAGATTCAGTGTCGCTCACAAGCATCTTCAACAACAGTCATTTTATGATAAAAATCATCATAAAAGGGCAATATCATTATAAAGAGTTAACTGACAATTTCAGTCACGTTGACCTATTTGTATATCTTGTCTTATAATTATGCTATTTAGAGTTTCTATCTCACACATTTTTTTATTTTTTTTTTGAAAAATCATTATTAAACTTTAATGATGAGTCATCTGGCCATTCCAGTTCACTTATTTAAAGATCTTGACTTTGTTGATAATTTTTGCTCTTTAAAATTTCTTTCTATCTATTACATTTTTTAAGATATAATGCAAAACCGCAAAAAATTGTCAAAAGTCGTCATTAAAGTGCAATAACTTCACTAAGGTGTCGTCTGATGAAATTACCATTGTTGTCTTATTTGTAGATCTTGTCCTGCTAATGATTTTTCCTCATTAAAATTTCTCCGTATCTAATATAGTTTTTAAAAAAAATTAGACAATAACAAAGAGAAAAAAAAGACATTTGACATTTAAGGGCAATAGTTCCCATAAATAGTCGTCTGACAGCAGGTAGGCCTAAACAACCTCAATATTTCTTACCCTATCAGATGTTCTCTTTTTTGGAATTTGGGCCATCAATGCTCTTCAACTTGTTTGGCTTTCTAACTATTTTGATCTGAGAGTCACTGATGAGTCTTGTGTAGACGAATCGCGCATCTGGCGTATCAAATTATAAGCCTAGTACCTTTGATAACTATTCAAAAAAGTCTTCAACATAACACACAACTTGCATGCCGGAAATCTTTGTTGACAGACGGGGTCGACGGACATACTTTTTAAAACTAGATACCCAATCATGATTGTGACCAAGTTTGATTAAATTTGTCCCAGTAGTTTCAGAGGAGACTATTTTTGTAAACGGCGATGACTGTTGACAACGCCGAATGAAGGGCGACAGACACCAAGCGATAAGAAAAAAATCACTTGGCTTTTCGGCTAGGTGAGCTTAAAATAACAGGTATATAACAAAAAAATAAACTAAAACAACTACGATATACAGCAACAAACGTCAACCACTGAATTAAAGGCTGCTGATTTGGGACAGGCACATACAAAGTGTGGCTGCTTACGCATGTTGTTTTCGGGAGCCAAAACCCCCGTCCTTACCTGCAGCTGGGACAGTGGTGGAACAGCACAACAGAAAAACAAACTTGAAAAATAAGTTGGAAAGAACTTTACTCATAAGATCGATACAAAACAATGCCAACTAATTAAAAACACAAAATACACAAAGTATATTCTGAGATAACTCGCAGTTACTGACAGCTAATTCAAACCAATTAGCACCTTATAAAACAATAAATATATTTAAAATTAATCACTACACATGACCTTGTGTAATACAAAAAAAAAGGCACGTTGAGGAACCGTTAATGTACATATATATAACAACAACAGTAATATACCACTGTATAATCGATTAAGCGAACACAAATCCGGGTTACAAACTAAAACCGAGGGAAAAATATCAACTATAACAGGAAAACAACGGAAAACACAACTCTGAACTGCAACAAAAACAAGCGCCAATATACATAGAAAGGACTATTTTATAGCATCTGACATATTCCTGACTTGGTACAGACCATTGTAAGAAAAAATTGTTGGTTGAACATGGTTTTAAGGCTAGCCGAACCTCCTGCTTGTATGACAATGTTCAGGATACCGATAAAATGACATCATTTCATGACAGGAATACAGTAAAAAAACAAAACAAACGTAAGAACATTCAGAACAGAGAAATACAAAAATAAATAATAGAATGTGCTAAAAAAGAACATTTTTATTTTCGAAATTGCATTTTAAATTTTTTACCCAAAAAATGTTTCGGCAAAACTGTGGAGTAAATAATCACAAAAAGTGCTCCAACATGTGAATAATCGATTTACTGCACATTACAAAAAAAGTTTTCCCTTCACTTACTGGGAACTCAGATTATGTTTTCAACGTTTGAAATATTTCTTCGAGTAAAGGAATCTTTTTATATATGTTTTTTTTTATGTGAAATTTTCCTGATCCGTAGTAACGTTTCGAATCGTTTGTATGTATATACCCATTCATAAAATATCTCTTTACTTTTATCTTCATTCGCTTTTGGAATGTCCTGTTAAACAGGTCGGTGTGAAAAAAATTCCCGGTTGGAATAAAATCTCTATTTTGTTTGATTTGTTGAAATTTAAAACATGTTAGATCACCAACCACTCACCATTTGTATGAACTCCAATTAATACATGGAAAGTGACAACCAAGTAAAGACTTTTCATATTTCAGAGGATGAATAAATAAAGGCAACAGTAGTATACCGCGGTTTGATGACCTAGGAGAATAAATATTTGTTATTTAACATATAAATCTTGTTAAAATACAAATTTTAAATTGTCCTATGTGCCTTTCAAAATGTTCTATATAACTAAGTAACGAGAAAGGATAGGTTGAAAAACAATCATAAAGTATTGGCTGTAATGCGGAAGAAAACATTGATATAATTAGTAATTCAATAGCTTATAGTTAAACTCATTTCCTTAACGGAAAATACTATACTTCATCAAAACGTCATTTTTTATAATTAAAAAAAAATCCACTTCCAGGAAACAATTGTAACCACTTTCAAAATTAACCCAAAGTATGCTAGACGTTTAATGCCTCAACTGTGTCGCTTATCTGCTGGCTTATTGACCATGTTGACATTATATTGTTGCCTTTTATCTATTTCTTGCAAGGAGAGATAATTCTCGTATCAGACTAAGTGTGATACAAAAAAGTGATACTGTAATCTGTGTTAATATAATTGGCTTATTCAGCATCATAAGACGATATTACGACATTTCCTTCGGCTGTTCCTTTTGTCATGGATGACTTTCAAAGGTTAAGACGATGTACGTTTTGTCCATATATATGATATTTTTGATTATATAAAAATCAATGACATTTTCACCAACTAAATTTGTTTTTTGCCAAATTTATTACATTCTGAAGCGTTTGAAAAGTTTATAAATCTCTGATGTTTGAATTTGACACCGAAACAGGAAAATGACTTCATACTGATTTGTGCAAAAGACTAAATCAACGATTCGCGGAATGTTCAATTTAACACATTTAACATTTAATGAGAGTGATGTCCATAAGAAATATTAAATATTAATAATAAACTCTCCGTAGGCTCATTTACTATTAAATTGAAATTGAATAACTCGAGTAGATATCAAGCGCTACCTTATTCTCACTAGTTGTGAAATCTTTAATTACCACATCTCCCTTTGTTCATATTTTACATTCATTTGCACGTACTATTATTATATTATTCAAAAATACAAATGACAATGTCTGAAAACAGTGCTTCTATTCTGATAAATCTGGTTTTATAATAGCTTTTTACGTCCAATAATGAATTTCAAATGTCCCCATAGTCGCAACGTCTCTTTTTATAGCTTTTTCAGATACTACGAATGCATTTCTTTTCATTTTCTTTGAAACTAAGTTATGTACATTTTTTTTTTGCATGTTTAAGAAAATATGATAGATGTGGTGTGATTAAAAATGACACATCTGTTTACCTAAGTCAAAATGACGAGAATGTAAGCATCTTAAGGTACTCGTACTGCATTGAACACTATATTCAAAAAGTGCACATTATTAATTTGTTTTTACTCAACTGTCATATAAGTGGGAGGTTCAACAAGCTATAAAACCACTATTTGTTTTCGAAAAATGCATGTTCTAAGTCAGGAATATATATCAGTTTCTTTTCATTTGTTTCGTTGATTGATAGCGTATGTTTTTATCAGTTTTATCGACTTCCCCTTTAAAAAAAAATCGTTTTTTTTATACTGTTTTCAATTTAATAAATTCAGAACTAATAAAAAAAAGCTTACCATTGATTTTAGAAATTACCTTCCATTAACATTAGGGAACTAGGGAACAAAAAAAAATTAACCATTTAGAATTTCCGATGCTATTGGGAAAAAGTTAAAATGGATTTTTTATGTTTCCTCATCACTTCATTTTATTGTGTGAAAATATTAAGTAGGGTCAAGTGTTCCCAGCGTTACAACTTTATTTCAAAACTGTTTCAATGAATCACGATGTTATTGTTCAACAGCAAAGCTAGGCCACGAAATAAAAGAAGATAAAAGAATTAAATCTTAATTTGCTATATATTTGAATTGTTTGCAATAATTTGTAATGAAAAAATAGATACAAATTATTGCAAAACTCAACTGAATTAATTAAAAAAGCTCAAAGTAAAAACAATAAATTTCAAATTTGGTAGAACATGCTGTCTTAAACATGTTAAAGACGTCGATTGAAATAACTCATATGGTACGAATCGCTGTGCGTTTGATACGTTTCTAGAATATTTTTATTAGGTACTAGTGAGACCAATAGTTTGGAAATACATTTTTTCATCACGAGCATGTTAACAGTCACCCTACAGAGGAAAACTCTAGCAACTATAAATAGATTCTTAATTGTGCAAGGAGAAGCGAAAGGTTACACCGAAATACTCACACTATGTCATGAGTATTTTCATAAATCGTTTACGAAAGCCACATTCAAATAAGACAGGTATTTATTTTTTCATAACTTGAAAAACAATCTAGTGATAAGATCATTAACATTAACGGTGCAAAGGTGTTTATAGATCTACTGCAAAGATACAAACTACGACAAAACTATTTGACGGAAATTTGGATGTTAATCGTTCAGTCGTGTAGCCGAATGGAAACATGCATTGCAGCGATCAAAACGACAACCACGATGACATAAGTGTCACTTCCGGTAATAGAAGTACGCATTATGCTAATAATTTCATATAATGATCAATTTAATTTATTTATACAATTCTAGTTATGTATGTGCCGAAGAAGAATTTCAGTCCTACTGCCTGGCTATTTTAGTACTTAGTTCTTCATATTTATGGTAAAAGTTTTCTGTGATGAATATCTAAAGGCATAAAAACTAAGATTGGAACTCCATCCATCAGTGAATGTTAATCTTGTTTAGACTGTTTTGACTAGTTTTGATGCCCCTAAACGATTCAAGTTTTCAGCTTGCAAAATAGTTCGGTCTCGAACATATCTGTTATAAAACACAAGCCGTGAATACTGAAATCGGTGTTAGTATTGAATTTAATTAAATTACACCTTTTTGCTTTGATGGTATGATTGAGAACCACACCACGTTATTTTGAGTTTTCCACGTCATCATTGTAGTGTATGAAAAAAATACTTTCCCGAGGATTGTAAGCAAGTCATTTCGTGGTGCAGCAATATGAAAAGGCAAACTATGATGTTTGTTTGGCCTTTTTAACTTTGATCGAGCGTCACTGATGAGTATTTTGTAGACGAAACACGTGTCTGGCGTAAATACACAATTTCAATCCTGGTACATCTATGATGAGTTTATTTGTTTATATACCGTTACCATACGGTTATTGTGATATTGCCCATTATATCTTTAGTTGTTTTTTGAGCCATTACGTTGTCAGTTTATTTTCGATTTATGAGTTTGAATGTCCCACTGGTATCTTTCGCCCCTCTATGTAACATTGAGAAAGTTGATCTATTTTGTTAAAAAAAATATCTATGGGTTCAAAACGAAAGGTTCTCGGCTACAATCTTATCAAAAGGAGAAGGAGAAACATCCTAGAGTTTAATAGACAATTGGTTATCTCTTCGTCGTTGGTGTCATTGGCAACGTCAATGACGTAGCCTTATACCGGCATGCATTGGTTTTTTTTTCTACTTAACTAAGATAAACCCCATATCACTGGAGTAGCATGATGAAAAGAAAACTCACAGAAAAAATCATAACAAAATTTAAGAAAATAGCAATAATAATTCTTATCACAAACTTTCTTAATATGATAATTCTGTTTTTGCATTGATGATATGGCATATGCGTAAGACTTCTTTTGAGACCACCTGTAACGTGGGCGAAAATTAAGTTTCCTGTGTAATTTTAGTGGAGGTCCATTACAGCATTCACGTCCAAAAGCCGTAGCAATACCTTAAGCTAATCATGTATAGTTTGTGCGACTAAGTTAAATCTACATTATAGTTAATTAAACTGTATAACTAGCACAGCGTTAAAAAATATGATCATCTTACATTTTACAGATAACTTGACATTAAAAAATCATTTCAAGAAACAGTTTGACTTTGGTGGACGACGGAGAAGTGTAGACGTGGTTCGGCGAATCATTTTGAAAAAAAATAGAACGTTAATCAATGATGGAAATCAATTCAGAAGCAAACAAACAATCGAAACAAAATGAATAAATAAATTGGCTTTATTGAATTGTTTCATTTTATTTTTTCTTTCCAATTTATCATATTAAAGTTAATGTAAAATATCTCATTTCTTAGCAATTTCTATATCAAAACAATGTATATCGTGCGCAAAACACGATCTCCCAACAAAAAACCAGAGGGAATCTCAGGTACTCCGGGATGAGCAGATCACGTCGTGCTGTTCTTGCAGGTACACATTCTGTGATATCAGTACAAAGCTGTCGATATATGATATTTGTTTTTAGGTTGCTTACAGAATAGCGACTGCAAGGATTCTTGATTTTATTTAGTATTAACTTATTCTGAAACAAAGACAGAAACGACACGATTTGTATATTACTATCCTTATTTTTCATGTATTCATAAAATATGGGAAACACAATTTTTAATATATAAGATCGAGTTTGCGATAAAGGAGGATTGCAAAATCTAGGGTTTCTTAGCACATCTTTTTTTATGTAAATTGATAGTCATATCACTTGCTCAGAAATGTAGTCTGGAAAAGGGAGACGAAGAATGCCGGAGGAACATTCAAATTCAATAGTAGTAAAATAAACTGACAACATCATGGCTGAAAAAAGCAAAAAGGCCAACAGATAAATAATAGTACAAAAAACACAACATACACAACTGGGTAATGAAGGATATATCTGCATCAGTTTAAATCTGTTGCATCGTATGTATTTTATTTTTTGTACAAACTGCATATTGAATACAGGTGAATATTTCAAAAAATTTTGTCATAGAAAATAAATACAAACGTAAATAAAATTTTAGTAATTCAGATGATTAAGACTAAGGAAATGTATTGAACAATTTTATTTCAGTTAACTTTGATCCAAATCAAAACGTAAAGATTTAAGATACCTTTTATTTGGGGTCCATAAATATGAAACAATGAAAAATAATCTTAGACTTTAGGATGTACTTAGGTGAAATTGAAATTGATACTATAAGTTGGAAGAACATTTGTTAAGGAACAAAATAAGCTAAACATATTGATAGGTTGTGGACCTCCTGTTCGAGATCTTTTGATTTTATAATATAGCGGGAAAAACCTGACTCGGACTTTTACCTTATATTTGCATTAGTATTTGGGTCTGAAATCGAAAGAAAAAAATCTAGAATCTGCTTAAAGTTTTGTAAGTGACTTTTTATCAGTTATTAAAGTGTCTTATATGATACAAAAATGGGTGTTATGCGGCAAAATATTTTACCCTGTATTGAAGGGGAAAACCAAGGAGTCCGAACATCTGACACAAATTCCTAACCTCACCTAAGTTAACCTTTAACAAACAGAGAAGGGTCAATGTATATTCATGTCTATGATAAATACAAGCATAAGATACATTTTTATGTCAGTCATTTTGTTTAATAGTTGATAATCTACCTCATTTGCTTAATTGTAAGATGCATTGTCATACCTTAATTGGGCTCGACTTTTGCTTGATCACAATGGTCAATAACTATATCCTTAACTTCTTCTATTTGCGTCTTATTTTCTTTCTTCATATCTGTTAAAGATTCGATTTTATCTTCATCAATGTCATTGTAAATATTCCCGTTACCCTGAGAAACACTGAATCTTTTAATCTGTGGTACTACCCGACTGGTTATCTAACTACGAACGCATATGTATGGTTAGTAAAAAACGCAATTTCATTTCTGTGAAACCATACCGTTGGAACAATTCATGACGGAATATTTATTCTAACTTTCAACATTTTACCAAGTTTTCGTCAGTTAGAAAATTTATGAAGATATTATATATAACTAGATAAAGCAATATTTGCTTACATGATATCCAAAAATATGTATAATAAAATGGCGATAGTTCCTCAATGCCTTTTATTTCATTTTAAAATGAACTTGTGGCCCGCCGGCATTATTCAAAAGAAATAGTAAGTAGATGGTATTACGATACATTATCCATAAAAACAAATTAGAAACAATTGTTTCAATGATATCCTTTACTTCTTATTCTGCCTTTTAACTTTAGAAATCATAACATTTAATTAATATCTTTCTTCCACGGTAATACAAACAATTAATAATTATTTTATTATAGTTTTTATGTTGTTCTTTTCGTCACACGATATTGCAGTTCATCGCGTTATAGTATTTATTGATCTCCGCTCCGACTCTATCAATCTGTTAAGATCTTAAATTAATACGGCTCTGAAACGAAAAACAAGCCTGACCCGACCTCACCAAATCTAACCCGAACTAGTCACTGTTTCATAATAATTGTCCAAAGTTCTCTTCAAAAATGATAAAAATAAAAAAAAAAAAAAAAAACAAAACACAATAGTTTCCATCATGACGAAAACACATGATCCAATAAAACATTCATTATATGTTTATCATATTGATATTGTAAAACATTTACTGCTCATTTAGACACAATACGAATATACAATTAGGTGGTGTGGTTTTGTAGCAATGAGACAAAAATCCACTAAGAAAAGGGTCACGTAGGTGTTAGTAACTATAAGTTAGCGTGTGCCCTTTAGCAATTAGCAAACCCACAATATGGCAAGCTGTAAAAGATCCCGGCATAACAAAACATGAAATAATTCAAACGAGAAAATATATATTGCCATACCCTTATTCTGTTTAATATCTTGTTTGGTCACAACGGTAAGATTCTTTATCCCCTACTGCATTAATTTTTCTCTGGTGAACACCCCCAATAGCTGTCGATGATTCGATTTTATCTTCATCAATTTCATAGTAAACATTCTCCATCTGCTTCACCGAACCTTATAATTTCTGGTAAATCCGGTTGCTCAAATCTTTATCATATTTCGTAATGGAAGGATCGAGAACAAAGTACTCGCGTTGTGCCTCGTTAGTATTGAGAGATTTGTTTGTAGAAAGAATATTGTATTCCCTTTGTTTGTACTGGAAGGAATGCCAATTATATTTGCCATCTCCGATCTTTGATCGACAGACTGCGTTCTTGTCAGTTGCTCCCTCCTCTTTTTCTTTGATCTATAAAACATATATTTAAGAATTGAGAATAATAAAAAAGTCTAAAAACATAAGCTATATACATTTTAACAGTTATATATCAATGAACGCATTCGAAAGAAACATTAGTTAAAATGCTACGGTCTGATGTTAATAGATTAATACATGAATTTCAAATGATGTATATATGTATTTCACAACTAAAATATTAAAAGAATCAAACAGTATGTTCGGAAAGGTTGTATTTAACTAGATTATCTCATGGTACAATTGAACATTAATTTAAAAACTGGTTGGTTTTTTTCTTATAAGAAGATGGCATGAAAAAAGAAAGAGATGAAAGGACAAATGTTTTAATACTTTCATAATTTCCTATTCCCTATGTATTACAAATATTGATTGTCATCATATAAATATTGTAAAAGATGACATGTATGAGTCTTTCGACACAATATTTAGACCTTTTGACCTCATTCGCACTGCTTATTAGACATTGCGCCTCATAGTGTGACTCCCAATTGAAATTTTACAGTATCAAACTGTCAATCAGAGTTTGATGGGTAGTTGCTGCTCACAGGGATGCCTTGGAACCAACAGTTCCAATTGATGGAGTATAAGTCCTCCCTTCGACAATTTTACAGACGCTTTCAAGAGTTGCTTGACCGTTGTGGAATATCTGTGTCACAGATGGTGACGGATACATATCAATTGTCGTAATTACAATCCTGTTCTCATCTCCTCGAATGTTATCTACCTTATTAAACTAGCTTATCATCAAATTTTGCACTAACATGAGCAACACGACGGGTGCCACATGATGAGCATGATCTGCTAATCTTTCCGGAGTATCTAAGATCGCCTTTCCTTTTGGGTGGAATTGGTGATGCTCATTCTTTAGTTTTCTTTGTTTTGTATTATAGACTGTTTTTTTCATTAAGTGGTTTAAAAATTTTGATAATTAAATATCCTTTTCTTTATCCGAGATTCCTGGTGTTAGATATTTTTGTTAAACTGATTTTTCACTTCTTTTGTTTTGAAATGTGAAGTAAAAAAGTTTTACCTTTGTCTGTATACATAGATAATAGGCAGTAAACTGAGAATCATTATGAGTGTGCCTGTTGTTCCAACTGAGATACCAACTATCGCTCCAACTTTGAATGTCTCTGTAAAAGAAAGAAGGTAACAACAGTATAACGCTGTGTATGTTGACCTAAGGAAAACGATATAATTTAGTTCGATTTAACAAGAAAGGTTTCGAGTCAAACATTTGTCAAATGCTTAAAATAGCAAAATTTTCTAAAAAAAATTTATATACCAGTAAAAGAAATGTATCTGGTTTAAATTATTTTTTTACTTATCGTTTTGTTTTGTAAAGTTTTATTTTGTTTATTGTATGTATTTTTATATAATCGAGAACATTTGTGTTTGCTTTGAAATAAATGATCACATCAAAGGATTGGCCTGGCAACGGGAAAATGTGTTGTCCTTCATAAAGATAATTCGTGGCCAAATTGATAACGATCGCACGGCATACATTTTGATAGATATAAAAACAATGCCTACATATATTAAGGTGATTAATTGTCTCTTAACTTGTTTAATTCAGTCGATTTTTTTTAAATTCACGAAAATTATTTATCAAACAGGCGTACTACATCTCGGAAGAAGAATTATCAACGGAAACATTACGGTTAATTTATCACGACTTGTTTTATTCCTAACTGATACTATCCTTTTTGAAAAGAGGATATTTTGTCGGCTTCATCTTATAGAGTTTACATTTCTTAGATGGTTCAATACCCATTTGAACAATGTTTGCAGTGAAATTTCATATTGCAATGAGTCGAATGTATATATATTGGTTTAAAACAAATTAATACACAGATAAAATTATCATTGATGAAAGCTTACACAAAATTGTATCACACATATAGGGGATTATCGTGATGGTAAGATAAAACTTTTATCAATTGACTAAAATAGGGTACTATTCCACTCCTAGCTCTTAATGACAAGAGTATCCATAAAATAAATTAGCACACTAAGAATAATCCTTTCAATTTTATGTAGTTAAAGAGAATTCATTTTGATAAGAGAATACATAAGTATACTTTTGTTCGGAAAACCGCTGTATTTCTTGGTATTAAAATCGATTCTCCATAATAGGCCTTGAATAAAAGCAACAGTAGTATACCGCTGTTCGAAACTCATAAATCAATAAAGATAAAAACAAATCCGGGTTACAAACTAAAACTGAGGGAAACGCATCAAATATAAGAGGAGAACAACGACACAACAAAAACACAACATTAAAATGTAACAAACACAGAAACGAACTATAATATAACAATGGCCATTTTCCTGTCTTGGTACAGGACATTTTAAGAAAAAAATGGTGGGTTGAACCTGGTTTTGTGGCATGCCAAACCTCCCGCTTTAATGGCAACGTCAAACACAACACCAATACGACAACATCACATGGCAGGACCACAATCCAAATAAATGGGAGAATATATAGGACAAAGAAACACACGAATAATAGATAACAAAAGGTACTAGGCTTAAAATTCAACATGCCGGACGTGCGTCTCGTCCACACAAGACCATCCAGTGACGCTCAGATGAAAAAAGCTTGAAAGCCAAAACAAGTACAAAGCCGAAGAGCAACGAGGACCAAAACTTCCTAAAAGATGCACCTAACTCGGCCAGGGTTTTCTGCCTGGGACAAGAACATCCTTATTATTTAGAATAATTTATAATTTTGCAGACAGTAAATTTTATAAAATGACTATATAATAGATCTACATGATAAAACCGAAATGGGGACTAACTACAGAATAAAAACGGATACATTACATAAAACAACTTAATCCAACATATAAAAATACACAGCCGAGTTAGACAAAGCATCAACGCACAAAGTGACGTCACATTTGAAATTCTAAAAAAACACACAAAGTGACGTCACATTTGAATTTGTAAAAATATTTCCCAAAAATAAGATAGGATTAGGATTGATTCAAGATTAGTTTTGTAATACTGACATTACATTTATTAATAACAATGAAAATTACAATACTTATTGATATCAAATTGTGGTAGTAATTAGATAATTAATTGTATTTATCTAGTTATGTATGTGTTTCTTCTGAACCAAACTGTAAACCAAATATATCGTATAAATTTCGTTGAACCAAACTTAAATTTAATAAATGAAGGGGGTGATTAAATATCTTTACCATAACACACGAATATAACAGAAAAGACATTAAGACATTTGAAAAAATCCGACGAGAATAACAAATATAACATCAAAATTAAATACATGAATTTGGGATAGAAAGGTACCGTGACACGTCTTATAGAAATGCGGTTTCACAGTCACAATCGGGAATAAGTCACGTTCGGTAATTTAAAGATCAGACGACGTAATGACAAACCACAATCTAACACGTGGTAAAAATGTCCAAAGTTAGTTTGGACAAAGACACATTGTATGGACTAACAAATTCGTGATGGTGTCCGTAAAATTTACGGGGTGTCATTTTTAATCTGTCCTCCTCATAATTTTGTTGGAGCAGTTTCTGTGTAAAGAGCACACTCCTGTATATGAAGTCCGTATAGTGTGAACAAGCACGAGAATAACGTATCCATTGAGATATGTAAACACCATACGAAGGGGCAGAGGGTATGTTACTGCTGATAAATGGGAAATTGAAAATTGGGAAGTTGAAATCGTCCCGTTTATCATAGATTTTCGTGTGAAGTCGTCCATCTGTGTCAATATTGAGGAAAAGATCAAGGTATGAAGCAGTCCTTCTAGTATCAGTAGTATCCTTAATTTCAAGTTTACTGGGATATATGAGATGTAAGTATTGGCTGAAATATGCAAAAGATTGTTGTGTTCTTGTCTGTTACTGAGTATACTCTTTAATATCTATAGCTAAATTGAAGTAGAGAGGTTACTTTAAGGGTGTAAAGAAGGCCAATCAAACTCATAATTCGAAAATAAACTGACAACACCATGGCCAAAAAAAAAGAGAAAGACAAAAAAAATAACAATTGTACACAAAACACAACATAGAAAACGAAAGACTGAACAACACGAACCCCACCAAACACTTGTGTTGATCTCAGGTGCTACTAAGGGTAGGCAGATCCTGCCTCACATTTGGCACCCGTTGTGTTGATCAAGTTAGTATAAGTTTCATTTAAAGTAAGGCCATTCTATATAGGGAAAGTTAAAGTACTTTGTCGAAATACGTATACATTTGGTACCGTTAATATGGTTGATGTAATTGATCCTGTTTCAGTATATATGCAAATCATTTGCCACGTTATTATTTCGAATTGTATTTCTTCTACTAGTATTTTGCCGTCTGTAATATCTATAGATTTTTCAAATTGCATAATATTCTGTTCTTTTTAGTTTTTATGTTCCTTCATTGGTCATGATGCAAATGAGATAAGTACTGCAGAACAGGAATACAAATAGGAATTGTAATCCACCAAATGCCTATATGTATGTTTCAAGCCACGTTCATTATTTGATTAAAATATGTTAGATGCTGGAGTGCATAATATGCACAAATGATGGGAATTATTTACACTATCGATGTTATGTAGTATGTGCATTTTAAAAAAGAGTGCATAAATAACATTTGAATAAACTGGGGTTGACGCAAAATAAGTAGCCATCCCATTCTTATTTGTAAGATAAAAAGTTATGTCATTCTTGACCATATTCTAATGGTAATTATACGAAAGAAAACCTTTGAAAAGAGACAAATGCTTTAAATACATTGTAACTGATTTTATTTTAAGAAAGAGATCGACCATGGTTGTGATCGCTTAACTTTATCATTAACCAATGAGAGTTGTGTAACAGTTCAATGATAACAAATATAATCAAAGACTACTCGCAGTTTTCAGTACAAGTTTAATGCCAGCTAATGTTTAAATCTTGTTTTCTTAGATTATTACAAGACCTTTTCTACTTTTGAACTTATAAGAGCTTGCCTTGCTCATTCATGATTGATACTCCGAGACTTTGTAAATAGGTTATAAATGTATTACCCTTTGTGTTATCTTTGTTTGTGTTAAGATTATTATTTGTAGTTACTTCATCCCCGTTTTTATTGCTATTCCCTGACCTTTGCCCACGCAAACTTTCTGCAATAAAAAAAATACCAACAAAGCTTAAAACAATTTGAAAAACCTTTGATAACTAACCATAGGAGGATGTATAATGAGAACCATTATATAGCCCTCGAAATTGTAAAACGATTTAGATTGTTAGTATTAAAAACTTTTAAATAATGTTTATTTCGTTGATAAATTAAAAGATACAGTAATTTACCATTGTTCAAATTTTTGTGAGTCGACTAGTCAGAGATAAATTAAGGTATCAAATAAAAACTTAATAGATATAAGAAGATGTGGTATGAGTGCCAATGAGACAACTCTCCATCCAAGTCAAAATTTATAAAAGTAAACCATTATAGGTCAAATTACGGTCTTCAACATTGCATTGCAAGCATTGCATGAAATGTAGGAGGAGCGACACCGGTTGCGTTGTCAAGATATAAGTGTCTTCTATTCAAATTGTATTGATGAAAAAAACCTGATTGCCCATAATTGCCTATGTTCAAGAACGCCTGTCTTAATTTAACATACGGTATAAAGTGGCACTAAATGCGTTTGGTACAATGCTTACTTAATATAGAAACGTAGGTAATGGGTTAATTAAAAGTAAACAATACTTCAAATTAGTCAAAAGTTGTTGAAACGAAGCATGATTGACGTTTCAGAAACAACTGTAATATTTTTTTTACAGATATTACTCTTTTTTCTTACAAGTCAAGGGATGTATCTTTGGTACAAACTTTGAATATATTTGATCATATCAATGTCAAATAAGATGTGAAGATTGCTTCAAAGTTAACTTACCTATGCAAAAAGACAATAAAGATATGCAGGTTTCTTTTGTACAGGTTTAGTTTTTATAATCTTTTTTTACATCGAAATTTTGAATGCGCCACTAAACATTCATTAGTTGGACTGCCATGCCCGGCTGGATATTATGAAATTATATGAAATGATAAATACATTAATATTACTATAAAAAAAAGGTTTTTCTTTTCTGTCGATGGCGACTTTTATTTCCAAAACCCTTCCGGAACATTTGAGTTTTCAAGGTGGTGTTCTGTGTATTATTGTTTGTAGTTTGATCTTTTTTCGTTATTTGCCTTGTATTGTTCATTAGTAAATTAGGGTATCCCTTTAGTATATCCCGTTTCTCATTATGACACTAGAAGCACACATTTGGTTTTAAAAATATGTAAGTGAAACAAATTTATAGTTAATTGACCCTAACTGCTTGTAAGGAGTGTATACAGATTCCGTAAGAAGACCATCATGCCTGTAATATCGAGCAGAACAATTACATTATATCCACCGCATTAACGTTTAAATCTATATGCACCTAGCTTGATTTTCTAATCTGTGTCCGTTTCTTCTACTATACAGAAACTAGATAGATAAATCGCAATTGTATGAATGGATCTTGGCGGCACACTTGGCAGACCCTGTACTACATCTCTCTTTGAAATAATGTTGTGTCATTCCACTTGTATGCACATTTTTTAACGTATACACTGCCAATTTAAAAATAAATGGTCAATTGTAAAATGCTAACCTCTTTTGCATAAATTTCTTTATTATTTTCATACAGCGTTTTTCTTTGTGGTATTTTTCATAAAAGCATGAAAACAACCCCTCGCTGTTATTGTGTCTTTTACAATTCACACTTCCCTCGTAAGTTCCATTGGCTGCTTTTAAAATTAAAATGTGAAATTATTCCAAACAGATAATACATGAATATTTGATTTTCTACCATATATGAAATTATTGCGGAAAAAATCCCCCCTTAATATTATATAGATCCACGAGCTAAGGCTACGTTCTGCACTGACGTCAACCCTAGATGCAACAGGTAAAACGCGACGTCGCAACTCCCGCGGTATTCTCAACATTCTGCAATCGTGTACCTTCGTTTACATTTTTGTTCTGGTAAAGCACATTTTGCGAAACAAAAGAAAAACAACAAAAAATCAAAAAAAAAAGTTTGCTACGAAGGAAACAAAAAATAATCAATAAAACTTAGAATAAGTATAAACTGCTTAGCATTAGTAAAATATAATCAATATTGGCAAGACATGTTTTATGTTATTGAGAACAAACTTTTAGAATTTCTACTTAGTATTTTATTTTGCAAAAAAGCTCATGAAAGACCGGTTAGAATCCACCATTTTCAACATGAAAAAATGCCTGTTCCCAGTCGGGAATATGACAGTTGTTATTCATTCGTTTGATGTGTTTGAGTTTTTGATTTTGGCATTTGACTAGGGCCTTTCCGTTTTGATTTTTCCTCGGAGTTCAGTATTTTTGTGATTTTACTTTTTAGAACAAGATCATAGAATAGATCAAAAACAGGCGAAATTGATTTACTACACCTGTACCAAAGTATTTGTCTTTTCCTGAACTTAAATGTCCAACAATGTCTTCCTTTTCAAATTGACCTCAAGAAAATGAATTACTTTATATACTTATTGACTTGGTATGATTTGAATAGTGAATTTATTGTCCTTGAGGTGAAACTATTGTCATTGTCGAAAATCTGTAATTACAAGTTGTTTATATTTCCCAAATGGCAAAATGCGCAGAAATATTGTTCATGTACACTAAATCTCTATAATAGAGGAAATAAAGTTATATATAGTAGTCTAAGTTGGCGGTAGTTTTGACTTACATTGCTGTTATTTTATGAATAAAAACCGGATATTGACGTAATCAACTTCGACCAATCATGTCGATGTTTTAAGAAATGCGGAACAACTCTTCCCAGAGACAAGTCGGACCGAGTCTACTCGGACCGTCTTAGAAGACAACTCGGACCGCTTGTCAGATTTACTTAGGGTTTCATAAATTGTAAGACTTACATGTCTAGCGGAGTCATCAATCTTTCGTTTGTGCATTGGGGACTGTTTAGGGGTATTTTTAGGGGCATGAAGAAGGGAGGAGTTTACTGTAGAACCCAATGGGATTTTTTTTTTTTTTTTATTTTCAAATAACTATTACTCGAAAACAGTAAGTGATAGACACACGCGGTCTTCAGTAATGAGAACAGTACAATAAAACAATACAACATATATATGCATGTATGAGACAATATAACAAATCAAATTAAATATAGGGTGAGTCCCTGGGGGTCATCCAACCCCCTTCAATTTGAAAATGTGCTTTTATCTTATAAACGGTCGCGATTCCCACCCCTAAACCATATAATTATATACTTGTATGGGACAATAAAAACAAATCAAATGAAAATAATTTGGGGGAGTCCCCGGTGTCACCCAACCCCCTTCTGTTTGAGAACTTGTAAACGATCGAGATCCCCACCCCTTAACCATATATATTCATGTATGAGACAACATAACAAATCAAATGAAATATAAGGGGAGTCCCTGGGGTCACCCCACCACCTCCTGTTTGAAAACTTGGAAACGGTCGAGATCCCCACCCCTAAACCATATATATTCATGTATGGGACAAAATAACAAATTAAATGAAATATAGGGGAGTCCCTGGAGGTCACCCCACCCCCTCCTGTTTGAGAACTTGGAAACGGTCGAGATCCCCACCCATAAACCATATATATTCATGTATTGGACAATATAACAAATCAAATGAGTAATAGGGGGAGTCCCTGGGGTTACCCCACCCCCTCCTGTTTGAGAACTTGTAAACGGTCGCGATTCCCACCCCTAAACCATATATATTCATGTATGAGACAATATAACAAATCAAATGAAATATAGGGGGAGTCCCTCGGGTCACCTCATCACTCCTGTTTGAGAACTTGTAAACGGTCGAGATCCCCATCCCTAAACCATATATATTCATGTATTGGACAATATAACAAATCAAATGAATAATAGGGGAGTCCCTGGGGTTACCCCACCCCCTCCTGTTTGAGAACTTGTAAACGGTCGCGATCCCCACCCATTAACCATATATATTCATGTATGAGACAATATAACAAATTAAATGAAATATAGAGAGAATCCCTGGGGTCACCCACCCCTCCTGTTTGAGAACTTGGAAACGGTCGTGATCCCCACCCCTTAACCATATATATTCATGTATGGAACAATATGACAAATCAAATGAAATATAGGGGGAATCCCTGGAGTCACGCCACCCCCTCCTGTTTGAAAACTTGTAAATGGTCGAGATCCCCACCCCTTAACAATATATATTCATGTATGAGACAATATAACAAATCAAATGAAATATAGAGGGAGTCCCTTGGGTCACCCCACCCCCTCCTTTTTGAGAACTTGTAAACGGTCGAGATCCCCACCCCTAAACCATATATATTCATGTATGGGACAATATAACAAATCAAATGAAATATAGGGGGATTCCCTTGGGTTACCCATTCCCCCTCCTGTTTGAGAACTTGTAAACGGTCGAGATACCAAATCCTAAACCATATTTATTCCTGTTCCTCATTTCAAAAAGATTTGAATGACGAACAGTAAAATTGAGATTGGAAATGGGGAATGTGTCAAAGAGACAACAACCCGACCATAGAGCATACAACAGCCGAAAGCCACCAATGGGTCTTCAATGCAGCGAGAAACTCCCGCACCCGAAGGCGTCCTTCAGCTGGCCCCTAAACAAATATGTATACTAGTTCAGTGATAATGGACGTCATACTAAACTCCAAATTATACACAGGAAACTAAAATTAAAAATGATACAAGACTAACAAAAGCCAGAGGCTCCTGACTTGGGACAGGCGCAAAAATGCGGGTCACTTTACTCGACCAAACCAATGTGTACTGGACTATAGGAATGACAAATTATGGGAGCTTGGTAGCATTCTGTTACAATTATTTCTTGTTTATTATGAAATTTTATTGATGCAAAAAATGAGTCTAGGTTAATTAAATTTACTTTACTTTAATTATTTTTTGAATTATTTCTGGGCCTATAAAAATATTCATTTATGGCTCATTTTAAAGAAAACATATAAATCTTTCAAGCAGTGTGAAGCCAAAGAATGTTTGACCAACTTTTTTATAATCACCTGTCATTTTATTCCAAACTTGGTATGGAGTGACATCATGGACTTGGGGTGAAGGTGGGGGTCATTTACATTTACTATGGGCAGGTCAGTCAGACCTCACCTTTGATCCCTGTAGTAGTAAACATTTGTCTAGTTTGTGTTTCATAATTTTTGTACTGTAGAACCCTAACTCAATGTTCCTTCCAGGGAAGCAAGTCCATTTATACTATTACAAACTCGTACAACGTCAACTTGTACCACTAAAACTCAACTGGTACCAACGTTAACTACCAACTAGAACAACTGCAATCATTGCGAACTTGTACCACTGCAGACTCACCATTAAAAACATACATTGATATATGCGTTGCTTTTGAAAACCTTGATAAATTATTAATTAATTTGCCTTAATAATCAATTCTTTAAATAAACATAAATGTACAATATACGAATGTTTAATGTTCGTTCTTTCAAATCTTAAAAAAAAAATTGAAGCTACACTGCCGCAGTTTTCATGATTACGTTTGCCTTGGTTTTTGGTTAACTGCCTACGGCGCTGACAGTGCTTTGATTTATATTTCATAATAGGTGAGTATAATTCACAATTCAGTTTCCGAAAACATAAAAAATATCTTTATGATTATCAAGAATAGTCACTTATACTTCTTAAATATCAACCAATCAGAGGAATTTTAATTCTGCCAATATCAATTTGTGATGCAGACTTCATTATAGTAAAATAAATGCATTTAGTAGATATTAAACAGGGAATAATGAACTCTTTTAGCAAAAGAAGGATTGGATCCGGGTTCAGTGTTTTCACATGCTCTTGAATTTTTAAGTGGTATATTCCGACCCAAATGGTTCACCACAACATCTATGTTTGTATATATAGTATAGTAAATATAATGATATTACTTCAATACTTCAAGTGACTGCGCATGATATGAGTATAAGTATATGTGGTTAATATGTCATCAAACAAAAACCAAACAAAACATCACAGCCAGAAAACATTTCTCATATTTTTGTGAAAGTTCCGGTTACCTATGAAAAGTTATTGATGTATCATAAAAAAAACATGAAAAGTTTTGATGAAGTTTGGTGGGGTGTTTTAGTGTGTGGAAATTAGTTTTACTATAATCTCCAGAATAACTGTTATAATAAGTGTTAACTTCCGCATTAGTACAAGTACTTCATGATTGTTTTAAACCTACACTTTCCTATGAATTGAGCTTTGCGGATATTTGAAAAGCACAGAGTGCAAATTCTATTTGCATGTTATCAATATGTTTTATGTTATTACAGATAGTCATTCTCTAAGCTTCATCTTCTGAAATGGACAGTCTTTACTTGTTGGTCATTTTCCGCATATTTACTGAATGTCATGGAAATGGTGAGTGAATGAACTATTATAGCTTGTTTCAAATCGTTTAAACGTGTCTGACTGTTGAAAAAAAACCACATTGTTAAAGTACATGTTGTGGCAGTGGGAAATAAATTTCACACAGAAAAACATAAATCACTATAAGATCTCAAAAGCAAATAAAAAAAAAACAGAAGAGTGATTACTACTCGTACGGAAAACCTCTGCGCCAAAAAACACTCAAAGTCGTGTGACTACAACATGTATTATGACATCTCAGTTATATTTTTCTATATGAAATAAGTACACTATATTTTCACTACTTTTCAAACATTGAAAGCGTTGAACTATTTGATAGGTTAATAGTTTTAGACTATTGGACCTCGATGAAACTATTTGACCCTAGGCGTCATTATATTTCGCGGAAGTTCGAATGAAGGTACATGATTGCAGAATGTTGAGAATACCGGGGGAGTTGCGACGTCGCGTTTTACCTGTTGCATCTAGGGTTGACGTCAGTGCAGAACGTAGCCTTAGCATTCAGAAAATATATGAAGTAAACGTTAACCATTATAGTTGTGTTTCTGCTTTTTATAATACGTTAGTTTCTTTAGCCTCGATATTTATTGTCTGTTGTCTCTTTCGGTATGATAAAACACTTACTGACTAGATATTCAAAGAATAGTGAGTTTCGTTTCCCCTCGAGTACAACTATTGCCTTCGGCTACGTCTCATGACAATAGTTTCACCTCAAGGACAATAAATTCACTATTCAAATCATACCAAGTCAATAAGTATATAAAGTAATTCATTTTCTTGAGGTCAATTTGAAAAGGAAGACATTGTTGGACATTTAAGTTCAGGAAAAGACAAATACTTTGGTACAGGTGTAGTAAATCAATTTCGCCTGTTTTTGATCTATTCTATGATCTTGTTCTAAAAAGTAAAATCACAAAAATACTGAACTCCGAGGAAAAATCAAAACGGAAAGGCCCTAGTCAAATGCCAAAATCAAAAACTCAAACACATCAAACGAATGAATAACAACTGTCATATTCCCGACTGGGAACAGGCATTTTTTCATGTTGAAAATGGTGGATTCTAACCGGTCTTTCATGAGCTTTTTTACAAAATAAAATACTAAGTAGAAATTCTAAAAGTTTGTTCTCAATAACATAAAACATGTCTTGCCAATATTGATTATATTTTACTAATGCTAAGCAGTTTATACTTATTCTAAGTTTTATTGATTATTTTTTGTTTCCTTCGTAGCAAACTTTTTTTTCTGATTTTTTGTTGTTTTTCTTTTGTTTCGCAAAATGTGCTTTACCAGAACAAAAATGTAAACGAAGGTACATGATTGCAGAATGTTGAGAATACCGCGGGATTTGCGACGTCGCGTTTTACCTGTTGCATCTAGGGTTGACGTCAGTGCAGAACGTAGCCTTAGCTCGTGGATCTATGTAATATTAAGGGGGGATTTTTTCCGCAATAATTTCATATATCGTAGAAAATCAAATATTCATGTATTATCTGTTTGGAATAATTTCACATTTTAATTTTAAAAGCAGCCAATGGAACTTACGAGGGAAGTGTGAATTGTAAAAGACACAATAACAGCGAGGGGTTGTTTTCATGCTTTTATGAAAAATACCACAAAGAAAAACGCTGTATGAAAATAATAAAGAAATTTATGCAAAAGAGGTTAGCATTTTACAATTGACCATTTATTTTTAAATTGGCAGTGTATACGTTAAAAAATGTGCATACAAGTGGAATGACACAACATTATTTCAAAGAGAGATGTAGTACAGGGTCTGCCAAGTGTGCCGCCAAGATCCATTCATACAATTGCGATTTATCTATCTAGTTTCTGTATAGTAGAAGAAACGGACACAGATTAGAAAATCAAGCTAGGTGCATATAGATTTAAACGTTAATGCGGTGGATATAATGTAATTGTTCTGCTCGATATTACAGGCATGATGGTCTTCTTACGGAATCTGTATACACTCCTTACAAGCAGTTAGGGTCAATTAACTATAAATTTGTTTCACTTACATATTTTTAAAACCAAATGTGTGCTTCTAGTGTCATAATGAGAAACGGGATATACTAAAGGGATACCCTAATTTACTAATGAACAATGCAAGGCAAATAACGAAAAAAGACCAAACTACAAACAATAATACACAAAACACCACCTTAAAAACTCAAATGTTCCGGAAGGGTTTTGGAAATAAAAGTCGCCATCGACAGAAAAAAAACCCTTTTTTATAGTAATATTAATGTATTTATCATTTCATATGATTTCATAATATCCAACCGGGCATGGCAGTCCAACTAATGAATGTTTAGTGGCGCATTCAAAATTTCGATGTAAAAAAAGATTATAAAAACAAAAACTGTACAAAAGAAACCTGCATATCTTTATTGTCTTTTTGCATAGGTAAGTTAACTTTGAAGCAATCTTCACATCTTATTTGACATTGATATGATCAAATATATTCAAAGTTTGTACCAAAGATACATCCCTTGACTTGTAAGAAAAAAGAGTAATATCTGTAAAAAAAATATTACAGTTGTTTCTGAAACGTCAATCATGCTTCGTTTCAACAACTTTTGACTAATTTGAAGTATTGTTTACTTTTAATTAACCCATTACCTACGTTTCTATATTAAGTAAGCATTGTACCAGACCGTATCCGGATTCGTGTTTCTTTTAGAGTAATTGTAACATTTCCGCAAGGTTGGTTTGAAAGACGCCGAAGGTCGATTAATATTTACTTAATAGATGCAAGACGAGTGACAGCAAGTTTGAGGTAAGTTAAGTTATTAATATTTTATTCTTTTATGCATCATATCACCAAAATGTTGATGACGTTTGTGAATTGTGAGCATAAATTTCCATTGAACTGACTTTCACTGAATTTGCAGAAACCGCGCAAACATGCATGTGATATATTCACTTATATTTGAGTCTGTTGCACTTGATTCCTTTAATCATTCGGTTAATGTTTTCTAAGACTTACCGGATCCTTTAAATGCGATTACGGTTTTGTTTTGTTTATGTATTTGGGGAAAAAAGGGGGGGGTCCTTTTTCCCCACACTGGCCACATAAAAAAAATGACATTTATGTACAGTACACTACGTAGACATAGACATGGATAATTGGAAATGATTATAATAGCAATAAGTATCTCTGAAATGGAGTTCACTCTTATAATCAGAGGTGTAACCCCCTTTGAATGTGTCGGGAGCTATTTTAGTATTTTCTGACTTGGCCGTCGGGACACAGAGTTCAAAAGGGATTAATCAGAGGCGTATCAGGGAAAGTATTTAATATTTGTACGGCAAAATGTTCTTTCTAGAAGGGTTTGTGCCATATCATAAGAATAATTGGTATGGCAATGAGGTGTTTAAAAAATAATTAGTATGGCGAATGTGCCTGCAGTAAAAGTTGCTACGCCCCTGGCCCCCTGTAAAAGAAATAGCTGTGACTCATTACGGCCACTTAGTCTAGACAAGTTTGGCTTAAGCCATACATATTATTACTTCAAAGAAACATTTAAATTTAACAGTCTGTCTTAAAAGTGTCTTTAGTCTTTAAAAAAATCTAAAAAAAATAATATAAGTTGACAATACAGAACTTCGTTAACTAATGATGCCATATTGGATAGGGGGCAGATTTTCTGGAAAATGGTATGAAAATATGGGAAAACCTATGCATGTTTCCAAGTGGCTGTTCTGTTTCAATGATGTTTTTTTAGTATTTTTCATACCATTTTCACCTCCAGTATGAAAATCTGCCCCCTATTCAATATGGGGTCATTAACCGTGAAGTCCTGTATAGCATGGAATAATATTGCAGCTGTTTTAAGTACATGTATGTACATAAAGGCCAAAAATAATTTTGAATATATAAATTGTTTTTTTATATACATGTATAATATATGTAATGTTTCTTTATTTATTCTAGGAATGAAGAGCAAAAGGATATAGCAGTCTTTATATAAAATAGGTCAGGAATCCAGTTGGAAAGAAGAGCTTTTCAGTTAAAAGTATTTCCTGGGAATTAACAGGAACTTCTATAAATGTTTTTCTGGAATAGTTATTCAAAAGGGCAGTGAAGTGAAGGATTACATTAGACAAATATTGCCGAAGTGGTAAAATCAGACCCAAGAGATGTACAAAATTTCTACAATACATGTTACAGCTGACTTTAGCTATATATATAGCTACAAAATGTACTTAATCACATTGACATTTGTGTGCTTTTATGTTTTCTTTACCATGTTTACATAATTACTACAGTTCTATTAAAATTAATATTTTTATTCTTTGTCACAATTATTACTAAAAAAAATACAGCATTTTAATATGGTTTTTCATAGTCTCACTTAAGCTTGCATTGTACTTAAATAAGTTGTCTGTAGATGTTTACACTAGGTTTTCAGGCATTTCATTTCACTTCACTTGATTGAAACAGCATTTAAATTTTTTGTTAAATTATGGCCTGAAAAATCATTTAACATTTTACAGGAGTTTTCACAATCAGTGAATGGCTGTTTATCACAGTAGTACATGTACATTTCACAGTCTTTTCACAATGGGCACATAATTTATCACGACTTTTTCACGGTGTACATTTTTGTTTTTCACATGGTTTCTACGGTCTCTTTACCCAAGTTTTCAGTTGGCAACTCTTCACGGCCTTTTCACGACAAATAAAGGCATACTGTACTATATTTCACGGTCTTTTCACAATGGGCACATAATGCATTATCACGACTTTTTCACGATGTACATTTTTTTTTTCACAGGGTTTCTACGGTCTTTTCACCCAAGTTTTCAGGTGGCACCTCTTCACGGCCTTTTCACAAACTTTTCACAGCCTTTTCACAACAGTCATTCCACGGCATTGTCACGGATAAGTTTCACGGCCCACCGTAAATTAACCGTGACAAACACTGTAAAAATCAACAGCATTTTACGGACATTTTCACGGCCAATCTACGGGGCATTGTTCCAGTAGTGACTGGTGTTAAGATAATTTATAAATAGCTTTGACTTACTAGACAAAACATGACTACTCCCTAAACAACTGATTGTTATTGAAAACAGAAGTCACTTTTTTTATCTGAACGTTAACCATTCACATTTATATCTGATCAACGAAATAGGACATGTGTATGTTGATTAACTGTCAGGTTAATCTTTAAAATTGTGGCCAATGTCGCAAAATCCCTGCGATAACGGTATATAAACAACTTACATCTTCGATTGAACATATCTAGTTTTGTTGTACAACGATATTATTTGCCTATAATCCCATCGGTATGCATAAATCGATCAGCTACAATGACGACGTGGTAAATGCGCAGACAACCCATGATCGTGATTCTCAATCCGTTCACCAAAGATTATTCTCATTGAATAATTCCAACTGTTCCCGTATCTTCCATGTCAGAAAGTCTCGTTCCCAATTTTTCTACCTTAATAGATTTTAATGGTAAGTACCGATTATCAGGTTGTCTGCATATTGATATTTTACAATATAAATTTGCAGATAACCAGATAATCGTTTAATAGGGTTGTATTTGCGAATTTTGCACGATATAAACAAGTGTTTTCTTTGTTTCACCAGCAAACCGGAAGACGAATTGATAAGTTCGGGTCAAACTTATCAACGTCGATTCACACATTATGACGCCGCTGATATGTCCGGGTCAAAGTAATTAAGGCCAGGTCAACGTATTTGACGTCACAAAGCCGTAATATGCAATTTTATTAAGACAGTGGGACGACCGATAACGTATTATATCGATTACAGTTAGCACGGCAGTTGTTTATAATTGATATCAGTTATGTTCGAGACCAACAAATTTTAGAAGCTGAATACTTCAATCATTTAGCAGCATCAAAAACACGAAAAAACGTAAACAGGACAGTCAAAATAGTACAAAGTTAACATTAGCTGATGGAGATGCAATCATGCTATTAAATAATTAACCATTGGAAAGTTTTATCTAACATATGAAGAATTAAATACTGATTACCTAACAAAGTATAACAAAATTACCGGACTGCAAGGCAAATTCAAAAAGGGGAAGTCCATAAACACTGACCAAACTCAAACGTTATCAACCAATGAAACGAGTGGAAACATCTGTCATAAGTCTGACCTGGTACAGGCATTTTTAAAAGAAAATGATGGGTTAAACCTGGTGTTATAGCTGGCTAAATCTTCCAGTTGTACGATAGTTGTAAATAGTTCCTTTATATTGACAAACTGGGTGTGGAACCCAAACAGACATAATCCTGATTACCTAATATATAAAGGATTAAATCCTGATTACCTTACATATAAAGGATTAAATCCTGATTACCTAACATATAAAGGATTAAATCCTGATTACCTAACATATAAAGGATTAAATCCTGATTACCTAACATATAAAGGAATAAAGCCTGATTACCTTACATACAAAGGATTAAATCAAGATTACCTAACATATAAAGGAATAAATCCTTTTTTTCATAATGAATTTCTTTTTTATTTGCACATGACCATCATAGTAAGTTATATACATTTTATGCATAATATAATATATATAGGCAGAAGATATACAACATATTAAAAAGACACAGTTGAAATAGTTTGATGCATTGCAGAATATGATTGCAGGACAAATGCTGCTAGGACAGAGAATACATATTTTTAATTTTTATAATATATATGGTGTTTGTTGTTTATCTTTTTTTTTGTGACAATAAAAGAGTCCAGGGGTTCCAGCAGTTTTCTGCCCTACTGAGTCTTTTATTTTTATAAAATATTTTTTTTTTTTTCGATTAATAAATTTTCTTTAAAATACTTATTTAATGCTATCATATTAGTTTGTTCCAAGGATAATTTGCTTCTATAAATATAAATGTCAACAGAAATTTTAAGTTTTTTATGTCATTTATACCAGTTTTCGTTAGAATACCAAATAAAACCAAACATATATTTAAAGATAATTCTATTTCTATTTTCTCAAGTATCCAGGAGTTAAGGTCTTCCAATAATTGTGATAAATATGGACAATTTCAGAATATATGTTCTTTTGTGTCGACCAATCCACAACCAAAACTACACTTATCGGTAATTTGTTTTCGACTTATGAGTTTGAATGTCCCTCTGGTATATTTCGCCTCAGTTTTATTTGTATCTTTCAGTTTTATTTTAAAGAGAAGTTCATTCATGCCTAAAATTCGATGTATTATTCTGTATTGAAACAACTGCAGTATTGAATTCTTGGTAATATAAAACGGCAATGTATGGATATTTTTCCAATTGTAGTTTGTATTGAGAATTATGGACCTTTTTGTTCACATTTCAGTTGAAGGTTTGACTATTTACTATTTAAAATATTATACATATCTCTCAAACCTCTCGGGGATTTAAAAAATATTTTTATAACTGAGGGAAAAATTGGGCCGTTTTCTCTTAATAAGTCAGTGGGAAATATTTTATATTCTTTTAAAAACTTTTTTTTTGCAAAAATTAAGCCTTGATATGTAAGGAAATTAGTTTTAATTTTGTATACTTTTTAGCTAACAAGTCATTAATCAGCCAAACCCCTTTTTTAGTCCAATCTTTATATAAAACTGATTGATTACCAATCTTTATTTCATCAGTCTTCCATATATTGCATATATTAATTTAAGAGTTATCTTGTTTATTTGGAAGATCATTCTAGGCATCAAATACTTCTTTCCAAAATTGATTTTTCAGCTTTTTATCATGGCCAAGAAATTGGATTTTCAAAATATTCCAATTTTCTGAAGAGAGTAGTAATTCTTCTCATCCAGGTTGATTTAAAACCTTTTAGGTTGTTTTCAATGTTTATCATCTTTAGACCTACTGAACAGTGTGGTTTGGATAAAGTGTCTCTTTGAAGTTTTTTTGGTTTGTTATCCCAGATAAAGTGAAATGTTTTGTCAGTAAAAGGATTAAGTTTTGTACTATTTGGACGAAGTATGGATAGGAATAAATGGTTTAATTTTTATATTATAAGTGTTTTTATGACCGTTATTTTTCCAATTGGGAGAGGATTTGTTTTGTCCAAGTTTTTATGGTATTTTCGATTTCTTTCATCCTGGGGTCATAGTTTAAATTTCCTAAAGATCAACGGAGAAATATGTGATTAAATCCTAATTATCGAACATATAAGGGATGAAATCATGATTACCTTACATATAAAGGATTGAATCCTGGTTACCTAACATATAAAGGATTAAATACTGATTACCTAACATATAAAGGATTAAGTCCTGATTACCTAACATATAAAAGATAAAATCCTGATTACCTAACAATTAAGGGATTAAATCCTGATTACCTAAAATATAAAGGATTAAATACTGATTACCTAGAAATAAAAAGATGTGGTATGAGTACCAATGAGACAAATCTCCATCCAAGTCACATTGTGTAAAAAGTATAGGTCAAAGAACGGCATTCAACACGGAGCCAGGCTGGCTCACACCGAACAGCAAGCTATAAAGGGCCAAAAAATGACCAGTGTAGCCCAAAACCAACTGTCCAGTCTATATAATAAACGAGAAACACTTATGAACTACACCAACAAACAACAACAACTGAACAACACGTTCCTTACTTAGGACAAGTGCAAACAAATGCAGCGGATTTAAACGTTTTAACAGGCGCCAACCTTCATATAAAGGATTAAATCCTGGGTACCTATCATGGACTAAATCAATCGTCAGACTTTAGCAACCAACAGGACGAATGCCATATTTCTGACTTGGTAAAGGTATTTTCCGAAGAAAATGGTGGGTTGAATATGGTTATAGCTAACTAAACCTCCAACTTGAACAGACCATAAGGACGGCTGTGGTCGTCTTTTTGCTCACTGCAATATATGTTGCATAAGGTCAAACAGCTGAACGATATACATTCAAAGAACTTCTCTTGTCCGTTTAACATCTGTCGTTGTAGCTGTTATCTTTGCAGTGGACCAATACATAATTTAAAGTCATTATAACTCATATTTTGACATGAATTGTCTTTTTCTAATTTTATGACAAAATCAATATCTAACTCATTGAAATGACGTTTTGTGAAACGACTCAGAACAAGACCTTTGAGGTAACACATATTTACTTCGCAAATTTGTCCTCAGTCATTCGAGAAACAAACACATGTCAATTAGACCTGATACTAGAATATTAATAGTTGCTGAAGTTCTGCTTAGTGGAGTCTTGCTGTTATGTTCAGGGTTAACTGTGTGTTAATGCCTTGAATCGTTATTTATTTGTGTCTTACAATCTTTTGGTGACAAGAGTATCTGATCAGTGTAATTTATACATGTCAAAGACTAAACCACCTGTCAATATCGTCGAAAATGACATTGTCGACACAATATCGATGAACTTATACGTCCATGACATAACACGATGTCGATTTTGTTGCGACACCAATGATAAAACCTGATGTCGATTCGATATCGATGATGACTGAAGATAATGGAATAAAAAAAAAGACACATCAATCTGATAAAATTAAGACCGAATATAAAGATTAATAAAGAGTAAGATCATGGCTGATTGTAATCAATTTATTTTTTCCATTGTATTTAAACAAGATAATCAAGTGGCCATCTCTCAAAATAACTCTATTATGGAAAAAAATACTTTATCTTATAAAAATAATTGTATATTTCGTTGTAGAACGTTGACATGGTAATTTATGTGATAACTTTGTGAAATATGGTTAAATTTAAAGACCGTAAAATACAGATACAGTACGATCAAGACCAACTATGTAAGATTTAAATTCATTGGATGGGGACTGGTCCATAATTTAAGGAGGGAAAACAGGATTTATTCATTGGTTGAAATTTGATTTTAACAAACTGATTTTAATGGTTTCGAGTACTCTAAGATCGGTACTTTGTAATTTTGTCTATTTGTTTATGTTTTTTGTGCCGATCTTATCAATCAATTATTTTCAAACTAATGTTTACATTTTGTTTTCATGAATTGATTCAAGGGAACCGACTTTGCGCTCATAACCATGTTCAACCCGATATATTCACAATGTGACTGACCATACTTTGGAGCTCTTTGATTCAGTGGCTGTCCTCGGTTGTTTTCTGCATGATTTGATTTTTGTTTATTATGTTTACATAAATGAGAATGTTTGTTTTATCATTTGAAATAATTGACATTTAGATATACCGGTACTAGTGATAATCTTAGTTGAAGACTGCACGGTGACATATTATTGTTGTTTACATTATCATCAGTTTTGTGTCTGGCGGTTTGTTGTCTCATTAGAAATCATTAGAACATCTCATTATCGTTACATTTAATTGAGGTACCTAAACTAACTAAATGAAATGAATAGACAAACAAATTATGAAAAATATTTTTAAATATCAATATGGAAATGATATCGTTGATATTGTCCATATCGACATCTTAAAAGACAAACCAGGAGAAACTAAATGGTCTATAAAGATAACTGTAGCAGATAGACACTTACAACATAATTTGTCGATATTGACTATATGTCGCTGATATCGTTGACCTTTACATCTGAAAAAATACGAACCAGAAGAAACTAAATTGTCTTCTAAGTAGATACCTCTAACATTTGGAGCATAATGTGTAGATATCGCATGGATGTCGTTGATATGGTCAATATCGACATCTTAATCAGACGAACAAGAAGAAACTATATTGCCATTACAGTTAACTGTAGCAGATAGACATTTGGTACATGAAAAGTCGATATCGACTCGCTGTCGTCATATTGTCGTTATCAACATCTGAAACAGACGAACCAGGAGAAACTAAATTGTCTATATAGATAAATGAAGCAGATAGACATTTGGAACATAATTATTCGATATCGACAATTATAACAGATTATTCAAAAGCAACGTGCCAAGTATATAATTTGACCGAAAACAATGAATCGATATCGACGGCTGATTTTGTGTTTGCTCCGACACATAAAGTAAAAGATGCATATTGATATCGATAATATATCGTCGATGTCGTCGATATCGAAACTACAACGTGTTTCTACAATACCTCAACTTTTTTCAGAAAAAAAGCGTCATTGCATTTTGTAGCATACGGGATAATTAATCGATATGTCCTACTTGAAATTTGCTATATACTATTTCTATTTTTAATGTATATTTTTTCAAATTATGAAGTCAATTCTCCTCCAACATTTTGGTATATCTTTATTCTTTATATTTTTCAAATTTAAATTAAATGTTTGTATCTTCATGCACAATTCAGTACCTTCATTTGCTGTTGGAGAAATTACAATATGACACCGATAAACTGTTTTGAAATATATTTGACATACATAGGAATATTTACTTCTACTTGACATTTTTTTAACGATCATATACAGCAATGAGGAAGTATAAAAACATTACCATTTTAAGTTTGTTCCTATCATTTGGACATATTTTAAATGGGTTTTGTTGTTGTTTGTTTCTAATAACCATGAAGTTTTTATTGTAATTGTCAGAAAAACTATGAAAGCTGAGGATAACAAGTTTGGTATTGTGTGAGGAACTTTTAAATTAATGGTAAGCAATTTTTTTATTTCCTATTGATATTATTAATGCAAATGATGATGAATTTTAACACTTTTATATTTAGTATCTATAGCAATAGACCATTTGCAGTCGAAATGTAGGATTTAAAATATAAGCAAAGAAATAACAAACAGACCAGTTTCAATTTTAATAACAAACGGTTCTGATTTAATTACACCAGATGCGCATTTCAACTTAATGTCTCTTCAGTAATGCTCGAGACCAATATATTTGAAAACCAAAAACGGTAATACAAACTTTGAAAAGCAAATAAAAAAAAAATAGACATAAAGTATAGCCAAATCCGAAAAAGGAATCAGAGCTTTATAGGAGGGAGATACATTCCTTAATTTTAGACAATTTTCCAAATGTAACCGTTTGGAGAAAGAAAAGACCACCATAGATGTAATCTGAATAAGCACAATTGAAACGTATATTTAAAACGAAAAAAAATGCCCTTCTAACTCCGAAAAATGTAGTGATTTAAAATCAGGACAAAAATAGGGGAGATAAGGACATTTTAAGATACGCATTTTTATTCATAGTCAGATGGACATGTACGATGCAACAAATTTATGAATCAAATATACCTTTTACATAATGGTATGCAAATGACGGCTTGCCTCTAAATTTTTAGAACAGGAGTGTTTTCTCATATGAATTAATCGGATATAAAATACACCATCTATTAACACCCATATTTTAGAGTTGCAAGTTGAAATATGTGAATAAGAATAATGATAACATGGGTTTGTTAAAATGATTGGAATAGAATCACGGGTATCAAGCATTTACACATATAACTCTGAATAACAAAATGAGAATACTTCAAAAAAAATAAATGCTATTAAGAAGATTCCTGATTTTGACGTCATTTCGACAGAATCCCAAAGACATATTAAAGACAACACAAAACTTTATATTTAAGTTTAATTTTAAAGTGACCAAATTTCTAAAAATTACAAGTGTCTCTATGAAGTAGAATGTTATTTCTCTATTCATACAAACAAACAAAAAATGTCGAAGTAGGGTATTTTTTCCGTTGTTAAAATGCGTTTAACTCTTGTTAATATGATAAATATTCACATCAATGTTTCCGTCCGCATGACATCAAGTACTTCATGATTGTTTTACTACCTACGCTTTCCTATGATATACAGTTTTTTTAATTGCATTTTAACACTATGATATATATACCATTATAGTTATTTATTCTCCTAGGTTTATCATCAGGAATATGAACAGTCTCTCTTTAATTTTCCTTTTCCACGTGTTAACTGGAATTCATGGAAAAGGTGAGTGAATGGGCTATTGAAGCGTTTCATATTTAATACGTACCTGACTGCTATGAAACCATAATTGTCCTAGAACTTAATATGGCAACAGGATAAAACAATTCACAGTGTAAAACACAAAATACTACGATATATCAAAAGCAATTAAATATAATAGAAGAGAGGTGAAATGTAAACCTGACATATGAAAAAAAAAATCGCAATTTCGGACTGTGGGGCAGGGATAAGTCACATTCACTAAACACATGTAAAATGATTCCCTTCCTAGGAAAACACATTTCAAACAAGGAAAAACATAATGTAAGTGTTCAGTTAGTGACGGAAAAACGTTTATTTGGTATGTATAGTAAAAGAGAGGCGAAAGATACGAAAGATACCAGAGGGACATTCAAACTAAATAGTCGAAAATAAACTGACAACACCATGGCTAAAAAGGAAAAACACCAACAAACAAACAATAGTACACAAAACACAACAACATAAAGAAACCAGAAACTGTTGGTGATCTCAGGTGATTCTGCCTAACATGTGACTCCAGTCGTGTTTCTCATGTTCGTACAAACTTGTAATCAATTTAAATGAACAATTTCTATCAAGTTGTCCCGAAATAAATCTCTACTGCAATTCTTAAAATTAAGATATCAATACCAATTCTGTTTTGTACTTATACTAATATTAATATACTAATACGTAGTTGTATTCATTTTGCTTTGTCTTCTGATTCTATTTTACACTAAAACAAGTAAATCTGTGTTCTATAGATTTGAATAACTTGTTATTAGTTAAGGTAACGAACGAATTGATATGTTATGCATTCTTAGAATAACAAAATATGTTGACTGCCTGGAATGATTTCGAATTATAATTCATAATTAGATAAAATTGCTATTACAGAAAATTGGCATTGCAAAGATTACATAGACATGGACAAGTTGTTTTCGTGCCTTTACAAATACAATCATAAAAAGTTACAGTGTATAGAAATTGTAAAGATGGCGATTTATGGTGGTATGTTTATTACTAATAGTTGTTTATTATTAAAACCATTTACATTAAAACAAAACAGTATTAAAATACTTTAAAAAATGTAATTGAAATGACACAACACCATGTCAACATTTCAGGAGCCATTATAAAATTCTGGTTCTTACAAGTGTTCAACAATTTTCGTTTATTTATCCATCCAGTGTATCATGTAAGGATTAACAAGTGAGTAGACTTACTCTACGGACATCTAAAGAAGAGTTAATCGTATATGGGTTTTGCTATTCTTTAATTCCATCTACTCGGCTTCAAATTTGGGAGTTTAACGTTTGAGGTAAGTTCAGGTAACGATTCGGACGTAAAAAATGTTTTGGATTATTTTAAGATACCATGCTTCATTCGACTTCATTATATTCAACAAGAGCTAGTTATGAAATAGTACATAAAAATCCGTGTCGATAGTTTTTTTCAAATGTAGTCTGCAGTTTGCTTAAACTGACTTCTAATCGACTTTGGATACGTGCTTTTAGTTGTGTTTTGAACGCAGGTGTTTTTCATAATAACACATTGTCTGAATTTTTTACTCTGTTAATTTTTCAAAATATGTTTATAGAAAATTGAAAGGAAAGGAAGTCCTACATTTTATTTTTGATATTGACTTTGAACTGAAGTTCATTATGAAATATACACGTTTGCCAATTTCCCTTTCTTGTGTGTTTGAACACTTAACATCGTCTTTGTTAATAACGTCCCGTGTATGGAGTGTGTCACACTCCTAGCAGAGCACATATCACCTTCAAAAGTTGTCTTATTTCAAGCCGCTATTGAAAGGCTGATGCGAGTTATTCCAACCGAACCTAATTATATTTTTATTGTGGCAGAATTTCTCCCACATTGCGTCCAATCAATCAGTTGAACACTTAACAATGTATAATTTTAGTTTGAGCATTACTCACGATGTTAGATATAGAAAAGCGCTTCGGACGTACACGAATTACAAAAGCTAATTTTATTTGAAAGCATTTGATTGGTTGTATGACGATTACAGTTAAAACTGATAATTTAGCCTCTTAAACTAATAGTACACACCTAAGTTGGAAACAAAAACTTTCAGCTGTTATTTTTTGCCGCTAATTTTTTTCGCTAGTTTTCAAAATAATTTTGATAAAATACCATTGAGAAAGGTTATGAAAAAAATGTCATGCCGTCCTAGGCTAAAAAGTTTCAAATATTTCATTTCATGGTTTATTTCGATTTATTGATCATGTCATATAAATTCGTAAAATCCAGCCATGAATAAAACTTTAACTGATGGATGTTTGGTGAAACAGTCAAAGCTTTTATGTACAGACGGTGACGGAAACAACAAATGTAAGAAAAAGGAATGCAGACAAGTATTGTCGTTTGCCAAAGGTACGTTAAAGTTTTGTTGTGGGAAAATATTGTTTAAGTTAGTCCAACATTTTCCATACTCGATGGAAGAACAACCATGTGTTTTTAACACTTATATTTTAGTTGTTGTTCTAAAGTCAATGATGCTTCGTATCCGACATATGTAAAATGTTACATTTCATATATTAATCCTGTATCTTTGTTCATTCAAATAGACATAGTACCACCACCATTCAGCAACACAGTGAAAAACTTAGACATCAGTTCTTGAATTGAGACAGTTTTAGCCGTTTTTAATGTTATTGGTTCAGTGTTCCACACTATACTTTAGATATAAAATGAATTATAGAAAATTAAGTTGTACTCACTGATACTAAATTGCAAGTCTACCAAAAGTGGTTAAAGTCAATAAATAGACAAGAAACGACTTATTATAACATTGCCTATGATAATGATTAACGATGTTTTCGTTTTGGAACCTTTATAGCGCAATATTGAACAAAGATGAGATTGAACCGTTTTACATTTTTCATCTTTAACGTTTATTCTTAAAGGAGAAACATTTTACAGCACTGGCGTAGGAAACGGTAAGAGGACAAGGGTTGCAACTGACAGACTCTCTTTGGGAAAACTTTTTAAAATGAGAATTAAAAAAATTCACTTCTACGCCTCTGAACCAAAAAACAATATGTTCCTTTCTAAATTCGTATTCGTCTCGGTTTAATAAAATTGAGAATGGAAATTGAGAATATGTCAAAGAGACAACAACCCGACCAAAGAGCAGATAATAGCAGAAGGATCCCACAGCAGAGGCGGGCCTCAGCTTACCCCTGAATAAAAATGTGTACTAGTTCAGTAAAAATGGACGTCATACCTAAACTCCAAAACATATAAATAAACTAAAATTAAAAAATATACAAGACTAACAAAGGCTAGATGCTCCTGACTTTAGACAGGCGCAAAAATGATCTTTTAAAGAAGAAAAACTCTGACCATGTTGTTTGTAATTTTGCAATTTTATTGTTTTAAAATAGATATGCCTAATATTTCTATTTCAGAAAGTGTACGCAATCAGCAGAATCTGAAAGCAAAGGAAAAAGGTAAAAGAGGTGACAAAAGGTACCAAAGTACCAACAAAGAAAACAAGTAATAATAATGGTATATGAGTCAAGACTTTTCAACTGAATTATACATTAATGCATGCAGAATTCATAATTACACAACTGTGTAGGTTAGTGGTAGGCTTATTCACAGTTCTCAAAAATATATTGTTTCCTTTCTTTGTTTTCTTGTCTAGGGTCAGGAGCCTGAAATCTAGTTTTTTTTATTGTTGTCTGGTATAATTGTATTCACCGAATATCTAATTAGCTCAAAACTTAAAGTATAAATTGGTTAGATTTTTCTTTTGATTGTTTTATATTTAGATATCTCAGGGCCTATAACATGTCTAAATGGTACTCCTTGTTGAAGGCAGTACAGAAGACAAATACGTGACATACATAGGTATAAGAAGATGTGGTATGAGTGATAATGAGACAATTCTCCATCCAAGTCACGATTTGTAAAAGTAAACCATTATAGGTCAAAGTATGGCCTTCAACATGAAGCCTTGTCACACAACGAACAGCAAGCTATAAAGGACCCCAAAAATTACTAGTGTAAAACTATTCAAACAGGAAAACCAATGGTCTAATCTATATATAAAAACGAGAAACGAGAAACACTTATGAACCGCAGCAACAAACGACAACTAATAAACATCAGGTTCCTGACTAAGGACCTTTTCCAAACATGCGGCGGGTTAAAACGTTTTAATAGGCGCCACCCTTCACCCTAACCTGAAACAATAGTGTAACATTACAACATAGAACATGTAGAAAGACTCAATACATTTTTTGGTTGAAGAGAAGTTAATCTATTTATATAGATCCGTGCTATATATAAAAGAAGAGATTAAGGTTTTAACAAGAATAACAGCACGCAAATTATTCCCGTTATTCCGGTATATTTTGTATAAGCGTTCCTGATGAAGGTATATCCAGAGCCTCGCTTTGGACACATACAATTGAAGTGTTATTTTCATTTTGTAACAAAAATCAAACAGATTTTATTCAAGTAGAGAGTGTCATTTTTACAGGGGTATTTTAGCTTAAAATGCACCGGCCATAGCAGATGATTATTTACTATAGCAATATAATTTCACGATAGGAACACTATAATAAATACTCTTCAATACCCGTTATATGGTTCAATTATTTGATTGAATAGCTCATTGGGTACCATATTCAAATTTTATACAACATCAGCTACTAAGGAATACGCAGTAAATCTCTATTCTTTTTTGTAGATTCACAAAACTGCGATGATGATACAGGCAGCCAAACAGACAATATAGACAATAGTATGAATGGAAATGAAAATGAAAGAAGGAATGACAAAAACAACAAAAGGAAAAACGGAAAAGAAAGTAATTGAATTGATTGATTGCAAATAAATAAAGGAATTTTTACTTATGAAAGGTAGACGCCAATGAAACATTAACCTAAAACCTCAACAAATTCAGTCAAAAGTAAATTAACGTTCTACAGAAAAAAGTCTCAATACAAAGCTTTAAATCGCACAAAGGCAAGACAAGTTTTACTGCAAAAGATTTGATATTGTCAAAACAAAATTCTCTCTTTGATTGCAATCTTAAAGATACAAAAAAACACTAAACAACCATGTAATGAGATTTCTGATTTTGGACAGGCATAATATAAGTTATCTTCGTTATATCCGTAGATATTGGGTTTTTACCGATGGGTGTATAGGGTGTTAAAATACTCTACGGATATAAACGTAGCTGTTCCAGCTCCACATGTGCATCCGTCGTTTTACCTTAGTTTAGCTTGTTACCATTATGCCTAATCTTGCCACTACAAGCTAGGAGTTATTTGATTCCTGCAAGTAATCAGCAGACAATTCAAGTTTATGTCAATACATTGACTATTAGACGCTTGGTACTTTTGTATAATCCAAAAATAATAGTAATGTGTAAAATAAGTAAAACACATGGTGTAAAAAATATTAAATATGAAGGTTTGTCAGCTTTTAATATTATGATCTCAATCGTATTCTTTATCTGCCATGCCGTGGACTTTAATTTCTTTTGTTTGCAGTCTGATTAGTAAACTTTTGTTATCCGTATGAAATAAAAAAAAAAAAAAAACAATACTAGTACGTTATTTAGATTTGATGCGCCCGAAGCTCTTTTTTGGATTTTCCTTCATCAGAAACGCTCAAAGCAAAATATTTGAAAGCCAAGGATTAACAAAACCGAAACAATTGAGGAACTGTATGACCAAACATCACCTAATAAAATAGCCAAATCCATAGTATTTCTCCCTTAGCCAACTTTGCCTGAGGGAGTTGAAACCTTAGTTTCTTTATAATTTCAAAAATTATAAACGGACAATTTCAGAAAAGATTTTTTTAAAAATCATGTCAGTACCGATGTACTGATTACTTAACCTCGGGGACTGATACTCCACCAACAGAGGTATCGACCCAGTGATATAAAAAATGAAAACAACATGTTTTATAAATTTCATGCGTCCGAAGCGCTTGTCTTGATTTAACTTCATCAGGAACACTCAAAGCAAAATATTTGAAAGCCAGTGATTCATAAGAACCAAAACAATTGAAGAGTTTAAAGAACAAAAATTACCTAATAAAATAGCCAAATGTATCTAAGGCCAACTTTACCTGAGGGAGTTGAAATCTTAGTTTTTTATAATTTCAAAATTGAAAAACAGACAATTTTAGAAAGGATTGAAATATGAAATTGTTCAATATGTTTCTGCAAAGTACATAACATACATACATATAACTCATTTGTTAATGTGTCATCTTTTTCAGAATTATTCAAACTTGGAGCAATAGTTGGCATCTCAGTTGGAATAACAGGCACAATCATATTAATTTTTACTATACTCATTACTATTTTTGTATGCAGACAAAGGTAAATTGATTTTCGTTCGTTTCATCACATTATAAATGGTGTTGAACGATAAGCCTTTTCTATGTAGTACTTTGTAAACTTTTGTGCATCTTGTCTTTTCGTGTCTTTTCATTTTTGTGCTATGTTTGTGGTGGACTCTTTTCGACTTTTGCTGTTTGAATAGTATCGTATGTCTCTTCTTTAAATTCCTTTTCACATTGAGACTGCATGTCTTTTTATGTATTTTTGTTTTTCAATTTTTACAAAAAGAAAAAGTAAAATCACAAAAATACTGAACTAGGAGGAAAATTTAAAAAAAGGAAAGTCCCAAATCAAATGGCAAAATCAAAAAAACAAACACATCAAACGAATGGATAGCAACTGTCATATTCCTGACTTGGTACAGGCATTTTCTTATGTAGAAAATGGTGGATTGAACCTGGTGTTAAAGCTAGCTTAACCTCTCACTTGTATAACAGTCGCATCAAATTCAAATTGATCGTGTCACATTTCTGACTTCAATGATCTACTATCAACTCATGATTTACATAAAAGTACCGATTATCATATTGATAATTTCTCCAGATAAGGCCAGCACCAAGTCAGGAATATGACAGTTATTTTTCATAACTTCTTTTGGTTAATATAGTCAGGGTTTTGATTTTCAATAAACTTTCCCTTTTGGAATTTACCTTGGAGGTCGGTTTTGGTGTTTAACCCTTTTTGAATTAATTGTTCCTTCATAAATTATGCCGATGTAAATTTGAAAATAAGGTTTGACAGCATTCGTATGCTCTTGTTGTAAGATACTAGTCAAGATTTTAATAGTTAATATGTTTTTAAACCTTTATTTTAATTTTCATTTATAACATTTATATTAAACAGATCAAAGAAAAAGAGAAAGCAACAGACAAGACAACTGTCTATCAATCAAAGACTTGAGATCGAAAATTATGAAAGTGGTGCATTCAGTACAGACAAGGGAGGATACAATGTTCTTTCTACTAACAAACCTTTAAATGCTGACGAAGCACAAGGCGAATACTTTGTTCTCGATCCCTTCATTACAAAATATGATAAAAACTTGAGCAACCGGAAACTACCAGAAATTACAAGGTTCAGTGGTGCAGAGGGTGACGAGAATGTTTACTACGAGATTGATGAAGATAAAATCAAATCCTCGACAGATATGGGGGGAGTTGACCAGAAGAAAATAGAAGTTATTAATAAAGGTTCTTACCATAGTGACCAGACAAGATATGAAGTCCAATTAGGGTATAGCAATATATATTTTCTCATTTGAATTGTTTTACGTTTAATTATATCTGGGTCTTTAACAATTTCCTATGAAGCAGGTTTTTCTGATGGGCGTACGTTGATCAAAAATAAAATCACAAAAATACTGAACTCCGAGGAAAATCCAAAACGGAAAGTCCCTAATCAAATGGCAAAATCACAAGCTCAAACAGCAAACGAAATGACAACAACTGTCATATTCCTAACTTGGTGCAGGCATTTTCTTATGTAGAAAATGGTGGATTAAACCTGGTTTTATAGCTACCCCAGCCTCTCACTTATATGACAGTCGTATAAAATTCCATTATATTGACAACGATGTGTGAACAAAACAAACAGACATAATAGGTAAACATGTCAAAAATAGGGGTACAGTAGTCAACCTTGTGTTAATAATTTAATCACTTTAAAACAAAGAGATATATTAACAAATATTTAACATGACACAATAACACAATGAAGGGGTATATAAGTACAGAGCCATGTCACATGCAAGAAAGAAACACAGAAAGGCACACAGACAAAGCAAATTAGCAAAAACGAAAGACATGAAACTAGAAAATATCATAGAACAATAGATCTTCTTCATTATCTTTCGGGAGGACAATTGTCTCATCGCAACCATGCCACTTCACCTAATTTTATATTTGTATTGTGTTGAACATCAAATCTTCTACAACACCAATATGACGAAAATCTGATAATTGATTTATCGAACTATATTTTTTCCATGATTGAAACAATTCGTTGTATGTTTAACAGCAATTGGGAATAGAAAGTCGGGCATTTATTATGAAAATATGATAATTGTTTTTTTTTAGGTCGGATTATGCTTGTATTACGTTATTTGATTTTAAGAGATAAGCAGAGTGATAGAGTCAGAACAAAGACTGATAAATACTAGTTTGCTATTACATACAAAAACAAGATCCAAAAAGTATAATAAATTAATTCACTAAAAGTTATTTTAAAAATGTTGTTGTGTGTAAAATCTTTGTAGTAAATGAATGTGTTATAATTTCTAACGGAGCATTCATTGTAAGACGATCTATTTTTTTTTTATTTTTTTTTTTTTAAAAGACGGCCACAATTAAACTTCAAATTAAAAGAAAATATAAAAAAGAAGATGTGGTATGATTGCCAATGAGACAACTATCCGTAAGAGACCAGATGACACAGGAATTAACAACTATAGGTCACCGTTCGACCTTCAACAATGATCAAAGCCCATACCGCAAAGTAAGCTATAAAAGGCCCCGAAATGACAAATGTAAAACAATTCAAACGAGAAAACTAACGGCCTAATCTATGTACAAAAAAATGAACAAAAAACAAATGTGTAACATATCAACAAACGACAACCACTGCATTACAGGCTCCTAACTTGGGACAGGCACATACATACAGAATGTGGCGGGCTTAAACATGTAAGCGGGATCCCACCCCTCCCCCTAACCTGGGACTGTGGTATAACAGTACAACAAAAGAACGAACTATAAAAATCAGTTGGAAAAGGCTTTACTCATCAGATGGATACAAATAGAAATACATATAACAAAAACACAGAGTGGACGTAGTCGGGTACTTGTATATTCCAACAAAAAAAAGACACTAAGTACTGATCTGAGAGTACTCGCTGTTTCTGACAGCTAGTTCAAAGCCACTAACAACTAATAAAAAAATTATGCATCTTAGACTAAATTATCAATCAGTTCACATCCAACATCCAATGGATTAAGTGTAAAGACGTCATAAACATTCAGAGAAAAACATTATCTTGTGCAATGCCACGATACAGGTATCGACAGATTGTAGATCCATGAATGTGTATATGTATTTAACAATAATATTTAGTTTGCTTTTAATTTACTGATTACAAAATCAATATTAATACCAACAAAAACAATACTAAATGACTTAATTACAGTGTTGAATTGGTAACCTTTTAGAATAAGTTTATTTAAAGGATCGATAAGTTTACCAGGATCGTTTCTAAATTTCAGGGCACGGTAAACAACATTTACGTAAAAATTAGGATGTGCTATCCCGTTTGAAATGAGTTTTCTACAGGTACAACCAAACTTCAAAACCAAATCTTCATATATATTGAGGAATTTAGTAAAGATTTTAAGTAGTTTGTGGTAACGAAATCGCTGGCATAATAATTTACCAGTAATACATAGATTACGTTCTTCAAAAATCAAAACTGTCACAACAGACACGGGCATAGCGATCTAGTTGAGAAATATAAACACCGTAAGATATTATCTAAAAGGCAATTTAGATAATATCCCCTTTTTAAATTACAAGTATTAGTGGATCGTTATTTATGTATTACTTTCAATCTTTTTGAATCATTTGACTTGCAAACTTTTGGAATTACGAGAATTCCACAACAAAAATATTTCGCTGTTAAATTTTGATAGTTGAACAAATTGTCCGTCATACATTATGTTGACAAAAAGGTTTAAAATCAGGTTTGACAGCATAATAATTGTGTTTTCCTATTCTGATGCGTTCGTTGTAAGATACCTGTCAAAAGGCTAAAAGTGAATATATTAAAAACTTTTTTCGTATAACTAATTTTAACATATATTATATTTTACAGATCAATAAAAAAGAAGAGGGAACAACTGACAAAACAACAGTCTGTAGACCAAAGAAGTGAGATTGCAAGTCTTGAAAGTAATCCTTTCAGTACAAATAATGATACAAATACTATTCTTTTTGCCTACGAATCTTTAGATACTGACAAGCCACAAGGCGAGTACTTTGTTCTTGAACCCTCCATAACGAAATATGACAAAGACTTGAGCAGCCTGGTCTTACCAGAGATCAAAAGGAGCAGTGTTGCCCAGGGTGACGAGAGAGTTAATGAAATTGATGAAGATGAACTCCAACCCCGGACAGATATGGAAGGCGTTCGCAAGAAGCCAATAGAAGAAGTTAAAGATAAAATTTCTGACCATGGTGACCAGAAAATATATGAAAGCCGAGGGTATGGCAATATATATTTTCTCGTTTGAATTGTTTTACGCTTTGTTATGTCGAGGTCTATTACAACTTTCTATGCTGTGGGCTTTGTTCATTGCTGAAGGCCTTACGTTAACCTATAGTTGATTATATCTTGGTCATTTGTTTTATGGTGAATAATTGTCTCATAGCAATCATATCACAAAATTTTAATTCCAAATTCGTTTTTTTTCAACAGCAAATATTCTACAAAATTGATATGATAAAACCCTAATAATTGATTTATTGGATTATATATTTTTTTTCATTATCTGTTTTCTGTTTTCCTTCACACTTGAAGAGAATTTCGGGTCAATCATTATGGCACAGTAATAAGTCTGGGTCAAATTTGTTGACGTTTGGTCATGTTTGTTTCATGTTTAAAGCCGTATTAAATATTTTTTTTAAAGAGCTGAGCTGAGTTATTGAGTCGGAGGGAAGACTGATAATACTTGTTTGCGATAAAAAAAAAAATAGTGGAGAAAAGTGTAATAAAATAATTTACAAAATAATAATTCTAAAAAGGCATTGTTTGTAAAACTTTGGTAATAAAAGATATTAATGAATTATTTACGGATTTCAGTGGAGAATTAAAAAAATAAGAGAACATTGAAACTATAGTTATTTTATGTGTCATTCGTCGTTTTACCATTTAATTATTTTGTTCTTTTCAAACAATGATGGCCACAAGTAAACGACACTTTGAAATAAAAAAAAAATAAATTATAAAATATCATCTTTTATCAAAGACATTATTGGATATCTATATATATATATATGTATTGCTAGCATCCTGTGGTATTATTAAAACTTGGAAATACGAGAATTATAAAAAAAGAATTTCGCCATTAAATTTTAAAAGTTGAAATGAATGTTCCGTTGCACTTTGTGATCGACGGTAAGATTCTAAATAAGGTTTAACGCAATTTCTTCAAACTCATTTGTTTTCGTTTGTAGTAAGATTCCTTTCAGAATAATAAAAATAAATATTTCACCTTTTTTTACATTCCCAAATAATATCACATACATTTTTACAGATCAACGAAAAATAATAGAGAACAACTAAAAAGACCACAGTCTGTTAACCAAAGAACTGAGAATGCTCATCTTGAAAACAGTCCATCCGGTACAAACAAGGGGGGCAACGTTATTCTTTCTGCGAACGATTCTTTAGATACTGACGAGGCGCAAGGCGAGTACTTTGTTCTCGATCCCTTCGTTACGAAATATGATAAAGACTTGAGCGGCCGGGTCTTACCAGATGTTAAAAGGTTCAGAGTTGCACAGGGTGATGAGAACGTTTACAATGAAATTTATGAAGATACAATTGAATCCTCAACAGATATGAATAAAGATCAAGAGAAGCCGATAGGAGAAATTGGGGATATAGTCATTTGCCATAGTAATCAGACCAACAATGAAATCCAATTAGGTTTTGACAACACATCTTACCATGTAAGATAAGAAGCGGACGATGAAATTTTCTAGGAAACAAAAGTACTGACACAAATGTATATAAGTGTTGATATATATCATATGAAATTGTTTACTTTATTTTATGTCTATATTTAGTCTAAGATTCCTTAATATTGTGTGCTTTAACGACAATCAAGGACCATTTACATATGGTTTGATTAAAGAAGTAGAAAATACATTAGAAAATCCAATTTTTTTGGCAGAATCATACTGATTTTTATCATTGTCAAACAAAAATAATACAAAAATTTTCCTATTCTTTATTTAAGACTTGATGGTAAAACTTACTAAACAATCAATGCTATTTTTGTATGCCAATCTGTTAACTACTGCGTTAATTTACACATAATACAAGAATAAAATTACACCATTTACATATAGTGCAAAATAACTAAAATAAAACAGAATTAACCTAATACGTCTAACACATATCGTTTAGAGATGTATTTACTAAAATGGTGAAGTGATAACGTAATATATACATTAAACGCATGAATTTTTGAAATGTTTTTGCTATTCCTAATAATTTTTTACATTATTTTATTTAAATAAAAGAAGTTCAGACAGTGCGACTTTGGAAAACTATGTATCGCAAGATTTTTTATTGTTTGCCTTTTCTTATTGTCCTGGTATTATCCCGATTAGCTGCGAAACCGTAGCTATTAGATCCTTGTGATATTTTATATGCGGAAACGTATACAAAAAATAGGTAACAGTTTCAAGAAATGAATATTCAAACATAATTGGGTACGTCATACCATGGCACAATATCGATTGAAACGAACTTTATATATTTACAAGCTTTGCACGGGCGATAAATATTGTATAGAATAAGTGCCACCTGAACCTGAGTCGCAATTCGGTACGTTTGAAATTAGAAAAATCCGTAGACAAATGGTCCGCTTATTGTCAAAAAATATCATAAGGACCTAAGAGCTACGATTCCGAAGCTATACCCTGATGCCCCAATAACGAATCGATAGCTTTTGCTCAATACCTCAGTATTTTCAAGGAACTATATCAGGGCCAACATAAAAAACGGCATATAAAGTATTTAACCTATTAAGAAATTAGAAAGAGAAAATAGAAAAAAAAAGATGAAATTAAACTGATTTATTCATTTATTTCGTTTGTTTTCTTCTTGCTTTTGAAATTTTTCGTACAATTGTTCTTTGACATCTTAGCCAAAAGCACAGGGGATAATAAACTACGGACGGATTTCTATTGAGTACTATTTCCTATGTGCAACTTCAAATATTATGGGTCGTTCGACGATCATTTGAGGTTATTCTGGATTCTGCTGAGGTATTGAGCAGAAGCTATCGATTCGTTATTGGGGCATCAGGGTATAGCTTCGGAATCGTAGCTCTCAGGTCCTTATGATATTTTTTGACAATAAGTAAAACACATTGTAGTTACAATTTACTTTACACAGTTCTAGCACCATCATGTCCAGCTGCAGAATTTCAATTCCGTATAGTATTATTTGCTCATGAGGTAATGCGTTACCAGTGTCAGGATTTAATGCTACATATTGTAAGTAAAACTGTTATCTATTATTAATCATTTGATAGCATTAAACTAAGATTTCAACTAACTCCACCAGGCAATGTCCAACTTAAGATTTGACACTCCTAAGTGTTCCAACATCTTGGTCTCGAAAATAATTGATATTACCCAATTGCCGTGGTTACTGAAATCGATATCATGTGCTAAAGTAAGTAAATGGTATACTGTGGTACACCTAAAAACCAATTAAGGTAGAACAAATAAATGACGAACCTTTCTGATATTGATGATACGGGAACAGTAAAAAATTATTTAATTCATATTACCCATCTTGCTTGAATGATCTCATAATGAACCACTACTCGTCATTTATCATTTCCCGCGTTGTCATTGTAATTAACAGATTAAGAATGATTGCTAAGATTTTTAGCAAATAATACCGTAAAGCAACATAATAAAGAGGATCAATCTAAGATAATAGTTGTTTATATACCTTTATCACAGGGTTGTTGTTATATGGGCAACCATTTTCACAACTGTAACCTGAAGGATTGATCAACCTTTTGTCATTTTTTAATTGATTAAAAACGGTATAAAAGGTTCGAGTTTTTCTCTATTTTTAAAAGAAGACCTTCTATTCTCAATTGACATCAGTTGTTGATCAATAAGCATGATTATTCAAGAGAAGGAACAACACAGCTATCAAACTTATGTATATACCTATACTGGTGGACTGTTAGTCGTAGAGGGTATCACAAACCAAGAAGCAGGTACTTTGGTAGTGGCATGAACAAACGGCTATTGTTTTATTAAAATAAGTTGTTATAACGAAATATTTATTCTGTAAAATATTTAGAATACTCATGAATGTTTCTCCTTCATGCATATCTCTAATACCCTCTCCTCTTTAGATTTTTCTTTTGGTTCTTTGCATCTATCAGCTCTTTAACTTTGGTATTAAGTTTTTGATCTTTCAAATAATTCTGCTTCGAGAATCACCAAAGAAACATTAGTTGGTGAAATGCTTATTTAGTGCAAAACTTTGGTAACATTAATGCTATTAATCTTTATGCTAGCAGATATTTTGATATCGTTGCTTAAAGTATTAAGTATTTGTTGAGTATCGGTGGACTAGGCATGATTTAGATAATTGCTTGGAGATCATTATCCAGAACGTTGATTTAAAAAGACAAACAAACAAACAAAAGCTAGAAGAAAACAAACGAAATAAATCAGTTCAATTTCATTTTTTTTTCTATTTTCTCTTTCTAATTTCTTAATAGGTTAAATACTTTATATGCCGTTTTTTATGTTGGCCCTGATATAGTTCCTTGAAAATACTGAGGTATTGAGCAAAAGCTATCGATTCGTTATTGGGGCATCAGGGTATAGCTTCGGAATCGTAGCTCTCAGGTCCTTATGATATTTTTTGACAATAAGCGGACCATTTGTCTACGGATTTTTCTAATTTCAAACGTACCGAGTTGCGACTCAGGTTCAGGTGGCACTTATTCTATACAATATTTATCGCCCGTGCAAAGCTTGTAAATATATAAAGTTCGTTTCAATCGATATTGTGCCATGGTATGACGTACCCAATTATGTTTGAATATTCATTTCTTGAAACTGTTACCTATTTTTTGTATACGTTTCCGCATATAAAATATCACAAGGATCTAATAGCTACGGTTTCGCAGCTAATCGGGATAATACCAGGACAATAAGAAAAGGCAAATAATAAAAAATCTTGCGATACATAGTTTTCCAAAGCCGCACTGTCTGAACTTCTTGTATTTAAATAAAATAATGTAAAAAAATATTAGGAATAGCAAAAACATTTCAAAAATTCATGCGTTTAATGTATATATTACGTTATCACTTCACCATTTTAGTAAATACATCTCTAAACGATATGTGTTAGACGTATTAGGTTAATTCTGTTTTATTTTAGTTATTTTGCACTATATGTAAATGGTGTAATTTTGTTCTTGTATTATGTGTAAATTAACGCAGTAGTTAATAGATTGGCATACAAAAATAGCATTGATTGTTTAGTAAGTTTTACCATCAAGTCTTAAATAAAGAATAGGAAAATTTTTGTATTATTTTTGTTTGACAATGATAAAAATCAGTATGATTCTGCCAAAAATATTGGATTTTCTAATGTATTTTCTACTTCTTTAATCAAACCATATGTAAATGGTCCTTGATTGTCGTTAAAGCACACAATATTCAGGAATCTTAGACTAAATATAGACATAAAATAAAGTAAACAATTTCATATGATATATATCAACACTTATATACATTTGTGTCAGTACTTTTGTTTCCTAGAAAATTTCATCGTCCGCTTCTTATCTTACATGGTAAGATGTGTTGTCAAAACCTAATTGGATTTCATTGTTGGTCTGATTACTATGGCAAATGACTATATCCCCAATTTCTCCTATCGGCTTCTCTTGATCTTTATTCATATCTGTTGAGGATTCAATTTTATCTTCATAAATTTCATTGTAAACGTTCTCATTACCCTGTGCAACTCTGAACCTTTTAACCTCTGGTAAGACCCGACCGCTCAAGTCTTTATCATATTTCGTAACGAAGGGATCGAGAACAAAGTACTCGCCTTGCGCCTCGTCAGTATCTAAAGAATCGTTCGCAGAAAGAATAACGTTGCCTTCCTTGTTTGTACTGGATGGACTGTTTTCAAGATGAGCAATCTCAGTTCTTTGGTTAACAGACTGTGGTCTTTTTAGTTGTTCTCTATTATTTTTCGTTGATCTGTAAAAATGTATGTGATATTATTTGGGAATGTAAAAAAAGGTGAAATATTTATTTTTATTATTCTGAAAGAAATCTTACTACAAACGAAAACAAATGAGTTTGAAGAAATAGCGTTTAACCTTATTTAGAATCTTACCGTCGATCACAAAGTGCAACGGAACATTCATTTCAACTTTTAAAATTTAATGGCGAAATTCTTTTTTTATAATTCTCGTATTTCCAAGTTTTAATAATACCACAGGATGCTAGCAATACATATATATATAGATATCCAATAATGTCTTTGATAAAAGATGATATTTTATAATTTATATTTTTTTTATTTCAAAGTGTCGATTACTTGTGGCCATCATTGTTTGAAAAGAACAAAATAATTAGATGGTAAAACGACGAATGACACATAAAATAACTATAGTTTCAATGTTCTCTTTTTTTTTTAATTCTCCACTGAAATTTGTAAATAATTCATTAATATCTTTTATTACCAAAGTTTTACAAACAATGCCTTTTTAGAATTATTATTTTGTAAATTATTTTATTACATTTTTCTCCACTATTTTTTTTTTTTTATCGCAAACTAGTATTATCAGTCTTCCCTCCGACTTAATAACTCAGCTCAGCTCTTTTAAAAAAATATTTAATACGGCTTTAAACATGAAACAAACATGACCAAACGTCAACAAATTTGACCCAGACTTATTACCGTGCCATAATGATTGACCCGAAGTTCTCTTCAAGTGTGAAGGAGAACAGAAAACAGATAATGAAAAAAAATATATAATCCAATAAATCAATTATTACGGTTTTATCATATTAATTTTGTAGAATATTTGCTGTTAAAAAAAAAAACGAATTTGGAATTAAAATTTTGTGATATGATTGCTTTGAGACAATTATTCACCATAAAACAAATGACCAAGATATAATCAACTATAGGTAAACGTAAGGCCTTCAGCAATAAACAAAGCCCACAGCATAAACAGTTGTAAAAGACCTCGACATAACAAAGCGTAAAACAATTCAAACGAGAAAATATATATTGCCATACCCTCGGCTTTCATATATTTTCTGGTCACCATGGTCAGAACTTTTATCCTTAACTTCTTCTATTGGTTTCTTGCGAACGCCCTCCATATCTGTCCGGGGTTGGAGTTCATCTTCATCAATTTCATTATAAACTCTCTCGTCACTCTGGGCAACACTGCGCCTTTTGATCTCTGGTAAGACCAGGCTGCTCAAGTCTTTGTCATATTTCGTAATGGAGGGATCAAGAACAAAGTACTCGCCTTGTGCCTTGTTATTATTTAAAGATTCGTTCGCAAAAAGAATAGTATTTGCTCCATTATTTGTACTGAAAGGACTACTTTCAAGACTTGCAATCTCACTTCTTTGGTCTATAGACTGTTGTTTTGTCAATTGTTCGCTCTTCTTTTTTATTGATCTGTAAAACATAATATATGTTAAAATTAGTTATACGAAAAAAGTTTTAATATATTCACTTTTAGCCTTTTGACAGGTATCTTACAATGAACGCATCAGAATAGGAAAATGCAATTATTATGCTGTCCAACCTTATTTTAAACGTTTTTGTCGACATAATGTATGACGGACAATTTGTTCAACTATCAAAATTTAACAGCAAAATATTTTTGTTGTGGATTTCTCGTAATTCCAAAAGTTTGCAAGTCAAATGATTCAAAAAGATTAATATCAATAGATGAAAGCAATACATAAATAACGATCCACTAATACTTGTAATTTAAAAACGTGATATTATCTAAAATGCCTTTTAGATAATATCTTCTAGTGTTTATATTTCACAACTATATATATATATAAAGATTTGGTTTTGAAGTTTGGTTGTACCTGTAGAAAACTCATTTCAAACGGGATAGCACATCCTAATTTTTACGTAAATGTTGTTTACCGTGCCCTGAAATTTAGAAACGATCCTGGTAAACTTATCGATCCTTTAAATAAACTTATTCTAAAAGGTTACCAATTCAACACTGTAATTAAGTCATTTAGTATTGTTTTATTGGTATTAATATTGATTTTGTAATCAGTAAATTAAAAGCAAACTAAATATTATTGTTGAATACATATACACATTCATGGATCTACAATCTGTCGATACCTGTATCGTGGCATTGCACAAGATAATGTTTTTCTCTGAATGTTTATGACGTCTTTACACTTAATCCATTGGATGTTGGATGTGAACTGATTGATAATTTAGTCTAAGATGCATAATTTTTTTATTAGTTGTTAGTGGCTTTGAACTAGCTGTCAGAAACAGCGAGTACTCTCAGATCAGTACTTAGTGTCTTTTTTCTTGTTGGAATATACAAGTACCCGACCACGTCCACTCTGTGTTTTTGTTATATGTATTTCTATGTGTATCCATCTGATGAGTTAAGCCTTTTCCAACTGATTTTTATAGCTCGTTCTTTTGTTGTACTGTTATACCACAGTCAATGGTTAGGGGAGGGTTGGAATCCCGCTAATATGTTTAACCCCGCCACATTCTGTATGTATGTGCCTGTCCCAAGACAGGAGCCTGTAATTCGGTGGTTGTCGTTTGTTGATATGTTTCATATTTGTTTTTCGTTCATTTTTTGTACATAGAGGCAGGCCGTTAGTTTTCTCGTTTGAATTGTTTTACATTTGTCATTTCGGGGCCTTTTATAGCTTACTATGCGGTATGGGCTTTGCTCATTGTTGAAGATCGTACGTTGACCTATAGTTGTTAATTCCTGTGTCATCTGGTCTCTTATGGAGAGTTGTCTCATTGGCAATCATACCACATCTTCCTTTATATATTTTCGTTTAATTTGAAGTTTAATTGTGGCCGTCTTTTTAAAATAAAAATAAAAAAAAGAATAGATCGTATTACAATGAATGCTCCGTTAGAAATTATAACACATTCATTTACTACAAAAGTTTTACACACAACAACATTTTTGAAATAACTTTTAGTGAATTAATTTATTATACTTTTTGGATCTTGTTTTTGTATATAATTGCAAACTAGTATTTATCAGTCTTTGCTCTGACTCTATCACTCTGCTTATCTCTTAAAATCAAATAATGTAATACAAGCATAATCCGACCTAAAACAAACAATTATCATATTTTCATAATAAATGACCGACTTTCTATTCCCAATTGCTGTTAAACATACAACGAATTGTTTCAATCAAGGAAAAAATATAGTTCGATAAATCAATTATCAGATTTTCGTCATATTGGTGTTGTAAAAGATTTGATGTTCAACCCAATATAAATATAAAATTAGGTGATGTGGCATGGTTGCGATGAGACAATTGTCCTCCAGAAAGATAATGAAGAAGATCTATTGTTCTATGATATTTTCTGGATTCATGTCTTTCGTTTTTGTTTTGTCTGTGTGCCTTTCTGTGTTTCTTTCTTGCATGTGACATGGCTTTGCACTTATACACCCCTTCATTGTGTTATTGTGTAATGTTAAATATTTGTTAATATATCTCTTTGTTTTATAGTGATTAAATTTTTAACACAAGGTTTACTACTGTACCCCTTTTTTTGACATGTTTACCTATTATGTCTGTTTGTTTTGTTCACACATCGTTGTCAATATAATGGAATTTTATACGACTGTCATACAAGTGAGAGGCTGAGGTAGCTATAAAACCAGGTTTAATCCACCATTTTCTACATAAGAAAATGCCTGCACCAAGTCAGGAATATCTCAGTTGTTGTCCTTTCGTTTGCTGTTTGAGCTTGCGATTTTGCCATTCGATTAGGGACTTTCCGTTTTAGATTTTCCTCGGAGTTCAGTATTTTTGTGATTTTATTTTTGATCAACGTACGCCCATCAGAAAAACCTGCTTCATAGGAAGTTGTTAAAGACCCAGACATAATTAAACGTAAAACCATTCAAATGAGAAAATATATATTGCCATACCCTAATTGGATTTCATATCTTGTCTGGTCACTATGGTAAGAACCTTTATCAATAACTTCTATTTTCTTCTGGTCAACTCCCCCAATACCTGTCGAGGATTTGATTTTATCTTCATCAATCTCGTAGTAAACATTCTCGCCACCCTCTGCACCACTGAACCTTGTAATTTCTGGTAGTTTCCGGTTGCTCAAATTTTTATCATATTTTGTAATGAAGGGATCGAGAACAAAGTACTCGCCTTGTGCCTCGTCAGCATTTAAAGGTTTGTAAGTAGAACGAACATTGTATCCTCCCTTGTCTGTACTGAATGCACCACTTTCATAATTTTTTATCTCAAGTCTTTGATTGATAGACAGTTGTCTTGTCTGTTGCTTTCTCTTTTTCTTTGATCTGTTTAACATAAATGTTATATATGAAAATTAAAATAAAGGTTTAAAGATATATTAACTATTAAAATCTTGACTAGTATCTTACAACAAGAGCATACGAAGGGTGTTTAAATGGTGTCAAACCTTATTTTCAGAATTTACATCGGCATAATTTATGAAGGAACAATTAATTCAAAAAGGATTAAACACCAAAACCGACCTCCAAGGTAAATTCCAAAAGGGAAAGTTCATTCAAAATCAAAACACTGACTTTATTAACCAAAAGAAGTTATGAAAAATAACTGTCATATTCCTGACTTGGTGCTGGCCTTATCTGGAGAAATTATCAATATGATAATCGGTACTTTTATGTAAAGAATGAGTTGATAGAAGATCATTGAAGTCAGAAATGTGACACGGTCAATTGTAAAAATTGAAACACAAAAATACAAAAAAAGACATGCAGTCTCGATTTGAAAAGGGATTTCAAGAAGAGACATACGATACCATTCAAACATCAAAAGTCGAAAAGAGTCCACCAGAATCATAGCACAAAAATGAAAAGCCAAGAAAAGACAAACATGCACAATAGTCTACAAAGTACTACATAGAAAAGGCTCATCGTTCAACACCATTTTTAATGTGATGAAACAAACGAAAATCAATTTACCTTCGTCTGCATACGAAAATAGTAATGAGTATAATAAAAATTAATATGATTGTGCCTGTTATTCCAACTGAGATACCAACTATCGCTCCAAGTTTGAATAATTCTGAAAAAGATGGACACCATTAACAAATGAGTTATATGTATGTATGTATGTTATGTACTTTGCAGAAACATATTGAACAATTTCATATTTCAATCCTTTCTAAAATTGTCCGTTTTTAAATTTTGAAATTATAAAGAACTAAGATTTCAACTCCCTCAGGTAAAGTTGGCCTTAGATAAATTTGGCTATTTTATTAGGTAATTTTTGTTCTTTAAACTCTTCAATTGTTTCGGTTCTTATAAATCCCTGACATTCAATTCTGCTTGGAGTGTTCCTGATGAAGTTAAATCCAGACACATTTGGACGCATGAAATTTATAAAACATGTTGTTTTCATTTTTTATATCACTGGGTCGATACCTCTGTTGGTGGAGTATCAGTCCCCGAGGTTAAGTAATCAGTACATCGGTACTGACATGATTTTTAAAAAATCTTTTCTGAAATTGTCCGTTTATAATTTTTGAAATTATAAAGAAACTTAGGTTTCAACTCCCTCAGGCAAAGTTGGCTAAGGGAGAAATACTTTGGATTTGGCTATTATATTAGGTGATGTTTGGTCACACAGTTCCTCAATTGTTTCGGTTTTGTAAATCCTTGGCTTTCAAATATTTTGCTTTGAACGTTTCTGATGAAGGAAAATCCAAAAAAGAGCTTCGGGCGCATTAAATTTAAATAACGTACTAGTATTGTTTTTTTTTAATTTCATACGGATAACAAAAGTTTACTAATCAAACTGCAAACAAAAGAAATTAAAGTCCACGGCATGGCAAATAAATAACACGATTGAGATCATAATATTAAAAGCTGACAAACCTTCATATTTTATATTTTTTACACCATGTGTTTTACTTATTTTACACATTAGCATTATCTTTGGATTATACAAAAGTACCAAGCGTCCAATAGTCAATGTATTGACATAAACTTGAATTGTCTGCTGATTACTTGCAGGAATCAAATAACTCCTAGCTTGTAGTGGCAAGATTAGGCATAATGGTAACAAGCTAAATTAAGGTAAAACGACGGATGCACATGTGGAGCTGGAACTGCTACGTTTATATCCGTAGAGTATTTTAACACCCTATACACCCATCGATAAAAACCCAATATCTACGGATATAACGAAGATAACTTATATTATGCCTGTCCAAAATCAGAAATCTCATTACATGGTTGTTTAGTGTTTTTTTTTTTTTTGTATCTTTAAGATTACCATCAAAGAAAGTATTTTGTAGTGAAAATAGCAAATCTTTTGCAGTATGCAAAACTTTTCTTGTCTTTCTGCGATTTAAAGCTTTGTATTGAGACTTTTTTTTCTGTAGAACGTTTATGTACTTTTGACTGAATTTGTTGAGGTTTTAGGTTAATGTTTCATTGATGTCTACCTTTCATAAGTAAAAATTCCTTAATTTATATGCACTCAATCTATTCAATTACTTTCTTTTCCGTTTGGGGTGTCGTTTTTGTCATTCCTTCTTTCATTTTCATTTCCATTCATACTATTGTCTATATTGTCTGTTTGGCTGCCTTTATCATCATCACTGTTTTGTGAATCTACAAAAAAGAATAGAGATTTACTGCGTATTCTTGACTAGCTGAAGTTGTATACAATTTTATTATGATACCAAATGAGCCATTCATTCAAATAATAGAACCATATAACGGATATTGAAGAGTAATTATTATAGTGTTCCTATCGTGAAATTCTATTGCTATAGTACACAATCCTCTGCTATGGCCGGTGCATTTTAATCTAAAATACACCTTTAAAAATGACACTCTCTATTGGAATAAAATATTTTTGATTCTTTGTTACAAAATGAAAATAACACTATCAATTTTATGCGTCCAAATCGCTGTTATGGATTTACCTTCACCAGGAACGCTTATTCAAAATATACGTAAATAACAGAAATAATTTACGTACTGTAATCCTTGCTAGAACCAAAATCTCTTATTTTATAGCACAGATCTATATAAGTAGATTAACTTCTCTTCGATCAAAAAACTATACATTTATGTCACATATATGTCACTGTACTGCCTTCAACAAGGAGTACAACTTAGAGGCCCCAGGATAACAAAATGTCAAACAATTCAAAAGAGAAAACTAACCAATGTACACTTTAAATTTTGAGCTGATTAAATATGCAGTAAATACAACTATACCAGAAAAAAATATTAAAACCTCTAAAATCCAGGTTCTTTACCTTAGACAAGAAAATAAAGAAAAGGAAACAATATGTTTGGGAGAACTGTGATCAACCCTACCACTAACCTAGACAGTTTTGTAATTATGAACTATTGATTCATTAATGTATCATTCAGTTGAAAAGTATTGACTCATTTTTCCATCCATATGAATTGTTTTCTTTGTTGATACTTTGTCACCTTTTGTCACCTTTTTTACCTTTTTCCTTTTCTGTCAGATGCTGATTGCGTACACTTTCTGCAATAGAAATATTAAGCAAATCGTTTTTGAAACATTAAAATTACGAAGTAACAAACATCATGTTTAGGGTTTTTTCTTCTCTAAAAGATCTTTAACCAGGACGAATACGAATAAAGAAAGCAACATATTGTTGTTTTGTTTTTGCATTCAGTGGCGTTGAAGTGACTTCTTTTTTATTCTCAATTTAAAAAAGTTTGGCAAAGAGGGCCTGTTAGTTGCCATCCTTGTCCTCTTTCTGTTTCCTACGCCAGTGCTGTCAAATGTTTCTTCTTTTAGAATAAAAATAAATGATGAAAAATGTAATACGTCTCAATCTCATCTTTGTTCAATAATGCGCTATAAGGTTCTAAAACGAGAACATCGTTATTATATCACAGGCAAGGTTATAATATGTCGTTACTTGTCTATTTGTAGACTTTGGCAATCGTTAACCACTTTTGGTAGACTTGCGATTTAGTATCAGTGAGTACGACTCAATTTTCTATAATTCATTTTATATCTAAAGCAAAGTGTGGAAAACTGAAGAAATAAACAAAGATCATAACCAATAGCATAAAAAACGGCTAAAATTGTCTCAATTCAAGAACTGATGTCTACGTTTTACACTGTGTTACTGAATGGTGGTGGTACAATGGCTACTTGAATGAACGAAGATACAGGATTTATATATGAAATGTAACATTTAACATATGTCGAAAACGAAGCAGCATTGACTAAGAACAACAACTAAAATATTTGTGTTAAACAATCACATGGTTTTTCCTACACATCGAGTATGGAACATGTTGGACTAACTTTATTTATATTTTCTCACATCAAAATTTTAACATACCTATGGTAGACGACAATACTTTTCTGCAATCTTCTTTCTTACAGCTGTTGTTTCCCTCACCGTCTGCACATAAAAGCTTTGACTGTTTCACCAACCATTCATCAGTTAAAATTTTATTCATGGCTGGATATTACGAATTCATATAAAATGATTAATAAAAAGAAATAACCCAGGAAATGAAATATTTGATATTTTTTTGCCTAGGACGACATGACATTTTTTCATAACCTTTCTCAATGACATTTTATCAAAAATATTTTGAAAACTAGCGAATAATTAGCGGCAAAAAATAACAGCTGAAACTAAATTAAGAGACTAAATTATCATTTTGAACTTTAATCGTCATACAACCAATCAAATGCTTCCAAATAAAAACGATTTTTGTAAATCGCGTCCGAAGAGCTTTTTTGTATTTAACATTATAAATAACGCTCAAACTAGACTGATACATTGTTAAGTGTTCAACTGATTGATTGGACGCAATGGGGGGGGGGGGAATTTTGACTGCCACAATAAAAATATATAATATAGGTTCGGTCGGAATATTTTGCATCAGCACCTCAATAGCGGCTTGAAATAAGACAACTTTTGAAGGTGATATTTGCTATGCTAGGAGCGTGACACACTCCATACACAGGATATCATTAAGAAAGACGATGTTAAGTGTTCAAACACACGAAAACGAATGGGAAATTGTCATACGAGTATACTTCTTCATGAACTCAAATTCAAAGTCAATATCAAATATAAAATGTAGGATTTCCTTTCCCTTCAATTTTCTTTATACATATCAAGAAAAATTAACAGAGTAACAAATTCAGACAATGTCTAAATAAGAAAAGTTCATGCGTTCAAAACACAACCAAAAGCACGTAATCAAAGTCGATAAGAAGTCAGCTTAAACGACCTGCAGACTACATTTGAGAAAAACTATCGACACGGATTCTTATGTACGATTTCATAAGTAGCTCTAGTTAAATAAAATGTAGTTGAATAAAGCATGGTATCTTGAAATATTCCATGAACAATTTTCACGTCAAAATCTTTAACCTGGATTTTCCTCAAATGCTCACATCCCAAAGTTTAAAATCAGAGTGTGTGAAACTAACATAAAAAGAGTAGCAAAACCCATTAAAGATTAAATTTTCTTCAGGAAATTGAATCTTCGTTTCTTGATAATGTCTAAATGAATCAAACAGAAAATTTTTCTTAATCAGTGTTTACTTTTCGTGATCATTTCCATAAATCGATCATTCTTATCATTTTCATTAAGTTCAATGTATTGATACATGTGTTGATTTGATCAACGTTTCTAGTATTTTTAGACGACAGGTTGAAAATTCGATACCACTCTATTTTTATATTGTAAAACTACTGGTAATTAACCATTGGTCTTGTCTTTAATTATTCGTCTTTAACATCAGACGTATAGATATTGATGATCAATATCTAATCGTCTAACATCAGACGTATAGATATTGATGATCAATATCTAATCGTCTTTAACATCAGACGTATAGATATTGATGATCAATATCCAAATATATAATACTTTAATCGTCGTATATGATTTATCACCGATGTGGTCATATCGTATCCGGTTATGTGGAAATCATTCAAGATCATGCGGTCTAAAGCGATCGAAATATTGTCTTAAACCAATTGAGAGGCTTATCGAAATAACATCGAGGAATACAATTCAAAGTATTTTTTTCTAAGTGGCGCATGGTGCAATTAAGAAAAGACTGATCAATACAAAAATATGGCAATAAACAATGTTGATAAACGCATAAAGTTCTATGAAAAATGCTTATAGGGACTGAAAATCAGAAGCTTTTTGTAAAAACATGTACACTAAGATTTAAACTAATGTATTATATAACAAAAAAAAAAACCTTTTTACTAGCTGGAATATGTAGGTTTTTATATTGTGTTTTACTTTTAAGACATATGATCTAGATGGGCAAAAAAGACATATGATCTAGATGGGCAAAAAAGACATATGATATAGATGGGCAAAAAAGACATATGATCTAGATGGGCAAAATATGAAGTTTGTGGCAAAGTGGATCTGTTTAGCCACATCCTATTTTGTCCCAGTATGCAGTAAGACTATCTTAACAAAGTTTTTACGCTGTTATTTGTCTTTATTTATGTTTTATGGTTAGATCTTGTATTTCGGATAAAAAGAAACAAATGAAGGTAACAAACAGAAACTGCGGGAATCATATAATGCAGAATATTATGTATTTTCTGGAATATTCATTTACTGTTAGTTCTTAAAACCTTCAGATTTTACCTTGTGAGTGAAAACATTTCAGGAAAATTTACCTTTAACTATCTATAAGGTGTGCACTCAGCTTTACTTTGAATTTTAAAAATCTTTAGAACAAATACATTATAAATATTGATAACCTTCTGATTACCAATATATATACAGATATTTCGTTTGTCATCTGTTTTAAGAGAGAAAAACTTTTCAATGTTGGTAGTTTATAGTTGATAACTGTACAAATGAAATTTGTTCTTTGTGCTTTTTCTGTAGATTAAGTCTCGTCACTTGTTAATCCTTACATGATACACTTTTTGGATAGATGTCAATCTAAATAAACGAAAGTTTGTTGGAACAATTGTCCGACCAAGAATAATATATTTCTCCTGAAATGTTGAAATGTTGTGTCATTTCAATTTTATTTATATCTTTACAGTATTTACTGTTTTTTCAATACAAATGGTTAGAATAATAAACAACTATTAGTAATATGCTTACCGCTATGAATCGCCATCTTTATAATTTCCATACAGCCTTTTTCGTTATAGTAGTTTCTGTAAAGGCATGAAAACAACCCCTCGATACCACTATATCCTTTACAATGCCAATTTTCTGTGTTTGCTACTTTATCTTATTATGAATTATAATTCGAAATTATTAATAAAATATCATTATTAGACTATAAATAAAGACAACAGTAGTATACCGCTGTTCAAACGTCATAAATCGATCAAGAAAAAACTAATTCGGGTTACAAACTAAAACCGAGGGAAACACATCAGTTATAAGAGGAAAACATCGGAACAACAGAAACACTGAACTGCAACAAAAACAAACAATCTATTCCTAAACAACTTTTTTTTCTAAGATTTCATATCATATCAATTCGTTCATTACTATAACTCATAGCTAGTTATTCAAATTTATAGAACGCCGATTTACTTGTTTTAGTGTAAATAAATGCAACAGTAGTATACCGCTGTTCAATAGTCATAAATCGATTAAGCGAAAACAAATCTCGGGTTACAAACTAAAACAGAGGGAAACACATCAGCTATAAGAGGAAAACAACGGAACAACAGAAATCAGAAGACAAAACAAAATGAGTACAACTATGAAATAGTATATTATTCTTAGTATTAGTACAAAGCAGAATTGGTAGTGACATATAAGTTTTAAGAAGATAATAAGTAGATATTTATTTCAGGACAACTGGCTAGAAAATAATCATAAAATATTCTTCAAAATTCGCAAAATTGTTTTACTATACATACCAAAGACAAGTTTTTCCTTCACTAAATGAACACTTACATTACGTTTTTCCTTGTTTGAAATGTGTTTTCCTCGGAAGGGAATCATTTTACATGTGTTTTCTGAATGTGACGTTTCCCTGGCCAGAAGTACCATTTCGAGATTGCGGTATTTTCCCCTAACATGTCAGGTTTACTTCTCTTCTGTTATCTTTAATTGCTTTTGAGATATCGTAGTATTTTGTGTTTTTCAGTGTCAATTTTTTTTGCTGTTGCCATATTAAGTACTAGAACAATTTTGGTTGCATAGCAGTCATGTACGTTTTAAACATTAAACGTTTAAATAATCCATCCACTCACCTTTTCCATGAATTCCAGTCAATACGTGGAAAAGGACAATTAAAGAAAGACTGTTCATATTCCCGAGAACAGACCTAAGAGAATAAATAACTGTAATGGTACATATATCATATTGTTAAAATGCAAATAAAACAAACTTTATATCATAGGAAAGCGTAGGTAGTAAAACAATCATGAACTACTTGGTCTAATGCGGAAGGAAACATTAATGTAAATAGTAATCCTATAAATAAGAGTTCAACACATTTTCACAACGAAAAAAATACCCCACTTCTCAATTTTTTTTTTATAAATAGAACAATGATCTTCTTCTCCATAGGAACACTTGTGATTTTTTGAACTATGGCCATTTTAAAATTAAGGTAAAATATAAAGTTGTCTGTTGTCTTTAATATGTCGTTGGGTTTCTGTCTAAATGACGTCAAAACCAGGTATCTTATATATATATCATTTTTTTTAAGTATTCTCATTTTCTTATTCAGAGTTATATGTGTTAATGCTTGATAACCGTGATTGTATTCCAATCATTTTAACAAACCCATGTTATCATTATTCTTATTCACATGTTTCAACTTGCAACTCTAAAATATGGGTGTTAATAGATGGTGTATTTTATTTCCGATTATTTCATATGAGAAAACACTCCTGTTCTAAAAATTTAGAGGCAAGCCGTCATTTGCATACCATTATATAAAAGATATATTTGATTCAAAAATATGTTGCATTGTACATGTCCATCTGACTATGAATAAAAATGCGTATCTCAAAATGTCCTTATCTCCCCTATTTTGTCCTGATTTTAAATCACTACATTTTTCAGAGTTAAAAGGACATTTTTTTTCGTTTGAAATATACGTTTCAATTGTGCTTATTCAGATTACATCTATGGTGGTCTTTTGTTTCTCCAAACGGTTACATTTGGAAAATGATCTAAAATTAAGGAATGTATCTCCCTCCTATAAAGCTCTGATTCCTTTTTCGGATTTGGCTATATTCTATGTCCATTTTTTTTATTTGCTCTTCAAATAAATTGAGAATGGAAATGGGGAATGTGTCAAAGAGACAACAGACCGAACATAGAGCAGTCAACAGCCGAAGGCCACCAATGGGTCTTCAATGCAGCGAGAAACTCCCGCACCCGGAGGCGTCCTTCATCTGGCCCCTAAACAAATATGTATACCAGTTCAGTGATAATAAACGTCATAATAAACTCCAAATTATACACAAGAAACTAAAATTAAAAATGATACAAGACTAACAAAGGCCAGAGGCTCCTGACTTGGGACAGGCGCAAAAATGCGGCGGGGTTAAACATGTTTTTTGAGATCTCAACCCTCCCCCTATACCTCTAGCCAATGTAGAAAAAACAAATGTACAACAGTACGCACAGTAAAACTCAGGTTAAGAGAAGTCCGAGTCCGATGACATAATAGGAAACAAAAGAAAATAAACAAAATGACAATAATACATAAATAACAACAGACTACTATCAGTAACTGACATGCCAGCTCAAGACCTCAATTAAACTGATTGAAAGATTATGTCTTCATCATATGAATATCAGGCACAATCCCTCCTGTTAGAGGTTTAGTATTATACCGTCATAAAATATATGAGAAGAACATAACCCGTGTCATGCCAACAACTGGTTTTAGAATAAATATGTTTAATTCCGATGCAAAGACCCTATAAGTGAATCAATATTAAAGCCAAAATATGCAATCTTTAATGACCTGACAACAGTATCGTAACTATATCCCTTCTTAATAAGTCTGTTTAAAGGTTTTGTTAGCTTTTGAGGTGAATACTGACATTTTTGTGCTTTGTAAAGAATATTACCATCAAAGATTGGATGTGAAATACCATAACGTATAAGATGTCTGCATGTTGAGTTATATTTACGAATGATGTCCTTATACCGATGATAAAATTTAGTAAATGTTTTGACTAGTTTATGATATCGAAAACCCTGGTGTAATAATTTTTCAGTAATTTATAAATTTCTCTCGCTAAAATCTACAAGTTGAGATATATAAACACCATAAGATGGTGACAAGGGAACGTCACCATCTAGAAATGGATAATTAACGATAGGAAATGAAAAGTCATCTCTTTTATCATAATTTTTTATATTAAGCTTCCCGTTAATGATATAGATATCAAGATTGAGGAAAGGACAGTGGTCATTGTTAGTATTAGCTTTATTTAAAGTAAGTTCAACAGGATAAATTTCTTTAGTATACATACTGAAGTTGTCATTATCGAGAGCCAATATATCATCCAAATATCTAAAAGTATCGTTAAATTTTTTTATCAGATGTTGTTTCGATGGGTCTTTGCTGATTTTAGTCATAAATTGTAACTCATAACAATAAAAAAACAGGTCCGCAATAAGTGGTGCACAGTTAGTCCCCATTGGCATTCCGATAACTTGACGATATACGGAATCTCCAAAGCGAACAAAAATGTTAATTGGTTTTTAGGTGTACCACAGTATACCATTTACTTACTTTAGCACATGATACCGATTTCAGTAACCACGGTAATTGGGTAATATCAATCATGTTCGAGACCAAGATGTTAGAATACTTAGGAGTGTCAAATCTTAAGGTGGACTTTGCCTGGTGGAGTTAGTTGAAATCTTAGTTTAATGCTGTCATAAATTGTAACTCATTACAATACAAAAACAGGTCCGCAATAAGTGTTGCACAGTCAGTCTCCATTGGAATTCCGATAACTTGACGATATACAGAATCTCCAAAGCAAACAAAAATGTTATCAAGTAAAAATTAAAGGGCAGATATAGTATCAAAGCATGACCAATTGACATAGCTCTTTTGTTTGTTGCTACTAAAAAATGACCTAAAAGAGTTTGAACATATGTATTCGCATTCCGACGTTTTAAATGCCCATTTAATTAGGTGTGTGATTTTTTTCAAAGTTTGTATTATTTTTGGTTTTCAAATATATTGGTCTCGAGCATTACTGAAGAGACATTAAGTTGAAATGCGCATCTGGTATTTAAATTAGAACCGTTTGTTATTAAAATTGAAACTAGTCTGTTTGTTATACTTTGCTTATATTTTAAATCCTACAATTCGATTGCAAATGGTCTACTGCTATAGATACTAAATATAAAAGTGTAAACCATTTATTTTTAAAAACTTCCGTATGAAAAGCAAAATTAATAATCAATTTCATTAATAAGTTCAATAGGAAATAAAAGAAAAATTGCTTACCATTAATTTAAAAGTTCCTTACAAAATACCAAACTTGTTATCCTCAGCTTTCATAGTTTTTTCTGACAATTACACTAAAAACTTCACGGTTATTAGAAACAAACAACAACAAAACCATTTAGAATATGTCCATATGATGGGAGCAAACTTAAAATGGTAATGTTTTCTATACTTCCTCATTGCTATATATGATCGTTAAAAAAATGTCAAGTAGAAGTAAATAAACCAAAATGTTGGAGGAGAATTGACTTTATGATTTAAAATAAATATACATTAAGAATAGAAATAATATATAGCAAATTTTAAGTAGGACATATCGATTAGAATAACCCGTATGATACAAAATTAGTTTACGTACCTCAATTAAATGTAACGATAATGAGATGTTCTAATGATTTCTAATGAGACAACAAACCGCCAGACACAAAACTGATGATAATGTAAACAACAATAATATGTCACCGTGCAGTCTTCAACTAAGATTATCACTAGTACCGGTATATCTAAATGTCAATTATTTCAAATGATAAAACAAACATTCTCATTTATGTAAACATAATAAACAAAAATCAAATGATGCAGAAAACAACCGAGGACAGCCACTGAATCAAAGAGCTCCAAAGTATGGTCAGTCGCATTGTGAATATATCGGGTTGAACATGGTTATGAGTGCGAAGTCGGTTCCCTTGAATCAATTCATAAAAACAAAATGTAAACATTAGTTTGAAAATAATTGATTGATAAGATCGGCACAAAAAACATGAACAAATAGCATAAATTACAAAGTACCGATCTTAGAGTACTCGAAACCATTCAAATCAGTTTGTTAAAATCAAATTTCAACCAATGAATAAATCCTGTTTTCCCTCCTTAAATTATGGACCAATCCCCATCCAATGAATTTAAATCTTACATAGTTGGTCTTGATCGTACTGTATCTGTAGTTTACGGTCGTTAAATTTAACCATAGTTCACAAAGTTATCACATAAATTACCATGTCAACGTTTTACAACGAAATATACAATAATTTTTATAAGATAAAGTATTTTTTTCATAATAGAGTTATTTTGAGAGATGACCACTTGATTATCTTGTTTAAATACAATGGAAAAAATAAATTGATTACAATCAGCCATGATCTTACTCTTTATCAATCTTCATATTTGGTCTTAATTTTATCAGATTGATGTGTCTTTTTTTTATTCCATTATCTTCAGTCATCATCGATATCGAGTCGACATTGTCGATAATATCGACATCAGGTTTTGTCATTGGTGTCGCAACGAAATCGACATCGTGTTATGTCATGGACGTATAAGTTCATCGATATTGTGTCGACAATGTCATTTTCGACGATATTGACAGGTGGTTTAGTCTTGGACATTTATAAATTACTTTCATCAGATACTCTTGAGACCAAAAGTTTGTAAGCACAAATAAATAACGATTCAAGGCATGAACATAACAGCAAGACTACAAGCAGAACTTCAGCAACTATGAATATTCTAGTATCAGGTCTAATTGACATGTGTTTGTTTCTCGAATGACTGAGGACAAATTTGCGAAGTAAATATGTGTTATCTCAAAGGTCTTGTCCTGAGTCGTTTCACAAAACGTCATTTCAATGAGTTAGATATTGATTTTGTCATAAAATTAGAAAAAGACAATTCATGTCAAAATATGAGTTATAATGACTTTGAATTATGTATTGGTCCACTGCAAAGATAACAGCTACAACGACAGATGTTAAACGGACAAGAGAAGTTCTTTTGAATGTATATCGTTCAGCTGTTTGACCTTATGCAATATATATTGCAGTGAGCAAAAAGACGACCACAGCCGTCCTTATGGTCTGTTCAAGTTGGAGGTTTAGTTAGCTATAACCATGTTCAACCCACCATTTTCTTTGGAAAATACCTGTACCAAGTCAGAAATATGGCATTCGTCCTGTTGGTTGCTAAAGTCCTACGATTGATTTAGTCTATGATAGGTACCCAGGATTTAATCCTTTATATGAAGGTTGGCGCCTGTTAAAACGTTTAAATCCGCTGCATTTGTTTGCACTTGTCCTAAGTCAGGAACGTGTTGTTCAGTGGTTGTCGTTTGTTGGTGTAGTTCATAAGTGTTTCTCGTTTTTTATATAGACTGGACAGTTGGTTTTGGCCTACACTAGTCATTTTTTGGCCCTTTATAGCTTGCTGTTTGGTGTGAGCCAGCCTGGCTCCGTGTTGAATGCCGTTCTTTGACCTATACTTTTTACACAATGTGACTTGGATGGAGAGTTGTCTCATTGGTACTCATACCACATCTTCTTATTTCTAGGTAATCAGAATTTAATCTTTTATATCTTAGGTAATCAGGATTTAATCCCTTAATTGGTAGGTAATCAGGATTTTATCTTTTATATGTTAGGTAATCAGGACTTAATCCTTTATATGTTAGGTAACCAGGATTCAATCCTTTATATGTTAGGTAATCATGATTTCATCCCTTATATGTTAGGTAATTAGGATTCAATCACATATTTCTTAGTTGATCTTTAGAAAATTTAAACTATGACCCCAGGATGAAAGAAATCGAAAATACCATAAAACTTGAACAAAACAAATCCTCTCCCCAATTGGAAAAATAACGGTCATAAAAACACTTATAATATAAAAAGTAAACCATTTATTCCTATCCATACTTCGTCCAAATAGTACAAAGCTTAATCCTTTTACTGACAAAACATTTCACTTTATCTGAGATAACAAACCAAAAAAAACTGCAAAGAGACACTTTATCCAAAACCACACTGTTCAGTAGGTCTAAAGATGATAAACATTGAAAACAACATAAAAGGTTTTAAATCAACCTGGATAAGAAGAATTACTACTCTCTTTCAGAAAATTGGAATATTTTGAAAATCCAATTTCTTGGCCATTATAAAAAGCTGAAAAATCATTTTTGGAAAGAAGTATTTGATGCCTAGAATGATCTTCCAAATAAACAAGATAACTCTTACATTAATATATGCAATATATGGAAGACTGATGAAATAAAGATTGGTAATCAATCAGTTTTATATAAAGAGTGGACTAAAAAAGAGGTTTGGCTGATTAATGACTTGTTAGCTAAAAAGTATACAAAATTAAAACTAATTTCCTCACATATCAAGGCTTAATTTTTGCAAAAAAAAAGTTTTTAAAAGAATATAAAATATGCCCCACTGACGTATTAAGAGAAATCGGCCCAATTTTTCCCTCAGTTATAAAAATATTTTTTTAAATCCCCGAGAGGTTCGAGGGATATGTATAATATTTTAAATAGTAAATAGTCAAACCTTCAACTGAAATGTGAACAAAAAGGTCCATAATTCTCAATACAAACTACAATTGAAAAAAATATCCATATATTGCCCTTTTATATTACCAAGAATTCAAAACTGCAGTGGTTTCAATACAGAATAATACATCGAATTTTAGGCATGAATGAACTTCTCTTTAAAATAAAACTGAAAGATACAAATAAAACTGAGGCGAAAGATACCAGAGGGACATTCAAACTCATAAGTCGAAAAAAAATTACTGATAAGTGTAGTTTTGATTGTGTAGTGGTCGACACAAAAGAACATATATTCTGAACTTGTCTATATTTATCACAATTATTGGAGACCTTAACTCCTGGATACTTGAGAAAATAGAAATAGAACTATCTTTAAATATATATTTGGTTTTATTTGGTATTCTAACGAAAACTGATAAAAATGACATAAAAAACTTAATAATTCTGTTGACATTTATATTTATAGAAGCAAATTATCATTGGAACAAATTAATATGATAGCATTAAATAAGTATTTTAAAGAAAATTTATCAATTGAAAAAAAAAAAATATTTTATAAAAATAAAAGACTCAGTAGGGCAGAAAACTGCTGGAACCCTTGGACTCTTTTATTGTCATAAAAAAAAGATAAACAACAGACACTATATATATTATAAAAATTAAAAATATGTATTCTCTGTCCAAGCAGCATTTGTCCTGCAATCATATTCTGCAATGCATCAAACTATTTCAACTGTGTCTTTTTAATATGTTGTATATCTTCTGCCTATATATATTATATTATACATAAAATGTATATAACTTACTATGATGGTCATGTGCAAATAAAAAGAAATTCATTATGAAAAAAAAGGATTTATTCCTTTATATGTTAGGTAATCAGGATTTATTCATTTATATGTTAGGTCATCAGGATTTATTCTTTTATATGTTAGGTAATCAGGATTTAATCCTTTATATGTTAGGTAATCAGGATTTAATCTTTTATATGTTAGGTAATCAGGATTTAATCCTTTATATGTTAGGTAATCAGGATTTATTCCTTTATATGTAAGGTAATCAGGATTTATTCCTTTATATGTTAGGTCATCAGGATTTATTCTTTTATATGTTAGGTAATCAGGATTTAATCCTTTATATGTTAGGTAATCAGGATTTAATCTTTTATATGTTAGGTAATCAGGATTTAATCCTTTATATGTTAGGTAATCAGGATTTAATCCTTTATATGTAAGGTAATCAGGATTTAATCCTTTATATATTAGGTAAACAGGATTATGTATGTTTGGATTCCACACCCAATTTGTCAATATAAAGGAACTATATACAACTGTCGTACAACTGGAAGATGTAGCCAGCTATAAAACCATGTTTAACCCATCATTTTTTTTAGAAATGCCTGTACCAGGTCAGACTTATGACAGGTGTTTCCACTCGTTTCATTGGTTGATAACGTTTGATTTTGGTCAGTGTTTATGGACTTCCCCTTTTTGAATTTGCCTTGCAGTCCGGTATTTTTGTTATACTTTGTTAGGTAATCAGTATTTAATTCTTCATATGTTAGATAAAACTTTCTAATGGTTAATTATTTAATAGCATGATTGCATCTCCATCAGCTAATGTTAACTTTGTCCTATTTTGACTGTCCTGTTTACGTTTTTTCGTGTTTTTGATGCTGCTAAATGATTGAAGTATTCAGCTTTTAAAATTTGTTGGTCTCGAACATAACTGATATCAATCATAAACAACTGCCGTGCTAACTGAAATCGATATAATACGTTATCGGTCGTCCCACTGTCTTAATAAAATTGCATATCACGGCTTTGTGACGTCAAATACGTTGACTTGGCCTTAATAACTTTGACCCGGACATATCAGCGACGTCATAATGTGTGAACCGACGTTGATAAGTTTGACCCGAACTTATCAATTCATCTTCCGGTTTGCTGGTGAAACAAAGAAAACACTTGTTTATATCGTGCAAAATTCGCAAATACAACCCTATAAATCAATTATCTGGTTATCTGCATATTTATATTGTAAAATTTCAGCTGCTCGACACAATATGAAGCCTTTTTTGAACTCGTTCGCTTTGCTTACTCGACAAAACGTTTCATATTGTGACTCGCAGCTGATATTTTACAATATCAATATGCAGACAACCTGATAATCGGTACTTACCATTAAAATCTATTAAGGTAGAAAAATTGGAAACGAGACTTTCTGACATGGAAGATACGGGAACAGTTGGAATTATTCAATGATAATAATCTTTGGTGAACGGATTGAGAATCACGATCATTGTTGTCTGCGCATTTACCACGTCGTCATTGTAGCTGATCGATTTATGCTTACCGAGAGGATTATAGGCAGATAATATCGTTGTACAACAAAACTAGATATGTTCAATCGAAGATGTAAGTTGTTTATATACCGTTATCGCAGGGATTTTGCGACATTGACCACAATTTTAAAGATTAACCTGACAGTTAATCAACATTAACCTGACAGTTAATCAACATACACATGTCCTAGTTCGTTGATCAAATATAAATGTGAATGGTTAACGTTCAGATAAAAAAAGTGACTTCTGTTTTCAATAACAATCAGTTGTTTAGGGAGTAGTCGTGTTTGTCTAGTAAGTCAAAGCTATTTATAAATTATCTTTACACCAGTGGCGCATTTCACATTAGATTATAAACTTTAAAAAACTATTTTGAGCACTTATCCGACCAATGGGCAAATGCTGAAAATGGTTTCTTATTCACTTTTAATAGGAGGACTGTATCATCGTTCCGTTGCAGCCTTCAATTGCACTTTGTGGGAATATATGGATCTGAAACTGACATTGCCTTTTATTAAACTGTATCATAATCACAGCGTTAAACAAAATAGGTCTATCTTATATCTTTAAATTGATTTCCAATATTGTGAAATCGTTGCTAGAAACAATACGACCAGACGTTTTTGTAGGAATTATGTGGGATTCAAGGGAACCTTAAACAATGTGAAAATACATTCAAAAATTTAACAAACAAATACAAAAGAAAACACTTTGAAATAAATATATCTATTGTTTTTATTAAATTGTTTTTGTTCTATTTTCTCTCTCCAATTTCTTCTTATGCTAAACATGTAGTAAAAGATCATTACATGGCATTTTCTATATCGACCCTTGTATTTTCCCTTGACCGTTATCAAGCCCTTGGTTCGATTTTGAAGCCTTTGAATGAAACCAGGACATATGGAAAATGACATGTAAAATTTCATATTTTTATTGTAAATCGTGAGATCTTATGTGAATTACAGACCAATGATCCAAAGCGATGTTGTCTATAACCATTTTATTCAAAAATATAGTGTAATAAATATTCTGATCAGCATTTTTTTTTTATATGCGGTACATGTTTTTTAATAAATTCCGCATTATTTTAGCTCTTTTTCAGCGACAGGGCGTAATTTGGTTGTTAAACAATATACAAATAAAACAGGTGTAAGTTTTTCAACAGATTGTCTTAAAAAGTAAGGATAGTAATAAAGGTTTAAGAAGCTTTACTATCAAGTTTAACACAAAGAATAGAACAACGTTTTCATTATTTTTGCCTGACGATGATAAAATCCATGATGATTCCGGCAAAGAAATTTTATTTAAGTTTATTCTTCTTCGTAATCAAATCCATTGTGAACGGTTTTGATTGTCATTATGGCAAACAATTTCAAAGAATCTCAGACTAAACATAGACAAAATTAAAAAGTAAACAATTGTTAATGATATAGAGGAACACTAAAATATGTTTTTGCCAGTACTTTTGTGTCCTAGTAGATTTGATTGTCTTCCTTTAATGATACATTGTAAGTTGTATTGTCAAACCCTAATTGGTTTTGATTGTTGGTCAGATCAGTATGGTAACTAGCTATATCCCTAACTTTTTCTATTTGTGTCTTATTATCTTTCTTCATATCTGTTGAGGATTCGATTTTTTCTTTATCAATTTCATTGTTAACTTTCTCGTCACCTTGTGCGACACTGAACCTTTTAAACTCTGGTAATACTCCGCTGCTCATGTCTTTATCATATTTCGTCACTGATGGATCGAGAACAAAGTACTCGCTTTGTGCTTCGCCGGTATTTAAAAATTTGCTCTCCGGAACAACAGTGTTTCCTCCTTTGTTTGTAATGGATAGACTTCTTTCAAGATTTGCCATCTCAATTCTTTGGTCAACAGACCGTAGTCTTGTAAACTGTTCTCTATTTTTCTTTGATCTGTAAAATATAAATGTAATAATTGTGATAAAACAAAAATGTTGACTTTTAACAGTATACCAATGGTTAAGAACAATAAGCCCATTTAATGCCTTGAAACTTACTTAAACCCTTACTATCGGCATAATTTATGACGGACCATTTATTTCAATTTTCAAAAATTTACGGCTAAATTATTTTTTCATTTCTCGTGTTACCAAATTTGTGTAAACTAAATATTTTAAATAATTAATATCACTAGATAAAGGCAATGCATACATAAATATCCAATAATATATATATATATATATTGATATAATAAAAAGACGATATTTTCTCATTTGTTTTTGTTTCAAGCTAGCGTATACGTGTGACCGTCCTTTAAAAAAAAGTAAAAAGATGGAAAACAATGAATTATGCATAATAATAATACTAGTTGTTTCACGGATCTCCTTAATTTCTTCCTCTCTCTTTTATCACAAGAATTCTTAAAATTTTCATTGATATCTTTCTTACATAGTTTTACACACATGCCTTTCTTGAAATATCATTAAAAGTGAATTATTTTACTATTGCATGTTGTACTTTTCGACAATCGTTCTTGTTGGTCCTCGCGATCTTGTATTTATTGGTCTTCCCTCTGACTCTATCATTTAGCAAAGTTTTCAAACTTATATAATACGGCTTTGAAACTTAAAACAAGCATGACCCGACCTTAACAGATTTGACTCGGACTTACCACCGGGTCATGATGAGTGACCCGACGTTATATTCTCGTTTGCTGGAAACAAAGATCAATTGTTTCCCTCATGAAATTATTAGGTGATGTGGTTGCAATGACACAAATATCCGTTAAAAAACTTAAGACGAAGATGTTATCAACTATGGATAAATGTACTCCCTTCAACAATGATAAAAAATCTCTAGCAAGCTATATCATACCCCGACATTACAAAATATACAACAATTCAATGAGAACATATGAAATGATATACCCTAATAGATTTTTGGTCTGATGACTTTGGTGAGAACCTTGATCTTTAACTTCTTCTATTTGCTTCTTGTGAACTCTCTCCATATCTGTCGAGGATTCAATTTTATATTCATCAATTTCATAGTAAACATTCTCGTCACCCTCTGCACCACTGAACCTTGTAATTACTGGTAGTTTCCGATTGCTCAAGTCTTTATCATATTTCGTCACGAAGGGATCGAGAACAAAGGCATCGCTTTGTGCCTCGTCAGTATTTAAAGATTTGTTCGTAGAAAGAAAATTGTTTTGTTCCTTGTTTGTACTGGATGGACTACTTTCAAGATGTGCCATCTCAAATCTTTGGTCGACTGACTGTAGTCTTGTCATTTGCTTTCTCTTCTTTTTCTTTGATCTGCAAAATATGTATGTAATAATTGGGAATAAGAGAAAAGGTTAAACATATACTTACTACTTAAATGCTGACCTGTATCTAACTACGCGAGCACACGATTATTAGTGAAAGAATAGAGATTTAATGCCGTGAAACCTTGTCTAAATCTCAACGTCGGCATAAATTATAACAGAAAATTTATTGCGAAAATACAGAACTCCATGCTAATTCAAAAAAGAGGAAAAATTGCAAAACCAAACAAAATCAAACGTTCGGCTATATAAATCAACAGATCAAATGGAACAAAACTGTTGTATCCTTTATCTAGTACATGAATTTTCAGAAAAAAAACTAGGGTGTCAAACCTGATTTTATAGCAAGATAAACCTACGACTAGTACTACAACTATTTTTATAAGCTGTTATATATCCAAACTGACATAATTTGTTAAGGTGACAATAATTGGGATCCAGTAGCAAAACTTTGCTAGCATACATCACAGACAAACAAATACTACTGTCTTAAAAGTACAAACAAAATACAAACAAAGGAATCGGAGCCAAAACTGTGTATACATATATCATAGAAATACAATACAACTAACTAAAAAAATCAATATTTCAGAAAAGGACGCCAACAAGGTACATATTAAGTAAAATTTAAATACAAAGGTATACAAAATGAAAAAAACCTCATGCGTCGAAATCGTATCTCTAGACCAACCTGCACCAAGAACGCCCAAACTCAAAAACTCAAAAGCTGAAAGCACGGATACCGAGCCGTGTCAAGTGACCAAATGGAACATAATAGTGAAAAGACAAATAAAGGGACCAATGAAAAATAAAAAGAATAATACACAACATAAACACCCAAAATCAATGACCCTAGACCACCCTGTATTATTCATAAAGTAGACATTGAAGACCTTATCTATAAGTTTTTGAGAAAAAGGATGAGACGTTCATTAATAAATCACTGACTCAATAAGATTTTGCTTATACACCGATGACGTTTTACAAAGGCTGAGTAGCAATACTGATCTCTTGAATATTCAAAGTGTTGAGAAATGTATACTCCATACGCAGAGGAAATCAGATAATTTCAGATAAGGTAAGAAATTTTATAATTTTTAAATTGAAATCGTCTCGTCTGTCACCATTACAAAAACAATTCAATTTTGATATTCAGGTCTTGGTTAGAAAATACATAAAATAACACCATTACAAACTCAATCCAAATTTTATACTCTTGTAGGTGTCTATAGATGAAAGAAATCTATTATTTTTCTTTTAATTTACCTGTGGTAATATAAAAGTCACAAAAATACGTCACTTTTTGTGGCGTTGATACATTCGTGTGACGCGCAGTTTATACTTCGCCTGTGGTGTCTCGGTGTACTGTCGTTAATTCATGGGAGATGTCTGTTGTGATGTACTATTATATTATTTATTTATGTATTTCTCTGTCCAGAGTGATCTTGCGTTTATATGTACTGTATTCCTGTCACGTAATGTTATCCTTTTTAACATTGACATATATGCGGGAGGTTTGGCTAGCCATAAAATCAAACAAATGTCCTGAACCAAGTCAGGAATATGGCAGTTGTTATCAAGTAGTCCGTTTCTATGTATTTTGGAGTTTGTTTTTGTTGCAGTTCAGTGTTTTTGTTGTTCCGTTGTTTTCCTCTTATAGTTGATGTGTTCCCTCAGTTTTAGTTTGTAACCTGGATTTGTTTTCGCTTAATCGATTTATGACTATTGAACAGCGGTATACTTTTGATGCTTTTATTTGTCGGAGATTCAGATACTGAGATGATCGCTGTAGTCAAATTTGAGGAAAAGGTGTAAAAATGAGTCGCAAATGACATGTATATCAATTAATGGTTTCTTTCTTATTGGGTTACGTGGATTCTGTGGGTTATTCTTCAAAATATATCGTATTCATTTTTTATAATTATCAGATAATTTATGAAGATTAATCATACTAGATAAAATCGGCAAATACACAAGTATTCAATAAAATGAACCTTTTAAAAATTAGTTCGCTGCGCTAAAAACTCAAATTGTGACTCACAACTAATACTTAACAATATCAACATGCCTAAAGTTTAATAATCGGTATTCATTGTTTGTAATTAATTAATTAACAGATAATCAATTGTGACCCGGTAGAATATCTGTTATCAAATTATATCAATTATCAAAAATAAAAACTCGTGCAGTCTCACTTTGAGAGTCAAATAGTACAACCTTATAAAGAAGAAACGGAAAATACCAATAGACAATTCAAAAGTGTATTGAATGCCAACAAAAAGACAAAAATCGACATAGAGACAAACAAAATAGTCTGCAAAACACTACAAAAAAACACTGATTTTTCTATTGAATTTTTGAATTTTTGGTAAAACAAACGACAATAAATTTACCTTTGTCTGCATACGAAAATGATGACCAGGATAATTAGTAATAATATGATTGTGCCTGTTATACCTACTGAGATACCAACAATTGCTCCAAGTTTGAATATTTCTGAAAGAGAAAACATCATTCACAAATTACATGCATGTTTATATATATGTAATGTAATTTTAAAGAAAAAAAAAGTTTTTATACGTATGATACAAATTTAAAAAAATGTAAATCAAAGAATAAAAATGACTCGAACGACATGGTAGAACAATTAGTACCTAAAAGATCATTATTATCAAACGCTGAGAAACAGATTCATAAGTTTTTTACATGCGCATTGATATGTATATTTTACCATGAAGCAAAACCAATGATATTGGACTATCCGAGGTTATCATGCACCAAATAGTTAACCTATTGACATAACTTGATTTATTATGCAAATTTAACCTAAAAAAAAAGCGATTCAGACGCGAGTTACATAAATAAAGGCAACAGTAGTATACCAGTGTTTAAAAGTCATAAATCGATTGAGAGAAAACAAATCCGGTTTACAAACTAAAACCGAGGGAAAGTAAATTAGAGTTATTTTCATTTGGATGAATTCTCTGATGATTGGTTAAATTTTGCAACAAACTGTTCATGCATATCTGTATTTCCCGTTTATTGCTTTGGGTATTACAAGTGGAGTTTAATCAAGAAAAATGTAAAAAAAAAAGCAACGAGGAAAACAGAACGATGTACTTTCGTTTTATAACAATCGCTCATATCCGAATGATCGGAAAAAGCAAGTATTGTAATAAAAAATACATCTTTGAAGGTATTAGTGTTAAATGGTTATAATTTTGGGGATTTATTTTATTGGTTTTTCTCTGTCTGTTTGTTTTACTTGATGATACTTCTGTTCGGTTTGTGATTAATGATACATCATGGTAGTTCTTTTAAATATAGTCTTTTTCTCTCTTTGTATAGCAAATTTTACCTTTACTGTAAAAAACAAAGTTTGTGTCTTACCGCCATAAAGACCAAACGGTCTAACATGTGATAGATATATAAACAGTACCTACCCTAATGATTTTCTAAAAAAACGAAAGATATTTATCCCTCTGACGTTCTTAACCCCGATTAAGAAATTTTAAATGGTAATCGTTGTAGTAAATTTCTGACGGCTTTTTTCTTTTCAATTAATAATTTTCTTTCCTTAATGAAGATATACTATCGGTCCCATGTTAGGAATTTTACATCTTTCAGTTTATTTTTTTTTTTAAATTAGTAGAAAAAAAAATAATTAATTTATATGAAAATATAGGTATTTATTTTAGTTTCATGATATCACTTTAATGTTTCGGCTATTCCGTTGTTTTCCTCTTATAGTTGAAGTGTTTCCCTCGGTTTTAGTATGTAACCCGGATATATTTTCTCTCAATCAATTTATGACTATTGAACAGCGGTATACTACTGTTGCCTTTATTTACAGGAATCAAATGTAAAAAATGGTATTTCACTTCTAGTGAGTAGTGGCAAAAGTATGTTTAAAGGAACAAGCAAAATAAGAACTCTTTTTCCAATTCTTTAGTTTTTAAATACACCTTTTGATACAGGATATATATAAGTATACTTTTGTTTTGAAATCGTCGCAGCTGGTATTTTTAAGTTTAATCAGCGAGAACCGGCAATACACAAGATTGTGTTGGTTCTTGTTTGTCTGTTCATGATGATACTCTTTGATATCGACTCTGAAGTGCCTCCGCAAAAATAAGAGTGTAAGAAAGGACGATATTTATACGGGCATATCAAGTCCTTTGATCTTGCTTAAATAACTTTTGAAAACTATGATAACCTACTGATTTGAAATTACATTCATAAATGCTATTTCTTTTGTAAGTGTTGTGTCTATCATAATATCCATAAATTATTTTGATTGCATTTTACTTTTTCACTCTAGGTTCTATGGAAATGGAAGAAAATCCAGAAAACGGGATTTTTTCATTCCGTCATATGTTTATCTACATCATGTACATGTCTGAAATCAAACACATCCTCAATGTTTGTCTTTTTTTTGTAGATTAGTGATTTTTCTCATGCACGTAACTATGTGGTAACAACAGCAAATCTTTTGCAGCAGGCAAAACTTATCTTGCTTCTGTGCGATTTAAAGCTTGGAATATGGTACAGAGACTTTTCAATCTTTAAAAACCATATAGCCTTTAACATTTTTTCTCTGTCATTGATTTATTGTGTTGTTGGGTTGCTTTTTCATTGGCGTTTTCATTTTAAGTATTTTCTCTGTTATAGATAAGTATTCACTCTTTATATTACGTTTTTTATTATATTCTCTGTCTTCTTTTCTTTTTTTCCTTTTTCGATTTTTGTTTCCGTTAATATCTTTGTTTTCATCGTTGTTATAACTGTCTGTGGTATCATTGTAATTTCTTGCGTCTAAAATAAAGAGTCTTCATTGTTTAAATTATTATTTTAAACAAACATATAGATTTCAATAATTTGTGAAAATTTAACATAATATTTTCATAAAAAACAATAAAAACAGCAATTTACCTTCAGTAGGATAGCTCAATGCCAATATAATTGAAATCCAAGGATGAATAAGAATCGAAACCGTTGAAGAGCGAAATGACCAAAAAACTTTATGATTAATGTAGGGATGTATTGTGGAAGTAGGATATCACTTGCTGGAATTTAATAAAAGGGTGTTACACTGCAAGCTCTTAATGGCAATTATAAGTATAAAGGAAAAGCAAAAGAAGAATTTTCCTTCTCATTTTTTGGGTGCTACATAGAGCTAATGATACAATTTACATAAGTTCATTTTTGTTGTGAAATCATCGCAGCTTGTATATTAAGGAACTATTATTGATTAACATTTTTCAAAATGACTTTGCGCAGTACAACATTCTGTTGGTCTCTGTTCATGGAGATGATCTTTAATATCTTCTCAGAAGTACAGCTGCCAAAATTAATGTCTAATGAGGAGCAATTTCTAAAAGGGCAGTAACTCATGATCTTGCTTTCACTAGCTGTGAAAATAGTTTGATACTATATCAATTAGAATCATTTTACATTTTCTAGGCTTTTTGTCGTCTTTAATATCCAAAGATGTTTCTAGTAATTTCTAATATATATACTATAATCACTGTTACTTTTGTTTTATTATTGTGAATCTCATGTGACGTTCATCTGCAATTCACCACAAACGAGCTTATACCTGAAACTCACGTGAACTAATTTCACATGAGTTTCACATGATTCTCATCTGGAACTCCGATTAAAACATGAAAAACGCATTTCATAAAGTTCAATTGAAATTCACATGAAAAATTACACATCTATTTCATGTTAATTTCAATTCATGCAAAATTCAAGTGGAAATGTTTACGTGATTTTCATGAATAAGCTAGTTTGATGTGAATTTCACGTGAGATTTGCCTGTGTATAGCACGGAGACTTGGTAAAAGCTTAGTAAAGTTTTCTAGCATGGATATATTGTGGTTTTGGATTGATGTTTCATTGACGTTTACCTTTTGTAAGTACATACTGTGGATTAATTTTTTATTCGTAGGGCACTCATTGTCGTTTATTTCGTTGGGAATGGTTAACAGCGTATTTAAATGATTAACCAAATGCAAATTCACTATAGGCATTATGCAGAATTAACACCAAGAAATTTAGTATTCACGAAGATATACGATTTCCCCAATCAACGAAAATTGGAACCAACGAAAACACTGTACTCAATTTCTTCATCATACGTTCTATTTTGGTTTTTTCGTCTTGTTCGCTTTCAATAACTCCTCCATTTTCTTTTCCATTCATATTTTCGTTTTCATCGTCTGAATCACTGGATGTAGCATCATCGTGCTTTTTTGAATCTACAAGAGAAAATACAGATTCACCACATATTCCTGAAAAGCTGCGGTTGTTGTATAAATGTTGTAATCAATGGACCATTCATTCAAACAACAGAATCATAAAACCAGAATTCAAAACCATTAAAATAAAGCGTATTCCTTTTTTGAAATTATATTGCTGTAGTCCACTGCAAAAGCCGGTGAAACAAGATTCAAGATGGATTGTAAGTCAAAATACTCTTGTGAAAATCTACAGTATTACACTATGTATGATTTTTGTTACATAATATGCGTAAATAACGTGAATTATTTACAATGTCGTTGTTAAATTACATTTTGCATTTTTCAAAAAATACAATGAATTCAATTTGAATAAAAGGGGAAGTTGCAAAATGTATGCTTCTGATTTTTATTTTGAAGGACAAATGAAATTGATTCCTGTCCTCTTATCGTAATATCGTTCTCTTTTTGAAATATGTAACAAACAATTTTCAAAAGATATATCCTCCGAATTTGAGTAACAGATATTATACAATTATAGCCTTGGTATGAGGTCGATACAAGGATATATTGACCTGAAAGAAGTATATCGACTGAGGACGAAGTCCGAGGTCGATATACTTCTTTGGGTCGATATATCCTGTATTGACCTCATACATAGGCTATAATTGTTATATTATTAATTTCCGACCATATTTGTATGAAAATCGTCGTTTGATTTTGTTGGAAATTTATAGATATCATATTGTCTCCTAGACAATAACAACATCTTAGTTGTTATTTCATTTATTTTTTATGTTTGTTTTTTAACATTCTTTGTATTTGAAGATTTTTTTTCTTCAAATAATGGATCAAATATAGTTTTAATAAAACTTTTAACAATATCATGAAATTCATTACATGACGTCACAAAGTATATCGGTTTTTAGATATTCTAAAAGTAACCGTGCAATATGCTTTTTGCTATGCAATATGCTTTTTGCTATCTGCCGTTTTCTATCTACCTTCGAAAATATAGTTTAACATGTGACTATCCCTGAACAAATCAAATTAGTTAAAATATACGAATTAATAGCATACCTTAATATAAAAATATAAGAGGTTATGTATTCTGTACTGTTATCCTGATTAAAACCAGAATCTCTTCTTTTATAGCACAGAACTCTTATCTACATAAGTAGATTATCTTATCTTCAATCAAACAGCTACTCAAATATGGAGATGTTATATTATTGGCAATGAGACAACTATCCACCAACGTTCAAGTGAAGTGGATTTTATCAATTATAGGCAACCATACGGTCTTCAACAATGAGAACAAACCCACACCGTATAGTCGGCTATAAAAGGCCTCAACATGAAAATTATGAAACAATTTAATTGGATAAACTAATGGACTATTTTACAAAAAAACAATTTGAGAACACAATATTTGACAGACATGAACCAACGGCAAGCAATGTACTACACGGTCCTGACTTGGAACAGGTACATACAGAATGTGGCGGGGTCAAATTAGTTAGCTGGCGTCAAACCCCCCCCCCCCCCTTTACCTGGCATAGTGGTGAAACATGTATGCTACCGCACTGCCATCAACTATGAGTAAAACTTAGAGGCCACGGGATTACAAAGTGTCAAACAATTCCAAAGAGAAAACTAAGGAATTTTTATTTTAAATTTTGACCTAATCAAATAAAATTAAATACAACTATACCAGACAACAAAAGCCACTACACTGAAGGCTCCTGACTTGGGACAAGTAAGTAAAGAAGGGGTGAAATATGGTTGTGAGCACCTTTTAATCACCCCTATCACTTACCTTGACAGTTTTGTAACAGCACAATACTAGACAAACGTGTATAAACCAGTTGAAAAAGTCTTGACTCATTGTATCGGTAATCAGCACCAAAACAAAGAGAAAAGACACTTAGAACTGACCAACAAGTGTTCGTAGTTGCTGAAATCTAGTTCAAAGTACAATTTCAACTAATAGATAGTAAAGTTTTTTCCCAGACTTTAAAGTAAGTCAGTACAAGTTCGAAACTCTTTTTGAAAGTATTATATGATCCCACATATTCCTACTCTCTCTAAATATAATGTGGTTCATAAGTGTTTCTCGTTTCTCGTTTTTTATATAGGCCCTTTATAGCTTGTTGTTCGGTGTGAGCCAAGGCTCTGTATTGAAGGCCGTACTTTGATCTATAATGGTTTACTTTTACAAATTGTGACTTGGATGGAGAGTTGTCTCATTGGCACTCATACCACATCTTCTTATATCTATGTAATATTTTTATGACCCCTCGTTTTATTATTGCTTCTTTTTCCATCATTATTATTTTTATTCCTTGTGGTACTTAGTCAACTTTTTACCTATATCATTTGCACTCCGCTTATGCCGATTCTGTAATTTTTCTGCAATAGAAATAGAAAACTGTTTAAATATAGAAAAAAGTGAAAATGTACAGAAAACGTAACGGTTTTTTTCTCTACTAGCTCTTAGGATAAATAAGAGCATATTGTTTTCTATTCATTGGCGTGGGAATGGATTAAAAAGTTAGGGGTAAACTTCTGAAAAATGACAAACAAATAGAAAGTGGAGGTGAAATGGGGTTTGGGGGAGGGGGGCAGATCTCCCAGGTAAGATTATATTATTAGTCATTTACTTGACTATTCGTATACATTGACAATCTGTAATCAATACTGATAAGCTTGCCATATTGACATTAGTGAATCATGTTTCTACAATACATTTTATATCTAAAGCAAAGCGTGGAAAACTAAAATAAAACATAACCAAACAATTAGAATAAAACAAAATTGTCTATGGCCAAGAATAGTCATGGTACAATGGCTACTAGCAGAAACGAAGATACAATGTTTATTTACTGAATGTAACATTTAACATTTGTCAAAAAAGTTGAAACGAAGCATTACAGACTTTTAGAAGTACAACTGAAACAGTTGTGTTCATAAATCCATATCCATATCGAGGATGGAACATTTGGTAACAAATTTAACTATATGTGCGCACATTGAAATATGATGTGAAGATTGGTTCGTTGTTTACTTACCGATAAAAACAGACAATAAATATCTGCAGTCTTTTTTCGTACAGCTGTTGTTTCTATTGCATTTTGTACATGGAAGCTTTGACTGCTCCACCAAACATTCCTTAGTTAAATTGTCATGCATGGCTGTATATTACGAATTCATATGAAATAATAAATTGATCGATATAACTCATGCAATTAAATAGTTGATATTTTTGGCTATACGAGATGTTGTTGTCCATTTGTTTGGTGTGTTTGGGCTTTTGATTTTTCCATTTGCTTTGGGCTTTTCGTTTTGGAGTTTTCCTCGGAGTTCATTTTTTTGTTGTTTTACTTTTTTATAACCTTACTCAATAACGTTTTACTTCAAATGTTTTTAACACTTGCACATGAATAATTAGCAGCAAAAACTAACAGCCAACACGTCGGTTTTCGACATTTTTTTCCAAAGTATATGTGTACCATTAGTTTAAGAGGGACTTTTACCAGTTGGCACTATAATTGTCAGGCAAAGAATTGAGTGTTAAAACACTTTGTAAATTGTGTGCGTCCGAAGAGCTTTTCGGGAATAGAATTAAAAATATAAAACAAACATATAATAATTAAATCCATCAGAGCTAAGCTTTGCCTTAGATAGCTGAACCAACAATTTCTAAATAATTTTACAACTTATCAACGGAGAAAAAATTCAACAAACGTATTTTTCAAATCATGTGAGTAACTTATCACTAATCACTGTTAGATAATGAAATAACGCTTTGTATATTTTATGCGTCATATGCGCTTTTTATTTTAGTTTATCTGCATCAGAACGCTCATAGTAAAAAAAAATCAAATCGTGTATAATTATTGATAAAAAGATGGAAAACGAAATAAACGATCCTAAATTCATATTAAGTCTATCTTGATAATCTTTTGTATGCTTTTGTGTGTCTTTGTAATGCGGGATTTTTTTTCTAGGAACTGTCGGTTTTTGGTGATTTGTGTTGTCTGTTGTAATTCCTGTTTTACTTGTGAAATATGATACCCGTATACATGTATAAGTCATAGTCCAAATGTGATACAGCATAAGTCGTGTCTAGGCTAAACATTTGTAATTCTATGTGACTTTTAATCCAGAGCAGTAACAGAAATTCTTTCTTCGTCCAAAAATTTATCCTTTTCAAAACATAGACAAAGATGACAGGGTAAATTTCCCAATTATTCATTTGCACATGGCCATTTTCTAAATATCCTTCAATCTCTACTAAAATTCACAGCATCACAGTTTCATGTGTGTTCTCTTGACTTTTAAATTTTGGTTTATTTTATGAATTTTACCAATATTCTGACATATTGCCGAACATGTGTTCAAAAGTGGGAAAACCCGTGACAAGGAAACAATAGAAAAGTGTCACTCCTTGTGAAAGAGGTGACAAAATCAAAATAATATAGTTTTTAATAACATAGTCCTTTTTAAGTTGCAGTGTCCCTTATATACTTATTCTCTAAAAATAGCATTTCGAGCGCACCGGTCTGCTAATTGTCATGATCACTTACAATATACACATATTGTCTTTGCGTCAATGTAATATTACAAAGTAATGTCTTTTTAGAAAAAAACATATTAAAGGAAAAAAAATTAAAAAATAGATTATCCGTAAAAAGATTTTCACTGTTTTGTTCAATTCTAAGAATAAGTCGTTTCAAATTTTGTTCATATATGTTCAGTCTTTTTGATTTATTTGCATTAAATGTTTACATCAGAATAACTGGCATGTTCTAGTGAAGAATACAGCCAGTAAATCAATTAATTGAAAATGATACTCGAGGAATATATTCGCAAATCAACGTTTTAAACGAATTTGTATTATTACTTTTTAGCAGATTGTTTTCTTGCGAAGAAAGACATGCTAAACCATTAAAAATATATATCGGAAGTTTGTCCGATAGTATCACCATTCTAGTAGCCAGAACTTCGATGATTTGCTTTTCCAAAATATTTGAAATTATTTAAAATTAAGGAATATATCTCCCTCATGCAAACCTCTGATTCCTGTGGCTATTCTCGTTGTCCTTTTTCTTAGCACTTCATTTTTAAATAAGTTTTGGATTTTCAAATATTTTGGCCTCGAGCATCACTGAAGAGACATTCATGGACTTAATGCACATCAGGTGTAGAAAAATTGGTACCATTAATGTTGTTTTATTATGAGTAAAAGGAGATGCATGGAAACATCTGACAGCAAACCTTCGATTTCTAGCGTCTTTCAGATTCAAATAAAATGGAGTTCATTTTGGACAGGGGTGATCTTCGGTAAAAATTGTTTATAAGACATGTAAAATTTGCAACATTGTTTCAAAATTTTCTTCAAAATAATTACAACGACGGTTCCAATGTTACTGCACCAGATTCACATTTCTACCATTAATGTTATTTCAGTGCTGATCGAGACCAAATCATTTTCAAATCCAAACCTTAACACAAATATTGAAGAACAAACTTAACAAAAAAGGACATAAAAAAGGCAACAGTAGCATAAATCGATTAAGCGAAAACAAATCCGGGTCACAAACCAAAACCGAAAGAAAGACATCAACTATAAGAGGAAAACAACGGAACAACAGAAATACTGAACTGCTACAAAAACAAACACCGACAGACATAGAAACGGACTATTTGATACCAACTGCCATATTCTTGACTTGTTACAGGACATTTTAAGAAAAAATTGATATAAAGTATATAATATTTCTAGCTTGTTATTTGAACCTCCGTTTGTTGTTTTCATATAACGAAAACTTAAATGAATATGTTGGTTGTCATCTATTTTTAGATAGAGAAAAACGTTGTTCTATTTTTACTTTTTCAGTGGATTAATTTTCCTTACTTTTTAATCTTTTAATGAAGCACAGAATGTTAAATTCATAATTTTCTTAAACGAAAGTTTGTTGAAACACTTATCAGACCCAGCAATATATCACCCTTTGAAATCGTGTTGTTTTATTTTACTTTTATTCATGTTATTTGTAAAGTATTTAATGAACGTAGTTGTATTGATTAATATTTATCAGTAATATGCTTACCGCTATGAATCACCATCTTTATAATTTCCATGCAGCTTTTTTCGTTATGGCTGTTTCTGAAAATGCATGAAAACAACCCGTCGACGCCATTATATCCTTTGCAATGCCAATTTACTGTGTTCACTACTATACCTACTTTTGAATGATAATTCGAAATTATTCCTGGAAGTCAAAATATAAATATAAGACTTTAAACTATTCATGAACAACTTTTTTCTAGGATTTCATATCTTCTTAATTCTTTCATTCAGGTAATTCCTAACTTGTTATTCAAATTTATAGAACGCAGTTTTACTTATTTTAGTGTTAATCAATTTATAAACAAAACAAAACAAAATATATAAAATTTGGGTTTATTTGATTAAGCTAAGTATTTGGTACAAAACAGAATTGGTAGTGACATGTAAATTTAAGGAATTGTAGTAGATATTTATTTCAGGACAACTTGGTAGAAAATATTCATACAAATTGCTTCAAAATTCGCAAAATTCTTTTACTTAACATTTTACCTCTCTTCTGTTATCTTTAATTGCTTTTGAAAGGTTGTAGTATTTTGTGTTTTCTGTGTAAATCATTTTCCGGTTGCCATAAAGGTACTGGACAATTTCGGTTTGCACGTTTAAAACATGAAAATTTTTTATAATCCATTTACTCACCTTTTCCATGAATTCCAATTAATACGTGGAAAATAACACCACAAGAAAGAATGTTCATATTCCAGAGGATAGACCTAAGAGATAAATAAGAACGATGGTACATATATCATATTTAAAAATGCAAATGAAATTTGTACCGTGTGATTTCCGAAAGTTGAAAAAAAACTTGATTAATAGGAAAGCGTAGGAAGTAAAACAATCATGAAGTACTTCGTCTAATGCGGAGGAAAACGCTCATGTAAGTAGTAAGAGTTAAACGGAAAAATACCCTACTTACAGCAATTATATTCTACTTCTTAGGACACTTGTAATTGTTTGAACTTTGGCCACTTTTTTCAAATTAAACCTAAATGTATAGATTATTTTTGTCTTTAATGTGTCGTTCGGTTTCTGTTTAATTGACGTCTAAATCCATGAATCTATATTCTTGTATATTATTTAGTCTTTTGAAGTAATCTCATTATGTTATTCAGAATTATATGTGATTATATACCGTGATTCTATTCCAATCATTTTGATAAAACTATGTTTTAATTTTTACAGCCTTTTTAGATGCAATGAATAAGTTTCTTTTTTATTATCGGAAAATGAGTTGTGTATTTTTCATATTAATCTTCACATGTTTCAACTTACAACTCTAAAATATGTTAATAAATAGTGTATTTTACATCTGGTTAATTGATATGAGAAAAATACTCCCGTTTTAAATAATTTAGAGGCAAGCCGTCATTTACATATCATTGTGTAAAAAGGTCTTTTTGATTCATTAATATGTTGCATCCTACATGTCCATCTGACTATGGATAAAAGTGCGTATCACAAAGTTTCCTTTTCTCCCCTTCTTAAAGTCATGATTTGAAAGTCACGTCATTGGAGGGGTGTTATATTTCGTGTGAATTATACGATTCAATTTTGCTTATTCAGATTAAGTCTATGGTGGTCTTTGGTTTATCCAAACCGTCAAATTTGGAAAATTATTCAAAACCAGGAATTTATCTCCCTCTTGCAAAGCTCTGATTCCTTGTTCGGATTTAGCTTTACTTTATGTCTATTTTTATTTGATTTGCTCTTCAAAGATTGTATAAGTTTGTTTTTGGTTTTCAAATATATTGGCCACGAGCAATACTGAAGAGACATTAATTGTCGAAATGCGCCACTGGTATAATTAAATTAGAACCGTTTATGGTATTAAAATTGAAACTGGTCTGTTTGTTATCTCTTTGCTTATATCTTAATTCCTACATTTCGACTCAAATATTCAATATTTGAATATATAATATATATTGGCCACGAGCAATACTGAAGAGACATTAATTGTCGAAATGCGCATCTGGTATAATTAAATTAGAACCGTTTATGGTATTAAAATTGAAACTGGTCTGTTTGTTATCTCTTTGCTTATATCTTAATTCCTACATTTAGACTAAAATATTCAATATAAAAGTGCCAACCATTTATTTTTAAAAACTTCCGTATGAAATACAAAATTATTAACCATTTGCATTTATAAGTTCAGTAGGAAATACAAAATTGCTTACCATTAATGTAAAAGTTCCTTACAAAATACTAAACATGTTATCATCAGCCTTCATAGTTTTTTTGACAATTACACTAAAAGCTTCATGGCTATTAAAAACAAACAACAACAAAAACATTTGGAATAATTCCAAATGATAGGAACAAACTTAAAATGGTAATGTTTTTATACTTCCTCATTGCTTTATATGGTCGTTAAAAAAATGACAAGTAGAAGTAACTATTCCTATGTGTTTCGATCATATTTCATAACAGTTTATCGGTGTCATATTGTAATTTCTCCAACAGCAAATGGATGTACTGAACTGTGCATGAAGATGAAAGCATTCAATCTTAATTTGCAATATACTTAGAATAAAGACATACCGAAATTATGAAAAAAGAATCAACTATAATGATTTGAAAAAATGAACAGTTAGAATAGAAATAATGTATAGCAAATTTCAAGTAGGACATATATCGATTAAAATAACCCGTATGATACAAATCGCAGTGACGCTTATTTTCTGAAAAAATTGAGGTATGGCAGATACACGAAGTAGTTTCGATATCGACGACATCGACGATATTTTATCGATATCAATATGCATATTTTACTATATACACAAAATCAGCCGTCGATATCGATTCATTGTTTTCAGTCAAATGCTATACCTGGCACGTTTCTTTTGAAAATCTGTTTAACTTGTCGATATCGAATAATTATGTTCCAAATGTCTATCTGCTTCAGTTATCTATATAGTCAACTTAGTTTCTCTTGGTTCGTCTGTTTCAGATGTCGATATTGACAAGATGAGGACAGCGATTCGATATCGACTTTTTATGTACTAAATGTCTACCTGCTACAGTTATCTATAGGGACAATAGAGTTTCTTCTGGTTCGTCTGAATAAGATGTCGATATTGACAATATCATCGATATCCAGTCGATATCGACAAATTATGTTCCAACAGTTGTTATCTATTTAGATAATTTAGTTCCTTCTGGTTCGCATATTTCAGATGTCAATATCAACGATATCAGCGACATCTAGTCAATATCGACAAATTATGTTCCAAATGTCTATCTGCTACAGTTATCAATTGTAATAATATAAGCAACACGACGGGTGCCACATGTGGAGCAGGATCTGCTTACCCTTCCGGAGCACCTGAGATCACCCCCAGTTTTGGGTGGGGTTCGTGTTGCTTAGTCTATTATTTATCTGTTTGTCTTTTTATTTTTTGGCCATGGCGTTGTGAGTTTGTTTTCGATCTATGAGTTTGACTGTCCCTCTGGTATCTTTCGTCCCTCTTTTATCTTTATAGACCATTTAGTTTCTCTTGGTTCTTCGTTTTTTTATGTCGATATTGACAGTTTTAACACTATCATTTCCATATCAACATTTTACAATGTTCTTTCTAATTTGTTTCTCTATCAATTTCATTTAGTTAGTTTACGTACCTCAATTAATGAGACAACAAACCACCAGACACAACAGGAAGACAATGTAAACAACAAAAATAGGTCACCGTGCTGTGCTGTCTTCGACAAATATGACCACTAAATGTCAATTACTTCAAATGGTAAAAAAAAACCATTCTGATTTATGTAAACATGATAAACGAAAATTAAATATGGCAGATAACAACCAAAGACAACCACTGAATCAAAGAGGTACAGAGAAGGATCAGTCTCATTGAGAATTTGTATTTTTTAAACATGTTGACGAGTGCTAAGCTAGTTCACTTAAATCTGGGACGGTGGTGTTTCCTCAAGTCATAAATACAAAAAAAAAAAAAATCAGTTGGAAAAGGATTGATAAATAAGATCAGCACAAAGAACATCAAAAATCAAAATAAAAGAGTGCCGATATTATAGTACTCGAAGCCATTGAAATAAAAGAGGGACGAAAGATAAATAAATTAATTGAAATTTAATCCAATCCTGTTTTTCCCGCTTGAAAAATGCAATAAACTTAGACTTTAGATTGTTGGTCTTGTTAGTTTTGTATCTGTTTAACCTAGTTATCCGGTAATGTACCATGTCAACGTTATACAACGATATAAATAAAATTGTTTAAGGATACAGTTATTCGGTTTTTTTCCTTTCACAAAACAGTAATTTGGAGAGCTGACCACTTGCCTCCTCAGTTCTTTGGTCCATAGATTGTTGTTCTTTGCTCTTCTTTTTCTTTGATCTGTAAACAAATATGTAATAATTTTGAATATAAAAAAATGTTAAAAATGTTACTTTTAACATTTTGACACTTAATATACTACAAACGCATACAAATGGTTGTGAAAAAAATGCAACCACAATACCGTGAAACTTATTTAAAACCTTACCGTCGGCATAATTTATGACGAAACATTTTTTTTGAATTTTCAAAATTTAACGGTTAACTTTTTTTTAAGTCTCTTATAACCAAATTTATGTGATTAAAATTATTTAAAAAGATTAATATCACTAGATAAAAGCAATACAGACATACATATAAAATAATATTATATTAAAAAGATGATATTTTCTAAACATTTTTTTTTATTTCAATTTAACGTTTATTTGTGGCCGTCATCTTTGAATGGGCAGTACTTTAATGGTTTACAATGAAACATACATAGACAAAAAATAAAAGCAATTGTTTCAATGATCTCCTTTATTTCTTATTAATCTTTTAATTTTTTAAAATCGTAACTCAGTCATTGATATCTTTCACAAAACGCCTTTTTGAAATGTCATTAGAAGTGAATTATTTGATTATTGGTCATAATGTCGTACTTTTCGTCGCTCGTTCTTGTTATTCATCGCTAACTTGAATTTATCGGTCTTCCCTCCGACTCTATTACTCAGCGCAGCTCTCAAAACTATATAATTTGACGTGGAAACGTAAGGGAATTATTTAACATGTTAAGGACGCAAAGCTGAAAGTGTTTGTGGACTTTAGGTATCCCTGGCAAGTAATAATATTTAGAGATTACGAATTTATAAAAACTAGCCTTACATTATACCTCTCATTTGCTTTTTGTTTGTGTTTTGCATCTGAGATATCGAATTGTTTTGAGTATTTTCTGTGTCAATGTTTGTTTCCAGTTGTCATTATATATGTGTTATCAAAATTTCGGTTGTCAAGGAAGTTTAAAACTTGAAAAGTTCGTATGGTTCATCCCCTCACCTATTCCATGAGTTTCAGTTAAAATGTGAAAAAAAAACAACCAAGTAAAGACTGTCCTTATTTCAGAGGTTTGACCTAGAATAATAAGTAATAACCGTTATGATTCATATATCATTTTGTTAAAATGCAAATAGAATTCGTAATATGTGTTTTTCAAACTTCCGTTAAACTTGTTATATAGGAAAGTGTAGGTTTATTAAAAACAATCATGAAGCGATTGTTGTAATGCGGAGCTAACGTTGATGTAAACTGTAATCCTATTGGTAATAGTTTATTTCATTTCCACAACGAGAAAATACAATGCTTCATCAAAACTGCATTTTTTATTAGTGAATTGTCTTTTTTCAGTTCATAAGGATATTTGTTTTAGTTGTCAACACTTAAAACAATACACCCTAAATGTATTATACGACTATTGTCTGTAATATGTAGTTATATTTCTGTCTCGCTGGCTGTATCTATGAGGAATTTATTGACGTATAAAACCACATATTGTACTTATATGATGTAGTCTCTTTAACTAATCTTACTTATTTTATTAATTCGAATTTTATGTGATAATGGTTGATAATCGTGATTATATTTCATTATTTTTGGCAATCCTTTGTTATAATAGTTTTACAGCCTTTTCGTATGTAATGGATACATTTTTTTTCATATTCTCTGAAACTGAGTGTAACAGTCTTTAAAGATTAATTTCTCCAAAACTACTAAATGGATTTTTAAAATCTTGAATTCATTTTAAAGCCGAAATATTACCCTTTCCTAATCCATAATAGAGTTATTTTTAGTAATCAATTTAAACGATATATCTCATTAACAAAATAAATAATTTGGCATGATATATGGAGAGTTTTACAAAATAATGTTGCAACCAAGAAAAGCTAACAAATTACAATGCAAAATTCTTCATAATATTGTATATATTCTAAAGAAAGCTATAAACAATTCCATACGTCCAATGGATTTTGTCACTTTTTTAAGAATAACTTAGAAACACTAGTGTTTCTTTTTTTCGAATTGTACACATAAAGATGATGTATGGTTAGATATTTTTTAAAAGATAAATTCATTTCGCGAAAATAATTGTAGCGAAACAATACAAATATCGGAGGTATCAATTATTTTAGGTGTTTTGAATGAATAATATGAATTGACGGTAATTGTACATACGGTTTTTTTAACAGGTAAATGTTTGATGTGGAAAGAAAGGAACATTTTAAAGTATCAAAAGAAAAAAAAAACGACAAAACAAAAGAATGTGAAATTAATTCTTAAGGAATGTACGGAAATATTTCACAGGTAAGCATAAGTAACTATCATTTTACGAACATAGTTAATTTTTTAGCTAATTGTGCTCCTCTAATTTTATGTTTTTATTAAGATATTCACTTTATGTCTTCAATGTTTAATTTCGTTTTTGCTTTTTAATGACTTATTATTTGGCTTTAAACCATTGTTGATGAATTATTTCAACGCATACCTGATCTTAAGGTGTAATACCACCAAATCATAGTACGTCACATCCGGTTGCATACGAAAAAGGGTCGAAAAAAAAATTTCCCTTGAATTTGACAATTATAGGAAATTAATCCTACATTTCATTGCAGTAAAACAATTCTGGGTCATAAATATATATCTTGGGTGTTTCAGAGCACCAATATTTTTTTTTATTTGTGTTTCTATAGAATATTTACTGAAGCTTGTACACAGGTAAAAAAGAGGTGAAAATTTGATTGGTTAACTTCCAGTGATGGTTATTTTCTTATATGCAATGAAATGATATGTGAAATTTTGTCTTTAGTACTGGACAGGATAAAACTTAACTCATGCCAAATATTTCTTTATTTGAAACAAAGATAAATTATGCACAATCTTTTTCAAATTTAACAAAGACTAAAAGGGGGAAATCAATGGTGGTATACCACCTAATATTGGAAGCTGCACATGCATCTTTGACCTTGTGAGTACTCTCAATTGTTAAAATTTCATGTTTTTTAAGTAAAATATTACAAAAAATGAAATATTCTGAGTGGATATAAGAAGACAGAGCAAGCCATACTCAGTGTTTTTAGGGGACTTTTTCTCCTTATTTCTTATATTCTGCTATAATAGAAAACTTTTTTCTAAGTGATACTTTAATAACTATATAATTATAAGTAAATGAAATTATTTTTGAAGCAGTTACAACAAATTATTCACTAAAAGGGAAGCTTTTTATGTCCCTATCTGGAACGCGGCGTAAATTCAAGTTTTACGTAAGGACTTATTGACACCTCCCTGTTTTCAGCAAACTGTTGGTTAGTTCATTCAGCTTTAATACTTCAATAACTCATTTATTATAACATTTCTATCATAAATGAGTGAAAGTAACCCAAAAACATTTATTTGTTGGCCTAAAAATTTGAAATTTTGCGGAAATGAGAGGTAAACATGGACCAAAAGAGACCTTATAATGAAGACAAAGAGGTCCATTAGTGGTATTTATCATCCTGAATACATCTTTTGTATCATATTCAATGTTTATAGGCAGATGAGATAAATAGTTGATCATTTATTGGACCACACTATATTCCCTCATGATGCGGCTTGATTTTGATTTTTCGAAGAAATTTTGCTCGAATCGCTGTATATGATGTCTTACATTATACTAGATTTTTCTCAAACTATTGAACTGATTATGACAAAACTTGACAGTAATGCTTGAAATAACCAGTATAACAAAGGAAAAAATCACATTTAGTTTATTCAACAAAAAAGTCTTCTTTATGTGTAATACCACCAAATCATAGTACGTCACATCCAGTTGCATCCGAAAAAGGGTCGAAAAAAATATTCCCTTGAATTTGACAGTTGTTGGTAACTAATCCTTCATTTCATTGCAGTAAAAAAAATTCTGGGTCATAAACATATATCATGAATGTTTCAAAGCACCATTATTTTTTATTTGGTGTTTCTATAGAATATTTTGGAAACTTGTGGTTACATGGTTACTAAAGCTTGTACACAGGAAAAAAGGGGTGTAAATTTGATCGGTTAACTTCCATATTATTTCTTTATTTGAAACAAAGATGAATTCTGCACAATTTTTTGAAAAGTGCAATTTTAACAAAGACTAATAGGGAAAATCAACGCTGGTATTACACCTGAATTTATGTGATTATATATACTGTATATACTACTAACTGCACTTACGATTACATATGTCTATATAATATTACTATAAGTACTCACCACTAGCAGCAAATTAATTTCTATAGTCCTGTAGTATAGAGTTAGCACTCTTTCTGCCCTTGTATATTTCCACATAATCCATCTTAAGTTTTAAAATAATCAAGATTCGAAAAAACAATCACCTTTTACCATGATACACGTGCAGGGGCTAGTCATCCATTGAACGGCGTGGTTCTTGAAAATGACATGTTGTGACTTACGCTTGAGTTGTTAAGCGTAGCACGAGGAATTTAAATTGAATACATTGATAATGTATCTATGTCAAATGTGTTTGAAAAAAGTGAAATATTAGAGTATAATTTGACTTGTTATTTTTTAATATTTTGTTATCATTGAAATATGTCGTTTGTTCCTCTGGTTTAAATGCAGAATGTAATAAAGCAATGCTCCTTATGTTTGATTTCCCGGCATTCCAAGGGATATTGTATAACAGAGGAAATTTGAATAAAAGGATTGATCAGTTTAAAAAAAAAGAATATTTTTACGCTCCTGGATTGTCAATCAATTTCAACTCCTAATTTCTACTGTAAATGTTTTGTGTCATATACATATTCATGAACTTTTCCTGTTTAGGAAATTCCTTTACCGAAAGATCTGAGCATTTATGTAGATAAAATAGTCAACGAAAATGATGGCCGATGGACAGTTGTTGGATTTATTGTCGAAGATAGATTGAGGCAAATGGATTTAACTGGACAGGTTAAATCCTTCAAGTTTACCTTGACCGTTAATGTTCTTCCGTCTATCCGTCATATGCCTTTCGTTCGTCCGTCACATTTTCGTTTCCGCACTCTTACTTTAATTTGCCTCAAACAAATTTTATGAAACTCATTCACAATGCTTACAACCAAAACTCACAGAAAAATTTTAGATTGTGGCAATGAGGCATTTACCGTTCTAGAGTAATGCCCCGTTATAACTTGGAAAATCGCATTTGTTTTTTTTTTTTCATTTCCGCGCTTAAAACCTAAGTTTTTCTAATCCGGATTTCATGAAACTCATACACAGTGCTAACAATCAAAACTTGCATACAGAGTTTGAATTTGGGCAGTGAATCACGTACAGTTCTAGAGTTAAGCCCCTTTATGACTTGTAAATTGCTAACTTTTTAGTTTCCGCACTCTGTCTTAAGTTTGTATCGTCCAAATTTTGTGAAACTCCTACACAATCCCCAGAACCACAACACGAAGACAGATTTCGAATTTGTGTTGTGAGTCATTTACCGTTCTAAAGTTATGCTCTTTTTTTAACTTGGAAAATTCCAAAGCTTGAGCGGGTGCATTCGCGTCCTCAGATACATTCTTCTTTGATTTAATCATTGTTATGTGATATGGACTTTTTTGGAATTATTGCTAAATATCTGTAGCAAAATATCACTAGATTTCAGCAATTTTCGGGATTTAATCCTGTGACTGTGTGTTACAAATTCATTGAAAATATCCTTGCACTGTTTAAGGATAAAACTCCTTATCGCCATGATGAAATTCCAATTTTGAGGAGTTTCATAACTAGAATACGGTAATGAATTCTATTTAGCACAACGGACAGACGGATTAGGTACCGGTCGGCACAAACTATATCTGCTTAATAGATTAACCGTTTGAAAACATCATCTCAAATTTCAATATTGGACAAAATGGATTACTTATGTCAAGTTTCATTTTGAGGATTTATCCGGGTTTGCTGTGGTTTCCGGATTCTTGTTTTAGGATAATTGATATAGTATGTAATTCTGATAAGTGATCATTGCTTATTTCCGTAAATTGCAAAAAAATAAGATAATGCATGTTTCATAATTATGTATATAAAATAAGTGATGTTTTATTTTGATGTTTAATGGCAGCTGACCGCTGATTTAACAGAGTTTGAGTCGAAAGAATTTGCGTCTTTTTTTCAATGGGAAGCTCTTGTAGAGAAATCAATAACTCCCCATTTTGTAATTTCTAAAGCATGGCAGTTATTGTACGGTAAGATGTCACTGAGTGGAAGTTGTAGTACGGGCAGGATCCTCCCCTTCTGGAACACATGAGATCACCTCCATTTTCGAGGTTCGTCTGTAGTTTTCTATTTTGTGTTCTGTGTACTGTTGTTTTTCTGTTGCTCTTTTTCATTTTAAGCCAGTGCGTTGTCAGTTAGTTTTTGACTTATGAGTTTGAATACCCCTTTCGTATTTTTCGCCAATCTTAGAAACATCTTAAAAGAAAATTGCATAGGCAGACATATGGAACATTACACAATAAAGGTTGTTTGACTGATAGTACCCTATGCGCTAAGCTTAGCTGCAGTTAAGTATAATCAATTATCATTAATCGTAACTCACGTGGTTCACATGCCAGTGTTCTAAAGCGGCGGTGTCTTAATTCCATTAATTTATATAACATAATGTTAAAAATGATCTGAATAGCAAATACATTTTTAATATACATGTATCGTTACTTTCTGTATTATTCTGATATTTCTGCATTGTGCCTACATGTCATAATTCAGTTATGTACAATATGAAATTAAAGACAGTCTAAACTTTAAACATTAATTGCAATACAGGTAAATGAACTTTAAAACAGATTGTCATAAAAAAATAAACATAAATGTCAATACAGGTTAAATAAGCTTTACCATCGACTACACAAATATGAAAACGTTTCCATTATTTTCAACTATCAATGTTAGAGCATGATTCTTGAACCTGACAAACTGGATTTTAGTATATTGTACTTCGAAACCAAATCTTAACGTAATAATTGAAATTACCTATTATAGATAGTCCTTGATTTAAAGGCGCCTTACTTTTTATACTGGTTAATCCTAAAATCAGAACGTTTCCCGGTGCTTTATGGAAACCTTTACAAGGTGTCGTTGAAATGTCTGAGATTCAAAATCCGAATTCCGGTGAGAAAAAATATGGGATTGAAAAAGAATCAGGCATATGTTACTGGAAAGAAACACTTTTCTATTCAAATTGAAGGTCCTAGTACACAATCTCAGAATTTTAGAAATATAACTATTAGTTTAGTAGTTGAAGGGGTGATGGGGTTGGACATCATGTTGGCAGTGTTTCAAAATGACGTGTTGTCATACTATGTTACTATTGATTTGACAGAGGATGCCGTGAAATTATTAAATACAATAGAAATCAATAAAAAAAAACAGTATCAATAAACATACGAAACTACAAGGAAAATTTTTAAAAAAGTAAGTAAATAAAAACTGACAAAATCAAACGTTCAAACAACGGAAAAATGGAAAACAATATTGTGATATTCCTGATTGGTTCAGGTATTTTCCGAAAAACAAAAAGGGTAGGTTAATTCTGATTTTATAGCTAGCTAAACCTCCCACGTGCATGACAGTGTGACTTTAATTGTAGCTTTTTTATTTTGATAAAACTATTGTTTCATTCCTGATATAACCTTCATTTATATAAGTTGATGAAATAAGAGACAAATTTCACTAGAGGGTCACACTCATTACATCTCCTGTCTATCGTCGTGCTATACCGGGATGTGCTGTTTTACCATTGACAATGGTAAACATTCTCGTCACCCTCTGCAACATTTAACCTTGTAACCTCTGGTAATACCCGGCTGTTTGCGGTATTGCCATGTATTGGAACTGAGGGATCGAGAAGAATATTGTGTCCTCCTATGTTCGAACTATAGGGAAAACTTCCACGATTTCTCATGTCAGTTCTTTGGTTAATAGATTGCAATCTTATCAGTTGTCTTTTGTTCTTTTGATTTGATCTGTAAAAAATATATATGTGATAATTGGGAACCAAAACATGCTTAAATATTTACTGTTAATAGTTTTAAATAGATATAACTACAAATCATACGAATGTTAGTTAAGAAAATGCCTTGAAACCTTATTCGAAATCTTTCCGTCGAAATTTGGTATCAAAATATGAGCTTCTTGACACCATAATAAGCCTATTTGAACTAGTTCGCTGCGCTTACTCGACTAAATGCGTCATATTGTGAATCTGAACAGATATTTCACAATATCGTTTGTCAATTAATTATGAAAAAATAACTCATGATCATTAAGTCTTCTTTTGAAAGCGAGTGTACAAGAGTACGGCACATGGGATTCGACTGTCCTCTAATTAAATAATTCAAAGTTTCTATCGTATTTGAAATAAAGAATACAACAGATACAGTTACGTCTGCCTCATAATGATTCATCTAGAAATTGATAGGGGAGGATTGGTTGAGTACAAAACTTTACCACGAAAGAGAGGTGTTCAGCTTTCCAGTTGTGAACTTTTCATTTCTATGTAGAAACATACAGCGCGTGCTTTTTGATTATATATCTCCCAGTTAATACAATATTTTAGAGCTTGTTTTTCTCATCACGATTTTCTTGAAAGAGGGTTGCTACTTACGAGGAAGCTATTGAACCAAAAGTTTTAAGTTATCAATTTGAAGTCCTCCGATTTCAGCTTACAACTGTAAACTTTTCATTTATATGTAGAAACACTCCGGCAGGGCCTGCTTGTGGATAATATATCTCCCAGTTTATACGATATCCTACAGCTTGAATTTCCAATTATGTTTTCCTTAATAAAGCGATTAAATTGAAGTTCCCCCTTCGAACGTGTTATGGACGCTATCACGAGTTGGTTGACCGTTATGGGATATGTGTTTCACAGATGACGAGGGGCGACGATATTCTTCATTTGTCGCAACCATACTCCTGTCCTTTTTTCGTAGAGAGAGATCTATCTAATAAGAGTTATCACCAAATTTGCACATTAGCAAAAAGTAAAATAACAAAAATGCCGAACTCCTATGAAAATCCAAAACGTAAAGTCCGTAATCAAATGGCAACATCAAAAGTTCAAACACATCAAACGAATGAATAACAACTGTCATATTTCTTATGTAGAAAATGGTGTATTAAAATCTTGTTTTATAGCTAGCTAAACTTCTCACTTTTATGAAAATTATATTGACAACGATGTGTGAATGCAACAAACAGACATAATAGGTAAAAATGTCAAATATAGGGGTACAGCAGTCAACATTGCGTTATAATCTCAATCACTATAAAAACAAACAAATATGTAACAAAGAAACACAAAAAGGCATATAGACAAAGCAAATTAGCAAAAATGAAAGACAAGAATACAAAACTTTACCATAGCACAATAAATCAATGACGGGATATATAAGTACAGAAACACGTCAAATGGATATCACCAAAATAGACTAAACAGTAAACACGCAGGTGCACGCTATAATGCAGGATTTACTTAATCTTTTGGAGTATCCGAGATTTCCTCAGTTTTTGGTGGGGTTCATGTTGCTCAGTCGTTGGTTTTCTGTGTCTTGTTTTATAGACTGTTGTTTGTCTTTTGTTCGTTGTCGTGTTTTACAATGGCATTGTCAGATCGTTTTCTATTGATAATTTGATTTTGTATCTTCCATCTTTCTTTTATAAAACTGATTTTTCACGGGTATTTATAAATTGTCCTGTAACAAACGAAAATAAGTTAACTCTCGTCTGCATATAAAAATAATAACCAGTATGATCAGATATAGTATGAATGTGCTTGTTATTCCAGATGAGATATCAACTATCGCTCCAACTTTCAATAATGATTTAAAAGATTGGCACTAGTCATAAACTACATATAATGTCAGTCAAATGAAGTTTCAAAGAATATAATACTAAAAACAAATTAAACGTATGATCATGGAATTACTAAAATCTATCGACAATAATACTTACATGGTATGATGTAAACTTACCAATTTAACCGTAAAGATCAAAGCAAATAAAGGCAACAGTAGTTTTCCGCTGTTCAGAAGTCATAAATCGATTGAGAGAATACAAATTCGGGTCACAAACTAAAACCGAGGGAAACACATCAATTATTAGAAGTAAATAAAGGCAACAGTAGTATACCGCTGTTCGAAACTCATAAATCGATAGAGATAAAAACAAATCCGGGTTACAAACTAAAACTGAGGGAAACGCATCAAATATAAGAGGAGAACTACGACACAACAAAAACACAACATTAAAATGTAACACACACAGAAACGAACTATAATATAACAATGGCCATTTTCCTGACTTGGTACAGGACATTTTAAGAAAAAAATGGTGGGTTGAACCTGGTTTTGTGGCATGCCAAACCTCCCGCTTTTATGGCAACGTCAAATACAACACCAAAACGACAACATCACATGACAGGACCACAATACAAATAAATGGGAGAACATATAGGACAAAGAAACACACGAATAATAGCTAGCAGAAGGTACTAGGCTTAAAATTCAATACGCCAGACGTGCGTCTCGTCCACACAAGACCAACCAGAGACGCCCAGATAAAAAAAGCTCGAAAGCCAAAACAAGTACAAAGCTGAAGAGCACCGAGGACCAAAACTTCCAAAAAGTTGCGCCTAACACGGACAGGATTTTCTGCCTGGGACAAGAACATCCTTATTATTTAGAATAATTTATAAAAAGTAAACAACAGAAACACTGAAGTGCAACAAAAACAAACGCCAAAATACACAGAAACGGACTATTTGATAACAACTGCCATATTCCTGACCTGGTGCAGGACATTTAAAAAAAAATATTGGGTTAAATCTGGTTAAATCTGGTTTTATGGCTTGCATAACCTCTCGCTTGTACGGCAATGTTAAAAAATATCGCTTAAATGACAACACTACGTGACAGGAATACAAAACGACTTCTACAAAAACGGGGGAAAATCAGTACTTGTCGGTAAATTGTGACTTAAAAAGCTAAATTTAACATTTTAATTACATTCTGACATGAACATCGACATATTTGATGTTATACCACTGATATTGGTCTTTACCATCCACCCAATAATGAATATAACGGCATTAGTACTTGATTTTGTCGATTTGTTTACTTGTTTAAACTTATAACTACATTTAAAAATTTCTTTTTCCACTTATCCTTGCAATTCATCGGGAAAAAGTTTAACATTGTATAACTCTGCTCAGTTCTTAAGATTTAATGATACGGTTTTGATTTCAAAACCAAGTATGATCCGATTTGTCCCCGACTTATGAATTTTTCATAATAATTGATTGAAGTTCTCAATAGTAAATGTATTGGCATGCATACTTGAATAGGTCCACTTTTGTTCTTGATTTACACACTTGTATCTACATTCAAAATCTTCCTATTGCCATTTAGTCTTAGAGTTCAACGCGAAATAGTATCAAATGGTATTCCCTCACACTCTATCACTCTGCTCAATCCTTAAGTTTAAATAATATGAATTTTAAACAAGAAATAAGCATGATCCGACCTCAATTAATTTGACCCGGACTTATCACCGTTTCATAATATTTGCCTGAAGTTTTCTTTCGTCTTGCTAACAACAACAAACAAACAAACAATTGACTCTATCATGAAAAATTCGATAAATCAATTATCAGTTTTTCATCATATTGATATTGGAGAATATCTAATCAACACAATACGAAAATAAAATAAGGTGATGTGGTATGCGGAGACAATTAGAGATGTAAAACAATTCAAACGAGAAAATATATATTGTCATTTCCTAATTGGGTTTCATAACTTGTCTGGTCTTTTCCTTTGGTCTGTTAAACATATATGCAATAAATGGAAATTAGAAAAACTTGTTAAAAATGTATTAACTGTTTTAACTTTGACCGGTATCCAACTATGATAATTAGTTAATGTGACAATAGTTGGAATCCATTTACCAACAACACAACGTTAACTGACTTAATATTCAAACACATATTCAAATATCAGACAAAGACGAAAAACAAGTTTTTGGAGTTGATAGTACATACAATAAACAATATAGTAAAATATAATGACAAATACACTTTCCTAAATCAAAGTACAAATTAAGCAAAAAATATACAAGGGTATACAAAATGAAAACAACACTATAAAAACCTAAAACGTCAAAATCTTACATCTGGACCCACTAGCATTCTAAACACCTAAAGCCAAAAACCTGAAAGCTGAATACAGTAATACCGAGCCCCGTCTAGAGATTTAAAAGAACATATTTTTTATATTTTTATATAATAGTACAAAGACAAATGAAGTAGAAAATGCAAAATAGATAATATGATGCACACCTGTAGTACTGAGAACCTTTATCTGAAGACCCCTTTATTATTTATTGAGAAGACACTGAATATTTACCTATATTGCTTATATATATAAAAAAGAAGATGTGTTATGATTGCCAATGAGACAACTCTCCACAAGAGACCATATGACACAGAAATTAACAACTATAGGTCACAGTACGGCCTTCAACAATGAGCAAAGCCCATACCGCACAGTCAGCTATAAAAGGCCCCGAAATGACAATATAAAACAATTCAAACGAGAAAACTAACGGCCTATTTTACGGACGCCATCACGAGTTGGTTGACCGTTATGGAATCACCGTTTCACAGATGATATCGGATATGTTCCTTATGTCGTAACTACAATACCCTTCCCTTTTCACGAATGCGACTTACCAAATTACCGGATTTGTAATAACATAAGCAACACGACGGGTGCCACATGTGGAGCAGGATCTGCTTACCCTTCCGGAGCACCTGAGATCACCCCCAGTTTTTGGTGGGGTTCGTGTTGCTTAGTCTTTGGTTTTCTATGTTGTGTCATCTGTAGTATTATTTGTCTGTTTGTCTTTTTATTTTGGCCATGGCGTTGTCATTTTGTTTTCGATCTATAAGTTTGACTGTCCCTCTGGTATCTTTCGTCCCTCTGGTATCTTTCGTCCCTCTTTTATGTACAAAAAATGAACGAATAACAAATATGTAGCACATAAACAAACGACAACCACTGAATTACAGGCTCCTGACTTGGGACAGGCACATACATACAGAATGGAATGAGGCGGGGTTAAACATGTTAGCGGGATCCCAACCCTCCCCCTAACCTGGGACAGTGGTGTAACAGTACATCATAAGAACGAACTATAAAAATTGGTTGAAAGAGGCTTAACTCATCAGATGGATAAAAATACAAATACTTCAAATACAAGTGGATGTGGCCTGGTACTTGTACATCCAAACAACAAAAAGACACTAAGTACATATCTGAGAGTACTCGCAGTTACTGACAGCTAGTTAAAATCCTTGTGACTTTCCGATGAGGTTTTTGAGAAAAGGACGAGATATTCTTTGACAAAATCCTGGCTCATTAATATTTTGCCCAGACACCGATGACGATTAACTTAGTCTGAGTACCATCTTCATGCTCTTGAATATCGAGTTGAGAAATGTGTACTCCATACAAGGGTGAACTAGAAATATTGCTGCTAATGTGAGAAAATGTTATAATTTAAAAATTAAAATCGTCTCGTTTGTCATAGATTCTGGTATTGAGATGACCGCTGTATTCAAATTCGAGGTTTATTTTTAAAATTGAGGCGGAAGAAGCATGTATCTGTGATTTTGTAATATATAGTTCTGGTTGATATTCTCATAAATATATCGTCTACATTTGAAAAAAAATTCTTACATCTATATATTTGAAAGCGAGACAATGTTTGAAGATTAATATCACTAATTAAAAACAGAAAATATATAAATATTCAATAATATGTGATTTTTAAAATCAGTATGTTTTGCTCACTCGACAAACAGCTTTTTATTTGTGCAGTCTTACCTCAACAACGAGTGTTCAAGGGTACAAACATATAAAGGAGAGACGGAAGAAAGCAACCAAAACACAAAATTTTTAAGAGAGACTGACAAAACTATTGAATAAAAACGATAATCTACGAAAAGGCAAACATTCGCAACAGCCTACAAAACACTATATACAAAAGCTGATTTTTCATTGGTATATTATAATGTGGTGTTACAAACGGAAATTAATTTACCTTCGTCTGCATACGAAAATACTAATCTGTATCAATAGAAACAGTACTATGAGTGTGCCTGTTATTCCAATTATCTCTCTAAGTTTGAATATTTCTGAAAAAAGATGTACACCTTTCACAAATTTCATAAATTTATGTATGTCAATATGTATGTGTGCATGTTATATTCCTTTGAAGAAAACAAAATTTGATAATTTCATACGTATGATATAGATTTATTACTTAAACTGTAAATCGCAGAAAACAAAATGAAATCAACGGTATGACAGAAAAATTCAGTACCAGTAGGAACAATATAATCCAAAATGTGGAACCTTTATATTTCTCAATTTCGGACATTTCCATTCATTTATCTGTTCAACGTTGATGCAATACCACTGATATTGGATTATCCAAGAGTTTCAGTCGTCCAACAGTTAATTAAACTGAAAATCAAAGAAAAAAAAATAAAACCCTCGCCATGGCAGATCAATCAGATCAACTAAGATCATTATATCCAATGCTGATAAACCTTTCTAGAACGTTAAGGCTTTCTTTTGAAAAACCAACCGGGCGATACCAAGTTTCAATGAAATTTGATTCAGGGCATAAAATAATGACCTGGGTAAGGTCATTTTATTTTCTCTGATTAAAATGCAAACTATTTTTTTTTTAATTTCCAGTTATTACATTTCCTGTTTTCTTCAGTTTATTAGACTGAAATCCCAAATTCATCATAGACGCGTATTTTAATTTGCAAACACATGATGTAATTTATTTCTTTTGATTTATTGCTACGATAAAGGGACATACTTAGAGATGATTTAGTAATGCAACACTTTTCAAACAAGCCAGATTTAACACATTCGTGTGTAGGATTTTGACAATCTCGTTGATTCATACTGTATCGATAATATACTTTGACCTACCATGATGGATATTTCGGGTTACATGTACATGTATCGAGAGTTTGTGCTCTTTTCGTGTCAGTTTTTAACTTTTCACATCTATCATATTATCAAATGAACAAATGTTCTTATTCCCTTTGAAAGAACAGTCACGTACTCCATAAATGGGTTGGTGGGTGGAAGCATAATATGTAATCCTGATTCTCAGTTTAAAATTTTTTTTAAAAAAACTGTATGCCAGAAGAATTAAAGAAAAAAATATTTTGTATAGTTCGATTAAATTGTTGAAAAAAAATATATCTGCTTTATCGCGATAAAAATGTCATTATCAAAAGAAAAATATTTAGCATCCCCATTCATAAAGTAAGTTCATACAATAAATAACTTAAAAAGTGACATGCTTTTTTCATAAACCTTAACAAATCATTTGTGTCTTGCTTTATGCAAGTACACTAAAATTTTTATTGTAACTTGATAGTGATTTGTAAAGTTTATATCTAGATTAAATAGTGAATTGTTTTTCACATTATAAATGAGCCGTGGGACATATTAAAACCTGAACGCAACAAAAGGAATATCCCACTTTAGTGTGGTCGGTAAAATAGGATGCAAATCCTTCAAATCTTTACAGAAAATAATATGTTTTGACGGAATATAAGTCAGATAATACATATTTTAAGGTATTCGTTGTCGTATAACACACCTCGGGGTGTCAGGATTGTCATAATGGAAACAAGCAAAATAAGAGTTGTTAAATAAACCTATTGATACAGGATATATCATTATACACTTGTTGAAAAACCATCGCAGCTGGTATTAAATCAGCAATATAACAAAATTGGGTATTGTTACAAGATTGTTGTGGTTTCATCTCTATTCATGAAGAAACCTTTGATATCATTTCAGAGGTCAGTAAAACAGAGTAAAGAAGGCGCTTTTTAAGGGCAGTTTTAGAACTTTGATCTTGCTTTTGGTAACTATGAAAATAGTCTGATACGATATCATTTAAAAATTTTTCGTTAGTGTTTTTATCTTCAATATAGATTATAGAATTATATCTTTTTATTTTATTATGCTCTGTTCACTGTAGCTTTTATTTAACTTAAACGTTCGAGATAAAAAGGTAGGAAGATCCGCCAAACTGGACTGTATTCCCGCCATATGTCTTTATCCCCGGCCTTGTATATTTCTCGGATTTAGATTCGCTAATGAAATATCATTAAAAACTCCATATACCCATTACCGTAAACCATTAACCCCGGGGATCACCAATCGCGTTTTCCTTAGTTACGTGATTGTTCCCAAGAAAAAATTGAATTCAGTAGACTATTCATGATGTCTGTAATTATATATGTAATCTACTACCGATTATTGGCATTCATTTTAACAAATGCATTATTTGGCTACCACGTCGTCAATGAACAGGACTACTGACCTAGATATGCAAATAAACAACATTGACGTCACGCCGTCTAATGCTAGCGACGTTGAGCGTCAAATTTGATTTATTTTAGTTTCACTGCTTCTGGATAAAACATGTCTTATATTTGAATACCTGTTGATTTCTACCAAAGGTAGTTAGTTCCACTAGTACACCCCGTAAAAAAATCCAAATTTCACTAAAACTTCTTTAAATAATGAAATAAAAAGCTTTCACGTTACATCTTATGACCAAATTTCCATACAAATCGCTCGATTCGGATTAAGACCAGGGATAAATTCGTTATTTAAGTTCATATCTGTAGTCCTGAGTATTTAAACGCCCGTCAGTACCCGGTGCATCCTTCGGTAATATACCCATATCTACGGATATAAACGTTGATAACTTATAATATGTCTGTCCTAAATCAGAACCTCATTACATGGTTGTCTTTTGTTTTGTTTGTTTTTTGTTGTTTTTTGTTTGTATATTCAAGATTTTTCTCAAACAAAGAATTTTGTTTTGACGATTGCAAATCTTTTGCAGTATGCAAAAGTTGTCTTGTCTTTCCGCGATTTAAAGCTCTGCATGGCGACTTTTTTTTTGGAAGACCGTATGTTTAATTCAAGTCGTCTTTTCTGACAAAATTTATTTAGGTTTTGTTTGATATTTCATGGACGTCTACCTTTTATAAGTATAAACTCCTTTATTAATATGCACTCAATCTATTTATATTACGTTTTCTTCCGTTTTTCTCGTCGTCGTCTTTTTTGTCATTCCTTCTTCCATTTTCTTTTCCATTCCCACTTTTGTTTACATCGTTTGTATAGCTGCCTGTAGCATCATCGCAGTTTTGTAAATCTAAAAAAAAGAGTAGAGATTTATTGCGTATTCCCGACCAGCTGATATTGTTGTATAAATATGGTACCCAATGGACCATTCTTTCAATCAATAGAACCATATAACGGGAATTTAAAAGTAATTGTACCCTACAGAATAAGTGTGTTCCTATCGGGAAATTCTATTGTTATAGTAAACAATCCTCTGCTATGGCCGGTGAATTTTAAATTACAATACCCCTGCGAAAATGACACTCTGTACTAGAATAACATATGTTTGATTCTTTGTTACAAAATGAAAATAACACTATCAATTGTATGCGTCCAAATCGCTTTTCTGGATTTACCTTCACCAGGAACGCTTATACAAAATATTCGTAAATAAAGGGAAATTATTCACATACTGTAATCCTTGTTAAAACCAAAATCTCTGCTTTTATAGCACATGACTCTATCTACATAAGTAGATTAACTTCTCTTCAATCAAACAACTTTACATGTATGTCACTGTACTGCCTTTAACAAAGTGAATACTTAGAGGCCGCGGGATAACAAAGTGTCAAATAATTGAAAAGAGAAAACTGACCACTTCATACTTTAAATTTTTTGCTAATCAAATATTTAGTAAATACAAGTATACCAGACGACAATAAAAAAAAAACTCTAAAATTCAGGCTCATGACTCTGGACAAGCAAATAAAGAAAGGGGTACAATATATTTGTGAGAACTCTGGTCAACCCTAACACTAACCTAGTCAGTTGTGTAATTATGTATTATTAATGCATTAATGTATAAATCAGTTGAAAAGTCTTGACTCATTTTTCCAATATTATTATCCTCGATGATTGGAAGTTCGTTAACCTAAATCGAAACAGAAGAATAAAATCACAACCTTGGAGCAAATATTATCCACTGTGGATGTAAATATTTTTTACTTATTTGCAAACAGTCTGATACATTTAATTGATGAATAGCTTCAAAAACATGGTCAATCTTTCTATGTTTCGTATTGTGACCCGATTCCTGTAAAATAAGTAGACAAGCTTGTAAGTTCGTGACCTTTGTCTTTGACGGTGGTTTTTGCGCATGTGCAACAATATATAGGTCAGGCCTATTGTATTATGTATTTGAACATTACAGAATAAATTTGAGATCAAACAACAAATGAATATCTCGAAAAAAAGAGAAATTGAGACATACTTTTTATTCTCCCTACAAAGATTATTCTAATTTTTACGTGACTTTCAATGGTCAATTGAAAAGTCCAGAATTAAACATTTTAAACACGTTTAAGATAACTATAATGATGTCACAATGTCAATAATGCATCAAAATATTTTTTCATTCAATTTGCATTCAATGGCATAGGATTAAATTACTTTTACGAGCCAATATCCGTCAGGTTTTGTTTTCATCAAAATATATCAAATCATTTTCTGATCTTAAAAAATCCGCTCACATACAGACTTTAAAAAATAATACTCGTGGCCTTAAAAAAAGGAATAAGAGGCTACATAACCTAAAAATAGATGATGACTTATTGTTGAGATCTCAATAACATTGCTGAAAGGATTTTCCAAAGAATTCAACGAAATTCTAGGAGAGGAATAAAACAGTAGCAGTGGAAATAGACGTTTAAACAAATAATATGTTAGAACATACACAACTTCTCTTTTACAAGCCGATATTAGTGAAAATGCAATGAAAAATATTCGGTTAAGTTTTTTAAAGTAGCACGTTGCCGATAATAAATACTTTTGCATGACGTCACGAATAAAGTGGAAATCCCCAAAACTTGCAAGCATAAGGAACTTGCAATCATTGACGATACTTGTTTTCTTTGTTGGTACTTTGTCACCTGTTTTACCAGTTTCCTTTGCTTTCTGATCATGCTGATTGTGTAAACGTTCTACAATAGAAATAAGCAAATCTTTTTTAAAACATTAAAAATGCGAAGTTACAAACAACATGTTCAGGGGTTTTCTTCTCTAAAAGATCTTTAACCGGGACGAATACGAATATAGAAAGGAACATATTGTTTTCTATTCTGTGGCGTAGGGATTCTTAATTTTAAAAGTTTTGCCAAAAAAAGCTTGTCAGTTGCCACCCTTGTCCCCTTTCCGCTTCCTGCTGTCAAGTGTTTCCCATTTTAGAATAAACGCATATGATGAAAAATGTAATACGTCTTAATCTTATCTTTTATTCAATAATGCGCTATAGAGGTTCCAAAACAAGAACATCTTTATTATATCCCAGGCAAGGTTATAATATAAGTCGTTTACTTGTCTGTTTGTAGACTTTGACAATCTTTAACCACTTTTGGGAAACTTGCGATTTAGTATCAGTGAGTACATTTCATGTTTCTATAATACATTTCATATCTAAAGCAAAGTGTGGGTACTGAAGAAATATACAAAGAAAATGACCTATAATTGTTAACTTCTATGTCATTTTGTATCGGTGGAGAGTTGTCTCATTGGCTATTGTACCATATCTTCTTAATTTTATAAGAATATAAAAAATGACTAAAATTGTCTAAAGTCAATGGCTGCTGTCAAAGTTTACATAAGGTGTATTGTGTTACTGAATAGTGTTGGTACAATGACTACCAGTAGAAACGAATATGCAGTGTTTATATATGGAATGTAATATTTAACATATGTCCAAAAACAAAGCATCATTGACTTAAGAACTACAAATGAAATATTTTTGTAAAAAACTCACATGGTTTTTCTTCCACATCAAGTATAGAACATTTGGTACCAATTTAACTTTATTTGCTCACATCAAAATGTTAACTTACCTATGGAAAGCGAAAATAATTTTCTGCAAACTGTTTTCGTACAGCTGTTGTTCCCATCACCTTTTGTACATAAAAGCTTTGTCTGTTTCACCAAACATTCATCAGTTAAATTTGTACTCATGGCTGGATATTACGAATTCATATAAAATGATAAATAAATTGATATAACCCATGAAATGAAATATTTGATACTTTTTTGCCAAGGACGACTTGACATTTTTTCATAATCTTTCTCAATGACATTTTATTTACAAAATTTAAAAACTTGCGCATGAACGCCGTTCTTCAAAAGTTTCTTTTCCAACTTTTGTGTTCTATAAGTTTAAGTAGCTTAATAATCAGTTAGAACTGTAATCGTTATACAAACAAGCAAATGCTTCCAAATAAAAATTATTTTTGTAAATTACTTCCGAAGCGCTTTTCTGTATTTAACTTCATAAGTAATGCTCAAACTAGAATTATACATTGTTAAGTGTTCAACTGATTGACTGAAGGCAATGGAAGAGAAATTTTGACTGCCACAAAAAAAAATATATATAATTTAGGTTCGGTCGGAATAATTCGCATCAGCCTTTCAGTAGCGGCTTGAAATAAGACAACTTTTGAAGGTGATATTTGTTATGCTAGTAGCGTGACACACTCCATACACGGGATACCAGTAACGTCATTTAGGAAAGACGATGTTAAGTGTTCAAACACACGAAAATGGATGGGAAGTTGTCATACGAGTATACTTTATAATGAACTCCTGTTCAAAGTCAATTTAAAAAAAAAATGTAGGATTTCCTTTCCCTTCAATTTTTTTTAAACATATCTTGAAAAATTTACAAAGTAACAAATTCAGACAATGTCTAAATATAAAAAAGTTCATGCGTTCAAAACACAACCAAAAGCACGTAATCAATGTCGATTAGAAATCAGCTTAAACGACCTGCAGACTAAATTTAAGAAAAACTATCAACACGGTTTCTTCTCTAAGTTCTATTTCATAACTAGCTCTAGTCAAATAAAATGTAGATGAATAAAGCATGGTATCTTGAAATAATCCATAAACAATTATCACGTCCAAATCTTTAACATGGATTTACCTCAAACACTCAAATCCCAAAGTTCTAAAGCCGAGTGTGTAAAGCTAACATAAAAAGAGTAGCAAATCCATATAAGGTTAACTTTTCTTCAGGAAAATGAGTCTTCGTTTCTTGATAATGTCTCAATATATCAACGGAAATTTTTTCTTAATTAGTGTTTACCTTTCGTGATCATTTCCATAAATCGATCGTACTTATCATTTTTATTAAGTTCAATGTATTAATAAATGTGTTGATTTGATCAAAGTTTCTTGTATTTTCAGACGACAGGTTCGAAATTCGATACCACTGTATTTTTATAGTTTAAAACTACTGGTTATTTCGTACCGTTAGGTACAATTAAACACTGGTCTTGTCTTCAATTATTCGTCTTTAACCTCAGACGTATATAAATATTGATGATAAATATTCAAATATATGATACTTTAATCATCGTATATGATCTATCACCCATGTGGTCTTATCGTATCCGGTTATGTAGAAATCATTCAAGATTATGCGGTTAAATCATTTTTTCTAAAGCGATCGAAATATTGTCTTAAACCAATTGAGAGGCTTATCAAAATAACATCGAGGAATACAATTCAAAGTATTTTGCATGGTGCAATTAAGAAAAGACTGATAAATTCAAAAAATATGACAATGAACAATGTTGATAAACGCCTAAAGATCTATGAAAATATGTTTATATGGACATAAACTCAGAAACTCTCTGAATAAACATGTACACTAAGATTTAATATAATGTATTATATAACAACTACATAAAAACTTTTTCTAGCTGTGATATGCAGGTTTTTATAGTGTTTGACTTTTAAGACATATGGTCTAGATGGGCAAAATATGAGGTTTGTGGCAACGTGAATCTGTTTAACAACACCTTATTTTGTACCAGTATGAAGTCAGAATATCTTAACAAAGTTTTTACTCTGTTATTTGTCTTTGTTTATGTTCTATGTTCAGATATTGTAAATCGGATAAAAAAAAACAAATGAAGGTAACAAACAGAAACTGCGGATTCATATAATGCAGAATATTATGTATTCTCTGTAATATTCATTTACTGTTAGTTCTTAAAACCTTCAGATTTTACCGTGTGAGTGAAAACATTTTAGGAAAATTGACCTTAACTATCTATAAAGTGTGCACTCAGTTTTAGTTGAAATTTAAAATTTTTTTAGAACAAATACATTATAGATATTGATAACCTTCCTATTACCAATATATATATATATATATACCAATATATAAAAGTCTAAATTGAAAACAACGTTCAAACCTATGATTGCGTTGGATAAAAACCGCAACTTTTATACGTGTGCATGTAAAACAAATTTCTTGGTAGAGGGGTCTAAATACAGCACCAACAACAATTTCTAAAAGACCAAAAAAAGTGAAAAAGTCTATTTTAACAAAACGCATTTGACTAACAGGTCGAACAACTGATGTTCTTAAACCCTGCTGACTGCCATTGGCGATTGCCAAATAAATTGATCACCAGATCTAACAAAATGGATCTTAATATTAATTTAATACCAAACAGAAAACAACAAACTTGTGGAAAAGATGGTATACCACAAACATGAGGTGCAAAAATTTGTACACCTTATCCGGATTTCGACAATTAATGTCTCTTCAGTGATGTTAGGGATCGAAACGGTATTTGGAAGGCCATATAATTTACCTCAATTTAGGAAAGAGTCGAAATAGGATGAACGGATCATATAAACCCGAAGGAAAATATAATACAAGCCCAAACGAAAAATATATAAAAGTCTAAATTGAAAACAACGTTCAAACCTATGATTGCGTTGGATAATAACCGCAACTTTTATACGTGTGCATGCAAAAAAAATTCTTGGTAGAGGGGTCTAAATACAGCACAAACAACATTTCTCAAAAGACCAAAAAAGTGAAAAAGTATATTTTAACAAAACGCATTTGACTAGCAGGTCGAACAACTGATGTTCTTAAACCCTGCTGACTGTCTTTGGCGATTGCCAAATAAACGGATCACCAGATGTAACAAAATAGTTCTTATTATTAATTTATTACCACACAGAAAACAATAAACTTGCGGAAAAGATAGTATACCGCAAACGTGAGGTGCAAACATTTGTACACCATATCCAAATTTTGACAAATATAATACAAGCCCAAACGAAAAAATATAAACAAGTCTAAATTGAAAACAACGTTCAAACCTATGATTGCGTTGGATAAAAACCGCATTTTTTATACGTGTGCATGCAAAAACAAATCTTGGTAGAGGGGTCTAAATACAGCACAAACAACATTTTCCAAAAGACCCAAAAAGTAAAAAAGTATATTTTAACAAAACGCATTTGACTAGCATATATAAATATATATATTGGTAATAGGAAGGTAAAATTTATATTTCGTTTGTCACCTTTTTTCAAAAAACTTTGTAATGAAGGTAGTTTATAGTTGATTTCTGCAAAAATGAAATTTATTCATTGTGCTTTTTTTCGTAGATTAAGTCTCGTCACTTGTTTATCCTTACATGATACACTAGATAGATAGAGGCAAATCTAAATAAACGAAAGTTTGTTTGAACACATGTCAGACCCAGGATTATATATTGCTCCTGAAATGATGAAACTTTGTTGTGTCAATTCAATTGTATTTATATTTTAAAAGTATTTACTGCTTTTTTTTAATATTAATGGTTGTAATAATAAACAACTATTAGTAATATGCATACCGCTATTAAACGCCATCTTTATAACTTCCATACAGCCTTTTTCGTTATGGTTTCTGTAAAGGCATGAAAACAACCCTTCAGCGCCATTATATCCTTTGCAATGCCAATTTCTTGGGTTCGCAACGTTACCTAATTTTGAATTAAAATTTGAAGTTATTCCAGGCTATAAATACATGTATTAGACAATAAACTATTCGCGAACAATTTTTTTCTAAGATTTCATATCATCTCAATTCGTTCATAACTTACTCCTAACTCCTATTCAAATCTATTGAACGCCGATTTACTTGTTTTAGTGTAAATCCACTTGTGAAACAAACTAAAACGAAATCAGAAGACAAAACAAAATGAATACAACTATGGATTTCTATAAGTACAAAACAGAATTCGTAGTGACATCTGAATTTAACGAATTGTAGTAGATATTTATTTCATACAACCGGGTAGTAACATTTCAAGATTTCGTGTCTTTTTTAATATGTCAGCTTTACATTTTACCTCTTTTCTGTTATCTTCAATTGCTTTTGAGATATCGCTGGATTTTGTGTTTTTCTGTGTGAATTTTTTTCCCAGTTGCAATAACAGGTAATAAGACAATTTCGGTTTCATAGCAGTCATGCACGTTAATTTAAAACATGAAACGTTTTTATAGTCCATTCACTCAACTTTTCCATAAATTCCAGTTAATACGCAGAAAAGGACAATTAAAGAAAGACTGTTCATATTCCCGATGATAGACCTAAGAGAATAAACAACTGCATTGGTACATATATCATATTGTTAAAATGCAATTAAAAAACTTTATATCATAGAAAAGCGTAGGTAGTAAAACAATCATGAAGTACTTGGTGTCATGCGGAAGGAAACATTGATGTAAATAGTAACCCTATAAAAGAGTTAAACGCATTTCAACAACGAAAAAATTACCCTACTTCGTAATTATTTTTTTTTTTTGTATAAATACAGCAACAATGTTCTCCTTAATAGGAACACTTGTAATTGTTTTGAGTTATGGCCACTCTAAAGTTTAACTAAAATATGAAAGATGTCAATTGTCTTTATGTCGTTGAGATTCTGTCTAAATGACGTCAAAACCAGGAATCTTATTTATATTATTTAGTTTTTCTTATTATGTTATTCAAAGTTAATGTGTTAATGTTTGGTAACCGTAAGTCTTTTCTAATCATTTTAACAAACCAATGTTATGATTTTAACGCCCTTTTTAGATGCAATGAATAAGTGTCTTTTTATATTATCGGAAAAAGTGTTGTGTACTTTTTCATATTCCTATTCACATGTTTCACCTTGCAACTCTACAATATGGGTGTTGTTAGATAGTGTTTTTTTTATATCAGATTAACTGATATGAAAAAAAAACACTCCTGTTTTTAATAATTTAGAAGCAAGCCGTCATTTGCATACCATTATGTAAAAGGGTATATTTGATTCACTAATATGTTTCATCGTACATGCACATCTCAAGTTCGAAGTACGTATCTCAAATTGTCCTTATCTCCCCTGTTTTTGTCATATTTTAAATCACTTCATTCTTCAAGGTAAGAAGGGCATTTAATTAAGTTTGAAATATACGTATCGATTCTGCTTATTCAGATTACATCTATGGTGGTCTTTGGTTTATCCAAACGGTTACATTTTGAAAATTATTTAAAATTAAGAAATGAATCTCCCTTCTATAAAGCTCTGATTCCTTCTTCAAAATGCGCATCTGGTGAAATTTAATTAGAACCGTTTATGTTATTAAAATTGAAACTGGTCTGTTTGTTATTTATTTGCTTATATTTTAATTCCTACATTTCGATTACAAATGGATAGACCATTTGAAATCGAAATGTAGGAATTAAAATATAGACACTAAATGTAAAAGTGCTAACCATTTATTTTTAAAAAACTTCCGTATGGAAAGCAAAATTAATAATCATTTGCATTAATTAGTTCAATAGGAAATAAAAACAATTGCTTACCATTAATTTAAAAGTTCCTTACAAAATACCAAACTTGTTATCACCAGCTTTCATAGTTTTTCTGACAATTACACTATAAACTTAATGGTTATTAGAAACAAATAACAACAAAAACATATAGAATATGTCCAAATGATAGGAACAAACTTAAAATTGTAATGTTTTTATACTTCCTCATTGCTTTATATGGTCGTTAAAACAGTGTCAAGTAGGAGCCGATATTCCTATGTGTTTCAACTATATTTCAAAACAGATTATCGGAGTCACATTGTAATTTGTCCAACAGCAAAGGAAGGTTATGAAATTTGCATGAAAGTGGAAGCATTCAATCTTAACTTGCAATATATATAGAATAAAGATATACCGAAGTTATGGAGAAGAATCAACTGTAATGATTTCAAAAAATAAACATTAAAAATTTTTAAAAAATATAGCTAATTTTATGTAGGACATATCGATCAAAATAACCTGTTTGATAAAAATCAGAGTGACACTTTTCTCTGATTTACTTGAGATATGTCCAAAAATCGATGTATTTTCGATATCGAAAACATTGACGATATCGTATCGATATCAATATGCCCCTTTTACTAAACTCGAATGATTCATCGGCCTCTATCGGTCAGTGTCCTCTCGAGGGCTTGAATGCACTATACGCTAAAAATCCTTCATCTGCCCTGTGAATCAGGTAACCAATCAGGAGGCTTCAATTTGACTCTGCGCAATTGGGTAACCGGAATTAGATTTAAGGATTTGGATTTAAACAAGATGAATGTAAACAACGCACTTCAGGTTATCGAGACAAAATACTCAATTTGAATTCAAAGAAAAGCAGATTGAAGCTATAAATTCAATTGTAAATGGAAAGGACACCTTTATTGTTCTGCCGAGAGGCTACGGAAAGACCAAAATATACACTTACTTGCCAGAGATATACGGACTTCTAAACAACATGATGGGAACGATTTAAATGATATCACGATTGCAATCTTTGATGTTAGACCAGGTCGCAAAGATGTCAGAAATCGGAATTGATGCGACGATTGTCGGAGAGTGTCAGCCTGATAAAAGTATTGCAGACCAGATTCTGAAGGGTGACTTTGGAATTATTTTTTCCTCACCTGAAGCTGCACTGACCCCTGGTATGTGAAGAAAGTGCTTTACATTTGAAAATGCCTGTGCAAGTCAGGAATATGACAGTTGTTGTCCATTTGTTTGATGTGTTTTATCATTTGATTTTGCCATTTGATTAGGGACTTTCCGTTTTTAATTTTCCTCGGAGTTCAGTATTTTTGTGATTTTACTTTTTACAAGTGGTGTATTCCGTGACAACTTGAAAGCTGTAGTTATTGATGAGGCCCATTATATTACTGAATTGTATGTATTGTTTTGTTCGTTATGATATCAGTTCAAAAGAGAAGTAATTATTACATCTTTTTAAAAACTAACTTATTAATGGTATCATTTGAAAGTTGGACATGACCTTGTTTACTTTATTAAAATTATTCCATCCACTTTACTCTTTATATCAAAATTGATTGTGCGTGTTGGTTCGAGTATTTTTGTAATTGATTTTTTTTAGAAACATACAAATTTAACTTGACATTTACATATAAAAAATGGAATAAATGTGTCAATATATTCATATTTAGAATAAAAGGAGACATTGGGGTACAAGTCAGTGAGACATAAACACATAAAATCAAACAACAGAATAGAATAAAGAATAGAACATTTTTTATTTCCCAAATCAGTTACAATTGATTGACATAATTAATTTTTACAACAACAACTCTTAACATTAGACAAGTGTATTAAACTTAATATGTCAAAAATCAAGTTTTCTAAAGAAAAAGAATAATTGTTATTCAAATAGCTTATTAATTACTTTTTTTTTGCTGTTATTCTACGTGTATACCATGCAGTATACTAAACTAAACTGTATGCTAATGTATGCTTTTTTTTGTAGGGGTGGTGAATTTTGTCAGGAGAACTTCGCTCTATTAGTCCAGATGATGCGACATTTTTTGCATTAACAGCAACAGCCACAAAAAGCATCAGAACACAGATATAAAAAAAGTTTGACATGCTTGAAAAAGAAGTACCACAGTATATCAATTACCAGATAGACAAAACATCACGTACACAGTAGAGAAATCTAGAAACAGTTTCATTGAACTACAATGGTTATTAGATGATATTGTAAAGAACAAGTTTAATGCAAGGAAGACCGTTGTGTATTGCAGAAATGTTGCCACATGTGCAAATTTGTGCGAACATTTCAGCATGAATCTTAATCAGTGTGATAATATAAGTGAAAGAATTGTTGCGATGTACCACAGATCAACTGTTAAATTAAACAAAGACCTTGTTGAGAGGAATTTCCTAAAAACAACAGTACACTCCGAGTAGTTGCAACTGTGGGGTTTGGTATGGGAGTTGACATCCCAGATATAGACTACTAGTATGTGGTTCACTGGGGAGCCTCACGTGGTCTTGAACAGTTTGCTTAGGAGTGTGGACGTGCAGGAAGAGATGGTCGCCAGAGTCAGTCCATAGTTTATTATACAGGGCATGATATTGCCAAAGACAGATCCAGTCCTGAAACGAGAGATTTCTGCAAATCCTCATCTTGTTTGCGATATGCGATGAAAAGTCATTTTAAGCTTGACACTTGCTCTGATTCTACTGACATACCAAACTCAGACTTGTGCCATTGTTGCTATGTATGTTTTAATTCGTGCAAATGTGGAGGTTGTGTTCCCCAAGAGTGCATTATGGACTTCGCATCTGAGATGCCCCCGTCTGATGTACATGACAATTTAGTGAGAAATCTTGATGAATGTAAATTAAAACTGTTAAAAGGAAACTCGATGGACTTCCAAGAATGTCTCATTGAAGAAGATAGTGAAGATGTTAAAGCCTTTGATGCTTCATTAATTGATTGAATTGTGACAAATTGTAACTATCTGTTATGTGAAGATGATATTATTGACCTAGGGCTGCTGAAAAATGAACTTGTAAAAGAAATTTTCTTGTTCATTGAGGAAGTATGTTAATAAATTTAACTGTGTATGTACAAAAATGTACATTTACGTCAATGTGGTTTTATGCAATATCATAACATCCTAATTTACATTTTTTTGTACATGTACTTTTGAACTGTACAACAGCAATCTAAATTGATTGTCTATGTATACTGGCTATAATATTTTTAATGGTCATTTGCAAGATATAGTCTTCAACCTTCCCAATATGGCAATAAACCTTACTTGAAACCTACTATCTGTTTTCATTTAGAAATTTTAAAATGTAAAATTGACACATTTTATAAACGAAAATTTTTAAATTGCTTATGATTAATAGCATTTGCTTATATTTTACAATTTTCAGTTTTATTTTCAAGAAATAAAAGTCAGAGTTGATAGAAGGTATTTAATGTGTGAAAAAGTGATGACCTGTTGATGTACAAGTTTTTGTGAGTTTGAAGTATTTGTAAATTGTATGTTAGTAAATGGACATGTGTATATACATGTATATATATAAGTCTAAATTGAAAACAACGTTCAAACCTATGATATTGTTGGATAAAAACAGCAATTTTTATACGTGTGCATGCAAAACAAATTTCTTGGTAAAGGGGTCTAAATACAGCACAAACAACATTTTCCAAAAGACCAAAAAAGTGAAAAAGTATATTAAACAAAACGCATTTGACTAACAGGTCGAACAACGGATGTCTTAAACCCTGCTGACTGCCATTGGCGATTGCCAAATAAACGGATCACAAGATGTAACAAAATGGATCTTTATTATAATTTAATACCAAACAGAAAACAATAAATTGGCGGAAAAGATGGTATACCGCAAACAAGAGGTGCAAAAATTTGTACACAATATCCGGATTTCGACAATTAATGTCTCTTCAGTGATGTTAGGAATCGACACGGTATTTGGAAGGCCATATAATTTACCTCAATTTAGGAGAGACTCTTGAATTTTGAAGAGTCGAAAATTATGAAAGATGTACCCTTGAGGCATAATGCACAGGGTATTTAAAATAAAAATATTAATCTTGAATCTCATAGCTTTTGTTCAAATCTTTTAACCCTGTTTGGTAGTACCCTAGACATTTATGTTTCACACAGGTCATGGTCTAGAATTCTTTTTGGGTACATTATTCTACATAATACCAGAAACAATTTAGACTTTTTTAGGTGAATTCATTGGTTATGCCTTTTCGTAAGGTCTTCTATAAAACTTCTACGTCATTCGGTCTCTGGCGGAGATTTGTCTCCATGGAAATCATTACACATCTTATTTTTATATATTTAAGGTCGGCTTTAAATTATTCCACAGGAAAACATGATCTTGACCAGCATAGCATTTATCAGTAACTTTGTTCATGTTGTTTAAGGGAGAAACAACTTATGTCTAGAAACCGAAAAGGACAAGGATGAATGAAAGACTGCCAAATAAAAAAAATGTGCAACAGGTCAAAACTGAAAACATATAGCTTTACTTTATTCCCAAGTCGGGACCCTTTATATTTAGTTCAGTGGTTGTCGTTGGTTCATGTCCGTCATCTGCTTTTTATAAAATTTTTGTTATAGATTAGGGTTTGAGTTTCTAAATTAAGTTATTTCATATTTGTAAAGTCTTAGTCTTTTAAAGTCCACTACACTGTATGAGCTTTTCTCATTGTTGAAGGCCGTATATTTGCCTTAAATGGCTTATATCCACTTAATTTGAATTTTTGTGGATAGTTGTCTCAATGGAAATCGTAACACATCTCCTTATTTTTAAACATACAGCTTATGAATAGTTTCCACTACAAACTGAAGAGAAAGAATAAAGCAATATACATGATGAAATATTTTTATTTCCATGATAACTGGATAACTGGGCAAATCAAATAGATAATATTTACATACATGGACGGTAACAGATTATGAACAGAAAATAATACAACATTTATATTATTACATGCATTAATTAATGCTGGCTTTACTTATCACTATAAAAAAATGATAGTTAATTTCAACCAGAAGAAAACAGTTCAAATTTGTTTCTAACAGAAACTGGACCATCACTGCACTATACAAATAAAAAGATAGACTGCAAACAAAATTATTAACAACTTTTCTTACATTGCAATACCTCATATTACCATCAAACAAATTCAGAACTCATGTTTATTAAAACAAAAATATAAATCAATATTGCATTGCACTAATTCATTTTAACACTTAACAAATCAAGAATCACAATATTGATGAATCACAATATTGATGTGCACTAACTGATTTATACATTAATAAAAAAACAATGATCAATATTGCATTGCACCAAGTCATGATCACTTGAAACAAAATCAAGAATATTAATCACAATATTGATTTGCACTAACTCATTTTCACACTAAACAAAAAAAAAACAAAGATTCACAATATTGACTTGCACTAACTCATTTTTACTATAATAAAAAACAGTGATCAATATTGCATTGCACTAACTCATGTAGGCATTTAAAACCACCACCCCCAAAGAATCACAATATTGATTTGCACTAACTCATTTTTACTTTAATAAAAACAATGATCAAAATTGCATTCAACCAAGTCATGGTCACTTGAAACAAATTAAGAATCACAATATTGCATTGCACTAACTCATTTCATCACTGAACAAATTCAAATAATCACAATATATAGTTAATATAAACTCATGTTTACTATGTAAAAAAAAAACAGTGATATATATTGCATTGCACTAATTCATGTTAACATATAAAAAAACCCAAAGAATCACAATATTGACTTGCACTAACTCATTTGCTCAAAATAGAAAATCTACATAGCGTTACTCTAACTTATATTCTTGTAATAAATGTTTTACAAAATCAGTAACTATTATACAACAAAACATACACTGACAAAAAAACATGTCACTTATTTGAATATTGCACTGCACTACACTGTGTAGGTAAAATACAAGAAAGACAGTTAAAACAACTATTGCACTAGGGAAAAGTCCAGATTTAGTTTATACAATATAAGGCCTTGTTCTCTGAAAGATGGCATACTGCTCCTTCTTTCCAATCAACCACTTGTACAACTTTTTTCCATTCAGCTTGCCTAAAGTTTCAAATTAGATGTGGTCAAATGATCGAAAGTAGCAACCAGGATTTCTGTCAAACAAATTTTCATCTTTCAACTTTTAACAAACATAGCAATGTCCTTTTAAGTGATGGCTTCCAGTTGGATGGTTTTCCAAAGTACTGGTCTAGTCCTTTATAATAGCAGTCTAAGATGTGGTTGCATCCCTGCAAACTACGACAAATACGTTGAATAGACGATGATGTCATATTTCCGTGCAAATAATCTAATAGATATAGGAAGATGTGGTATGAGTGCCAATGAGACAACTCTCCATCCAAGTAACAATTTGTAAAAGTAAACCGTTAAAGGTCAAGGTACGGCCTTCAACACGGAGCATTGGCTCACACCGAACAGCAAGCTATAAAGGGCCCCAAAAAATTACTAGTGTAAAACCATTCAAACGAAAACGGGAAAATCAACGGTCTAATCTATATAAAAAAGAGAAACGAGAAACACGTATGAACTACATAAACAGACGAGAACTACTGTACATCAGATTCCTGACTTAAGACAGGTGCAAACATTTGCAGCGGGATTAAACGATTAAATGGTACAAAACCTTCTCCCTTTTCTGAAACAATAGTATAACATCACAACATAGAAAGATACACTATAAAATATAAATTAGAAGGCTTAACTCAATCAAAAAACGTTAATTAACACACAATGAACGAACAAATTTGATCTGTGATACCTGAATGCAAATACATAGTTAATAAAATTATAAGGGATAAATAATTAAGGTCAAAAGTAAATAAACAGGTTTAAACAAAGTTAAAGTATGATACCACTGTGAAAGTTAAACAATATTTAGAAAATCATCAATGCATCTTTAGCATGCATATTCATGAACTCCAGGGCTTGGTCACCAGGAACGTGTCCACCTTAAGTACCATGAATACTTACTGATCTATCGTGTTTCATTTCAAAAACTAGTCTTGGAGGAAGTAGGGCCATTAGTTGTGCCTGTAGTTTGAAAGCTAGCTGACAGTACTTTGTATGAATTGTCATGGAAAATTTTAGCATGTCAAACCTCCACATTGTTATAAGGCGATCTCCATCGTTCTCCTTGGAAGCATCTTCTCGGTTCCAGTCCATCAAGCCCTCTCTTAAAACATTACAGGCATAATTGAACTTAAAATCCTCCTTTTTCCAGCTAGGTCTTGTGGTATCTGAATAACAGGAACTTGTGTTGCCAGCAGGATTTCCTTCGGACAGCTGTTTAAAATGTTTATACTGGCAGTCATCTCTGTGCATTTGTCGTCACCTTCCATCTATGGCAAATGTTTTTTGACAGCCAGGGTATCCACATTTTATTCTGTTGTCATTTTTCTGCATATCTTTTCCAAGCTGGACGAACTTAAACCCTTTTGTTGCAACAAACTCGGGTACAATGTCATTGGCAAGCTTATCCAGAAAAGATTTCTTTTCTATATCGTCTTTTCCAACTTTCATCTCAAAGTCATCGAATGATGTAAGCCGAAGTATCTGTAGTGCTGCTAAACTTTGAATTTTTTTTTAAAAAGAATGTGACCTTTTGTTACAAACTTCAAAAACTCACGGCAATCATTGACTGCATTCTTTACCTACAAATAATAATAAAAAAAATTAAAATGATGCAATGATTGTAAATTCAGATATAATGTTTAGTAAAGGATAGCTATATACATGTACATGAAGATACAGTGCTTTTTAGGAGGAAAATTTAGAGTGACCCATTTCTTGAAACAGTTTGTCACAAATATGCATGAAATATTTGCCGACACTAGAAATCTATCAGCTCATGAGATAAATAAAATAAAAATACAATTAAAAATTTAAAAAAAAAATCAGTTTCATGAAGCAACAATAATTATATTATATATATATATATTCAAAAGAAAATGTATCAACTCACGAAAAGAAATAAGTGTTTGAACAACACTATAAGTGAATTTAGTAAAATAATGATAGATTTGATAAATAATCTAGACTGTTAACAAAGGCTGTATGATAACTTCCTTTTGATTTTTTTTTTGTCACCATATATATGTTGTAGGGGTGTTTTAAAGTAATCTCTCAAGCATATACACCAAATCTACTTTATTTCTGTCAGTGGCATAGCAAAACTTTATATTTCGTAGAGCATGCCAATTAGTCGATATTCCTTTATATTCAGGCACATTGCAGTACTTTGTATGTCATGATAATAATAAAGAAAACTACAATGGATGTGAAAAATTTTCTTTTTAGTAATTTCACATTGGCAAAGACACAAGTATACGACCGCAAATATTTTTTGAGGTCGTATAAAAATGAAAATGGACTAACTATTTGTGGTTGGATATTAAGCAGATATCAATCAATCAAGTTAATCAACAAAATTAAAAATTACGACACACTGATTAATTGGTGTACGAACCTCTGAATTAACGCCACGTCTGTCGAACTGATTCTTCAGCTGAAACAGAGTTCCCTTTTCTCCTGATGAAGATCCTTTTTACAAAAGGTTGTATGATTCCTGAGAAAGGATAATCATGTCATATTGTAAGTTTCTGAAAAACCAAACACATGTACATAACTTGTTTTACTTTATTATGTAAAATATCTCTTTAACAATTAAATGGTATCTCAAACATGTACCTGTTATTTAGCAATTACAATACACAGCTTTTTTTTATTAACTTTATAAATGTAGATGGAAATTACAATTAAAACATAAAAAAAAATCTTGTTGAAAGCACATCTCTTTACGTTATTATTATCAATGTCATAAAGTTTAAAATACTTGTAATACAATTTCATAGTTTTACATGCACCTACCTGTAAAGATAAATTATGCCCGTGCCAATCCTCACTTTTCCAAATAAAACCATCCAACCTATCTTCAGCTGTGATAGCATCAAGCCGTGCACGACTGGCTGCTTCTCCCCTCTCAACACTAAGAGCGTCATCACCAAGTAAAATAGGCATCATTTTACCATTTTTTGTTCTTGGTACATATTGTATCATCTGCTCTGTTATGTTTTCATCTTTTTCTAGTATACCCAAGGGAATCTGAAATGAAATTATGTCAAATATGTAATAAAAGATGTGTTATCAATATATTACAACCTTTAAAAGAAATGTCTGTAGTAAACATCAAATTGAATTTAAAACACTGAAGCAGATATAAACAAGCATGTATGAAATTAAATTACATATATATATATTCATTTTAAGTTTTTGTTTTTTTTCCCGTATAATCATAAATCATACTGTTATTAATTAATATCTTTTATTTTACTGCATACATATACTTTAATTACTTACAATAAACTCATCATACAACATTACTCTTTTTTTATGACAACTCTTAATATGGGTGTTGTATGTGGAACTCAACTAAATCTTGGCTGTCTTTAAGTGTAGGAACAAATTCAACTAATGCTCTTTTGATCAATGTTCTGAAGTTCGAATGCAAAGTTTCATAGTCTTCATAGTTTGGTATAAAGGCTTCATTGTGAATAGACAAAATGTCTGCTTGTGGATGGAGAGCGTCTTTGGTGTTGTCCGTAATTCTATGTTGAACTGTTACTGAATGAACAAGATTGTGAGTTTTGTTACTGGCGTCTAGTGTTTTATGTCTAGTCTTCTGTCAATAATTTAAATTATCCATGACTATTTCAAAGGAGGTGTTTCCAGAAATTGCTTCATCTGCAGTTGTAGTAAATGGTGAATCAATATCTGAAAAAAAATTGTTGATTTATATTTTTTAATTCCATATTATTATAAAATGACATGTCATAAAAATGACAATTTAGATTGAATGAAAAGTGAATAGTTTATGTACCTTCTATGTCATTTATCCAGTATTTAATTTAATGTCTTCTTTGTCATGTAACTTGTCATATAAATATTAAGTCGTATGGATATTTATCAATCATTGATGAAAAAAAAACACTTGCCAATTCACTTACAGCTGTTAAGCATGTATTGATAAAGATCTATTTGTAGAATTTCAAAATACATACAACATAAACAGGTGGAAAAAATCCAAATATCGTACCTGGACTAGTGTTATCCTGGAGTATATAATTTCCTGGAGTTTTCTGTAAGTATGTATCCATTTATACGTCACTGTCAGAAGCTGCAGAGGTTGAAATTGGTTCAGCTATGTAGATAACCGGTGATTCCTTGCTACATGTAAATGGTGTACTTGGTATCACTGGCTCATTGTCCATTGTCTCTTTCAACTGTTTGTGCAAAACAGTAATCACATGCAAAGTGATTAAAATGTAATATGTTCAAAAAATCAAAAGTGAATGTCTGTAACAGACTTTAAAATATTTAGTTTTTTTAGACAAAAAAAATGCAAGCATGCATTATTTATTATCGTGAATCTCTGACTAGCGATAAAAATGCAAGATCTATTTAATGCTAATTCTTACATAAAACATAGCAGAACACTTCTGATTATACTTTTAACCCCCTCCCCCCTTTTTTTGAAATCCTGTTAATTTGTCAAATTTTTAAGCAAATTTAAATAACTGACAGAGTGATGTAAAATAAAAATCAACCAGTACACATATGATTTCTATAACAATGTGTAAAAATACTGAACGTAATGAATTAAATTAATACATCAATTTCAACAAAAATGTACAAAATGTATCTCATGCTTATGACTAATTAAAAACTAAAAATATTCATATTCATAATGATGAATGACTTGTAGCATTTTTAATGTTTGAATGCTTACTTGATGATAAGTCTCGATCTGTCTGTCCTGCTTGTGTCCTGATTATATTGTTCAGAAACTGCCTTTGCCCAGTTCTTAACAGGGATATCAAAGGATTCACAAATCTGATCTATCCGGCTTAGTGTTGACTTGTAAGAGGTGGAAAAGTCTGATCTGTTAAATGTACTGTTCACCTATAGAAAAAAACACAATATTTCAAAATACTTGAAATTGAAACACAAAAATAAACATTGACTCATATACAAAATGTACACCATATTAACCAGAAACATGCGCAATCATACATTATATAATCTGTATGCATATGTGAAATTAACACATATTTGCTAACAAAAATATTATCATATATCAATTATTACTTTCAATCATCACTGATCATGGAAAGGACATATGAACAAAATGTACATGTACAAAAATGTAATTTTGAAATCAATAATTGTATTATTTACTTATATGTATGTACAATTGTTGAAGCTAGCCTGCATTGTGAATTCAATATAAAATGTACATTCATGTTTTGTCAGTCTGTGTAATTTTTGGTATTCCATGCAATTGCCTCATAAGCATTCTTTCAAAATGGAATATTACAGGCATACTGTTCAATTTCATCAACAGTTTTTAACACACACATGTGCATTGTACAGTACTAGTATGTACATGTACATGTATACTACTAGTAGTATACAAGTGTGAAACACTGGATTAAAAAATATATTATTAGGTTATTTTATTCAGAATTATATTAAAGTAATTGGATTCTTACCTTAACTTAAGGACCGGGTGACAATGTAATTTGTGGTGTTGGTTTCTCATCTTGAGGTTTACATGTAGATGTAAACTTGAGCTTCCTCCTATTCTTCTTTGGAGTCGTTGTTGATGCTTTTCTTTTTGCTTTTGGTGTAAGACCAGACTTAGATGGTGTGAAAATATTTCGTTGCCTCTTCTTTGCTGTTGAACCTAAACATGCTAAAGCTGGGGTTAGAGATGGAAGTGGTGGTTCTGTATCTACATGTATCTGATCATCAGCATAAAATTGTTCTCTACTGACCGACAAATTTGTACTCAAATTGGTAAAACTTGTTGATGTGGATGTTTTTAACTTGTCACATAAGTTTCTACATTTGTTCAGACTGTTAAAACACTGACTGCAAACGAAAAAAACTTGTGTCATCATATCCGATTTCATTCCTGAGCTTCACCTCGTCTACTTCGTAACAAAATGCTAATGTTTTAATAAGATCAACGTCTTTATGTCGTTTTCCTACACTTCTTCTTCGTTCCTTTTTAATATTTTCTACATTGAAAACATGCGTACAATGTACACAACACATGTCTGAATGCTCCATACTAGAAAATATTCTTCTCGCTCCACCTTTTTTTTTTGCGCCAAATTTGATTATTTCTATGCCCACAATTCATAGCGTTATTTAAATTTCACGTTGAAGGATTTTATAGGTAAATGCATTCAGGCGTTAATGTAGCGATCGATAGTGAGTCGGAATATAACGACTGAATGCGTTCACCTATAAAATCCTTTAACTGGAAGTTTAAATAACGTTATGAATTGTTAAACTGTTTAAGATGTCTATCTGCTACAGTTATCTATATAGACAATTTAGTTTCTCTTGGTTCGTCTGTTTAAGATGTCGCTATCGACAATATTAACGATATCAACGATATCAATTCCATAGCAGCATTTAAAATATTCTTCATAATTTGTGTCTCTATTCATTTCATATAGTTAGTTTACGTACCTTAATTAAATGTTACGATAAGGAGATGTTGGACAATTTCCAATGAAACAACAAACCACAAGACACGAAACAGTTAAGAATGTGAACAACTATAATAGGTCAATGTGCAGTCTTTAAAAATATGAACACTAATACCAGAATGGCAAAATGTAAAAAAATAAAGTAGGGTCAGTCACATTGAAAATATGGTGGGGTTAAACATGTTTATGAGCGCTAACCCGGTTCCTTAAGTCTAGGACGGTGGTGTAGCCTCAATTCATAGATACAAAATGTAAAAATCAGTTGAAAAAATTTATTAATAAGCTTGACACAAAGAACAATAACAAATAGACAAAATCACAAAATACCGATCTAAGAGTACTCAAAACCATTCAAATCAGTTGGTTAAAATCTAATCTTATTTTCCCTGTTTGAAATACGAACCAGTTCAAATCAATAAATTCAAATGTTACGTAGTTGGTCTTGTTTGTACTGTATCTTTATTTTTAAGGTATTTAAATGTAACCACATTTCACCTAGTTGTCACTTAAATTACCATGTCAACGTTATACAACGATTGTTTTTTTTTAAAGGATTCAGTAATTTGTTTTTATCCAACAATACAGTTATATGGAGAGGTGACCACTTGGTTGTCTTGTCTAAATACAATGAAAAAATGAATTGATTACAATCAGCCATCATATCACCCTTTAGCTATTTTTATATTCGGTCTAAATTTGATCAGATGTATATGTCTTTTTTTATTTCATTATCTTAAGTAAGTAAATATTTCCTACGTTATTAGATATAAGAAGATGTGGTTATGAGTGCCAATGAAACAACTCTCCATCCAAGTCAAAATTTATAAAAGTAAACCATTAAAGGTCAAAGTACGGTCTTCAACACGGAGCCTTGGCTCACACCGAACAGCAAGCTATAAAGGGCCCCAAAAATTACTAGTGTAAAACCATTCAAACGGGAAAACCAACGGTCCCAATACTCTAGCTTAATTACATTAACTATTACCTATCAAAACCGGGTTGTTCCATAAATTTAACAGTATAACAGTATTGATCGATATGAATTCAAAACATAATTGTTTGTACAAAAAGTGTTTTATGATAATAAATTAGTAAGGTGATTGAAAACCGTGAACTTACAGTAGTGAACTCTTTTTATTGAAACACTATTCAGTTTTAATCAAAATAAACTAAAAGAAACGCCGAATATTTCCCGGATAGAACTTACGTTGTAACATTGATAAACTTTTCAAATCGCGGAGTAAGAAGAAATTTACATCGCGTTTTCGAAAGCTTGGTTCCCTGTTGTAAACCCCGAAAACGATGGCCCCTATAATGAAGAAGACCTAGATGACAACATTGCGTTGTCAAGACTATAGGTATCGTACATTCTTTCGATCATGATGAAATTTCGTTTGATAAAATTCTTAGTTTTTAATCGACTTTACCAACGTAGGAAATGAACAATGGAAGTAAAAAGAATATATCGTTGAACAATTCAAACAGCGCGAGGATACTGATGCAAATGAAAACAATGAACTCAGAGTGAAAGTGAAATTGACGAGTCGGAGACTGATACTACCAAGGCGATTTGACATACGAGGATATGTATAAAAACTTTAAAATGTTATTTTTGTTATTCTAAAGCCAATGAATACGATGACCCAAAACACAATTGTGCGTAGTAAAATGGGGAAAAGGCATGGAGCACTTGTAATGTTCATGTCACAATTTTTTCACACTATCATGACATTATTTTGAATAAATTTACAATATTTGTTTTTATTAGTTTACAATTAACAATGAGACCGAACTTTTACATGCAAAATATCTAACGTCACAAGTCATTAACTTCATGTCAATAGGGAAACCTGAATAAACTGACTCACTGTCCAAACCGGCCCTTTTTCATTGTCCAATAGCCGGTCGGTTTTTACAAGTTTTACTGAAGCTATATATTGGAGATCTAAGTACAGTGGTCTATCTCCCTATACAATTATAATACGAGATTTCTATATTATATGAGTTTTTGTCAGAACTACACTGTTTAATATCCTTACTGCAGTTTGATTATAATGGCTTATTCATCTAGTTAGTTCAAAGAAAAATAGTTTTCTAGTGTTCTATCTCGACTATTTCTCATGTATATGTATTTTAGCTGTTAAATAATTGTTATCAAACTTATCTTAGAAGTACTATGATTAAATGGTTTGCATGGTTTGAACTCAATCTATGAGCAATTCTTAGAAAATCAAGGAATACAGAATTGGGGACATTACAAAGTTAAAAAAAAATAATGGTCTATGTCAAAAGGAAATATAGGGATAAATTTCTAAAACAACATTGTTTGTAGTGAAATGTTTAATTTCCAAAAAGGGTATGCTTTATTTATCTAAGTTGGTTGCCTATTAAAAAAACAATCGAACAAACAGTTACTCTTCATGTACGTAAATTCGATTTCTTTATAAAGTTTTATGTTTCAGTCAAAATGATATTAAGCTTTTAATCTTTGACTTGAATTATTGCCACTATTACCAAATAGTTAATACATCCTCATAAGATTCACACGACGAAATGTCAATAAAGGTCAAGTAAGCTTTACTATCAAGTCTAAAATAAAGAATAGAAAAACGTTTCCATTATTTTTGTCTGACAATGATAAAAGTCATTACGATTCCGCCAAACAAATTAGATTTAAGTACATTCTTCTTCGTAAACAAATCTATTGTAAATGGTCCTTGATTGTTATTATAGCAAACAATGTCAAAAATTCTAAGACTTAACATAGACAAAATGGTAAAGTAAACATTTTTTGTTATGATACATATGAACACCAATATATATTTCCGCCTGTTCTTTTGTATCCTAGTAGATTTGATCGTCTACCTCTGATGTTACATTGTAAGTTGTATTGCCAAACCCTAATTGGTTTTGATTGTTGGTCAGATCAGCATGGTAAATAGCTATATCCCTTACTTCTTCTATTCGCTTCTCGTGATCTACCTTCATATCTGTCGAGGATTCGATTTTATCTTCATCAATTTCATTGTAAACTTTCTCGTCACCATGAGCAACACTGATTCTTTTAACCTCTGGTAATACCAAGTCTTTGTCATATTTCGTCACTGATGGATCGAGAACAAAGTACTCACATTGTGCCTCGTCAGTATTTAAAAGTTTGTTGGCAGAAAGAATATTGTTTCCTTCCTTGTTTGTGCTGGATGGATTACTTTTAAGATGTGACATCTCAGTTCTTTTGTCAACAAACTGTGGTCTTGTTAGTTGTTCTGTGTTCCTTTTCTTTGATCGATCTGTAAATTAAATGTAATAATTGTGAATAGGAAAAAAGATTAAAATGTAAATTTTTACCATTTTGACAGGTATCTAATAACAAACGCATTAGAATTGTTGTGAAGAAAATGCAATTTCTACGCCGTGAAACTTGTTTTAAACCTTACTGTTGACATACTTTACGACTGAACATTTATTTTAAGATTCAAAATTTAACGGCTAAATTTCTTTTTTAATTCTCGTATTACACTATTTGTGGTTGAAATAATTTATGAAAAATTATATCACCAGAAAAAAGCAATATATACGAAAATGTATAATAATATACATATATATGATAAAAAGTTGATATATTCTCAATTGTTTTTGTTTCAAGCTAGTGTATGCGTGTGACCGTCATATGAAAACAGCAAGAAGATGGAAAACACTGAATTATACGTATAAAAATAACAACAGTTGTTTCAAGGATCTCATTCATTTCTTATTCTCTTTTTTATCATTAGAATTCGTAAAATTTGCATTCATATCTTTTTAACAAAGTATACACACATCGCCTTTTTGAAATATCATTAAAAGTGAATTATCTTATTATTGGTCAGCATATTGTGCTTTTGGCCACTCGTTCTTGTAGTTCATCGCGAATTGTATTTATCGATATTGCCTCTGACTCTATCAATCAGCTAAATTCTTAAAATGGTATAATACGGCTTTGAAACGTAAAAGAGCATTACCCGGAATTATCACCGGTTCATAATGATTGAAACGATGTTATAATTCCATTTTGCTGGAAAACAAAAACCTATTGTTTCCATCATGAAAAAAAACCAATTATAATCCGATCAATCAATTATCAGATTTCTATCATGTTTATATTGTAGAATGTTTGCTGCTCAACACAATACGTGATGTCTTTTGATTGCAATGAGACAAATATCCACCATAAAACTAATGATGAAGATGTTAGGAACTATAGATTAGCGTACACCCTTCAACAATGAGCAAAACCCACAGCATAGCAATCTATAAAAGACCCCGACATAATATAACGTAAAACAATTCAAACGATAAAATATGAATTGACATACCTTAATTGTGTTTGATTTTTGGTCTGATGACTATGGTTAGAACCTTGATTCCTAACTTCTATTTGCTTCTGGTGAACTCCCTTCATATCTGTCGATAATGCAATTTTATCTTCATCAATTTCATAGTAAACATTCTTGTCACCCTCTGCACCACTGAATCTTTTAATCTCTGGTAATTTCCGGTTGCTCAGGTCTTTATCATATTTCGTAATGGAGGGATCGAGAACAAAGTATTCGCCTTGTGCCGCGTCAGTACTTAAAGATTTGTTCGTAGAAAGATTATTGTAACCTCCCTTGTTTGTACTGGATGGACTTCTTTTAAGATGTGCCATTTCAAGTCTTTGGTCGATTGACTGTAGTCTTGTCATTTCCTTTCTCTTCTTTTTCTTTGATCTGTTAAATATATATGTAACAACTGGGAATTAGAAAAAGGGTTGAACATATATCTATTATTAAAATTCTGACCGGTTTCTTACTACGAGAGCATACGAATGTTTGTGGAAAATGGAGATTTAATGCCGGGAAACCTTGTTTAAATCTTAACGTCGGCATAAATTATGCCCGAAAATTTATTGCAAAAAAAGTAATAACAAAATACAAATAAAACTCCAAGATAAATTCAAAATTGTGGAAAGTCATAAAACCTGCAATAATCAAACGTTCGACTATATTAACCAACAGATCAAATGGAAAAAAAGCTGTAACATTCTTGACCTAGTACAGGAATTTTCAGAAGAAAATGGTGTGTCAAACCTGATTTTGTAGCTATCTAAACCTACGTCTTGTACGACAATTTTTATGAGCTGTTATATTAACAAAATTGTGTGAGTAACCTTAACAGACATAACTGGTTAATGTGACAATAATTGGGACCCAGTAGCCAAATCTGTGCGAACATACTTTTAGGAATATAGGGTATTCATTTCTTTTTAATTTCCTTTTTTTTTGGCATTTTAACTCTTTTGATCGAGCGTCACTGATGAGCCGTTTGTAGACGAAATGCGCGCCTGACTTACAAAATGTCAATTCTGGTATCTATGATGAGTGTTTGTTTTATATATCACAGACATGCAAATACGACTGTCAAAAACATTCAAACAAAATACATACGAATGAATCGGAGCCAAAACTGTGTATACATGCATCACAGAAATAAATTACAACTAACTAAAGAATTCAAATATATCAGAAAAAGACGCCAACAAAAACGTTTGTTGTTGATATTACATAAAGTATAGTAAAACATAATGACAAATACATTTTCTTATAAAGTTCACATTAAGTAAAATATAAATACAAAGGTATTCAAAATGAAAACCACACTTTAAAAACCTTATGCATCGAAATCGTACCACTTGACCCACCTGCACAAAGAACTCGAAAGATGGATGCGCAAATACCGAACTTCAAGCAAGATTCAAAACGGAAAGTTCCTTATCAAGTGGCAAAATCAAAAGCTCAAACACATCAAACGAATGGAAAACAAATATAAATACAAAGGTATACAAAATGAAACCAACTCTTTAAAAACCTCATGAGTCAAAATCGTATCAAAAAGCCAAAATCTCGAAAGCTGGATGCACGAATAACGACCCATATCAAGAGACCAAACGGAACATAATTGTGCAAAGACAAATGAAGGGAACAATGTAAAGTAAATAAAATAATACACAACATAGACACCTAAAATCCACAACCCTAGACCACCCAGTATAATTTATAAAGAAGACATAAAACACCTTATAAAGTCTTGGTACTTTTCGATTAACGTTTTGAGAAAAAGGGACGAGACGTTCATTAATAAAACCCTGGTTCAATAAGTTTTTGCTTATACATGTTATACACCGATGACGTTTTACAAAAGGCTGAGTAGCAGTTCTAAGCTCTTGAATATTTAATGTGTTAAGAAATATACTCCATATTCAGGTGAAACTGGAATATTGCAGATAAGGCAAGGAAAATTAATAATTTCGAAATTGAAATCGTCGCGTTTGTCAGAGATTCTGGTACTGAGATGAGCGCTGTAGTCAAATTCGAGGAATAGGTCTTACAATAAGCGGAAATGGCATGTATCTATGGTTTTTTGTTATTCTCATATTTCTAGTTTTTGGAAATGAGATAATTTATGAAGATTATTAATACTACATAAAAGCAATAAGTACATAGTTATTCAATAATACGAGGCTTTTAAAATTAGTTCGCTGCGCTCACTCGATGAAAAGCTCATATTGTGACTCACAACTTATACTTTACAGTATCAACATGCCTAAATTTTAATAATCGGTACTCATTGTGTGTAATTAATGAATAGACAGATGATCAATTTTAACCCGGTAGAATATCTGTCAATCAATTAAACAAATAAAAATTTGTGCAGTGTCACTTTCGGAACAAGTGTCCAAGAGTACAACCTTATAAAAAAAGAGGCGGAAAATATCAAAGGAAAAATCAAAAGTTGACTGAAGGCAATACAAAAGACGAAAACCGACGTAAAGACAGTCTGCAAAAAAACTACATTAAAAACAGATTTTTCAATTGCATTTTTAATTTTTTGGTTAAACATGTTAAACAAACGAAAAGAAATTTACCTGCGTCTGCATACGAAAATAATAACCAGTATAATTACAAATAATATGATTGTGCCTGTTATTCCAACTGACATACCAACTATTGCTCCAAGTTTGAATATTTCTAAAAAAGAAAAACACCATTCCCAAATAACTTGCATGTTGATATGTAATGTACTTTTGAAGAAAAATATATTGGTGGAATTTAATCAAAAAATGCAATAAAACACACGGTAAACATACCAATATTGTTTGGTTTTTTCAAGAAATACCTACAGCCAAATGCTTGAAAAAGGCAAATTAAAATAAATGAAAAAATATACCTTCGAATGCATAAATGTGTAAATGGTTACAATTTCTTTTTAGGGTTGGTTTTTATTATTGTTTTTGTTTGTTTGTTTTAATTGAGATAATATTTGTGTTCGGTTTGAGATTAATGCTACCCTCTTTGGGGACAGCTTTTTGTCCTTCATTTTTCAAATGTGTTTCTATACGCGTAGCGTCAAAAGTATGTTTAAGGGAACATGAGGAACAAGCACAAGAAAAATTCTCCTTCCAATTCTTTAGTGTTTGAATAAACCTTTTGATACCGGATATATAAGTAAACAATTGTTTTGAAATCCTTGCAGCTTGTATTTTTAAATTTAATGAACGACAATCGGACATACACAAGATAGTGTTGTTTTTTTTCTATTCATGAGGATACTTTTTGGTATCGACCCTTAAGTGCATCCTCCAAAATAAGAGTGTAAGAAAAGGCAATTATTATACGGACATATCAAGTCCTTTGATCTTGCTTTAAGAAACTATGATAACCGACTGATTTGCGATTTCATTCAAAAATTCTATTATTTTTTTTTTATTGTTCGTCTTTGGGTCCATTATAATATCCATAAATTATTATAATTGTATTTTACTTTTTCACTCTAGGTTGGGTTTCATTTCATACATCAATATGCAAATAGAAGAGATCCAACTAACGGGATTTTTTCATCCTGTCATACGTTCAAATACATCATGTACATGTCCGAAATCAAACACATCATCAATGTTTGTCTTTTTTTGTACATTAGCGATTTTTTCTCATCCACGGAACTATATGGTAACAACAGCAGATCTTTTGCAGTATGCAAAGCTTGTCTTGCCTCTGTGCGATTTAAAGCTTGTGATATGGTATAGAGCTTTTTCAATTTTTGAAGACCATAGATTACCTTTAACATGTTTTTCTTACATTGCTTTATTGTGTTGGTGGGTTGCTGTTTCGTTGGCGTTTACCTTTTAAAGTACATACTTCGTTATAGATATGTATTCATTTTCTTTATATTACGTTTTTTATTGTTTTCTCTGTCTTTTTTTATGTCATTCCCTTTTCCTTTTTCTTTTTCTATCATTCCCTTCTTTTTATCGTTGGTATAACTGTCTGTGGTATCGTTGGAATTTCTTGAATCTACAAGAAAGAAAAGAAATTAAATTTACTTTCCCGAACACCAGATATTTTTGTATACATTTAGTATCCATTGCACCATTCTTTCATACAATAGATCTATACAACAGGTATCAAATAGTTAGAGGGGCCTCGGTGGTCAAGTGGTCTGAGTAGTTCCTACTGTAATCACTAGCCAGTCAACACTGAGGTTGTGAGTTCGAACCCCGCTCGTGCGGGTGCACTCGACTCCAATCTTAATTGACTAGGATTGTCAGTTTTCCTATCGAAAGTCGGTGGTTTTCTCCGGGCACTCCGGCTTCCTCCACCAATAAAAACTGGCCGCCACGAAATAGCCCAAAAGCGGTGCTTTAAAGTGGCGTTAAAACACCAAAAATCAAAAAATCAAATCAAATAGTTATAGGCTTTTGGTCAATTCCGTTTTGACCCTGTTATTAGGGATCCATTTGTAAGAGTTTTTTCCTTTACATTTTTAGCTGACTTGGCCCTTCGGACGGACGACGACAGGCGGTGGACGCTTAGTGATCGGAAACCACTTTTTTGCTCAAAGGTAGGTATCAACCTTAGAAAATATATATATCAAGTCAGTACCAAAGGGTTTTGATTGCATTTCATGCAATCTTTACCCCAAAATTAGCAGCAATACATAATTAACAAAAACGAAGATTTTTGTCATTAATTCAATTCAAGTCCAAACTGTTGAAGAGTGTCTATTGTTGAAGATGCACATTGACCTAGGTGAGAGACACAAGCTCTTTAGCGCCTCTAGTTCTTGATTATGAAGAGGAAGCGAAAAGAACAAATTTATCTCTGCGTAATGTAGGTAGTTTCTAGTTTTTTTCAAATCTTTATACACAGATTACACACTTTTGTTAGGTAAAAACATTTGATATCAATAATAAGTTGTCAATGAAAATTAGTTAAAACGCCTATTTTTGAAAGGCGATTGATTCCTTCTTTGTGATGTCCTTTATTCTAAATACACGAAAGATATTTTATCTATTTGACGTTCTGAACCTCAGCAAGAGAATTCCAGCAAAATTTCCTACTGTAAATATATGGCCATTATTTTTCTTTCCAATTGTTAATTTTCCTTCCTTAATAAGGATATTTTGTCGTCGCTGTTTTATGCTGTTGTGCATGCATAGCAGGAGACGCTTACCCTGTCGACCGGCCGTGTTCGATCCTTTAGGACTTCAATCGATTCCTTAACTTTCTGTATCTTACCTTTATTTGTCTTTTCCTAATCGATTTACGATAACCTTGATTTATAAAGTTTACATTTTTCAGTTGATTCAATATCCATGCGTTTTCGTTAACGTTGACGTCTCATATTGCAATAATGGAAAATCTTCAATGCTTAATTTATGTTTTTAAAACAGACATACAGATTTCAAAAATTTGTCAAAACTTTATCTCAATGTTTTCTTAAAACTTGAAAACAACAGTTTATAAATTGTATGCGTCCGAAACGCTTTTCTGGATTTACCTTCAGTAGGAGCACTTAAAGCCGAATAATTGAAATCCAAGGATGAATAAGTACCGAAACCGTTGAAGAGCAAAATGACCAAAAAATATATGATTAATGTACTGATGTATTGTGGTAGAAGGATATCACTTGCAGGAATTGAATAAAAGGTGTTACACTGTAAGCTCTTAATGGCAATTATATGTATGAAGGAATCAATCAAAAGACGAATTGTCCTCATTTTTGTGGTTGCTCAATAGAGCTATTGGTACAGGTTATATAAGTTTATTTTTGTTGTGAAATTATCGCAGCTTGTATTCTAAGGAACTATCATTGATTTGTATTTTTCTAAATGACTTTGGGCAATACCACATTGTGTTGGTCTCTAGTCATGGAGATGATCTTAAATATCTTCTCGTAAGTACAGCTGCCAAAATTAGTGTGTAATGTAACTCTTGATCCTACATTCACTAACTGTGAAAATTGTTTGATACTATATCAATTAGAATTGTCTTACATCTTCTAGTGCTTTTGTCGTCTGTAATATCCAAAGAATTTTTCTATTAATTTTTATTATATACTATAATCACTGTAACTTTTGTTAAATTCCATAAAGCGGGATGCTGATGAGAAAAAGCCATCGAACGGGATTCTAATTCAACCATATGTTAATATTCTTAAAATAAAAAACCGCATCAATGACTGTCTTTTTTGAAGATATATTTTTTTTCTTATAAAAAGCAATTCTTTGATGTATGCAAAAGACGTCCTGCCAAGTAGCGATTTAAAGCTTGGAATTCACGTGAATTAAAGAGAGGTGAAAGATACCAAGGGGACATTCAAACTCATCAGTCGAAAAAACTGACACCGCCATGGCTAAAAAAGAAAAAGACAAACAAACAAAACAACAGTACAACAGTACACAAAACAAAAAGAAAACTAAAGATTACCCAGATGACTGAGCAACACGAACCCCACCAAAAACTTGGGGTGATCTTAAGTACTCCGGAAATGCAGATCCTGCCCCATATGTGGCATCCGTCATGTTGCTCATGTTAGTACAAACCCGGTGATAAGTCCAATTCGGTAGGTTACATTCCGAGAAAAGGGGACTGTATTGTATTTGGAACATATTCGTTGTCATCTGTGAAACGGATATTACATAACGCTCAAACAACTCGTGATGCCGTCCGTTAAATGTACAAAGGGATGATTTCAACTTCATCACTTGGAACCCTTGATTTAATAGTGTCCTTATGAGCAGCAACCCTCTATCAAGAAATCATGACAGAAAATATAAGCCTTGGAGGTGTAATACCACCAAAGCATAGTACGTCATGTCCGGTTTCTTACGAAAAAGGTCCAAAAAAGATATTCCCTTGAATTTAACAGTTGAAGGAACTTAAACCTGCATTTCATTGCAGAAAAAAGTTTCTGGATCATAGACATATATCTTGGGTGTTTCAACGACCATCATTTTTTATTTGCTGTTCCCATCAAATATTTTGGAAACTTCAGATGACATGGTTACTAAAGCTTGTTAACAGGTAAAAAAAGGTTGAACATTTGATTGGTTTACTTCCGGTGATGGTTATTATCCTATAAGCAATGAAATGATCTGTGAAATTAACAATGTAATACTGGAAAGGATAAAACTTTACTCATGCCAAGTATTTCTTTATATGAAACAAAGATAATCTCTCCACACTATTTTGTAAAATGACAAAATCAATGGTGGTATTAGTCCTCAAATATCGTATCAACTTAGAGAAATTTACTCCGTACGTAGGCGCTGCTGGAATGTTGCTACATAGAAATGGAAACTTCACAATTGGAAAGCTGAAATCATCTCTATTGCAGTAAAGTTTTTTTTTAACCGACCCTAATTGTAAAATTTTTAGATGTAAGTCAAGATATGAGGCAGACATTACTTTATCTGTTGTATCCTTTATCTCGTGTTCGATGGGATAGATGCGTTCACCAAATTTTGAATTACTTAGAGAGAGAATATCATCTATATAGCGGAAAGTCAAATTAAAGGATACTGCTAATTTCCTTTCTTTCTTCCCTAGAATTTACTGTATAAAGTCATTTAGATTCATGTGAATCTCATGTGAAGTTCATGTGCATTTCACCTTAAACGAGCTTATATGTGAAACTCATGTGAACTGGTTTTACATGAGTTTCACATGAATCTCATTTGAAACTCAAGTGAATTGTATATGAACATCATATGAACTCGGATATACGGAGTATATATCTTCCAATTGATACAATATTCCCGGGCTTGTATTTTCTATCATGATTTCCTTGATAGAGGATTGCTGCTCACAAGGAAGCTATTAAACCAAGAGTTCCAAATGGTGAAGTTGAAATCATCCCTTCGTAAATTTTACGGACGCCATCACGAGTCGGTTGACCGTTATGGAATAACCGTTTCACAGATAATATCGGATATGTTCCTTATGTCGTAACTACAATACCCTTCCCTTTTCACGAATGTGACCTACCGAATTAGACTATTTACAGGATTTGTAATAACATAAGCAACACGACGGGTGCCACATGTGGAGCAGGATCTGCTTACCCTTCCGGAGCACCTGAGATCAACCCCTTATATGTTGGGGTTCGTGTTGCTTAGTCTTTAGTTTTCTATGTTGTTTCATCTGTACTATTATTTGTCTATTTGTCTTTTTATTGTTGGCCATGGCGTTGTCAGTTTGTTTTCGATCTATGAGTTTGACTGTCCCTCTGGTATCTTTCGTCCCTCTCTTAATCTGCCAAGTTTTTCATTTCATTAAGTTCACGTAAATTTCACGTGAAAATTTCACATGAGATTCACGTATGAGCTCGTTTGAGGTGAATTTCACGTAAATTTCACGTGAGATTCATGTGAAATTCATGATAGCAGAATTTGCTTGTGTATAGCACGGAGACTTGTCAGATTTTGAAAATCGTAAAACCTAAATAATATTTTCCGGCATGGATTTATTGTGGTTTGGGGTAGATATTTTATTGACGTTTACCTTTTGTAAGTATATACTGTGGATTCATTTTATTTGAGGGGCACTGATTGTCATGGATTCCGTTGGGTACGGTGAACAACGTGTTTAAATGTTTAACGAAATGCAAATTCACTATACTCTTGTATGCAGAATTTGCCAACACCAAGAAATTAAGTATTCACGAAGATGTAAGGTTTTCCAAATCAACGAAAATTGGAACCAACGAAAATAAATGAATCGACTGTACTCAATTTCTTTATATTACGTTCTTCTCTGTTTTTTTCGGGTTCTTCTGTTCCAATTACTCCTTCATGTTCTTCTTCATTCCTACTTTTGTTTTCATCGCTTGTATGACCGGATGTAGCATCATCGCAGTTTTGTAAATCTACAAGAAAGAATAGAGATTTACCACATATTCCCGTACAGCTGATGTTGTTGTGTAAATATGGTACCCAATGAACCATTCTTTCAAACAATATAATCATATAGTGGGAATCCAAATCTAATCTTATCGTAAAGATTAAGTGTGTTCCTGTCGTGAAATTATATTGCTGTAATCCACTGCAATAGCCAGTGAAAGAAGATGCAAGATGGATTGTAAGCTACAATCCTCTTGAGAATATCTACTGTTTTACCATATGTTTGTTATTTTGTTACAAAATATGCGTTAATAACGGGAATTATTTACAATATCGATGTTAAATTACATAGTGCATTTTTAAAAGAATTCAATAAATTTAATTTGAATAAAAGGGGTAGCTGCAAAATGTTCGCTTCTGATTTTTATTTGGAAGGAAAATTTTAATTGATACTTGTCCCCTTATCGTAATATCGGCCTCTATTTGAAAAATAATACAAATAACTATCAAAAGATATATCCCTTCAAATTTGAGTAATGAATAAACCTTAATACGAAAATGTAAGAGAGAGGTTATGCGTTCTGTACTGAAATCCTTATCAAACCCAGAATGTCTGCTTTTATAGCACAGAAATATATGTACATATTAAGTAGATTATCTTATCTTCGATCAAACAACTATACAAATAAGGAAATGTTGTATGATTGCCAATGAGACAACTATTCAAATGTAGTGGATGTAAGCCATTATAGGCACCCGTACGGTCTTCAACAAATAGAAAACCCCACAATGTATAGTTTGCTATAAAAGGACCCCGACATGAAAACAATGAAACAATTCAATTGAGAAAACTAATGGACTAATTTATAACAAAACAATTTGAGAAAAACATATGTAGACATAAACCAACGACAACCAATGAACTCCGTGCTCCTGACTTGGGACAGGCACATACAGAATGTGGAGGATTTAAACTGGCGCCAAACCCTTCCTCTTACCTGTGACAGTGGTGTAACACGCATGTTACCGTACTGCCTTCAACAAAGAGTAAAACTTAAAGGCCCCGGAATAACAAAATTTCAAACAATTCCAAAGAGAAAACTGATGAATTCATATTAAAAATTTTGTGTTAATCACATAAAGATTAAATACAATAATACCAGACAACAAAGGCCATTAGAATGATTGGCCCTGGCTTGGAACAAGTAAGTAAAGCAAGAGTAAGTCAGTACAAGTTCGAAACTCCTTTGGAAAAGAAATGATCCTTTATAACCAATATTCATAAACTATCTAAATATGTAAAATTTGTATGACCCCTCGAGTTATCATTGCTTCTTTTTTAATCTTTATTATTTGTATTTTTTGTTGGTACTTCGTCACCTTTTTTACCTATATTATTTGCCATCCGCTTATGCCGATTCTGTAAACCTTCTGCAAAAGAAATAGAAAAATTAGTTAAATATAAAAAAATAATAAAAAATGTACAGTAAAAATATAAAGGTTTATTTCTCTAACAGCTTTAATGATAAATAAGAGCATATTGTTTTCTATTCATTGTGCATAGGAATGGACTAAAAATTCAGGGGGTAAACTTCTGAAAAGTGACAAGCAAAACAAATCCTCATTGTAATTTTTTTATTATTATTTTTTCAAATTGGCCACAAAGTGGGAGATAGAGGGAGGGGGTTGCAGCAGTTATCCCCCTTGTCCTCCTGTCGACTTCTTCACCAGCGATGGGTTAACATTTCCCCACTTTTCTTTATTTAGAATCAAGAAAATGTTCAAAAATGCAATACATTTAAATTTTATTTTTTATACAACGATTCTAATTAGCACTATGGTGGTTCAAATAAGAGACATCGTAATCACATCCAAGGTATTTACTTGTCTATTCCTAGGCATTGACAATCTGTAAACATTTCTGATAAACTTGCCATATTGACATTAGTGATTAATGTTTCTACAGTTCATTTTATAACTAAAGCAAAGTGTGGAAAACTGAAGAAAAAAAACATTACCGAAAAATAGAAATAAAACAAAAACGCCTATGGTCAAGAATGGTTGTGGATACTAGTAGAAACGAAAATACAAGGTTTATTTACTGAATGTTACATTTCACATTCGTCAAAAAAATTTGAAACGAAGCATCATAGACTTTTAGAAGTACAACTGAAATAGTTGTGTTCAGAAATCACACGTCTTTTTTCATACCGAGGATGGTACATTTGGTACTAACTTTAACTATATTTGCGCACATTAAAAAATGATGTGAAGATTGGTTTGTTGTTTACGTACCTATGAAAAGAGACAATAATTCTCTGCAGTCTATTTTCGTACAGCTGTTGTTTCTATTGCATTTTGTACATGGAAGCTTTGACTGTTCCACCAAACATTCCTTAGTTAAATTCTTATCCATGGCTGTATATTACGAATTCATATGAAATAATAAATTGATTGATATGACTCATGCAATGATATATTTGATATCTTTCTGGCTAGAACGACATGGAATTTTTTCATAACCGTTCTCAAAAACATTTTATTTTAAATGTTTTTAAAACTTGCATATGAATAATTATCGGCAAAAAATAACAACCGAAACGTCAGTCTTCAACATATTTTGTCCAAAGTAGGTGTGTACCATTGGTTTGAGAGGGACTTTTACCAGTTGGAATGACCATTTCCTAAACATCCTTCAATTTCTACTAAAATTCACAGCATCACAGTTTTATGTGTGTACTTTAAAATTTTAAAGTTTGATTTATTTTACGAATTTAACAATATTCTGGCATATTTCCGAACATGTGTCTAATAGTGGGAAAACCCGTGACGCGGAAACAACAGAAAAGTGACACTTCTTATGAAAGAAGTGACAAAAGTAAAAGATTATTTACACCGATACCAATACTAAAGAAAAGTTATTTGTAAACCATTATTGTACATTTTAAGAAATACGCTATGTTATCTTAAATTTTCATGCAAATACATGATGTTTGATTTTTATTATTTATAGAAATTGTTGCATTAAGATATTGCTACTGTGTAATTTTGAGATATGTTTATCTTTGCTGAATGTCGATAAAAATAAATGTAAAACATCATGTGCATACGAAATCTAAAGCTCTTGCCTGTACTTATTGTATCGAGTGATATACATAGTCCTTATCAGGTTTTACAAATATCCTAATATACCTATTTTCTAAAATTAAGATGTCGAGCTCGCCGGTCTGCCCATTGTCACGATAACTTTCAATATACAAATAGTGTCTTTGTGTCAACATAACAATGTAATGTCTGTTCAGATAAGAAATTAAAGGAGAATATGTTTGTAAAGTAGAGTATCCGTTTAAAGATTTTTACTATTTTGTTACAATTTTAACAATAAGTCGTCTCAAATTTTCTACATGTATGTAGTCTTCTTGATTTATTTGCATGAAGGGCATACGATACAGTTTTGATCCCACAGTGAATTTTAGACGAAAGTCTGCATGCAAGCTATTTTTCACCGAGTCAATTTAAATATGTTATAAGAAATATACCTTCATGTTCTATTTTTAGAAATATAGTCGAAATATTGGACATTTACTGGAAATTTCGGTTTTATTGGATATTTCTATCCTCTGGAAAGACATACTTTTTTCAAAAGCATTTGGAATATCTTCTCTACATAAGTGGGTTTTGAAAATTTGAAAATTAATCATTTTTATCACATTTTCATGATTTTAGTCAAAGAACAGCATTTTTAACCGTATATTTATCTAGCTCAAAAACAAATTATCGATAATTTGTTCATAAAATTGGCACAAATAATTTTCATGCATAATCAAGCCAAATGTTAATTTTAAAAAGAGGGTCCATGGACTCGTTTTCAAGTTGAATCAATTTGAATGATACAAATCTGTCTAAAATGCATCTTTTCCCGATATGTCACAGTTCGACGTTGTCAAAAATAACATTTTACATTAGCAATGTCATTACCTCCCCTGTTACTGTATCGTATGCCCTTAAATGTTTACATAAGAACAATTGGCATGTTCTAGTGAAGATTACAGCCAGTAGAAAAATAAATTGAAAATGGGACTCGATGAATTTATTTGCAGATCAACATTTTGTTTTATTACTAGTACTTTTTACCAGATTGTTTTCTTGCAAAGAAGGACATGCTTAATCATCAACAAAATTATATCGGAAGTTAACCCGAAGGTATCACCAGCCCAGTAGCCAGTACCTCGATAATTTGCTGTCCCAAAATATTTGAAATTATTTGAAATTAAGGAATGTATTTCCCTCATGCAAAGCTCTGATTCTTTGCCCGGCTTTGGCTATACTCGTTGTCCTTTTTGGTTTCTAAGCACTTCATTTTTAAATTAGTCTTGGATTTTCAAATATGTTGGCCTCGAGCATCACTGAAGAGACATTTAAGGAGTCAATGCGCATACAAATTGCGACCGTTAATGTTATTGTATTATGAGTAAAAGGAGAATCGAAGTAAACATCTGACAGCAAACCTTAGACTTCTGGTGTCAATTGGATTTAAATAAAATGTAGTTTACGGGTGTCCTTCGGTAAAATTATAAGACATGTACAATTTGCAACATTGTTTCAAAATTGTCTTCAAAATAATTTCTTTGACGGTGCCAATATTACTGTACCAGATGCACATTTCTACGATTAATGTCTATTCAGTGATGATTTGAGAATCCAAAACTAAATACAAACATTGAAAAAAAACGAAACAAAAAAGAACATAACGTATAGCTAAATCCAGACAAGTTACCAGAGCTTTGGATGCTATATTCCTTACTTTCAGACAATTTCCAATTTTTTATTACACCAGATTCAAATAAAAAAATATCCCAGTTTTGATGCCCATTCCGAATTAACGGCTGCTAGGCTGGTGCTTCACTGACAATTTTTTTTTTTTTTTTTAAACATATAAATGTTGAATAATCTATAAAATTAAGGCGACAGTAGTTAGACGATGTTCACATCAAGATAGCAAATAAAAACTAATGTTATCTCATAATGCAGTACATGTATTCTCTGTAATATTCAAATTACTGCAAGTTTTAAAAAAAACTTCTTTACCCTGTGAGTGAAAATAATTCAGGAAGCAAGTTGACCATAACTGTCCGTACGGCGTGCACTCGGTTTTCGTAGAAATAGGTACAATCTTTGTAAACAAATACATTTTGGATTTAACTAATTTATATTTCTATCTTCCTGTTTTTCATATAATGAAAACTTAAATAAACTTGTTGGTTATCATCTATTTTTCGAGAGAGAGAAAAAAAGTTATTCTTTTTACTTTTTCAGTAGGATAATTTTCCTCACTTGTTAATCTTTTAATGAAGCACGGTAATGATTGATGCATAGTTTTAGTTTAGTGAAAGTTTGTTGGAACACTTATCAGACCCAGCAATGTATCGCTCTTTGAAATTGTATTGTATTATTTCACTTTTTTCATGATCTTTGTAAGTATTTAATAAACGTGGTTTTATTAATCAACAATTATTAGTAATTTGCTTACCGCTATGAATTGTCTTCTTTATAATTTCCATACAGTCTTTTTCGTTATGGTAGTTTCTGTAAAGGCATGAAAACAACCCGTCGATGCCACTATATCCTTTGCAATGAAGATTTACTGTGTTCGCTACTAAACCTAATTTTGAATTGTAAATTCGAAATTATTGTAGGCAGTCAAAATATAAATATAACAATATAGACTATTCCTGAATAACTTTTCTTCTAAGATTTCATATCATCTCAATTCATTCATTCAGGTAATTCATAACTAGTAATTTAAATTCATAGAACGCAGATTTACTTGTTTTAGTGTAAGTTCATTTGTCATGTTTGTGAAACAATACAAACAAAAAATCAGAAGACAAAGCAAATTGAATAAATCTATGAATCAGTATATTGATCTAAGTATTAGTACAAAACAGAAGTGGTAGTTGCATCTAAATAAAAAAAAATGGTAGTAGATATTGATTTCAGAAAAAAAGTTTCTGCCCAACTGGGTAGAAAATAATCATAAACATATCTCCAAAATTTGCAAAATTGTTTTACTACACATACCAAAATAAAACTTTTCCTTCAATTACTGAGAACTCACATTATGTTTTTCTTCGTTTGAAATGTGTTTTCCTCGTTAGGGAATCATTTCACCTGCTGAATGTGAAGTTTCCCTAACCCGTAGTAAAATTTCAAGATTGCGGCCTTTTTTGAATATGTCATCTCTACATTATACTTCTCTTCTCTTCTGCTTCTGTTTTCTTTAATTGCCTTTTAGATATAGTAGTATTTTGTGTTTTTCTTTGTGATTTTTTTCCCGGTTGCCAGAATAAGTACTAGGACAATTTCGGTTTCATAGCAGTCATGCACGTTTAAAACATGAAACGTTTTTATATTCCATTCACTCACCTTTTCCGTGAATTCCAGGTAATACGTGGAAAAGGAAAACAAAAGAAAGACTGTTCATATTTCCGAGGATAGACCTAAGAGAATAAATAACTGTAATGGTACATATATCAAAATGTAAGAATGCAAATAAAATGTGTACCGTGTGATTTCCAAAATGTAACTAAAACTTGATTCATACGAAAGCGTAGGTAGTTAAACAATCATGAAGTACTTGATCTAATGCGGAAGAAAAACGTTGATGTAAATAGTAATCCTATAGATAAGATTTATACACATTCCCACAACGGAAAAACTACACTTCTTCGTCAAATTATTTTTTTTATTTATAGAGCAATTATACTCTACTTAATAGGGTCACTTGTAATTTTTTGAATTATGGCCACTTATTAAAATTAAACTAAAATATGTAAGTTTTCTTTAGTTTTTAATTTGTCGTTGGATTTCTGTCTAATTGACATCTAAAACATTAATCGTATTTATATTATTTAGTCTTTTGAAGTATTCTCATTATGTTATTCAGAATAATATGTGGTTATGCTTGATAACCATGATTCTTTTCCAATCATTTTAACAAATCTATGTTATCATTTTACGGCCTTTTTTAGATGCAATGAATACATGTAAGTGTCTTTTCTATTATCGGAAAATGAGTTGTGTATTTTTTTCATATTGCTATTCACATGTTTCAACTTGCAACTCTAAAGATTGAAATAAACAATTAATTTCCCCATAGGCGACAATGACAGCCTTTTTCGAGATACAGACTTCAGAAAGTTGATTTTTTTAACGAAACCTTGCTACAATTAAAGAAAAGTTATTAGGACAGTATTTTTTGGTCCAAAAAATATAGGTTTGCGTTGCTTTTCTTAGCGTAATTTGTACTTATCTCCCATGCCTATCAATTTTGCACTTAGAAATACGTGTCTCATCCTAGCGTTTAAAAGACATCTCAGTTCCGTTAGGGCTAAGGAAAATAATTTATTTGGCCTTTGGTATAATGCAGAATGCACGAAGTCTCTAATAACAAAAAATAATGGGCGCACATATCAACCAATCAGGATTAGCTATACTCTTAATTCTGAATACCATGTTATGCTCATAAAATGGCTGCGCCCATAAAATCTAATGGTGTATTGTAACCTAAAATATGGGTGTTAATAGATGGTGTATATTACATCCGGTTAATTGATATGAGGAATATACTCTAGTTTTAAATAGTTTAGAAGCAAGCCGACTTTTGCATATCATTATGTAAAAATGTCTTTTTAATTCATTAATATGTTGCATCCTTCATGTCCATCTGACTATGAATAAAATAGCGTATCACAAAGTTTTCTCTTCTCCCCTCCTTAAAGTCATGATTTTAAAGTCACTTCATTCTTCGTGATTTGGGGGGGGGGGGGGGTATTTTATTCGGTTTGAATTTTACTATTTAATTTTGCTTATTCAGACTACATCTACGGCGGTCTTTGGTTTATCCAAACTGTTTAATTTGGAAAACTATTCAAAGTTAGAGAATGTATCTCCCTCCTGCAAAGCTCTGAATCCTTGTTCGGATTTGGATATACTTTATGTCCATTTTGATTTGATTTGCTCTTCAAAGTTTGTATTTTTTTTTTCAAATATATTGATTTCGAACATTATTTAGGAGACATTCATTGTCGAAACGCGCATCTGGTGTAATTAAATTAGAACCGTTTATGGTATTAACATTGAAACTGGTCTGTTTGTTATTTCTTTGCGTATATCTTAATTCCTACATTTCGACTTCAAATTGTCTATTGCTATAGATATTCAATATAAAAGTGCTAACCATTTATTTAAAAAAAACTTCCCAATGAAATGCAAAAGAAATAACCATTTGCATTACTAAGTTCAGTAGGAAATACAAAATTGCTTACCATTAATGTAAAAGTTCCTTACAAAATACCAAACTTGTTATCATCAGACTTCATAGTTTTTTTTTGACAATTACAATCAACATTTAATGGTTATTAGAAACACACAACAACAAAAACCTTTAGAATATGTCCATATGATTGGAGCAAACCTAAAATGGTAATGTTTTTTATACTTCCTCATTGCTTTATATGATCGTTAAAATAATGTCAAGTAGGAGCATATATTCCTATGTGTTTCAACCAAGGAAGGTTATGAATTCTGCATGACAGTGGAAGCATTCAATCTTAAAGTTGCAATATATATAGAATGAAGATACCCCGAAATTATGGAGAAGAATCAATTGTAATGAAATAAAATAATAAACATTAGGAAAAAATAATAATATACAGCAAATTTCAAGTATAACATATCAATCAAAATAACCCGTTTGATACAAATCATCTTTGACGCTTTTTTCTGAAAAACTTCAGGTATGAGAAAGACACGATGTAGTTTCGATATCGACGACATCGACGATTTCGTATCGATATCAATATGCACCTTTTTATATATGTGTCGTAGCAAACACAACATCAGCCGTTTTCAGTAAAATTTTATATCTGGCGCCTTGGGGACTTGACTACGGGTCATATATAGCCCGTTAATCGTCTACGTGCAGTTTAAAAAAATGTATGCCCCTACTATCAAACACCCGATAGTAGGGGCATACGTTTTTTTTTACATGCACGTAGACGATTAACGGGCTATATATCTGATCTGTAGTCAAGTCCCTATGTTTTTGTCGTATTATTGTCCACCACACTGTAAGTTATGTTATTTTTATATTATTATGTATATTTCTATATGTACCGACCGTTTCGTAATGATTTCTGTGATGATTTGAAGTAATTGCACGAAAAATGTAAACAACTATAATAGGTTTCCGTGCAGTCTTCAACAAAGATTAATACAAACAGCGGTATGATAAAACGTGAAATATTTCAAATTATAAACCAAACATTCTTATTTATGTACACATGATAAAAGAAAATCAAATAAGGCAGATAACAACCGACGATTACCACTGAATCAAAGAGCTCAAGAGTAGAATCAGTCACATTAAGAATATGTCGGGGTTACATGTTCATGAGCGCTAACCCGGTTCCCTTAAATCTAGGACGGTGGTGTTGCCTCAATTCATAAATACAAAATGTAAAAATCAGTTGGAAAAGGATTGATTAATAAGATCAGCACAAAGAACAAAAACAAATAGACAAAATCACAAAGTAACGATATTAGAGTACTCAAAACTATTCAAATCAGTTAGTCTAAATATAATTTCAACCAATGAAGAAATCCTGTTTTCACTGCTTGAAATATGAACCAGTTCCCATCCAATGAATTCAAATCTTTCATAGTTGGTCTTGTTCGTACTGTGTCTGTATTATTGGTGTCGTCATCGAAAACAATATCTGGTTATGTCATGAGTTTATAAGTTCATCGATACCGTGTCGAAATTGTCGATATCGACGAAATTGACAGGTAGATTAGTCTTGGCCATGTATAAATTACTTCCATCAGATACTCTTCATATACCCATTGCATAAATTCGACACAATGAAAAGTTTCTAAAAGGCTGATCTTTTGCATCTTTTATACAGGGATAATCCTTGAATTCATGAATTATAACTGATTTCGAGTATACCCTATCCTTGATTTTAGGGATAGGTGACTTTGCCTTGAATCTTTAGTGCAAAAACATGCATTTTCTATCGTCGATTTTTATATAGTAATGGCATCCATTTCTGTAAAAAGGTTTTAAAAAACATGTCTTGATTTATTTTAAACTAGTGACAACTGCATTTTTCTTGTTCGCCTTTAAAGATACAAGATGCAAGATATTTCATTAACCAATCATGGTGCCCAAAATTAAGCTATACAATCAAATGAATTACAAAATAAAGCACTGTAAATCATTAAATGATTAAAGTAATTAAAGTACATTTAAACAAAAACATGTATACACATTTAGATAAAGTAACATATAAACAATGTCATTGAAAAAACATTAAGTCATTTGGAAGCCATTGTGACCTGGAGAAAAAACGTTTCTTAATCAATTTATAGACCAGGCCTCTGGGAGACAACTCCTGATCGATTTTTTTATTTTTCGATTTTTAAAACTACAGTGTTTCTTTTTAGAAGTTTCTTTCGTTTTTCACATAGGGAGTGCAATAATTTAGATAAGTTTGAAGTAACAAACAAATCTTCAGATGAAAGAATGCAAACAAATTTCATCTTATTAGATAACTTTGATTTTTTTTTAATTTTAGAATTTAAGTTAGACAGATGATGAGAATTTGTATCTTTCAGAACCGGACATTTTAAAAGAAAACGTAGTTCATCTTCAATTACGTTCTTATATGGCTTACAATTTCTGTCTTCAACTTTTATACCAATATACCTCCCTACTTTAGTATCAAGGTCATGACAGCTAGTTCCAAACCCTGTAATTATTTGCCAGGTTTTTTTTCAATTCATTCTTAAATATGGTTCAAATATTGAAATATTTTCAAATTTTCTGTAAGTTCTTAATTTATTGCCTGACTGTATATCTTTCTATGGTTGCTTTCTAAACTAGCTACCCAAATTTCTTTTAATTTTATTGTTAGAGATTTTTTTTTGATTTTTTTTAATATACGGTTTTGTTTAAAGTTTGACTGGTGTACAAATAGATAGTCTAAATCTAGGATTTTGAATATATGTCTAATGTTACCGATCCAAGATTCCTGGTTAGATTTGTTCATAGAATGGGATAGATTTATGGCCTCGAATAGGATAATATTTGAAGGTTTAATTTTTTTCATAAGATGAATCCAATATGTTATCATATTCATAATAACATAAAAAAAAATGTAGGGAGTGAACCTAGTTACCTCTACATGCCATATTTGATGTTTTCAGGTTAACTCCAAGTGAAAATTTACCAAGCAAAGTATGGATTTTCTCTAGTACAAGATAATCAGTTTCTTTTGATATAAAGTTATCCATATGTTTTTGTTTTTTATATGGTATATAACCCCAAATTTCAGATACATACAACAAGATGGGTCGGATTGTATGGGTATAGATATGTAATAAAATACTAGGTTTTGGACTTTCCACTGAAAAGTCTTCATTAATTTGAAATAAGCCTTCATTCTTGTATAATAAAGTTCCTTCTTAGCCTTTTGGAAGATCACAGATGCTGCAAAATTTATTCCTAGGTATGTGTAGTTATGTACACATTCTAAAATCTGGTTTCCTATGGATATTTAAATATTTTTATGCCGTCCTGATTTGTTAAATACAAGAACCTTGGTCTTTTTGGTGTTAACTGTCATTTTACAATTTACTGTAAATTCATATAGTTTATTAACACAATTTTGAAGTGCTTTTTCAGATGATGATAAAAGAGCTACACCATCAGCATACATTAAAATATTTATGGGGTGTGTGTTCAATGGGATTGGGTCACATGTTTGGTCCAAATAGGTTGGCAAGTTATTTAGATATATGTTAAAGAGGCAGGAACTACATGTAAGACTATCCCCGTGTCTTACTCCTATATTTGATTTAAATAGGATTGTTCTGTGGTGGTCTATTTTTACACAGGTTTATGTTTTTCCACAAATACATTTTAAAAATCCACACTGAATCTACCAGAAAATATACTGAAGAAGATATTATCAAAATGCTGGACTTTTTTATCTACAATATATTTGTTGAGTTTGGAGGATTGATATTTCAACAGACAGTCGGTATTCCAATGGGTACTAATTGTGCACCCCTACTGGCCGATTTGTTTTTGTACTCGTATGAAGCAGAATTTATTCAGAACCTTCTAAAAGACAAAAAGAAAAAGCACCTTGCGAAATTCTTTAATTTTACTTTCAGATATATTGATGATGTCCTATCATTGAATAACCCAAATTTCAGCCAATACTTACATCTCATATACCCCAGTGAACTTGAAATTAAGGATACTACTGATACTAGAAGGACTGCTTCATACCTTGATCTTTTCCTCAATATTGACACAGATGGACGACTTTACACTAAAATCTATGACAAACGGGACGATTTCAACTTCCCAATTATCAATTTCCAATTTCTCAGCAGTAACATACCCTCTGCTCCTTCGTATGGTGTTTACATATATCAGTTGATACGTTATGCTCGTGCATGTTCACACTTTACGGACTTCATATACAGGAGTGTGCTCCTTACGCAGAAACGGCTTCAACAAAGTTATGAGGAGGAAAGATTAAAAATGACACTCCGTAAATTTTATGGACACCATCACGAATTGGTTGATCCATACGATGTGTCTTTGTCCAAACTAGATAAGGACATTTTTACCACGTCTTAGATTGTGGTTTGCCATTAAGTCGTTTGATCTTTTAAGTACCGAACATGGCCTATTCCCGATTGTGACTGTTTTGCTGAGTGTGAATTCGCATTGCTATAAGACGTGTCACGGTATTTGGTATCCAAAATTCTTGTATTTAGTTTTGATGTTATATTCGTTATTGTCAAATGTCTAATCGTTTGTATTTGTAATTCTTACTTTTTTCTGTTCTATTCGTGTGTGATTGTAAAGATAATTCATCACCCAGTTCATTTATAAGATTTTAGTTTGGGTCAACTAAACTTACACTATGTATTTGGTTTTCAGTTTGATTTAGAAGAAATACCGACATAGCTAGATAATACAATTAATTATCTAATTACTAACACAATTTTATATTAATAAGTATTGTAATTTTCATTGTTATTAAATACATGTAAAATCAGTATTACAAACCTAATCTTGAACTCTATCCTATTTTTTGGAAATTTTTAGAAATTTACCTGTGACGTCACTTTGGTGCGTCGATCTATTCGGCTGACATACAATGCGTTGTTCGGCTGCTTTTATGTGCTGATCTACGTTGTTTTACGTATTCGTTTTTGGGATTTTGATCATATAAATTATCAAGTCTATTCATGATATCTTGTTTGAATTTTATTTTTGCTCGTCTTTGTTTTCGATATGATTTTAGGCATTTAAAAAAGGACCCTCGTATATAAGGATCTGTATTGTGGTTTTGCATTATTCTGTATATACGATATAACCTTTGTTTTAAATCAATTATATCTTGATCTTGCCATTTTTTTTTTCTTTTTAATTTTATTTCTTTTTGCTTTCCTTTGGTTTTCTAATAATTTTCTTAAAGGATATATCTGCAGCTTTTGGGAAAATCTTATTTCAAATATTCTTCTGCATTATTAATTGAATCTTTGTCGTAAATTTTATCGTACTCCTTAATAAAAAAAACTTTGATTTCATTTGAATTTATAGCATCTTGAAAAGCCGAGACTGAGTTATCATGCCAAATATATGTATCCTGCATTAAAGCTAGATTTGAGTTTCTTTATACTTTGTGTCGCATTTTAACATGCATGAGATCTAACGATGGTCTGATAAATCAGGTAAAAAATTATGAATGTGAAAATATGTGAAATTTGGTACAAGTTCTTTAGATGCTAAAAGCATAATCGACAACACTGCTTCCTAAAGGTTGGAAGCAAGTGTATGCACCGATTAAATCACCTATTGTTCTGTCATTAAGGATACACAATGATGAAGATACACATAAAGATAGGAGTTGTCTGCCCCTAGTGTTGATAGAACTATGTTTACCTTGTCGTTGAATCAAACTAGAAACACAAGATTTTAGTTTGGGTCAACTAAACTTACACTATGTATTTGGTTTTCAGTTTGATTTAGAAGAAATACCGACATAGCTAGATAATACAATTAATTATCTAATTACTAACACAATTTTATATTAATAAGTATTGTAATTTTCATTGTTATTAAATACATGTAAAATCAGTATTACAAACCTAATCTTGAACTCTATCCTATTTTTTGGAAATTTTTAGAAATTTACCTGTGACGTCACTTTGGTGCGTCGATCTATTCGGCTGACATACAATGCGTTGTTCGGCTGTTTTTATGTGCTGATCTAGGTTGTTTTACGTATTCGTTTTTATTCTGTAGTTAGTCACCACTTCGGTGTTAACATGTATATCAATTATATGGTCATTTTTATATTTTATAAATTTACTGTTTGCAAAAATATGAATTATTCTAAATACTAAATATTTTCTTATCCCAGGCAGATAACCTTTTTTAAATTTTGGGTCATCAATGCTCTTCATCTTTAGGTCTGGCACCTTTGATAACTATTAGCTTGTCGTAATGTTCTATTATATTGTTTATTTGTGTGTTTCTCTGTCCTGTATGTTCTTCTATTTATTTGTATTGTAGTCCTGTCATGTAATGTTGTCATTTTAGTGTTATATTTAACATTGTCATTAAAGCAAGAGGTTTGGCTAGCCACAAAACCAGGTTCAACCCAACATTTTTTCTTAAAATGTCCTGTACCAAGTCAGGAAAATGGCTATTGTTATCTTATAGTTCGTTTCTGTGTGTGTTGCATTTTAGTGTTTCTTTTGTGTCTTTGTTCTCCTCTTGTATTTGATATGTTTCCCTCAGTTTTAGTTTGTAACCCGGATTTGTTTTTTTCAATCGATTTATGAATTTCGAACACTGGTATACTACTGTTGCTTTTATTTATAATGTCACAAAACTTTGTTCTAACACCTATACCTTTAAGTTTATAAAAAAGGTGCAGATGTGAAACTGAATCAAATGCACGCTTAAAATCTACAAACCATGCATACAGAGGCTTCGAATTATTTTTCAGAAATTTTTGAATGATGGTAATTAACACAGACATATGGTCTGTTGTGCGATATCCTATAATAAAACCAATTTGCTCAATTCTAATTATATCTCTAGTTTTTAAAAATTTTGTCATTCTTTTATTCTAAATTAGATTAAATAACTTGCCTATGTTATCTGCAATGGTTGTCCCCCTTTAGTCTGCTGGATCATGTTTAGAGCCAGGCTTGTGTATGGGGGGCGATAAAGCCTTGACCCCATAATTTACGGTAAATACTATTGAAAATACTAAATTAAAGAGTTTTTGGATAAAAGGGATACACACAGCTTGTCAATTTTTTTATTATTTCATTCGAGATCATACTAAATCACTTAATCCAGAATTCCTCATACCTTTTATTGCCTTTTCCATTTCCTCAGGTGTTATCAAGTAATCAAGTTCATTAAATACACTATTATTATGAAATGATTCAAGTTTCTTCTTAATCAAATCATCACTGTAGTGTTCTTTCTTATTAAATTTTTCAAAGTATTCTTGCCATTCAGATTGGTTGATTGTATTCTCAGAGTTGTTTTGACTATTATTTGAGATATTTTTAATTCTATCTAATAGTTGCCAATAGGCTTTTGGGATTTTGATCATATAAATTATCAAGTCTATTCATGATATCTTGTTTGAATTTTATTTTTGCTCGTCTTTGTTTTCGATATGATTTTAGGCATTTAAAAAAGGACCCTCGTATATAAGGATCTGTATTGTGGTTTTGCATTATTCTGTATATACGATATAACCTTTGTTTTAAATCAATTATATCTTGATCTTGCCATTTTTTTTTTCTTTTTAATTTTATTTCTTTTTGCTTTCCTTTGGTTTTCTAATAATTTTCTTAAAGGATATATCTGCAGCTTTTGGGAAAATCTTATTTCAAATATTCTTCTGCATTATTAATTGAATCTTTGTCGTAAATTTTATCGTTATACTCCTTAATAAAAAAAACTTTGATTTCATTTGAATTTATAGCATCTTGAAAAGCCGAGACTGAGTTATCATGCCAAATATATGTATCCTGCATTAAAGCTAGATTTGAGTTTCTTTATACTTTGTGTCGCATTTTAACATGCATGAGATCTGACGATGGTCTGATAAATCAGGTAAAAAATTATGAATGTGAAAATATGTGAAATTTGGTACAAGTTCTTTAGATGCTAAAAGCATAATCGACAACACTGCTTCCTAAAGGTTGGACCGATTAAATCACCTATTGTTCTGCCATTAAGGATACACAATGATGAAGATATACATAAAGATAGTAGTTGTCTGCCCCTAGTGTTGATAGAACTATGTTTACCTTGTCGTTGAATCAAACTAGAAACACATCAGTAATTGTCAAATAATGGTATATGTTTGTCTCTGCTATCATGATTTTTCCTGATTGGGTAAATTTTACTATATCATTTTCAATCATTTCATGAATACTATAATCCATTTTTTTTATAGTAGGACGAATTTTCAGGTGGGTTGTATATAAAGCAAATATATTGATCTTCCTGAAACTCAAAGAATGTTTTGTCTAACTTTAACCATATCATTTGTGGCATGTTCTAAAAAATTAAAACCATGTCTTATTGTATCAAGTATATACACTTAATACGCCACCATGTCTTTTACCACTAGGTATGGTACGTTCTAGATCTTATAAGATGAACCAATCTTTGAAAAATTGCAAGTTACTTAGCAATTTTCCAAATCACAGTGGGTTTCTTGCAAGCAAAAATCTCTTATTGTAAAAGATTATCAACAAAAATATCATCTTCAAATTTGTTAAATCCCTTACTAATATAACCATTGATATTCCACGTTGAAATTCATTTTTGCCTACAATGATCGATAAAATAAGTATACAATGGAACCAGTAAATATATATATAAGTCTTAAAATATGAGTTGCATGTAACTGTGTGCCATAGTAATTCATAATGCATAAAATAAACTACATATGCATTTGTTTATATTCATAAAATTGTACACTTTCTTTGGAAATGCATATATAAGTATATGATTTTGTGTACATCTTACTTATCATTTATCGATTCAACCAACATTATGTGTTTAGATATTGTGGACAGATACCCCCCCCCCCCCCCCCCCAAACAAAACACAAAAAAAAATATACTTCTGCTATTTTTTTTTTCTATCTAAATTTAGTTCTCAGTCATGTATTTTTTAACATGTTTAACAGATGATAAAAGTCTGTGTCAAGGTGGACTTTTAACTATCTTTCTCTGTCTTGGTTTAAAAATAATTAAAACTTGTGTATTACAACATACTATTTGCACCAGTGATTTGAGTCTTAATCTCACATTAAAAAATAAAATAGTAATCCATATACAGACAGTGAACTTGGTACTGAAAATCTTAACTAGAGAAGTGCATGCATGTATATATATATATAGGAAACTATAAGTATAATCAATTATAATAATACAATGATAACAAGCAATTCAAAGTCTTGTCACCTTTTTTACATATATATGCCTGTTCATTTAATTATAGTATGGATAATTCCAGTCCTAATTGTTCTGATCTGATATCCAACTACATTTATGGTTTCTGTTCCTCCTAATGTTAAGTGACTTATTTAGGGCAAATTTGAGGTCTGTGACAAAAACTCTGGCTCCTTAAAAAATGAGGTATACCTTGTCAAAATTAAGGAATCTTTGATTGGCATGGCCTCTGTACCCTAAGGAAGAGTTACCACTAGTGTTGTAAAATTGAACAGTTTTGACTAACCGGTTACTCAGGAAATCTTTTGACCGGTTAACCGGTACTTAAGTTGATGTTTTATACGTCTTCAGAACTATTGAAATGCACTGTTTTAAAATAAGACGAATTGAAGTTTATGTTTGGACATTATAAGGCTTTGCTTTAATTTGAACAGTACTGGTGAAGTTATATCTTTAATAATCTAATACTACCATATATAATATGGAATCAGTTATACTTTCAGACTGAGAAGATGAAAATCGTCGTAATATCGGCAAAATTAACAAAATCTATGATCTGTTATTGTTTCAATTTCTCGGGTGTCTCAGAAAATTCTGTGGAGTGTTTCAATTTGAGATGATTAAGCGTGTCACTCATTACACACAGTATTACACAATACATTTTCTAATTCCAAAAAAAATTTCACTATTAAATCTTGTTTTCAGAAAAAGACGAGGTGGGTCCTAGATTTAGGCCCGTAGAAAACGATGAAGTTTGTGCTCAATCAAAACCGTACATACCGCTAAATACAACGGCAAAAAAACATGTACAATTCATAGCGCCTTGTTACAATGTAGAAACGACGCATTCGACAGAAAGATTTACCTTCTCATACTGATGGTTAAATAATATTTCTGTTTCCTAAGTTCATGTCAGGAGACATTGTGAAGAATATAAAAATGACACAATTTTTTCGATTATCACTTCAATTCAAAAATATTATGAAATAAATGGAAAAAATATTTAGCTACTTTCGGATATAAAATTCAACAGCCTTAAAAATTGCGTAAGCAACTCTATGAGGCAAAAGGTACAAAAGAAAATTGGCTTTTTTAAACGACAAGCACAGGTAATTCCTAAAGAAGCAGAATCCATATTGTGGGAAAACTGGTTTCTTGGATGTAATGATCCAGAAACTTTATTTCATACCCTGTTTTGGACCAAAGGTATAAACTTTGGTCTCCGAGATGATCAAGAACATCGCAACCTCTGCATATAAAGCTTCAGATTGGAAAAAGCAGATAATGGCGAGCCAGTTGTTGTTCCAGGGGAGGACTTGATCAAAGGAATATTGATCCACACACGGCCAGAGCATTTGAAAATAGGCAACAACCAGGTGTCCCGTCACCATAGACTTACATCAAGAGGTTACAAGAAGAAAGAGCAAATGAATCATTTTATTTCGAGCCCCTCGTGTGTTATAGAGATAGACACATACGGTTTTCGGAGCATCCAATCGGAAAATAACAAACTTGAAGAAGTAGTAAAAACTGTGATGGAGAAAGCCGGCATAACCTAGGTATTACAGGTATATTATTAAGTAAGGGATTTCGTTACCACAAATAACTTTAAACCATTACTAAATTCATTCATCGATACAAATATTTGGTTTGTAAGTTTGGTTGTACCTGTAGAAAACTTATTTCAAACAGGATAGCACACTCTAATTTTTACGGAGATGTTGTTTACCAAGTCCAAAAATATAGAAACGATACGAGTAAACTAATCAATCCTTTAAATAAACTTATTCTAAAAGGTCACCAATTCAACACTTTATTGATTTATTGGTATAGATATTGATATTGGTAAATTAAAATCAAACTAATATTTATGCACAGTCACGGTTCTCTGACTGTTAATGACGTCTTTTTCACTAAATCCATTGAATTTTGGATGTGTGCTGATTGATGCTTTAGTCTAAGAAACATGATTTTATTATAAGTTGTAATTGGCTTTGAACTAGCTGTCAGTAACTGCGAGTACTCTCAGATCTGTACTAAGTGTCTTTTTGTTGTAGGAATGTATAAATACCCTGCCACGTCCTGTCTGTGTTTTTGTGATCTGATGAGCCATTATCAACTGATTTTTACAGTTTGTTCATATGTTGTACTGTTACACCGCTGTGCCAGATTAGGGAAGGGTTGGGCGTCCGCTAACATGTTTAACCCCGCCCCACTATGTATGTGCATATCCCAAGTCAGGAGCCTGTAATTCAGTGATTGTCGTTTGTTGCTTTATATCATATTTGTTTTTCGTTTATTATTTTGCTTATAAATCAGGCAGTTAGTTTTAATTGATTTACATTTTCATTTCGGGGCCTTTTATAGCTAACTATGCGGTATGGGTTTTGCTGATTGTTGAAGGTTATACCACATCTTCTTAATTTTATATAGATGAATTTTACACCAACTATTCCCCATGGTCCACTACGGCAACTCGTCTTTTCAATGCCATCATTCCGGAGCAGCTGATGCGGAAGCAAACTGGTCACTGGAGCAATGCTTTGTGGTCATACAGTCGACCATCAGAACCACAGAAACGAAAAGTGTCCGAAATCCTGCAATGAAATAAAGATAGTTGCATCAGCATCGGCCCTACCGTGTCAAAAGAAACCACCACCAGAAGCAGACTTATTGTGGCAAAACAAGCAAACACAGCAGAGATCCGACCGTGTCAAAACAAGCAACCACCAGCACCCGTTCTTTTGTGTCCAAACCATCCAACACAATTACCGCAAACTCCGCCTAAGTTCCATCTTTAGTATTCAACAATTCAAACATTAATGTTATTTTAGCAAGTTAAGATGTTGTCTAATGTATACTGCAAATAAAATTTCTTTACATAGACATAAGAAGATGTGGTATGAGTGCCAATGAGACAACTCTCCATCTAAGTCATAATTTGTAAAAAGTAAACCATTATAGGTCAAAGTACGGCCTTCAAAACGGAGCCTTGGCTCACACAAACAGCAAGCTATAAAGGGCCCCAAAAATGACTATTGTAAAACCATTTAAACAGGAAAACCAACGATCTATATAAAAATCGAGAAACGAGAAACACTTATGAACCACATCAACAAACCAAAACCACTGAACAACAGGTTCCTGACTTGAGACAGGTTCAAACAAATGCAGCGGGTTTAAACGTTTTTAACAGGCGCCAACTTTCCCTCTAACCTGAAATAGCAGTGTAACATCACAACATAGAAAGACACACTATAAATTATCAACTGAAATGGCTTAACTCAATCAAAAGACATATTAACAAAAACAAGTAAACATACACTGAACGAACAAATTTGATCAATGACACAATGTAAATACAATATATGTATATTCTTTAAGACATTGCCATATGGGATTAAAATTTTACCTGCAAGCAAAGGAGTATTTGGATGAATATTTTTTTTTAATTCAAAATAGATGCTAAATATTTTTTATCACTGTTAGGATTTCCTGAAATATGTTTTTTTAATATGTGTTGAGACAATTTGTAGTAAACACTATTAGTTATCGCTTATGTTCCTGCTTTAAAAACTTTTCTATTTTTATGAAAAATAATGTAATGTGCTTTCGGGATGTAGAAGCAGGGTTTTCCAGAAGTTCCGCTCGTCTTATCCTGTGGTCAAAATCCAGTGTCATTCGTAACAGTAGATCTAATCAATTTACACTTGTTTCAGAAATAGGAACTCTGAAGTAAAACAATAGAACTGGGGTATAACTGATATTTAACAACTGTCGTGATAAATGAAACCTATCAAGGTAGATAAAATAAGGCACGATACTTTCTTATACTTATACTTGTGGTACAGCAAACTAAAATAAAAGCAATCTAAGACGTAAGTTGTTTATATACCGTCATCGCAGGGTTTTTGTGACATTGACCACCACTTTTATAGTTGTAACCTTGAAAGTTGATCAACATATGCATGTTCTTATTCTTCATTGATCAGAAACAATGCGAATGGTTTGTGTTTAGCTAAGGAAAAATCGACTTTTGTTCTCAATAGCAATCAATTATTGATCAGGGAGTGGTCGTGTTTGTCCAGTTGGTCAACGCCATTTTCAATTTATCTGGTACACCTGTGCCATATTTCACATTAAATCATAAAACACTATATACATTATTATCACATATTTTTTAATCATAACATTGATGAATTTGAATGAAAGGAGGAGCATTTGTCAGACCAATGAGCTTACTAGTATACAAGAGCTGATATCGGTTTCCTATGCAATTTTAATCATTATAAGAGAGCTATACCACCCTCACGAGCAAATCTTGTTATGCTATTGTACCTATTATGTTTATCTTGGCCTAATTTGAGTTGTGTGGCCTTATAACATGTACAATATGTTTACATAATACTTATAGTTGTTTACAAAATATAAAACTGTGCAGTTTAGAAATCACTGGAACAATCATAGATACTGATGGAATGATTAGAACTTTCTATTTGACTTACATAATAATTCTGGAATGATCATAATCTACGATGTGTAATTTAAACTTCTATCGTATTTTAGGAGTTTCCCTTCTACAGTCTTCTAGAGATTTCCGTGATAACTATATATATATACAGACCTTAAAGTAAGACTCTCAGATTAGACAGTAATAAACTGGTATTCTCAGAAGTTATCTCAGATGGATTGATACTTTTATTTAGGTTTAGCACTATAAAACCAGGTTCAATCCACCATTTTCTACATAAGAAAATGCCTGTACCATGTCAGGAATATGACAGTTGTTGTCCATTCGTTTGATATGTTTGTTCTTTTGATTTTGCCATTTGATTAGGGACTTTCCGTTTTGAATTTTTCTCGGAGTTCAGTATTTTTGTGATTTAACTTTTTATTTACGTTAACTACATCATACTAGATTGTGACTTATTGGACATATTCTGTTTGGATTCCCGCAACAGTGAAGAGAAGAATTCCGGGTAAAGAAAAGACAAAAGGATCGGACATATATATTTCAACAATTAAGTTGACATTTCAATTTGTATAATATTTGTAAACTTGTGTATAATAAATCTTGTTAAATTTTATCATTGATTTGTGACTGTTGTTGGTTTTCAATTTAAATGTTATTTCTGGCCGTAACAGAAATTGAAGGCTCGTCCGGGATAACGTTAATATCAGATTAAAATTTTCTGTATTTATTGAATTAGAATTAGCCAACAAAATTCTACAAAATGGCATTTGAAGTCGGTAAATTTTTTGAAAACGCCAGAACTGGAGGGGTTTGATAATTTAAAGAAAGAGGAATTGGTGTTGCTTGGTAAATATCTAAAAATTGATTTTAGAGTATCTATGAGAAAGCAAATTATAAAAAATGTGGTAATAGACAAATTAGTTGAAACAGATTTTTTTGGTGAAGAGGCTCTTGATCTTAAGGTCGAAAATGTTGATTCTTTCAAATTAAAACAGCTTGGATTAGAACGCGAATTTAAATTTTAAAAATTGGAAAAAGAAGAAAGACAGACATAACTTGAAATGAAGGAAAGGTTAGAGATGGAGAAAATAAAAGAAAAAGAAGATGAATTTAAATTAAAACAGACAGAACCTGAAATGAGAGAAATGTTAGAGATAGAGAAAATAAAAATAAAAATTGTCAAAGTAGAAAGCAACACTAAAATTGAGTCAAAATCAGAACATTTTGATGCAGCAAAAAAAATAAGTTTGGTTCCCAGAATTTCTGAAAACACAATTAATAAGTATTTTCCACAGTGTGAGAAAACTGATAAAAATTTGAAATGGCCAAGCCTTTTTGGACTACAATGCTGCAAAGTGTTTTTAAGGACAAGGCCGCTGAAATTTACTCAGCACTTTCATCAGAAAAAAAAATCTGATTATGACACGGTGAAACAGGAAGTTTTGAAAGCTTATGAGCTTGTGCCAGAAGCATATAGACAGGAATTTAGGTCTTATAAAAAGTTTGATTCACAAACCTATGTTGAATTTGCTAGGGAAAAAGAAGTTCTATTTGATAAATGGCTTACGTCAAAGAAAATAGATAACAATTTTGATAACATAAAACAATTGATGTTATTAGATGAGTTCAAGCAGTGTGTTCATTTAAACTTAAAAACGCATTTAGATGACAAAACTGTTGAGACATTGCAAGATGCAGCTGTTGTTTCCGATAATTATACCCTTTCACATAAAAGAAGTTTCAAAGGTAAAAAATTTATTACTTTGAGTGGAAATTATAAAAATCAAAGTACTGAGCGTACTGATAGTAAGCCTGTTGCACAGAGTCAGTCTTGGTATAATATGTCTAGTCCAAAATTTGATACTTTTGAGAAGAAGTCACTAACTTGTGCTTATTGTAAGAAAAATAGTCACCTGATGGCTGATTGTTTTAGACTCCATAAGAAGAATAAAAAAGATAATACGCCCAAGTCCAGTGCTTGTACGACACCCCTTGTTACCAATAAGTTGGAATGTCCTGCGAGTCAGGCTTGTAAGTCCAGTTTATGTGATTACATGGAGGATTATAAAACCTTTATGTCTGATGGGTTTGTTTCTATTGTTGATAATACTACTCCTCAGCCTAATAAGATTTCACGGGACACTGGAGCTTCTCAGACTTTATTGTTAGAAGGTGTGTTGCCTTTGTCCAAGGAGACTTCTGTTGGTGCCTCCGTTTTGTTACAAGGTGTGGAGTTAGGTTGTAAAGATGTTCCCCTCCATCGTATTTATTTGAAGTCAGATATAATTACTGGACCAGTTGTTGTGGGTGTTCGTCCTAATCTCCCTGTTGAGGTTGTTTTACTATTGCTAGGAAATGATCTAGCTAGGAACAAGGTGGTTGCTGAACTAATTGTTATCAGTGAACCGGTGGTGGATGTTAAATCACAGGATGATGATGCTGAACTGTATCCAGCTTGTGTTGTTACTAGAGCGATGGCAAGAAAACAACAAAATGAGGATTTACAAGAAGACCAGTATAATTACATGGACCTTTTTGACACTTTCCTTGTCGACATTGAAGGTCCCTGTAGCTCAGAAAAGGCCAAAGTAAGACCACCTAGTATTAACAAGAATGTTATTATGCCATGGCCAGACGTGAACAGCCATTCATTAGACAAAAGAAAGATTGTGTAAGAACAAACTAAAGACCCTGAGATTCTTCAGCTCAGCTAGAGGGCTCAACAACAGGAGGAGGAGAAATAGTGGCCGAATGTTATTATCATCAAGACGGCATTTTAATGAAGAAGTGGAGGCCCCCTGATGCCACCACAGAGGAGGAAAGGAGAGTGGTATACCACGTGGTGGTGCCTAAAGTTTATACGCAAGAAATTATTGGTCTTTCCCATGACACCCCATTGGCTGGACATTTAGGTATGAGGAAGACTTGCCTTAAGATCGTGCAGCAGTTCTACTGGACCAGACAAAGAAATGATGTCACAGAATATTGCACATCATGCCATATATGCCAGGTTGTTGGTAAGCCTAACCGGAAAATACAACCAGAACCACTTCTGCCAATTCCAACCTTTAAAGAACCTTTCAGCCGAGTACTCATTGATTGCGTTGGACCTTTACCGAAGACTGAATAAAGGCAACAGTAGTATACCGCTGTTCGAAATTCATAAATCGATTGAGAAAAAACAAATCCGGGTTACAAACTAAAACTGAGGTAAACACATCAAATGTAAGAGGAGAACTACGACACAACAGAAACACAACATTAAAATGTAACATGCACAGAAACGAACTATAATATAACAATAGCCATTTTCCTGACTTGGTACAGGACATTTTAAGAAAAAAATGGTGGGTTGAACCTGGTTTTATGGCTAGCCAAACCTCCCGCTTTTATGGCAATGTTAAATATAACATTAAAATGACAACATTACATGACAGGACTACAATACAATTAAATGGGAGAACATATAGGACAGAGAAACATACGAATAATAGCTAGCAAAAGGTACCAGGTTTAAAATTAAATACGCAAGACGCGCGTTTCGTCCACACAAGACTAGCCAGTGACGTTCAGATAAAAAAAGTACGAAAACCAAAAAAGTACAAAGTTGAAGAGCATTGAGGACCAAACGTTCAAAAAAGTTGTGCCAAATACGGCTAAGGTTATATGTCTGGGACAGGAAAATCCTTAGTATTTAGAATAATTCATAATTTTGTATACAGTAAATTTATAAAAATGACTATATAATAGATAAACATGATAACACCGAAGTGGTGACTAACTACAGAATAAAAACGGATACATAAAACAACATAAACCAGCACTTAAAAATTCACAGCCGAGTTAGCCAAAGAGATCAACGCTAAAAAAAGGGTGACGTCACATTTGAATTTCTGAAATTTCCCCAAAATAGGATAGAATTAGGATAGAATTCAAGATTTGGTTTATAATACTCATATAACATTTATCAATAACAATGAAAATTACAATACTAATTAATATAAAATGTGGTAGTAATAAGATAATTAATAGTATTATCTAGCTATGTCGGTGTTTCTTCTAAATCAAACTGTAAACCAAATATATCGTATAAATTTAGTTGACCCAAACTAAAATCTAATTAACGAACAGGGTGATTAATAATCTTTACCATAACACATACAACAGAAAAAGATAAGATTCACAGGACTGGAAATGCGTATTCATTGACGATAATGTGTACATCCACTTGCTTTCCTGAGGCTATTCCGTTAAGGAATATCAAGACACCAATTATTGGCAAGGCTCTTTCACGTTAGTATGGCTTCCTAGGTCTATACAGTCCGATCAGGGTTCGAATTTCATGTCAGATTTATTTCAGCCAGATGTTTACCAGATAGGGATTGCTCGGTATAGGTCAAGTGCTTATCATCCAGAATCTCAAGGTGCCTTAGAAAGTTTTCATCAAACATTGAAGAACATGATTAGAACCTTTCGTCTTCAATTTGACAGGGACTGGGATGATGGTGTTCACTTTCTACTTTTTGCGGTCCGAGAGGCTGTTCAAGAATCCCTTGGTTTTAGTCCCTTTGAGTTGGTGTTTGGTCATACTGTAAGGGACCTTTGAAATTGGTTAAGGAAAAATGACTTACTGAACACACTTACTTGAATCTTCTAGACTATGTATCTAGATTTAAAGAAAAATTGTATACTGCTTATCAAATTGCTCAAAAAAACTTAAAATATGTTCAGAATAAGATGAAAATATGGTATGATCAAGATGCCAGGGACAGAGTTTTTGAGCCTGGTGATAAGGTACTTGTATTTTTGCCAGTCCTTGGACACCCTTTACAGGCTAAAAACTGTGGTCCTTATACAGTAGAGAGTAAAATTAATGATTTGAACTATATTGAAAAACTCTAGGTCGGCGCAAACAAAATAAAGTGTGTCATATTGATAGTTGCCACTTTAGCCACGGTTAACTTGGAGAACGATCATGACAATCCACATATAATTGAACCGTCTTTTGATTCAAAGACTATGGAACAAACAGTTAGATTGAAAAATTCAGAAATGTTGTTAAATTTAGACTCAAAACTTGCACATTTTACTTTTGAACGTAGAGAAAAATTAAAAACTTTGGTATTCTCTTTTAAAAATCTTTTTCCAGATGTGCCAAACAAAACCACTGCTGTTTGTCATGATGTATACGTAGGCGATGCTTCTCCAATTAAACAGCATCCTTACCGGCTCAATCCACTAAAACTTGAATTTGTGAGACAAAAAATTCAATATATGTTTGACAATGATATTATTGAGCCGAGTAACAGTGAATGGAGCTCTCCTTGTTTCCTTGTGCCCAAACCTGATAAAACCTTTCGTTTCGTAACTGATTTCAGAAAAGAAAATTCAGTTTCAAAATCTGATTTCTATCCGATTCGATTCCAAGGATAGACGATTGCATTGATAATGTTGAGCAAGCAAACTTTGTGAGCAAATTTGATTTATTGAAAGATTACTGGCAGGTACCTTTGACACAGAGAGCTCGTGAAATATCAGCTTTTATGACACCAGACGGCTTATTTCAGTATACTGTCATGCCGTTTGGTATGAAAAGTGCTCCAGCTTCGTTTCAAAGAATGATCAATAATGTTATAAAAGATTTAGACTGTTGTCATGCTTATATTGATGATCTTATTGTATGTAGTGATAGCTGGAAAGAGTATTTTACACATTTATATCATACTTTTGATAGATTGTCACAATCAAATTTGACTGTTAATCTTTATAAAAGTGAATTTTGTCAGGCCACTGTTGATTATTAAGGGCATACAGTTGGCCAAGGTCAAGTAAAACCTATTAAGGCTAAAGCGGATGCAATTACCATTTTTTTTCCTCCTACAAATAAAAAACAACTTATCAGATATTTTGGCACATGATTGGATTTTACAGAAAATTTTGTTCAAATTTGCTACCTTTGTTCAACCATTGACCTATCTTTTACGGAAAGATTCTAAATTCATCTGGAGTGATAATTGTCAAAACGCTTTTAAAAATAGCAAATCACTTTTCAGTAACAGTCCTGTTCTGATCACTCAATACTTCGAAAAATAATTCAAACTTGCCGTTGACGCAAGTGATGTAGAAGTTGTAGCCGTTTTATATCAAGAAACAGATGATAATGTTGAGAAACCTATTTCATATTTTCCAAAGAAATTGGATAAACATCAGAAATTTCTTTCAACTATTGAAAAAGAGTGCTTTGCACTATTGTCTGCACTTCAACATTTTGATGTATATTTAAATCCCACTATGTATCCTATTCTTGTTTATACTGATCATAATCCTCTCACCTTCATACATAAAATGAGAAACAAGAACCAGAGGTTGACTAGGTGCAGTTTATAGTTACAGGAATATGATGTTCTTGTAAAACATATTAAAGGTAAAGATGATGTAATAGCATATGCTTTATCTAGATCTTATCAAAATACTGTAAACATACTATGTATTTTTGTATATATTGTTCATGTAAAGTTCTTATTACACTCAAACTTTTTTTAAGGAAGGAGGTGTTATGATATTGTGATTATTATGTTTATATTGGCCTAATTTGAGTTGTGTGGCCTTATAACATGTATAATATGTTTACATATTACTTAAAGTTGTTTACAAAATATAAAGCTGTGCAGTTTAGAAATCACTGGAACAATCGTAGATACTGATGGAATGACAAGAACTTTCTATTTGACTTACATAATAATTCTGGAATGATCATAATCTACGATGTGTAATTTAAACTTCTATCGTATTCTATGAGTTTCCCTTCTACAGTCTTCTAGAGATTTCCGTGATAACTATATATATACAGACACTAAAGTAAGACTCTCAGAGTAGACATTAATAAACTGGTATTCTCAGAAGTTCTCTCAGTTGGATTGACACTTTTATTTACGTTAACTACATCATACTAGATTGTGAATTATTGAACATAATATTCTGTTTGGATTCCCGCAACAGTTAACTAAGAAACTAAGGTTACAACTCCCTCAGGCAAAGTTGACCTTTGATGGATTTGGCTATTTGTTTTAGGAATTTTTGTCATATAGATCTTCAACTGTTTCGGTACTTCGATACATCCCTCCGATTTCAAATGTTTGGCTTTGAGCGTTCCTGATGAAGGTAAATCCAGAAAAGCGCTTCGGACGCATGAAATTATTAAACGTGTTGTTTTCATTTTTTTTAAGAGTAGAATTCCGGATAAAGAAAAGACAAAATGATCGGACATATATGTTTTAACAGTTAATTTGACATTTCGATTTGTATAATATTTGTAAACTTGTGTATAATAAGTCTTGTTAAATTTTAATATTGATTGGTGTCTTTTGTTGGCTACAATTTAAAGGTGATTTCTGGTCGTAACAATCTATTTTATTCTTCTTCTGGTTCCTTAGAGTCATGTTCATTTTCTGAGACTAACTTGATTTGAAACTGACACTGCCATTTATCAAAGTGTATACTCATTAAAGCATTCAAACAAAATAGGACCATCTTTTATTTTGAAAATGATTTCCAGTATTGTGACATCTTTGCTAGAAACATAACGTCTGAGTAAGGCGTCAGAGAAGACCACACGTGGTTGTGGTAAATATTGAGAAATCAATAGAACGTTTAACAATGTGGAAAGTTATCAGGAATCAAACGAACAAGATGTTTAAAATCCTTTTATTAAAAAATATAATGTTAACAATTTTCCAAACAGTGTTTTTTTAATATGCGTTACCAGTTTTTAGTAAATTCTATACAATTTTAGCCCTTTTTGGTTGTATCTTCATGGCGTTAATATGAAAATTAATGCAGGTGTAAACTTAAAAATAGATTGTCATAAACAAAAATAAGGACAATTGTCATTAAAGGTTAAGTAATCTTTACTATCAAGTCAAAATAAATAATAGGAAAATTTTTTCAATATTTTTGCCTGACAATGATAAACTCATGATGATTCCGCTAAACAAATTGGCTTTAAGTATATTCTTCATCGTAAACAAATCTATTATAAATGGTCCTTGGTTGTCATTATAGCAAACAATGTCAATGAATCTTAGACTTTATATAGACAAAATGGTAAAGTAAACAATTTTTATATGATACATATGAACACCAATATATATGTCCGCCTGTTTTTTTTGTCTCCTAGTAGATTAAATCATCTACCTCTGATGTCACATTATAAGTTGTATTTTTAAACCCTAATTGGTTTTGATTGTTGGTCAGATCAGTATGGTAAACAGCTATATCCCTTGCTTCTTCCATTTGCTTCTGGTGGTCTAACTTCATATTTGTCGAGGATTTGATTTTATCTTCATCAATTCTATTGTAAACTTTCTCGTCATCCTGTGCAATACTGATTCTTTTAACCTCTGGTAAAACCAATTCTTTATCATAGTTCGTCACGCATGGATCGAGAACAAAGTACTCGCCTTGTGCCTCGTCCCTTTTTAAAAATTTATTCGCAGAAAGAATAGTGTTTCCTCCCATGTCTGTACTGGAGTGACTACTTTCAAGATTTGCCATCTCAGTTCTTTGCTCAACAGACTGTGGTCTTATTAGTTGTTCTGTAATCTTTTTCTTTGATCTGTAAAATAAAATGTAATAATTGTAAATAGAAAAAAAAGGTATCTTACTACAAACGCATACGAATGGTTGTGAAAAATATGCAAGTTCAATGCCGTGAACATAAGCTATGACGGAATATATATTTCAGTTTTCAAAATCTAACGGCTTTTTTTTCTAATTCTCGTATCACCAAATTTGCAATACAGACATAAATATCAAATAATATTTATAATAAAAAGATGATATTTTATAAAAAGCTTTTTATTTCAATTTATCGTTCATTTGTGGCCGTCATTTTTTAATGAAAATGTAAGTGGATGGTTTACAATGATTTATACATAAACAAAAATAAGAACAATTGCTTCAATGATCTCCTTTATTTCTTATTTTGCTTTTTAACATTATAAATCGTACCACATTCATATATATCTTTTTACCAAAGTTTTCGACCCAACACCTAAATAAATTATTTTATTATTGGACATCAAATTGTACTTTTTGCCAACCGCTCTTGTAGTTCGTCGCTACTTTAAATTAATTGGTCTTCCCTCTGACTCTTTCACTGTGCTCAGCTATTGAAATTAAATAATACGGCTTTGACACGTGAAACAAGCAAGACCATACGTCAACAAATTTAACTTGGATTTATCACCGGGCCTTAATGATCGACCCAACATTCTATTCTCGTTTGCTGAAAAACAATAAAACTATTGTTTCAATCATGAAAAAAAATAAGTATACTCCGATAAATCAATTATCAGATTTCTGTCATTTGGATATTGAGGAATATTTCCTACTCAGCACAATTCGAATATAACATAAAGTGATGTGTTTTGATTGCAATGAGACAAATATGCCAAATAAATCTAAGGACGAAGATGTTAGCAACTATAGGTCAACGTACGCCATCATCAATGAGCAAAACCAACAGCATAGCAAGCTGTAAAAGATCCAGACATAACAAAACGTAAACCAATTCACATGCGAAAATATGAATTGACATACCCTAATTGTGTTTGATTTATGGCCAAATCTCTATTATGAAAACCTTGATCCCTAACTTCTTCTATTTTCTTCTGGTGAACTCCCTCCATATCTGTCGAGGATTCGATTTTATCTTCATCAATTTCGTAGTAAACATTCTCGTCACCCTCTGCACCACTAAACCTTGTAATTTCTGGTAATTTCCGGTTGCTCAAGTCTTTATCATATTTCGTAATGGAGGGATCGAGAACGAAGTACTCGCCTTGTGCCTCGTCAGCATTTAAAGATTTGTTCGTAGAAGGAATATTGTATTCTTCATTGTTTGTACCGGAGGTACCACTTTCAAGATGTGCCATCTCAAATCTTTGGTCGATAGACTGTTGTCTTGCTAGTTGTTTTCTCTTCTTTTTCTTTGATCTTTAAAAAAATATATATATAATAACTGAGAATAAGAAAAAAAGGCAAAATGTATTTACATTTTGAAAGGTATGTAATTTTGAAAGCATAAGAATGTTTGTGAAGAAAATGCTGTGAAATCTTATTTGATATCTGATCGTTGACTATTATACATAAATATCTTTATTATACTTCATGTCAAAATCCCAGATTTTGATTGGCTAATACGAGGGTGTTAATTTACTCTATTACCCTTCATGGAGACGCTTGATCAAGTGTGCGTTTTATTAAATACGACTCTATCCTATGGCAAATACTCTATTACCCTTCTCGGAGACGCTTGATCAAGTGTGCGCTTTATTAGATACGACTCTATCCTATGGCAAATACTCTATTACCCTTCATGGAGACGCTTGATCAAGTGTGCGCTTTATTAAATACGGATGGTTGTTATGTACAATACGTCATAGTTTATTACTTTGAATTTGAAATTTAATCGACAGTAATAACAGAACATTCAGTATAATAAATTAAATAACACATATCTGAGAGGGTGATAGAGCAGATTGTTACCCCTCGAAAAGACATTGTCAACCTTGGCTTCTCCTCGGTTGACAATGTTTTCTCGGGGTAACAATCTGCTCTATCACCCTCTCAGCTATGTGTTAGTTATATAATATTATCATGTATATTACAACTAATATTTTTTGTTAAGGATCAAACATTTAGTTCCGAAAGGTTGTTATTTACCTAAGTGTCATTTCTTACATGAACATTAATTTAAGACCGTTATTTTGTTTTCCATTTTCAAGAAGATGGTATGAAAAACAAATAAAGAGAACTAAGGACAGCTGTTCCAATATTTCTCTTTTCTAAATAAAAAAAAACGAAGCACAATCATTCATTTTATTTCTTCAAATGTATTACATGCCAAATTTTAAAATATTATTGGAAGTTACCTATTAGATTAAAGATGATGCAAAACGTTGTACTTTTTGACAGTCTTGCTTTGGGTTTACGGGAACGATTATGTATTATCGATACAATGAATCAATGCTTATCAATTGTATCTCTTACTTAAACTATTGTGTTGGTGTATTTTCAAAATTAAAACCTTTTCTGAATTAGAAGGTTTTGCAATTGAGTTAAGATACCATGGTTTCATGCATATATGTTCAATGCTGCATTAATAAATCTAAGTTCACTATTAATCGGTTAGAGAAATACAAATATAACATAACAAGTCTGTCTCTAAGTTATCAGGCATCTGAATATTATCCGTAATTTATAAAATAAGACATATTCGAACTTATTTCTACGTACCTGTATTAAGTATGCTACCGAAATGCTTAGCCAGAAGCCTAATTCTAGGCACATTACGATTTACTTGAATAGGGATTTGCGAATATACATTTGTAAAGATATGTAATAAAACAGATGAAATATTACTACATTTATAAAACAAAAATGAACAAATTGCATGTAATCATTTTCTTTTTAAATTATGAAATAGCCATTGATAATATAAAACTAAACGGAGAAACCTGCTGATGTTCCAAACATTTCCACAATAACAAACAAAATAAAAAAAATCGAAAAACTAAAGAATAGAGACATCAAAGAGAAGTCAGGGATTCGAACCTGAACCGACAAGAGTCTCCTTTATATTGACTCATTAACGCATTGATCGTAACTATGTTAACCTCGCGGCTTCCAAGTTATACTATTCGATTGCCTATTATGTATATAGAAAGGCACAAGCCTTGTGTGTCCGTTGTACCGATGTGTATCATAAAATAGTCTAAATATATGAAATAGACTTCTAAGTTGCAACCCATTGGTAGCCTAGAGATTTCGTCGATGTGTTGATGTCAGTCTCACATAAAGGAGGGGTTCGATTCTCAGTAAAGGCATATCAAAATTACTAAAATTGAAGGTAAGTTTTTAAAGTAATTCCATTAGTGAACAGAAATCAGTAAATTAGCCAAATAGCCAAATCAAACTTTATGAAACTAGGCACACAGAGGAAACAATTGAAGATAATTTGGTGAGATCATTTCAGCGACAGATTCGGTTATAGAAAAAGACTCCACGTCAAATGAATATGCTGACGTCACGACAATGGTTTATTTATCGGTTTCTTATCCGACTGACCTACTCTGCTCCGCTTTTGTCATACGCCAGTGGTTAAACCTAACCGTACATTAATAAGTTTGACCCAAAATTATGTATGTTGGTATAACAAATTGATTGTTTTTTTTTATTACAAATACAGATTTTCATCATATATATATATCGTAAAATATGATTGTCTTCACACAATATTAAGCCCTTTTGACCGCATTCGCTCCGCTTACTCAACGAAAAGTTTTATATAGTGACTCACAACTGAAATTTAACAGTATCAACTGTCAATCAGTTATAAAATTAAAACTAAATCGTGCAGTCTTCTTTGATAGCAAGTGTCCAATAGCACAATCAACTGTGCTCCTCTTCTTGACGACTTTTTCTTATATTCATAAGAGACAGACTTCATAAGCTTCTAACGAAAAATGCAAATAAGCTAGCATTAACCTTTAACTTCAAGTTCCACTTTATACATGATGTCCCCTAACTAAATAATTCAAAGTTGTGTGATTATGTCTAACGCATCTATTTCATTGAGCTTGAAAAAAGGATACAACAGATACAACAGATATAGTTAAGTCGGCCTCATATCATGTCTAACATCTAGAAATGAACAATGATGGTCGGTTGAATACAACATTTTAGGACAAAAAAATTTCAGCTTCCCAAATTTGAACTTTTAATTTCTATGTAGAAACATTACAGATGTTTCACAGATGACGACGAATATGTTTTAATTGTCGTAATCACAATCCTGTCTATTTTCCCTCGAATGAGAATTTCCTAATTATACTTATCACCAAAACGCGTTTACTTGAGCAACAAGACGGATGACACATGTAGAGCAGGATCTGTGTATCCTTCCGGAGTATCTGAAATCATCAACCCCCCCCCCCCCCCTCCCCCCCGTTTCTGGTTGGGTTCGTGTTGCTCATGCATAAGCTTTCTATGTTTTGTTTTGTAGAATGCTGTTTGTCTTTGGGTCATTTTATTTTTTCCATGGCAATGTCCATTCGTTTTTGATAATTTAATATTCCTTTGGAACGAGAATTTGTCACTGGTATATTTAAATGTGGTGTTACAAACGAAAATAGATTTACCTTCGTTTGCATTCGTAAATAATGGCCAGTATAACAAGAACTAATATTAGTGTGCCTGTTATTCCAACTGAGATACCAACTATCGCTCCAACTTTAAAAGATTCTGTAAAAGATAAAACCTATTCATAAACTACATTGATGCTTGCATGTGTACATGCATGTCTGTAAATCAAATGTTATTTCAAAGGAATTAACATTAAAAGAATGTACATGATATGGTTTAAACTTACCAATTTAACCACAAATTGTGGAAAACTGATTTGAGCAAAAAGATGTCTTCAAAATGGGAGAAAAGTCAGTGCATGTCAGGATAATATGAACCAAAAAGCTTAGGAAGCATTCAAACTTATATTTCATAAAATCCTGACATTTGAATGGATATGTTTACTTTTATTTGATGTAAAACCACTGACGATGGACTTTCCGATGTTACCAATCGTCCACAATGGTCCAATAGAAAATCTTTTGACATAAACATGTTTTAAAACATTTTGATAAATTGTCTACTGAATGGTTATATTTAGCTTCAAATATATTCATGCGTATTGAAATTTCCCAATGTTTGTCTCTGGTTATTCCGAATGTAGGTCAATCAATGAAAGCTACCAGACGCAGAAAAACAACACGTTTGTTTTTCGTTTTATTGTTTTTATGTTTTTATTTGGAATTTTGCTTGATTTTGCCATCCGACATTTTTTTTCGGCTGTAGGGGAATGACAGTGTACTGGGGGGTATTTGAAAAATACTGAAAATCTGATTGGCAATAATAAGTGAGCTGTTTGAATTTTAAAGGAATTAACGATACTCCACTTGATAGATATTCAAATAATACCTACATATATTAAGATGGTCATATCTGTTTAAATAATGCCGTTTTTTTTAAATTTATGAATTAAATCATTGCCATTATTCTTACTTAATCCAACCTTAACAGTATCTATTTAATTTCAAACAGAAATAGGTTACGGTAAATTGATGAAGGCTTTTCCTTCCCCATTGTGTATTTTTTTCTGTAAGGTTTTTGACACCTTCAATATGCCTGTTTATTACGACATTTCGTAGCGCAAAATATTAAAACAGCAATGATCCTGAGAAAAGAGACGTACCATTTCGACTATTACTAAACAGAAACTTTATGAAAAATAGTGATTTTGTGAAAAATCGACAAATCAGGCTAAGGGTTCTTACAGAAAAACCACAGATTTGATGACAGAGATTTTCGTGATAACTTTTTAAACATAGATTACATAAGTGATTGTTCTTGTTTTGCTACATTTTATTATTTACAAAAGTCCTTAAATAACTTTGACAATCCTAGAATGTCCCTAGTAATGTAATGAAATATATCAATATTTTAACTTGATTAAACGTATACCAATATCTAAACACTTCGTTAAGGAACATCATCGACAGTAGTGTATGAAGAAATCCACTAACGATTAAGTACCGAATTGTCAAAATAAGATGTTCATATGTGTATCATTCAAACAAGAAAAGGATACATAATACTCAAAGGGAATAATCCATCTGGCTCCTTCTTAAAGAGATCTTATTTCTCAGTAGGTTCAATAGCCATGGGTTTGAACTGACGTTTCATATTGCAATGAATGTTATATTTTCATTACTAAAAGTTTTCAGCAGGGAAACACATCTCAACAGTTCATAACTTTTTCAGGCAAATGAACCTTAGATGGAGTTGTCTATTATATCCTTTTTGGTCATATAGCTGTTCAACTGTTTCAGTTCTTATACATGCATGGCCTTTAAATATTTGGCTTTGGTGTGGCTGTTGAAGATGAATTCAGAAAAGCGCTTGGGGTGTATCAAATTTATAAAGTGTTGTTTCACAAGTAAAAAAAAAGGCTTGTCTACTTCGTAATAATTACCTTGCGTATGATAGATGTATTGTGGTGTAAAGAGTGTGTCTCTTTGAATTTCACCTTTTAAAGGAGATATATTTCTTTATTTATATACACTTAATTTGTTTATATTACGTTCTTTTCTGTCGTCTTTTCTGTCCCATCTATTTTTTTTTCTATTCCATCGGTCATTTTTGTTTTCGTTTCCATTTAAAGCAGTATGATCGGAATATGTGGTAATATGAGAATTTCTGGAATCTACAAGAACAAATAGAGATTCGTTGCATTCAAGAACACCTTTTATTGCTGTAAAATGTTTACCCTTTAGAATGTTATTTGTAAGGAAAAAAGTCAAATAAAACCATTTTCTTCCTTAATGAAAGACAAATCCTTCAAAGGAATATAACCTCTTGCTACCTCAATTTTAAAATGTTATAAATTCTGGTATGTATTTTTTATCAAAGCCGAAGTCTCTGCGTACAAAGTAAACATTTATGACGGTAATTATAGGTCGAAATTTTCTGACACTTGCATATGCCTAAAAGTCATGACTAGGCAATAAAACTGGTTTTGATATGTTTACCCTCACTATTAAATGAATTTCTGTCTTAAACAGTCATATTGATGACATCATCTGAAAAAAAGTCAGAACAATAAATTATTTAGTCATTATCAGTTTTTAGTCCCTTTTCAGACTGATCCAATACGGTAATTCCAGTATTTTTCAATACCTTTTTAGTCAATTAAGTATGGAGTGATGTGTACAGGTAAATAACTTATACTCAAAATGACCGTTTCGGATAAAAAAAAGAATTAATAAGTGTTTTTAATGCAAACAGAGCAGCAACATCCTTCAGTTATGTGTTCCAAGCAGCGATAGAATTTTGGAACCTGTAGCTATTTTCATTTGGGAAAAGTTGATGCTATAACTAAAAATCTAAATTAGGGAAATCCAAATCTGTGGAACAATTAAAAAATTAGGCGGGAAGAACCCTAGAAATCATCAAGTTCGGTGAATTTATCAAGAAAGATCATTTCAATGTCTATAAAGAACAAGTATGTACATGATGTAGGCATTCAAGTATTGATTTTAAGAAATAGACAAACCTTTTTATTGTGGTGTTAAATTTCTATCCCATTGAATTTTATTTTTGAAAGGATATATTTCCTAATTCATATACACCTAATTTCTTTATATTACGTTTTTTTCTGTCGTCTTTTCTGTCTTTTCTGTCCCGTCTGCCTTTTCTGTCATCCCGTTTGTCATTTTCTTTTCCATCGTATGTTGTATGATTAATATTTGAACTTATCTCGGCATTTTCTGAATCTGCAAGAACAGATAGAGAGAATGTTATTTGTTAGCAAAGCTTCATCTTTCTCATTGTTATTTTTATGCAAATCGATTACCTTTCCCACTGGTATTTGTTATCAAAGCGTTTACCTCAATTTTCTATTTGTTATTTGTTAGCAGACTGTTTACCTTTTTGGTTTGTTATTTGCCAATATTTGGAAAAAAAGTAATTTAAAACGGATGCAGGGGACAAATATAAAATAAATTTAAAAAGACACATCCAATAAACTTCTTTAACGAATATGACTTTTTTCAAAAAGCTCATTTTTAAAATGTTACAGTAATGAAAGCATGAAGAATGAAAGGCAGAAATGGACCGGAAGTAAAGTTGCTAGAATTCCGGAAACAATAACTTCCTCAGTAAATGTTGACATTTGTATATGCCTAAATGTTATGACTGGGCAATAATACGGGTTGTATTATGCCACCTGCAATAACATTTTTTTCAAAGGAATTGTGTTGTCAAAGCTGTAGTATGTAGTCTGGACAGATTATGATAATATTCACATAAGATTAAACAATATCATATTTACCAACATTTGGTCGCTAAAAATGGACTTCGGCAGTATCAAGGTGATGAAGGTGCATGGATTTCCAAATGTGTATTTGTCCACGGGAAGAATACAATGTTGTAGCTAATGACATTAAACATTAAGGACTGTAAGTGTCTGTATGTGCTTATCACAAGGGCTTCGTTCATTTTTAAAGGTTAAGTCATTTCTTAATAGAAGGAAACTATACTTATTCAACCGGGAAGTAATGAATTTAACTTAAATAAAATTGGCTAGCATAACCTGTTTGATTTAAACGAAATAAAATATCTTGTGATCGGGCATAGCAATGTTTTGAGATAAATCTTTACATACCATGATTAACTTTTCTTTTACAGTGATATTTTACATATAGGTACTTTGTAACACCGGTGCATGGATTTCCAAAAATATTTTTTTCCACTGGAAGAAAGCATTTGTATTGCTCATGACATTTATTATTTAAGACTTTAAGCGTCTGTTCGTGGTTGTCACAATGAGTACTTTCGATGCCCCAGAACTGTTTACATCGTTGTCTGTCTGATCGTCCACGACCAAAGTTTGCATCATCAAAGGATATTACAAAGTTATTCGGACAGGTAATATTCAGTTTGTTTTCTTGACAGAGATCTAAAATTAGTCATTAATTACTCATGAGTTTCGATTACTAGTACAATTTATCACATTATTTTTATTGAAGGTTTAAATAAAGAGCGTAGTTTCCAACGTTGCGTTAAATGATAATGTATATCTTATTTATTGTTTAATTTGAACATGGATAATTTCTTCAGACTTGCGTAATATTGAAATAAGACATAGGTGTAATGACAATTCGTAGATGGATAGTTTTATATAAGTCTGGTCAATAATGTTTATGATGTTTATAAGAATTTCACCTCAAACTAGTTTATACGTGAAACTCACGTGAAATCAGTTCATGTCAGTTTCAAGTGAATCTCATGTGAAAACCACGTGATTTGATTGCGAAACTTACGTTAATTTCATTTGATAATCATCTGAATTTTTTTCACGTGAAATTGATGTGAATTTTACTAATAATGTACTCAAATAACATCTAAATTTTCAAATTAAATTGAAATCATGAAAAAATCGATATTTTTGGTTTATTAAGTTCAAGTGAAGTTCATGTAAATCGCAATTTCCGTGTTATTCTCATAAAAATTTTCACATGAGTTTCATATATACACTCGTTTGTGGTGAATCTCCTTTAAATTTTTTTTTTGTGAAATTCACGTGAGCAAAATTTGTCTGTGTATTATATTTTTTCATTATTGTAGAGCGAACAGTGAGGTGTTTTGTATGTATAAAAAGGAAGATGTGGTATGATTGCCAATGAGACAACACTCCACAAGAGACTAATTGACACAGAAATTTACAATTGTAGGTCACCGTACGGCCTTCAACAATGAGATGTACCTTTTTTCGTGTTAGCTGAATAGAGAGTACTTTATAAAATATCGGTTGATATTTTTTACTAAAGGGTATAGGTTATTTTTTTATAGTTACTAAGATTTTAACACAATTTGACTGCTGTCCCCCGATTTTGTTTACCTATTATGTTTGATTGTTATGTTCAAACATTGTGGTCAATATATTTTATGTGACTGTAATACCAGTGAGATGTTTACCTAGATATAAAACCAGGTTTTATCCACCATTTTCCACACAAGGAAATGCCTGTAACAAGTCAGGAATATGGCAGTTGTTTTCCATTCGTTTGATTTATTTGAGTTTTTGATTTTGCCATTTGATAAGCGACTTTCCGATTTAAATTTTCTCGGAGACCGGTTTTTTTCATTTAACTTTTATAGGTTGATTGTGGAATTAGTTTGCTGTCTCATTGCCTTTAACATTTTAAATGATATAATCCGTTATTCATTAAAATCAATTTCTTTATATTACATTCTTCCATGTCTTCTCTATCTCTGTTTTCATCGTTTGCAGTTTGATCGAAATATGTAGTTGTATCGGAATTTTCAGAATCTGTAAGAACAAAGAGATTTAGCCACATTCTCGAACACCACACATTGTTCCAAAAAATGTTTACCTTTTAGAATGTTTATTGTAGAGAAGTAATTAAAAACTATTTTCTAGAAGAAAATGAACAACAAATACCTTTAAAAAAGACACATCTTTTAAATTTCTATAACTAATATGCTTTTGACGAATTCAATTTTAAATTGTTTGAGGTTATGAATTCTCCGTTGTATTTTTATCTTATTAAATCGAAAGTGTCTGTTTCGAAAGTCCAGAACTACCTCGGTAATAAGTTGACATTTATATACACTTGAATATGCCCAAACGACAAACTACGTCTACACTCAAGATTTGAAACGGGTTCGTCATGCTTACCCTTCATCAAATCTGATATAATTTTTTTCAAGGAGTAAGCTTGTCCGGTTTTAGTCTGTAGTTTGGTTTTTATAATAAGTTGTGATCTTTGAGTTGTCTTTGTAAAGGAAAGGCGAAAGATGCCATTGGGACATTCATCTTCATAAGTAGAAAGTTAGTTGACAACGCCGTTGCATAAAAATAGATATAGACCAAAAAACATACAACAGTATACAAAAAAACAACATAGAAAACTTTCTTTATTCGTTTATCATAAATAAACAGATAAACGTATATCCTACATAATTACCTTGATTCATTTTGCATGAAATATATAAGTGGAATATAAGGACTACACTGAGTGCAGCTTGATATGAGCACATCATGTCTACGCAGGAATGCCAAACAAGTGTACAAGTATATATCAAAAGCAACTGAAGAAATGAAAATGTGCTTTGTAGAGCAATTAAAGATTTTCGCTTATCTTTTTTGTAACTTTTTGTCAGATATTCGAAATCCGCTGGTCTTATATCTATGTGTGGTCATTAAAAAGTTTGCCTGTCAACTCATACCTTCTTTTCATAATTTTATTGCATATAATTGTTGAAAAGTTGGTATAATTCCTTATGATTTATCTGTGGTTTCTTTTAGAAAAAAAAACGTGCCAATGTAACATGTATGAGAAATCTAGAGAAAATAATTTCCCGTCAAATTTTTTAATGACTAACATCTCAAAAACAAGGACACATGAAGAATAATCCAATCAGGACAAAAAATAAGTCAAAGAAAGATATTTTAGATGTTTATAAAGAATCAGTATGCAGATATATAAGTATATTTATATATTAAGGGAAATCCTTTAAAAAAACTGCCAAGAATGTCTCCTTTTTATTACGTTAGGTGGGTAAATCTTATTTCCTTATATCTAAGTATAAGAGACACAATAATAGAACGTTGTATGACTAGCTTGTCAACATTGAGATTTTCAGTTCAAATTCCCATGGTGGGTGCATTTCACTCAAATCTTAATTGACTAGGATTGTCAGTTTTCCTGTCGATGGTCGGTGGTTCTCTCCGGGCACTCCGGCTTCCTCTCCTTATAAAAACTGACCACTGCAAAAGTGTAAATAGTGCTGATAATGGTGTTTAACACCAATCAATCAGTCTATGATAGATTGCTAGATAAAATTAGACCTTTTCACTTGAGGTGATCAAATAGTATCACCGTATGCACTCGTAATTTATTTTTAATTAATTCTTTTCATAATTTTGTTTCATATAGTTAAAAAAGCCATTTATGCTAATCCTTGTTACTTTTTCATAGTATTTTAATGAAAGAAAGGAGCCCATGTTAAAGATTTGAAAATTAAGAAAGAATCATTTCCCGGCAAATTTTTAAAAGGCCTATCTTTATTTATCTCAAAAACAACATTACGGACCTTTAATTTCTCTCTACGTTTTTTGTTTCTTTATTTATATACTATCAACTATTATCCGGCTTATAGATTTATACTTATATGTCTCTCTCTGTCTTATATTTTCTCTTGTAATGGTTCATTAATTATTGAGTTAAATTGGACAACGTTTGGTTTAATTCCAACTCTTTTTGTCTTATTCAACAAGTTACCACTGTGAAGCTACGTTATTGATATTTACCCTTGTATTTCAACAGTGCATCCATACACAATGTTTTGTTGCAATGTCCTGGCTGATTTATTATTTTGTATCCTGAACAAAACGTTTTTTTGGAAGACAAACAATCTTTAAGGATACTCTCTTTTGACTCTTTTTCAGTAAAATTACACAAGCAATAACCTGTAAATAACATGTTCAATTTATTTATATACAACTCGAATCAGACTTTATACCTTACACTGACCATTCCATACACTCACCATTCTAACCATCTTCCATTCAATACCCTAACCATTCCATACAGTGACAATTCCTTTCACTTCCCATTCCATACATTCACAATTTTATACACTCACCATGCTATGCATTCACCATACCATACACTGCCCATTCAATACACTTACCATACCTTACACTCACCGTTACATGCATTCACCTGACTCCACACTCACAATGCCGTGCATTCATCGTAGTACACATCCCCATTCCATGATTTTACCTTTCCTTACAATCACCATTTTATATATTCACCATTCTACACACTTGTCATTACATGCACTCACCATTACACACATTCATCTTTTCATACACTAACCTTTACATACATTCACCAGTCCGTACTCCAACCAGTTCATACACTCACCATTCATGCATTCACAACTTCATACACTCACCATTATATGCGCTCACCATTCATGCATTCACAACTTCATACACTCACCATTATATGCACTCACCATTCATGCATTCACAACTTCATACACTCACCATTATATGCGCTCAACATTCATGCATTCACAACATCATACACCCACCATTATATGTGCTCACCATTCTATGCATTCACAACTTCATACACTCACCATTATATGCGCTCACCATTCATGCATTCACAACTTCATACAATCACCATTCATGCATTCACAACTTCATACACTCACCATTATATGCGCTCACTATTCTATGCAGCACTAATATCGATTTTGTCATCTGCAAATTAAAATACAACTAAATTTGTATTTTTTTCAAACGGGATGTATAAAGACACACACACGTTCATTTTTAATATAAAGAGGTAAACTCCTAGCTATCCTACTTCCTGCCGATACTTTTATTTTTGGCATTGCACAAGTCATGTCTTTTTTTACTGTCCATGACATTAAAATACTAATTCCCTGGGATGTGTCTTAGTTGATTTTAGTCTCTGATGCATGATTTTTTATTATGAATTGTTTTGGCTTTTAACTAGCTGTCAGTAAGCGCGAGTACTCTCAAATCGTATCTTCTTGTTAATTTGACCTGTTGATATTATGTGTAATGCTTTTTTGTTATTTAATGTTAACATGTATCTGGTCTATATACCAGCTTTTATTGTTTGGAATTACAACAAATTTGCACTTCTTCGAACTATGAACATCAAAATTATTTCTTTTCTCCTTTTATACTGTTCCGGAACCTGTACATGAAGAACACAAAGTTTTATCGAGCACCATATTTATAGTTTTATTGTTGATATTCACCACACATGTACCTAGTTTTAGATTAGTTTTATTGATATACAAGAAATGTCTTGGTATTCCTAAACGGAAGATTATACAGACTGAAGAAGATATAGACTTAACAACAAAATTATTTTCGTTCACCTGTGTATAATATGACGTAATTTATTTCAAAGTTGATGTTTTTCTGAAATTGTTTAACATTTCACAGCGGTATAATACTTTTACTTTAATTATTCATCCCTTATTTTTATTCACTTTGTAGTTACATTGAATCATAGATCAAATGTATTTGTTCACTGTGTTTTAATTTGTGTTACTTCGTTTTTTGATTGAGTTAAGCCATTCCAATTGATATTTTATAGTGTGTCTTTCTATGTTGTGATGTTACACTATTGTTTCAGATAAGGGTGAAAGTTTGGTACCATTAAAACGTTTAATCCCGCTGCAATTGTTCAGTAGTTGTCGTTTGTTTATGTGGTTCATAAGTGTTTCTCGTTTCTCGTTTTTTTTATATAGATTAGACCGTTGGTTTTCCCGTTTGAATGGTTTTACACTAGTAATTTTTTGGGGCCCTTTATAGCTTGCTGTTCGGTGTGAGCAAAGGCTCCGTGTTGAAGACCGTACCTTGACCTATAAAGGTTTACTTTTATAGATTGAGACTTGGATGGAGAGTTGTCTCATTGGCACTCATACCACATCTTCCTATATCTATTCACAACTTCATACACTCACCATTATATGCGCTCCATATTCATGCATTCACAACTTCATACACTCTCCATTCATGCATTCACAACTTCATACAGTCACCGTGCTATGCATTAACTAGATCATACACCCACCATTCGACACACTCACATTCTATACACCAAGCAGTTCATGTATTCACCATTCCATACACTAACCATTCAATACACTCACCATATATGACCCATTCTATAAACTCACCATTCCATACAGTTCCAATGGCAAAAAGCCAACCTTTCATATCGTTTTATTGACTCACCATTCCTTCCTTTTTCTGCGGCACAATGTTCAGATACATCCTTTATTATAGCATCGTTATTGTTAAAAAGACACTTGAACAATCTATCAAAACTTTTTCCATCACTCACCATTGCTACAATTAATTTTATTAATTATATTTTTGTGTTTGAAAACTATTGCATTGATATTTTATTCATCCCTAATACGTTAAAAATGTTGGTGGCCTTCTGCTGTTGTCTGTTCTGTGGTCGGGTTGTTGTCTCTTTGACACATTCCCCATTTCCATTCTCAATTTTATAATTTGTAGTTTGTTTGTTCGTGGCTGTATGAAAACTATCAACAACCAGGAAACCATGGTAAAACGTTGAACGTGATTTCATAGTTCAGTAAAGTGTTTTTTACCTAATATAATAGTGTGAATAACTAAAACACAGATGTGGAATTGATTTACCTCGATTACACATCTCCTGCTGTTGTCATTGAACATACTTCATAAACAAGGAACTATTTACTTATTGATAACAAATAATTATTTAATTTCCTTTTAGTGTAAACATATACGATATCCTAACCTTTATGAAGATTCATCATGTAATTTTAGAATAGACGGAAAGAGTTAATATCTCTTTGAAGTTCACTACACATCTTTGTGTTTCTTCTACACCCAAAATTCGAAAGAGATAAATAAATAACATAAGACCCACTTTCGTCAACATAATTTCTACTGAGTAATTCCTCTATCGCTACCGCTCGTGATAAAATATTTAGCATAAAAGGCTAATCCGCGGTTAAATTAAAAATACATTCAAGTCATTACTTTCAAGTTACAGAACACTGACAGTCGTTCATCCTGTCGATACTTGTTTTTTGGCAATGCACATGGTTTTTTTTTTCTCTGACTGTACACTTCGCCTTGAAACTAAATCTATTTGATGTGTGGTCATTGATATTATGTCTTGGGTACATATTTTTTTTTATAAAGTTTGTATTGATTTTCAGCACTTGCAAATACTACCAGATCGGCACATTCCCCATTTCCATTCTCAATTATATTTTGTCTTGAGTCTTTTTTGTTGTTTTGTGTTGTGCATTGTGTCGATCTTATGATTCAACCCCTTTTTAACTGATTTGTAAAGTTTATTTTTATGTTGTGCTGTTACACCGCTGTTCCAAGTTAGAGGAGAGTTGAGCGCTCTCAAAAATGTTTAACCCCGCTGCATTTTGTAAGAGTTTGTCCCAAGTCAGGAATCTGTAATTCTGTGGTTGTTGTTTGTTTTGTTATGTATCAAATTTGTTTATTGTTTATTGTTTTGTTCAAAAATCAGGCATTTAATTTTTCTCGTTTGAATCTATGTACATATTGTCATGTCAGGATTTATATCTCGCTATGCGGTGTGGGTTTTACTTATAGTTGAAAAGCTGGCCAATTGTTGATCACATCTACGTACGTCATATGGTCTCATTGGCAATAGTTCCTCTTTAGGGAATATGATTTATGTGCAGTTTTGTACACCATTTTAGGTAGTCATGGACATGGTTAAAGATTGTGTTTTGGATTCTCTCTGAAATGTGTTGAAAATGTTCTAATATAAATGTGAATAATATCACAATTGAAGTAACTGGGTAGTTGGACTTTTCTCCAGATAAAATAAAAGTAAAAGGAACAGATATTGTACGTCAAGTTCGTTTTTTAAACCAACCCCACATCACCAAGCAAAAATTAAGCAACCGCAATTTCTATTAGTAAGGTAAATCGCTTATCAAGAATATCTGTAACCCACGGTTGACGGTAGATGGTAAAGTGTATGTTTTGGTGTATTCCGGTTCGCTTGTACATACCTAGATATATATAATATATTCCGTTTACATGTTAAAATATAATTATGTGTTTCTGAAATTCATTCCTGATAATTAATTTGCAGTCATTTCAAATAAAGGAGGGGATTACATATCATTTGGCCAGTCTGGAGGGGACTGTTGTTGCTACACATGAATAAAATCAGAACTGAAATGTTCCAAGCAACAGTGAGCAACAGTCAACCAAATTTCTGCAAATGATTTCTTTAGCTTGAAACTTTTTACTTAAAATTATATTTATCCAATGAAGCATATTTCTTCACGTAATAACTCCATTCAGTATTACATAAATTTGCGGCAATTTCTACAGTTAAATGGTGTTATCTTCATGCAATTTGACAAGAAATCACTATATGGCGGCATTTCCAAACGAGTTAATACATTTGGTGCTTGAATGTATTATAGATTTTCACATTTTATACTAAAAGAGGAGGATTTTTTTTGAAATTGTAGTTATTTTTATCAAAGCAAAATATGGTAGTCAGAGACAAGGGTTGGGATCTCTTCCCTTTTGCATTCAAAGTAACTAGACACGTTAACAATCGGCTTAGTGTGTCGTGTTAGTACAAAGCAGGATTAATATTCATATAATATTAGGAAACTTCGGTGGCCGAGTGCTCTAAGTAGTCGAACTACTGTATCACTATCCTGTCAGTACTGAGGTTGTGCGTTCGAGTCCCTCACGTGGTAGGTATGCTCGACTCCATTTTTAATTGATTTGAGTTGTCAGTTTTAACGAATGTCGGTAGTTTTTTTCCCGGAAACTCCGGGTTCCTCTACCAATAAAACTGACCGCCACGAAATAGCACAATAGTGTTGAAAATTATATTGCATTAACAAATTCTTCTCCTGAATATGCATTTAATTTTCCATATAAGATTAAACAGCCATTCATCATCATCATCATCACCATCATCGATATTCACACTGTAGGGAGATATGACTACTAGTATCACTTACCCTTATTAGAATGAGCTAGATTTTGGAACCAACAAAATATGATGAACAATTTTGTTTTAATCATTATCACTTGTAATCCATGAAATTTTATGGTGGATATAAATGTACAATTAAAAACAAAATTCCATCACGTAAGGTTTAGAACTTTACCCGGAAAATATTATACTTTATTTTTCCCAGCAAAGCGAAGGACTATTTCCCTCTAACTTCCACTTGATAACATCTCCATTTATACACGAGCTACACAAATTATAATTTTATTTCTTTTGTTTCTTTCATTAAATATTATAAACGTTTTACATGATTCTGATTGATTTTTTTTCAATATATATTTTATAATGGATTGTCTCAGTTAAAAGGGCAACATTTTTAATTTGTAACTTAATTGAATTCTTCTAATATTCATTTTGTTCTGAAATGATATCTATAGATCTTTTGTGTAAAGGTTTACTGGAAAAAAAGTAATATATTTTCACTTAGGGTTTGTTTTGATAATTATTGCTGTGGATCTGGCATTTACCTCTTTAAGTTGTTCCTGAATCTTTATTCTGTAAGAAAAAGATGTATATTGCCAATTAATGCTAGTAGTTGAATACGTATATAAACATTAAACTTCATTGTCTGTCCAATCTAATTGCTATTATATAAGTTAAATCATCAGTTCGGATGTTATAATGGCTTTTGAAGCATCAACCTTTGGTTGACGGGTTTCCAATTTGTATGGCACATATTCGACAAAGACGTAAATTTCGATATTTATAACCCAACCCTTTTCTCCAATTTGACAACACCTTACTTTAAAAAAACTATATATGAAATTTACTGCCTTTTGAGAGTTTTAATGACATGCAGACATCTTATACGTTCAGGTATTTCACATCCAATATTTTATGGTAACATTCTTTACAAAGCACACAAATGTCAAAAAGCTAACCAAACCTTTAAACAGACTTATTCGGAAAGGATATAGTTACGATACTGTTGTCAAGTCATTAAGGATTGCATATTTTGGTATTAATATTGATTCACTCATAGGGTCTTTGCATCGGAAATAAACACATTTATTTTAAAACCAGTTGTTAGCATGATACGGGTTATGCTCTTCTCTTATATTTTGTGATGGTATGATACTAAACCCCAAATTACGGGAGGAATGGTACTTGATTTTCATATGATGAAGACATACTCTTTCAATCAGTTTAATTGAGGTCTGGAGCTGGCATGTCAGTAACTGCTAGTAGTTCTTTGTCCATTTATGTATCATTTCATTTTGCTTAGTTTGTTTTGTTACCTATTCTGACATCGGACTCGGACTTCTTTTAAACTGAGTTTTACTGTGCGTGTTGCTATGTGTTTTTTTATTCTACATTGGCTAGAGGTATAGGGGGTAGGTTGAGATACAATAAAACATGTTTAACCCCGCCGTCATTTTTGCGCCTGTCCCAAGTCAGGAGCCTCTGGCCTTTGTTAGTCTGGTATGTTTTTTAATTTTAGTTCATTTATATGTTTTGGAGTTTAGTGTGACGTTCATTTTCACTGAACTAGTACACAATTTTATTTAGGGGCTAGCTGAGGAGTACCTCCGGGTGCAGGATTTTCTCGCTGCGTTGAAGACCCATTGGTGTCTGCTCTTTGGTCGGGTTGTTGTCTTTTTGACATATTCCCCATTTCCATTCTCAATTTTGTTGTGTAGCGATACTGCCAAAAAATATGAAAAATATTGCGAAATATTTTGTTATATCAAAACAATGCGATATAATAAATATTGACTTGAAGTAGTTGTCGATATATTTATGTCGATACAAATTATAATCGAATTTAATTATATCGATTAAAAATTACAATCAATTTATCAATTATATTTATCTTAATATTTCGAGAACAATACCGCTATATGTTTCTTACATTACGATATATCGATATACTAGAAAATGGTTTGTTGTGTTGTTTCAAAATATATATTGTTCATATTGGATTCTAAAACAAAATATAAAAAATCAGAATAAATCCATTTATAGCTTAAGACATACATGTAACTTCTAGTGAATATTTCAGAGGAAATAGTGTTTCAACGAATAGAGATTGTTTTTAAATAAGCACATACTTTAAGTTAGTTTGTACAGTTGCGCCAAGACACAAGCATGGAGTTTCGTTTTTCTCAAAACAAATCGGGAAATGAAAATAATAAAAAAAACATATAATAAAACACTTATTCTGCTTGAAATCCTACTTCCACCTTCTCGTTGGTGAATAGGGGACTGAGACTAACGACAGGGTACTTGTTCTTGCTTGAAATCCTACTTCCACCTTCTCGTTGGTGAATAGGGGACTGAGACTAACGACAGGGTACTTGTTCCTGCTTGAAATCCTACTTCCACCTTCTCGTTGGTGAATAGGGGACTTAGACTAACAGCAGGGTACTTGTTCCTGCTTGAAATCCTACTTCCACCTTCTCGTTGGTGAATAGGGGACTGAGACTAACGACAGGGTACTTGTTCCTGCTTGAAATCCTACTTCCACCTTCTCGTTGGTGAATAGGGGACTTAGACTAACGATAGGGTACTTGTTCCTGCTTGAAATCCTACTTCCACCTTCTCGTTGGTGAATAGGGGACTTAGACTAACGACAGGGTACTTGTTCCTGCTTGAAATCCTACTTCCACCTTCTCGTTGGTGAATAGGGGACTTAGACTAACGACAGGGTACTTGTTCCTGCTTGAAATCCTAATTCCACCTTCTCGTTGGTGAATAGGGGACTAAGACTAACAGCAGGGTACTTGTTCCTGCTTGAAATCCTACTTCCACCTTCTCGTTGGTGAAAAGGGGACTGAGACTAACGACAGGGTACTTGTTCCTGCTTGAAATCCTACTTCCACCTTCTCGTTGGTGAATAGGAGACTTAGACTAACAGCAGGGTACTTGTTCCTGCTTGAAATCCTACTTCCACCGTCTCGTTGGTGAATAGGGGACTTAGACTAACAGCAGGGTACTTGTTCCTGCTTGAAATCCTACTTCCACCTTCTCGTTGGTGAATAGGGGACTTAGACTAACAGCAGGGTACTTGTACTTGTAAATAATTGAATAAATTAATAAATAAATAAGAATTATTACCTTATTTACCCGAGTTTATCTGTCAAATTAATGCGCGCAAGCGTAATTATTTTTTGCGCGCAAATGTAATGGTAATGCGCGCAAACGTAATCCACCGAACAATATACAGTTATGGCCCGCTGAGTTCCACGGGGGCTTTAGCTAATCCAATAATTTCTTTATAATGTAAGGTATAATAATATAAATAAAAGATCTATAATGAAAAAAAGATACTTTTAATAATAATGTTACAACATAGTTTTGAAGCATTATATAACATATTTATCATTCAATACCTAACAATGGTTTTGCTACCAAGATCTGTCGTGATTCTAGCTTTACAACTTTTTGTGGTTAATCTATACTATGTCTTTCCTTTTTCAAGACATTAGATATCCTAATTGTGAGCTCTAAAAAAGTACAGAAGTATTTCCAATTCTGTTTCAGGATACAATTTATACTAAACGTTTGATACAGTGCTTTTTGTCTGGTTTTGCTTTTTGTTATACACTTTTGTTTTTTGTCCGACACTTTTGCTTTTTATCCGTTGCTTTTGGTCCGTTTTGTTTTGATGATTTTGCTTTATGTCCCATTTAAAAATGTGTATACTTTCTTTTGTTCCATTTAATTTTAGTAACACTATGACATATTTAAAACTAAATACAGACCCTCTTTATACGAGTGATACATGGAGTATCTGTTTTCTTAATAGTCTGAATTTATCGTCGGTTAAGCTAATAGATATAAGAAGATATGGTATGAGTGCCAATGAGACAACTCTCCATCTAAGTCACAATTTATAAATGTAAACCATTATAGGTCAAAGTACGGTCTTCAACACGGAGCCTTTGCTCACACCGAACAGCAAGCTATAAAGGGCCCCAAAAAATTACTTGTGTAAAACCATTCAAACGGGAAAACCAACGGTCTAATCTATATAGAAAAAAACAAGAAACGAGAAACACATCAACAAACGACAACTACTGAACATCAGATTCCTGACTTAGGACCGGTGCAAACAATTGGAGCGGGTTTAAACGTTTTAATGGTACCAAACCTTCACCCTTATCTGAAACAATAGTGTGAGCATTAAATAACTTTTGGCTTCGATATAAAATAATTCATAACAAATATTTAGACGATCCTTATTATGAGCGTTGTAATTCTTCTATCTATAAATTTGATATAGTTTAGACTGCGAAACATAGGGAAGTTAAAACGGCGTCTCTATCTTTCGGTATATATAAACATAAGAAGATGTGGTATGATTGCCAATGAGGTACATTTTTCTATATCAGATGCGAAGAAGATCTGAATCTTTTAAATTTTGTAAACTCATGACTTATGTTTCAATCGCATCCTTTTCCATAGTCCATGATTTCATTTTCGTGGTCTCGTTAGTGTATAGGCCGAATGTAGGGTGAACATGTTCGACCGGTAGGTTTCAACTGACTATGTTTATAATCTGATATATTTTATGCAATGGGTCATCTACAATAAGCGTATGCAATGCGTACTAGTTCTGCTCGAATATTGAACTCGGTTTATCTAACCATGACATCATTTGCAGGTTTCATTGGTCAATGCTTATTTTTCATGAGTTTTGGGTTGGGTTTTTTTTTTGGGGGGGGGGGGGGGAATCTCATAGTAGACCAAGTATATTTTGTGAAATGATTGTAAGGTGGACATACTAGTCGCGAATGGTAAACAAAGTCTGTATGGAAATTCATTTTAACTAATATTCATTTTAAAATAAAACAAGATATAAAAACAATGCGCGATTTACAGACATGCATTGCTTTCTATATCATTTGCATATTGCATTGTGATAAAACCTCATATTCCTTGCTTCTTTTCAACTTTTATCTTTAGTTCGAGTTAAAGTTCGAGTCAGACGACGACGACGAAGGGAGAGGGGGGTTAACGACCTCGACCACCCATGAGGGTCTTGCCCGGTCGGCCCTTTTTTGCTTTTTACTTTATGGTAGTTTACAAAAAGATTATATGAATAAAAAGTAAAATGAACAATAATTTCATAAACAAAAATAAATAGAACGAACTTAGATAAGTAAAAATAATAAAAATAGGAGCCACCAAAAGCCGGAACCAGCTTTACCTTTTAGCCACAACCAAGCTTCATCCGAAGTTTTTATTTTTCACCAGGAACGCCACAACACAAAAACATATTAATTATGAACGAATCACACACGAAAGATACGAGAGGGACATTCAAACTCATAAGTCGAAAACAAACTGACAACGCCATGGCTAAAAATAAACAGACAAACAGACAAAAAGTAGTACACAAAACATAACATAAAAAACTAAAGACTGAGCAAAAGAAAAAAAAAACCCATCTAGGGGGTATCTCATGTACTCCGGAAAGGTAAGCAGATCTTGCTCCACATGTGGCAACCGCCATGTTGCTCATGTAAGTATAAACCCGGTCTTAAATTTAATATGGTGTCTTATTCGTCACAATGTCATAATATATTAGGGTCATAAACGCCAAAGAAATTGACCAACACGAAGACATGTTCATAACTAACGAATCTTGCACAAAATTTGTTGTAAACTTCACGAGTGGGATAATTAGAATTAACAAACTTCTCAACCCAGAAATGAAAAGTGCTTGAAAGGAGAATAAAATCTATTCGGGTTTAAAACGTCACCTGAAACGCTAAACCACGAAAGCATGTTAATGACTAACGAATCTAACACAAACTAAATTTAAACGTTAACTTATAAGGTTGACAAATGACTCACTGATTGAAACAACCCCAAAATGAAAAAAAAAGTATTATTTTGTACATTAATCATGCCTTTAGTTTTCTCGTTTGAATTGTTTTACATTTTTCATTTCGGTGCCTTTTATAGCCTACTATGCGGTATGCGCTTTGCTCATTGTTGAAGGCCGTACGGTGACCTATAGTCGTTTATTTCTGTTGCATTTGATCTCTTGTGAAGAGTTGTCTCATTGGCAATCAAACAATATCTCCTTATTCTAAATCATACATTGCATTTTAGAGTAGACTGTTGGTTTATATTCTGTGCAGATAAAACAACACCTCTTAATGGTTCAGAGGATGGTCCTTACGAATAGTTTCAGAAAGAGGTTACAGATAGACTTGGCAGTCACAGAAACAAGTGTTCCTCAGTCAGCACACCGTTGGTCCTGTAAATCCACTTCCGTTCAATATACCACACCCATTGGATCCGGCTCAAAGTCCACAGACCCCACAATTCTTAACTCAAGTACGTCTTTTTCTCCATCTGCTTTGTTCCCTCAGAAAGAATCGATTCCACCACAAAGTATCTTCTGCGTTACATAAATTTCGAGTTCCTCTTGGAAAAGGGGGAGGGGAGTAGACGAGTTTAAAATTTTCTCGAGTTGATCCTAGACAAAGTACATATATATTTTTGTTTGATCACGGGCCACTATTTCAATATTTACAATGCGGAATTATTTACATAGTGAACAATATTTCACGATAAAAAAAATCATACATGATAAATCGTCGATTTCGAAGCTTGAAACAGATGGTTGCATATTAAAAGGTTAATTTATAAATATGATGCATGACACACACAGAATTATCCTTTGAAATGTAATCTGTCTAGACAATTTTATGAATATTCTGTCCAAATTTAGTAAAAAAATAATTTTATAAAAAATCCAATAGAATTTTTAAGAGCCATGATAAAAGAGAATGCGGATCCTTTTCAATCTCAAATAAGCCATTTACACTTGCGAAATGTTGACATTTTTAGTTTTTATGATAGTCGGAGCTATAGTTTTAAAAGCGGATGATGAGCCCTGCGACAATAAAGGATGCGATCGGGATATTTGTAAGTTGGATTAATCGGTTGCCACATTCAAATTTAAAAGGTAAAATTGATAAATTTAGTATACCTAGTTATATTACAGTTCCAAAACTAGTAAAGGATGAGTATATGCAGACTCGTCATGTATAGCGTTGCACATTCATGGAACAAAGTCAATGTTTAATGATAATTTCTCAATTGACCCTTTGTAAAATAATTTGTAGAAATCTTTATGTTATAGATTTGGTTTCAAATAGCTAGTATATTCTTAAATATTCGTTAATAAATTCTTATTTTGGATTTTCACGCAGGGTTTTATTTCTTGGATAATGATGTCTATGATTTAATATAAGATAGTATCTAGATTCTAGAAAGCTGGAAATACTATCACATTAAATAAGAAGAGGCACATTTAGATTTCTATTACTATTAAGGGAGCAACCACTTAACTGCAAGGGTGGTTTTTTTTCTGAGTCAGAATTTTATTTTTGTTTTACGACGCTATCAATCAAATCATTTTTTTCAAAATATATCACTATAAGGTATGGAGAAGATCTGGATTCAGAATATATTTTTTTTTTGTCATCTGCTTGACCACGATATTTTTTCCCTTCAAATTGGGGATCAGAATATTCTTTAAGGGGGAAAAACATACCCCCTTAAAGCTAAGACAATATACGATACTATACAGATTCTAGAAAACCGGTCCTACTATCACATCAAACAAGTAGATGCTTAATCATCATCTTAAAGTTTTGCTCTCAACCGACCCTTTTAAAAACTCCTATATGTAATGAAGATATGATACAGTCTTTACTGTCTGTGGTATCCTTAAGTTTAAGTTTGATGCAAAAGATGCGTTCAACATGTTCAACAATTACCAAACTTTGAATTATTCAGTGCAAGAACATTTTCTATATCGCGGAACGTGAAGTTCAAGATGCAGTCTTCCTATGGAGCTCATAAAAGAAGTATTCCTCATATGAATAAAGGAACAAGTCTTTCCTCCCGTCCCATTTTCGTTGCAAACCATGAGCGGCGGTATTCGTGTCCTCAGACACATTCTTCTTTTATTTCTATTTATAGTTTGAGTAACTCACTTTGAGGCGCATTAGGGATATTAACCATTATAAGACAGGTATTCATTTTGTACTAATTTTAGAAAAAGACAATTCCTGTCATAAGATGAATGATAATAACCTACGCAGCGGTGTGTATGTGTCCACTGCAAAAATAAAAATTACGACGACAGATGTTTTACGGACAAAAGAAGTCCTTTGAATGTAAATCGTTAATTTGTGTGACCTAACACTTGCCTTATGTAACATACATTGCAGTGAGGAACAAGACATCCACAGTCGTCCTTAAAGTCTTTTCAGGTGGGAGGTTTAGCTAGCCATTAAACCAGGTTAAACCAACCATTTTCTTCGGAAATGCCTTGACCACTTCAGGAATATGACAGTTGTTTTCCATTTGTCCCGTTGGTTGATAAAGTCTATAAGTCATTATGGGCTGCACCCTTTTTGAATTTACTTTGGCGTTCGGTATTTTTTGTTGTTTCATGCATTACTTGCGTGTTAGATATATACAGTAAAAATCTTCATACTGGCAATTTCAGCCTGTTAGTGGATCAATACTGCTAGGATTTAATCTTTTATATGTTATTTAGGCAGTATTTAATCCTTTATATGTTAGGTAAAACTTTATTAGTTGATGATTATTCAATAGCATGAAAACTAAGATTGCAAATCCATCAGCCAATGTTCACTTATTGATATTTTGCCATTTATGTTTACGTTTTTTTTTTTAGTTTGGATGTTTCTTAATCATTTAAGTATTTAGCTTACAAAATCTTTTGGTCTCAAACATAACTGATATTAAACAATTGTCGTGCTAATTGAAACCGATACCATACGTTACCCTTAAAATAAGGCACGAGACTTTCTGACATTGGAGATACGGGTACAGTTGGAATTTTTTAATTAAAAGAAATCTTTCATTAATTATTTAAGAATTACTAACATGTGTTGTCCGCGTTATTGTCATTGTAACACATGGGTTTACATGGGTTTATACTTATAATATCGTGGTACAGGAAAATGAAATATGAGCAATCTAAGACGTTAGATGTTTACATACAGTAATCTCAGGGTTTTGTGAAATTGACCACAATTTTATAGATGTAACCTTGAAAGTTGATCAACATATGCATGTTCTTATTTTTTAATGATCAGAAACGATGTGAATGGTTTGAGTTAAGATAAAGAAAAATCTACTTCTGTTCTCAATAACAATAAATTGTTGATCAGGTAGTGGTAGTGTTTGTCCAGTAAGTCAAAGCCATTTTCAATTTATCATGTACACCTGTGCCTTGTTTCACATTAGATCATAAACCTTAAAACATTATATTCATTATTATCACATATTTTCTAATGATAACATTGCTGAGTTTGAATGAAAAGAGGAGCACTTGTCAGACCAAATGGTTTATACAGGAGCTGCCATCGGTTTCCTATGCTGTATCACCCTCACAAGCAAATCTGTCATGTACATTTTCTGAGACTACCTTGTTTTGAATCTGACACTACCATTTTTTAAACTGTATGATCATCACAGCGTTCAAACAAAAAAGGACCACCTTATATTTTCAAAATGATTTGCAATATTGTGACATCGTTGCTAGAAACAACATGTCTGTGTTAGGCTTCAGAGAAGGCCAGACGTTGTTGTGGGAAATATTGGGAAATCAATAGAACTTTTAACAATGTGGAAAATAATCAGGAATGAAACAAACAAGTTGTTTAAAATCATTTAATTCAAAAATATAAAGTAAACAATATTCTGAACAGCAAATTTGTTTTAGAATGCGTTACATGTTTTGAGTAAATTCTGTATCATTTTAGCTCTTTTTTGTTGTATCTATATGGTGTTAAATTTCAAATTAAAGCAGATGTAAACTTTGAAACAGATTGTCATAAAAATAAGGATTAATGTCAAGAAAAGGTTAAGTAAGCTTTACCATCAAGTCTAAAATAAAGAATTAGAAAATTTTTCCATTATTTTTTCCTGACACTGATAAAATTCATGATTCAAAATTCCACCAAACAAATTGGATTTAAGTATATTCTACTTCGTAAACAAAGCCTATTGTAAATGATCCTTGATTGTCATTATAGCAAACAATGTCAAAGAATCTTATACTTTACATAGACAAAATGGTAAAGTAAACATTTTTTGTATGATACATATTAACACCAATATATATATTTGTGCCAGTACTTTTGTATCCTAATAGATTAAATCGTCTACCTCTGATGTTACATTGTAAGTTGTATTGCCAAACCCTAATTGGTTTTGATTGTTGGTCAGATCAGTATGGTAAATAGCTATATCTTTAACTTCTTCTGTTTGCTTCTGTTGATCTACCTTCATATCTGTCAAGGATTCGATTTTATCTTCATCAATTTCATCATATTCATTGTAAACTTTCTCGTCACCCTGTGCAACACTGATTCTTTTAACCTCTGGTAATACCAAGTCTTTATCATATTTCGTCAAAGATGGATCGAGGACAAAATACTCGCCTTGTGCCTCGTCAGTATTTAAAAATGTGTTCGCAGAAAGAATAGTGTTCACTCCCTTGTTTGTACTAGATGGACTACTTTCAAAATTTGCCATCTCAGTTCTTTGGTCAACAGACTGTAGTGTTATTAGTTGATCTGTGTTCTTTTTCTTTGATCTGTAAAATAAAATGTAATAATTATGAATAGAAAAAAAGATTAAAAACGTTGATTTTTAACATTTTAAGAGATATCTAACTACGAACGCATACGAATGGTTGTGAAGAAAATGCAATTTCAATGCCGTGAAATATGTTTAAAACCTTACCGTCGGCATAAGTTATGACGGAATATATACTTCAATTTTTAAAACTTAACGGCTTATTTCTTTTTTTATTCTCGTATTACCAAAGATTATAAAAGCAAAACAGACATAAATATCAAATAATAATTATAATAAAAAGATGACATTTTCTAAATAGTTTTTTACTTGAATAAAACGTTAATTTTTGGCCGTTATTTTTTAATGAAAAGGTAAGTAGATAATTTACAATGAATGATACATAAACAAAAATAAGAGCAATGATTTCAATTATCTCCTTGATTTCTTATACTGTTTTCCAAATTTTGAAATCGTTACACATTCATTGATATTTTTCTACTAAAGTTTTACATACAACGCGTTTTTGAAATATTATTAAAAGTGAATTATTTCATTATTGGTCACCACTCGTTTTTGTAATTCATCGTGAACTTATAATTTTCGGTCTTCCCTCCAACTCTATCACTCTATCACTCTGCTCAGCTCTCTTAAAATTATATAATACGGATTTGAAACGTGAAACAAGCAAGACCAGACGTCAACAAATTTGATTCGAACTTATCACCGGGCCATAATGATTGAACCGACATTCTATTCTCGTTTATTTGCTGGAAAACAAAAACCAATTGTTTCTATCATGAAAAAAAAATAATAATCTGATTAGTCAATTATCATATTTCTTTCATATTGATATTGAAGAATATTTACTGTTTAACACAATACGAATATAATATAAATTGATGTGGTTTGATTGTAATAAGACAAATATCCACTATAAATCTAATGACGAAAATTTTAGGTCAACATACGCCCTTCAACAATAATGAGCACAGCCCACAGCATAGCAAGCTGTAAAAGACCCCGACATAACAATTCAAACGAGAACATTTGAATTGACATACCCTAATTGTGTTTGATTTTTGGTCTGATAATTATGGTGAGAACCTTGGTGCCAAACTTTTTCTAATTGCTTCTGATGAACTCCCTTCATATCTGTCGAGGATTTGATTTTATCTTCATCAATTTCATAGTAAACATCTTCGTTACCCTCTACAGCACTGAACCTTTCAATTTCTGGTAATTTCCGGTTGCTCAAGTCTATATCATATTTCGTAATGGAAGGATCGAGAACAAAGTACTCGTCTTGTGCCTCGTCAGTATTTAAAGATCTGTTCGTAGAAAGAATATTCGTATTTGTATTAGATGGACTACTTTCAAGATGTGCCATCTCAAATCTTTGGTCGATAGACTGTAGTCTTGTTAGTTGTTTTCTCTTCTTTTTCTTTGATCTGTGCAAAAATATATGTAATAATTTAGAATAAGAAAAAAGGCAAAAATTATTTACTATTTACATTTTGAAAGGTATGTAACTATGAATGCATACGAAAGTTTGTGAAGAAAATGCCATGAAATATATGACAGTCTTTCTTTTGGTTTAAATCTTATTTAAAATCTTATCATTGACTTTTATACATAAATATCCATGTTATATCCATATATATATTACAACTAGAATGTTTTGTTAAGGATCAACCATTTACTTCTGAAAGGTTAATATTTACTAAAGTGTCTTTTGTTACATTTGAACATCAATTTAAGACCGTATTTCTTTTTTATTTTCAAGAACATGGAATGAAAAACAAAGGTAGAGAACTAAGGACAACTGTTCATAATTTCCTTACTTTTCTATTCTCTTTTCTAAAAAACGTATCACAATCAATATTGTCTTTCTTGCTATGTATTACATGTCAATTTCTAAAATACCATTCGAAGTTAACTATTAGTTTTAAGATGATACAACACGTTATACTTTTTGACAGTCTTTCTTTGGGTTTACGTGAACGATTATGTATCGGTTTCTTGTACTCGGCTCCGCTCTTGTCATACGTCAGTAGTTTAACCTACCTGTACATTAAGTTTGACCCGAAATTATGTATGCTGGTAAAATAAATTGATTGGTTTTTTTTATTACAAATATAGATTTTCATCATATTGATATTGTAAAATATGATTGTCTTCACACAATATTAAGCTTAAACTCATTCGCTCCGCATATTCGACAAAAGGCTTCATTTTGTGACTCACAACTGATATTTTACAGTATCTACAGTCAATCAATTATGAAAAATAAAAACAAAAACTCTAGCAGTCTTCTTTTGAGAGCGAGTGTCTAAGAGTACAACCAACGGTGCCACATGTAGAGCAGGATCTGCGTATCCTTCCGGAGTATCTGACAGCACCTCCAGTTTTTGGAGGGATTAGTGTTGTTCATTCTAAAGTTTTGTGTGTTTTGTTTTATGTAGAATGCTGTTAGTCTTTTTGGTCGTCTTATTTTTTTCCATGGCATTGTCCATTCGTTTTTGATAATTCAATATTCCTTTGGAATCTTCCACCTCTCTTTTCAAACGCGAATTTTTCACTGGTATATTAAAATGTGGTGTTACAAACGAAAATAGATTTACCTTCGTTTGCATACAAATATAATAGCCAGTATAACCAGAACTAATATGAGGGTGCATGTAACTCCAACTGAGACACCAACTATCGCTCCAACTTTAAAAAATTCTGTAAAAGATAAAAACCATTCATAAACTTCATTGATCTTGCATGTGTACATGAATGTATGTAAATCAAATATAATTTCAAAGAAAATAATATTAAAAGAATTGTTTGATCAGGGAAGTACTATATTAAATTATAATTTGAAAAATACTGAGAATTTGTTTCGTAACTAATAAGTGTGTGGTTTAAATTTATAAGGAATTAACGGTATTCCACTTGATAGATATTTAAATAAAATCACATATATTAAGACGATCATTTATCTCTAAAAAAATGAATTTATGAATTTGTCATTACTCTTACTCGATCCAACGTTAACAGTGGCCATTTTAATTGTAAACAGAAATTGGTAGACTTTTATTTTTAGGTCCGTTTTGATCATACAGCTGTTGAAATGTTTCAGTTCTTATACATCTTTGGCTTTCAAATATTCGGCATTGTGTGTTCCTGGTGAAAGTAAACCCAGAAAAGCGCTTCGGACACATGGAATTTACAAAAGTGTTATTTTGAGGATTTTTTTTCATATGTAAGTCAAAACAAAAAAAAACCTCAAAAAATACGAATTATTACCTACGTAGTCTTTTTTATGATATGTAGTTTTACTGTGGTGTTGGATATCTGTCCAATTGAATATTACTTTTTAAAGGATATATTTCTTTATTCATCATGTTCATATACACTTAATATCTTTATATTACGTTTTTTTTCTGTCGTCTTTTCTGTCCCATCTGTCTTTTTTGTCATCCCATCTGTCATTTTCTTTTCCATCGTATGTAGTTTCATAAATATTTGTCGTATTATCGGCATTTTTTAAATCTGCAAGAACAAATAGAGATTCGTCGCATTTCCGAACACCCTTCAGAATGTTATTTGTTAGCAAAGCGTTCACCTTTCTTTAAAACAGATTTCAAGGGGAAAATGTACAAAAACCTTCAAACGTCTATAACGAATATGACTTTTAACTAATAGCTCAGTTTTAAAATGTTACAGGTTATGAATTTTGTTATGTACTTTTTATTTAAACTAAAGTCTATGCCTCGAAAGCATGAAGAATAAAAACCAGAAACGGACCGAAAGTAGATTTACTAAAATTCCGGAAACGATAACTTTCTCGGTTAAATGTTGACATTTTGACATTTGTATATGTCTAAAAGTTATGACTGGGCAATAAAACCGGTTGTATTATGCCACCTGCAATAAAAAAAATTTTAAAGGAATTGTGTTGCCAAAGCTGTAGTTTGTAGTCTGGACAGAATATGATAATATACACATAAGATTAAACAATACCTTATTTACAAACATTTGGGCGCTACCAATTGACTTCGGTAGTATCAAGGTACTTTGTGATGAAGGTGCATGGATTTCCAAATGGAAAGAATACAATAATGTATCTCATGACATTTAACATTAAGGACTTTAAGTGTCTGTAATGTGCTTGTCACAAGGACTGCCTTCATTTTTAAAGGTTAAGTCATTTCTTAATAGAAGGAAACCATACTTATTCAACCGGGAAGAATTAAATTTAACTTTAACCAAATTGGCTAGCAGAACCTGTTTGACTTACACCAAATAAAATATCTTGTGATTGGGCATAGTAATAACCTGAAAAATGCTCACAAGGAGGATCGAGCAATATTCTGATCAAGTAACTTTATGTTCTTCAACCCAACGATGCTGTCAAAACATGATAATATACAAAAATAATATTAAACAATATCATATTTACAAACATTTTGACGCTATAAATGTCCTTCGTCAGTATCAAAGACAATGAGATTGAATAACGCCATTTTTTATTCCGAAATCAATGTTTTGAAATAAATCTTTACATACCATGCTGAACTTTTCTTTTACAGTGATATTTTACATATAGGTACTTTGTAACACCGGAACATGGATTTCCAAATATATCTTTGCTCACGGGAAGAACGCATTTGTGTTGCTCGTGACATTTATCATTTAAGACTTCAAGTGTCTGCTTTTGGTGGTCACAATGAATACTTTCGATGCCCAGCCATTGGCTACATCTTTGATTGTCTGAATGTCCACGACCAAAGTTTGCATCATCAAACACTATTACAAAGTTCTTCAGGACATGTTATATTCAGTGTTTTTCCTTGACAAAGATCTGAAATTATTCATAAACTACTCATGAGTTTCGATTACAATTTATCACATTATTTTATTGAAGGTTTAAATAAAGAGCGTAGTTTCTAACGTTGCGTTGAATAAAAATATATTCTTATTTGTTGTTCGATTTGAACATGGAAAATATCTTCAGACTTGGATAATATTAAAATAAGACATAGGTGCAATGACAGTTCGGTGGTGGATAGTTTCATTTAAATTTGGTCAATAATGTTTATAATGTTTATAGAATTTTAGACGGATGACTGAAATATATGGAAATGCCTATCATGATAAATTTACAAATTTGCTTCGCCGCTGTTTTTTTATTTTTTTTATTATTATTAGTATGTCCCTTTATGTCTTACTATTCGGTATTATATTTATTCATTATTGAAGAGCGTACAGTAAGGTGTTTTGTAAAACTTTTTCTTGTTATCTGAATAGTGTCTAGTTTGATATTTATTACAAAAGATAAAATATTTTTTTATAGTGATTAAGATTATAACACAATTTTGACTGCTATACCCCAATTTTTGACATTTTTACCCTTTATGTTTTGTTCACACATTGTTGTCAATATAATGGAATTTTATGCGACTGTCATACAAGTGGGATGTTTAGCTATCTATAAAACCATGTTTAATCATTTATTTTCTACACAAGGAAATGCCTGTTACAAGTCAGGAATATGACAGTTGTTTTCAATTCGTTTGATGTGTTTGAGCTTTTGATTTTGCCATTTGATAAGGGACTTACCGTTTTAATATTTTCCTTAGAGTTCGGTATTGTTGTTATTTTATTTTTTTCCATGACAGGTTTATTATGGTATTGGTTTGCTGTCTCATTGACTTTTACCTTTTAAAGGATATAATCCGTTATTCATATACAATTAATTTCTTGATGTTACGTTCTTTTCTGTCTCTTCTGTCATTTCTGTCTCTGTTTCTCTCGTTTGTAGTTTTATCGGAATATGTAGTTTTATCGGAATTTTCAGAATCTGTAAGAACAAATAGAGATTACATATAAATTTTGAAAATTTTTATAATTCCTTGTGATTTATCTGTGATTTATCAAAAAGTATGCAAGTATCCAAGTATATCAAATTATTAATGTATTAAAGAACATACATAAAATATTGCCGCAAATGTCTTCTTTATTTTACGTTTGGTGGGTAAATCTTATATCCTTATATCTAAATAATGATATAGCCGAAAGAGACATTAATAATACATTGATGTGATTCAAAAATCTTGTTGGTCGGCCTTATTACTCGTATCTTATTTTCCCCAAATTAATAATTGCATGTATATTATAAAATTATTTATGATGGATTGATTTGGGGGCCTCGATGGCCGAGTGGTCTAAGAAGTCCAATTACTGTATCACTAGCCTGTCAACACTGAGATTGTTAGTTCGAACCCCGCACTTGGCAGGAGCATTTGACTCAAATCTTAATTGACTAGGATTGTCAGTTTTCCTGTCGAATGTCCGTGGTTCTCTCCGGGCACTCAGGCTTCCTCCTCCAATAAAAACTGACCACCGCGAAAGTGTAAATATTGCTGAAATGGCGTTAAGCACCAATCAACCAAAATCTGTGATGGATTGCTAGATAACAATTGATCTTTTAACTTGAGGTGATCAAATAATATCATCGTATGCACATGTAATTTGTCTTTGATTTTAATTCTTTTCATAATTTTATTTCATATAGTTTAATAAGCCATTTATGAAAATCTTATGAAATCCTTGTTACTTTAATGAAAAAAGTGCCAATCTTAAATTAAGAGAGAATCATTTCCCACCAAATTTTCAGTGGCTTCTATCTTATATCTATATATCTTAAAAACAACAACGCGGACCTTTAATTTCTTTCTGCTTTTGTTGTTTCAGTATTTATCCATTATTAACAGTCTTTTAAGAAGCATTCCAACGAATGTTAAACGGAAAAGAAGTTGTTATATATGATAAAGTAAAATTATTCTTCAAACCTAATGGAATACTTTGTTAGAATTCGACAAATCTATCTCTCTTTGTTACGAAATATTTTAGTTTCCTTTTTCTGTTTTCCTCTGTTTATCTTCATTTTCCTTGTTTTTTCTTAAAGTACTCGTTTTTTTTAATCTTAACATCTTTTTGTCCCCCTGTATACATAAAATTTTCAAATTTTACAGAGAAGGAAGAAGATATTGAACATTTTTCCATAGTGTTTTTTCTTGTCTATTTATTAATGATTTGGTACATGTTTTACAAATCATATCACATCTGTTTTCCAAGAGCGTTTGCATCACTAAACGGAATGTTTTTCTACTCTTCCAGAGTCGCACACACACACACATGTCTATATAATTGAATGATAAAATATTTTAAAAAGGCACAAAATATACATAGCCATAACTTCTATGGGGATCTCAGGTGTTCCGAAATAGTAAGCAGATCCTGCTCCACATGTGGCACCCGTCGTGTTGCTCATGTAAGTAAAAACCCGGTGATAGTCCTAATTCGGTAGATCACATTCTCGCTATTAGAAGAATAAGAATTTGATTTCGCAAATTTGCAAACGTAACATTACTAGTCTGAAAAAAATTCTCCATCAGCATCAGTTGCCAGATGTAAAATGACGACTGTTTCATTATTTGATTTTTTATAATCCTGCGGGATATATTGATTTATACTTTACCAGGTGTCGCGTTTTTTTCGCAATTTAAGTTCTTTAATAATTGAATTAAACTCGACAACGTTTGCTTTAATTCCAATCCTTGAAGTTTTGTTCAACAAGTTACCATTGTGAAGCTATACGTTATTTATATATACCCTTGCATTTCAGCAGTGCATCCATACACAATGTTTTGTTGCAATGTATTCGCTGATTTATTATTTTTTCACCTGAACAAAACGTATTGTTTGTAGACAAACAATCATTAAAGGTACTCTCTATTGACTCTGGTTCCATAAAATGACATAAGCAATGACCTGTAAATAATATGTTTAATTTATTAACATACAACTCATACTGCCACTGGAGTCCAAAATTAAATGAATTCTAATGCGATCTTATCATTACACAAAATTACTGTCGTTATTTTCCCGTTCGTGATATGGTAAATTTGTTTCAAAAACAGTCAGTTTAAAGTAGTTGGTGAAATCTCATGAAATTCGAGTCTTAAAAGATATATATATTTAAAATTCTCGAAACGAATCGATTTAGAGCTTAACGTAGTGTACAGACATTTTTCTGTTATTGAAAGCTATATATTGACCTCTAGCCATATTTTTGTCGTTTGGTTGCTGTCGCATTGACTAAAACCCAACATCTCCTTTTATTTATTGAAATACTTTTAAAAAATTTGCCAATATCCTAAAACCAGAATGTTACTTACCCTTAAACATTTGATATTTTCCTCAATATTGAAACAGATGGACGTTTTCACAATAGAATTTATAAATTTATGAAAAACTTGATGATTTCGACTTTCCAATTGTAAACTCTTTCTCAGCAGTAACATACCCTCTGTCCCAGCGTATGGCGTTTACATATCTCAGTTACACTCGTGCATATTCACAATACTTGGACTTGCCTAACAGGGGAGTGTTCCTTACACCCAAAAAAGTTCGAACAGAGTTAAAATAATATCTACAATTGATGTTTCGAAATAATGTTTAGTCCATGTAACTAACTTAATACGACAAACTATTGATTTTTCTACTTAAACCGGTAGAAAATGGGATTCTTTCGCCACCTTGGTAATAACCAGAAATGATTAGTGCAAATTTAACAGAAATCATAAAATTTTCCTTTAAGAAATTTTATCTATATGTGGGATTTAAGTTATTTAATGCACCATTCAAACCAGTATAACAATCCGTATGTCATTATCTTTAAACTTATTCCATACACTAACCATTTTATACGCTTCAAAATCTATACTTTTACATACATTTATAATTTCATCCAATAACCATCCCATACACTCACAATTTCATGCATTCACCATTCCATACACTTACCACTCAATTTACTCATCATTCCATACACTAACATTTCCATAAACTTACCATTCCTTCAACTCACCATTCCATGTATTCACTATTCCATACACTTACCATTCCGTGCATTCAGCATTCCATACAGTCACCATTCCATACACTCACAGTTCCATGCATTCACTATTCCATACATTTTTTTGTAGTACAATTTTCTGGGAAATCTTTCCATAAACAGGCAAATTTTACTCACATGAATTTCACATGAATCTCACGTGAAATCCACGTCAAAAATTTCATGTGAGAATCACCTTAAATGAACTTATACATGAAACTCATGTGAAAATTGTCATGTGAATTTCACGTGAAATATGAATCACATGAATCTCACGTAAACGTTTTTCACGTGAACCAAAAAAATTGTATTTTTCATGATTTTAATTTAATTTGAAAATTTAGATGTTATTTGAATTACTTTATTTTTCAAATTTACATGAATTTCACATGAAAAAAAAAAATATCATGTGATTTTCACGTAAAATTCACATGAGTTTCACATGAGATTCACGTGAAACTCACATGAACTGATTCCACATGAGTTTCACGTATAAGCTCGTTTGAGGTGAAATTCAAATGAACTTCACGTGAGATTCCCATGAATTTAAATTCTCGTGAAATTGATGTGAGTGAAATTTCCCTGTGTACATTCACCAATCCATGCATTCACTTTTTCATACACTAACTATTCCATACACTCACCACTCCATGCATTCACCATTCCATACATTCACCATTCCATGCTTTCACCTTTTCATACCCTAATCATTCCATACACTTACCATTCCACACACTTACCATTCCATGCAACCAACACCCCTTACACTAACTATTCCACATACTCACCATTCCATGCATTCACCATTCCATACACTCACCTCCCAAAGCATCACCATTTCATACACTCGCCATTCCATACATTCACCATTCCATGCACTCATCTTTCCATACACCGAACATTCATATATTTTTATTGACTTACCTATTTCTGTAGTACACTTTTCTGGTAAATCTTTCATTGTAGCATCGTTATTGTTACAAAGACGCTTCAACAAACTATCAAAACCTTTTCCATCATTGACCATTGCTACAATTGATTTTATTACAGATACTTGTGTGTTTTTGAATACTCATGCATTGATATTATATTCAATTCTTATACGATAAAAATTAATTTGTAGTTGGTTAGTGGAATTGTATGCGACTGTCATACAGGTGAGATGTTTGGCCATTTTCTACATAGGAAGATGCCTGTGCCAGGTCGGGAGTGTGACAGTTATTGTCCATTCGTTTGGTGTGTTTGAACTTTGTATTTTTCCGTTTGATTGGGGACATTCTGTTTTGAATTTTCCTCAGAGTTCGGTATTTTTGTTATTTTACTTTTTAGTTCGTGGCTGTATAAAAACTGTCAACAACCAGGAAAAAATGGATGAACGTAGAACGTGATTTCATAGTTTAGTTAAGTGTTTTGTACCTAATATGATAGTTTGAATAACAGATATGGAATTGATTTACCTCGATTACACATCTCCTGGTGTTGTCATTGAACATACTTCATATATAAGGGACTATTTACTTATTGATGAAAAACAATGATTTAATTTCCTTTTAGCGTAAACATATAAGATATCATAAGCTTTATAAAAATTCAATATGTAATTTTAGAATGGACAGAGAGAGTCAATATCTCATTGATGTTCACTTCACATCTTTGTGTATCATCAACACAAGAGGAAAATAAAAAGCAAAGGACCCTCTTTCATTAAGATAATTTCTAGCGATTACTTCATCTATCGCTACCGCTTGTGATAAAATATATAGCATCAATGGCTAACCCGCGGTAAAATCAATATACATTCAAGTCATTGCTTTCCAGTTTTAGATCACTGACGGTCCTACATCTTGTCGATACATTAATTTTGGCATTGCACAATGCACATACTTTCTTTTCTCAGACTATACACTATGTATTTACACTAAATCCATTTGATGTGTGCTTATTGATATTTAGTCTTGGATACATGATTTTTTTTAGTTGTTACATGTATGGTCTTTCAGTACTTGCGAGTACTCTCAGATAGATTCTTTTTTCATGCGTCTTTTTTGTTGTTTTTTCTTATGCTTTGAGTAGATCTGATGAGTCAACCCCTTTTCAACTGATGTGTACAGTTCGTTTTTATGTTGTGCTGTTACACCGCTATCCCAGATTAGAGGTGAGTTTAGCGCTCCCAAAAGTGTTGAACCCCGCTGGATTCTGTAAGAGTTTATCCCAAGTCAGGAGCCTGTTATTCAGTGGTTGTCGTTTGTTGTTGTGTATCATATTTGTTTATTGTTTATTGTTTTGTTAATCAATGTTCTTTTGATTTTCTCGTTTGAATTGTTTAACATTTTGTCATGTTGGGATTTATATCTGGCTATGCGGTATGGGTATTACTTATAGTTAAAGGCGGTAAGCTGACCTATAGTTGCTCCAATCTACGTCATTTGGTCTCTGGTTAATAGTTGTCTCATTGGCAATCATTCCTGTTCTTATTTGTATATAAATAAGGGTTTTTTAGTAAGATGATTTATTTGCAGTTTTATACACCAATCCGTAGTCATGGAAATGATTACATATTGTGTTTTGGATTCTCTTTGAATGTGTTGAAAATGTTTTAATGTAAATGTGAAAAATATCACAATGGAAATATCGGGTAGTTGGATTTTTCTTTTAAATAAAAAAAAAGGAAAAGGAACATTTTTTTACGGCAATATTGTTTACCGTGACCGGAAGTTTAGAAACGATCCTGGTAAACTTATCGATCCTTTGAATAATTTAATTCTAAAAGGTAACTAATTCACCACTGTAATTAGATCATTAAATATTGTTTTTATTGGTACTGATATTGATTTTGTTATCAGTAAAATAAAAGCAAACTAAATATTATTGTTATATACATATACACATTCATGGATCTACAATCTGTCGATACCTTTATCTTGGCATTGCACAAGGTCATGTTTTTCTCTGACTGTTTATGACGTCTTTACACTAAATCCATTGGATGTTGGATGTGTACGGATTGATAATTTAGTCTTAGATGCATGATTTTTTTTATTAGTTGTTAGTGGTTTTGAACTAGCTGTCAGTAACTGCGAGTACTTTCAGATCTGTACTTAATGTCCTTTTGTTGTTTGGATGTTCAAGTACCACGTCCACTTGTATTTGTATTTTTATCCATCTGATGCGTTAAGCCTCTTTCAACTGATGTTTATAGTTCGTTCTTCTGTTGTACTGTTACACCACTGTCCCAGGTTAGGGGGAGGGTTTGGATCCCGCTAACATGTTTAACCCCGCCACATTCTGTATGTATGTGCCTGTCCCAAGGCAGGAGCCTGTAATTCAGTGGTTGTCCTTTGTTTATGTGTTACATATTTGTTTTTCGTTCATTTTCTGTACATAAATTAGGCCGTTAGTTTTCTCGTTTGAATTGTTTTACATTGTCATTTCGGGGTATTTTGTAGCTGACTGTGCGGTATGGGCTTTACTCATTGTTGAAGGCCGTACGGTGACCTATAGTTGTTAATTTCTGTGTCATTTGGTCTCTTGTGGAGAGTTGTCTCATTGGCAATCATACCACATCTTCTTTTTTATAGATACGGTACGTCAAGTTTGTGTTTCAAACCAACCCCACATTACCGAGCAAACATTAGGCAAACGCAATTTCCATTAGTTAGGTAAACAATCGCTTATCAAGAATATCTGGAACCCACGGTTGACGGTAGATGGTGTAGTGTATGTTTCGGTGTATGCCGGTTCGCTTGTACATACCTCAATATATAATATATTCCGTTTACATGTTAAAATATTACTATGCGTTTCTGAAATCCAGATTGTTAAATTCGCAGTCATTTCAAATGTTTACAGCTTGGCATATTTTCAAACAGTTAAATTCGTCCAAAATATCTTAGTTTCATAACAAATTTGATCTATCCCATTTTCAAATGATGGGAACTACATATTATTGGGCCAGGAGACTTTTGTTGTTGTTTCATCAAATGAATTAACTCGGAACTGAAATGTTCCAAGCAACAGTGAGCAACAGTCAAACAGATTTCCACAAATAATTTCTTAAATTTGAAACATTTTTTTAAATTTGTTTATGCAATGAATTATATTTTTCTTGACGTAATAACTCAATCCAGTATTATATTAATTTGTAGCAATTTCTACGGTTTAATGGTGTTATATTCATGCAATTTGACAATTTGACAAGAAATCACGAAACGACGAACTATTTTCCATCATTGAAATTGAATACGATGTTTCGGGGACAAAATATAGCGGCATTTTGAAACGAGGAAATACATTTGGTGCTTGAATGTAATATAGATTTTCACACTTTATACTAAAAATGGAAGAATTACTTTTTCGAAACTGTGATGACTTTTACCAAACTAAAATGGGGTTATCGGAGACAAGAGTTGCGATCTCTTTCCTTTTGCTATCAAAGGAACCAGCACGTTTAAATCCGACTCAGCGTGTTTGGCTAGTACAAATCAGGGTTGATATTCAAATAAGATTAACATGTTCTCTTCCTGAATATGCATTTAACCCTAGACATTAAACATCATTATCATCATCATCATCATCATCATCATAGATATGTATACTGTATGAAAAATATGACCACTTGTATCACTTACCATTATCAGCATGAGATAGATATTGAAACCAACAAAATATGATCAACAGTTTTGTTTTAACCATTATCACTTGTAAGCCATGAAATTTTATGGCGGAAATAAATGTACAAATGAAAAGGAAATTCCATCACTTAGGTTGTTTTTATTTTCCCGGAAAGTATTATACTAATTTTTCCCAACAAAGCAAAGGACAATTTCCCTCTAAATTCCACTTGATAACATCTTCATTTACACATAAGAGCTACACAAACCTTATAACTTTATTCTTCTGTTTCTTTCAGTAAATATTGTAAACGTTTCACATGATTTTTATCGGTGTTTTTTGTTTTTTTGTAATCAATATATTTTTTTCGGTTAGTATGACATCATTCTTACTTTTGAATTGAAATGTATACTTATGATATCTATTTGTAATGAAATGTATAGATCTTTTGTGAAAAGATTTCTGCAAGAAGAGTAATATATTTTCATTTAGAGTTTGGATAATTATTGCTGTGAATCTGGCATTTACCTCTTTAAGTTTTTACTGAATCTTTATTCTGTTAGGAAAAGATGTATATTGCCCATTAATAGTTGAATGCGTATATAATCATAAAACTTCATTGTCAGTCTAATCTAATTGCTAATTATATAAGTTAAATCGTCAGTTCGAATGTTATAATGGGCATCAAGGCTTTGATTGACTTTTTTCCAATATGTATGGCACGACTTATAACCCAACCCTTTTCTCCATTTTGACAACATCTTACTCTAAAAAAAGATATGTGAAAATTACTGCCTTTTGAGAGTTTTAATGATTGCCATAGAATTATTCATCAAAATTGATCGTTTTCAAATGATCTAGTATGTATCTTTCTTTCTAAGTATAAATTTCCTGGAGGTTTATATTGAGTTTTGATCGTGTTTCTGTTAAATAATATTAATGAATAATTTCTATCTGTTATCCTTATACATCTTTTTATTTTATTTTCTATTGCACTTGACTTATATTAAATATACATAAATGAGGGAGTATTTTTACTATACTATATATAAAAATATTAATTTTCGCGAACCATTTAGGTCACGGAAATTCCATTTTTTGCCATCAATTATAAGGAGAGTTGTACAAATAATGTGAATACACAGAGCCCCGATCCAATTCATCTTTTGCTAAAAATATTTATCATTTTCTGTTTTGTATCTCCTAACATCATTCCATTTTTCTCTAATATTTCGATTAAAATATGCCAAAAGCTGCAGTAAAATAAGATGTATGCCCCAAATAAACATTCCCTGATTGGTTGAACTACTATGGCGTCGATGTAAAGCAACGCAAGCCTCGATGTAAAGCACACACTTCCTAAGAGTAAGGAGAGTTGTACAAATAATGTGAATACACAGACCACCGATCCAATTTTATCTTTTGCTAAAAGAGTTAATCATTTTCTGTTTTTATCTACCAACAACATTCCATTTTTCTATAATCCCGATTTAAACATGTCAAAACCTGCAGTAAAAGTAGATGTATGCCCCAAGTAAACATTCCCCGATTGGTTGAAAAGCTGTGGCCTCGATGTAAAGCAACGCAAGCACACGCAAAAATTTCCGTTGATATGTTGAACTTCGACCCCGGGATTCAGCCGATTCACAAAGAGATTTTCTTGCGCTCAAATGTAATTCTAAGTGAAGTATACTGGTAAAGTAAAATTATATTCTTTTGCAGAAATATTTACACATTTGTATTGTCATGCTTCTGCATATTTACGCTGAGCTTTAGTTAAATATAATTCTATGCAAATTTTGTTACGGCAAGCATTAAGAGTAGGAATATTTCGCGCCAAAACAAGAAAATAACCTGTATCACCAAATAAGTTTATCAGCATCTTTCTGAAATTTTCCAATAGAAAATAGAGTTTAGTATAGAGAAATTTTGGTAAGTTTTACTTATTAATGTTAAGGTTCTCCAGAGGTGGTTCTCTAGACTTTTTTGGCGGTCAATTTAATCCCATTTATCAATTATCCCCGATGACAGAATGGCAACCCAGTCGATTTGTGTCATGAGTGAAAATCTTATCTATTTGATGGAATAATTTCTGCATTAACTGTACATGCAGCATTTTTGTATTTTTTGTTAACCGTGATCATACCCTTTGCATTTCTGCAAGATAAATGGGTTGTGTATGTGTAATAACAATAATGGCGGACGATAAAAGTTTGTTACGTCAGTGAGTGATCACGTGACATTATTATTTGTAAACAAACGGACTCATGTAACACGTGTCGGAATTATCCATACAAGGTGCAATCAATCTTATATTTCACTTTTTGATGATATTTTTGTGTCTGTTAGTAGCTGTTGCAGATCAGAAGTCATAGTTTCCAGAGGCGGATTTAGGGGGGGGGGGCAGGGGGCCCGGGCCCACCCTTTTCTGGGAAAAATTTGGTTGATTATATAGGGAATCACTGAAGCATGACCGGAGCGGGCCCCTCTTAGTCAGTCAGTGGGCCCCCACTTATGAAAATTTCTGGATCCGCCACTGGTTTCATTGTACCAACGATACTTATGTTGCTGTTCAGTAGTTAGTTGTGAAATTTTTTATAGAATTAGAAGGTAAACAAACTAATTCTGTGAAAAATGACAACTCTACCTGTATTTTTTCCTCAATTTTTGAAACACGCATAATATTGCCCCCTCCCCCCTTTCCCCAAAACTCATAGTACGAGATAACTCTGATGTCCAAAGGCTGTTTTGCGATTCCGACATTTTAACTTTTTTTTCAAATGGATGTCAAGTTACGAGAGACTACACGGCCTTGAGACTGAAGTATGCTAATTTCTGCATTTAACGTTCAGTAGCCAACCTCGATAACAATCGGAACACACTCGTCCATTCAGCTTATTTGCATCGTAAATGAACGAGGCGTTAGATTATGTATTCATATTGACCCAGGGTCATATGCATAAATCAGCTCCCATAATGCATTGTAAATTACTTTTTCTCGTTGGTCACGTGACAATCTTTCAAAGTGAAAGTTAAAATGCCAGAATCGATGGGTCACTGTGAAAACTGTCCAAATACAAATAATTATGATAAAATAAAGGGTGGCAGGTAGATTAAACTTGCATAAATGAAGAGATAAATGAAAAATAAACAAATTGAGGTCCGATTTACATGGATCCAGTCAGCTCCAGAAGCAATGAAGCAGCACATCCATTTTGGACGGTAAATATCCACTTTTTGATATGGGAGCTACCATTTGAATTTTTTTTTTTTTTGGGGGGGGGGGGGGGGGCTAGGATGAAATTTGAAAAAAAGGCAGGACAAGAGTTTGAGTAAAAAAAAGGCAGGATGAGACACTTTGCCAAAAAAAAGTTAGGATGACAATTTATGTAAAAACAAATCATAAAAATCTAATGAAAGCTCCCTAATAGTGTTTCCTTTGTAGGGTTTTGGCGTGGTATGGCACCTGCAGTTTTCACACCTGGTATGGCACCTGCAGTTTTCATACGCCTGTTCATGAGACATATTATGGTATACCTTTGTCCGTCTGTCTGCCCTGATCTGTCTGTTGCCAGCATGTTGTTCACTAACTCAGTAACGCTTTCACCAATTTGCATGAAACTGGTGAATTGATTATATCTATTGACGTGAGCTCCCTTTAGATTTATGGGAATTTTATATTTTACATTTTCGAGTCGTGGGGTTTTATTCATTAAAAAAGGGGGATTTTCATGTTTTCGGCCATTAACTCTAAAAATGCTTTGTTCACTAACTCAGTAACGCTTTCTCCAATTTGCATGAAACTGTTGAATTGATTATTTTTTAAATTTTAGGTTTTTTCCGTTTCGGAGTTATGGGATTTTATTCATTAAAAGGGGGAATTTCCAAGTTGCATGAAACTGTGGTGAATTGATTATATCTATTGATGTGAGCTCCCTTTAGATTTTTATGAATTTTAGACTTTACATAATGGAGTTATGGGGTTTTATTATCAAAAAAGGGGGATTTCCATGTTTTCCGACATGAACTCAAAAATGCTTTAAGCAGTTGTAATTTGTCATGAAACTTTGGTTAATTGTTTATATCTATTGATGCAAGCTCCGTTTCAATTTTATAAATTTAAGGTTTTAGGTTTCAGAGTTATTGGATTTTATTCATAAAAAAGGGGGGATTTCCCAGTTTGCAGATAATAATTCAAAAATGCTTTGAACAGTATTAAACTTTGTTGACTGCTTTATATCTATTGAAATAACCTCCCTTTATTTTTATGCCCCCGTCGTAGTGGAGGGGGCATTAAGTTTAACCCTTGTCGGTACGTTCTAAAAATAGAGCGTTACATCAAATAGTTGATCTGGGTCCCAGTTGAAATTGTCTTTTGCTCAAAAAGGTAAATGTGCTGATGTAAATAGATTACGGTCTTCTCTGTGTTTATCAATTAGTGTAAGTGATCATAATTATTTTGGTATTGCTCGGGATTTATGATAATGAAATTATGAATGAATTAAAACGAAAGTAAATTTCCAGTAAAAATGTTGAATAGAAGCATGTTTTCATGGAGTGTGTGTCCGAGCGAGAACATCTCTATATTCATTACTTTAGGAATATCAATTTAAAACATAGATTTCACTATTCAGCCCATTAGGGACCAGCTGAGGCCCACCTCTGAGTGCGGGATTTTCTCGCTGCATGGATCCCATTGGTGGCCTTCGGCTGATATCTGCTCTTTGGTGGGGTTGTTGTCACTTTGACATATTCCCCATTTCCATTCTAAATTTTATTATTTCAGCTTCTTTTTGATAGCTGAGGGATAGTTATGATTACTAGACCCAGCTAGTGTTATCAGGAAGCATTCCTCGGACGCACGGGTTCATGCAGAGCTCATCCAGACAGAAAACCATGCATTTAGGGTGACTATACGCGCCTTAACGAGAATATTGTTAGTATGACAAACACAGGTTTCATCTCCATATGACTATTCTACGGTGCAACAATAAAATTAGTTTGTAACAGTGAAACGCCAAAAATCAAATATATAGTTGAATAGCATTGGAAACCAAAAGTTACAATAAGGGACAACCAATGACCAGATACTTTTATGTAAATACAATTAAACAAAAACATTCATGTATCAAGTGTAGTACAACATTGTCATTTATTTATCTGATGTTGCAGGATCATTTAAATTGAGTGTGATATCAGTCATTAAACCACCCCTGGCCGGTCATATCATTAACATGGTCATTCCAGTCAAGTTTTAAGGTGTATCTTAATTATATATATATATATATAATATGATACAACTATTTTTTTGGCGTTTGAACAGTTGATAGGACTGGCGAAACTGTCTTACAGGATCCAATGTTCACAATTACTACATAAAAATCTAAACATTTAGCCACATCTACCCCAAATAAACCGACGGGTGATCGAATGTGCTCTAGAAAGGTAATTAGTTAATTAGCCCCACTAGTGACACCAGTTTATATAAATTTGAGAGAAAATACAAAACTGGCTGAACAGTTAAAACAAACCAGACTAAGGTTAAACGAACAATTGCTCATCAAGGTATAAACCAAATAAAACAGCCATCACATAAATAATGAAAGAAACATATTTAAATCATGGAAGAACATCTCGGTTTGGTATAACTTCATTATAACATGCCTAAATTCAGTATTTTGATGAAAAACCCCAATACATTAAAGAGCTTGGTGGTGAAAAACCCATTTGGATATTTGCTTGACGGGTGAATTTTGAGTTGATAATGCAATTGAAAAAAACTATTTCACTCAATTACATAAAAATAAACCCATTTGTGAATTCTTATGTGGAGCTCTGTTGTATGCTGAATCTCATTAGTTCAGTTTGTGGGGAACCAGTACTGGTAAGTCAATAATATTTGGTGTGTTGTTGTACATGTATCAGAATTACAACATCTCATCAATGGGAATTAGTTGTCAATCCCCTTAGTCATGGTTGTCATGGTCTATTGACATTAAATCTTGGGCATGTTACAGCTTAAAATTAAAAATTCAAACCTCAGTAAATTACAATAAGACCACCATCAACATCATCTTAAAAACTACTGTATATGCACATGCATATTAATATTTTGGTGTAAGAAGTTCATCCTCTCAATCTACTTTGTCATATTCCTTTCACATTCATTTAAATAAATGCCACCAGGATTATTAATATACATGTACAACAATCTCAAACAATAGACAAAATAAAAAACTTAAAAGTACAGCCAATTGCTGAAATGTATTATTACATGTATTTGCAAGATCTAAAATATTATATCTTTCACAACTTTTTATGCCCCCTCCCTAGCAGAGGAGGCATTAAGTTTTACCCGTGTCCGTCTGTACGTCCGTACATCCCAAAGTTCGCTTCCGTTCTTTAACTTTAGTTTGCCTCAACCAAATGGTATGAAACTTATACACAATGCATATAACCACAAAATTCAGATCAAGTTTGAATTTTGGTGGCGTCACTTAAACCGTTCTAGAGTTATGCCCCTTAACAATTGGACAAATTGCTAAATGTACATGTCTTTTTCAGGACTTCTGATCCATGTTTGGCATGTTTGTTAGGTCATAGAGGTGGTTATGAAGGTTGGATGTTCATGACAGTCCTTTATTACAAAGTATATCACTGGATTGAGCTTTTTGTCCAAGTTTTAGAATTATTAAAGTGCTTTGCTTTAAGCTCAGTTCATTGTTATGCAAATGCATTCTTTTTGAGATAAAGATTTGACAGACAACTCACATCTGCACATGATCTGCTGCAAGGTAAGATGATTAAAACTGTCAGAACAAGGAGTTGTACCATCCATTCAATGTAAGTATTTAAAGGGAGATGAAAGCGTTTTATTTTAATACTCTTGAATCAAACTTTTTTTGTCCAGAAGCCAAATAAAAAATGCACAAATTTACCAAACAATGCTACTCGTGCTACTAACAAATTAAAAGTCAATATGAGCTAGGTGGTTTTGTTACACATTTTAAACATCTATGCTGCCTGCTGGTGAGTCATGAGTGTAAATGATCATTCACTTAGGGAGCTACCATTTGATTTTTAAATTGTATTCTCTGTCCTGCATTTTTATTTTTCACTCTATTCGGTCCTGCATTTTTTTTTATTAGTTTATCCTGACTTTTTATGCCCCCGTCGTAGCGGAGGGGCATTAAGTTTTACCCTTGTCCGTCTGTAGGTATGTACTGTCAAAGTTAGTTTCCGTTCTCTAACTTTAGTTTGCCTCAACCAAATGTTATGAAACTTCTACACAATGCTTATTACCACAAAATACAGATCAAGTTTGAATTTTGGTGGCATCACTTTTACCGTTCTATAGTTATGCCCCTTTACAAATGGAAAAATTGCTAAATTTTTCGTTTCCGTTCTCTAACTTAAGTTTGCGTCAACCAAATGTTATGAAACTTATACACAATGCTTATTACCACAATATACAAATCAAGTTTGAATTTTGGTGCGGTCACTTTTACTGTTCTAGAGTTATGCCCTTTACAAATTTTTTTTTCTAAATATCAAGAAATTTTCAAAATTGGAGTTATCTTCCTTTGTACATGATTATAGTTGAATCAACTACAATCAATGCTTTATACAATGCAATGTTTAATTTTGCCTTCCACTGATAAATTAAAGCAATTTTTACCCTTCATTCCTAAAAATATTTCAAAGTCTTCTTTGGAAATTGGAGTTATCTTTCTTTGTGCATAATGGTAGTTGAATCAACTACAACCAATGCTTTATACAATGCAATATTCAATTTTACTTCCTACTGATGAATTAAAGCAATCTTTACCATTCAGTGCTTACAAGCTGTTTGATTACCGCTCTAGGGTATGCCCCTTTACAAATAAAAAAAACTGCTGAATTTTTTCGTTTCCATTCTCTAACTTTAGTTTGCCTCAATCAAGTGTTATGAAACTTATACACAATGCTTATTACTACATAATACAGATTAAGTATGAAATTTGGTGGTGACATTTTTACCATTCTTGAGTCCCTTTATAAACATAAAAGTTGCTGAATTTTTCGTTTCCGTTCTCTAACTTTAATTTGTCTCAACCAGATGTTATAAAACTTATACACAACCGTTCTAGAGTTGTGCGTGTTTACAAATAGAAAAAATTGCTGAATTTTTTTGATGCCCGTTTACGGGACGTATTATGGTATGCCGTTGTCCGTCTGTTTGTCCGTCGTCAACATGTTGGAAATTAACTCAAAAACGCTTTAACCAATTTGCATAAAACTTTGGTGAATTGTTTATATCTATTGACGTGAGCTCCCTTTAGTTTTTTATAAATTTTAGATTTTACGTTTCCGAGTTATGGGGTTTTATTCATTAAAAAAAAGGAGATTTTCCAGTTTTCGGACAATAACTCAAGAATGCTTTCACCAACTTGCAAGAAATTGTGGTGAATTGTTTATATCTATTGACATGAGCTCCCTTTCGATTTTTATATATTTTAGATTGTACGTTTCTGAGTTATGGGGTTTTATTCATAAAAAAAGGGGGATTTTCCAGTTTTCGGACAAAAAATCAAAAATGCTTTCAGCAGTTCTTATGAAACTTTGGTGAATTGTTTATATCTATTGATGTAAGCTCCGTTTAGAATTTTATAAATTTTCATTTATCATTTCTGAGTTATGGGGTTTTATTCATTAAAAAAGGGGGGATTTTCCAGTTTTCGGACAAAAAATCAAAAATGCTTTCAGCAGTTCTTATGAAACTTTGGTGAATTGTTTATATCTATTGATGTAAGCTCCGTTTAGAATTTTATAAATTTTTCATTTATCTTTTCTGAGTTATAGGGTTTTATTCATTAAAAAAGGGGGGATTTTCCAGTTTTCGGACAATAACTCAAAAATGCTGTCATTAATTCTCATTAAACTTTGGTGAATTGTTTATATCTATTGATGTAAGCTCCCTTTACATTTTCATAAATCCTAATATGACATTGAGAATTAATTGAACTTTATTTGTTTATAGTCTGACAACAGATTTACTAAGTATTGCGCAACAGCACAGTGTATTGCACAACAGCAAGAAATCTTTAATTCATAAAACCAAATTCAAGTTTTTTGACTACATTTATTCAGAAACCTATAATATATCAAATATTTAATTACAATCCAAATTCAGACCTGTATCAAGCTTGAATATTGTGTCCATTTTTGCCCCAACTGTTCAGGATTGGACCTCTGCGGGCGTATCCAGCTGCGCTCAGCGAAGCAGTTTATTAGTTTCTGTTCTCTACTTAAGTTAGTCTGAACTAAATGTTATGAGACTTACACACAATGCTTATTACCACAAAACTCAGATCAAGTTCAAATTTGGGTAGCATCACTTTTACCGTTCTTCAGTTATGTCCCTTTATAACTATATGAAATGCAAGCGAGGGAATCACTATCCACATTTATTTACATAAATTGTCATCCTGCCTTTTTATTTACTGAAAACTCCTGTCCTGTCTTTTTTTGCAAATTTCATCCTAGCCCTCCCCCCAAAAAAAATCAAATGGTAGCTCCCTTATACATATATACAGGTAATCTCAGTGTTAGTAAGTATAAATTATTTTTTTTAATCCTTTTGTCCGTCAATCCTGTTCATATCTAAAAGAATTTAAATCAGTTTGTAGGAGTTATGAGCAACTGTATTGGAATCTGCCGGATCTGGTATATTATCGTTACTTAAAACCATAATATATCTTCAACAAACAAACTTTACTGATGATACTGGAAAGATCCTGAACAAATTTTCAGTTTTATGTGGACAAACCCAAGTAAGAAAAGACCACCTCAAAGGAACATAAATAAAACCATACAAATATTACATGCATGCAGGTTCTCGGACACCATCTTGCATACTAAAATCACATCATGCAGAAATGCACCTAATGTGGTCCTCTTATTTGGAGTTTTTGCTGCTATCCAAAATCAAATTTTGGAACTTATTTTATCGGAATCATTTGGCAATCCTTCCAATCTTCCACCTCTTTACGTAAATCTCTCCAGCGTTGGAGCACACTCATCTAGCTGTGTTCCCTTATTGGATCATTTTTAAAAATGTTAATGTATTCATATGCACATAGAAGTTATTTCAAAGTTAAAATGTTGAAAGGAAATCCTCCAATTAAACGTTGCACATGCACAATTTTTTTTTACAGGAATGTTAATATTATATACACGAAGCACTCATAGTACGTTGGCCAGTATGTACATTTGATATTAAATGTCTAGCTAAATAAAATCTATGAAAGGTCGGCACTGATTTAAAGTAGTGTCTCCTCCATGACAGTCGAACATTAAAACTCAATATTAAATAATTTCAACATAGAACCCTATGGGGAAAAACCAGGGAATTCTTTTTTGTCAGAAAACACTGTCAAACATCCAAATATACTATCCACACTGATCTGTGTCCACACTTGTTTAATTAAAAATATATCTTTGCAGTTTTGTACAACATTCTTTGGTTACAGATTGTGTGTTGGTGTCTCTTTGAAATGTGTTAAAAATTCTAAATTAAAAACGATATCTTTTATCACAATGGAAATAACTGGATAAGTGAAATTTAAATTTGGATAGAAAAAGAGTAAAAATAAGATATTTTACGTACAGCACGTGCTACAAACCCGCCTCGTCAAGCAAACAAATAAGGCAACCGTAGCATACATTCAACATCTGAAGGAAATGCAATGGTCAGTCTAATTAGACAATATATGACTCTTAATCACATATTTGTTACGAATCATAAGTTTTGCATAATAATAACCGCAGAATTCGGTGCTTTGCGTTTGAGTCAATTTGGCATTTTATTTGCGACAAAAAATCTTTAATTTGCGCCACAGACCATATTTCATTTGCGCCGAAGGCACTATTTTATTTGCGCCAAAATGATACATTTCATTTGCGCCAATAATACAGGTAAATAGTATTAATAATAGATCTATATTGAAAAGAGACTTTTCATACTAGTGTTACAACATAGTTTTGATAGCATAATATAACATATTCATTATGAATTACATTCATCAATAAACCAAAATAAAAACATTAAACACTGTTTAGTTTTTTCAAATGCTGAGATTGTACATTTTGTGGGTCTAAACCATGGTTGAATATATCATTCAATGTTTATAATGGTTTTGCTGTCCACGTCTGTCGTGATTCTTGCTTTGCAACTTTTTTGGGTAAATCTATACGATTTGTTTCCGTAATTCAATACAATAGATATCCTAATTGCGGGGCCTTAAAAAATTACAGGCGTATTTCCTCCTCTTTTTGCCTCCGAATGAACTATGTCCATCTTGTTACCTCCAACAAGTTCTGTATGAGAAATGAGTATGAACTCAATTACTAACACCCCCTCCCCCCCCCCCCCCAAAAAAAAAACAAAAAACAAAACAACAACAACAACAACAACAACAACATTTCCTATACGAGCCACGTAAAACAAAGGTTTGGATTATCTCGCCAAAAAATTGCGTTATCTCGAAAACAGAAATAAGTATAAAGAGGTATGTTAGACGTACAAGTGAGTGTACCGAATGAGCAAAGAAAAAAGTGAATGTGCACCAACTCGCTCGACGTGAATGTACGTTATTGAGTCAGACGTGAGACAGCTTATAGTAACACGTTACCAAATGATGTTATCGTTCCTGTTTCTATTGATAAGTAAGCATTTGTATGATTTATCTTTATGTGTTCTTATGCATAACAGACTAATTTTGTTTTCAAAGAAGAAATTCAAATTTTAGAAACGCATAGTAATGTGTGAAAATACGGGAAATTGTACCACAATTAATGCAATTCCGCTAAGAAACCCATTCGTTTCAAAATGGTTACCAAAAAACGCCGCTGGCAAAATAGAAAAAGGAAATTTATTTGGAAAAGAATACGGATAGAATTTAGCGACATAAAGCACCATACAAGCTGACGTGGAAACTCAGACAGAAAATGGTTTGTTGGCATGGAATGAAAAAAGAAGAGTAGTTGAACTTTGCTATTTGGCCGAACAACTTTCCCTGATTACAAGAGTAAACAGTCTGAAATTTATTGTACTGTACAGAAGAAATCCGATATGGTTTTGGAAGCTTGTTTAAAATAAACTACTAGCATTGTAATTGCATAAGCATAGTCTACACTCGACAGCTACATCGGAATGAAGAGAAAGTTAACAAAGGCTTAAACATATGGGATGTCAACACTAAATGTTCACTCGGTTAGGACGAAATAAAATTAAATCATTCTTTTTTTCAACTCCATTTTGAAATAAGTTATTTTCTCGAAATTTACAATCAAACGATTCATCATAAACCTGTGGCCCCATAATAAATGAATGATCGGTGCTTCGGTGAAGGTAAATCCAGAAAAGCGCTTCGAACGCAAAAAAATTATAAAAAGATATTTGGATTTACCTATGTTATTCAAACGGCAAAACCAAACTGATTAATAGATCAGAGTTCCAATGCCCCCCGTGTTGCACATATATTTTATCTGTCCATGGCCATTATAACAAAAAACATTTTTTTTTTTCTTTAAATTTTATATAAATATCGTTCATAGAGAAATGCAGGCTTGAGACCAAATGCAATACAATTTCCGTATAAATTATTATTTCCAAGGGGCATAACTCATTTAAAAATATTTGATCGGCACCGACTTTCAAAATTATCCAAGACAATGCTAATATAAACCTTTGATATAAATTTTATAAAGATCTGGCAAAAAATGTACACGTCAGAGAGCTTACAAAGCAATTTTCGATATCATTAATAATTCGAAGGGGCATAACTCTTTCAAAAATAATTGATCGGCACTGATTTTCAAACTTGTCAGCGACAATGCTGATATAAACCTAATATATAAGTATTATATAAATCTGGCAAAAATTGGACACGTGAGAGATCTAACAAGACCGGACGGACAAAAGGAATGTCGGAAGGACGGACGCCCGGTATTTATATGTCCCGCACAACGCGTCAGGCGGGGGACCAAAAAAAACAACGAGATCTTATAATCATTTTGATTTTTTTAGATTCATATTAATTTGCACTTAGGTCTGTGGGAATGGGTGTTTTTTTTTTTGGTGTTTTGAGTTGGACATGATGTACAGGTACAGCTGATAAAAAACGCACCTTTTCACAAGGTGGGGAGATAATAACGACTCACAGACGATAAGCAAAGGTGCCTTTTTGGAGGGGATGGGAATATTGCTCACATAAGCGTCGGGAAAAGCCCGAAAGTATTTGCAGTCTTATAAGGAGTTTTTATAACACGTATACAAGTGTGTATGTAAACTCAAAGGGTTGTTATTTCTTTGTGTTCAAAATGGAGATGTGGGATATACAATAAAACAGCAACTGGCCAATTAACGACACTCAAAACCAAAGACATCTAGATAACACGTGACTAATGCAGGATGTAAGAGTATTTTTTACTGATAATTTATAGTTTTAGTAAAGATTCTTTGGTCCCTTGAATTGGAAAGTTAATTAGTATTGCAAGTATTGCAAGTATTAAATCTATCAAAACATAACATCACATGTTCACAACAAAAGTCACATTTTAACTATAACAGCAACATATTAGTACTTATTTGTTAGTCGTCAAACTTCTTGTATTCAGGAGATAACTCAAATCATTATGAAATGTGGTATGATAACCAATGAGACAACTTTCCATCAAAGACCAATTGACATAGATGTTAGCTTGCTTACATTGCTACATTTGAGATCTCCCAATTACCATTCCACTATGAACTGCTTATTCGAAAAAGATATTTTGTCACTAAATGCCTTATAATATAGAACATCATCATATATGCTAATATATATTTTGCTCCCTCGACAAAATGATGGGAGCAGATTGTTTTACCCTTGTCCATTCGACAATCCGTCCCGCAAGTTGTATAGAGTGTTTATACGGCTGATTTCTTAGGACTACAGTTTTTAAGCTTAAACTTTAAATTATGTACCTGGTGTAAGTACATATACTAAAGATGCGCATCTTGCCAGATTTTTATTTTTTAATATTGCGCCGAGTGCTTAACCTATATTGAGGGCGCATATATATTCTCAGGATTTTTTTTTTAATAATATTCAACGAATGACAGAATGTTAAACTTTGTCTAAAATAAAATAACAAACACCATTCAGATCCCGTTACATATTTTTTAGACTAGAATGACTAGACAAGACTAGAACAGACTAGAATAGAATGGAAAAGCGACAAAATGCAAAACGGATAAACAAAACGGACAAAAAGCTAAAGTATCGGACGAAAAGCAAAATTATTGAACAAAAGCAATGCCAGAAAAATAAAGCAAATGCCGGACAAAAAGCATCGTATCAAACGTTTCTGTTGTATTATACCTGTAAATTGGCGCAAGAGCAATATTTGTTTTTGGCCCAAATGATATATAACCCTTTAACGCAAATGAATTATAACCCTGTGACACAAATGAATGCAACACGGTGGCGCAAAATGAAATACAACCTTGCGGCACAAATAAAACACAACCCTTTGACGCAAATGCAATACAACCCTGCGGCGCAAATGAAATACAACCCTGCGGCGCAAATGAAATACAACCTGCAGCTCAAATGAAATACAACCCTGTGATGCAAATGCAATACAACCCTGCAGCGCAAATGAAATGCAACACTGTGGGGCAAATGAAATACAACCCTGCGTCGCAAATAAAATACATCCCTGCGGCGCAAATGAAATACAACCCTGTGGCACAAATGAAATACAACTCTGCGGCGCAAATGAAATACAACCCTGTGACAATGCGCTGAAGTACGTCCATTATTCATTTTTCATTATTCAAAATTCAATAATGAATAATGAAATAGTTCATTATTCACTATTCAACATTTAGTGATGACTAATGAATACTGAAATAGTTTATATTTCAGTATTCAAGTTGAAAATTGAATAATGAAATAGAAAATTTATTTTTTGACTGTGACGCTTTATCCCGTATTTCTGAATTCGTCATTTTTGGTGTTATTTAACAAATATTCAAATTGATATCAGAAAAAAAAATCAAAACCCTCTTTGAATTTTTTATCTTTATTTATTTATTTAGTTTCGGAGGATAAACTAGTGGGTTTCCCTAACTATTTTTAACAGAAATTCCTTGTTTTAATGTATGGACGACCTGAATACCGAAACATGATTCTATAAAAACTAAAATACAATACATTGTATTTTTTTTAAATTTTCACTGAACCTTTGCTATTCTTCATCCTCTGATTATAGATATCAATTGTCGATTGTGCCACAATGCCCATGAGATGGGGTTACGTAGGACCTAAATACCAAACATACGCGTGAATATTAAGAAATAGCCAATTTTGAATAATGGAATGGATATTTTGAATAATGGAATAGACTGATGCGACCCTTCAGCATCTGTATCTAATAACAGATATACCTTATACGTCATTCGAAAGCTTATCAAAAGAGGAACAAAAGGTATTTAGTCAATATGTTCCGCAACGCCTATTAGAGGAGTAACGGAGGACCTAAATGACGAAATACGCGTGAACATTAAGAAATATAGCTTATTTTGAATAATGGAATGGACTGCTGCGACCTTTTCAGGACTAATTACAGAGAAACCTTATAGGTGTAATACCACCATTGATTTTCCCCTATTAGTCTTTGTTAAATTTGCACATTTCAAAAAATTGTGCAGAATTTATCTTTGTTTCAAATAAAGAAATACTTGGCATGAGTAAAGTTTTATCCTGTCCAGTACTATAGAAAAAATTTCACCTAACATTTCATTGCATATAAGAAAATAACCATCACTGGAAGTTAACCAATCAAATTTTCCCCCTTTTTTAACCTGTGTACAAGCTTTAGCAACCATGTAACCTCAAGTTTCAAAAATATTCTATAGAAACCCCAAATAAAGAAATAGTGGTGCTTTGAAATACCCAAGATATATGTTTATGACTCAGAAATGTTTTACTGCAATGAAATGTAGGATCAATTACCTACAACTGTCAAATTCAAGGGAATATTTTTTTTCGACCTATTTTCGTATGCAACCGGATGTGACGTACTATGATTTGGCGATATTACACCTAAAGAAGACTTTTTTGTTGAATAAACTGAATGTGACTTTTTTCCTTTGTAATACTGGTTATTTCAAGCATTCCTGTCAAGTTTTGTCATAATCAGTTCAATAGTTTGAGAAAAATCTAGTATAATGTAAGACGACATCTACAGCGATTCGAGCAAAATTTCTTCGAAAAATTCAAACCAAGCCGCATCATGATAGAATATAGTGTGGACCAATAAATGATCAAATATTTATCTCATCTGCCTACAAACAGTTGAATATGATACAAAAGATGACTTTAGGATGATAAATACTACTAATGGACCTCTTATTCTTCCTTATAAAGTCTCTTTTGGTCCATTTATACCTCTCATTTCCTCAAAATTTCTACTTTTTAGGCCAATAAATACAAATTTTGGGGTAACTTTCACTCATTTATGATAGAAATGTTATTATAAATGATTAATTGAAGTATTCAAGCTGCTTGAACTATCCGTATAAAAGTTTACTGTCTCCAAGGAGGTTTCAATAAGTCCTTGCGTAAAACTTAAATTTACGCCGCGTTCCAGAGAGGGACATAAAAAACTTCTCTTTTGGTGAATAATTTGTTGTTACTGCTTTAAAAATAATTTCATTTACTTAAAACTATATATTTATTAAAGTGTTTCTTAGTAAAAATTTTCTAGTACAGCAGAATATAAGAAATAAGGAGAAAAAGCTCCCCAAGACTCTAAGTATGGCTTGTTCTGTCAACTAATATTCATGGTTAAGTCCTATTTCAAGGAAATTTTCTCATAAAATGTATTTTGGAGACTCAATCCACTCAGAATATTTCATTATTTGTAATATTTCACTTAAATAGCAAGAAATTTTAACACATGAGAGTACTCACAAGGTCAAAGGTGCATGTACAGCTTCCCATATTAAAGACTTTTTTGTTGAATAAACTGAATGTGACTTTTATCCTTTGTAATACTGGTTATTTCAAGCATTCCTGTCAAGTTTTGTCATAATCAGTTCAATAGTTTGAGAAAAATCTAGTATAATGTAAGACGACATCTACAGCGATTCGAGCAAAATTTCTTCGAAAAATTCAAACCAAGCCGCATCATGATAGAATATAGTGTGGACCAATAAATGATCAAATATTTATCTCATCTGCCTACAAACAGTTGAATATGATACAAAAGATGACTTTAGGATGATAAATACTACTAATGGACCTCTTATTCTTCCTTATAAAGTCTCTTTTGGTCCATTTATACCTCTCATTTCCTCAAAATTTCTACTTTTTAGGCCAATAAATAAAAATTTTGGGGTAACTTTCACTCATTTATGATAGAAATGTTATTATAAATGATTAATTGAAGTATTCAAGCTGCTTGAACTATCCGTATAAAAGTTTACTGTCTCCAAGGAGGTTTCAATAAGTCCTTGCGTAAAACTTAAATTTACGCCGCGTTCCAGAGAGGGACATAAAAAACTTCTCTTTTGGTGAATAATTTGTTGTTACTGCTTTAAAAATAATTTCATTTACTTAAAACTATATATTTATTAAAGTATTTCTTAGGAAAAATTTTCTAGTATAGCAGAATATAAGAAATAAGGAGAAAAAGCTCCCCAAGACTCTAAGTATGGCTTGTTCTGTCAACTAATATTCATGGTAAAGTCCTATTTCAAGGAAATTTTCACATAAAATGTATTTTGGAGACTCAATCCACTCAGAATATTTCATTATTTGTAATATTTCACTTAAATAGCAAGAAATTTTAACACATGAGAGTACTCACAAGGTCAAAGGTGCATGTACAGCTTCCCATATTAGGTGTAATACCACCATTGATTTTCCCCTATTAGTCTTTGTTAAATTTGCACTTTTCAAAAAATTGTGCAGAATTTATCTTTGTTTCAAATAAAGAAATACTTGGCATGAGTAAAGTTTTATCCTGTCCAGTACTATAGAAAAAATTTCACATAACATTTCATTGCATATAAGAAAATAACCATCACTGGAAGTTAACCAATCAAATTTTCCCCCTTTTTTAACCTGTGTACAAGCTTTAGTAACCATGTAACCTCAAGTTTCCAAAAAATTCTATAGAAACCCCAAATAAAGAAATAGTGGTGCTTTGAAATACCCAAGATATATGTTTATGACTCAGAAATGTTTTACTGCAATGAAATGTAGGATCAATTACCTACAACTGTCAAATTCAAGGGAATATTTTTTTTCGACCTATTTTCGTATGCAACCGGATGTGACGTACTATGTTTTGGTGGTATTACACCTAAAGAAGACTTTTTTGTTGAATAAACTGAATGTGACTTTTTTCCTTTGTAATACTGGTTATTTCAAGCATTCCTGTCAAGTTTTGTCATAATCAGTTCAATAGTTTGAGAAAAATCTAGTATAATGTAAGACGACATCTACAGCGATTCGAGCAAAATTTCTTCGAAAAATTCAAACCAAGCCGCATCATGATAGAATATAGTGTGGACCAATAAATGATCAAATATTTATCTCATCTGCCTACAAACAGTTGAATATGATACAAAAGATGACTTTAGGATGATAAATACTACTAATGGACCTCTTATTCTTCCTTATAAAGTCTCTTTTGGTCCATTTATACCTCTCATTTCCTAAAAATTTCTACTTTTTAGGCCAATAAATAAAAATTTTGGGGTAACTTTCACTCATTTATGATAGAAATGTTATTATAAATGATTAATTGAAGTATTCAAGCTGCTTGAACTATCCGTATAAAAGTTTACTGTCTCCAAGGAGGTTTCAATAAGTCCTTGCGTAAAACTTAAATTTACGCCGCGTTCCAGAGAGGGACATAAAAAACTTCTCTTTTGGTGAATAATTTGTTGTTACTGCTTTAAAAATAATTTCATTTACTTAAAACTATATATTTATTAAAGTATTTCTTAGGAAAAATTTTCTAGTATAGCAGAATATAAGAAATAAGGAGAAAAAGCTCCCCAAGACTCTAAGTATGGCTTGTTCTGTCAACTAATATTCATGGTAAAGTCCTATTTCAAGGAAATTTTCTCATAAAATGTATTTTGGAGACTCAATCCACTCAGAATATTTCATTATTTGTAATATTTCACTTAAATAGCAAGAAATTTTAACACATGAGAGTACTCACAAGGTCAAAGGTGCATGTACAGCTTCCCATATTAGGTGTAATACCACCATTGATTTTCCCCTATTAGTCTTTGTTAAATTTGCACTTTTCAAAAAATTGTGCAGAATTTATCTTTGTTTCAAATAAAGAAATACTTGGCATGAGTAAAGTTTTATCCTGTCCAGTACTATAGAAAAAATTTCACATAACATTTCATTGCATATAAGAAAATAACCATCACTGGAAGTTAACCAATCAAATTTTCCCCCTTTTTTAACCTGTGTACAAGCTTTAGTAACCATGTAACCTCAAGTTTCCAAAATATTCTATAGAAACCCCAAATAAAGAAATAGTGGTGCTTTGAAATACCCAAGATATATGTTTATGACACAGAAATGTTTTACTGCAATGAAATGTAGGATCAATTACCTACAACTGTCAAATTCAAGGGAATATTTTTTTTCGACCTATTTTCGTATGCAACCGGATGTGACGTACTATGTTTTGGTGGTATTACACCTAAAGAAGACTTTTTTGTTGAATAAACTGAATGTGACTTTTTTCCTTTGTAATACTGGTTATTTCAAGCATTCCTGTCAAGTTTTGTCATAATCAGTTCAATAGTTTGAGAAAAATCTAGTATAATGTAAGACGACATCTACAGCGATTCGAGCAAAATTTCTTCGAAAAATTCAAACCAAGCCGCATCATGATAGAATATAGTGTGGACCAATAAATGATCAAATATTTATCTCATCTGCCTACAAACAGTTGAATATGATACAAAAGATGACTTTAGGATGATAAATACTACTAATGGACCTCTTATTCTTCCTTATAAAGTCTCTTTTGGTCCATTTTTACCTCTCATTTCCTCAAAATTTCTACTTTTTAGGCCAATAAATAAAAATTTTGGGGTAACTTTCACTCATTTATGATAGAAATGTTATTATAAATGATTAATTGAAGTATTCAAGCTGCTTGAACTATCCGTATAAAAGTTTACTGTCTCCAAGGAGGTTTCAATAAGTCCTTGCGTAAAACTTAAATTTACGCCGCGTTCCAGAGAGGGACATAAAAAACTTCTCTTTTGGTGAATAATTTGTTGTTACTGCTTTAAAAATAATTTCATTTACTTAAAACTATATATTCATTAAAGTATTTCTTAGGAAAAATTTTCTAGTATAGCAGAATATAAGAAATAAGGAGAAAAAGCTCCCCAAGACTCTAAGTATGGCTTGTTCTGTCAACTAATATTCATGGTAAAGTCCTATTTCAAGGAAATTTTCTCATAAAATGTATTTTGGAGACTCAATCCACTCAGAATATTTCATTATTTGTAATATTTCACTTAAATAGCAAGAAATTTTAACACATGAGAGTACTCACAAGGTCAAAGGTGCATGTACAGCTTCCCATATTAGGTGTAATACCACCATTGATTTTCCCCTATTAGTCTTTGTTAAATTTGCACTTTTCAAAAAATTGTGCAGAATTTATCTTTGTTTCAAATAAAGAAATACTTGGCATGAGTAAAGTTTTATCCTGTCCAGTACTATAGAAAAAATTTCACATAACATTTCATTGCATATAAGAAAATAACCATCACTGGAAGTTAACCAATCAAATTTTCCCCCTTTTTTAACCTGTGTACAAGCTTTAGTAACCATGTAACCTCAAGTTTCCAAAATATTCTATAGAAACCCCAAATAAAGAAATAGTGGTGCTTTGAAATACCCAAGATATATGTTTATGACTCAGAAATGTTTTACTGCAATGAAATGTAGGATCAATTACCTACAACTGTCAAATTCAAGGGAATATTTTTTTTCGACCTATTTTCGTATGCAACCGGATGTGACGTACTATGTTTTGGTGGTATTACACCTAAAGAAGACTTTTTTGTTGAATAAACTTAATGTGACTTTTTTCCTTTGTAATATTGGTTATTTCAAGCATTCCTGTCAAGTTTTGTCATAATCAGTTCAATAGTTTGAGAAAAATCTAGTATAATGTAAGACGACATCTACAGCGATTCGAGCAAAATTTCTTCGAAAAATTCAAACCAAGCCGCATCATGATAGAATATAGTGTGGACCAATAAATGATCAAATATTTATCTCATCTGCCTACAAACAGTTGAATATGATACAAAAGATGACTTTAGGATGATAAATACTACTAATGGACCTCTTATTCTTCCTTATAAAATCTCTTTTGGTCCATTTATACCTCTCATTTCCTAAAAATTTCTACTTTTTAGGCCAATAAATAAAAATTTTGGGGTAACTTTCACTCATTTATGATAGAAATGTTATTATAAATGATTAATTGAAGTATTCAAGCTGCTTGAACTATCCGTATAAAAGTTTACTGTCTCCAAGGAGGTTTCAATAAGTCCTTGCGTAAAACTTAAATTTACGCCGCGTTCCAGAGAGGGACATAAAAAACTTCTCTTTTGGTGAATAATTTGTTGTTACTGCTTTAAAAATAATTTCATTTACTTAAAACTATATATTTATTAAAGTATTTCTTTATGATAGAAATGTTATTATAAATGATTAATTGAAGTATTCAAGCTGCTTGAACTATCCGTATAAAAGTTTACTGTCTCCAAGGAGGTTTCAATAAGTCCTTGCGTAAAACTTAAATTTACGCCGCGTTCCAGAGAGGGACATAAAAAACTTCTCTTTTGGTGAATAATTTGTTGTTACTGCTTTAAAAATAATTTCATTTACTTAAAACTATATATTTATTAAAGTATTTCTTAGGAAAAATTTTCTAGTATAGCAGAATATAAGAAATAAGGAGAAAAAGCTCCCCAAGACTCTAAGTATGGCTTGTTCTGTCAACTAATATTCATGGTAAAGTCCTATTTCAAGGAAATTTTCTCATAAAATGTATTTTGGAGACTCAATCCACTCAGAATATTTCATTATTTGTAATATTTCACTTAAATAGCAAGAAATTTTAACACATGAGAGTACTCACAAGGTCAAAGGTGCATGTACAGCTTCCCATATTAGGTGTAATACCACCATTGATTTTCCCCTATTAGTCTTTGTTAAATTTGCACTTTTCAAAAAATTGTGCAGAATTTATCTTTGTTTTAAATAAAGAAATACTTGGCATGAGTAAAGTTTTATCCTGTCCAGTACTATAGAAAAAATTTCACATAACATTTCATTGCATATAAGAAAATAACCATCACTGGAAGTTAACCAATCAAATTTTCCCCCTTTTTTAACCTGTGTACAAGCTTTAGTAACCATGTAACCTCAAGTTTCCAAAAAATTCTATAGAAACCCCAAATAAAGAAATAGTGGTGCTTTGAAATACCCAAGATATATGTTTATGACTCAGAAATGTTTTACTGCAATGAAATGTAGGATCAATTACCTACAACTGTCAAATTCAAGGGAATATTTTTTTTCGACCTATAAGACGACATCTACAGCGATTCGAGCAAAATTTCTTCGAAAAATTCAAACCAAGCCGCATCATGATAGAATATAGTGTGGACCAATAAATGATCAAATATTTATCTCATCTGCCTACAAACAGTTGAATATGATACAAAAGATGACTTTAGGATGATAAATACTACTAATGGACCTCTTATTCTTCCTTATAAAGTCTCTTTTGGTCCATTTATACCTCTCATTTCCTCAAAATTTCTACTTTTTAGGCCAATAAATACAAATTTTGGGGTAACTTTCACTCATTTATGATAGAAATGTTATTATAAATGATTAATTGAAGTATTCAAGCTGCTTGAACTATCCGTATAAAAGTTTACTGTCTCCAAGGAGGTTTCAATAAGTCCTTGCGTAAAACTTAAATTTACGCCGCGTTCCAGAGAGGGACATAAAAAACTTCTCTTTTGGTGAATAATTTGTTGTTACTGCTTTAAAAATAATTTCATTTACTTAAAACTATATATTTATTAAAGTATTTCTTTATGATAGAAATGTTATTATAAATGATTAATTGAAGTATTCAAGCTGCTTGAACTTTCCGTATAAAAGTTTACTGTCTCCAAGGAGGTTTCAATAAGTCCTTGCGTAAAACTTAAATTTACGCCGCGTTCCAGAGAGGGACATAAAAAACTTCTCTTTTGGTGAATAATTTGTTGTTACTGCTTTAAAAATAATTTCATTTACTTAAAACTATATATTTATTAAAGTATTTCTTAGGAAAAATTTTCTAGTATAGCAGAATATAAGAAATAAGGAGAAAAAGCTCCCCAAGACTCTAAGTATGGCTTGTTCTGTCAACTAATATTCATGGTAAAGTCCTATTTCAAGGAAATTTTCTCATAAAATGTATTTTGGAGACTCAATCCACTCAGAATATTTCATTATTTGTAATATTTCACTTAAATAGCAAGAAATTTTAACACATGAGAGTACTCACAAGGTCAAAGGTGCATGTACAGCTTCCCATATTAAGAAGACTTTTTTGTTGAATAAACTGAATGTGACTTTTATCCTTTGTAATACTGGTTATTTCAAGCATTCCTGTCAAGTTTTGTCATAATCAGTTCAATAGTTTGAGAAAAATCTAGTATAATGTAAGACGACATCTACAGCGATTCGAGCAAAATTTCTTCGAAAAATTCAAACCAAGCCGCATCATGATAGAATATAGTGTGGACCAATAAATGATCAAATATTTATCTCATCTGCCTACAAACAGTTGAATATGATACAAAAGATGACTTTAGGATGATAAATACTACTAATGGACCTCTTATTCTTCCTTATAAAGTCTCTTTTGGTCCATTTATACCTCTCATTTCCTCAAAATTTCTACTTTTTAGGCCAATAAATACAAATTTTGGGGTAACTTTCACTCATTTATGATAGAAATGTTATTATAAATGATTAATTGAAGTATTCAAGCTGCTTGAACTATCCGTATAAAAGTTTACTGTCTCCAAGGAGGTTTCAATAAGTCCTTGCGTAAAACTTAAATTTACGCCGCGTTCCAGAGAGGGACATAAAAAACTTCTCTTTTGGTGAATAATTTGTTGTTACTGCTTTAAAAATAATTTCATTTACTTAAAACTATATATTTATTAAAGTATTTCTTAGGAAAAATTTTCTAGTATAGCAGAATATAAGAAATAAGGAGAAAAAGCTCCCCAAGACTCTAAGTATGGCTTGTTCTGTCAACTAATATTCATGGTAAAGTCCTATTTCAAGGAAATTTTCTCATAAAATGTATTTTGGAGACTCAATCCACTCAGAATATTTCATTATTTGTAATATTTCACTTAAATAGCAAGAAATTTTAACACATGAGAGTACTCACAAGGTCAAAGGTGCATGTACAGCTTCCCATATTAGGTGTAATACCACCATTGATTTTCCCCTATTAGTCTTTGTTAAATTTGCACTTTTCAAAAAATTGTGCAGAATTTATCTTTGTTTCAAATAAAGAAATACTTGGCATGAGTAAAGTTTTATCCTGTCCAGTACTATAGAAAAAATTTCACATAACATTTCATTGCATATAAGAAAATAACCATCACTGGAAGTTAACCAATCAAATTTTCCCCCTTTTTTAACCTGTGTACAAGCTTTAGTAACCATGTAACCTCAAGTTTCCAAAAAATTCTATAGAAACCCCAAATAAAGAAATAGTGGTGCTTTGAAATACCCAAGATATATGTTTATGACTCAGAAATGTTTTACTGCAATGAAATGTAGGATCAATTACCTACAACTGTCAAATTCAAGGGAATATTTTTTTTCGACCTATTTTCGTATGCAACCGGATGTGACGTACTATGTTTTGGTGGTATTACACCTAAAGAAGACTTTTTTGTTGAATAAACTGAATGTGACTTTTTTCCTTTGTAATACTGGTTATTTCAAGCATTCCTGTCAAGTTTTGTCATAATCAGTTCAATAGTTTGAGAAAAATCTAGTATAATGTAAGACGACATCTACAGCGATTCGAGCAAAATTTCTTCGAAAAATTCAAACCAAGCCGCATCATGATAGAATATAGTGTGGACCAATAAATGATCAAATATTTATCTCATCTGCCTACAAACAGTTGAATATGATACAAAAGATGACTTTAGGATGATAAATACTACTAATGGACCTCTTATTCTTCCTTATAAAGTCTCTTTTGGTCCATTTATACCTCTCATTTCCTCAAAATTTCTACTTTTTAGGCCAATAAATAAAAATTTTGGGGTAACTTTCACTCATTTATGATAGAAATGTTATTATAAATGATTAATTGAAGTATTCAAGCTGCTTGAACTATCCGTATAAAAGTTTACTGTCTCCAAGGAGGTTTCAATAAGTCCTTGCGTAAAACTTAAAGGGAAACTCCGCAAAAAAATGAAAAATTGATATTTTGTTCTTTAAGCATAAAAAACCACATGTTCATAAATAAAAAACTTTTATTCTCTATGTAAAGAGATCAAAATCGATTTTTGAAATTCACTATCAGTTCTCGACATATCGCCATCTTGTCGGCATGTTCGATCTAAAAAGTCACGTGATATCTATAAACCACAAAGAACAAAAAGAATCGGGGATTTACCGACCGTGCGTTAAAAACTCCCATCATCAATTGGGGTTACCGTAGACGGTTATTCAGTGTCAAATGTCTTGTCAAGCGTACGGTTGTTCTGTCAGACAAGGTTATGACAAAAGTCTACATAGTTTTCCCAATCCCACAAAAAAGAAAGAATTGTATCAGACATGGTTGTACAACCTTAAACTAACAGCAAATAGTTGCATCTATAGCAAGCACAAGTTGGTGTGTGAAGACCATTTTGAAGAATATTGTTTCGAGGGAGATTCGATGGTAATTATCCTTTTTTTAATAACAAAATAACCAAGCAGTTCTGATAGCTATAGTTATCAAATCCTTATATGATAAGATCTCGTTGAATAAATAAAATATAAATTTGATGAGGAAGAACAGTTTCAATAATAAGAAAGACAAATGCAGTGTTCTTGTAACAATCACTGATTTACAGAAGATTCATTAGTATGCCTCTTTTATATAAAGTGCATTGATTTGTGTAAAGAATAGTTCCGTATTTAGACAAGATAATTTTTCAATTAATAAAGTTATAAGCTGTGCACACCGGGTACCTCAATAAAGAGGCCATGCATGAACCTGTATTATATAATTGTGTAATACGAATTTTTAGTTGACAGGATGTCACTGGAATACCCAGGGACGTGTATCTAATATACGGCCTTGGAATACCTAACTGAATGTGTCGCTCTGACACGACATCTATCAATAATTCTGACATACCTATTATCAATTCGGGAGGAAGCCAAAAAATATATATAATAAGATAACGTAAATATAATTTAAAAAGAAAAAAAAACCTATAAATTTTTCACCGAACATACCAGATAGAGTCACACATTTAACTGTAAAGCTAAGTGTCTTTATAAGTGACCGTTCCGAATTGATCCCGTATCAATTTGATATAATTTAAAGATTAGTTGAAAAAAACCCACTTTTAATAAAAAAATTCAGATGTCCGATATTTCGATATTTACATATCTATAACCTGGGAATATTATACTATATCAACATATTATGTCCTAGCTAAAACCTCTTCCTAACATTGCTCCTTGTCAATAGCCGTTAAATATCATAATTAAAAAAATGTTATTTTATATCTAACATTTATTGAACCATATATTTGTGTCTAACGTTGTTTATCTTGTGTGTGTTTGAAATTATAATTCCACCTTTTAATGAATGATGTTCTGATAATAATATTATCCACTATTTTTGCTGATAATAAGTTTAAAAAAAATTATAAACATGACCTTTGAACATTTTTGTGAAATGAATATTGTTTTGTCATGATTCTGGACCATATTTTTGAGAAAAAATACGCAAATACAAGCTTTTGTCGATTGGCAAACATGCAGATATACTTAGTATAAAGTAATGCAGCACTTATAGTCACTATCAATATTAATTCATTGAAGATAAGAGAGCCCCTTCTATGTCTAATGTCTCTATCTTTATATTAGGATTAGGACGACAGGGGAAAAAGGAGCGGAGATAGAGTGGCATAGTGAAAAAAAAATAACCGAATAGAGAACAATATAGAGAATGATCGAAGAAAAGCGAAATAGTTATTGTAAAGGAGCGGAGATAAAGAGAGGCATAGTGAAAAAAAAATGTTTGCTTGACAAAGTTATTGCTCGCTTTGATATTTTTAGTTATACAAAATCACACATCGTGTACCTAATTGGTATTCACGTGCACTAACTTGATGCTGGGAACAGTATATTAATATATATGTTCCTGCTTGATGTGTAAAGTTTCTGCATAGCATGGTTAAAAATAATTAGTATCCCATAATTCCCATTTGTTATATCGTAGTGTCACGGTGTTACTTTGATTAATTTATTTAGTTTGTTAATGATTGTGTAAATAAGAATAAATCTGTATGAAAACTTCATACCATTTTAGTGATTGCCTATAGGCGTTTGATTATTGATACATTTAAGAGATATATATATATTTAGAACCTTTCATACATCTTAAAGTAAAAGATGTGTGTCCGAGTTAAACGACACAAGAACCCTGTAATACTAGTACGAGATTAAGCATGTAAAGATTCCTACTCAATATGGTTGTTTTGGAAATCTTTTCATACAGATTGACAACTCATGGTCCGACATGCATGTAATATTTGCCACATGACGCTCATAGTTCTTTCTACCATCATCATTTTATTCATTAAACATTGCTGTAAACATCGATGGTTCACACCCAAACAAAATGGGAGTAATATACCTTCAGATCTTTTCCGTGGTATACACTTGTGAAATATATAGACGAAATTCGGTATTGATGTGAATCTACATCTCACAAACACAATTTTTGAATTACGATTTTGAGTGAACACCCACCAAACCAATACAAACGTATGGCAAGATATAACCATGCAGGCATTTAGTTTTCGTCAGACACAAGATAAATAATCACTCTCATAAACGTATATATGCATGCAGTTTCAAATATCAAGAACAAGCGATCGATGTCTATAGATCATTGTTAAGTCCGTTTACTAACAGTTCAGAGTCAGATATGTCAATAGTTCATTCTTGGAACCTTCATATACCCCATCCGACGATGGGAACTCTTTCTGATAGTGTTGACAACATAAGCTTGTTTATCTGTACAAGTGGTTGCATGGCCTCTTCTGCCCCAACAAACAAATACGCTACTAGTCTGCTATCTCTGGAGCTCATCCTCAATGGCGCATATACGTCAGGAAACTTACAAGTATACTAGTAAAGATTGTTTCAAGAACAACGAGGTTGGGACGAACTGTTCTAAAATCGTCAATATCAGTAATACATTACTAAGATATGCCTTTAATTACAACAACTGTATTTCTTATTTGGATTAATGACGGTTATCCTAAAAAAAATCCTCAAACAAATTAATGTATTAGCTTAGATTTATAATGTATGTATATTCATTAATGAAATAAACGATAATTGGTATTCTTTTCACAAATAATTTATATAGGTGATTGTCAAACGAATTTAATTATGTAAGAATGAAATGTTAATAAGAAAATTAAAAAAAATCATACATGTTGTACTGTTGTATTTTTTCAATTAAAAAATTTAAAATTGCGATAGTTTTACGATTGTTAGCATTTAAACATCGCCAGATTTAAATACAAGTTAAAGAATTCCGGTAAAGTAAATTAAACAGATGTGCAATGATTATTAATTGGGAAATGTAACATTTAATTTTTAAGATTAAAAGTACTATTCTTTTAACTTCATATCTTAACTTTATGCGAATTGCATAGAACGTAACTGAAAATTGTTCCATTTAAATATTGTAACACTTCCGGAATTAAAAAAATGAATGTTAATTTTCAATTAATTTATACAATTTATTTATTGTTTCTCTATTGTCATCGGGTATTTCATCTGGGTATATTAAACACGCTATACTCTTTCTGTTAATCCATTCAATATGACAATATTCACACCTGTGTACGCTTGATTTCACACCTGTGTACGCCTGAGGCTAAATTGCTGCAAGGTAAAGTTCAAACGAATTCTCCTCAAATCGATAAATAAACAATGACTTTACAAAATAATATACACACTCTGTTCACAAAATTTTTACCTTGAAATGGTTACCAAAGTTATAACGGTAAATAAAACGTAAAATATTTTCAGTTTAATATCAGTCAAAGTGTTCAACAGATATTTTATGAAAAAATCTTAACAATAATTTATGAAATTAATTCGAAAATATTTATATTTAGATAACTTCATATAGGAAGTTTTATTCAATCAATACAAAACGGTACACACATATTCATTTTCTTTCATTCTTATATTGTGGTTATTAACTAGGACCAACGGTCATCTGTGCGCTTTTAATTACGTAAAATTCTGATAAGCAATTAAGACTTTAACAGATTTTATTTTTTCCCATGATTCAACAAATCGGGTTAAAACGTCACAACCCAGTGACGTAGGTCAACCAAAAAAGTTACAAATACTTGATTTTCTCCGTTATTAGAAAGAATATAAATTTAAAACTTTGTGAATGTGTTTTTTATGTTAAGATGAACATATTTAGATGATAAGTCAAAAATCGCGGACTTTCCCTTTAAATTTACGCCGCGTTCCAGAGAGGGACATAAAAAACTTCTCTTTTGGTGAATAATTTGTTGTTACTGCTTTAAAAATAATTTCATTTACTTAAAACTATATATTTATTAAAGTATTTCTTAGGAAAAATTTTCTAGTATAGCAGAATATAAGAAATAAGGAGAAAAAGCTCCCCAAGACTCTAAGTATGGCTTGTTCTGTCAACTAATATTCATGGTAAAGTCCTATTTCAAGGAAATTTTCTCATAAAATGTATTTTGGAGACTCAATCCACTCAGAATATTTCATTATTTGTAATATTTCACTTAAATAGCAAGATATTTTAACACATGAGAGTACTCACAAGGTCAAAGGTGCATGTACAGCTTCCCATATTAGGTGTAATACCACCATTGATTTTCCCCTATTAGTCTTTGTTAAATTTGCACTTTTCAAAAAATTGTGCAGAATTTATCTTTGTTTCAAATAAAGAAATACTTGGCATGAGTAAAGTTTTATCCTGTCCAGTACTATAGAAAAAATTTCACATAACATTTCATTGCATATAAGAAAATAACCATCACTGGAAGTTAACCAATCAAATTTTCCCCCTTTTTTAACCTGTGTACAAGCTTTAGTAACCATGTAACCTCAAGTTTCCAAAATATTCTATAGAAACCCCAAATAAAGAAATAGTGGTGCTTTGAAATACCCAAGCTATATGTTTATGACTCAGAAATGTTTTACTGCAATGAAATGTAGGATCAATTACCTACAACTGTCAAATTCAAGGGAATATTTTTTTTCGACCTTTTTTCGTATGCAACCGGATGTGACGTACTATGTTTTGGTGGTATTACACCTAAAGAAGACTTTTTTGTTGAATAAACTGAATGTGACTTTTTTCCTTTGTAATACTGGTTATTTCAAGCATTCCTGTCAAGTTTTGTCATAATCAGTTCAATAGTTTGAGAAAAATCTAGTATAATGTAAGACGACATCTACAGCGATTCGAGCAAAATTTCTTCGAAAAATTCAAACCAAGCCGCATCATGATAGAATATAGTGTGGACCAATAAATGATCAAATATTTATCTCATCTGCCTACAAACAGTTGAATATGATACAAAAGATGACTTTAGGATGATAAATACTACTAATGGACCTCTTATTCTTCCTTATAATGTCTCTTTTGGTCCATTTATACCTCTCATTTCCTCAAAATTTCTACTTTTTAGGCCAATAAATAAAAATTTTGGGGTAACTTTCACTCATTTATGATAGAAATGTTATTATAAATGATTAATTGAAGTATTCAAGCTGCTTGAACTATCCGTATAAAAGTTTACTGTCTCCAAGGAGGTTTCAATAATTCCTTGCGTAAAACTTAAATTTACGCCGCGTTCCAGAGAGGGACATAAAAAACTTCTCTTTTGGTGAATAATTTGTTGTTACTGCTTTAAAAATAATTTCATTTACTTAAAACTATATATTCATTAAAGTATTTCTTAGGAAAAATTTTCTAGTATAGCAGAATATAAGAAATAAGGAGAAAAAGCTCCCCAAGACTCTAAGTATGGCTTGTTCTGTCAACTAATATTCATGGTAAAGTCCTATTTCAAGGAAATTTTCTCATAAAATGTATTTTGGAGACTCAATCCACTCAGAATATTTCATTATTTGTAATATTTCACTTAAATAGCAAGAAATTTTAACACATGAGAGTACTCACAAGGTCAAAGGTGCATGTACAGCTTCCCATATTAAAGAAGACTTTTTTGTTGAATAAACTGAATGTGACTTTTTTCCTTTGTAATACTGGTTATTTCAAGCATTCCTGTCAAGTTTTGTCATAATCAGTTCAATAGTTTGAGAAAAATCTAGTATAATGTAAGACGACATCTACAGCGATTCGAGCAAAATTTCTTCGAAAAATTCAAACCAAGCCGCATCATGATAGAATATAGTGTGGACCAATAAATGATCAAATATTTATCTCATCTGCCTACAAACAGTTGAATATGATACAAAAGATGACTTTAGGATGATAAATACTACTAATGGACCTCTTATTCTTCCTTATAATGTCTCTTTTGGTCCATTTATACCTCTCATTTCCTCAAAATTTCTACTTTTTAGGCCAATAAATAAAAATTTTGGGGTAACTTTCACTCATTTATGATAGAAATGTTATTATAAATGATTAATTGAAGTATTCAAGCTGCTTGAACTATCCGTATAAAAGTTTACTGTCTCCAAGGAGGTTTCAATAAGTCCTTGCGTAAAACTTAAATTTACGCCGCGTTCCAGAGAGGGACATAAAAAACTTCTCTTTTGGTGAATAATTTGTTGTTACTGCTTTAAAAATAATTTCATTTACTTAAAACTATATATTCATTAAAGTATTTCTTAGGAAAAATTTTCTAGTATAGCAGAATATAAGAAATAAGGAGAAAAAGCTCCCCAAGACTCTAAGTATGGCTTGTTCTGTCAACTAATATTCATGGTAAAGTCCTATTTCAAGGAAATTTTCTCATAAAATGTATTTTGGAGACTCAATCCACTCAGAATATTTCATTATTTGTAATATTTCACTTAAATAGCAAGAAATTTTAACACATGAGAGTACTCACAAGGTCAAAGGTGCATGTACAGCTTCCCATATTAGATGTAATACCACCATTGATTTTCCCCTATTAGTCTTTGTTAAATTTGCACTTTTCAAAAAATTGTGCAGAATTTATCTTTGTTTCAAATAAAGAAATACTTGGCATAAGTAAAGTTTTATCCTGTCCAGTACTATAGAAAAAATTTCACATAACATTTCATTGCATATAAGAAAATAACCATCACTGGAAGTTAACCAATCAAATTTTCCCCCTTTTTTAACCTGTGTACAAGCTTTAGTAACCATGTAACCTCAAGTTTCCAAAATATTCTATAGAAACCCCAAATAAAGAAATAGTGGTGCTTTGAAATACCCAAGATATATGTTTATGACTCAGAAATGTTTTACTGCAATGAAATGTAGGATCAATTACCTACAACTGTCAAATTCAAGGGAATATTTTTTTTCGACCTATTTTCGTATGCAACCGGATGTGACGTACTATGTTTTGGTGGTATTACACCTAAAGAAGACTTTTTTGTTGAATAAACTGAATGTGACTTTTTTCCTTTGTAATACTGGTTATTTCAAGCATTCCTGTCAAGTTTTGTCATAATCAGTTCAATAGTTTGAGAAAAATCTAGTATAATGTTAGACGACATCTACAGCGATTCGAGCAAAATTTCTTCGAAAAATTCAAACCAAGCCGCATCATGATAGAATATAGTGTGGACCAATAAATGATCAAATATTTATCTCATCTGCCTACAAACAGTTGAATATGATACAAAAGATGACTTTAGGATGATAAATACTACTAATGGACTTCTTATTCTTCCTTATAAAGTCTCTTTTGGTCCATTTATACCTCTCATTTCCTCAAAATTTCTACTTTTTAGGCCAATAAATAAAAATTTTGGGGTAACTTTCACTCATTTATGATAGAAATGTTATTATAAATGATTAATTGAAGTATTCAAGCTGCTTGAACTATCCGTATAAAAGTTTACTGTCTCCAAGGAGGTTTCAATAAGTCCTTGCGCAAAACTTAAATTTACGCCGCGTTCCAGAGAGGGACATAAAAAACTTCTCTTTTGGTGAATAATTTGTTGTTACTGCTTTAAAAATAATTTCATTTACTTAAAACTATATATTCATTAAAGTATTTCTTAGGAAAAATTTTCTAGTATAGCAGAATATAAGAAATAAGGAGAAAAAGCTCCCCAAGACTCTAAGTATGGCTTGTTCTGTCAACTAATATTCATGGTAAAGTCCTATTTCAAGGAAATTTTCTCATAAAATGTATTTTGGAGACTCAATCCACTCAGAATATTTCATTATTTGTAATATTTCACTTAAATAGCAAGAAATTTTAACACATGAGAGTACTCACAAGGTCAAAGGTGCATGTACAGCTTCCCATATTAGGTGTAATACCACCATTGATTTTCCCCTATTAGTCTTTGTTAAATTTGCACTTTTCAAAAAATTGTGCAGAATTTATCTTTGTTTCAAATAAAGAAATACTTGGCATGAGTAAAGTTTTATCCTGTCCAGTACTATAGAAAAAATTTCACATAACATTTCATTGCATATAAGAAAATAACCATCACTGGAAGTTAACCAATCAAATTTTCCCCCTTTTTTAACCTGTGTACAAGCTTTAGTAACCATGTAACCTCAAGTTTCCAAAATATTCTATAGAAACCCCAAATAAAGAAATAGTGGTGCTTTGAAATACCCAAGATATATGTTTATGACTCAGAAATGTTTTACTGCAATGAAATGTAGGATCAATTACCTACAACTGTCAAATTCAAGGGAATATTTTTTTTCGACCTATTTTCGTATGCAACCGCATGTGACGTACTATGTTTTGGTGGTATTACACCTAAAGAAGACTTTTTTGTTGAATAAACTGAATGTGACTTTTTTCCTTTGTAATACTGGTTATTTCAAGCATTCCTGTCAAGTTTTGTCATAATCAGTTCAATAGTTTGAGAAAAATCTAGTATAATGTAAGACGACATCTACAGCGATTCGAGCAAAATTTCTTCGAAAAATTCAAACCAAGCCGCATCATGATAGAATATAGTGTGGACCAATAAATGATCAAATATTTATCTCATCTGCCTACAAACAGTTGAATATGATACAAAAGATGACTTTAGGATGATAAATACTACTAATGGACTTCTTATTCTTCCTTATAAAGTCTCTTTTGGTCCATTTATACCTCTCATTTCCTCAAAATTTCTACTTTTTAGGCCAATAAATAAAAATTTTGGGGTAACTTTCACTCATTTATGATAGAAATGTTATTATAAATGATTAATTGAAGTATTCAAGCTGCTTGAACTATCCGTATAAAAGTTTACTGTCTCCAAGGAGGTTTCAATAAGTCCTTGCGTAAAACTTAAATTTACGCCGCGTTCCAGAGAGGGACATAAAAAACTTCTCTTTTGGTGAATAATTTGTTGTTACTGCTTTAAAAATAATTTCATTTACTTAAAACTATATATTTATTAAAGTATTTCTTAGGAAAAATTTTCTAGTATAGCAGAATATAAGAAATAAGGAGAAAAAGCTCCCCAAGACTCTAAGTATGGCTTGTTCTGTCAACTAATATTCATGGTTAAGTCCTATTTCAAGGAAATTTTCTCATAAAATGTATTTTGGAGACTCAATCCACTCAGAATATTTCATTATTTGTAATATTTCACTTAAATAGCAAGAAATTTTAACACATGAGAGTACTCACAAGGTCAAAGGTGCATGTACAGCTTCCCATATTAAGAAGACTTTTTTGTTGAATAAACTGAATGTGACTTTTTTCCTTTGTAATACTGGTTATTTCAAGCATTCCTGTCAAGTTTTGTCATAATCAGTTCAATAGTTTGAGAAAAATCTAGTATAATGTAAGACGACATCTACAGCGATTCGAGCAAAATTTCTTCGAAAAATTCAAACCAAGCCGCATCATGATAGAATATAGTGTGGACCAATAAATGATCAAATATTTATCTCATCTGCCTACAAACAGTTGAATATGATACAAAAGATGACTTTAGGATGATAAATACTACTAATGGACCTCTTATTCTTCCTTATAAAGTCTCTTTTGGTCCATTTATACCTCTCATTTCCTCAAAATTTCTACTTTTTAGGCCAATAAATAAAAATTTTGGGGTAACTTTCACTCATTTATGATAGAAATGTTATTATAAATGATTAATTGAAGTATTCAAGCTGCTTGAACTATCCGTATAAAAGTTTACTGTCTCCAAGGAGGTTTCAATAAGTCCTTGCGTAAAACTTAAATTTACGCCGCGTTCCAGAGAGGGACATAAAAAACTTCTCTTTTGGTGAATAATTTGTTGTTACTGCTTTAAAAATAATTTCATTTACTTAAAACTATATATTTATTAAAGTATTTCTTAGGAAAAATTTTCTAGTATAGCAGAATATAAGAAATAAGGAGAAAAAGCTCCCCAAGACTCTAAGTATGGCTTGTTCTGTCAACTAATATTCATGGTAAAGTCCTATTTCAAGGAAATTTTCTCATAAAATGTATTTTGGAGACTCAATCCACTCAGAATATTTCATTATTTGTAATATTTCACTTAAATAGCAAAAAATTTTAACACATGAGAGTACTCACAAGGTCAAAGGTGCATGTACAGCTTCCCATATTAAGAAGACTTTTTTGTTGAATAAACTGAATGTGACTTTTTTCCTTTGTAATACTGGTTATTTCAAGCATTCCTGTCAAGTTTTGTCATAATCAGTTCAATAGTTTGAGAAAAATCTAGTATAATGTAAGACGACATCTACAGCGATTCGAGCAAAATTTCTTCGAAAAATTCAAACCAAGCCGCATCATGATAGAATATAGTGTGGACCAATAAATGATCAAATATTTATCTCATCTGCCTACAAACAGTTGAATATGATACAAAAGATGACTTTAGGATGATAAATACTACTAATGGACCTCTTATTCTTCCTTACAAAGTCTCTTTTGGTCCATTTATACCTCTCATTTCCTCAAAATTTCTACTTTTTAGGCCAATAAATAAAAATTTTGGGGTAACTTTCACTCATTTATGATAGAAATGTTATTATAAATGATTAATTGAAGTATTCAAGCGCTTGAACTATCCGTATAAAAGTTTACTGTCTCCAAGGAGGTTTCAATAAGTCCTTGCGTAAAACTTAAATTTACGCCGCGTTCCAGAGAGGGACATAAAAAACTTCTCTTTTGGTGAATAATTTGTTGTTACTGCTTTAAAAATAATTTCATTTACTTAAAACTATATATTTATTAAAGTATTTCTTAGGAAAAATTTTCTAGTATAGCAGAATATAAGAAATAAGGAGAAAAAGCTCCCCAAGACTCTAAGTATGGCTTGTTCTGTCAACTAATATTCATGGTTAAGTCCTATTTCAAGGAAATTTTCTCATAAAATGTATTTTGGAGACTCAATCCACTCAGAATATTTCATTATTTGTAATATTTCACTTAAATAGCAAGAAATTTTAACACATGAGAGTACTCACAAGGTCAAAGGTGCATGTACAGCTTCCCATATTAAGAAGACTTTTTTGTTGAATAAACTCAATGTGACTTTTTTCCTTTGTAATACTGGTTATTTCAAGCATTCCTGTCAAGTTTTGTCATAATCAGTTCAATAGTTTGAGAAAAATCTAGTATAATGTAAGACGACATCTACAGCGATTCGAGCAAAATTTCTTCGAAAAATTCAAACCAAGCCGCATCATGATAGAATATAGTGTGGACCAATAAATGATCAAATATTTATCTCATCTGCCTACAAACAGTTGAATATGATACAAAAGATGACTTTAGGATGATAAATACTACTAATGGACCTCTTATTCTTCCTTATAAAGTCTCTTTTGGTCCATTTATACCTCTCATTTCCTCAAAATTTCTACTTTTTAGGCCAATAAATAAAAATTTTGGGGTAACTTTCACTCATCTATGATAGAAATGTTATTATAAATGATTAATTGAAGTATTCAAGCTGCTTGAACTATCCGTATAAAAGTTTACTGTCTCCAAGGAGGTTTCAATAAGTCCTTGCGTAAAACTTAAATTTACGCCGCGTTCCAGAGAGGGACATAAAAAACTTCTCTTTTGGTGAATAATTTGTTGTTACTGCTTTAAAAATAATTTCATTTACTTAAAACTATATATTTATTAAAGTATTTCTTAGGAAAAATTTTCTAGTATAACAGAATATAAGAAATAAGGAGAAAAAGCTCCCCAAGACTCTAAGTATGGCTTGTTCTGTCAACTAATATTCATGGTAAAGTCCTATTTCAAGGAAATTTTCTCATAAAATGTATTTTGGAGACTCAATCCACTCAGAATATTTCATTATTTGTAATATTTCACTTAAATAGCAAGAAATTTTAACACATGAGAGTACTCACAAGGTCAAAGGTGCATGTACAGCTTCCCATATTAGGTGTAATACCACCATTGATTTTCCCCTATTAGTCTTTGTTAAATTTGCACTTTTCAAAAAATTGTGCAGAATTTATCTTTGTTTCAAATAAAGAAATACTTGGCATGAATAAAGTTTTATCCTGTCCAGTACTATAGAAAAAATTTCACATAACATTTCATTGCATATAAGAAAATAACCATCACTGGAAGTTAACCAATCAAATTTTCCCCCTTTTTTAACCTGTGTACAAGCTTTAGTAACCATGTAACCTCAAGTTTCAAAAATATTCTATAGAAACCCCAAATAAAGAAATAATGGTGCTTTGAAATACCCAAGATATATGTTTATGACTCAGAAATGTTTTACTGCAATGAAATGTAGGATCAATTACCTACAACTGTCAAATTCAAGGGAATATTTTTTTTCGACCTATTTTCGTATGCAACCGGATGTGACGTACTATGATTTGGTGGTATTACACCCATACGCCATTCGAAAGCTTATCGATAGAGAAACAAAATGGTTATAATCAATATGTGCCGCAATGCTCATTAGAGGGGTTATGTAGGACCTAAATACCAAAATACACGTGAAAATTAAGAAATAGCCAATGTTGAATAATGGAATGGATATTTTTGAATAATGCAATGGACTGATGCAACCCTTCAGCCTCTAATTACAGATATACCTTATACGTCATTCGAAAGCTTATTAATAGAGGAACAAAAGGTATATAGTCAATATGTTCTGCAACACCTTTTAGAGGAGTTACGGAGGACCTAAATGTCGAAATACTCGTGAACATTAAGAAATAGCTTATTTTGAATAATGGAATGGACTGCTGGCACCCTTCAGGACTAATTACAGAGAAACCTTATACGCCATTCGAAAGCTAATCAATAGAGGAACAAAATGGTTATAATCAATATGTGCCGTAATGCCCCATTAGAGGGGTTACGGTTGACCTAAATGCCAAAATACACGTGAATATTAAGAAATAGCCAATTTTGAATAATGGAATGGATATTTTGAATAATGGAATGGAGTGATGCGACCCTTCCGCCTCTAATTACAGATATACCTTATACGTCATTCGAAAGCTTATTAATAGAGGAACAAAAGGTATATAGTCAATATGTTCTGCAACGCCTATTAGAGGAGTTACGGAGGACGTAAATGTCGAAATACGCGTGAACATTAAGACATAGCTTATTTTGAATAATGGAATGGACTGCTGCGACCCTTCAGGACTAGTTACAGAGAAACCTTATAACCCATTCGGAAGCTTATCGATAGGGAAACAGAATGGTTATAATCAATATGTGCCGCAATGCCCCATTAGAAGGGTTACGGAGGACCTAAATGCAAAAATACACGTGAATATTAAGAAATAGCCATTTTTGAATAATGGGATGGATATTTTGAATAATTGAATGGACTGCTGCGACAATTCAGCCTCTAATTACAGATATTCTTAATACGTCATTCAAAAGCTTATCAATAGAGGAACAAAAGGAATTGAGTTAATATGTTCCGCAACGCCTATTAGAGGAGTAATGGAGGACCTAAATGTCGAAATACGCGTGAACATTAAGAAATAGTACATTTTCAATAATGGAATGGACTGCTGCGACCTTTTCGGTACTAATTAAAGAGAAACCTTATACGCCATTCGAAAGCTTATCGATACAGGAACAAAATGGTTATCATCAATATGTGCCGCAATGCCCAATTAGAGGGGTTACTTAGGACCTAAATACCAAAATACGTGTGAAAATTAAGAAATTATAGCCAATTTTGAATAGTGGAATGGATATTTTGAATAATGGAATGGAGTGATGCGACCCTTCAGCCTCTAATAACAGATATACCTTATACATCATTCGAAAGCTTATCAATAGAGGAACAAAAAGTATTTAGTCAATATGTTCTGCAACGCCTATTAGAGGAGTTACGGAGGACCTAAATGTCGAAATACGCGTGAACATTAAGAAATAGCTTATTGTGAATAATGGAATGGACTGCTGCGACCCTTCAGGACTAATTACAGAGAAACCTTGTACCCCATTCGAAAGCTTATTAATAAAGGAACAGAATGGTTATAATCAGTATGTGCCGCAATGCTCATTAGAGGGGTTAAGTAGGACCTAAATACCAAAATACGCGTGAAAATTAAGAAATAGCCAATTTTGAATAATGGAATGGATATTTTGAATAATGGAATGGACTAATGGGACCCTTCAGCCTCTAATTACAGATATACCTTATACGTCATTCGAAAGCTTATTAATAGAGGAACAAAAGGTATATAGTCAATATGTTCTGCAACACCTTTTAGAGGAGTTACGGAGGACCTAAATGTCGAAATACGCGTGAACATTAAGAAATAGCTTATTTTGAATAATGGAATGGACTGCTGGCACCCTTCAGGACTAATTACAGAGAAACCTTATACGCCATTCGAAAGCTTTTCGATAGAGAAACAAAATGGTTATAATCAATATGTGCCGCAATGCTCATTAGAGGGGTTACGTAGGACCTAAATACCAAAATACACGTGAAAATTAAGAAATAGCCAATGTTGAATACTGGAATGGATATTTTTGAATAATGCAATGGACTGATGCAACCCTTCAGCCTCTAATTACAGATATACTTTATACGTCATTCGAAAGCTTATCAATAGAGGAACAAAAAGTATTTAGTCAATATGTTCTGCAACGCCTATTAGAGGAGTTACGGAGGACCTAAATGTCGAAATACGCGTGAACATTAAGAAATAGCTTATTGTGAATAATGGAATGGACTGTTGCGACCCTTCAGGACTAATTACAGAGAAACCTTGTACCCTATTCGAAAGCTTATTAATAAAGGAACAGAATGGTTATAATCAATATGTGCCGCAATGCTCATTAGAGGGGTTAAGTAGGACCTAAATACCAAAATACGCGTGAAAATTAAGAAATAGCCAATTTTGAATAATGGAATGGATATTTTGAATAATGGAATGGACTAATGGGACCCTTCAGCCTCTAATTACAGATATACCTTATACGTCATTCGAAAGCTTATTAATAGAGGAACAAAAGGTATATAGTCAATATGTTCTGCAACACCTTTTAGAGGAGTTACGGAGGACCTAAATGTCGAAATACGCGTGAACATTAAGAAATAGCTTATTTTGAATAATGGAATGGACTGCTGGCACCCTTCAGGACTAATTACAGAGAAACCTTATACGCCATTCGAAAGCTTATCGATAGAGAAACAAAATGGTTATAATCAATATTAGCTGCAATGCTCATTAGAGGGGTTACGTAGGACCTAAATACCAAAATACACGTGAAAATTAAGAAATAGCCAATGTTGAATAATGGAATGGATATTTTTGAATAATGCAATGGACTGATGCAACCCTTCAGCCTCTAATTACAGATATACTTTATACGTCATTCGAAAGCTTATCAATAGAGGAACAAAAGGTATATAGTCAATATGTTCTGCAACGCCTGTTAGAGGAGTTACGGAGGACCTAAATGTCGAAATACGCGTGAACATTAAGAAATAGCTTATTTTGAATAATGGAATGGACTGCTGCGACCCTTCAGAACTAATTACAGAGAAACCTTATAACCCATTCGAAAGCTTATCAATAGAGGAACACAATGGTTATAAGCAATATGTGCCGCAATGCCCCATTAGAGGGATTACGGTTGACCTAAATGCCAAAATACACGTGAATATTAAGAAATAGCCAATTTTGAATAATGGAATGGATATTTTGAATAATGGAATGGAGTGATGCGACCCTTCCGCCTCTAATTACAGATATACCTTATACGTCATTCGAAAGCTTATTAATAGAGGAACAAAAGGTATATAGTCAATATGTTCTGCAATGCCTATTAGAGGAGTTACGGAGGACGTAAATGTCGAAATACGCGTGAACATTAAGACATAGCTTATTTTGAATAATGGAATGGACTGCTGCGACCCTTCAGGACTAGTTACAGAGAAACCTTATAACCCATTCGGAAGCTTATCGATAGGGAAACAAAATGGTTATAATCAATATGTGCCGCAATGCCCCATTAGAAGGGTTACGGAGGACCTAAATGCAAAAATACACGTGAATATTAAGAAATAGCCATTTTTGAATAATGGAATGGATATTTTGAATAATTGAATGGACTGCTGCGACAATTCAGCCTCTAATTACAGATATTCTTAATACGTCATTCAAAAGCTTATCAATAGAGGAACAAAAGGAATTGAGTTAATATGTTCCGCAACGCCTATTAGAGGAGTAATGGAGGACCTAAATGTCGAAATACGCGTGAACATTAAGAAATAGTACATTTTGAATAATGGAATAGACTGCTGCGACCTTTTCGGTACTAATTACAGAGAAACCTTATACGCCATTCGAAAGCTTATCGATACAGGAACAAAATGGTTATCATCAATATGTGCCGCAATACCCAATTAGAGGGGTTACGTAGGACCAAAATACCAAAATACGTGTGAAAATTAAGAAATTATAGCCAATTTTGAATAGTAGAATGGATATTTTGAATAATGGAACGGAGTGATGCGACCCTTCAGCCTCTAATAACAGATATACCTTATACATCATTCGAAAGCTTATCAATAGAGGAACAAAAAGTATTTAGTCAATATGTTCTGCAACGCCTATTAGAGGAGTTACGGAGGACCTAAATGTCGAAATACGCGTGAACATTAAGAAATAGCTTATTGTGAATAATGGAATGGACTGCTGCGACCCTTCAGGACTAATTACAGAGAAACCTTGTACCCCATTCGAAAGCTTATTAATAAAGGAACAGAATGGTTATAATCAGTATGTGCCGCAATGCTCATTAGAGGGGTTAAGTAGGACCTAAATACCAAAATACGCGTGAAAATTAAGAAATAGCCAATTTTGAATAATGGAATGGATATTTTGAATAATGGAATGGACTAATGGGACCCTTCAGCCTCTAATTACAGATATACCTTAAACGTCATTCGAAAGTTTATTAATAGAGGAACAAAAGGTATATAGTCAATATGTTCTGCAACACCTTTTAGAGGAGTTACGGAGGACCTAAATGTCGAAATACGCGTGAACATTAAGAAATAGCTTATTTTGAATAATGGAATGGACTGCTGGCACCCTTCAGGACTAATTACAGAGAAACCTTATACGCCATTCGAAAGCTTTTCGATAGAGAAACAAAATGGTTATAATCAATATGTGCCGCAATACCCATTAGAGGGGTTACGGACGACCTAAATGCCAAAATAGGCGTGATTATTAAGAAATAGCCAATTTTGAATAATGGAATGGATATTTTGAATAATAGAATGGAGTGATGCGACCCTCCAGCCTCTAATTACAGATATACCTTATACGTCATTCGAAAGCTTATTAAGAGAGGAACAAAAGGTATATAGTCAATATGTTTCGCAATGCCGATTAGAGGAGTTACGGAGGACCTAATTGCCAAAATAGGCTTGAAAATTAAGAAATAAACCAATTTAAATAATGAAATGGACCTTTGCGACCCTTCATTATTTGAACTAACAGTAATCTTAACTTTTGAACCGTAAACCTCAAAATTGATTCCTTACATCAACCATCTGTATAAATTTCATTCGATCAAGCAAGATCAACTCGTTCTACTATCTGGATACCATTTTTATACGACCGCAAAATTTTTGCAATTTTGCGGTCGTATGATGTTATGACATTGTCAGCGTCAGCATCGTCGTCATCGTCCGAAGACATTTGTTTACCAGACAATAACTTCATTATAAGTGTATGGATCTCTATGAAATTGTACCACAAGGTTCCATACTACAAAAGGAAGGTTGGGGTTGATTTTTGGGGTTATTATCCCTACTGTTTAGGAATTAGCGGCCAATCAATAAGGAGCCAAAAACAAGAACGTTTCTTGTCTTCGGATAATTACTTGTGTATAAGTGTATGGATATCTATGACATTTTACTACAAGGTTGCATACCCCAAAAGAAAGGTTGGGATTGACTTAGGGGGTTATTGTCCGAAATGTTTAAAAATTAAGGACCAGAAAGGAGCTAAAAACAATATACTTTTCTAATACTTTGTATAAATTGTTTATTTCTCAACCAATTTCAATTGGGTTTAATTCAAAGTCTTGAATTGTCGGGTTCTTTAATATTCTGAATCTAACCATGTTTTTAGATTTTGGGCCCCGTTTTTAAATGGTCCAAAGGGTCAAAAATTAAACTTAGTTTGATTTCAACAAAAATTGAAATCTTGGTATTCTTTGATATGCTGAATCTAACTGTGTAATTTAGATTTTTTATTCTGGGCCTGGTCTTCAAATTGGTCCACATTAAGGTCCAAAAGGTCCAAAAGGTCCAAGATTAAAGTTGAATTAACAAAAATTGAATTCAAGGTTATTTTTTTATATGATGAATCTATACATGCATTTAGATTTTTTATTTTAAACTTCGTTTGATTTCATAAAAAAATTGAATTCTTGTCGTTCTTTCATATGCTGAATCTAACCATGTATTTAGATTTTGGAAATTGGACCATAATATATAAATAACACATAGCTGAGAGGGTGACAGAGCAGATTGTTACCCCGAGAAAACATTGTCAACCGCGGCGAAGTCTTGGGATTCTTTGATATGCTGAATCTAACTGTGTAATTTAGATTTTTGATTTTGGGACTGGTCTTCAAATTGGTCCACATTAAGTTCCAAAAGGTCCAAAAGGTCCAAAAGGTCCAAAATTAAACTTAAATTAACAAAAATCGAATTCAAGGTTATTTTTTATACATGTATGATGAATCTATACATGCATTTAGATTTTTTATTTTGGGGCCAGTTTTTTAAGTTAGTCCAAATCGGGGCCCAAAATTAAACTCTCTTTGATTTTAACAAAAAAATGAATTGAAGGGGTTCTTTGATATGGTGAATCAAACTGTGCATTTAGATTTTAAATTTTGGGTCCCGTTATTTCTCCACATTAAGGTCCAAAGGGTCATAAATTAAGCTTCGTTTGATTTCATCAAAAAATTGGAGTTCTTTCATATGGTGAATCTAACCATGTATTTGGATTTTGGATATTGGACCATAATAGGAAATGTAAAATTTCAAATTTTTAAGTTCTTAGTCAACATTCATTCTGTGTCAGAAACCTATGCTATGTCCAATTTTCAATCCCAGTCCAAATTCAGAGCTGTATAGCACAATTAATAGAAATTGTTAGTAGATTCATAGTTGAAAATACATATAGCGTCAAATTTTATTTTTTGAAATTATAAAATTATGTATAAATATAGTTTGAAGTTTACTGTTCGTTATTAGATATTTTGAAAACTAATTAATAAAAGGTAAGTTTCATAGATTTTTTTAAAGACATTGTATTAATGATATATATTATTTTGGATATATTTTTTTTTTCATTTTTTTTGGTAAATTTTATGAAGAACTTCGTGTTATATGTGTTTGTTATACTGTATAAATTAATTTTCAGAATGCTATATATATATATGTTCCAGACCATATGCGTATTTGGAACGTACGCGTACGGTCCGTACAGTATGCATATACTGGTACGGTTCGACCATACGCGTACGGTCGGACCGTATGAATATACTCATACGGTCTAGTACGAGCTGGACCATACATGTATTTAGATCATATGGGTTAATTTTAGACAAACATTTATCAAAATCTTTTATTGAGTTTTAAAAATTAATATTATTATAATTAGATGAATAAAGTGAATAAGTGAACATTCAATCAATTGAAGTTAGCTATTATTTAATTGTCTATTTGAATCCTATGTTGGCACTCTCGCCCAGGATGACACTTGCTGCCACAAGGAACATCAGATGTTACATTTACATGTTTTGTTCATGCATGTACCTTTTAATTTGCATCTATTGCCAGCAAGAGTAAAACTTGCTTATTTTGCGGCAGCATGCAATGAAATTCTTTCCGTTTTCCAATGTGCAGTTTCAATTTTGCGTGTCTCGCTGAATCACTTTTCCCATTTATCAAAACATTTTTAATTCTATCAGTCTTCCCACAAGTAAACAGCTGGTTTGACAGTTTTTGTAGTAAAGTTCCTAAATATTTTAAAAACTTTTCTTCCCACATTATGTTTACTTCCGATAACTTCAATTTCAGTGAGCCCAATTCAATTTCATGTATTACTGACATGCTAAATGCAAGAGATTAACAGATTAAATTAACATGATTTTTTAAATATTTAAAATATTAAGTTTTTATTTCAATTACAATTGAACTTTTTATATTGATTCGAGATTTCAGTTATGTTGATCTGTAATATACATTTGTATCTAATAAACTTGACCAACTTCTTAAAATTAGGCAGACCGTACGCGTACAGTCCGACCGTATGCGTAATTTGCGGAAGCAAATTTTTGTTCTTCCCTCGCCGGGATTCGAACTCATGCTATTGGGATATCGAGACAACACCTCCTGCATTGTGTCCAGCGCTCTAGACCACTCGGCCACCTAGACTAAACTAACTAATCAGCTTTCGGTGGCCTAGTATTACCTTTCCACGTCAGTAGAATCTTTCGTAAAGGATCGTAAGATGCAGTTTCATATATGATAAGTACGTCTAAACAAGTGACAACTCCATCCATTGGATCACCAGTGAAGGTGATACACGGCTGAAAACACATATTATATTCATAATTAGATATTTTATGAAGCGAACCCCTTTAAAAACAAAGCTAATATTGTCCATTAATAAATAGATAAATTGAATTATTGGTGTACTTGGATATGCTGAATCTAACCGTGTATTTAGATTTTGAATATTACCATAATAGGTAAAAGTCCAATTTTAAAATTTTTCAGTTCTCTGACCGCATTCTCTTTGTTTCAGAAACTTATGCTGTGTCAAATATTTAATCACAATCCAAATCAAGAGCTTTATCAAGCTTGAATGTTATAATTAGTATCCATAATTGCCCCAACTGTTCAGGGTTCGACTTCTGCAGTCGTATAAAGCTGCGTCCCGCAGAGCATTTTATTAAATTATGTTCTGTTTGAGTAACATTACACGATGACCATAACTTTATTCTATTGACCCCAAAATCAACAGGCTTACACAATTGTCACAGTTGTTTTTAAAGAGGCATTGCCTATACAGCAAGATTATTCAACAAAAAAGGCACGCGGACATCCACAAATATTCCCGTGCAATGCCAGAAAATGAGAAACCTGCTCCAGATTATCTTCAGATAATACTGTTCGGTCATCAGTGAACGGAATAATTTTTCTCTCTCCTTTTCACATGATATTCCTTGAAAAAACCCAAGCCTCATATATTTGTTATATGAACAAAACCGAAATGTGGTATTCAATATGTGGGGCCAACTGGAATTGAATTTTTTAAACGAACACAAAAACATCTATAGCCCTTCCGCACCAGACTCAAGCTAGCGACCAATTCCAGCGACCAATCAAGCTAGCGACCAATTCTATCGACCACTAAACTTAACAATGAGCATCAACACGTTAGAGAATCATTCAGAGATATGTCTGAAAATCACAAATTGACATTATGCTACAACGTTCTACTAATACGAAATACGTAATATATCGCTTTTAAATGTTTAATGGACCACGTATGTCTACATTTGCAATAAATAGGGGACGGAATAATAAATACATATCCTTTTTAGAAAGGAAAAAGTAATTAATTTTGTTTAAGTTTAACTTTGGATTTCAATCTTTCTAACAGTTAACGTGAGTAGCGTGCTTGCTCAAGGCTTATGCTCTAAATCAGTAATTCAGTATTTGAAGATTTTATATTACATGGCATTATACATTGATATAAAATCGAGATCTTCGTTCCTTGCAAAAAATGAATGAAAAAAAAAAAACAATAAAAAAAAACAAAACAAGTTAAAAAAACCAAAAGTATCGGGAATGTTATTTGTTTGCGATACTTTAAACTAAGATTTTTAACGTGTAACAATAACTACATATAGTATAGATGAATTAATAAAAGGCAATCTTAGTACATAACGGCTAGACCAAGTCTCAACATTCAGAGGTGTATTAAGTATTGTAGAACAGAATAAAACAATCTTAGTACATTAGTGCAGATGTCAATTTACGGTGAGAAAAATAAAAAGTTAAACTGAACAAGAAAGACGCTATATGCGGTAGAAAAATCATATAACGGCTTTCTATACTCTCGGCATCCTCAAATATCGTGTATTTCCTTAAAATCTCTTTAGGTAAAGAATTACTATATCGGCCCGGTCAAAAAGAACATACTAGTACATATTTCAAACAAAATAGTTCCTACGCATATAGCCAAAACTTTGTCAATAAGTGAAATATTTGGTTTATTTTGGTATAAATGAAAGTTTAATCACTTGGGATCACTATAGGACCCTTGTTGAAAGTCTCTTTTGAATGATAAAAAAAAAGAAATTATAAAGCAGGGAATATTTGCCCTGTTGCTCAGATTTTGCTCAGTACCTGTTTTTGTACTTCCAAATTTCCGGGAACCAGTCAACACATATCGGTACAGTTATGCTGATTTTTTTCCAGGAGAAGTAATGATAATGTATATTTTGCCATTGAATAACTGTCATATAATTTGAAGTTAGGACAATGGTTATTATTTTTACCATACTGGGTAAAAGGGCCGGACGGGGGTGCACTTTCCCACCCGGGCATTTCCATGAATAGAAGGGCCTGGGACAAGCTTTCAATCCCACTTGATGTGGGTAAAAACTTTGCCGTAGGGAACTGTACACAAAGACTGAAAAATGTGCCCATACCCATAATTGATAGGTAACTCAGACTTTGGGTGGCCAGTGAAGTCTTCAGGTGCACTTTCCCACCCAGGTATTCATATGAGTTGAAGATATGGATAATAGCTTTCAAACTAACCACCTGTGGTCAAGAACTTTGCCGTAGGGAAACGGGAGGATAGCGATTCCTGCCACCACCCCTGTGCTGAAAAATGAAAAATTTGGTATGTTGTTGTGAGCTTCCGGTGCACTTTCCCACCCGGGCATTTCCATGAATAGAAGGGCCTGGGACAAGCTTTCAATCCCACTAGGTGTGGGTAAAAACTTTGCCGTAGGGAACTGTACACAAAGACTGAAAAATGTGCCCATACCCATAATTGATAGGTAACTCAGATTTTGGGTGGCCAGTGAAGTCTTCAGGTGCACTTTCCCACCCAGGTATTCATATGAGTTGAAGATATGGATAATAGCTTTCAAACTAACCACCTGTGGTCAAGAACTTTGCCGTAGGGAAACGGGAGGATAGCGATTCCTGCCACCACCCCTGTGCTGAAAAATGAAAAATTTGGTATGTTGTTGTGAGCTTCCGGTGCACTTTCCCACCCGGGCATTTCCATGAATAGAAGGGCCTGGGACAAGCTTTCAATCCCACTAGGTTAGGGTAAAAACTTTGCCGTAGGGAACTGTACACAAAGACTGAAAAATGTGCCCATACCCATAATTGATAGGTAACTCAGACTTTGGGTGGCCAGTGAAGTCTTCAGGTGCACTTTCCCACCCAGGTATTCATATGAGTTGAAGATATGGATAATAGCTTTCAAACTAACCACCTGTGGTCAAGAACTTTGCCGTAGGGAAACGGGAGGATAGCGATTCCTGCCACCACCCCTGTGCTGAAAAATGAAAAATTTGGTATGTTGTTGTGAGCTTCCGGTGCACTTTCCCACCCGGGCATTTCCATGAATAAAAGGGCCTGGGACAAGCTTTCAATCCCACTAGGTGTGGGTAAAAACTTTGCCGTAGGGAACTGTACACAAAGACTGAAAAATGTGCCCATACCCATAATTGATAGGTAACTCAGAATTTGGGTGGCCAGTGAAGTCTTCAGGTGCACTTTCCCACCCAGGTATTCATATGAGTTGAAGATATGGATAATAGCTTTCAAACTAACCACCTGTGATCAAGAACTTTGCCGTAGGGAAACGGGAGGATAGCGATTCCTGCCACCACCCCTGTGCTGAAAAATGAAAAATTTGGTATGTTGTTGTGAGCTTCCGGTGCACTTTCCCACCCGGGCATTTCCATGAATAGAAGGGCCTGGGACAAGCTTTCAATCCCACTAGGTGTGGGTAAAAACTTTGCCGTAGGGAACTGTACACAAAGACTGAAAAATGTGCCCATACCCATAATTGATAGGTAACTCAGACTTTGGGTGGCCAGTGAAGTCTTCAGGTGCACTTTCCCACCCAGGTATTCATATGAGTTGAAGATATGGATAATAGCTTTCAAACTAACCACCTGTGGTCAAGAACTTTGCCGTAGGGAAACGGGAGGATAGCGATTTCTGCCACCACCCCTGTGCTGAAAAATGAAAAATTTGGTATATTGTTGTGAGCTTCCGGTGCACTTTCCCACCCGGGCATTTCCATGAATAGAAGGGCCTGGGACAAGCTTTCAATCCCACTAGGTGTGGGTAAAAACTTTGCCGTAGGGAACTGTACACAAAGACTGAAAAATGTGCCCATACCCATAATTGATAGGTAACTCAGACTTTGGGTGGCCAGTGAAGTCTTCAGGTGCACTTTCCCACCCAGGTATTCATATGAGTTGAAGATATGGATAATAGCTTTCAAACTAACCACCTGTGGTCAAGAACTTTGCCGTAGGGAAACGGGAGGATAGCGATTCCTGCCACCACCCCTGTGCTGAAAAATGAAAAATTTGGTATATTGTTGTGAGCTTCCGGTGCACTTTCCCACCCGGGCATTTCCATGAATAGAAGGACCTGGGACAAGCTTTCAATCCCACTAGGTGTGGGTAAAAACTTTGCCGTAGGGAACTGTACACAAAGACTGAAAAATGTGCCCATACCCATAATTGATAGGTAACTCAGACTTTGGGTGGCCAGTGAAGTCTTCAGATGCACTTTCCCACCCAGGTATTCATATGAGTTGAAGATATGGATAATAGCTTTCAAACTAACCACCTGTGGTCAAGAACTTTGCCGTAGGGAAACGGGAGGATAGCGATTCCTGCCACCACCCCTGTGCTGAAAAATGAAAAATTTGGTATGTTGTTGTGAGCTTCCGGTGCACTTCCCCACCCGGGCATTTCCATGAATAGAAGGGCCTGGGACAAGCTTTCAATCCCACTAGGTGTGGGTAAAAACTTTGCCGTAGGGAACTGTACACAAAGACTGAAAAATGTGCCCATACCCATAATTGATAGGTAACTCAGACTTTGGGTGGCCAGTGAAGTCTTCAGGTGCACTTTCCCACCCAGGTATTCATGAGTTGAAGATATGGACAAGCTTTCAATCCCACTAAAATAAAAAGCATATATCTATAAGCTATTTTGAAGAAATTTCCTCGATCAGACATAGACCTTACATTAAGTACATGGAGAAGTTAGTTCGTTGGAAGAAATTTCTTCTAATCAAAAACTCCATGAATGTTTTCGAAAGTTATTAATGTCTTTAACTTAAAAAATTTACCCAAGAGTCTATATTTTTCATGAAGAAGCTTTTCTCGGAGTTTCACCAAATTTCATGAAGACTCACAAAGTGTAATTGACGTCTAAAAACTTAAAACTTAGACTGTAGCTATATGTTAAGTTCAAAACAGAAATTTATCCGTTAATCAATAAAATTTGGAAAAATTACCTGGAATACTATAGATAAACATCCTGTCTCGTGGTATCATACGAGTCTCAAATTCAGGATTTGTTAAGTAACTTCCCTCTTAGAACAAAATCTCTAAAAGAGTGTAGCGCTGTGTCTCCATTATTACGTTAAAGTGTTATTTGGGAGTAAATGTTATAAAACTACATTCGTGTATTAAAGGTTCAAGGACATCTTGTGATTATTTCGGCAAAATCTGAATTTGGAATATCCCTATAAAAACAGGTGTTATAATGTTATCATTTATTTCGACCACTAACTGAAATTAATTCCTTTTTTTATCTTAATAGATACTCGTAATCACGTCACATAATTAAAGTACTAAGAATATTACCCACTGAGTACCCTGTGTAACGAAGTCAGTAAGTGGATAATTAAATTTTATTATGTAATTACAAAGTTAAGAAAGATTCTAAAGTTCAAATGTTCGATTGTTCACAAACTGTCTTTAAAGTTGAATTGTTCAAATGTTCATATCGTCACACGGACACGTGATCGTATAGTGGTATAACTGTTCGGTCCTGACTGAGTAATTCGGATGGTTAGTGAATTAATTCCAGCCTACCAACAAGGGGGGAGACCTTGGCGGAATCTCCTTTTGGAATCTATCTGTACGAATCTATCTTTCGAGTCCAAAGCTGGATCTTATATAGTTCAGAGGGGTCATCCATCGTTACACAATGGCCCATAGCTGTAGGCCGGTTACGTAGTAGTCTGGTTGTGGAGTAATACTAGTCTGTGGTTAATTGTCAAACTATGCAATTAACCCCTGACGGATACATGTTATTTCACAGTAGACATGGTCATTTATTGGCTGCAGGGTATATGTCTATAATATTCGTACAGATTGTTATTAAGTGTCTAAAGGTTACATGTAATCGTTTCGGATTTGCTGTATTTAGTTACTTCCTGATGATTAACGTATGGAACACAATTGTGTTACATAATGTCTTCCATCCAAAATAGAACGAAAGTTCAATAAAATACGGTATTTTTCTTCCTGTAGGTTATTATAAATTCAGTAGTTCCTTGTTAAGTCTTCTGTAACCATCACCACATTTATAGTTCATAAAATTCGGCAAATCCAACATCTGGATACATAGAGTTCATATGATTCATAAAGTTCAAGATTTGGGTATATATTGTGCATACTTTTTCCCGTCACCATCATAGCATATTGTTCCTCTACTACTTTGTACAAGTGTCGGTCATCATCTGCTAGTGGATCCGGTCATCAACGTTGTAAGGTTTACCATCTAGTCCCATTACTAAGTTGTTGACGTATCTATCTCTAGGTAAATCTTTCTCAAGAGACTATTAGCATCGGTCTCCGGTTAAGTTTCCTCCCTGATCAATGGCGCAGAGGAAGACATCTCTCTGGAAGCAGTAACATCTGTTCCAACCAATTGCGTTGACACCATTTTGTACCCGTTGTTCGTGGCATTAGAACCAGAACTCGCACTTTTCTTTTTGGCTATCCAAGATATATTCTTAATAATTAAACAGTACAAAATATGGCTATTCAAATGAAGATCGCACCTAACCCACTGATAAACTTATCCCAATTTCGGAAAAACTAAAACTTGTTTGCTACTTTTTTATTTATCAATCGTTTGTTCAATCGCCTTTAGTTCACTGGGTTATTCAAGCCTAGCAAAATTTAATAAAACAATTTCTAGGTAAAATCAATACGTTCTCTTAAATATCGAATTAACTGGTTAAAACAAAAAAAAAAACAAAAGAGGGAAAAAAAAACTGTCGTATACCACTTCTAAAATTTTGAGAATCCTACATGATAAAAACAAAGATACGTTTATTTACACAAGACATTAGAAACATATTTACAAATTTACAATCAAATAAGTTCAATTCGATCATTTTATATAACCCCTACACCTACATGATACCTATAAAAAAAATTACTAAAAATTATATGTGTTAATTTGTTACCAATTGTAATACTTTTACGTCTTTAACGTTAGTTTCTCATTAATTTATCTTAATGCTAAATGTAGTCCACAAATTAATTCAGGCTCATCACTCTTAAAAATATTTAAGATTACATTGATAAAATTTTAACTACGCCTTGTGCAATTTGTTACTGACTCTATATTTCCTATTTGACAACAACACCTTGTTGCGAAAAAAAAATGTCTTTCTCTGTAATCGTTTACATTTCCAAAAAATGTATATAGTTTCCTCATCATAGTCTTTCCTTTCTTTTTTTATATATATCATTTTAATTTGCTTTAAAACATCAGCAACCTACTGCCTTTCCTTTTTATACATTTCATTATGACTGAATGTATATATGTTGAGATTTTATTCCTTCTATTTTTTTTTTTTTAAACTTGACCTACTTCTTGAAAACCAAAACAATTTAAAGTTTGTTCTTTGCTTATTTATGAACAAAACCCATTGTTTAGACTCATTTTTTGTTTTACTACTAAATTAATTATTTTCTTATTCTTATTTTAATTTCTGATAATTATCCTCATAATTGTTTATAAAAAAATCAATTTAATTTTAATGCTAATTTTCCTTTAATATCAATTATCTATTTCACTTAAAGTTTGTCATTAGTCATGAAGTTCATGTGTCTCTCATTTTTTACAAATATCAATCTACCACAAAAATACTGTAAATTCCTTTGGGCAAAACATATCAACATTTATCTTTAATGTGCTATTTTCTGAAGATACTTCTCTTTATCTATTAACATTTATTTTATGTAAATAAGGCGTAATCTAACACCATAAAACAACTTGCACCATTTAATTACTTAACATCACTTATGTTAATCATCCGAAGAAGGGGTTGGAATCTAAAATTATAGACTATTTGTTTTCTCTAAACAAATGTGCGTAAACACTACCCAACTGCGTAAACCCATAATCATCAATGACAATAACACGCAAACAATGTATCCTCAATGTACCCTTAACTTCATCTACCAAAGGTTCTAAATCAACCTTCATATATACCGGTGCTCTACTAATTTTACGTAAGATATATATTTTCTAGAATAATTGAATGTATCTTCAAGAAAACAACCCATAATATAAATGCTATAGTATCAGACATTTTAGTTTTTTACATATTTACTCTAAACAAAAAACTAGCTTCTTCAAACTTAAAAAAAAAGTTTTATTTTTAAAAATCATACTTATTATATATAACGTATCCTATCTATTCAATAACTGCATATAAAAATAACTAAAAAAATATCTTCAATTGTTTTAAGAATATGTGTATTCATAATTCTTAAATTGACGTACAATTTCTAAAAATACTAATAAAAAATTTCGTGCGAACCACAGCTCGTGAACAAACTTCTGATTTTAAGCCTTTTAAATATACGGCCACACTCCCTTTAAAATTTACAAATTTACTTAATGTGTATGCCATCCCTTGAAAAGCCATTTCTACTTTTTGTACTGACATTGAAATATCTTGATTGTCCATAAAGAAAAATGAAAGTAACTTAGTTCTTACGTTTTATATTCCTTTGCGTTGTTTTAGCCAATCCAAGTCGATCCTGCTGTCTCGGCACCAAATTTACGACTTCTAACGAAGTCAGTAAGTGGATAATTAAATTTTATTATGTAATTACAAAGTTAAGAAAGATTCTAAAGTTCAAATGTTCGATTGTTCACAAACTGTCTTTAAAGTTGAATTGTTCAAATGTTCATATCGTCACACGGACACGTGATCGTATAGTGGTATAACTGTTCGGTCCTGACTGAGTAATTCGGATGGTTAGTGAATTAATTCCAGCCTACCCACAAGGGGGGAGACCTTGGCGGAATCTCCTTTTGGAATCTATCTGTACGAATCTATCTTTCGAGTCCAAAGCTGGATCTTATATAGTTCAGAGGGGTCATCCATCGTTACACAATGGCCCATAGCTGTAGGCCGGTTACGTAGTAGTCTGGTTGTGGAGTAATACTAGTCTGTGGTTAATTGTCAAACTATGCAATTAACCCCTGACGGATACATGTTATTTCACAGTAGACATGGTCATGTATTGGCTGCAGGGTATATGTCTGTAATATTCATACAGATTGTTATTAAGTGTCTAAAGGTTACATGTAATCGTTTCGGATTTGCTGTATTTAGTTACTTCCTGATGATTAACGTATGGAACACAATTGTGTTACACCTGTAGTTCACAGTAAAATATCAAAGGCACGGCACTGGGTGTTGTGCTCAGGGCCGTAACTAGCCTCTTTTAAAAGTGAGTAAAAATATATAAAACATTTTCAGCGAAGGGTTTGGGGGCCACTAAAGGCCCCCAGAAGCTCTGGAAAAAATGACGCAAAATCGTGCATTCTGAGCGTTTCCCGGAACCTTTCTTAATCTAAAACGCAAGTTTTGTTTTAATTATTTTTCGACAATATTCTGGTCTCAAAGCAAAATATATAGATTCAGTGTAAGACTTTTAGTTTTTGGGGACAACATCAAAAGACCGATATGTAGGATAAAGCAAAAATTGTAATTCAAATAGTTAAGTGTGTGGCTGCTGTTCTTTTGCCTTTTTTTGTTTTTGAGTTTCGGCTTGCAGGAAAAACGTATTATACCTGTCAATTATGTTTTTTTTTAAATTAAGTTAAGAGGGGGACTGATTATCATTGATATAACTATATGTGAATTCAGTTTTTATAACACATTTCAATTACAACTTGATGTTGTTCCTAACTGGGATAGAAAAGGTTCACTCAGGGTAGACCAAGGAAAACTGTTCTTAAGACCTCATTGCTACATTTTTGTGCTGTTTTAATATGTATACTGGCTGATTAATGTCGGCTCTGTCTGTTCTGGTCTTGTATTGTGTTTAGACTTTGGTGTAATTTTTTGTGACTCTAAAATTTAGTAATAGCTACTTTAAGTACCGCTTAAGTCGACGCTAGGAATAAAAGCCCTGTTCATTGATAATTGTATGTTTTTCTATGTATTGTGCGCGATTTTGTCCAATGCACATTTACTCCATATCCCTTTTCTATTTAAGGGCCTGAAAACGGCTTAATGCAAGTTTACGCCCTTCAATGTAAAAGGTCATATGACAATACATTATTTTTCTTTTTAAATGATTTGATTCCGGGAGATTGGTTGTCTCACTTTAATTTTAACCTATGTCAGCTTTTTAGTTAAACAGAAAAGAGAGTCAGTTTTGTATTCTTTAATATAAAGTTTTAATTTTCCTTGAAAAATACGTCATCTAGATATTATTGAAGAAGATATTAGATAAAGTAAGGTTACAATGTAACTCCGGAATGTTTTTATATACTAGAGCTATTTTCAAACAGTTTTCTTATCTTTACCACCATCTAAAAATCGATGAAAATCTAATTTATAATACATGCTTAAAAATGGTTTAAAACTACAATTTTAAAAGTTTATTATTGCTCTTGGTTGAGCATTTGATATTTGGAAACAAATTAATAAATGCGACATTCATTCCAAAAAAAAATATAATTCTATTGGAAGTAAAGTGGTAAATTGTTTTTTTTTCAAATATAATTAAATATGGGTTGCTGTCTTATTGGCCTGAATCTAACTCTCATTTTAATCATACTGCTAATACAAAGCGTTACATGCAATTGTCCTAATTAATAAAACTGACCGATGTGAATTGTAGGAATGAACCCTTTTGGGACCCTACATTGTATATCAGGAGGAAAATTCCGTATTTTTAAACAAAATTCAAATTGTTAAACAACCTCATTGATTACGGACATTATGAACATGTACATGCACAGTGATTTTAAACGTGTAGAAAGACATGCTCATTTGATTTTTGCAACAAATGATGTACTAGTAAATATTTTCAATTTTTGTATACAGCTGTTATTAATTAAATTGATTAATCAGCATGCGTTCATGTATACATTAACTTCCTCATAAGAATATTGTATTTTAACGCTTTAACATTTTGAGTGCCTCTGAGAACAGGTAATGCAATTATATATTCTTTTGAACATGTTTTGTTTTTGAAATTAGAGAATGTAAAGTGAACATATCCTTTGAACGCAACGATCATTCATATTCTGTCTGTGCAAAGGTGGGATGCCTTTTTAAATGAATTATTTGCTTGTCAAACAGTTTTTTGTTTCTTAAAGTTTAAAGTTATGTGAGTCGAAAATACCCTTCCCCAAAATAGGACAAAAAAATACTATACCTAATTATGTTCAACTACACTTCTTTATGTATGCTGTTTGATGCCAAAATGTCAAGTAAATTCATGTGATTTCAAGATAAATTGGCATACAGATACATCTGACCAGTTCCGGAGTATTATTTTGTTACTCACAGTCACGTTATTTGCTTTCATAATTGATAGAATTTCTACCAATGATCTAACTTGTTTTAAGGCTAGAAATGTTTCCAACTAACGAAGTGCTCCAAATATTCTAATTAATATTTTATATTTTAGGTCTGATAGTTTGTTGGAAGAAATTTCTTCCCATTTTCTAACAGCTATATGTTTTTCATATTAGATCTACATGTATGTCTGATAGAAGACATTTCTCCAACTTACTAACTGCCACAAATATTTCATTTTAGGCCTATTTCTGATATAAAAACTGTTTTCCAACGAACTAACTGCTTCAAATATTCCATTGAAGTTTGATAGAAGAAATTTCTTACGACTTACTAACTGCCACAAATATTACATTTTAGGTCAGGTTTGATAAAGACATTTTTCCAACGAACTAATAGCTACATGTGTTTCATTTTAGATCTAATTGTAGGTTTAATAGCAGAAATTTCTTCCAACGAACTATCGGCTTGGATTGAATATTTCATTTCAGGTTTAAATATGATTGAAGAAGTTTCTTCCATCGAGCGATCAGCTCGACGTAATTCATGTTACGTTTGATAGAAGAAATTTCTTCCAACGAACTAACTGCCATAGTATTATTTTTTAGGCATAAGTCTGATAAAAGAAATCTCTTTCAATGAACAAACTGCTGCAATGATTTTATTTTTTTTTCTCGAATAATAGAAATTTCTTCCATTAAACTGACCTCTCTATGCACTTCTTCTAAGGTCTGAGAGAAGAAATTTGTGTCGTAAAATATTCTCATAGTTTTACGCAAGTTTTTATTTTTTTTCAAATGTCTTCTAACCATTGAAGTTATCAAAAGCCGTTTGTTTGTACTTGGTAATTTTTGATACATTCATGAATTTTGCATATTTAATTACGCAAAGAGGACATTTCTGGATTTTCCTCTTTTACTTTGGACTGCATTTTTAGATCTTTCAAAAACATTAATGTATCAATGTCATTACAAAATTATACGCAAATTATATGAAAACAATGTTAAACTTTTTTTTTTACCGATACAGATAGTTTAGTCATGATATTCAAAGGGTTGATGTTTACAAGGATATATTCCAATATGTTCAATACAAATTCGATATTTCTAAATATTCAAATTACTATTTATCAGGACTTGGTGATAACAAAACGGTAATTGACATTTTTAAATATAAAAGTGCTGGTAAAATAATGACCGAGTTTGTTGGTTTATGGGACAAAAATGTACACCCACATAGTACATGGTGAAATTACGAAGAAAGCTAATAGGTGTTTAGAAAACTATAACTTTTGAAGAATAGAAACGATGTTTAGAATCACAGCAAATCAATAAATATTATTAAGAGTCATCTTCACAATATCTTAAGATTAATAAGATTGCTTTGTCATACATTAGCTTATGAACATTACAAAATTAAAAAAATATGTATTAAAGAAACACAAATTATAAATAAAAAATAATGATAATAAAAATGAAAAGAAAAGAATTAGTTAAAGAAAGAAGATCAGACGTCAAATATGGTGAACTTAATAATCCAAAGTTTAATCATCTAAATTCTGTAAAAGTTAGCAGGCTTGTAGACATGGTAGAGGAAGACTATCCTGAATATCCTGAATATCTCGAAAAAGCTGATTAATTTATTTGTAATTTAACTGCAGTAGATTTACGCCACCACAGGTGCATACAACTAGTAGACACGTTAACAGAAATAAGAAGATGTGGTATGAGTGCCAATGGGACAACTCTCCATCCAAGTCACAATTTGTAAAAGGTAAACAATTATAGGTCAAAGTACGGCCTTCAACACGGAGCCTTGGCTCACACCGAACAGCAAGCCATAAAGGGCCCCAAAAATAAAAAAAGGCATAACAGTTAAAGGTATCCAAAACACGAATTCATAGGAAACTATGGACGCCATACATACATTAGAAAAGCATAGTAAATATAACCAAATATACTCGTCAGTAAACTAATATCCCGTAGATGTGATGTATCTAGTAGTAGTATGTACCTGTGACTGCTAAAATCTACTACCGTCAAAACACGGACCAATTCATCAGCATGTTCAAGGCGGGTGGGGGTTAGAATGGAGTATGTTCATGCAATAGATCATCATTTAATTTACATTTTTGAACATACTACACAGAGAAACAACCCCCCTTTTCTACTACAGAAATCAATCAGTGGGTTCATTATTTGGAAATCAAGAAGCAGTGAACAATTAACTTTTTCAATCGGGTTGGTTGGACATGTTTTTGAACATGAAAATCACTGTATCAACCCATCTTACAACTCTTGAGGACTGGTTTGGACTAGGCGTTTTTATCAAAGAAGACACATATAATGTCATCTCTATAAAAAATAACCAACTCCTTTGATTGGGTTGGATGGACTATGTTTGTATGTACATGTATATGCAAATCACTACATGAACCAATCTACTAACACATGAGGACTTGTTTGAACGAAAGGTTTTCCAAAGAAGACATATATAATCTCATCTCCAAAAAAAAAATAAGTGTCCCTATTATCCTACCGGATATTGTGAACAGTATGCATTTACAATATCCGAAACAGTCCAATGGTATTGATTTCTTTTAACAAAACAAAGATGTACCTGAACCACGCGAACTGGATTGTGTTTGATGATTTGATGTTGGGAAATAAAAAAAAGTGTAAAGATTACTGTGTTTGTTGACGGCACAACAATGTCGACTTCGCATATCTCTCACAAAATTATTTCAAACAGCTCATACCGACCAAGAATAATGATCATATTTATCGAGAATACTGTAGTGATATCACTAGAGAAGAGTGTTGTTCAGCTGTGCAATCGATGTTGGTTATAACCACATCGGTAAATCACCATTGATCTCGCCATCCAGAAAAGAGCAGAAATTGTTTAGATGATTTTCATAAAAGTTTAAATTAAGACTCGGAATCTAAATTAGAGACAGAAGCAACATCTGGAATATATATATTACACCCTGGAAAGATAGGTGTAATAAGCGCACAAAGGAATATGACATCAGATGGATGAAAAAGTAGGATTAAGAATATAAGGATAAGATAAATGACTCGAGAGAAGTTTGCTATCGATGTCGTATAGTCGTATAGCTAAGTGGGCAACGTTTATTGAAACCAAAAAGTGTGTGTGTAGAAAAGGGGGGGATGAGTGTAAATGTGTGTGTATGTGCATTAGTGGGAACCCATTCAAATATAAAAAAGTATCTGTAGTAAGTGCTTTGCTGACAATGCAGACCCTAAACAATTGTCATGTCAGCAATTGTAGCCGGATCACCACTTGATACGATACACCCATCATCGTGAAAGACTGGAAAAGTTATGAGATTGCTATACTAATGCTTGAGACTTACAACTCTTTCCCAAACAGTCATGAGAGAAAAAAACATCATCAAGTATTCTCTGGACGAAGATGTGAGTTGGATCACCATTTCATTAAACACTGGTTCTTACGATATCGACATCATCACCAATGAAATCCAACGACAGTTACAACTAAACAAACATAAGTCAAAATTGTCATTGGTGCCAATAGTAGTTCTCTGAAAGCCACTCTAACTTAGCCAAAAAATACTATCAAGTAGACTTTAATTCTTTCAAGAGCATCAACACGATGCGTGAGAAAAAATAACCTACGCATACAACAAGATAACATAGAAGGTGAACAGATTGTAAACAGACTTAGAATTTAAGTCAACAGTGAAATCATCGGTGGTAGTTATGCCAATGAATCACAAAAAAACACCATCTGCAGCTTTGTCCCAACTGTTACATCCACAGGAGCACTTATCTGACTGATCAAGATGGACATCTTATCGATTTGAGAGGTAAGCAGTTCACATACGCTTTCGTCTTCGCAAGATACATACACTAATTAACTCAAACGCGGTGGATATGAGTATGTTGTGCACAAAATAAGGTGAATGTCTATATTTATTTACCTCTCAGATAACTTACGCACTACCTTTGGAGATAAATTGTATTTACAAAATAGTAAACAATTCTTCGAAGGAATTGGTTTAATTCTTGGTCCCAATAGTCCTTTCAAAACATCCCTCTCTTAGGCATGTTGATCTAGATTGTAATACAATAGATGAAGTCGATTCATGAAAGCAATTGTGGCGAGAAACAAAAATCAAATCCACCGAAAATGAGTTGGCATAAGTGCTATGGGCCATTTTAGAGGCCATGCCTACCTCTACCTTTAGTATAATGGCCCATGTGGAGAATCTCTTAGTTTGGCCAGTCGCTAATAGTAAAGTTGGACTCTGGGTACCCTTTACCCTATGCTGACAAACTTGTACGGGTCTAGGGCTTAAGTGCTCAGGGCTATTTTAGAGGCCATGCCTACCTCTACCTTTAGTATAATGGGCCATGTGGAGAATCTCTTATTTTGGCCAGCCGGTAATATTAGATTGGACTATGTGACATACTGGGTATCCCCACCTTATGCTGACAAACTCGTACGGATCTAGGACATAAGTGGTCTGGGCCATTTTAGAGGCCATGCCTACCTCTGAATGGCAGTGTCCTGATAATGTTGAGTTTAAAGACTCTGATTGATCTTCGTAGTTTTGAAAAATGATATGTCATGGTAACAGTTTTTATTTTTTCTGTTTTTTTCATTATCTATAAATCTTCTTGCATGTCTGATCTGTTTAAAATGAAAGATATACCATCGTATTTACGGCATGTAGTGCTTTTGAGACGGGACTGTATTTGTCAATAAACAGATTATGGAATGCCCATATGACAATTAATTGTTTCAGTATACATTAATTCACTGATACCAATCGATTCTTGGTTCTATGTATATGGAGGCATTAACCTTTTTATTTACATTCATTTTTAAAGGTGCATTGTGCATTGTGTCAGCGAAGCATAGACGGATTCATACTTTGTTCAATCACCTGTTCAATTTTTGCCGAAGCCATGATCTGCTAGCGCTCTGCCTGCGTTCAAGCTAAAAACCTTTACGTACAAACTAGGCGACATACCGTTACAACATAGATGGAACAATTCAAACATAATCCGCTTACACTGTAGTTCAATTATTCAAATGCCAAAAGTCCAAATGACCAACAATTATGGGTATGGCTCGCTTTTCCGTATTTGTGTTCAGTTCCCTACGGCAAATAATTTACCCACTCCTAGTGGGATTGATAGCTTGTCCCAAGCCCTTTTATTCATAAAAATTCCCGTTTGCGAAAGTGCACCGGAAGCTCACAACAACAACATACCACAGGTAATTAGTTTGAAAGCTATTATCCATATCTTCAACTCATATGAATACCTGGGTGGGAAAGTGCACCTGAAGACTTCACTGGTCATCCAAAGTCTAAGGTACCTATCAGTAATGGGTAGGGGCTCATTTTTCAGTCTTTCTATACAGTTCCCTAAGGCAAAGCTTTTATCCACACCTAGTGGGATTGAAAGCTTGTTCCACGCCCTTTTATTCATGAAAATGCCCGGGTGGGAAAGTGCACCAGAAGCTGACAACCACATACCCAATTTCGAATTTTTGTCCATTACGGGTGGTGGCAGCTGTCGCTTTACTCCCACTTCCCTACGGCAAAGTTCTTGACCACAGGTGGTTAGATTGAAAGCTATTACCCATATCTTCAACTGGTAGGAATACCTGGGTGGGAAAGTGCACCTGAAGACTTCACTGGTCATCCAAAGTCTAAGGTACCTATCAGTAATGGGTAGGGGCTCATTTTTCAGTCTTTCTATACAGTTCCCTACGGCAAAGCTTTTATCCACACCTAGTGGGATTGAAAGCTTGTTCCACGCCCTTTTATTCATGAAAATGCCCGGGTGGGAAAGTGCACCAGAAGCTGACAACCACATACCCAATTTCGAATTTTTGTCCATTACGGGTGGTGGCAGCTGTCGCTTTACTCCCACTTCCCTACGGCAAAGTTCTTGACCACAGGTGGTTAGATTGAAAGCTATTACCCATATCTTCAACTGGTAGGAATACCTGGGTGGGAAAGTGCACCTGAAGACTTCACTGGTCATCCAAAGTCTAAGGTACCTATCAGTAATGGGTAGGGGCTCATTTTTCAGTCTTTCTATACAGTTCCCTACGGCAAAGCTTTTATCCACACCTAGTGGGATTGAAAGCTTGTTCCACGCCCTTTTATTCATGAAAATGCCCGGGTGGGAAAGTGCACCAGAAGCTGACAACCACATACCCAATTTCGAATTTTTGTCCATTACGGGTGGTGGCAGCTGTCGCTTTACTCCCACTTCCCTACGGCAAAGTTCTTGACCACAGGTGGTTAGATTGAAAGCTATTACCCATATCTTCAACTGGTAGGAATACCTGGGTGGGAAAGTGCACCTGAAGACTTCACTGGTCATCCAAAGTCTAAGGTACCTATCAGTAATGGGTAGGGGCTCATTTTTCAGTCTTTCTATTCGTAAAATTGCGTCTAAAGCTTCGTGTAGAAAAAAAATGTTTGTAAACATTGCATTAATTTCTGGACCTATGGCCGGTCTAGCTATGAAAATACGGAGAGTGAAACAGAAAATATCCCGTTAAACATGTTAAAATAACCTTGATGTTCTTATAAACCATCTTTGAAGGCTAAATTAGTACTCAGCTGTCTAAAAATGAATTTTATTGCACAATAACTTTCATATTTGAAAAATCCACCGGGGCCAAAATGCGAAACCAAACTTATAACTGTGTATTGCTACCTTCATGTGTTCATACACTGATTCCCGGAAAATCGGAAATACAAAAACAGGTACTAAGCAAACCTGAACAACAGGGGAAATATGCCCTGCTTTTTTTTCTTATTATTATTCAAAAGAGACTTTTAACAAGGGTGTATATAGTGATCCCAAGTGATTACGCTTTCATTTGATACTAAAATAAACCAATTATTATACTTATTGACAAAGATTTATCAATATGCATGGAACTATTTTGTTTGATATATGTACTGCATTTTATGTTTTTTTTACCGGGCCGATATAGTAATTCTTTACCAATGTAATAGGAATGGATTATTTCCCTTTTCATTACTTAATTATTTCAGGCTGTTTGTTTATTTGCTTTATAATATTACATTTTCATTTGATTCATTCTATTCAGTATTGATTAATTGAACAAGACTGACATTCGAGCTCCTTTATTTATTTGACGTTTGTATTAATTTTGAAATGTTATTTATTTTTGCTTACATTTTTGAAAGAACTTGCAAGGGCTGTATAGGTAGGTTACCCACCATGCATGGGCTGTATAGTCAGCCAAGGTCGTGAAAAACCTCCATAATGGTTTTAAATAAAGATAACAAAAAAACCTCCATAGTGCTAAACTTTAATATATATACGATGAATTGACAACACTTCTTTAAATATATATCAGTGACCTGATTATACTAAAGTGGAAAAAGACGGTTTGAATTTCTTATAAAATGCCCATATGTGGTATCATTATGGCTATGTTAACTTGGTTAAGCATTAACGTATGATAAAGGTTTCTGGCTGAACGTAGTTAAAATGTTTTGATGTGATGAATGTTGTATCGAATATGTTTTTTCTTTCTTTTCATTAAATTGTTATTTGTTTTATTGCTTTGAGTATTATTTGAAGTGCCTTGGACTATACCCCATACACTGTATCCAGAAGCACTCCCCTCACACCTAAATGGTTTTAAGGAAATACTCGATATTTGAGAATGTCGACGGTATATATAGAAAGCCGTTGTATGATTTTCCTACCGTATACCGTCTTCCTTGTTCACTTTAAAATTTTATTTATCTCACCGTAAATTGACATCTGAACTAATGTACTAAGATGTTCTAAATATGTTTTACATACAATACTTACGTATACATACCTCTTAATCTTGAGACTTGGTTTAGCCGTTATGTACTATGATAGCCTTTAATTAATTTATCTATATTATATGTACGATGTAGTCTTTGTTTCACGTTAAAAATCTTAGTTTAACAAACAAATAACATTCCAGATACTACAGTTAAACTATTCCGAGATCGAAAAGGTCTTATCATCTATGCAGCTCTACACTGTAAAAATGGTGTTTAGATCCTAAACACATTTCTAATCACATCTTTTGTGCACTTTTACATGTTTAGATCTAAACGTGTCTCAGTACAATGTGTTTAGGATTGTGCTTAGAATCGTGTTTAGCTTAGAACAAAGTGTTTAATTTCTAAACACTTTCATTTTTAAAGACATTAAAAGTGTTTAAATTCAAGACATGTTTAGATATTATGTGCTTACTGAGCAATGTGTTTAGAAATTAAACACAATCCTAAACACGTTTAGATCTAAACATGTATACAAGTGTTTAATTTCTAAGCACAACTTTTACAGTGTACAGATATTGGCGATGGATGAATTTCACTACATTATGTCGTGCAAATTTGTTAACATAGAAAGAGAAAAATATTTACCACATTATTGTAAAGGAATTGCAAACATTATTAAATTTAATAATGTATTCTCATCTGAAAATGTTGTTGAACTAGAAAAATTGTGTAGATTTATATGATACATATCAGTGAAAGTCTGTCCTTCTGGTTAGAGGAACTGTATTACTATTATATTGTTATTCATTTTTCACAAATGCGAAACAAAATATGTTTTAGATATGAACTGTTATTTTCTCTGTAGCTATGTACTAGTTTATGAGAATAAAATCATTCATAAATTCATATAAAATATTCAAAAACTGAATAACTAATTTAGAGCATTAGCCTCGAGCAAACACGATCATCACGTTAATTTGTTGGAATCAAAAGTAAAATTCAAATAAAATTAATTGGTGTTTCCTTTCTAAAAGTATAAGCATTTATTCTTATTACAATTGTCCATTAAACAATTAATAGCGATATATTACGTATTAAATATTAGCAGAACGTTGTAGCATAATGTCATTTTGTGGTTTTCAGACATATCTCTAAATGGTTCTGTAACGTGTTGATGCTCATTGTTAACTTTAGTGGTCGATAGAATTGGTCGCTAGCTTGATTGGTCGCTGGAATTGGTCGCTAGCTTGAGTCTGGTCCCTTCCGCAGACCTAAGAAATTCAAAAGTTTAATTTACCAACATTTAGAAAAACACAAACACAAAATTAAATTATTAAAATTCCAACCACTTCAAACCGTCCGAAAACAACCAAGACAATCACATTAACAATTTGAAGATATCCGTAAAATTTGCGAACTGTCTTGGATTAAAAGACTACAGACATCGTATTTCCTAGGTGTTATTGACAGTATCATTAGCCAAGGGAACATATCTTAAACTTCCTGTATTGATATCATGACTGTTGTTGATAAAAGACAACGCAACCAATTTGTCTAGTATTTTTAATGACTCTACCGTTCAAAACCTTCATATTTTGATAACATAGAACCACCTTTAATTTCTTAAACGTATACAAAAACCAGTTAAAGTTTATTTCTTAATTATATGGCAGTTACATAAGACGTCAGAATAGAAAATAATGCTCCATCAACATGAGGCTGTAAAACATAGAAGTTTAGATATCATCACTATGGCCATGTAGTTAAAGGGGACCTTAACATCGTCCAAGACTGAAAGGTTATAAACGTTCTGAAAAAAATGACCAATATATATCGTCCATCGTCGAAAATAAATTGGAAAGTGTGTCATCAGGTCATTAGAGATGTTCTTCCATCCTATTGTAAAAATTTGTGTAAAAAAGAGAAATCTGACATAAAATCACTTGATTCCTATTTCAATATCAAAATGTCTGAATATTGTTGATATCCGCATATCACATTTCGAAAATAATTTAGAAATAAAAAAAAGTAAGTTATACACCCATTTCTAGGACTAAAAACAAAATTTAAGTACTCTAAAAGCGTTTTGTGTTCGTACCGGCCGACAACTATCTGTCGATACCTATATTTTGGCATTGCACAAGGTCATGTTTTTTTTTCTCTGACTGTTAATGACGTCTTTACACCAAATTCATTGGATGATGGATGTGAACTGATTGATATTTTAGATACATTTTTTTATTATTAGTTGTTATTGGCTTTGAATTAGCTGTCAGTAACTGCGGGTACTCTCAGATATTTACTTAGTGTCTTTTTTTGTTGTTGTGGGACGTATAGATACGCTGTCACGTCCGGTCTGTGTTTTCGTTAGATGTTTTCTGGTGTGTATCGATCTGATGAGTTAAGCCCTTTTCAACTGAATTTGTTCTTATGTTGTATTGTTACACCACTGTCGACGGGGGATAGTTTGGCGCCAACAAAATAGTTTAACCCCGTTCTATATGTGCCTGTCCTAAGTCAAGAGCCTGTAGTTCACTGGTTGTCGTTGGTTCATGTCTGTCATATTTGTGTTTTGTAAATTGTTTGGTTATAAATTAGGCCGTCCGTTTTCTCAATTGACTTGTTTTACTTTTTTCATGTCGGGGCCTTTTATAGCCGACTATACGGTATGGGTTATTCTCATTGTTAAAGGCCGTACGGTTGTCTATAATTGCTTAAATCTACTTCACAGAGTCAAACAGAAAATAACCATGTCACTACCACCGGTCAGCTTAAGGTCTCCTCTGAAAATTTGAAAGTCCCTACTATGTATTGGCATCCTAAAATACACAAAAACCCGTTCCTCTCAGCTTCTAGTAAATGTTCTACTGCTAATCTTTCTCGGCTTTTAACTAGTTCCCTTACTTCTATTAAAAAACTGGTTATTAATTTTTATAATAAAACATATGAAAATAGTGGAATAAACTATTTTGAAGTGTCATTAACTACTAGTATTTGGATGTTTTGGATAGATTAAGTGCTTTTGGTGGTCCGTTCAATTCGGTTGACAGTTATGATTTTTCAACTCTATACATCACACTATCACATAATCGTATCGTAATTGGAGTTCTTTTTTATCAAACAGATGCTCTCTAATTCATTTAAACAGTCCTTTAACAAATCTGGTTGCAGATTGCAGTATGTTTTTTTTTTTTTTTTTACTGGGCACGATTTAGTGTTACATCTTACAAAGTCTACTCTAATTATTTTACAAAGAATTCCGCTCAAACCATTGATAGGGCCTTCTTAAACTTGCAGTGAGGTGAGAGTTTTTTTTTCTCTTAATTTTTGCTCCGTTTTGAATGCATCACTGTGACTTTGAGATGAAGAATAGCAATAAAAACGCTTTGCATTTTGTGTGTTTGTGGGGTTTTTTTTTTGGTTTTTTTTTGCTGTGCATGTACTGATTTTGTGTCACGGATGGATAACATTTGTTTTTCTATTAGATATACTTACTGGAACTGTGATGAGATGATTAAAGCTTAAAATTTAATTTTCTTCTTGACAACATATAATTATGTACGTTTCGGCAATACAGTTTATTGACAGGTTGTAGGTATTCCGATGGTTACCAATTGCGCCCCTTTGATAGCAGACATGTTATTGCACTGTTATGAATCACGGTTTATGGTCAAACTCCATCTAAATTACATTTAATTGATAAATCTAAAAACCCTTACAGCAACATTGATGATATTCTTGCTTTAAATAATCAAGAATGTTCGAATTTAACGGCCGGAATTTACCCAAAAGAAATAAGTTTAAATAAATCCAATACAGACAGCAATACTTTTCCTCTTCTAGATTTGGATATTTCAGTTTAACACGGGAAACTCTATACAAAAAAATTCGACAAAAGAGACGATTTTTCGTTCCCGATTGTTTATTTTCGCCTTTAGGACGGTGGTGATCTTTCCGCCAATTTTTACGGTATGTATATGTCACATATGTTCGCTATGTCCATGTCTGTAGTCGCGTTTTAGCCTTCAATGAACACAATTTATGTATAACTGATAAATTAGTAAGTGAGGGATTTCGTTACCAAAAAAAAAAAAAAAAATTAAAACCTTTACCAAATTCTTTCATTATAGATACAAATATTTAGTTTTGATGTTTGGCTGTACCTGTAGAGTTCTTATTTAAAGCGGAATATTACATCCTAATTTTTACGGCGATGTTGTTTATACAGCCCATAAATTTAGATACGATCCATGTAAACTAATTGACCCATTGAATAAATTTATTCTTAAACGTTATCAACTTACCGCAGTAGTAAAATGTTTAAAAATTGTTTTATTGGTATTAACATTGATTTTGTTATTGAAAAATTAAAACATAAATAAATATCATATATTGCTGTATATGATCCTACATCCAGTTAATACTGTTAACTTATATTTGGGCACTGTACAAGGTCGTAGAATTGAGAATGGAAAAGGAGAATGCGTCAAAGAGACAACAACTAGACCAAAGAGCAGAAAACATTCCAAGGCCACCAATGGGTCTTCAACACAGCGAGAAAATCCCGCACCGAGAGGCGGATTTCAGCTGGCCCCTAAACAATAATGTATACATGCATTTCTCAGACTGTTTATGACGTCTTTTCACTAAATCTGTTGGATGAATGATTGATATTTTAGTCTAGGATAACATGATATATTTATTACTAGTAAATGGCTTTGAACTAGCTCTCAGTAACTGCGAGTACTCTTATTTCTGGTGCTTAATGTCTATTGTTTTTATGCAAGTTGTTTTTTTTTGTTTTTTTTTTTGTTTTTTTTTGCCTCGTACCGATCTCTTGAGGTCAGCCAATTGCAACTGATTTTTAAAGTTTGTTCTTATGTTGTTCTGTTACACCATTGTGCCAGGTTAGGGGGGTTGAGCGCTCACAAACATGTTTTACCAAGACTTATTCCTTATGTGCCTGTCCCAAGTCAGGGGCCTTTAATTCATTGTTTATCTTTTGTTCATGTCTGTCAAATTTGTTTTATCGTAAATTGTTTTGTTGGTTGTTATTTTTCCCAATTGATTTGTCTTATATTTTTCATGTCGGGGCCTTTTATAGCCGACTACACGGTATGGATTTTTTTCATTGTTGAAGGTCGTATGGTTGCCTATAATTGCTATCATCCATTTCATTTGAACTTCTGGTGGGTGGTTGTCTCTTTGGCAAACATACCACATCTCCTTATTCATATATTACTTCCCTTCCCATTTCGATATCTCCGGAGAATCCCATATGTAAATATTTCTTTCAAATCAAAAAATCAAGTTACAATAATCCTACAACCATTTTTGGGAGACAAACACAAACAATTTACTATCATATAAATTTGGTTCATCTATCTATAAGCTTTTGGATGGTGTATAAGGTATCTCGGTAATTAGGGGCTGAAGGCTCGCAGCAGTCCATTCCATTATTCAAAATTGGCTATTTCAAAATTTTCACGCCTATTTTGGCTTTTAGGTCCTCCGTAACCCCTCTAATCGGCATTGCGGCACATATTGATTAGATACCCTTTGTTCCTCTATGGATAAACTTTCGAATGGTGTATTAGGTTTCTCAGTAATTAGGGGATGAAGGGTCTTAACAGTCCATTCTATTATTCAAAATGTCAAGTCCATTATTCAAAATTGGCTATTTCTTAATTTTCACGCGTATTTTGGCATTTAGGTCCTCCGTAACCCCTCTAATGGGCATTGCAGCACATATTGATTATAATCATTTTGTTCCTCTATCGATAAGCTTTCGAATGGGGTATAAGGTTTTGCTGTTATTAGTCCTGAAGGGTCGCAGCAGTCCATTCCATTATTCAAAATAAGCTATTTCTTAATGTTCACGCGTATTTCGACATTTAGGTTCCACGTTACTCCTCTAATAGGCGTTGAGGAACATATTGACTATATACCTTTTGTTCCTCTGTTGATAAGCTTTCGAATGACGTATAATGAATATCTGTATTTAGAGGCTGATGGGTCGCATCAGTCCATTCCATTATTCCAAATATCCATTCCATTATTCAAAATTGGCTATTTCTTAATTTTCACGCGTATTTTGGTATTTATGTCCTACGTAACCCCACTAATGGGCATTGCGGCACATATTAATTATAACCATTTTGTTCCTATATCGATAAGCTTTCGAATGGCGTATAAGGTTTCTCTGTAATTAGTCCTGAAGGGTCGCAGCAGTCCATTCCCTTATTCAAAATAAGTTATTTCTTTATGTTCACTCTTATTTCGACATTTAGGTACCCCGTAACTCCTCTAATAGGCGTTGCGGAACATATAGACTATACACCTTTAATCCTCTATTTATAAGCTTTCGAATGACGTATAAGGTATATCTGTAATTAGAGGCTGATGGGTCGCATCAGTCCATTCCATTATTCAAAATATCCATTCCATTATTCAAAATTGGCTATTTCCTAATTTTCACGCGTATTTTGGCATTTAGATCCTCCGTAACCCCTCTAATGGGCATTGCGGTACATATTGATTATAACCATTTTGTCCCTCTATTGATAAGCTTTCGAATGGGGTATAAGGATTCTCTGTAATTAGTCCTGAAAGGGTCGCAGCAGTCCATTCCATTATTCATTATAAGCTATGTCTTAATGTTCACGCGTATTTCGACATTTAGGTCCTCCGTTACTCCTCCAATAGGCGTTGCGGAACATATTGACTATATACCTTTTGTTCCTCTAATTATAAGCTTTTGAATGAAAATAAGGTATATCTGTAATTAGAGGCTGAAGGGTCGCATTAGTCCATTCCATTATTCAAAATTGGCTATTTCTTAATTTCACGCGTATTTTGGCAATTAGGTCCTCCGTAACCCCTCTAATGGGCATTGCGGTACATATTGATTATAACAATTTTGTTCCTCTAATTATAAGCTTTCGAATGAATATAAGGTATATCTGTAATTAGAGGCTGATGGGTCGCATCAGTCCATTCCATTATTCAAAATATCCATTCCATTATTCAAAATTGGCTATTTCCTAATTTTCACGCGTATTTTAGCATTTAGATCTTCCGTAACCCCTCTAATGGGCATTGTGGTACATATTGATTATAACCATTTTGTCCCTCTATTGATAACCTTTCGAATGGCGTATAAGGTTTCTCTGTAATTAGTCCTGAAAGGGTCGCAGCAGTCCATTCCATTTTTCAAAATAAGCTATGTCTTAATGTTCACGCGTATTTCGACATTTAGGTCCTCCGTTACTCCTCTAATAGGCGTTGCGGAATATATTGACTATATACCTTTTGTTCCTCTAATTATAAGCTTTCGAATGAATATAAGGTATATCTGTCATTAGAGGCTGAAGGGTCGCATCAGTCCATTCCATTATTCAAAATTGGCTATTTCTTAATTTTCACGCGTATTTTGGCAATTAGGTCCTCCGTAACCCCTCTAATGGGCATTGCGGTACATATTGATTATAACAATTTTGTTTCTCTATCGAGAAGCTTTCGAATGGGGTATAAGGTATACCTGTAATTAGAGGTTGAAGGGTCGCATCAGTCCATTCCATTATTCAAAATATCCATTCCATTATTCAAAATTGGCTATTTCTTAATTTCCACGCGTATTTTGGTATTTAGGTCCTACGTAACCCCTCTAATGGGCATTGCGGCACATATTGATTATAACCAATTTGTTCCTCTATCAATAAGCTTTCGAATGGGGTATAAGGTTTCTCTGTAATTAGTCCTGAAGGGTCGCAGCAGTCCATTCAATTATTCAAAATAAACTCTTTCTTAATGTTCACGCGTATTTCGACATTAAGGTCCTCCGTTTCTCCTCTAATAGGCGTTGCGGAACATATTGACTATATAACTTTTGTTCCTCTATTGATAAGCTTTCGAATGACGTACAAGGTATACCTGTAATTAGAGGTTGAAGGGTCGCATCAGTCTATTCCATTATTCAAAATATCCATTCCATTATTCAAAATTGGCTATTTCTAAATTTTCACGCGTATTTTGGTATTTAGGTCCTACGTAACCCCTCTAATGGGCATTGCGGCAAATATTGATTATAAATATTTTGTTCCTCTATCAATTAGCTTTCGAATGGGGTATAAGGTTTCTCTGTAATTAGTCCTGAAAGGTCGCAGCAGTCCATTCAATTATTCAAAATAAACTCTTTCTTAATGTTCACGCGTATTTCGACATTTAGGTCCTCCGTTTCTCCTCTAATAGGCGTTGCGGAACATATTGACTATATAACTTTTGTTCCTCTATTGATAAGCTTTCGAATGACGTATAAGGTATACCTGTAATTAGAGGTTGAAGGGTCGCATCAGTCTATTCCATTATTCAAAATATCCAGGCGATTTCCTAATTTTCACGCGTATTTTGGTATTTAGGTCCTACGTAGCCCCTCTAATGGGCATTGCGGCAAATATTGATTATAACCATTTTGTTCCTTTATTGATATGGTTTCGAATGGGGTATAAGGATTCTCTGTAATTAGAGGCTGATGGGTCGCATCAGTCCATTCGATTATTTAAAATATCCATTCCATTATTCAAAATTGGCTATTTCCTAATTTTCACGCGTATTTTGGCATTTAGATCCTCCGTAACCCCTCTAATGGGCATTGCGGTACATATTGATTATAACCATTTTGTCCCTCTATTGATAAGCTTTCGAATGGGGTATAAGGATTCTCTGTAATTAGTCCTGAAAGGGTCGCAGCAGTCCATTCCATTTTTCAAAATAAGCTATGTCTTAATGTTCACGCGTATTTCGACATTTAGGTCCTCCGTTACTCCTCTAATAGGCGTTGCGGAATATATTGACTATATACCTTTTGTTCCTCTAATTATAAGCTTTTGAATGAAAATAAGGTATATCTGTAATTAGAGGCTGAAGGGTCGCATTAGTCCATTCCATTATTCAAAATTGGCTATTTCTTAATTTTCACGCGTATTTTGGCAATTAGGTCCTCCGTAACCCCTCTAATGGGCATTGCGGTACATATTGATTATAACAATTTTGTTCCTCTAATTATAAGCTTTCGAATGAATATAAGGTATATCTGTAATTAGAGGCTGATGGGTCGCATCAGTCCATTCCATTATTCAAAATATCCATTCCATTATTCAAAATTGGCTATTTCCTAATTTTCACGCGTATTTTAGCATTTAGATCTTCCGTAACCCCTCTAATGGGCATTGTGGTACATATTGATTATAACCATTTTGTCCCTCTATTGATAACCTTTCGAATGGCGTATAAGGTTTCTCTGTAATTAGTCCTGAAAGGGTCGCAGCAGTCCATTCCATTTTTCAAAATAAGCTATGTCTTAATGTTCACGCGTATTTCGACATTTAGGTCCTCCGTTACTCCTCTAATAGGCGTTGCGGAATATATTGACTATATACCTTTTGTTCCTCTAATTATAAGCTTGCGAATGAATATAAGGTATATCTGTCATTAGAGGCTGAAGGGTCGCATCAGTCCATTCCATTATTCAAAATTGGCTATTTCTTAATTTTCACGCGTATTTTGGCAATTAGGTCCTCCGTAACCCCTCTAATGGGCATTGCGGTACATATTGATTATAACAATTTTGTTTCTCTATCGAGAAGCTTTCGAATGGGGTATAAGGTATACCTGTAATTAGAGGTTGAAGGGTCGCATCAGTCCATTCCATTATTCAAAATATCCATTCCATTATTCAAAATTGGCTATTTCTTAATTTCCACGCGTATTTTGGTATTTAGGTCCTACGTAACCCCTCTAATGGGCATTGCGGCACATATTGATTATAACCAATTTGTTCCTCTATCAATAAGCTTTCGAATGGGGTATAAGGTTTCTCTGTAATTAGTCCTGAAAGGTCGCATTAGTCCATTCCATTATTCAAAATTGGCTATTTCTTAATTTTCGTGCGTATTTTGGCAATTAGGTCCTCCGTAACCCCTCTAATGGGCATTGCGGTACATATTGATTATAACAATTTTGTTCCTCTAATTATAAGCTTTCGAATGAATATAAGGTATATCTGTAATTAGAGGCTGATGGGTCGCATCAGTCCATTCCATTATTCAAAATATCCATTCCATTATTCAAAATTGGCTATTTCCTAATTTTCACGCGTATTTTAGCATTTAGATCTTCCGTAACCCCTCTAATGGGCATTGTGGTACATATTGATTATAACCATTTTGTCCCTCTATTGATAACCTTTCGAATGGCGTATAAGGTTTCTCTGTAATTAGTCCTGAAAGGGTCGCAGCAGTCCATTCCATTTTTCAAAATAAGCTATGTCTTAATGTTCACGCGTATTTCGACATTTAGGTCCTCCGTTACTCCTCTAATAGGCGTTGCGGAATATATTGACTATATACCTTTTGTTCCTCTAATTATAAGCTTGCGAATGAATATAAGGTATATCTGTCATTAGAGGCTGAAGGGTCGCATCAGTCCATTCCATTATTCAAAATTGGCTATTTCTTAATTTTCACGCGTATTTTGGCAATTAGGTCCTCCGTAACCCCTCTAATGCGCATTGCGGTACATATTGATTATAACAATTTTGTTTCTCTATCGAGAAGCTTTCGAATGGGGTATAAGGTATACCTGTAATTAGAGGTTGAAGGGTCGCATCAGTCCATTCCATTATTCAAAATATCCATTCCATTATTCAAAATTGGCTATTTCTTAATTTCCACGCGTATTTTGGTATTTAGGTCCTACGTAACCCCTCTAATGGGCATTGCGGCACATATTGATTATAACCAATTTGTTCCTCTATCAATAAGCTTTCGAATGGGGTATAAGGTTTCTCTGTAATTAGTCCTGAAGGGTCGCAGCAGTCCATTCAATTATTCAAAATAAACTCTTTCTTAATGTTCACGCGTATTTCGACATTAAGGTCCTCCGTTTCTCCTCTAATAGGCGTTGCGGAACATATTGACTATATAACTTTTGTTCCTCTATTGATAAGCTTTCGAATGACGTACAAGGTATACCTGTAATTAGAGGTTGAAGGGTCGCATCAGTCTATTCCATTATTCAAAATATCCATTCCATTATTCAAAATTGGCTATTTCTAAATTTTCACGCGTATTTTGGTATTTAGGTCCTACGTAACCCCTCTAATGGGCATTGCGGCAAATATTGATTATAAATATTTTGTTCCTCTATCAATTAGCTTTCGAATGGGGTATAAGGTTTCTCTGTAATTAGTCCTGAAAGGTCGCAGCAGTCCATTCAATTATTCAAAATTGGCTATTTCTTAATTTTCACGCGTATTTTGGCAATTAGGTCCTCCGTAACCCCTCTAATGGGCATTGCGGTACATATTGATTATAACAATTTTGTTTCTCTATCGAGAAGCTTTCGAATGGGGTATAAGGTATACCTGTAATTAGAGGTTGAAGGGTCGCATCAGTCCATTCCATTATTCAAAATATCCATTCCATTATTCAAAATTGGCTATTTCTTAATTTCCACGCGTATTTTGGTATTTAGGTCCTACGTAACCCCTCTAATGGGCATTGCGGCACATATTGATTATAACCAATTTGTTCCTCTATCAATAAGCTTTCGAATGGGGTATAAGGTTTCTCTGTAATTAGTCCTGAAGGGTCGCAGCAGTCCATTCAATTATTCAAAATAAACTCTTTCTTAATGTTCACGCGTATTTCGACATTAAGGTCCTCCGTTTCTCCTCTAATAGGCGTTGCGGAACATATTGACTATATAACTTTTGTTCCTCTATTGATAAGCTTTCGAATGACGTACAAGGTATACCTGTAATTAGAGGTTGAAGGGTCGCATCAGTCTATTCCATTATTCAAAATATCCATTCCATTATTCAAAATTGGCTATTTCTAAATTTTCACGCGTATTTTGGTATTTAGGTCCTACGTAACCCCTCTAATGGGCATTGCGGCAAATATTGATTATAAATATTTTGTTCCTCTATCAATTAGCTTTCGAATGGGGTATAAGGTTTCTCTGTAATTAGTCCTGAAGGGTCGCAGCAGTCCATTCAATTATTCAAAATAAACTCTTTCTTAATGTTCACGCGTATTTCGACATTTAGGTCCTCCGTTTCTCCTCTAATAGGCGTTGCGGAACATATTGACTATATAACTTTTGTTCCTCTATTGATAAGCTTTCGAATGACGTATAAGGTATACCTGTAATTAGAGGTTGAAGGGTCGCATCAGTCTATTCCATTATTCAAAATATCCAGGCGATTTCCTAATTTTCACGCGTATTTTGGTATTTAGGTCCTACGTAGCCCCTCTAATGGGCATTGCGGCAAATATTGATTATAACCATTTTGTTCCTTTATTGATATGGTTTCGAATGGGGTACAAGGTTTCTCTGTAATTAGTCCTGAAGGGTCACAGCAGTCCATTCCATTATTCAATATAAGCTATTTCTTAATGTTCACGCGTATTTCGACATTTAGGTTCTACGTTACTCCTCTAATAGGCGTTGCGGAACATATTGACTATATAACTTTAGTATTTTAGTTTTTATATATGTTTCGGTATTCAGGTCGTCCATACATCAAAACAAGGAATTTCTGTTAAAAATAGTTAGGGAAACCCACTAGTTTATCTTCCGAAACTAAATAAATAAACAAAGATAAAAAATTCAAAGAGTGTTTTGATTTTTTTTTTCTGATATCAATTTGAATATTGGTTAAATAACACCAAAATGACGAATTCAGAAATGGATATAGCGTCACAGTGAAAAAAATAATTTTCTATTTCATTATTCAATTTTCAACTTGAATACTGAAATATAAACTATTTCATTATTCATTATTCATCACTAAATAATGAAAAGTGAATAATGAACTATTTCATTATTCATTATTGAATTTTGAATAATGAAAAATGAATATTGGACGTACTTCAGCGCGGTCCCTGTGACGCAAATGCAATACAACCCTGTGGCGCAATTAAAATACAAGCCTGTGGTGCAAATGAAACACTGTTGGTTTTGGTTTTTTTTTTAAGAATTGGTGCAAATGCAATGCGCTCGCAGAATTGACTTAACTAGTCGTATTTCTCTCCGGGGCAAATAACTTGTTTAAAAAGGCTTCGCATTGTGCCGAGCAACTGATATTTCACATTATCAAAATGAAAAAAATATGAGAATTGATTGATCAGATAGTATAGTTGCTTATCCTGTAGCTAAATCATTTTAAATTTTTATTGTATGTATTTATCTCTAGATCTCTTTCAATGTTTTCCCAGTGAAATCTACACAATTCATACGCGTACTTCCTATAAACAAGGTATGTATGGAAATTCATATTAACTAATTTGTATTAAAAAATATAAAAAAGTGCTGGCTTTTCAGACATGCATCACTTGCTATCTTATTCACAGATTGCATTCAGAGCGTGGATTGCATTGTAATAAAACTCCAACTTAAGACGACGACGACGAGGTTTTTTTTAACGACCTTGACTACCCATGAGGATGAGGGTCTTGCACGGTCGGCCATGGCTTACGCCTTTTCGTGCATTTGAATAGTTTATTTTTACCTGATGGTAATTGATATAATTTTGAGTGACAAAAACATAATATGAATAAAAAATAAAATGAACAATAATTTGATAAAAAGGTAAATAATTCAATAATTTGATAAATAAAAATAAAAGATCAAAATAAATAGAACTTAAATAAATAAAAAATTAAAAAAATTTTTTTTTATAGAAAACAAAGAAAATAAAAATAAGAGTCACCAAAAGCCGGAACAGGAGAAAAGGCCAAACAAACGACATTGAGCGGCAGCAACGTTTTCATGGTACACCAGCAGCCAAGTAAAGTGTATAGAAATTTGATATGCCAAATTGTGTGCCAAATATTTTGTATAAACCCAAATAGGCCTAAACTTATAATGTAAATTATACGTAGAGTTATAGGATGAGTTAAAAGTTCGATTCAAATGTTCATGACGGCAAAACCTACAGCAATTGTTCCAAGAACATGTCCAGTTCGAGATATATAGCGTAATATTGTCTACTTTTCATATAGTTAGGGCTATTAAGTTACTCATACATTGTTGTATTTAATATAAAAAAATGTAACATCTCCAGGAATTAGCTTACAATAAGTCTTGCACGTCAAGTCAATTCAGTGAGACCAGCTACAACGTCGACATTCGTTGTCGCTTAAAGTCTGCGTATGCTTGGGTGGCTAATCAATTGTACAGCCGCTCCACCAGCGGTAACCGGCTGTACCGTTTAATCACAATCAAGTTTGATCCGTAGTTTGTATTTTTTACCAGGAACGTCACAACACAAAAACATATTAATGATCAACGAATCATAAACGCCATGAGTGTGACAAATTGTAAAACACACACTTCCTAAGTGAAAAGGTGCTTGAAAGAAATTAAATATAATATATAAGGGTAAGAAACTCCACCGGAATCGACCAACACGAAAAAATGTTGATATGTTGATGACCAACAAATCTTGCACACACTTTTAAAACTTTTTAAACGTCATGAGTGGGACAATTTGAAATATCAAACTTCTCAACCCAGAAGTTGCTTGAAAGGAGAATAAAATCTATTCAGGTATATAAACGTCACATGAAACTTCAGAACACGAAAACATGTTGATGACCAACGAACCTAACACAAACTAAATTTAAACGTTACGAGGTTGACAAATGACTCACAAATTGAAACGACACTGTTATCTACACCAAGATGGAAAAAAAATGCGTGAAAAACAGACACGATCATTGTCCTTTGGTCTTTGGTGGGTAGTTGTCTCGTTTGCAATCAAACAACATCCCCTTATTCTAAATCATACATTGCTATTTAGAAAAGACTGCTGCTTTGTATTCTGTTCAGATGAAACAACAAATCTTAATAGTACAGAGGATTGTGCATACGAATAGTTTCAAAAAGAGATGAGAGAAAAACAGACTGAAATTTGGACTGTTTCTAGAATTGGGAGTGAAAGGAACAAGTGTACACCAGTCAACACACTGTGGGTACTATAAATGTACTTTCGGTCAATATACCACACCCACTGGATCCGACTCAAAGTTCACTGACCCCACAATTCTAAACTCATCAAGTACGTCTTTTTTCTCCACCTGCTATCTTCCCTCAGAAAGAACCAATTCCACCACAAAGATTAGAAACATAGCTTAACAGCCTTTATAGCTGACTATGCGGTATGGGTTTTGTTCATTGTTGAAGGCCGTACGGTGACCTATAGTTGTTAATTTCTGTGTCATTTGGTCTCTTGTGGAGGGTTGTCTCATACCACATCTTCTTATTTTTTATATTTAAGGGTGACGTATGGTATCGATATCAATTAGCACGCAGTGGGCTGGAAATACAAGGATTTGTTTGTTCTTTCTTCTTGATGAAGGTCTGAACTATGGTAACGGGACACCTGGTTGTTGCCAATTGTCAAATGCTCTGGCCATGTGTGGATCAATACTCATGTAGTCAAGTCCTCCCCTGTAAGTTTTGGACACTGTTTCCCTATCTACCAAAACTTGCTCGCCATTATCTGCTTTTTCCTATTTAAAGTTTTCTATGCAGATCTAGAGGTCGCGATGTTCTTAACCACCTCGGAGACCAAAGTTTATACGTATTGTCCAAAACATGGTATGAAACAAAATTTCTGGATAATCACACCCAAGAAACCCGTTTTCCCACAACATGGTCTCTGTTTTTTTTTTGAATGACCTGTGCTTGTCGTTCAAAAAATCCTATTCCCTTTTGTACCTTTTGCCTCATAGTGTTGCTAACGCAATTTTTAATGCTGTTGAATTTTATATCCGAAAGCAGCGAACTATGTTTCCATTAATTTCATAATATTTTTGAATTGAAGTGATAATCGAAAAAACCGATCACTTTTATATTCTTCACAATCTTTTCTTGACAGACATTATGAACTTGGGAAACAGAGATATTATTTAACCATCAGCAAGAGAAAGTAAATCTTTCTGTCGGATGCGTCGTTCTTTTTCTTCTGCGTTCAACATTGCACCAAGGTGCCATGAATTGTACATGTTTTTAGCCCAATTTGCTTTTTTCATCCTGAAACCTATTAAGGTAGATAAAATAAGGCACGATATTTTCTGACATGGGAGATACGGTTAGAGTTGGAATTTTTTAATTAGAAGTACTTATTCACCAATTGATTAAGAATTACTATCCTGCGTTGTCCGCGTTGTCGTCATTGTGGCACAAGGGTTTATACTTATAATATCGTAGTACAGTAAAATAAAATATGAGCACTCAAAGACGTTAATTGATTATATACCGTTATCGCAGGGTTTATGTCACATTGACCACAATTTTTATAGTTGTAACCTTGAAAGTTGATTAACACATGCATGTTCTTATTTTTGTATTGATCAGAAACAATATGATTGATTTTGGTTTAGACAAAGAAGAATCGACTTTTGTTCTCAATAGCAATCAATTCTTGATCAGGGAATGGTCGTGTTTCTCCAGTAAGTCAAAGTCATTTTCAATTTATCTTGTACACCTGTACCGTGTTTCACATTAGATCATAAAACCTTAAAACACTATATTCATTATTATCAAATATTTTCTAATTATTACATTGCTGAATTTGAATGAAAGGAGGAGCACTTGTCACGCAAAAAGGCTTATACAGGAACTGATATCGGTTTCCTATGCAATTGTAATGGAAGGGCTGTATCATCCTCACGGGCAAATCTGTTTGTCTTCTTTCGGTTCTTGAGACTATGAGAGATATGTGCATTTTCTGAGACTAACTTGATCTGAAACTGACATTGCCATTTATTACACTGTATGATCACCACAGCGTTCAAACAAAATAGGACCATCTTATATTTTTAAAATGATTTCCAATATTGTGACATCGTTGCTAGAAACAATACGTCTGTGTTAAGCGTCGGAGAAGACCAGACATGGTTGTGGGAAATTTAAGGAAATCAATAGAACGTTTAACAATGTGGAAAATTATCAGGAATCAAACGAACAAGTTGTTTAAAATCCTTTTATTCAAAAATATAATGTAAACAATATTCCGAACAGTGATTTTTTTTTAATATGCGTTACATGTTTTGAGTAAATTCTGTATCATTTTAGCTCTTTTTGGTTGTATCTACATGGGACTAGTATGCAAATTAAAGCAGATGTAAACTGAAAAACAGATTGTCAAAAAATAAGGATAAATGTCAATAAAGGTTAAGTAAGCTTTACTATCAAGTCCAAAATAAATAATAGGAAAAGTTTTCAAAAATTTTTGCCTGACAATGATAAAATTCATAATGATTCCGCCAAACAAATTGGCTTTAAGTATATTTTTTCTTCGTAAACAAATCTATTGAAAATGGCTCTTGATTGTCATTATAGCAAACAATGTCAAAGAATCTTAGACTTTACATAGACAAAATGGTAAAGTTAACAATTTTTGTATGATACATATGAACACAAATATACATTTCCGTCTTTTCTTGTGGGTCCTAGTAGATTTGATCGTCTACCTCTGTTGTCACATTGTAAGTTTTATTGCCAAACCCTAATTGGTTTTGATTGTTGGTCAGATCAGCATGGTAAATAGCTGTATCCCTTGCTTCTTCTATTTGCTTGTGGTGATCTACCTTCATATCTGTTGGGGATTCGATTTTATCTTCATCAATTTCATTGTAAACTTTCTCGTCACCCTGTATAACACTGATTCTTTTAACCTCTGGTAATACCAAGTCTTTATCATATTTCGTCACGGATGGATCGAGAACAAAGTACTCGCCTTGTGCCTCGTCAGTATTTAAAAAGTTGTTCGCAGAAAGAATAGTGTTTCCTTTCTTATTTGTACTGGATGAACTACTTTCAAGATTTGCCACCTCAGTTCTTTGGTCAACAGACTGTGGTCTTGTTAGTTGTTTTGTGTTCTTTTTCTTTGATCTGTAAAATAAAATGTAATAATTGTGAATAGGAAAAAAGGTTAAAAATGTTAATTTTTTACGTTTTGACAGGTATCTAACTACGAACGCATACAAATGATTGTGAAGAAAATGCAATTTCAATGCCGTTACACTTGTTTAAACTTTACCGTCGGCATAAGCTATGACGGAATATATATTTCAATTTTCAAAATCTAACGGCTATTTTTTTTTCTAATTCTCGTATCACCAAATTTGCAATACAGACAAGAAATATCAAACAATATTTATAATAAAAAGATGATACTTTCTAAAAAAAATTATTTCAATTTAATGTTAATTTGTGGCTGTAATTTTTTGATAATAACGTAAGTAGATTGTTTACAATAAATGATATATAAACAAAAATAAGAAGAATTGTTTCGATAATCTCCTTAATTTCTTATTCTGCTTTTTAACTTTAGAAATCGTAACACATTCATTTATATCTTTCTACCAAAGTTTTTCACGCAACGCCGGTAAAAATTAAATTATTTAATGCCCAAAAAGGCGCAAGCCAGGGCCGACCGTGCAAGGGCTGTATAGCCAGTCAAGGTCTTTAAAAACTTCCATTTGTTGTCACCTTAAACATTTTTAAAAGTGAATTATTTTATTATTGGTAAGCATATTGTACTTTTCAGCATTTTGTTCTTGCAGTTCGTCGCAAGCTTTTATTTATTGGTCTTCCCTCTGACTCTTTCACTCTGCTCAGCTCTTAAAATTATATAATACAGCTTTGACACGTGAAACAAGCAAGACCAGACGTCAACAAATTTGACTCGGATTTATCTCCGGGCCTTAATGATTGACCCGACATCATATTCTCGTTTGCTGGAAAACAAACAAAAAAACAATTGTTTCCATCATGAAAAAAATAAGTATGCTCCGATAAATAAATAATCAGATTTCTGTCATATGGATATTGAAGAATATTTGCTGCTCAACACAATACGAATGTAATATAAAGTGATGTGTTTTGATTGCAATGAGACAAATATCTACCATAAATCTAGTGACGAAGATATTAGCAACTATAGGTTAACGTACGCCCTTCAACAATGAGCAAAACGGCCACAGTATAGCAAGCTGTAAAAGACCCCGACATAATAAAACGTAAAACAATTCAAACGCAAAAATATGAATTGACATACCCTAACTGTGTTTGATTTATGGTCAAATCACTATGGTGAGAACCTTGATCCCTAACTTCTATTTTCTTCTGGTGAACTCCCTCCATATCTGTCGAGGATTCGATTTTATCTTCATCAATTTCATAGTAAACATTCTCGTCACCCTCTGCACCACTGAATCTTTTAATTTCTGGTAATTTCCGGTTGCTCAAGTCTTTATCATACTTCGTGAAGGGATCGAGGACAAAGCACTCGCCTTGTGCCTCGTCAGTATTTAAAGATTTGTTCGTAGAAAGAATAGTGTATTCTCCCTTGTTTGTTCTGGATGGGCTACTTTCAAGATTTGCCATCTCAAATCTTTGGTCGATAGACTGTAGTCTTGTTAGTTGTTTTCTCTTCTTTTTCTTTGATCTGTAAATAAAATATTTCTAATAATTGAGAATAAGAAAAAAGGCAAAAAAATATTTACTTTTTACGTTTTGAAAGGTATGTAACTATGAAAGCATACGAATGTTTGTGAAGAAAATGCCGTGACATCCTATTTAAAATCTTATCATTGACTGTTTTCCATAAATATCCACATTTTGATGTATATTACAACTAGATTTTTTTCTTAAAGATCAAACATTTACTTCCGAAAGGTTGTTATTTACTTAAGTGTCTTTTGTTACATTTGAACATTATTTGTTTTCCTATTTTTAAGAAGATGGTATGAAAAACAAATGATGAGAACTAAGGACAACTGTTTCAATAATTTCAAAAATTTTCTATTCTCTTTTCTAACTATAAAAAAAGTAGCACAATCATTAATTTCTTTCTTCCTATGTATTACATGCCAATTTCAAAAATACCATTCGAAGTTAACTATAAGATTAAAGATGATGCACCACGTTGTACTTTTTGATAGTCTTTCTTTGGGTTTACGGGAACGATTATTTATCGGTTTCTCATCCGACTGTACTACTCTGCTCCGCTCATGTCATATGTCAGTAATTAAACCTAACCTTACATTAGTAAGTTTGACCCGAAATTATGTATGCTGGTAAAACAAATTTATTGGTTTTTTTTATTCCAAATATAGATTTTCATCATATTGATATCGTAAAATATGATTGTCTGCACACAATATTAAGCCCTTTTGAACTCATTCGCTCCGCTTACTCAACAAAAAGCTTCATATTGTGTCTCACAACTGATATTTTAAAGTATCAACTGTCAATCAATTATGAAAAATTATAAAAAAAAATCGTGCTGTCGTCCTTGACAGCGAGTGTCCAAGAGTACAACCATCTGTACTCCTCTCCTTGTCGACTTGTTCTGATGTTCATAAGAGACAGGCTTCATGAGGTAGCTTCTTGTGATAAATGAAAAGAAGTTAGAATTATCCTTTAACTTCACGTTCCACTATATACATGATGTCCTCTAACTAAATTATTCAAAGTAGTGTGATTATGTATTACGCATCTATTCCATCGAGCTTGAAATAAAGGATACAACAGATAGAGTTAAGTCTACCTCATATCATGACTAACATCTAGAAATGAACAATGAGGGTCGGTTGAGAACAAAACTTTACGACAAAAGAAATGATGATTTCAGCTTTCCAATTGTAAACTTATCTTTTCTATGTAGAAACATTCCAGATGTTTCACAGATGACGACAGATATGTTTCAATTGTCGTAATCTCAATCCTGCCCATTTTTCCTCAAATGTGATCTTCATAATTAGACATCACCAAATTTGCACTTACATGAGCAACACGACGAGTGCCACATGTAGAGCAGGATCTGCGTATCCTTTCGGTGCATCTGAGATCACCACCGATTTTGGTGGTTTGTGCTGCCCATTCTTTAGTTTTCTGTGTTTTGTTTTGTAGAATGCTGTTTGTCTTTTGGTCGTTTTATTTTTTCCATGGCATTGTCCATTCGTTTTCGATAATTTAATATTCCTTTGGAATCTTCCGCCTCTCTTTTCAAAAGCAAATTTTTCACTGGTATATTTAAATGTGGTGTTACAAACGAAAATAGATTTACCTTCGTCTGCATACGAAAATAATAGCCAGTATAACTAGAACTAATATGATAGTGCATGTAACTCCAACTGAGATACCAACTATCGCTCCAACTTTAAAAAATTCTGTAAAAGATAAAAACCATTCATAAACTATATTGATGTTTGCATGTGTACATGTATGTATGTAAATCAAATGTAATTTCAAAGAAAATATATTAAAAGAATTGTTTGACCAGGGAAGCACTATATTAAAAATATAGTACTTACATGATATGATGTTATTTTTTAATTTAACCGCAAATTGTAGAAAACTGATATGAGCAAAAAGACGTCTATAAAATGGGAGAATAGTCAGTGCGTGTCAGGATAATATGAACCAAAAAGCTCAGAAAGCATTCAAACTTATATTTCATAAAATCCTGACATTTGAATCAATACATATATGCTTTTCTTTTATGCAAAACCACTGACAAATGAAATTTCGTAATAAACAGGCCTATAGAAGGTGTCAATAACCTTTAAAGAAATAAAATACACAAAACGGTCACTGTTTTTTTGGCATTACTCTTACTCAATCCAATGTTAACACTAGCCGTTTTAATTTTAAACAGAAATTGGTAACGGTAAGTTGATGAATGCTTTTCCTTCCCAATTGTGTATTTTCTTTCTTTTAAGGTTACTGACACCTTCTTTATGCCTGTTTATTACAAAATTACGTAGCGCAATAATACTAAAGCAGCAACGATACTGAATAAAAGATACGTACCATTTTGTACTTATACCAAACAGAAACGTCGTTCTAAGCAATGATATATAAGGTGTCATTGCATTTTATGAAAAACGGTGAATTTGTGACAAATCAAGCCAAGATATTTTACTGAAAAACCACTGATTTGATGACAGAGATTTTCGTTATAACATTTTAAAAATAGATTACTGATTTGTTTATTCTTGTTTTGCTACAGTTTATTATTTACAAAAAAAAATAAAATAAACTTTACAATCCTAGAATGTATCTAGTAATGTAATAAATATATATATCAATATTTTGTTGTTGTTTAAACTAATATCTATATTTAAAAACTTCGTTTAGGAAAATCATTGTAAACATTATATGTAGAAATCCTCTTACGATTAAGTACCGAATTGTCAAAAATAAGAGTACAAAGGGAAAGGTTGTGGATTTTCTATAAGACTCCCATATGCGTTTAATTAAAACAACATAAGGGTTCATAATACTCAATGGTGATATCCGTCTGGCTCTTTCGTAAAGAAAGTTCATGTGTTGTTTCAATACCCATATAATAGGTTTGCATTGACGTTGCGTATTGCAATGAATGTTATATTTTCATTACTAAAAAGTTTTCAGCAAGGATACATATATCAAAAGTTCATAACTCTTTCAGACAAATTTGACCTTTGACAGATTTGGCTATTATTTTTATGTCCGTTTTGGTCATATGGCTGTTCAATTGTTTCAGTTCTTATACATCCTTGGCTTTCAAATATTAGGCTTTGAGTGTTCCTGATAAAGGACGCTTGAAATTTAAAAAGTGTTGTTTTGATTTTTTTTTTTCATAAGTTAGTCAAAGCAAAAAACAAAAAAATGACTTGTCAATTCTTGAAAACCGAATAATTACCTATGTACTCTTTTTTATGACAGGTTTATTGTGGTGTTTGGTTTCTGTCCAATTGAATTTGACCTTTTAAAGGATCTATTTCTTTATTCATATACAGTTAATTTCTTTAAATTACGTTTGTTTCTGTCTTTTCTGCGCCATTTGTATTTTCTGTCCCATTTGTCCTTTCTTTTATTCCATCCGTCATTTTCTTTTCCATTGTATGTAGTTTTATCAATAATTGTAGTAATATCGGAATTTTCTGAATCTGCAAGAACAAATAGAGATTCGCCGCATTTCCGAACACCCTTCAAACTGTTATTTGTTAGCAAAGCGTTTACCCTTCTGATTCTTATTTGCCAATGTTAGAAAAAAAAGTAATTTAAAACGGACCTGCGAGTACTGTCAGATCTGTACTTAGTGTCTTTTTTGTTATGGGAATGTGTAGATACTCTGCCACGTCCGGTCTGTGTTTGTGTTAGTTGTTTTTCTGCTTTGTATCGATCTGATGAGTTAAGCCCTTTTCAACTGATTTTTATAATTTGTTCTTATGTTGTACTGCTACACCACTGCCTCAGGTTAGGGCGAGGGTTTGGCAAACTAGTTCAACCCGGTCATATTTTGTATGTGCATGTCCCAAGTCAGGAGCCTGTAATTCAGTAGTTGTCGTTTGTTGCTGTATATCATATTTGTTTTTCGTTTATTGTTTTGTATATTAATCAGGCCATTCGTTTGAATTGTTTTACATTTGTCATTTCGAGGCCTTTTATAGCTTAATATATGGTATGGGTTTTGCTCATTGTTGAAGCCCGTACGGTGTCCTATAGTTGTAAACTTCTATGTTATTTGGTCTCTGGTGGAGAGTTGTCTCATTGGCAATTATAACACATCTGCTTATTTTCATACATGTATCTCCTACATGATAACCTTGATTCATTGTGCATGATAGATATGTGGAATATAAGGACCTCAATGAGTGCAGCTTAATATGAGTTCCTGATGTATACGTAGTAATGTTGAACAAGTGTATATCAAAAGCAACAGAGGAAACGAAAATGTTCTGGGCAGAGGAATTAAGGATGTTCGCTTATCTTGTTTTTTTTTTTAACTTTTTGTCAGATATTCGCAATCCTCTGGTTTTATATCTATGTGGAGCCATTAAAGATTTTGCTCGTTAACCCATACTTTATTTTCATAATTTTATTACATATAATTTAAAAAGCCATTTTTGAAAATCTTATATAATCCTTATGAATTATTTGTGGTTTCTTTTTAAAAAAAAATGGATGGGCAATCATCAAGTTTTGTGAACTTATCAAGAAAGATCAATATGACAGTTGTTTTCCATTCGATAGCTGTATTTGATCTTTTGATTTTGCCATTTTACAAAGGACTTTCCGTTTTGAATTTCCCTTCGAGTTTGGTATTTTTGTTATTTTACTTTTTAGATGTTTTGTAAAGAATAAATGTGCAAGTAATGAAGTGTATTAATGTATTAAAGAAAATACATAAAAAGCTACCGAAAATGTCTTCTTTTTTACGTTTGTTTGGTAAATCATATAACCTTATATCTAAATAATGATATAACCGAAAGAGACACAATTATAATACGTTGATGTGATTCAAAAATCTTGTTGGTTGGCCTAATTGCTCGTATCTTATTTTAATCGAAAACTTCTCCCCAGATAAATAATTATGATAAAATTATCTATGATGGATTGATTTGGAGGCCTCGGTGGCCGAGTGGTCTAAGTAGTCCAACTACTGCATCACTAGCCTGTCAACACTGAGGTTTTGAGTTCGAACCCTTCACTTGGCAAGTGCATTCGGCTCCAATCTTAATTGACTAGGATTGTCAGTTTTCCTGTCGAAGGTCGACGGTTCTCCCCGGGTACTCCGGCTTCCTCCACCAATAAAAACTGACCACCGCAAAATTGTAAATAGTGCTGAAATTTGCGTTAAATGCTAATCAATCAACCAATCAATCTATAATGGATAGCTAGATAACATTTGATCTTTTGACTTGAGGTGATCCAACAATATCATCGTATGCACTCGTATTTTCTTCTTTTCATAATTTTATTTCATATACAATGTAGTTTAAAAAGCTATTTATGAAAATCTTATGAAATCCTAGTTACTTTTTCATTGTTTTTAATGAAAAAGGTGTCAATGTTAAATATTTGAAAAATTTAAAGATAATCATTTCCCGCCAAATTTTCAATGGCTTATTTCTTATATCTTTATATATCTCAAAATCAAAAACACAGACCTTTAATTTATTTCTGCTTTTTTTAGTTTCGTTATTCATATATTATCAATTATTGACAATTTTTTAAGAACCTAGTGGAATACTTTGTTAGAGCTCGACAAATCTATCTCTCTTTGTTACGAAATATTTTAAATTAGTTACCTTTTTCTGTTGTCCTCTGTTTTTCTGCTGTCCTTTGTTTATCTTCTTTTTCCTTGTTTTTTCTTACAGTACTACTTTTTTTAATTTTATCCCCTTTTCGTCCCCCTGTATACATACAATTTTCAAACTTTATAGAGAAGGAAGAAGATATTGAACATTTTTTCATGGCTGAATAGTGTTTTTTCTGGTCTATTTAGGAATGATTTGGTGTTTTACAAATCATATCACAGCTATTTTCCAAGAGCGTTTGGATCACTAAAAGGGATATTGTTTCTACTCTTCCAGAGTCACACACACACACACACACACACACAGACGTCTATATAATTGAATATAATAAAATATGAAAAAAGCACAAAAAATACATAGTAAATACTTCTAGCGCTTTCAGTCGTTGTATTAGTTAAGTATTGTATTTTTGTTCTTCCCTCATCGAAATTTTAATCCAATACTTCTATAAAGGCAAGGCAACACCACCTACACATTGTCCAGCGGGATATATCTCTGTAAGCAGAAAAAACTAGCATGGGATTAAAAAAAAGAGGCGAAATATATCAAAGGGGCATTCAAACTCATAAGTCGAAAACAAACTGATAATGCCATGGCAAAATCGGAAAACCACGAAAAGACAAACAACAGTACACAAAGCACAACATAGAAAACCAAAGAAACACTAAAGACTGAGCTACACGAACCCCAACAAAAACCGGTGGGGATCTCAGGTGCTCCGGAAAAGTAAGCAGATCTTGCTCCACATGTGGCAACCGTCGTGTAGCTCATGTAAGTACAAAACAGGTGATAAGTCTAATTTGGTAGATCATATATATTCTCGCTATTAGAAGAACAAAAATTTGCTTTCGCAATTTTGCAAATGTAACATTACTAGTTTGAATTCAGAGTTAGTATATAAACGTAGAAAAAACTTTAAAATAGGATATTAACAAATACAAAAATCAATAAATATTTCGGAAACACAATCCTCTATCAGCATCAGTTTCATTATTCGGCTTTTTATAATCCTGCGGGATATATTGATATATACTTTACCATATGTCGTGGTTTTTTTTGCAATGGTTCATCAATAATTGAGTTAAACTCGACAATATGCGTATTGTAGAACCACACATAAACCATACGGCACGGAACGTTTTCTTTAATTCCAACCCTCATTGTCTTATTCAACTAACAAGTTACTATTGTGAAGCTATGTTATTGATATTTACCCTTGCATTTCATCAGTGCATCCATACACAATGTTTTGTTGTAATGTCTTCGCTGATTTATCATTTTGTCACCTTCACAAAACGTCTTTTTTGTAGACGGACAATCATTAAGGATACTCTCTTTTGACTCTGTTTCCATCAAATTACATAAGTATTGACCTGTAAATAACATGTTCAATTTATTTATGTACAACTCATACTGCCACTGGAACCCAAAATTAAATGAAGTCTAAAGCGATCTCATTTTTACACTAATTTTACTGTCGCTATTGTCCCGTTCGTGATATGGTAAATTTGTTTCAAATACAGTCAGTTTAAGGTAGTTGGTGAAACCTCATGAAATTAGAATAATACAGTCTTAAAAGATATATATTTAAACGTCTAGAAATGGAGCGATTTAGATCTTAACATAGTGTGCAGACATTTTTCTATTATTGAAAGCCATATGTTGACCTCTAGTCATATTTTTTGTCGTTTGGTTGCTGTCACATTGACTACTACCCAACATTTCCATTTATTTGTTTGAATACTTTTAAACAATTTGACAATATCCATAAAAGCAGAATGTTACTTACCCTTAAACATTTGATATTTTCCTGTGGAGCAGGATCTGCCACCCTTCCGGAGCACCTGAGATCACCCCCAGTTTTTGGTGGGATTAGTGTTGGTCAGTCTTTAGTTTTCTATGTTGTGTTTTATATACTGTTGTTTGTCTGTTGGTCTGTTTCTTATTTTTCCATGGCGTTGTCAGTTTATTTTCGACTTATGAGTTTGAATGTCCCTTTGGTATCATTCGCCTCTCTTTTTGAAAAAGATGGACGACTTCACAATAGAGTCTATGAAAAACTTGATGATTACAACTTTCAATTTGTTAACTTTTTCTAAGCAGTAGCATACCCTTTGTCCCAGCGTATGGCGTTTACATATCTCAGTTAATACGTTACGCTCATGCATATTCACACTATTTGAACTTGATTAACAGGTACGTGCTCCTTACACAAAAAAAAAACAGTTCCAAAAGAGTTATGTGGGCTTTTTTCAAAAAGTGTCAACTTTCTCTGTCAAGGGCTTAAATTGTGTTTAAATCATATAACGTCACAGTACTCAAATTGCACCGAGTACCCAAATTGCACCTATTTAGCAAAAATAGCAGCGAAAATCTTACAAGTTTTCTTAGGGACTAAACAATTTGTATTTTTTTATTATTTGACATTATGCTCGTCTTTCAAATAGGTAAATATATTTAAATATTCACAAAACGTTCACAGTATATATCAACAGATGAAGTATTCATTGGAAAAAGTTAAATCTACGGAAACGTCGCAATGCGACGTTCACAAAAAGTCATCTTTTAAAAATGAGCAAATAAAATATGTTACGAGCATCCATTTCTTAAAAAATGAATAGTAAGCATGTACAAATGTCAAATTGTTCTAAGTATTTGAAGAAATATAACAAAACATCTATTATTCGATTTTTAAGGATGTGAATTAATGCATGGATGCAATTTGGGTACTCCTCATTACAGAATCATGGATTGTTTGGAGGTCGGTTCAAACCCATTTTCTATGATTCAATATGGATTCAAAATTAAATTGGTGGAACTATATAGTAAATAAGGATACATCTACAAACTAAAACACAGAATGGACATTTTTGTCTGGATCATAAATAAACATAGGCAAAAAACTGTCAAAATAGGTGCAATTTGGGTACCCTCACGTTATATATATATATATTTTTTTTTAATTTTTTTTTTGTCTCAGTCTATAAATTGTACTTATTAAAGACAAAGACATCACTTTTTGTCTGCTTTGAGGTAAGGACTCTCTGAAAATATCAGACCAAAGGGCTCAAAAACAGCAAAAACGCTCTGTCCATATTTGAAAGTTTATTCAAATTTCAAAATTTCATACAATTTACCCATCTTTTTTTGCACCTTTTTCAATGTTTTGTCATAGAGATATATCTGAACATTACAAAAAGTATTTAAATATATAGATAAGTTCAAATAGATTTGTGCTAATAACTTTTTAAGTGGCATCCATAAAAAATGTCCACTTCGCAACGACAACAAACATTTAGCAAAATTATAATCATTCTGTTATTTAAATTGTAGTCTTTCCTTTTACTTCTCACTAATACAACTTCATTTAGTAAAATGGCGGTCATCCATGGATGCTGATGATATAGTTCGTCTGCATTGAATCAATTGGCAAGTCCTATTGATAGCGTACTTTTTTACTTGTCCACTTTGCAACGTCTTTTTGAAGAAATGTTGACCTCAAATCATAAAAAACGTGGAGTTTATAAAATAAAATGTACTATCTAAGACAATAATCATCAAAACATGTATCTGAGAAACCGCGTGTAACAACAATGGCTGATAACATGTAAATACGTCCACTGCGCAACGGTCCACTACGCAACATTACATTGCAAAGTGGACACAAAACGTTTCATACGGGACGTATATCGTTACGCAGTGGACATTTGTGAATATTTCAAAAATGGCTTGTAATATTTTCTAGTAGTTAAACTTGCAAATCAATTAGTTAAGTATAAAATCATTTATTTTCTCAGATTCTTGAAGAGACAATACCTTTAAATTCTAATTTTTTTAGCATGGTAGAGCCTTAAAAAATCGTTGCGAAGGGGACATCTTGGTACACCATGTTAACTTTTACAGAGTTGTTGTTAAAATTACGAACGATAAAAATGTCTACAATTGATGTTTCGAAATAATTTATAGTCAGTATAACTACCTGAGTAGAGACTCTATTGTGTTTTCTACTTAAGACAAACTATTGATTTGTCCACTTAAGCCGGTAGAAAATCGGATTCTCTCGCCACCTTGGTAATGACCATTTTTGCCCATGCAAATTTTTACTGAAATTATCAAATTTTCCATGCAAAAATTTTATTTATGTGCGGGATGCATTTTAATTTAAATTACTTAATGCACCATTCAAACCGGTATAACACTCCTTATGCCGTTATCTAAAAACTGAAGAAATTCCATACACTTATCATTCCATACACTAACCATTTCATACACTTCAAAATCCACTTACTATTTCATGCACTCATCATTCCATATACTTTAGTATTTACCATTCAATACACTTACAATACCATGCACTCACCATTCCAAACACTTACCACCCCAAACACTTACCACTACATCAACTTACAATTCCATGCATTCACCATTCCACATACGTATGTTTCCACACACTTACCTTTCCATGCACTGACCATTCCACACACTGACCATTCCACACACAAACCATTCCACAAACCTACGAATCATCACACCTATTCATTTACCGTTTCGTCCACTAACCATTCCATACACCTATTAATTCGTTTAATCACTATTTCTCCATACATTAACAATTCTATATACTTACCATTCTATGATCTCTTCATTCCATACACTCAGCATTCTATAACTTTCTATTCAAACAATATATTCACTATTTCATACACTCACCATTCCGTGTATTTACCATTCAAATACACGCATCATACCGTACACTCATCATTCACCATTTCATATACTCACCATTCCATACACTCAATATTCCCTGAACTCACAATTCAATGCATTCATCATTTCATACACTAATGTACTCACCATTTCATTCATTCCCCGTTCCAGACACTCACCATTCCATGAATTCACCATTTTATACATCACCATTCCATACATTTACCATTCCATGCACTTACCATTCCATACAATCATCAATCCATACACTCAACATTCCATACACTTATCATACCATACACTCACAACTTCATGCATTCACCATTCCAAACAGTCACCATTCCATGCATTCACCATTCCATACAGTCACACGTCCATACACTCAACATTCCATTTATTCCCCATTCCATACACTAACCATTCCATGAATTCACCATGTTATACATCACCATTCCATACACTTACCATTCCATGCCCTTACCATTCCATACAATCATCAATCCATACACTCATCATTCCATACAATTATCATACCAAATACTCACCATTCCATGCATTCACCGTTCCATACACTAACTATTCCATGAATTCACCATTTCATACATTCATCATTCCATGCGTTCAACATTGCATACATCACCATTACATACACTAACCATTCTATATACTCACCATTCCATACACTAACCATTTCATGTATTCACGAATCCATACATTAACCATTTCCTACATTTTGATTAATTTACCATGTATCCCTTTTTCGGTAGTACAATTTTCTTGCAAATCTGTTTTTGTAGCATCGCTAATGTTACAAAGACACTTAAACAACCTATTAAAACATCATTGACCATTGCTACACTCTCGATATCATGCATTCGCCATTCAATACACTAACCATTCCATGCATACATCAATTCAAGCAATCATCATTCTATGCATGACCATTGCATACATCACCATTCCATACACTAACCATTCCATACACTTATAACCATTCCATACACTCATCATATTATAAACTCACCATTCCATACACTCAGCGTTACATGCATTCACCATTTCATACATTCTTTATTCCATGCATTCACCATTGTATTCATCACCATTCCATACACTAACCATTCCATACACTCACCATTCCGTTCATTCACCAACCCATACACTCACCATTCAATACACTAACAAATCCATACATTCACCAATCCATAAACCAACCATTTCCTACATTTTCATTATTTTACCATATATTCCTTTTTCTGTAGTACAATTTTCTGGGAAATCTGTTTTTGTAGCATCGCTATTGTTACAAAGACAATTCAACAACCTATCGAAACCTGCTCCATCATTCACCATTGCTACAATTGATTTTATTGAATATATTTGTGTGTTTTTAAATACTCATACATTGATATTATATTCAATTCTTATACGTTAAAAATTTTTTTTTTTTGTTAGTTTGTGGCTGTATAACAACGGCCAACAACGGGAAATCATGGATGTACGTAAAACGTGATTTCATTGTTAAGTTAAAGTGTTTTGTACCTAAATAACTAAAACACAGATGTTGAATTGTTTTAAATGGGTTACTCATCTCATAAACAAGGAACTATTTACTTATTGATTATATATAATGATTGAACTTCCTTTCAGCGTACACATATAAAATATCATAAGATTTATGAAAATTCAAAGATCAATATGTAATTTTAGAATGGAAGGAGACTGTCAATGTCTCCTTGATGTTCACTCCAAATCTTTGTGTACCATCAACACCAAAAAATCGAAAAAGAAAATAAATAACATAGGACTCTCTTTCATTTGAATAATATATATCCAATACATCATCTATCGCTACCTCTCGTGGTAAAATATTTAGCATAAAGCCTTTTGGGCTAACCCTCAGTGAAAAATCAATATTAATGCATGTCTATCCTTTCTAGTTATAGAACACTGACGGTCTTACATCCTGTCGATACTTGTATTTTGCCATTGCACAATGCACAATGCACATGTTTTTTTCTCAGACTGTACACTCTGTCTTTACACTAAATTCATTTGATGTGTACTCATTGATATTTTGTCTTTAATACATGATTGTTTAGTTGTTACATGTATTGTCTTTCAGTAAATGCAAGTACATACAGTCTTGGGTCTTTTTTGTTGTTTTTTGATGTGCTTCGTGTCGTTCTGATGAATCAATCCCTTTTCAAATTTCTACAGTTTGTTCTTATGGTGTGCTGTTACATCGCTGTCCCAGGTTAAAAGTGAGTTGAACGCTCCTAAAAATGTTTAATCCCGCTGCATTCTGTAAGAGTTTGTCCCAAGTCAGGAGCCTGTAATTCAGTGGTTGTCGTTTGTTGCTGTGTATCATGTTTGTTTATTGTTAAACCTTATGGTTTAGTACATAAATCGAGCTTTTGGTTTTTCTCGTTTGAATTGCTTTGCATTTTGTCATGTCGGGATTTATATCTCGCTATGCGGTATGGGTTTCACTTATGGTTGAAGGATGTAAGCTGACCTATATCTACGTCATTTGGTCTCTGGGGAATAGTTGTGTCGTTAGCATTCATTCCTCTTCTTATTTTTATATTATTGAGGGTTTGTTTAAGGAGGATGATTTATTTGCAGTTTTGTATAGCATTCCGCAGTCATGGAAATGGTTACGGATTGTGTTTTGATTTCTCTTTGAAATGTGTTGAAAATGTTCTATTATAAATGATATTGATCGTAAAAAAATTTCAAAATGGAAGTAACTGGGTAGTTGAATTTTCTTTTAGATAAAAAAAAAGTAAAAGGAACAGATATTGTACGTCAAGTTCGTGTTTTAAACCAACCCCGCATCACCAAGCAAAATATGGCAACCGCAATTTCCATTAGTTAGGTAAACAATAGATTATCAAGGAAAACTGGAAACAGCATGGTGTAGCGTATGTTTTGGTTAGTTTCATAATAAATATGGTCTATCCAATTTTCAAATGAAGTGAACTACATATTATTAGGCCAGTCAAGAGGGGAAATGCTTTTTTTTTGTTGCAACAAATAAATTAACTGAAATTTTCTAAACAACAGTGAGCAACAGTCAGTAGATATAAGAAGATGTGGTATGAGTGTCAATGAGACAACTCTCCATCCAAGTCACAATTTGTAAAAGTAAACCATTATAGGTCAAAGTACGGCCTTCAACACGGAGCCTTGGAAAACACATTTCTACAAATCATTTCTAAAGCTTGAAACGTTTTATATAAAATTATTTGTATGCATGAATAATATTTCTTGACGTAATAACTCCATCCAGTATTATAATAATATAACATTTCTACGTTTAATGGTGTTATATTCATGCATTTGACAATTTGACAAGAAATCACTAACGATGAACTATTTCAAAATTAAAATTTAATTTTAAAGACGTATCGGGGACATTGCAACATACATTTTTGACGTCTCTGCAAATGCATGACGGAATTTTCAAACGAGGAAATATATTTGGCGCTTGAATGTATTACTTATTTTCACATTTTATAAAAAATTAAGAATATTTTTTTCGAAATTGTTATTTTTACCCAACCAAAAAAAAAGGGTAATCGGACACAAGAAAAGAAAATCAAAGAAACTAGCGCGCTAAAAATTCGGCTCAGTATGTCGTGCTTGTACAAAGCAGGATTAATATTCATTTTACATTAGGGGGCCACGGTGGCTGAATGGTCTAATTAGTCGAACTACTGTATCCCTAGCCTGTTAAAACTGAGGTTGTGAATTCGAATCCCGCAAGTGGCAGGTGCGCTGAACTCAATCTTAATTGACTAGGATTGTCAGTTTTCATACCGAAGGTCGGTTGTTCTCTCCGGGCGCTGCGGCTTCCTCCAACAATAAAAACTGATCGCCACGAAATTGCACATTAGTGCTGAAAGTTGCGTTAAAACGCAAATTAATCAATCATTTTTCATTAACACGTACCTCTCCTGAATATGCATTTAATTTGCCACTATACGTTAAACAGCCATCCATTATTATTATTATCATCATCATCATCGATATTTATATTGTATGAAAGATATGACCACTTGTATTACTTACCATTATCAGCATGCAACAGATTTTGGAACCAACACAATATGATAAACAGTTTTGTTTTAACCATTATCACTTGTGCTCCATATAAAACTTGGCAAATATAAATCTATAAATGAAGAGGAATTTCCTTCATTTAAGTTTTATTTTTCTTTACCCGGAAAGTGTTATACTATTTTTTTCGAGGAAAGCAAAGGACAATTTCCCTCTAACTCCCACATGATTACAGCTCCATTTAGATGTAAAAACTACACCAATTTAATTTTTTATTCTTTTTCCTTCATTTGTAAACGTTTTGCCCAATTTTAATCGTTGTTGTATTTTTTTTCTTTTGTTTTGGTAATTAATATATTTTATTATAGATTGTTTCAGTTAGTATGACAAAATTCCTACTTTTGAACTGAAATGTATCCTTATAATTTTTTATTTTTCTTCTGTAATAATATCTATAGATCTTTTGTGAAAATTATTCTGCAAGAAAAGACATATATTTTCTCTTAAGGTTTTGATAATTATTGCTGTGAATCTGCCATTTACTTCATTAAGTCTTTACGGAAACTTTTTTCTGTAAGGAAAAGATGTATATTTCCCACGGTGAATACTTATATAAACATAAAACTTCATTGTCATTCCAATCTAATTACTAATAATATAAGTTAAATCATCAGTTCGGATGTTATAATGGTTGGCACAAATGCTATCATGTTCAAACAGGTTCTGTTTGAGAAATGAGTATGAACTCACTTACTTACCCCAAAAAAAGGGGGATGGCACTCCAACATTTCCTATACAAGCCTCGTATTCAGGATACAACTTATATTGAACGTTTGATAAGGCGTCTTTTGTCCGACATTTGCTTTTTGTCTTGTGTTGCTTTTTGTCCGACAGCTTTGCTTTTTGTCTGTTGCATTCGGTCATATTTGTTTTTTGTCCGATAATTTTGCTTTTGGTCCGACATTTTTGTATTGTGTCCGTTGCTTTTGGTCCGTTTTGCGTTTTGTCTGATCATTTTGCTTTATGTCCGATTCAAAAATGTGTATGTGTGTCATAGTGATAGAACCATCGACCTTCTGCAGCAAAACTAGTAACCCTAGTAAATTAGAATTGAAGTCGAGCTCATCAGCTTGAACTCACAACCTTAGTATTGACTCTCTAGGCCCAAAAGTTTTAAACGAAATTTATGACTTAAATACTTGTAAAGACTTAGAATCTTGTGCAAGGTAAAACATGTAAGCTAACCAAATTAACGGTTTTATATGCATCATTACGAGAAGGATAATACCTTTAGGTTTAAGTGAAAAGATTTGTAAGTAAAACCTTAATTTGGTCATTGAAAAAAGATAAAATTGTTTCTCCTTGTTAAAGATGGTAGTCATGAAAGTATTGTATCTTGTACAAATTATTCCAAACATTTTATCAATTAAAACAATGAGAGGGATTTGTTTGATAAGTGCCAGTCTTTGTAAGAATCAGGCAATTTAGAAGACTTTCAAAACAAAGTGCCAGTCTTTGTAAGAATCAGGCAATTTAGAAGAATTTCAAAACATGGCCGATAAAAACCGACCGACCTAACCATCCTATTTTGAAGTTACCCTCATCCTGAGTTAGAAATGTTTCTACATGTCTGGTAATTCGAGAAATCTCTAGATAACTATTTGGTTAGAATGATAGCAAATTAGCTCCCCTTAATTTTTAATTTTTAGTGCATTTCAACCAAATTTTATCTTGAATCACCAGAAGAGGAAAAGGAAACGAATGTTATTTTCATGCACCATTAGGCACTTAATGTCATATAATTTCACTTTCCTTTCTTACCAATTTGACTATACGTTTTGTCTTTTAATGTGAAAAAAAAACATCTTAAAGTGGTACATGAGACACTTTTCTAAATGTATTAATTTTATTTTTATACATCAGGCAGATATATTTTTCTTTTATGAAGACTTTTTTCATAATTTTCGATTTCTTATTATGTTTTATATTTCAATGTATACATGCAAATACCGTATAGAGAAGATTTTGACTTCTTAATTGACTAACCAAATCAGAAGACATCACAAATTTCTCGACAAGCCAATGGATTGATTAAAAGGTTGTGGTATATTTGCATATGAAATGACTATCCAGTGAAGGTAAAGGAAGAATGTTTTATATAGATAAAAAAAAAGTGTTTTTTATTTTTATCGATTTGTCCATTTTTATGTAAAAGTCTCTCATAACTCTTTTGAGAGTGGCTCTCGAATGTTTTTAAGATTGTTTTGTACTTTTAATTAAAACATGCTGTAGATATTGTATTCATGTTTGTATTGAACATGTAGAGAGGTGAGACTATAATAAAATATTTGATTTGATTTTGATTTGATTTGATAAAAATTATGATGATAATGAACCGGTTGTCGCTAGGCTTTTAATAGTGAGTAAACCCCATACCGAATAAAAAGCTTACCCAAGCCCTGGAAAGTCAAATTTTTAAACGCTAATCGCATTTTCTAAATTTGCAAACATGAAATCGATAGTTTATGCGTGCAAATCATCGATTATAAAACTTTTATCTCCGTATGTTCATAGTTCCTTTTTTGAAGGACCATAACCAAGGCAAAAATTACTGAACTGAAAACGAAATTCAAATTCCATCAGTAACTTAAACAACTCAATCAATTAATTAAGGCCTTGGTGAAAAAGATGGAAAATTGATATTTCATGCAATTATTTATTTTAAGTCCTTCAACTTTGGCCAGAATTGATACGAAATAGTAAACATGTATTTAGTCTATGAGGTACGAAATGGTTAATGCAGTTGGCCCATAGGATACGAAATGGTTTTGATCATGGGTACGAAATGGTAAATGTTGGGTACGAAATGGTAAATTTTGGGTACGAAATGGTAATTTTGGATTCGAAATGGCAGAGGTACGAAATGGTCAAGGTAAGAAATGACTTGCTACCTTTGAATCGAGCGTCACTGATGTGTCTTTTGTAGGGGAAACGCGAGTTTGTAGAATACAGTTATAAGTCTGCATGGTATCTTTTATGAATGTTTTCATTATCTGAGAAACAGACCTAACCACCAATATTTAAAATTGACCAATGAACTATGAAACTGAGGTCAAGGTCGGATTGACACTTCTTGTCGGATATGTAAATCATATAGCAATTAAAGCCAGATTTGCATCGCTATGTTTCGCATTCTGTGGCTTTCTTCGCAGGAGAAACTATATCAAATCTATAGATAGAAGAATTACAATGCTCATAATAACGACCGTCTAAATATCTCTAATGAATTATTTTTAACCTAAGTAAACGGTTGTTTAATGCATGCTTGGCTTTACCGGCGGAAAATTCAAAACATATTGATCAGACTATTATAAAAAACCAGATACTCCATGTACCACTCATTTATAGCGAAAAATAGAGTCTGTATTCAATTTCAAAGATGTCATGGTGTTACGAAACTACAAAAAATATTCACATTTCAAATCGGACATAAAGATAAAATCGGACCAAAAGCAAAAGTGTAAGACGAAAAACCAAATTATTGGACAAAAAGCAAAACGGACCGAAAGCAACGGACAAAAAGCAAAAGTGTCGGACGAAAAGCAAAATTATCCGACACAAAGCAATGCCGGACAGAAAGCACCGTATCAAACGTTTCTGTTATATTTTACCTGTAAAAGCGATATTTATTGTTGGCGCAAATGAAATACAACCCTGCGGCGCAGATGAAAAACAACCCTGTGGCACAAGTTAAATACAAACCTGCGGTGCATATGAAATACAAGTCTGCGGCGCAAATGAAATACTGCTTTTTTTCAAAAATTGGTGCAAATGCAATGCGCCCGCAGAATTGATGGCTAATCGTATGTCTCCCCGGGGCAAATAACTTATTTTAAAAGACTTAGTATTGTATCGAGCAACTGATATTTTACATTATCTATATGATCAAAATATGAGAATTAATTGATCAGATTGTATAGTTGTTTATCCTGTACCTAAATTATTTCAAATTTCAATTGTATGTATTTATCTCTAGATCTCTTTCAATCTTTTCCCTGAGTGAAATCTACACAACTCATACACATACTTCCTGTAAACAAGGTCTGTATGGAAATTCATATTAACTAATTTGTTTTCTATACAAAACAAGATATAAAAAAATGCTAGCTTTTCAGACATGTATCACTTGCTATCTTATTCACAGATTGCACTGTAATAAAACCCCAACTTCTTTGCTATTTTTGAAAATTTATCGTAACATAGAGTTAAAGTTCGAACAAGAGATCGACTTGCATTTAAATGTAGAGTTATAGGATGAGTTACTAGTTCAATTCAAAGCTTCTTGACGGCAAAGGCTACAGTCATTGTTCTAAATTACATGTCGAGTTCGAGGTGCATAGCGTAATATTGTGTAATTTTTCATATAGTTAGGCACGGTGTATATTCAGAACGCTTGTTTTCCGATTCAATCGACGGTAACGCTTGCTTTCCGATACGCGTAACGCTTGTTTTCAGATTTTTGTTGACAAAGAAGCAGGAGATACGATATGAGGATGGATGATTCTTCAAACGCGTTGTTTGTGTTGTTCTCTCTTGTATCTCACGGAACACTACAGCTATTTTATTTGATAAAAATGTTATGCCTGCCATTATCAAAGTGTTTAATCAGGTCGTAAACGGTACCACAAACGCAACCCTGTACACGATTAAACACAAGAATGCATTTCTTTTGTATGTAGCTGTTTAAAACATTTTTAAAAATTAAGCCAGTTTCAGTTACAAAATAGAGAATAATAAAATAGAGAATAGAGAAAAATAGGGTTCTAAAATATAAAGAATAGACAATAATGGGCGAAATAAATAAAGAATTGAGAAAATTAATATACAACCCCACCCCGCATCCCCCGCCAATCCTAACCCTCCTACGACACAGCGGAGGTGACAAGTCGGATTACCTTACTTTTTCGGCAACTCGTCAAATTCTTCTTTAATTCGTCAATAAGAATGTATTTTTTCAGGTCTTTTTTTAATTATTTGGTTAATTCATGAAAAGAGGTTTTGCATGCTTAAAAGACTTTGTTTTTTTTTTTAAGAAACACGATTCTATACTGAGACCAAGCTCATTGAAATCAATCAAAAAAAAAATAATACCTGATACAGTTATTTCAAATATAGATTCAAGATATGCCAATGTTACTAAATGGCAAGGTGCCTGATTATAGACGTGGTAGCGAAATGACTCTATATATATGACCGAAGGCGATTTGATGAGTTGCGGAAATGACTATAGAATATACATACATATAACTTCAATTGAGTAAATATATCATACATTATAAGATTTGTATACTCTTTTTGTGTACAAAATAACTCTTAGAAATAAAAGAATACACTCGGACAAGAAGAAAAAACAACAACAAATAAGGGGCAATTTCAAACTAAAATCTATATAAGGACACGAGAAAAATTTTTGTACATAAAAACAGGGTAAAAATCATGTGTTTCGGAAGGGTAAATGATTTCTGGTTCTTGCGTGTTTAATTCAAAATATTTTAATTATTACTTTTGCTTGCCGAAAAAAACCCGGTTTAAACTGTTTCTGAAAAATTACTAAATAAAACTACACCCGCATAAGAGTAAGGGTTTAATACATGTACATCAAATATCTGACTCCGATTATATTTACCTTAACTGGCTCAGTCTTTGGTTAAATTCACATTATAATAGCCCAATGTGTGTACTTCAAGTATTAACCGGATTTCCGAAGGAAAATATCGGTTATTAGTTTGGTGATGTACGGCGGGCGGCCGGGCGGCCGGCTGCCAAACAATGTCCGTGCAATAACTTGAAAACGCTTTGACAAAATCTTTTCAAATTTGCATATGTTGTTTCCTGTGACTAAATGAAGGTCAAGTTCGATTTTCACGATTTTAGCTTTTATTGTTGTTGAGTTGTAGGCCTTTAAGTAGAGAAGACTGTTGTGTGTGCAATAACTTAATTGAAAAAGCTTCAACGAAATCTTTTTAAATTTAGATATATTGTTTTCTGTAACTAAATGAAGGTCAAGTTCGATTTTCACAATTTTAACTTTTATCGTTGTTGGGTTGTAGACTTTTAAGCAGCGAAAAGTGATGCTTAGATTGATTTTGGCCTTTCAGATTCTGAACCCTACAAAAATTCATTTTTTTTTTACTTGATCCTGTTTGGGGGTCCAGATTTGCAAATATCATTTTCATGCAGAAAAATCCGGTTTGCTGTCAATCTGACACCCTCTTGTAAGCTTATAAATTTCTAAAGAGAACACCAAATAATAAACACCAAAAGATAATCTAAAACACTAATGTTGACCGATTTTGGCAAATTTTGGGTAATTAGCTATATCAAAAGCATATAAGAAGGACATTGTTTACCAAAACCAAAATTGTGTTAATTAATTGGAAGTAATACTATGTATTGTCTCTTGGAAACAAATTAATTCATATTGGGTAGCGACGTTCTTCGATGCAAAATTATGCTAAAAAATGTAAAATATGCATTTTTTTTTATCAAAATGCCTGTAACAACAACATATAATCATCGGGTTTCCCGATCTAAATCCGCGGAGGGATCCGATTCCCGAGGAGCAATTACACCAGGGCTGATATGCATAAAACCACTTAAGTTAAGATATCCAATCGTAATACTAATTTATCGTAGGACATGTAGAAAAATCCGTCCATTCGGAACAAATCTTAACTTAAGTAGCTTTATGCATACGGGCCTAGACCACAACCCGGGGTGGATCAAAATCTGGATCCGATTCCCACGGAGCATAATGATTAAATCTAATAAAGCTTTTGAATTTTTTAATTCTGCTATTCTTTATGCGTAATTACGAAGTTATTTTAACATTACGTAATGGAACAACCATATAACTTTGAAAAGGGTAGGAAAAGGGGGGGGGGGTATTTTTTTTTTAAATTCGAAAATCCTTTTTCGTACCAGACAAGCATTAAATAATTTATTTTTTTGAGAACTTAAAATAAAATTTAATCAGAACATTTCTGTCCTCCCAGATCAAAATATTTGTTTCTTCAAAGGTGGGAATCAGAATATATTTTAGAAAAAAAAAGCATCACCCCCTCAGATTTATATCAACCTTTTTTAAAGAAAAATTTTGTTGAGAAAGTTGATAATTGTGGATGAGATTGTTAAAATTTAGATATATTTGGCTGCAGAATCTGTTTTACAAGACATCGCAGTCTTGGTGTAAACGAAATAACTTTCATTTATAATTCGAAGAAATAATAAATTATGAAACTGGATATCTGGTTATTTGTTTTGTTCCATCAACTTCAATTTCGTTCAAGAAAGTTGGTAGTTCATTATTTGTTTCTTAAAGATTGTATCAACCTACCTTTCAACCCTCTCTGTAATTTTCATTTGCAATATCGGAAAGTACTCGTTTCCGTAATCGGAAAGCAAGTGTTCTGAATATACACCGTGTGTTAGGGCTATTAAATTACTCATACTGTGTTGTATTTAATATATAAAAAAAGTTACATCTCCAGGAATTATCTCCCAATCAGTCGTGCCTGTCAATTCAATTCAGTGAGAGCAGCTTCAACTTCGATGTTCGTTGTCGCTTCAAGTCTGCGCATGTTTGGGTGGCAAAACAATTGTACAGCTGCTCCGCCAGCGTAACCGGCTGTACCATTTAGTCACAATCAAGTTTGATCCGTAGTTTTTTTTTTTTTTTACCAGGAACGTAAATCAAAGTTGAAAAAAAAAGAAACGTCAAGTTTGTTAGATGTTATAATTGTCAGTATCTTGGTCATCCTGCTAACCAGTGTCAGGACAAAAAACATTGTCACAGTTGTGGATCAAATTCCTGTTCAGAATTTTACTGTACAAAACCAGCAACCTGCAGAAACTGTGAAGGAAATCATAAATCTTCATCATCTCACTGCCCAGTCTTCATTCGCCTTATCAATCAACATTAATTTAAAAACTGTATTTAACCATATAGACGTAGTCAACATGAAAATCTTATTTCTAAATACTGAATCTTTTAAAACAGCAACTGGACTCAAAGAAATTTGTGAAAAATATAACATTGACATCCTATGTATAAACGAATCATTTGAATCCGAAAAAAATCCACTCTCTTTTGGTGATTGGAAACCTATTACCTCACCTAAACCAAACAAAGCAAGGGGATGATCTGCAATATTTTTAAAGCCAAGCATTCATTTCATAGGACAAAGACAGGACCATTTTGAATTAAAAGAAATTGAAATGGTCAGTATTGAAGTTAAAGACAGCAAAAATAAAAACATTTCATCTTTGGTACCTTACATCCCACCAGATAAACCAGAGTTAATGAAAAAGCTTTGTACACATATTCAACAAAAAAATTTGAATAATTTAATATTGGTAGGTGATTTAAATGCTAAATCCTTTGAATGGAACAATACTGTAGAAAATAAACATGGAGAGCTTCTAGAACATTGTATGACAACAGCAAAGCTAATATGTGTTAATGATGGACAGGCTACAAGAACAGCAAGCAATTCTATAATTGACTTATTTCTAGTTTCCAGGCAACTATTTAATGATGTAAAAACTTGTATAACATTAACTCATGAAAAGGTACAATCAGACCATATTGCAGTATTGTTAGATGTTAATGCGGGAAATCCTGATGAATAGAATACATCAGAACAAGAATATTGGAATATCAAAAAATGTGATTGGAACGCATGGAAAGAAAAAACAAAAGAATCATTTTCAAAATTATCCTTTCCTCAAAATGAAGATATAGAAAATAACTACAGCCGATTTGAAGAAACTTTAACAAATTGTATGACAAAATGTATTCGGAAAGAGGAGGAATATCCAGAAAAATTTATATCACCATTAGGAAAATGTATCAACAAACAGAAGACATGAGAGACACAGAATTGGTTGAACCTCAGTATGAATACAACGGTCTGGTATCAATTATCAGAGCCCCTGACTACTGGCGTAATATAGGCAGCTCAAAATCCAGAACAACAGCCCAAATAGAGGAAGGAAAACAAATTATCTCTGAACAACTCAAATCTCAAACTCCAAACACAGCAGTCGCATTTACAGATGGGTCATGTTTGGGAAATCCAGGCCCATGCGGTGCTGGAGCTATAATTTACATCAATGATCAAAAAGAAAAATTAAAAAGACCTGCCTCTAACAAAGGATCAATCTTGCTAGCTGAACTGATAGCAATAAAAATTGTACTTGATTACATAGAATCTTTTTCAAAAACACAAATTGAAACTTTAACTATATTTTCGGACAGTCAAACCGCATTAGGAATCTTAACTCTAAATTGGAAAAGTGACAACTATCATCAAACCATTAACGAAATAAAAGGAAAAATAAAAAAATTAAATGAACATGGAATTTTAATCAACTTAAACTGGACACCAGGCCATGCCAACATAAAAGGAAATGATGAGGCAGACACCTTGGCAAAAGAAGCTCTGCTAAAGAAGCTGAAACACTAGCAGTTGATGACATAGTATTTACAAAACAAGATGTAAAAAAGGCAGCTAGAAATTCCGTTACAAAAAAATGGCAACGCAGATGGGAAAACAGCAATGCTGGACGTCATTATTTCAGATTTCATCCTGAAGTTAAAAATAAAGTAAAAAAAGACTTCCCGTAAAAAAAAATGTACAACGTAATCAACAGTTTACGAACAGGTTATTCCAAATTAAATGCATACCAATTTATAATAAACCAGCACATTAACTCTGAAACCTGTGATCACTGCAAACAAAAAGAAAATGTACAACACTACCTTTTTGAATGTGATCTGTATTCAGATGCTAGATACAAATTATTTCATCAAATCTACTTCATAACAGGACGTATTCCAACAGATTTAGACAATTTATTAACAATCAATTTGCCAAATGCAAAAAATATCACTCAACTATTAGCGGAGTACATAGAGGAAACAAACCGTTTTAGTGGATAATTTAATACAATTTTTTTTGAATTTTTCATGTCATTTCAATTATCTGATTAACCTATTTTTTTTTTATTTTTTTTTTAGTACATTTTTTCTTTAATATTTTTAAAAAGCGCCACCTACAATATCTAAGTACAAAGGAGAAACTACATTAGTGATTATAATTTTACAAGAGAGGCTAATTTACAAGAGAGATTACCCTGTCATCAAGACAAAGATTGAAGATTGAAGAAGGAACGTCGCAACACAAATCGTATTAATGATCAACGAATCATAAACGCCATGAGTGTGACAAATTGTAAAACACACGCTTCTCAACCCATAACTGAAAAGGTGCTTAAAAGGTAGTAAATATAATATACCAGGGTAAGAAACGCCACCGGAATCGACCAACACGAAAACATGTTGATGACCAACAAATCTTTCACACATTTTTTTATTAACGTCATGAGTGCGACAAATTGAAATAACAAACTTCTAGACCCAGAAGTGAAAAGTGCTAGAAAGGAGAATAAAATCTTTTCGGGTATATAAACGTCACCTGAAACGTCAGAACAAGAAAACATGTTGATGACCAACGAATCTAACACAAGCTAAATTTAAACGTTATGAGGTTGACAAATGACATTGTTGACAAATATTGAAACAACACTGTTCTTAGCCCCAAAATGAAAAAAGTGCTTGAAAAAACAGACACGATCGGTTGTCCTCTGGTTTTTGGTGGATAGTTGTCTCATTTGCATTCAAACAACATCTCCTTATTTTAAATCATACATTTCAGTTAAGAAAAGACTTGTTTTGTATTCTGTGCAGATAAAACAACTCTTAATGATACCGAGGATGGTGCATACGAATAGTTTCAAAAAGAGGTGATAGAAAACAGACTGAAGTTTGGCCTGTTTTTTGAGAATTGGCAGTGAAAGGAACAAGTGTTTGTCAGTCAACACATCTTTTGTACTATAAATGCACTTCAGGTCAATATACCACATTCACTGGATCCGACTCAAAGTCCATCGATCCCACAATTCTTAACTCAAGTACGTTTTTTTTCTACCTGCTATGTTGCCTCAGAAACAACCGAATCCACAACAATGTTTAGAAACAATAGCTTAATAGCCTGTATCTTCTGTGTTACATAAGTTACCAGTTCCTCAGGGGGGTGGGGAGGATGTGAGAGTCGTCGTATATATGGTTTTTTTTGTTTGCTCATGGACCACTATTTCAATATTTACAATTCAGAATTATTTACATTGCGAACAATATTTCACAATAAAAAATCATACATGATAAATCGTCGATTTTTAAGCTTGAAACAGATGGTTGCATCATTAAAAAGGTAATTTATAAATATGATGCATAACACACTCAGAATTATCCTTTGAAATGTAGTCTGTCTAGACAATTTAATGAATATTCTGTCAAAATTTACTAAAAATAATTTTAAAAAATCCAATAGAATTTTTACAAGCCATGATAAAAGAGAATGAAGAGACTTTTCATACTCTAATCAACCATTACACTTGTTAAATGTTTACGTTTTTAGTTTTTATGATAGTCGGAGCAAAAGTTTTGAAAGCGGATGATGAGCCCTGCGACAATAAAGGATGCGATCCGGATATTTGTAAGTTGGAATAATCGCGGTTAATTGCCATATTCAAATTTAAAAGGTAAAATTGATAAATTAAGTATATCTATTTATATTACAGTTCGAATGAAAGCCGACTCCATGCACACCTGTCTTTTAAGGCTTTAAATAAGAACATCCTTTCGTGTCCCTTTCGCAGTAACCTGATCCATTTCATGAAACAAAGTTACAATTAACGACAATTTCATTTTTGCGAGAAAAATAAGATTAAAAGTTGATTGACTTAAGTCTTTATATTTGCATAAAGCTGAAATTTCTGATTTGCCTATTTGTAAAATATTCTATAGAAATCTTTATGGTGTGCAATTTAAATTTTCAATTGATTCCGTTTTTAAGTAGCTATCTTCGTAAATATTCGTAAACGCATTTCAGTGGATAAATAAATTCCTAGTTGGATTTCCAGGCACAGCTTAAAATTCTTTGATAATAATTTTTATGACTTAATATAAGGTAGATTATTTAAAAGTATTTAGATTCTAAACTGCTGGCAATACTATCACATTTAACATAAGATGCATATTTAGATTTCTAAGACAATATATGATAGTATATAGATTCTAGAATGCCGGTCCTACTGTCACATTAATCAAAAGATGCATATTTAAATTTTAACTTCTAGGTGGCATTTGATTTTTATATTGTTCTGCATGTTAGGTTGCGGTCTCATTGACGTACATGTATATCCCTCATCATTATTTTCACAGATATTTATATATCATAATTTTGTTAAGAAATCGGACGTCCTTTACGAGTTTTTTACATGCATACTAGTCTTTTTGGTCACCGCATATTCTTCAGCACAAATGCCTTCAATCTTAAAGTTCACATTAACATATTTTAAAATGGTGAACAAATATATTTGTTTATTTTTATAGTACTAAAGGAGTGCAGAAATGATCCGACCCTTCTACTGCCACACCCCGGTGAATGTCAGGTTTATTACGACTGCTCTGTGTTCTATGAGAATGTCCCAAGATATTTTGAGCAACATTTAGAGGAATGCCATTACCCTCTTCTGTTTTCAACGGAAACTCTGAAGTGTGAACAACCTGGAGATGTCAACTGTGGAGAACGCAAGGAATTCAAAGACAGATGTAAATCTTTTTGTTAATTATCGTATATCACAATCATTCTTTTTTTTTTGTACTTTATTTACTTCAATTTAAGAATCTTGTATTATCAATAATTTATATTTTTTTTATTTTATTATCAACTTTAGACAGTTTAATCATAAAAGAAACTGTAAACTACTTCATATCTTTCGAGAAAAAAACTCATCAAATATACCAGGCTTACAATTTGGTACATAAAAATCACTAGTGTCGCTTGAATCAAAACAAAACAGTTATAAAGTCAAAACAAATACGACTTTGAAGAGCATTTATTTTTTTTACTTGCTTTGCACAACGGCTAAATTTTGAATATTTTTATAGAATCTGCAAATTTAACCAAACAAATGTTTCCAACAGCATTAAAAGCGACATTCAATTTTGATTTATTTTGCCAACTATCAAATTTCTATTATTCTGAATTGTGTTCATATATTATAATTTGAAAGTTGTAGTTCCTCCCTATAGTTTCTCCATTTAATTTCAGGTGATTACCGAAGAGAACAATGCGGATCTGGGCATTGTTATACTTGTCGTCTTATATATCCTAGCTGCATTGGAAAGACTGATGGTTTAAATGACTTCCCTTACAGACCAAATACACCGTATTATATCAATTGTGAAAACCAACGTCTTAAAAGTGCTGGTTTATGTGGAAAGGATTCAGTAACGGGAAAGCAAATGTTCTTTATAAAAAACGGATGCTTTTAAAAAATAAAATTTGATATTTTTTGTCATTTTTCTCTGTATGTTGTTAATTTGCATTCACTCATGACACATTGAAATGTCACAGTACAAGGGGGAAATATTAACATATTCAATAAAAATACCAGACATATAAATAGATAACAATGCGCATGACCAATATAATATTTTACTTTAAATCATAGAATGGGTGGTGACACAATGAACGCAATATACCACCCACTCCGTCATTTGATTCTTTCCGTCCGTCCGTCCGTACTTTCGTTTTAGCGTCTGCTGCTGCATTATGTAATGATTTGATATTTGTTCTGGAACTATATGATGATGAAAGTACCTTTGAGAAATTTCCAGATCTCTCGGTCAGTCTTTATTATACTTTGATGATTTTCGTTACATTCTCACTGAGCATAGGCATTTTTTTTACTTATTACCAATCTTCTCTATTTAGGAAAGATCTGATATTTGGTTTGGAACTTCATCATGATGAGTTGTACCGTGTTCCGATATTTAGACCTGCCGGACAGTCACTTCAATATTTTTTTAACGAAACTTTGAATTTTTATAAAACACACTGTGTATTGATTTTTCTAGTACATATTATAATGCTTCTGTATTATGGAGTTATTGAATATTTGGTCTGGAACTTTATTATGACAAATGTAAAGTGTAGCCGATTTTCAGATCTGCCGGACAGTCGCTTCCTGTCAAACGAGTTTTGTTTGAATTTGCATTATACTGTGATCCAATGAGAATGGAATTTTCCGTTACATATAACTCAGCTACTGTTTAAGGAAAATCTGGAACTTGTATAAGTGATGTTGAGTACACTGTTCCGTGTAAGAGATTTTGTTATCTACCGGGCTGTCACTTCCTATTTGACGATACTTTCAATTTTTCTTATTACCCACACAAAAATGTCAAATAAGCAAATGGGGTATATTTGTATTTCGTGTGAAGCTTCTTGGTATTTTTCTCCACTAATTTAGTTTATTAAGGTAAAATATGTATTTAAGTTTGAGAATACGGAAGCGGTGAGAGTAACCACTATATTTTACTTCTCAAACCTATAGGTAGGTATGGGTCGGTAGAAAAGATCAAGGGATCAAAGTTGAAACTATACCAAGAAGGTTTTCGAATTTGTGATCATTTTCAAAAAGACAGAAGACCGTGAAAAAAAGAAAGGATCAAAAAGTAAAACCTCGAAGAAAAGATGAAAATACCAAGGTTATCTTGTATGTACTTTTTGTAATCGAAATTACATGTAAAAGGGGGATGGTTTCAGATCTTAAAAAAGAATGTTAAACCTCTTCAAATCCCTGTGTGCCTGTCCAAAGTTTAAACCTCTTCAAATCCCTGTGTGCCTGTCCAAAGTTTAAACCTCTTCAAATCCCTGTGTGCCTGTCCAAAGTTTAAACCTCTTCAATCTCTGTGTGCCTGTCCAAAGTTTAAACCTCTTCAAATCCCTGTGTGCCTGTCCAAAGTTTAAACCTCTTCAAATCCCTGTGTGCCTGTCCAAAGTTTAAACCTCTTCAAATCCCTGTGTGCCTGTCCAAAGTTTAAACCTCTTCAAATCCCTGTGTGCCTGTCCAAAGTTTAAACCTCTTCAAATCCCTGTGTGCCTGTCCAAAGTTTAAACCTCTTCAAATCCCTGTGTGCCTGTCCAAAGTTTAAACCTCTTCAAATCCCTGTGTGCCTGTCCAAAGTTTAAACCTCTTCAAATCCCTGTGTGCCTGTCCAAAGTTTAAACCTCTTCAAATCCCTGTGTGCCTGTCCAAAGTTTAAACCTCTTCAATCTCTGTGTGCCTGTCCAAAGTTTAAACCTCTTCAAATCCCTGTGTGCCTGTCCAAAGTTTAAACCTCTTCAAATCCCTGTGTGCCTGTCCAAAGTTTAAACCTCTTCAAATCCCTGTGTGCCTGTCCAAAGTTTAAACCTCTTCAAATCCCTGTGTGCCTGTCCAAAGTTTAAACCTCTTCAAATCCCTGTGTGCCTGTCCAAAGTTTAAACCTCTTCAATCTCTGTGTGCCTGTCCAAAGTTTAAACCTCTTCAAATCCCTGTGTGCCTGTCCAAAGTTTAAACCTCTTCAAATCCCTGTGTGCCTGTCCAAAGTTTAAACCTCTTCAAATCCCTGTGTGCCTGTCCAAAGTTTAAACCTCTTCAAATCCCTGTGTGCCTGTCCAAAGTTTAAACCTCTTCAAATCCCTGTGTGCCTGTCCAAAGTTTAAACCTCTTCAAATCCCTGTGTGCCTGTCCAAAGTTAAGAACTTCGTCAGTGGTTGTCTTGTGTTATATCTTAATGTTTTTGGTTAATCAAGGAATTTACATCGCTGATGGAGGATCTTTCTGTTTATAATAAATTCACTTCCATAGACTAGATATGATTTAGAGATTGTCGTATTGTATATGACACCTGTCTATTGCTGAAGACCAGATGCTGTCCTCTGATACATTTTTGTTTGCTGTCTCATTGGCGCATACTAACATCTCCTTTTGTTCGTGTATATTTCATTTCCAAACGCCAGTCGTGCACGGAATGTGTTTTAGTATACTGCTGTTCACACTTCGTACAATTTTTTTAAAAATAAAATTACACATTGTAAAGAATAATGAAAGAAATCTCTCTTACAATTATTGTGACTTTGTTTGTATTGTTGTTTTTTTTTCAAATGTTTAACTTTAAATTATTAAAATAAGGAAAATTGTCATATTACTAGTATTGGATGTTTCTATAACGGCTTCACAATTTGGCTAAACAGTTGTGTGCCATATTTCAACCGATAAATTGTATGTCTCCTTTTGATAGTTTTCGATCTGATCGAAATTCAGAACTATCACAATTTGTGCGCTCGTATTTAAAGCTCATATGAGGATAGCTAAATCAGAGATCTATAGTTTAATTAGATTGCATAGTTTTTATTATTTCAATTTCGATTTTTTTTTTTCATTTTCATTATTTTGCAATTTGTTGTTTGGTATTTATGAAACCTGTTCTTTTATTTGTAAAAGTCTGTCCATCCAATCATATTTCGTACAATAAGTCACCATTGATATAAGGATCATTCGAGTATAAATGCACCTTAGTACCAATATGCTCGTGACCTTGCAAGTTCTCATCCTTGAGAGAAGTTAACAAAAAAAATAATAGTTCGAATATAAAAGACTTGTTTGAAATTCTAGTTATTCGCGCAATGCATCTTGATATGAATATTTTCCTTTGTTTTATGCCCATTGAAAACAGGTAGTACATTCAGGTTGTAAAAAATATTCTGAAAATTGTGGTTTGGTTATGTGAGAAACATTTTTAACAAAACACCATTTATTAAAATTAAGTAATAGCATACAAACATAACGTAAATATAAATAACTAATATTATTGTCATCAACATATAAACTCATTTAACGAGCAAATAGAAACACTTATTTTCACCTTCATAAGGAACATTCAACTGTGAATTGTGAACAGATATATCATGTTAAGGAGAGGTATTTGCGAAAAATACCAGTCGAGAGAATTTTAAATTTCGCGAGCCGTAAGGCGAGGGAAATTTTATCTCAAGACTGGTATTTTTCGCAAATACCCCCCAAGAACATGCTATATCTGTTTAATAGACTATTTTCATATTACCAACTTTTGACTCCGGATTATATAATTTGTCGACTGGTTACCTTGGACATCATGGTACCAAGTCAGGTAAGAGCAAGCTAAAGAAGTAAAACCAAGCGTTCAATCGGTACAATTTTGGGGGAAAATTACCTGCTTAACATTTTTCTACAAAATCATTGGAGCAGTAAACTTTCCCCTCAAATTACACCGATTATATGTTTGATTTTACTTATTTTGGTTGCTCTTACTTGACCGAGTACCATGATGTCCAAGGTAACCAGTCGACAAATTATATAATCCGGAGTCAAAAGTCGGTAATATGAAAATAGTCTATTACACCGAATGTTAACGTTCAAAAACGCATTGATGATCGTGACGTTACAAGCGTCCAGTCGGATAGAGTATTTTTTGGCAAATACCATGGCAGAGAGGGTAAAAAAGGCATATCCTTTTTGCATATACCCCGGCGGCGTTAAAAAATGAACGATATTCATTTGATAACAGTAAATTGGTGAAAAATACACTGGCTATCAACCAATCAAAACCCAGGATTCTTACATAAGGTGTAATTAAAGAACAAATCCATGAGGTAACATTAATAAAATAAATCTGGCAAAGTAATCAAACATTTACTGTCATAATTTAGCCCGACAATCACACTGAAACGTCCAAAAACAATACAAACATTAGACAACAACGGGGCACATCAAGATATGTGTTAGATAACTTGGCAGGAAAAATAGTATGCATAGGGCTAAAAAAATATAAAAGCATGCACATGTATGTTTCAGTAGAATCCGTCATTTTGATTGGCTGACAACAATCGTGATGGTCCAGTATTATACATTTATTTCCATTGCCTACGGGAAATATGAAGATTTGTTCACCTAAAAAATTCGAGTGTAAAAAAATCTTTATATATCCCTAAGCCAAGGGAAATGAAGGTTTTATTCCACTGTCTATACTTTTTTTTACTCTCATAACATAGAATGTCAATTGTCATACAATTTTTCTTATCTGCCTATAAAATACAACAGCTATAACTGAACGTGCTATCCGTGACAATGTAAAAACAATCCATAGAAAAACAAACAAAAAGCTTGATACAACTCTTTTCATGGTTGTAGCATAAAAATGTAATAATAATAATTGAATGCTTTTTTTTTATAATTTTAGTGGTTTTAAAAGCGTGCTTCGGTCAACGATTTTACAGCCACCCAAAATTAAAAGGAGAATCAATCAATTCTTAAATAGTACTGCTATAAGGTTAACATAATTCAAAAATACTAAATGTTGATACTTTGATTTCTGTCCTTAATCCCGTTTTTCATATTTGTTTTTGATTCATATGTCTGATTAACAAATGTAGCTTCTGTAGCGTCGTCATCGTCATACCCAAAGTTATCCATTATGACGTCATCTTTATATTTCTGTGAACCTTCCTCTTCACCATAACGAGCAACTTTATTATTATTTGTTTTGTTTCTGATAGACATAGAAATGGATTAATGATAACTTATTTTGAAAATGTGGGTAAGATTCCATGAGACAAATCGACCCATGACAATAAATTTTCATTTTTTGGTTAATTATGTTATATAATTTGTAACTTTTTAACTCCTAACTTCACTAATATTTTTTTTTCTTTCTTTTTTATTGTTTATTGTTGTGTTTGGTTTTTCTTATTGTTCTTTTTTGTTTTTTTGATATATATAAGTTAATAAATAAGCTCCTACAAAGGTTTGTTGTTCTCATCGTCTCTTTTCATGTGATAGATATGAAAGCTTTAATAAAGATTGTTAGTACGTAATACTCTATGTGCAATAATCATGATGTAAAGTACATTCCGTGTCGTTGTTATATGATGATGGATGGCTGTTTCACGTCCAGCGGCAAATTAAATGCATATTCAAGAAGAGAACATGTTCATGTTATATGAATATTTACCATGTACTAGATCAACACGCTAACCTGGATTTTTACGTGCTAGTTCACAAGATAATTAACCACAGGAAGACAAATGAGTCACCCTACCCAGACACATTATAAACCAACCAGTCTTTGCTCTTACTCCTTAATGCCGCGCTATTTACGGAGAAACAACGAATACCAATTTTAAAGTCTTTGGTTTGATCTTGCCGAAGTCAAGGCGAACGCGCTACCACGAGACCGCTGAGGTATAAACATAAGCTTTAAAGGGGCATTAGCTGTCAAATTCATGTTCACCGATTTGACTCAAATTCTCATATTTGATTTTTTATAACATACTAAAACTACAAAAAATTCTAAAATAAACAAGTAACAATGCATGAACTCGATAATATGTATCAACTTTTCGTGTGTATTTTTTCATTTAATTAACCATCGAGATGACCTCCGAAGGCTGCCGACGGTCATATAACCCGATATAAACCAAAAAAATACAAACAGGTAGCGACCACGTGTAATTGAATTTGTCTATGTCTGTTTGATTTCATACTGTAGGTTCAAAAGTATGTTTATCATCGTTTTTACCTGTATATGAATGATTTTTTGTGGATCGAATCAGTCAACCAAATTGTTCATCCTTGTTTCACTTTCAATGTTGACATTTTTTCCCTTTTAATAGCTGAATACATGCGAAACCCATCTCCAGCTAGGGGGTTAAATTGAAGGTCACATCAATACGGATTCAATGCGGTCGAATTATTCACTTGCAAGTGAATAATTCATCAGCGATGTTTCTTATCTTATTTTGACAAAAACCAAATTCGCTGCTTAAAGCGAATTAGTATTTCACTATATCACTTTCATAAATGATCGAACCAAAAAAAAAATCATAATTTAATTATTTTTTTTATATCTCGTAGCTAATGCCCCTTTAACATTGTTATTTTGAATGTTCACCGTTTCGTTGTAGTATATAAACAAGCTTTAAAGTTAAAAAAAGTTTTAACATTGTAATTTGTAGTAATCACCGTTTCTTTGTGGTGCATAACTAAGCTTTTGTGATTTGTAGTCCTCGCTGTATTTTGTGATATATAAGTCAGCTTTCATAGTAGTTCTTAGACTGGCCGTTTATTTATGATATACCGGTATAAGTAAACTTTTAAAATGATTTATTGTACTCGCCGATTTTAAGTTGAATATAAGTAAACTTTATATATAATGTGCACTACTTACAGTTACTTTGAGATAGATATCAGTCTATGGAAAGTGCGAATCGAGAAAACCGTTTCTTATGTGGAGTCGCGATATTTTCTTATATGAAATTGTAAATATGCAGATACACCATGAGAATAAAGGTGTTTTTTGCAATGAAAAATATGTTTAATATTAAAATACATAAATATGTTTAATATTAAAATACATACATACGTTCAGTCCGGAATGAATTCACTCAACAAACAGGAGAGTTTTATGTATTACCATTAATGAATAGAGCATGAAATCGATAAAAACCTGCATTTCAAAGTCGTTTAAAGGAAAAGAGTCAAGTTGACCAGTAAAAACGGGCAACAAGGTCAGATTTTGTTATGAACATAATTTATACACTGTAAACCTATCATTTAAATTAAACAAAAAATCGTCGTGGAATATGCTCAATATCAAAATAATAGCAAAACTTTATGTCCGTGTAAAATGTGTACTGCTTCGTTTTTCTTTTGTGAATAAATAATCAAATTCCATTTATTTTATTGTAGATGCGATATTTTTTCAATGTAGTCGCGGTATGTTTTTATTATAACTATTCTTTTCATGATATATGAGGTAGCATATATTGGCTCACTTCTTAACGTCAAAATGAATTTTTGAGACATCTTTCTAAATTCTGAATTATTCTGACCTGCTTACATTTCCGGAGCACCTAAGATCACCTCTAGTTTTGTTTTAAAGGGGTTCGTGTTGCTCTTGCTTTAGTTTTGAGTGTTGCACTTTGTGCTATTTAATTTTTCGACGTATTTGTTTTTTATACCGGTAACAGTCTCGTCTATCCCTTGTCATGACAAACGTGTTTCTATTTCAAAATTTCACAGTCGGTCAAGTTTCAGGGTTAGAACATTTACCTTACCGATAGTTTATTAATTTGGTGATGTCTTAAGAGTAAGATAAGAGTCAATTACTAATCCGTTATTTTGTAATACCATATCACTTGATACTTATCAACGTATTTTTTAGGAGTAACACGACAGGTGTTGCATGTGGAGCAGGATCTGCTTACCCTTATGAGGAACCTGAGATCACCCCCAGTTTTTTGGGGATTTCGTGTTGCTCAGTCTTTATCTTTCTATATTTTGTTTTATGTACTATTGTTTGTCTGTTTATCTTTTTCTATTTTAGCCATGGCGTTGTCAGTTTATTTTCGACTTATGAGTTTGAATGTCCCTTTGGTATCTTTCGCCTCTCTTTCACACATATTTGTATTAGATAAAAGTTATATGTGAAGAAAAAAATCAAGTCATGTTGTATAGACCGACCCGACCTTTAGTTCAAATTGGTGGCATTGATCTAACATCTATTAAATTTCTATATGAACACATCCAAAAATACATTTCCGATATCCTTACTAAATGTAAACTGTAGAAATGGTGTTAAGATCCCAGACACAATTCTAACTGATACATTGTTTGCGCACTTTTTTTTTACATGTTTAGGTGTAAACATGTGTAATTTCGTAACATAGATTATAAGAAGATGTGGTATGAGTGCCAATGAGACAACTCTCCATCCAAGTCAAAATTTATAAAAGTAAACCATTATAGGTCAAAGTACGGTCTTTAACCTGGAGCCTTGGCTCACACCGAACAGCAAGCTATAAAGGGCCCCAAAAATTACTAGTGTAAAACCATTCAAACGGGAAAACAAACGGTCTAATCTATATAAAAAACGAGAAACGAGAAACACTTATGAACCACATCAACAAACGACAACTACTGAACATCAGATTCCTGACTTAGGACAGTTGCAAACAATGGCAGCGGGTTTAAACGTTTTAATGGTACCAAACCTTCACCCTTATCTAAAACAATCGTGTAACATCACAACATAGAAAGACACACTATAAAGTATCAATTGAAATGGCTTAACTCAATCAAAAGACATGTTTTGAATTGAACTCTCACCTCATTGCAATTTAAAGACGGCCCCTAGCATCGTTTGAGCAGAGTTCTTTGAAAATCATGAAATATATTAATTTTCAGGTTTTACTGGAAAACAGATTGGAATAAATTGTGTATCGGAATATTTCTTTCTCTTAAGAAATAATATTTCTTTGTCAACATGGCTATTTACTGTATGACCTATGATGCAATCGAATAGCCGAGGAGAATAGTTACAGTAGCCACATTTAAATTCTGCCATAGAAACAATACTAATTGAATAGCTCGGTGTAACCATAGGCTTGTATATTATGCACTTAAAAGGTGGTAAATACTGTGCAATATTGATTGGAAAACCCAAAATTGATCGACGCACAGTTGATATTGAACATCGTGGCTACTTCTTTCTAATGGTATAATTGGTTAATTATGTACGTGCATCATATACAAAATGTCAATCATATTTTGTCAGTAACATCGAACCTTTCATGAATAATTGTCGATGTGTCTGCTTTGTTTGGATGCATTGTGCCATATCATCATATTTTTTTTCATATGAAAAATGTATCGCATTTATACTAGAAAAATAGTTTTTCATAATAAAAGTATATTGCTTTTCTATCAGAAAAACGTTGCACTCATATAAGAAAATATAGCATTATTATCCCATTACAAGTGATTATGCCGTAGAATGCAATCGAATACGTTCAATGGCCATTCCACTGTCTTTAGTACATGATTGGTAAAGTATTTGTACACCTCAAAATTATTGATCGTACAAATAGTGTTATATTTATACAACAAACTTGGGATACAATTTTCAAAATACATGGCAAGTTGTAAATACGCTTGTCCTGTTAAACACGTCTATGTTTTAAAGAAAATAAATAAGTACTTTTTGATGAATTTTCTTTAAATCCTACAAATGTCAACATTCATCTGAAACTTCCCCATAATGTAGCTCGTTTCCAAAAGAAAATACCGCTACTCCACATAAGAAAAGGTTTTCCCGATTCGCCCTTTCCATAGACTGTATATGTAAGTTTTTCGAATAGTTTGTAGTAAATACCGTTTCTATGTGATATATATGTAAGTGTTTCATATTAGTATAATATAATTGTCTTATTTTATAGTTAAGCTTTACAGTGATTTGTAGTACTCGCTTGTGCTATATAAGTACTTTAATAATGATTTGTGGTAATCACTATAAAAATAAGCTTCTATAAGGTTTTGTTGATATGATTTTTGCTATTTAAGTAAGCTTTTATTATGATTTTTAGTACTCACCGTTTCTTTGTGATATACAAGTAAGCTGTAATAATAACTACTACTGCTAGTGCTGCAATAACTATGCCTGCAATCAAACCACCATGACTGTTGGAGTTCTGTTTTAAAATTAGATAAAAAAAAATATAGTTAAAAGTGGCAATACGAGTAATGAGAATGCTTTATATAAATATCTTTATCTATGCGCAAGGTATCAGCTATTTAATTGCATGGAAATGATAAGAAAATATCATAATTTTTCAACTCAAAACATGTCCTAATTCTTGACGTTGTAAACTGTTCAACTGTATGAGTTGCTTACAAATTATTACAAGTTATTTCCAGAGGCGGAATATACCAAAGGGATATTCAACTCACAAGTCAATGACAAACTGAAAACACCATTGCAAAAAACGATTAAAAGACAAACATCTGTCTATACAAAACACAACATAGAATACGAAAGACTGGCCGACACAAACCCCACCAAAACCAGGAAAGTATCTCATCAGGTGCTCCGGAAGGGTTAGCCGATCTTGCTCTACACATGACATCAGTTAATTCTATGAAATACGTTGATAGAAACTCATCACAGATACTAGGTTTAAAAATTGGTTTTCGCCTACATGAGAATCTCGACAGTGGCGCTCGAATCAAAACAGTTGAAAAACAAGTACGATAAGTTATATTTTTGAATTTTTAGGCATCACGCAAAAGCGGAATGGTAATTGACTCTTATCTCACCTTAAGAATCGCCAAATTCGTAGACCATTGGTCATTTAAATTTTCAAACCCTTAAACTTGACAGAATGTAAAATTTCTAAAACACGTATTTCGAAATAAAGAATAGACCAAAATGTTGGAAACAGCACTAAAAAGTAAATAAAGAGCAACACGGACCCTTTTAATCAAAAGAAGGGTTGATCTCAGATGTTCCGGAAGGCTGAGCAGATCTTGCTCCACATGTGGCACCCATTGTGTTGTTCAAGTATGAAAATTGCGGTGATAAGTCTCATTCGTAAATGTCACATTCGAGGAGGAAAAAGGACAGAATTTTGGATAATTGCAACATACCCAACGTCATCTATGGAAAAGGTATTCCATACGGTCAACCAGCTCGTGGTGGCGTCCGTAAAAGTTTTGAAGGGAAGACTTCAACTTTACCACTTGGAATCCTTGGTTTAATACTATTTATTTGTAAGCAACAAGTTTTGAAATATCGTTTCACCTTGGAGATATATATTTAATATACAGGCGCTAACCGGAATGTTGCTACATAGAAATGGAAAGGTCACAATTGCGAGGCTAAAATCATCTATTTGTCGTGAAGTTTTGTTTTCAACCCAACAAAGAAAAACTGAAGACACCATGGTAAAATAAACAAAAAAGACAACGAAATGACGAACAAGGTCACAAAACACTACATAGAAAACTAAAGATTGATCTTTGAATAAAATTTATGCATGTGATCTATTTCAAAACAATAAATAAATACGTTAGCTTTTCATGAAACATTTGATTTCTATTGCAATTTGACTTTTACTATATAACGTTATTACTACGTTTTACCTTATCTGTGGTTTTTGTTGGTTGCTTTTTCACTTCGCCATTATATTGTTGTAGTTGAAGAGCTGATGTTGCCTGAGTAAAATACTTCTTTACCTCTTTGTTACCAAGTTCTTTGCCGTTCTTTGTTACAGTGTACATAACTTTGGTAACCAACTCACTGAAAATTTATATTTTTCATCTTAGATATTTCTAAATTGAAAGCATAGTGTATTTTATTTGGTGCTTTCAATTTTTTTGTTTTGAGCGTCATTGGTGAGTCTTTTGTAGACGAAACGCGCGTCTAGTGTGCAAAATTTTAAACCTGGTATTTATGATGAGCTTATTTAGATGGATTTGGCCATTATTTTATGTCCTTTTTAGTCACATAGTTCTTCAATTGTTCAACGGTTCTTATACGTCATAGGCTTTCAATTATTCGGCCTTGAGCGTTGATGAAGATATATCCAGAAAAGCGCTTCAGACACATGGAATTTATAAAGTGTTGTCTTCATTTCATACCACAATCTATTTTGTTTTGTAAATCAATGGATAATATTTGATAGTAAAACAGTAACTTGCGTACTAATTTCCTTTTTTGATTATGATTATCATAGAATGCGACTTATCAATGAAATTTTACATTGCATGATCAACACGACGCGTGCTACTATTGATGCAGGATTTGCTTACCTTTAAGGAGGACCTGAATTTAAATGATCTTATATTTATATATGATATTGACTATTTTCTTTAAGGAACCATTTCGTATTTGGCAAAACCTTTTGGAAGTTTTTTTCTCCCTATGCTTTGTACTTTATTTGGACTTTTAACTGTTTTGATTCGAGAGTCACTGACGAGTCTTTTGTAGAGAAAACACGCGTCTGGCATACACAATTATAAGCCTGGTATCTTTGGTGAGTAATTTATAAACCACTGGGTCGATGCAACTACTGTTTGAGGTTTCCTCCCCGAGGATATCACAAGCCCAGGCCAGTAGTCAGCACTTCTGTGTTGACATGAATTATCATTGATATTGTCATATTTCTAAGTAAACTGTTTTCAAAACTTTGAATTGTTTGTAATACTTAGAGTTTTCTACCCCAGAAAAAGATTACCTTAGATGTATTTGGCAAAAAATAAGGAATTATAGGTCATATTGTTATACGTATTAACTTATTTGACGTTCTTCATCCTTATATAAGTCATCGGAACTTACTTATTTTCTCCTAATACTATTTCAGTTGACGTTGTGATTTGTATGTCGGCACCTGGATCATTTAAAGAATGCTCAATCAAGTCTTTCATTGTAGCTGTGATGTTTTTCACAGATATTGTAACGTCACCTTTGATCAGATATAATCCTGGCTTTGGTACTGAATGAATGAAAGTTGATGAGGCAGTAGGCTTATGGGTCGTTTTTGTTTTGATTGATTTCTGAGTGGTTCTTCCAGAAGTACTTTCTTTTGCTGTTGTCATAAATGTTGTAAATTTTGTAGTTGTTGGCGGGACTGTGACTTTTGTTGTCATAGTTGTAAGTTGCGTTGTTATCGACAGAGGTGTTTCTTTCGTTGATTTTGAATTAGTTGTGGGCTTCATTGATGTTGGTAGAGAAGTACTTTTCGGTGTAATTACAGTTGAGGCTTTCTTCGTTGTCGATGTTGACATAGTTGTGATTATTGTCGTCTGAGTTCTGGACTTTTGTGTTGTCGACATAGTTGTAGACTTTATAGTTGTTGTAGGAGTAGCACGTGTCATTGTTGTTGTTGGAAGAGTAGTAGTACTTTGTACTGTTGTTGTCGGAGTTGTACGTTTCTTTGTTGTTAGTAAAGTTGTACTTTGTATTGTTGTTAGCGGAGTAGTACGTTTCTTTGTTGTTGGTATGGTTGTACTTTGCACTGTTGTTGGCGGAGTAGTACGATTCTTTGTTGTTAGTAAGGTTGTACTTTGCACTGTTGTTGGCGGAGAAGTACGTTTCTTTGTTGTTGGCAGGGTTGTACTTTGCACTGTTGTTGGCGGAGTAGTACGTTTCTTTGTTGTTGGCAAGGTTGTACTTTGTACTGTTGTTGGCGCAGTAGTACGTTTTATTGTTGTAGATGGAGTAGTAAGTTTCCTTGATGCTGACGGAGTAGTAGGTTTCGTTGTTGTAGACGGAGTAGTAGATTTTGTGGTTGTTTTCGGTGCCAATGTACTTATCAAAATATCACAGTCTTTTCCCATGTATCCACTTTGACATGAACAGAGGTAATCATTTGTTCTGTCCTTGCAACTGCTATTGTGTTTACAAGGATTCGATGCACATTCATTAATATAAGTTTTACAGAACTTTCCAGTAAACCCTTTGAAACATGTACATGAAAATCCATTCTCGTGATCAAAACATGTTCCATTATAGCAGGGATTACTACTACATTCATCAATATTTTTTTCACAATATTTTCCGCTATAACCGGACGTGCAAGTACAAATATATCCATTTACTCGGTCGACACATGAACCATGTTTGCAAAGACTATCTTTACAATCGTTAATATTAATTTCACAATCGCGACCAGTGAATCCCGTCAAGCAAGTACAAATGTAGTTGTTAATGTCATCTTGACACTTGCCAGAGTTCTTACACGGGTTCGGAGAACAATTGTTGATATTTATTTCACAGTTTCGACCGGTGAAGCCAGCTAAGCAGGAACATGTATAATTGTTAATACCATCTTGACACTTGCCAGAGTTTTTACATGGGTTCGGAGAACAATTGTTGATATTTATTTCACAATTTCGACCGTTGAAACCAGCTAAGCAGGAACAGGTATAATTGTTAATACCATCTTGACACTTGCCGGAGTTTTTACACGGGTTCGGAGAACAATTGTTGATATTTGTTTCACAGTTTCGACCGGTGAAGCCAACTAAGCAGGAACAGGTATAATTGTTAACACCATCTTGACACTTGCCAGAGTTCTTACACGGGTTCGGAGAACAATTGTTGATATTTATTTCACAGTTTCGACCGGTGAAGCCAGCTAAGCAGGAACATGTAAAATTGTTAATACCATCTTGACACTTGCCAGAGTTTTTACATGGGTTCGGAGAACAATTGTTGATATTTATTTCACAGTTTCGACCGTTGAAACCAGCTAAGCAGGAACAGGTATAATTGTTAATACCATCTTGACACTTGCCGGAGTTTTTACACGGGTTCGGAGAACAATTGTTGATATTTGTTTCACAGTTTCGACCGGTGAAGCCAGATAAGCAGGAACAGGTATAATTGTTAACACCATCTTGACACTTGCCAGAGTTCTTACACGGGTTCGGAGAACAATTGTTGATATTTATTTCACAGTTTCGACCGGTGAAGCCAGCTAAGCAGGAACATGTATAATTGTTAATACCATCTTGACACTTGCCGGAGTTTTTACATGGGTTCGGAGAACAATTGTTGATATTTATTTCACAGTTTCGACCGTTGAAACCAGATAAGCAGGAACAGGTATAATTGTTAATACCATCTTGACACTTGCCGGCGTTTTTACACGGGTTCGGAGAACAATTGTTGATATTTGTTTCACAGTTTCGACCGGTGAAGCCAGCTAAGCAGGAACAGGTATAATTGTTAACACCATCTTGACACTTGCCAGAGTTCTTACACGGGTTCGGAGAACAATTGTTGATATTTATTTCACAGTTTCGACCTTTGAAGCCAACTAAGCAGGAACAAGTATAATTATTAATACCATCTTGACACTTCCCAGAGTTCTTACACGGGTTCGGAGAACAATTGTTGATATTTATTTCACAGTTTTGACCTTTGAAGCCAGCTAAGCAGTAACAGGTATAATTGTTAATACCATCTTGACACTTACCAGAGTTTTTACATGGGTTCGGAGAACAATTGTTGATATTTATTTCACAGTTTCGACCGGTGAAGCCAGCTATGCAGGAACAGGTATAATTGTTAACACCATCTTGGCACTTGCCAGAGTTCTTACACGGGTTCGGAGAACAATTGTTGATATTTATTTCACAGTTTCGACCGGTGAAGCCAACTAAGCAGGAACATGTATAATTGTTAATACTATCTTGGCACTTGCCAGAGTTCTTACATGGGTTTGGAGAACAATTGTTGGTATTTATTTCACAGTTTCGACCGGTGAAGCCAGCTAAGCAGGAACACGTATAATTGTTAACACCATCTTGACACTTCCCAGAGTTCTTACATGGGTTCGGAGAACAATTGTTGATATTTATTTCACAGTTTCGACCTTTGAAGCCAGCTAAGCAGGAACACGTATAATTGTTAACACCATCTTGGCACTTGCCAGAGTTCTTACACGGGTTCGGAGAACAATTGTTGATATTTATTTCACAGTTTCGACCGGTGAAGCCAGCTAAGCAGGAACAGGTATAATTGTTAATACCATCTTGGCACTTGCCAGCGTTCTTACACGGGTTCGGAGAACAATTGTTGATATTTATTTCACAGTTTCGACCGGTGAAGCCAGCTAAGCAGGAACATGTATAATTGTTCACACCATCTTGACACTTCCCAGAGTTCTTACACGGGTTTGGAGAACAATTGTTGATATTTATTTCACAGTTTTGACCGTTGAATCCAGCTAAGCAGGAACATGTATAATTGTTAATACCATCTTGGCACTTGCCAGAGTTCTTACACGGGTTTGGAGAACAATTGTTGATATTTATTTCACAGTTTCGACCGGTGAAGCCAGCTAAGCAGGAACAGGTATAATTGTTAACACCATCTTGACACTTGCCAGAGTTCTTACACGGGTTCGGAGAACAATTGTTGATATTTATTTCACAGTTTCGACCTTTGAAGCCAACTAAGCAGGAACAAGTATAATTATTAATACCATCTTGACACTTCCCAGAGTTCTTACACGGGTTCGGAGAACAATTGTTGATATTTATTTCACAGTTTTGACCTGTGAAGCCAGCTAAGCAGTAACAGGTATAATTGTTAATACCATCTTGACACTTACCAGAGTTTTTACACGGGTTCGGAGAACAATTGTTGATATTTATTTCACAGTTTCGACCGGTGAAGCCAGCTTTGCAGGAACAGGTATAATTGTTAACACCATCTTGGCACTTGCCAGAGTTCTTACACGGGTTCGGAGAACAATTGTTGATATTTATTTCACAGTTTCGACCGGTGAAGCCAACTAAGCAGGAACATGTATGATTGTTAATACTATCTTGGCACTTGCCAGAGTTCTTACATGGGTTTGGAGAACAATTGTTGGTATTTATTTCACAGTTTCGACCGGTGAAGCCAGCTAAGCAGGAACACGTATAATTGTTAACACCATCTTGACACTTCCCAGAGTTCTTACATGGGTTCGGAGAACAATTGTTGATATTTATTTCACAGTTTCGACCTTTGAAGCCAGCTAAGCAGGAACACGTATAATTGTTAACACCATATTGGCACTTGCCAGAGTTCTTACACGGGTTCGGAGAACAATTGTTGATATTTATTTCACAGTTTCGACCGGTGAAGCCAGCTAAGCAGGAACAGGTATAATTGTTAATACCATCTTGGCACTTGCCAGCGTTCTTACACGGGTTCGGAGAACAATTGTTGATATTTATTTCACAGTTTCGACCGGTGAAGCCAGCTAAGCAGGAACATGTATAATTGTTCACACCATCTTGACACTTCCCAGAGTTCTTACACGGGTTTGGAGAACAATTGTTGTTATTTATTTCACAGTTTTGACCGTTGAATCCAGCTAAGCAGGAACATGTATAATTGTTAATACCATCTTGGCACTTGCCAGAGTTCTTACACGGGTTTGGAGAACAATTGTTGATATTTATTTCACAGTTTCGACCGTTGAAGCCAGCTATGCAGGAACATGTATAATTGTTTACACCATCTTGACACTTGCCAGAGTTCTTACATGGGTTCGGAGAACAATTGTTGATATTTATTTCACAGTTTCGCCCTTTGAAGCCAACTAAGCAGGAACACGTATAATTGTTAACACCATCTTGACACTTCCCAGAGTTCTTACACGGGTTTGGAGAACAATTGTTGATATTTATTTCACAGTTTTGACCGTTGAATCCAGCTAAGCAGGAACATGTATAATTGTTAATACCATCTTGGCACTTGCCAGAGTTCTTACACGGGTTTGGAGAACAATTGTTGATATTTATTTCACAGTTTCGACCGTTGAAGCCAGCTATGCAGGAACATGTATAATTGTTTACACCATCTTGACACTTGCCAGAGTTCTTACACGGGTTTGGCGAACAGTCATTTATATTAGTTTCACAGCTTTTATCCGTGTAACCTGACGGACATATGCATATAAAGCTGCCTATATGATTTTTGCATGTAGCGGAATTCTTACAAGGATGAGACGAACATTCATTAATAGCTTCTGAACAGTTTTTTCCTGAAAAACCTGGATTGCAAACACACGAATAGTCACTCACATTGCTGCTACATGTTCCATTTAAACAAGGATTTGGTACACAGTGATTTATAACTTTAGTTGAACAATTTTTTCCTGTGTATCCTGTTTGGCAATTACATGTATATCCATTTGGTTTCCCCATGCATGTTCCATGATTGCATGGATTTGGCAAACAGTTGTCACATCTGATTCCATAATATCCTATCAATTTAAATAAATAGATTAAACATAGACCAGAAATTTAACAGATATACAATAAATTTTACTTTCAACCTATATCGTTTTTAGATAAAGCAGGTCTTAGATTACCACTACTTAATCTACGGAAGTTGTCCCCAAAACTGAGTTTGGGAATAGGGTTGTGTAGGGGCGGGGTTGAGCAGGGGCGGATCCAGGATTTTAAGGTGCGGGGGGGGGGGGCGAATTCTTAAATATTTTTGAGGTAAAATTATCGAAATATTCTTTATTAAGCTGAGGACAACCCATGCTTTGCAAATTTTAAGGGGGGCGCACGCCCGCCACGCCCCGCCTGAATCCGCGATTTCACCTACTAAATTTGTATAATTTGTTCTTTTCCTAAATATGCCATTGGCATTTATCAAGCAAATAACATTAAAGCAACCAGAAAATTTAACGTCTATTTCATTTATTCAGATTTTTTTAGACTCGTTGTAATTTATGTATTAACTTGACATGTATTTTGGACACTTGCCTATTACTGAAGACCGTTTATTGACCTCTTTGTGACTTGTGTATTTTTGCTTTTTACAGTATATTTCGGCTATTGTCTAAAAGATTTATAAAACACATTTCTTTTCGTATAGATAAAACTGTTTATTTCCTAAATATTAAAACATTGTATTGACAGTGTTATAATCGACTTCTGTTAGAAGTTAGTTGGAAATATACAGATAGAAATTTTGAATAGTTTAGAATTTCATATAAACTTTATATAACATTTAAATGGACATGGAACATCTGCATCTCATTACAACAAACGTATGCTGCTACTACCAAGGAAGAGTATATATAATATATCACGGCAATGCTAAATATGTAACAATAGTGTTCATGAAGTGTGTCAATTCTTGTTCACAGAAACAATGAAATTGAAGAACGAGTGGTCAAGAATTGCTCCCATTGTTGTTCAACGTTGTCTGTTTTTATTGTCAACATTTGCCCAAATTATATATGTATAAAGGTAGATCAAATGTGCAATTCATTACGGAATCGGAAAACGCTATGCATTGTCTTTTGGATATCAATTAAAATCATGTAGTTAAACGATATCCTCCGGTGTATAATTTTATAAAACACGCAAAATTGGCATTATTGTACCAAACAGGAAGTTACTATACCTAATGGAATTTCACCATTTAAGAATAAATAATTTCCTTACCAGATTTTTCATGATTTTATTACTTAATATTCTATATATTGATAGCATCAAAATGTTATCGAGCATTAAACATTGCTGTTTATAAATTATTCATTAAAGGGCAAAAATAAACAATATTAATTGATAAAGTACGACAAACTTTTTGAAATGACCCTTGTTTGAAAAAAAAACGTGAAAATTGTTCCAACATCCTTATTCCATACTGATCAGATTGTATAGGTACTTTTCTATCGTTGAAGACTTTTGTTCGTTTTGTTGCTGTCTCACTGACTAGGTATACACAATATTTATTTTAATTCACATGAATTATGAAAGAGGGACGAAAGATACCAGAGGGACAGTCAAACTCATAGATCGAAAACAAACTGACAACGCCATTGCCAAAAATAAAAAGACAAACAGACAAATAATAGTACAGATGACACAACATAGAAATCTAAAGACTAAGCAACACGAACCCCACCAAAACTGGGGGTGATCTCAGGTGCTCCGGAAGGGTAAGCAGATCCTGCTCCACATGTGGCACTCGTCGTGTTGCTTATGTTATTACAAATCCGGTAAATAGTCTAATTCGTGAATAGGCTGACATCAGCGCAATGGATTAATAAATAACTACTTACTGCACTTCATTTTCATTAAAGTAACAAAACTTTCATAAAAACCCGTTATTATGAATATACCAGAGGGACAGTCAAACTCATAGATCGAAAACAAACTGACAACGCCATTGCCAAAAATAAAAAGACAAACAGACAAATAATAGTACAGATGACACAACATAGAAATCTAAAGACTAAGCAACACGAACCCCACCAAAAACTGGGGGTGATCTTAGGTGCTCCGGAAGGGTAAGCAGATCCTGCTCCACATGTGGCACCCGTCGTGTTGCTTATGTTATTACAAATCCGGTAAATAGTCGTGAATAGGCTGACATCAGCGCAATGGATTAATAGATAACTACTTACTGCTCTTCATTTTCATTAAAGTAACAAAACTTTCATAAAAACCCGTTATTATGAATTTGAAAATCTACAAAATGTAGGATTCTTTTAGTATTTTTCGAAAACTATGACCAAAAGCAAATGTTGAGAATGTCGCGAAAACGTCGACGAGACGAAAATCCAACAACACAGTAAAACCAAGGGAGACATCCTGAGGTTTATATCATTGTGTTTACTTTTTAAGGTCAAATGTGACCGCGGTCAATTCTGTATGTTTTATCAGTTATAACCAGACATTCAGAATTTAACAAAACAACTAAACAGTTAATAAATTGTGTATAAACATGTATCATATTGGACTAATAAAAATATGCTCAAAATATATCCAAAACGCGAAGTTAATAATAATATTAAAACCCGAGTAGATATTTTTTTTACCTGTGACACAGCTGCTAGAAATCGTCACTTGCAATCTAAAATATAATATAGATATAGTTTCAAACAATTTTTATTTCAAGAGTAGAGCTTTTAAACGTCCATCCTCAGCAATCTCTGAATCCTGAAACAGAAACTAAAAAAAAATTGACGCAGTAAAATAAATTTTTGAAAAGATATTTTTCAAGAAAGTTTAAGTTTCGCAAAATACGTAGAAATTACGCAGAACAAGAATTACATTTTCACATACGACCAGAGTTAATTCTACTCAATGTTTTTCATTTGGTTGGTTGACGATGAGCGGAGTTTCATCTTTTGTTAAATCTATTGGTCCTTAAATATAAACATAGTTGTCTTTGGATGGCAAGTCTTTAGAAACTTTCGTTGTTGTTACTCTATAAAGAAAATAGTTGTTTCAAAATAGATTAATCAGCCATTCTGATGTTAAACTTTCTTTATAATATGTATAACGTACAGCATGTTTTGAATTTAGTTGGTATGACAATTTGAAAGAAACCGAATTTTCTGAGTTGAACCAAAATTGTTAAAAAAACATTAGCGTAACCTCCTTTCTTGAGAGCTTTCCGACTGAAAGCATAATGACGTTTCATTACCTGAACGATTGCGTTGATAAAAACCGCAATTTTTATACGTGTGCATGCAAAACAAATTTCTTGGTAGAGGGGTCTAAATACAGCACAAAGAACATTTTCCAAAAGACCAAAAAAGTGAAAAAGCATATTTTAACAAAACGCATTTGACTAGCAGGTTGAACAACAGATGTTCTTAAACCCTGCTGACTGCCATGGCGATTGCCAAATAAACGGATCACCAGATGTAACAAAATGGATCTTAATTATTAATTTAATACCAAACAGAAAACAATAAACTTGCGGAAAAGATGGTATACCGCAAACATAAGGTGCAAAAATTGGTACACCATATCCGGATTTCGACAATTAATGTCTCTTCAGTGATGTTAGGAATCGAAACGGTATTTGGAAGGCCATATAATTTACCTCGATTTAGGATTGACTCTTGAATTTTGAAGAGTCGAAATAGAATGAACGGATTATATAAACCCGAAGGCAAATATAATACAAGCCCAAACGAAAAAATATAAACAAGTCTAAATTGAAAACAACGTTCAAACATATATAAGTACGTCTGAACCAGTGACGACTCTATAACAGATTTTATCCATCGGATCACCAGTGATGGTGATACAAGGCTGAAAACACATTTCTGTATATATAATTCGTCTAAATAACAGCCCAACAATGTTAGATCTGTAAATTTGCGTTAGCAAATTTTTTTGTTCTTCCCTGGCCGGGATTCGAACTCATGTTACTGAGATATCGTGGCACCAAATCGCCTTGCACTGTGCCCGACGCGCTAGACCACTCGGCCACCTAGGCTCTACTATATATATATAAAGTGCCTAGAAAATCAACCTAACAATGTTAGAGTAGATATATATATATATATATATATTTTGAGAGTAAAATATATGTTTGAATTATAACAATAAGGCTAGATTTAAAGTAGAATACGTTTAGAATGTTTAGATTCTAATTTCACAGATCAGTCAAACCAGGTAAATAAACACGTGAGAAATATTTAGAATAGCTTAATTGGTTGGAGTGGACAAAAAGGGGAGTTGTGCTATTTGTTTGGGTTTTTTATCTGTTTGGTTGATGTTTTGTTCACATTTTTTACCCCTTATCTCTTTTTATTCATATTTATTTATATTTAAAGCACCAATTGGCCTCAAACACTCTAAACTTGCGGACAGATCATGTCAGACTGAATCCGTCACTTTAGAATTAAAATATCATCCCAAAAAGTCTAAAAATCATGTAGATAGGATAAGAGTCATACGTTTGAGAAGACGCGATTTGAAAAATTGACATAACTTTAATAAATAACGACGGTTGATTAAAAGAATATTAAAGAAATAGTTTCGATTAGATTTCAACAATTCAGTTCCAAGACTAATTACCGCGATTTTCGCTTCAGTGTAAAGGTTCTCTTTGATTATTGTGCTCTATACAAATTCTTCAAAGCACGACGGCAAATGTTTTCCGTCACTTCTACATGCATACATAATTTAGTCGGTAGCACTATTTAAACTGTAATTTGCAATCTTGAAGCACTATATGACTTTTACGATTTTTGTCACTTATGATTTCATTATAATTCTTACAGAAAACTTAAAGCATAAGCTCAATGGTTTTTGCTTCTTGTCACTTGTGTAATCGTCCAATTTTTTACAGACTTTAACAGAAGGTCTCAATTAACTATAGAAGATCTACAAAAATGCAACAGATTTAAAGCGAAAGTTTAAATATTGGTAGGCGAATAATAAAAGAAGATTTTGTTTTGTTGTTAAATATATGAATTTCAAGTGTAAAAAGTCTTAAAATTATCTCCTGTACGAGAACTGGGGAAGCAACAATTTTCAAATGGAACCTACAAGTCTGTTTAAGGAATTTCTCTTGTTATAATGTTATGACCTAGCAAAAAAAACCAATTTGTTAACGGTAAGCTAGTGGTTTGTGTCAAGCAAGATGAACTTTATGTAGTCAATATAAAGAAGTCAGTCGCGGAATGCCATTGTGTTTAATATAATATACTGCAGAGATACTGATATTCTTATAATATTCCCATTCGAGGAAAAATTGAAATGAATATAGGCGACAGTAGTTTACCGATGTTCAAATTTCGTAAATCGATTAAAAAGAGACAAATCAAGAAAATAATGTCATGGTAACTAAAAGATGCAAATGATATATTTTCTTTTCTGAACCTGGTAAAAAATAACTTCACATGTCCTTTGAAAGTCCCAGTGCATCCTTTAAGGTAACATATCGGTTTCCATGTAAGATACGGATTTAATTATATTGAAAAAAAAAAGGTTTCACCATAAAATGAAAATGATATTTAATCCATACCTACTTTAATTTTGCAATTAAATATTCAAATGGTTTAATTTTTTCTTAGCCATAGATTTATGCAAATCAAGCATTAATGTCAAGGTGTGCTTATATACGGTGACCTATAGTTGTTGATTTCTATGTCATTTGGTCTCTGGTGGACAGTTGTCTCATTGGCAATTATACCACATCTTATTTTTTTTATAATTATATAATTTGCCATCTGATTAATCTGTACATTTTCCTACGTACTGGTATTTACCTTGTGTTATGTTGTTTTCCTGTAATGTTTAAGCTGTATTTTGTGTTCTTAGACAAATCAGCTATATCTATAGATGACTTCATCGTTATAAGTTGTTTTGCGCTTCCTGGGTTGCTATCAAACACTGTTACTTCTACTTTCAGCGCATGCTGAAAAGATAAATAAAAAACACTGCCACTGCACGAGTCATATATGTTATGATAATTGTTGTAATACAATCTAGGACTTACAAATCACGAAAATATTGTCTTGTCACCAGCCCAGTAGTTAGCACTTCTGTGTTGGCATGCATCATCATTGTTATGGTCATAGTTATGAATGAACTGTATACAAAACTTGGAATTTGTCAAAATAGTAAGTATTTTCTACCCCAGGAATAGATCACCTTAGCTTTATTTGGCAAAACCTTTCATAATTTTAAGTCCACAATGCACTTCAACTTCGTACTTTATTTTGCCTGTTTGACTTTTTTTATTCGAGCGTCACTGATTAGTCTTTTGTAGACGAAAAGCCTGGTATCTACAATATAATTTAAATATTAGCTGGAAACATAACTTTTAAGGATTTGAGTTTTAAATATAAGGAAGAAAGCATTTTGCTTTCAAATTTGATATTGAATTTCCTAATAGTTATTTTCTAATTACTTAACTTCTACAGAATAGCTATGCTCCGTAAAGAATAATTCGATTTTGAATATAAAGAAAAAAAAAACTTGTTTGGTATGTACATTCTCAAAATGTAAGATATGTTTGTTGTTTGAATCTTTTATTTGCTTTTCATACATTTGATTTTAAAATTAATTACTGAATATTGATTAACCCAGTTCCGCCAAATCCTTGTTCAAAAAGGATATTTAAAGATATTACTAAAACCAATAAAAATTGTAAGGAACTATCTTTTTTGTACCAAATGTCAGTTGGTATCACTGCAAACTCAAAACAATAGAGCACAATAACCACGTTTATTTCACATGTGAAATCATCGGTTTTTATTTCACTGGGAAATCAATGTAATTCATTGCAACCAATGTAATAATTAAAGTTACAGGGGAGGTTAGGTAATGACATCGCTAACGTAAAATGTTATTTATCGCGACGTCAAAATGTGACATATCGGGAAAAGCATAACGACTGTAATATTTTTTCTGTCTATTCGAAATGACATAAAAAATGTGGTGCACACTTAAAAATAATATAAAAATATTACAGTCATTCCTTAAATAAAAACTGAAAACAACACGTTATAAATTTCACTCGTCCGATGCGCTTTTCTGGATATACCTTCACCAGGAACGATCAAAGCCAAATATTTGAAAGCCAAGGATGTAAAAGAACCGAAATAGTTGAAGAGCTATATGACCAAAATAGACCTTAAAATAACCAAATCCATCTAAGGTCAACTTTGACTTTTGGGGGTCGAAACTTTAGTTTCTTTAAAATTTACAAACGGACAATTTCAGAAAGGTTTGTTGTTAATTATGTCAATACCGAAGTACTGACTACTGAGCTAGTGTTACCCTCGGGATTGATAGATATTGAATCTTTTCCAAAGAATTGTTTCACATATCTATACTACTAAAGGAAGAGACCGATTTCATTGAGCCGCAACTCCTCTGAAACCATACAAAGTTGGAAATATGTGTGATATGTCGTATAAATGTAGTATTTTGTACTTCCTAGATTTGTCTTTGAAACAATCTTTTTTCCACAGAAAACGCCAATTTTTGAGAAAATATCCAAATTCGGAGACCGTTATCGATCCGTGTCTTACACGCTTTCGCGCATGCTCAGTCGACGTACTGCCCGCAGAATTTAACTTTATATATAAATAATATAGGTCAATGGTGTAGATTAAAAATTACACCATTCAAGGCCCTTTTGTTTTCCACATAGTTACTATTACCAATAAGTAACAAGTTCCGGGTCGAATCCGATACCGATTCCAATAGTATGTCACAAAATTACCAGCTGATCCCTGTTACATAATCTGTACGTTCCGCCTCTGTCAGGCGCACAACCAAACGGTGTATTCAGGATTTGCTATAAACACGGGTAATAATCACACCTGAACTTCGTCATTATACGGGGAATAACTGTGCACCTTATAATCAGCGTGACTTAACCAAAATACGAATTCTAAAAATCCAGGCTAAAAATAAGGCGTAGGATCTTTAATATAGTCACGGACCCACGATGTCGCGGTATGGTCTAATTTAATGTAAGTAAAGAAGTTATTCTATATGGTTTTACAAAAAAAAACCTGGTGTTTATCTTTTGATACAAAACAAAAGCTAGAAAGTTCTACCTGAAGTATACAAATGTTTAAACAAAAATCAAAAATTGTGAGTTAATATTAAAATTATGACCACATTTATCTCTAAAAGTGGCGCATGAAAGTATGTTTTTATTACATATTTGAATTGATCATGTCAAAAATAGCTTGTATACTTTCTTTGGTAAACGTGGGATCAAAAATGTATCGTATGCCCTTAACACCATAAACATCATACAAATGTACATATAAGTGTATCGGGTCTCACTATCAGTGATTTTCCAATAATATATGTGACCCTTTAATAACATATTCATCGATCGGTTCTCGAATACCCATACTATCAGACCATCCATATATATTTTTTTTTCTCCCCCTCCTGGAGTATTCCAATTTTATAACTCATTCAAGCCAATAGAATCTTAGCCACACTAGTAAGCAACCAATCAGAACTAACTGTTGTTTATTCATTATTTTAAGATGGCGTTTATATCGACTGAAACTAATGGTTTTGCACCGTGATGCGAAGAAATTAGTACGATAGAACAGTTCTTTTAATGCGCTTTTAAATTATATCTGTTCGACAATACTTACTTCAGCAACACAAAATCGAATTCTTGTGTCGGCTTATTATAAACTTATTATGTATTACCTGATTTGATTCATAAGGAATGGGGTTTTGAATACTTTTCGCAGAATTCGAATTGAAATCAATATGATTGGTGTTGTCAACGCTTTTGGTACTTTTGCAGACTCTGAAATGAATTGAAGAAAACATTTAAATGAGTTAAGTTAACCTATCAGTTAAAAGTAAAATCTGCAGCATACCTCGTTTACCTCATATGTAACGTATCGTTTGCTTTGTACTTTTCCAGAAATTGTATTGTGGAATCAGAACGCGCATAATCAAGACAAACACTTACAGTCTACATTTGATTTGTTTTAATTATTTTTGTCAAGCTTAATGATTTTTTTTATGAGATCAGTTACCCAAAATCTGGAAGCTACTTTTGGCCATTAAAGGAAATGTTCAGAATCTTTTTTTCTTTGTTTTTGCGATTTTCTGTAAGTGTCGTCCATGTTTGATTGCAAAAATAATTGTACCATTCATTGAATCTTTGCTAGCAACTGACCATAACCAGACGTGTCAGGAAAATGATTGTAGTCAAATTTTCAATTCGTAGTTACAGTTTGATTGCGGTTGAGGTACTTAAGTATAATTGTTGCTTAGTCTTTAGTTTTCTATGTTGTGTCATCTGTACTATTATTTGTCTGTTTGTCTTTTTATTTTTGGCCATGGCGTTGTCAGTTTGTTTTCGATCTATGAGTTTGACTGTCCCTCTGGTATCTTTCGTCCCTCTTTTTTAAAGAGGGTGAAAACTATCAAAATAACTTGAAAGTTACAATATGTTTCTACTATACTGTTGATTGATTTTATCTTTCTTGTCTATTTAAGTCAGAGATACTGAGGAAATATCAAGAACATGCATATAGACTTAAGGGGTGACAACAGCATGATCAAATTAATAATAACAGATGAAAATAGTTTTAAAAACTTAAAATAAGTGCACATGGTTTTAGTAACATTATAATTGTTTACACGCATGAAATTTTTAAGTGTTGTTTTAATTTTTTACAGCACTGGGTCGATTCTGCTGCTGGTGGAGTATCTGTGACTGGTGCTGTGTAAATGCAGTAAAATGTGTCCCCTTGTCTGTCGTGCATACCCTTATATTTTACAGTTGTGTTGTATGTTGTTTTGTTTTTTTGCGTTTGAGAGAGCTGTCTACATCTTCTATTATGTTAATGCTCTATTTCTCTATATTTATTACCGTGTTTTATCCTTACCCCGTCTATGGTTTTATTAATAATTCTTACATCATTCTGAATTTGCCCTGTGTTATATGTCTGTTATGTTTTACTAACGTGTTTCAGTGGGGCTATTTATTTAATTTTTATAAGAATTATTCGACTGTTCTGTCTATTATTTATATATAACGTAATTGTAATCCTTATTCAATGTTATGAATTTCGCGCTCGTTTAATTTCTCAATACCCTTTGAATGATCATGGTTTTGAAGAACACAGGAACATCTGTACCGCATCCGAAAACCTATGAAATTAAAGGTATAACTTGACACCATTTAGGAAAACACAATCACAATATGAAATTTATAAAATTTTAAACACTCGAAACAATCAAGAAACAACAAGGACAATCACATAAACAATTTGAAGATTCCTGCAAAATTATCAGTTTTACACGAGAAACTCTTCACAAAAAATTTACAACAAAGGGAACGACTTTTTGTTCCCTATTGTTAATTTTCCTTTTTTGGACGGTGATGTTCCTTTGGCATCATTTTACGGTGTTTATATATCCCAACTCATTCGCTATGCCCGTGTCTGTAGTGACGTTTTGGATTTAAATGAACGTAATTTGTGTATTACTGGTAAATTATTAAGTCAAGGATTTCGTTACCACGAACTACTTAAAACTTTTATAACACTCTTTCAAAGATACAAAGATTTGGTTTGGAAGTTTTGCTATACATGTGAAAAACTTATCACAAACGGGATAGCACAACCTAAATGTTAATTATTAATTAACTGTTTACAAAACTTAAAATTTTTCGAAATACTAAGGATGGTCTACCCCAGGAATAGATGGCCTTAGCTGTATTTGGCAAAACCTCTCGAAATTTTGGGTCCTCAAAGCTCTTCAACTTCAAACTTTATTTGGCCTTTTTAATTTTTTTTTATTCGAGCATCATCACTGATGAGTCTTTTGTAGATGAAACGCGCGTCTGGCGTATAAAATTTTAATCCTGGTATCTATGATGATTTTGTTGGTGGTGAGGGTAAAGATACGATTCGGGTAAACTTATCGATCCTTTAAATAAATTGATAGTGATATTGATATTGATTTTGTTATCAATAAATAAAACCCAACTTAATATTATTGTTATACACATTTGTATATTCAGGTCCTACAATTTGTCAATACCTATATTTAGCATTGCTCAAGGTCATGTTTTTTCTCTGACAGCTAATGACGTCTTTACACTAAATTCATTGGATGTTGGATGTGTGCTAATTGATATTTTACATTTATTAAATAATTGATATTGATTTGTTTTTATTTGTTGTTATTGGTTTTGAACAAGCTTTCATTAATTGCAAGTACTCTCATAGCTTTACTTTGCGTCTTTGTTATTTTTGTTATTTTTTTTTTTGGTGATTTGTATCGATCTGATGAGTTAAGCCCTTTTCGTCTGATTTTTATAGTTTGTTCTTATGTTGTACTGTATCACCACTGTCCCAGGTCTGGGTAAGGGTTTGGCGCCAGTAAACCTGTTTAACCCCGCCACAATATGTATGTGCCTGTCCCAAGTCAGGAGCTAGTAATTCAGTGGTTATCTTTGTTGCTGTATATCATTTTTTTCTTTTCGTTTCTTGTTTTGTACATAAATCAGGCCGCTTGTTTTCTCGTTTGAATTGTTCTACATTTGTCATTTCGGGGTCTTTGATAGCTTAATTACTATGCAGTATGGGTATTGTTCATTGTTGAAGGCCGTACAGTGACCTATAATTGTTAACTTCTGCGTCAATCGGTCTTTAATGGAAAGTTTACTCATTGGCATTCATACCACATCTTCTTATTTCAATATCAGTACTGACATGATTTAAAGCAAACCTTTCTAATATTGTTCGATTATGAATTTAAAAATTATTAAGAAACAAAGTTTTCAACTCCTTCTGGCAGAATTGACATTGGATGGATTTGACTATTATTTTTATGTCTTTTTTTTTTTGGTCAAACTGCTCTTCAACTGTTTCGATCTTATGCATCCTTGGCTTTCAAATATTGGCTTTGAGATTTCCTGTTGTAGGTTAATTAAAACAAAAATGGCTTCGGACGTATGAATGTTATACAATGTTGTCTTCATTTTTTTTACAGTAGATTTTTAGACTTTTATAATAGCAAGCTATTTTGCGGATGCAAAATCGAAAAATTAATTTAAAAAAATGGAATGTGGTCCATAGTCTTAACTGTTATGATTTTCCATAAGTGCATTAAAATGAAGAGATTGTTGAGCATAAGAAACACCCGTTAGCTGTTTTCCGCGACCGAAGCCTATTTTAACAGTGAACGACCTAAAGATTTGTGGGAGTTCTGGACTTAAAAATGTTTTCAGGAAAGTATCATCTGAGGTAAAAACAATTTGTTCACAACCATTTACATCAAACTATTTATTGTCAACAAAATTAGATTGAAATGTTTTCGAAACATCTGCGTAACACAAAACGCCACCGAACTTCGAGTCATTGGATCATTGTTACACAAACTGATTAAAATTATTACATTTTTTTTTCTTCGTTTTAGAAGGATGATTTCTATTTTTAATATTTTTATTATACTTTCAAATATTTTGCCTCGAGCATCACTGAAGAGGCATTTGGTGCACATGGTGCATAAAGATTTGTACCGCTAATGTAATTACTACCACTGGGTCGATACCTCTGCTGGTGGACTGTTAGTCCCCGAGTGTATCACCAGCCAGGTAGCCAGTACGTCTGTACTGGTATGAACAAACGGATATTGTCATATTGAAATTTTGCTGTATAAAAAGTTTGAAATCATTTTAAATTAAGTTGATATAGGAAGATGTGGTATGAGTGCCAATGAGAAAACTCTCAATCCAAGTTACAATTTATAAAAGTAAACCATTATAGGTCAAGGTACGGCCTTCAACACGGAGCATTGGCTCACACCGAACAGCAAGCTATAAAGGGCCCCAAAAAATTACTAGTGTAAAACCATTCAAACGGAAAAACCAATAGTATATCATCACAACATCGAAAAACACACTATAAAATATCAATTGGAAGGCTTAACTCAATCAAAAAACGTAAATTAACACACAATAAACGAATAAATTTGACCTGTGACACCTGAATGCAAATACACAGTTAATAAAAAATTACAAGGGATAAATAATTAAAGTCAAAAGTAAATAAACAGGTTTAAACAAAGTTAAAGTATGATATCACTGTGAAATTTCAAACAATTTATAGAAAATCATCACTTTTGAAGAAACCTGCGTCATATTATACACAGGTAAATGAAAATAATTTTGTTGTTAAGTATACTTCTTCTTCTGTGTGTATAAAATCTTCCGTTAAGGAATACCAAGAAATTTCTTTAATATCAATAAAACTAATCTAACACTTGGTACATATGGGGTGAATATCAACAATAAAAATATACAATTAATGCTAGATAAAACTTCCTGTACAGGTCCAAGAACAGCATCTAAGGAAAAATGAAATAATTTTGATGTTCATAGTACGAATATATCTCACTCATGCAATGCTCTGATTCATTGTTCGGATTTGGACAAACTTTATTTTGTTTAAATGAGCTCTTCCAACGTTTGTATAAGGTTTTGGATTTTCAAATATTTCGGCTTTGCGTATCATTGAAGAGACATTTTTTGTCGAAATGCGCATCTGGTGCATAAAAATAGGTACCGCTAATGGTATTAGTGACTATAGGTCATAGACATAGGGTATTTTGCAACGTGAAAATAAACCTGTTAATTACAAGTATATGCATAGTTTCTTATTCGAAAAAATCGAAAATGTACAAAATAGACTTAACCTTGCTTATGTGAAATAATGCAGCCAGCAAATGTATGCTAGGTGTCGTTTCTGTCTATTATATATTTCTATCATTAATTTTGGGTCCTCAATGATCTTCAACTTTGTACTTTATTTTGCCTTTTTAACTTTTTTTATTAGAGCATCACTAATGAGTCTTTTGTAGATGAAACGCGCGTCTGTCGTACAAATTTTTTTTATATACATTTTTGGCATCAATGGTCTTGGACAATTGCCAATTTATATTCAATAAAAAGAACACAGAACCAGAGCATAGGTAAACAGAACCCGGACACTTTTCTCATTACAGCACATTATCAGGATAAAATCATTGTTATATACCTCAAGAAGTACGTAAAAGGTGTTGGTGAAAAAAAATTGTTGACAAAATGAGTGTTTTTTTTTTTTGCCGTTCTGATATAATATCAACAAATCGAACAGTGCAGACCAGGACCCAACATTACTGATCAGGACAAAAGGACAACCGAAGACACATTGTTATACATATATAAACTGTACATGTACTTTTTTTCGCGGTGTATTTTTTTCACACATTTCTTCCTAGGCATATTTTCGTGGAAATAAATATAAACAAATACAAGTGCAATTACGTGCATATGAAACCAGGATTTTTGACTGTTACAGTACATAACAGTAAAAGAATTGCGGAGCCGTAAAAACAACACCAGTGATCAATGTTAAAAAATAAGGACACTAGGAGACAAGCAGGTGTGGACAACCTTGTTTACTTTATTACCTAATCGGACACTATCTTTATTTGTAACAATGATCTGTTTTGATTGAAATTGAAACTTATATTCAATTCATGCAAAAAAACGGTAAATGTGTATTGTTATTTTTAAATGCCGCAAAATTTAATACTATCTAATTCGTTAAAATTTAAGTACGCAAAAAGAGTACAAATCTCAAAAACTTACCCATTTATACAAATACTGAAGTATGGATCACAAGCTTTAAACTGCTGCAATATATACCAATTAGTATCACAATTTGGCCAATCGGTATCATATCTTATAAGCTGAACTGATAATACACCATGAGATGATGCTTCAGTTGGTAAGAAAATCTGAAATGAATAGAAGTTGTCGTGTTGTGTTTAAAAAATTCACATCTATGCAATTGTAACGTTACGTTCGTCCAACTTACTAGTATATTATTTCTTTCTCAAATCAACAAAATATGAAATTTGTAATTGTAATAAAAACGAAATCGTACTAAAGCGTTTCCACCAAATGCATACAAATATTTTGACACAATTTCAATGGTGATACAAAATGACGAAAAAACTTACAACGATTACAACAAAAGAAGAAAGAAGAGGTGTATAAACTGTTTCTTGAAAGCTATATCCTGCAACTCATTGTACCTAGCGCTAGGTACCTTTGGACGAAACAGTTTTTGGTGGTTCGTGTTGCTCAGTCTTTGGTTTTCTGTGTTGTTGTTTGTCTGTTTGTCTTTTTCGTTTTTAGCCATGGTGTTGTCAGTTTATTTTCGACATATGAGTTTGAATGTCCCTTTGGTATCCTTTGCCTCTCTCTTATGTGTCTTCTGGCTATTCCTACATTTTGTATTTTACTATTCTGGCTATTCCTGCATGGGAGATTATGGGAAGAACAATAGATGTTGTTATTGCAAAATATGTTGTTTTAGTCATTAGTGTCTAATTGGGTCACAGGTAAATTTACCTGTGGAAATTAAATAAAAATAATTATTTATATGAAATTTAGTTTGAAAACATGGATCAAGTGTTATAATCATGTGTTTCTAATATGGAATTTCTTGAAAAATAAAATTATTTAGAAGAAAAGGTAGTTAAAGCATTTTGAAGTTTGAATAATACAATTATTTCAAAGAAAAAGTAGTAAAAGCATTTAAAGTCTGGGGGGGGGGGGGGGGGAACTATTTAAAAGAAAAGGTAGTTAACGCACTGGGTCGATACCACTGCTGGTGGACGTTTCGTCCCCGGGGGTATCACCAGCCCAGTAGTCAGCACTTCGGTGTTGACATTAATATCAAATATAATGGTCATTTTTATAAATAAACTGTTTGCAAAAGTATGAATTATTCGAAATACTAAGGATTTTCTTATCCCAGGCATAGATTACTTTAGCCGTTTTTGGCACAACTTCTTGGAATTTTGGGTCCTCGATGCACTTCAACTTTATACTTGTTTGGCTTTATTACTTTTTTTATCTGAGCGTCACTGATGAGTCTTATGTAGACGAAACGTGCGTCTGGCGTATCAAATTATAAGCCTTTGATAACTATTTAATAGTTACCAACACTTTCAACTTTAGCTTCAAAGAATTAATTCATTTCATTATTTGAATAAATTATGTTTTTTAACATGATATAATATCAAAAGTTTTTTACGCAGATATTCCAAATCTTTTTACAAAAATCCGCATGTGTTTATCTTTTGAAACAAAAAAAGTTAAATATGTATATCCAAGGGATAGAAATGTCCAAGAAACCGAAATTTTAGGTATATGTATAAAATTTCGACCCCATTTATCTCTAAATTTAGCACATGAAGGTATATTTTTTGGTACATATTTGAATTGACCAGGTGAAAAATAGCTTGTAAGCAAATTTTTCGTAAAAAAATCACCGTGGGATCAAAACTGTTTCGTATGCCCTTTAGTGTACTTTTCGGTGCTTTGATTCAATGAATATGTAGTGTAACTCAAAATTTAGTGCTTTGTTTCAAAGAATAATTACTACAATTTTAATATATTTATATTTCATTTAATATTATTTACTTGTATATATTATTAATGTTTTCACCAAATTAATTTCAATTACTTGTGAATAACATTGTGCCTGTAAATTCATATTGTGCTTTTGAATATTATTTACACAAAATGTGCTATGAAATTATTAAATAAAATATTGTAATATAAACTATTCTTTGTCTTTATTTTCCACAAGATTTACCTGGATTTACATCGGTTCATTAGTTTAGTGTTGTTATAATATAATCCTACATAATCCTATTGTTTACATAAAAATTCTGGGAACTCCAACATAAAATTTTACTGTTTTACCTATAAAATTCAAAATGTAGGAATAGCCAGAATAAACCCTCTCATACACTTTTCTGAAAGGTAATTTTAAAAGGCGTGTCGATTAGAAATACCTGGAAATACCACAATTTCCTTAAAATGGGTTCGTAACTGTCACCTTATTAAAATTACTGTGTCATATATTTTTTGTTGATATATTTCAGTGAGTTATATCAGATACAATGTGGTGTCTTCAATCTATGCCAACATTTGAAAAATATATATTCAACCAATGCCTACAAACAAAATACAATAGGTGTTGTTAAAACAATTAAGCTTTAAAAATTACTCCTGTAGAATTAGAAACAACAGTTTAAAAATACTTGCAATATTATGTTGTAGTAAATATGATATTTGAAAAAGATAGACAAAAATAATACAAAAGAACTCTTCTGTATGGTAAAAAAACAAAACAAATATAAATAAAAAATTACAAAAATAACATAAAAGTAAAAAAATTACAACTCTTTATTTGTGTTTTTTTTTAATATACAAGATTTGTTTACGAATGACATGTTGCCGAGTCTCCCATCTAAAAAGTGTATTAAATCTGATTTGTGTTCTATATTTGAATTGAAATTTTATTTTTGTAATGTTGGTTTATTATTTTTAGGTATAAATTACATATATATAAATTGGCTTTTACTAATTGTGAAAAAGCTCTTTTATTCAGTATCATTTCTACGTATTAGAAACATTATTCCCTGTTGAATCTTACACTTATTTAAAAGAGAAAAGTACACTCATTATTTTTGGTCAAAGAAAAGTGCTCTATTGCCAAATTAAATATATAAAGAGAATAAATACTTGCTAAGCATACATGAGTATGGCACGTCAAACGTTTCAATATTCAAAAAAATATTGATAAAAAAAATTATGTTATGTAATTACAATTTTATACCTAAATTTCAAAATGTTGGCATAGGTTGAATGAACCTACAATGTAAACTGGGTATGTCTTTATTTATTTACTACCATTTGTTGACAACTGATATAATTACCTTCTCTTAGATCGTTAAGCTTATGCTACATGTAGAATTTTCATCAGACAATTATTAACAAAAATTGTAATAGTCATTTTGTATCTACGGCTTATGTTTTTAAAAATCAAAAATGAGTTTCTGCTAATGTTTAGGGTGCTTGTTTTTTTTTTCAGAATTGAATTACATGTATACATTTTAACGTAAATTTTAACCATAAACGGTTTTGGATATTTTATTCGTACAGTACAGCTTCCGTCGTTCTTTGTTTGACTGTTTAATAACCATTTTTATTTCACAAAAAGTAATTGGCTGGTTTGCTTCTATTGTTTTCAATTAATTTTTCTTCGATAAGTTTTAGGTTTTATTCTTGAAAGTCAGCATTAGATTTTGTAGGAATCTTTTTGCTGTTCAAAGTGATTTATAGATTCAGTTTCATCTTTGAATATATAAAGCGTACCACCTTTTTCGTTTAATATATTCTGAAATGATTTAAATATATTCATATTTCAATATACTTTTTTTACCCACACCTTGACAATAATTTAACATCTTTTTGTTGACAAATTGTTTTATTATTTATTTTAGTTACATTTTTCAGTTTTTAAATACTAGCAATGCAACATATTTCTGTTTCATTGGATTATTATTTGAATTATTTCGTACAATTTATTTTTTTCTTTGTTTCATATAAAACAGAAATCATTATCTAAAAATATTTTATTTACAAAAAGATGTCGTTAAATGAAATTGGATTCCCTGCATTTATCATACTTTTCAATTCTGCATTGACAATTAATATCGTGGTGTAAATTAGATACACCCATTCGGGCTAACGCCCTCAATGTGTATCTAAAACATAAAACTCTAAAACAAAATAATAAAATAGAACCATATTTAAATTTTAATGTATTTGAAAATAAACGTAATATCACCAAATTTAGATTAAGTGATCATAATTTACTGATTGAAAAAGGGAGACACCTAAAAATTCCCAGAGAAAACCGGTTGTGTCAGGCCTGCAATATAATTGAGGATGAGAAACATTTTTTTTTGCATTGTAGGAAAAACTCCACCATAAGACCAGCTTTTATTTTAAAAAATGATTGAGGCAAATTGTTTTGCAATTTTAGTGACCTAAATGATGATGCTAAAATGAAATATATTCTCTTCTCATCAACACAAAAACAAGTAGAAAGCATAGGTTCTTTTATTAAGCAGTCATTAGTTCTAAGGGTAGGGGACTCACCATTCAACTATTAACTATTATACTATATAATTATATGTATTAATTAGTTTGTTGATTATAATTATACATGCTTTCTTCTTGTCGTTTATATTATACTTTGTTTTGTTTGTTTTAGTTACAAATTATATAAGTTGATTTATATGACCATAACGTTTGAATTTGAATTTTTAATATATTTTCTTTCTTTTTTTTTTGTTGCTATTTCTAGTTCTTATATATTTTTGCAAGCTATGTTATATTATATATATTATACTAAAATATTGTGAACAATTGTTGGCAAATAGTATTCAAAAGCCTCATCAACACAATTTTTTGTCTCGTTTATTTGTTGCAATTCATAGTTGAGTACGCAAATAGGTTTAAATGAATATTGCATTTTGTTGTCAATGATGATGAAAATACTTTGGACATCGAATGAGATTGTTTTTGAACAGACATATTGTTAATAACCGATTTATCATACCAATTTCGTAAAAAAAATAAACTGACATTGTTTAAAAACATTGTCAATTTTTAAGTTCAATATTTTCATTTCTGACAATCGAAGTGCACTTTATATTAGATGTATAATATATAAAGCTGGATGTAGGTCAAATTTGCGAAAATGTTTCAGTCTGATTGTGTTTTCCGACCCGTGTGTTTATTAAGACAAACATATTCTTGCACCATCAAAAGTTGTTTTTTAAAATAAATGCACATACTAAGTGACCGGGTAGACCCGCGCAGTACAATCAAATGTAGTCAACTACTTCAATAAAAATTCTTTCTCCTCTTTCCAAAAATAAAAAACCAATTTTGAGCATGAATTTAATGAGAATTCATAGACTTTTTCTGTGTAAAAAATACATCAGGCTGAAATCTCTGCTAATCATTGGAGACTATGAGAGTCCCATGCCGTCTGTTTTTTTTTCAAGAAAAAAATAGAAATGTAAAAAAAATAAAAAAATAATAACAAAATCAAGAAAACTCACAATAAGATACAGTGCACAAAAGTAAAGAACGGACAACACGGAATATTATTGCATGGACAATATAAATTTAAAAACACCATGAGGATGTCAAGTATGGCAATAGTTTTTTTTTATAAATCTTAAAACACCTCTTTTGTTTCTATACATATTTCTTATTACGTGAACAGAATCTTCTCCGGTCATTACGTGAACAAATAGTCTTTTTCCAACCAAGTAATAATGTTTCACGATACAAAATACATCGAAAGATAGAATACGGCGTAATTATGTCATTGGACGTTTTTGACTCCTTCTTACAGAATGGAATTACCGGAACCGTATGTCATAGATGCCGGCATCACACATTGGCGTATACACCGACGTGCACCAGACGTACAGAGAAAATTGACTAAGTCCGTATACGTTAGGTGCACGCAAGAGGATCGCTAAACAATCGTTAGAAGCGCGTTGCATAAGTTTGAAGTACGTCGAAATGCAAAGGTATACGCTTGGTGAACGCTATAACTCCAGGAAATTTTTATGCAGCATAAAAAATTTCATCTAGCTCTAGCGTTTGTCAAGCGTATACCTGTTCGCTATACGCACGTAATACATACGTTACAAGCGCGTTGAAAAACGCTACAGATAAGTTTGAGACACGTTTAGGGCACGTTGTATACGCCTCAAGATCGTTCGACTTTTACTTGGACGTATGCGGGGCGTGTTTGTAACATACGCCTGGCGTAGTTTCAGCGCTCCGTGAACGTATAAAACGCACCCGTGGCGTATCAAAAAAGTATTCTGACATTCAACGAAACTTGCTCTGACATTTATAGTGGCATATGTCCGTGAATTTGCATATCCAAGTGCATGTATAAAACGGTATAAAAGGTTTGGCAGTGTTCAGTTTGGCACTTGCAATAATGGATTGCCTGGAGAGAATCAGAAGGGCATATCTTCTAGCCATGGCTCAACAACATGTAGGCCAAATTCACCTTAACATGCACCAATACTTACAAGGCATTCGAAGGCGTGGAAGACGTCAGCGAAGACGTCTATGGCAGCAGCCGTGGGTATCACGGAGAAAGCAGTTCGGATTGTATGACCAACTATTAGTCGAACTTAGACAAGAAGATCAGAGCAGTTTCAGGAATTTTGAGAATGCCCGTAGAAATGTACGATGAAGTTCTTCTTTGTTATGGCTTAAAAAACTTTCCGTTTTCTGTCATTACGAATACAATAAAATAATCAGTACGCAATAGTAGCGTCCGACTGTCTGATAATCAAGTCACGTCCTTAGATTATCAATAACTAATTGCAAGCTGTAATATGTGACCATGCAAGTAAAGCCTGGGTTAAAACTAGCCGCAACTCTTCGCCATCTTGCTGCTGGATCGACCTATGTCGATATGAAATTTTCCTGGAGAGTTCCTGGTAACACCTTGTCTGTAGTTGTCAGGGAAGTATGCAGTGAAATTATTGATGAATATACAGATGAGGTCATGGCTCCTCCAAATGATCCAGAGGAATGGAAAGCAACTGCTGGTCAATTTATGCGCAGATGGCATTTTCCACATTGCTGTGGAGCGTTGGATGGAAAGCATATTGCCATAAAGAAACAGGCTCGTTCAGGTTCATTATACCACAACTATAAGGGATTCTTCTCCATAGTCATGCTAGCTTTGGTTGAGGGTGATAACAAGTTTATATGTTAGAGGTAAGATATTTATATAATTTTATGTAAAAGTCCTTTAAAACGTTAGAAAAAACTTACAAATTTTATTGCTTGTAATACTGTTTCAGAATCTAATATAACAACTTCGTAAATAAGCAAAACGTCCAATCCATAAAACAAAGGGAAATCAAAGAGCATCACAAACGAAGCAACAGATCCTCGTGTATATATATATATCGAAATCCAGATATGGTGTACAAATTTTTGCACCTCATGTTTGTGGTATACAATCTTTTCCACAAGTTTATTATTTCTGTTTGGTATTAAATTTATATTAAGATACATTTCGTTAGATCTGGTGATCAATTTATTTGGCAATCGCCAATGGCAGTCGGCAGGGTTTGAGAACATCAGTTGTTCGACCTGTTAGTCAAATGTGTTTTGTTAAAATAGACTTTTCACTTTTTTTGGTCTTTTGGAAATTGGTGTTTGTGCTGTAGCTAGACCCCTCTATCAAGAAATTTGTTTTACATGCACACGTATAAAAATAGCGATTTTTATCCAACGCAATCATAGGTTTGAACGTTGTTTTCAATTTAGACTTTTATATATATTGAACGAATCTGACGAAACCTCAAAAGTCGAAACACGTGTCATTCGTGGCAAAATTAGTTAACCTCAGTATCTCACACATTGTTGTCAATTAAATGGAATTCTATACGACTGTCATACAGGTGAGAGGTTTAGCTAGCTATAAAACCAGGTTTAATTCACCATTTTCCTCATAAGGCAGGAATATGACAGTTGTTTTTCATTCGTTTGATGTGTTTGAGCTGTTGATTTTGCCATTTGATAAAGGACTTTCCGGTTTGAAATTCCTTGGAGTTCTCTATTTTTGCTATTTTACACTTTTTTATGACATTTATTTTAGCATACATGTAAGTCACTCAAGAAATTACATATATACATTTGTAAATAGTTATCATGAGATTTTATATTTCTTCATATATGAAACTTTTTGCGATAATTTCATATTATCCCTACATTATCCCTACATTTTAGGAAACGGTGCCTGTTCTGATGCTCAGATGTATAATGAGTCCGAATTAAAAGAAGCAGCGGAAGATGGAAGCATAGGCTTCTCCGATGCCGAGCCTCTTCCAAATGATACAGAAGACGTTCCCTACTATTTCATTGGAGATGACGCATTTGCCCTAAGAACGACGATGATGAAACCCAACTCTCATAGGACAATGAACAGAGAAGAACGTATATTCGATTATAGACTATCGCGAGCAAGGCGTGTTGTGGAGAACGCGTTTGGTATTTTGGCCAACAGATTCAGAATTCTCCTCTTAACAATGGGTCATTCCCCATCAACATTTCGTCTGATAGTGAAGACATGCATTATTCTACACAATCTGATGAGAATTCGCTATCCTGGGCTTCAGGACCAACAACTAGATTGTGAACACCCCATCAACAGGAATTTAATTCCAGGAGCTTGGAGGCAGTGACCAAATCTGCAGGATACCCAGAATCTTACAGCATCTAATATTGACAGTAAGAGAGGGAAAATGCAGAGGAACCTTATCAAGCACTAGATAAACTCGCCTGCTGGAACAGTTTCCTGGCAGGACAGAATGATATGAGACATGAATAATAATTGAAAAATAAACTGATCACATCTGTAAAATGGTTTAATAAGTTATGTTTACACTCACTTGTCTTGGTTATAATTGAAAACATTCTTTCATGCTTCTTAATTCACCCATGTACACAGGAACAGTATGACTTCATGCACATCAATATTGCGTATAGAAGATATAGAAGAAAGTCTGCAGTGCAGAGTCTACACAAGAGTGGACACGCTTAAATGTCTCGCCTGCTTACTGGCATGTCGGAATATAAAATTCTTAATTGATCACTGGAGCATGAAAACAAGGTCAAGGTTTAGTGACATATGTCAGACTGACATGGGCACCTACTGAGGAGTCTATAGACCAATTACCATAACTCTAGGTATTCTATGTACTGAGAAACTGACCTAATCACGAAAACTGGTCGCAGAATAAACAAAGTCATTCAACCATAAAAATGAGGTCATGGACAACTGACATGTGACGGACAGAAAGCAAGCAACACAAGGCATCTATGGATGAAATATGGATGGTCTAGGTCTTCTTCCTTCTGAATTATAAACCTTTCACCAACTTGTTAGCACCGCCACCGCCTTTGCCGCCGGTATAGCTATACATATGTCTCGCCTCCAGCGTCTTTCGACGCAGGCGAGACAAAAATCAAACTGGACTAACAGGACGACTTAAACTTGGAAGACTTGGTAGACTGACTTCTTGAATCTGGTCCCCAGTATTCTCTTCTTGCACTCTCTTTCTTGTTCCCGACGTTCTCATCATCCCACGGCCGAGGTCACGACCAAGAACTGATTTACCTCTGCCTCTTCCTTTGGGTGGCATTTCGAAATGAATTTTTATGAAAAAGGTGGGAACACAAGACCATGTGTAACCAGAAGTAGTACAAACACCCCATAATTACACGTCCCAGACACGCCGAAAGCACGGATAATCGTCCCAGGTACGACCGGGACGTGTCTCAAATACGTTCATGGGACGTTTTTCCTTCGTAGCGTGCATTTAATCTACGTTAGACAAACGCCAGACATACGCCAACATACGTTACTTGAACGCCCAATAAACGCTTATGTACGCTTCTCGTACGCCCTAAACACGCTTAAAGCTCGTTGTGCACACGATACAGATATGATTGACAAGTTAAACGCGTCCAAAATTACTAGCGTATTGGCAGCGTACATGGTTTTTTACCACGCTCGGTGTACGTCGGTGCTATACGCTGATGTGTGACGCTGGTATAAATAACGAATTTTTTAAAAGTCTTTTGTGGACGAAACGCGAGTCTGGCGTACAAAACTATAAGCCTAGTATCTCTGATAAGTTTTTTTTTGTTAGCTGTGTTTTAGGTCGCTTTATTATTAACGTATGCATGTCCTTATATTCACAATCAAATTTTCAACATTTTATCCAAAATTATCGACAGATTAGGTGTTTATCATTTTATTAAACTACAAATGTAGATTTCACTTGGTTAACATGCATACATTTTGACAGAAAAATGATATCAAAATGGCACTCCTTGTGCATTGGATAAAACTTACCCTTAACGTTTATGAAAAGCATCAAAAAGTAAACCCAGCTAATGAATCAAAGCTATCATGGTGTAGGTCATTCTTATATTTTCACAAAGGATTTTTCTATTTTAAACTGATTATATTTTTGAACTTATATCCGTATTTGCATGGCAGCGACAAAGTATTGAGCTGCACTGAACTAGCGCACACCAAATGACACAAATCAGCATTAGCCATAAGCAAATTATAAACTAATGCTCCCTGTAGAATCCTTGCTTAATATAACTTGAATTTAGTTTTCTATTAAAAACATATCCGTTATATATCTTACCATAGACAGAGAAGAAAAGAAAATACAAAGGCACGTTAGGTAATCCATTACAAATTATTGTCCCAATATTGCTGTCAGTGTATGATTATGACCATATATGTTAATTGTAATCAGAGGATGGAAGTTGATAATATATGCACTAGTTATCATTTAGATCATCCAGATAAATATTGTATGAATATTATATAAATATATTGATAAAAGCAATGCCTTTATATTTATAATCATCTTTTAAAATTTGAAAGTATGATAATTAAAGGAAATTTTTATTATCATATATCATTAAATGTTATACTGATTTTTTTTATTAACAACTACGTTTTGTTTTGGAAATAGACTTGGAAATAAAGAAGTTACTGTACTTTGTTGATTGATCAGCTTTTCGAGGAAAACATTGAATTTTAAAATCAAATATAAAAATAAATTGTGAAATAATGTGATAATTGTCATTTAAACGTAGGACCCACTTTTTGGCAATTGTGTTTTTAATTGTGAAAAACAAACGAAAATGATAGAGGACACTGACTAAGTACTAGACTTTTAGTCAACAAATGTGGTTTTTTTTTGCTTGTCACTTTCAGAAGCATTACATGTTGATTTTTTTTATTAGAATTGTTTGCTTTAATAAACTTTTAGTGTCTAAGTTTTATCAATGAAACTGGAATTAAAAAAAAAATACGGTGTGGACAAAACATTTTTTTATTGCTAAATGACCCCCTAACATATACACCCAAGGATCAATTATTCTATAAGATTTTTACAAAGCTCCTGGAGGAACTTACGATAAAACAGGCGTAAGGTGTAATAGGATTTGCCGTAATTAGTTCTTGGAAGCTCAGTACAAGTGACTTCAAAATTATTTGAATTTATTATTTCGACGAGAAGTACTATTTCTATTCATAGAGGGAGGAGCAATGGGAATTATTTGTGAGGTTACAATACTAGTAAAAACCTATAGAACCAGTAGTTTCTAATTTAGTAATATTAGAAAAAAAGGATATGAGGTATCCATCCATATACATGAAAGAACGAATGAGATAGGTCAGTAGTTGTATCAGCTACTTAGTATCAATTTTAGTGTTTATTCCTAAAAATGTTGACACAAAATTTACCTTAATTTCAGCACTAGCATTTTATATAGGTGAAAAGGGCGAATAACTAATAAACAAAGGCATGCTACCTCATCACAAAATTCCCCCAAAAATGAGAAAGAAAACAAGAGGAAACCAGTTAAAAAAACAACTAAAATACATGATTTTGTTGAAGACAACGACTAAATATTAAAGAGGTTTCTGGAACACCGTGTTCTATTCAATAAGACCATCCGACAAAAGACACCCTTTTCTGAAAGGTAAATATAATAGGGGTGTAAACTAAAAATACCTGAAAATACCACAATTTCCTAAAAATGGGTTCGTAACCTCATTAAAATTTCTTGTACTATGTCATATTTTGTTATTGATATAAGTAAGTTATATCAGATACAATGTAAACTCGGTATGTCGTTATTTATTTACTACTTTTGTTGACAACTGATATAATTACCTAATCACTATTTTATATCTTTAAGATCATTTCAGTATTCAACTTTGTAACATATTAAGTGTCTAGGTGTTTACAGTATTGGCCGGTCCTTCACATATTAGGCCACGACGTAGTAATTACAGAAACTTCTTTCAATGATAATTAATAGACAGCTTTATCAACTTACAAACTTGTTAAAAACTTGACTGAGGTCAAATGTTACTAATTTGTCAATCATCATACGATGGTTATCAACTGGGATAGTACTGATAAAAGATCAACAATGTCATGGATGCATGTGAACTATAATAATCTATAATTTTCACCATAACTTCAACATGATAATATACTGATTTCACAACCATCAAGGAATCGTGAAATAAGGGTCAAGCATATAACTTTAAAAGTTCACACAAAAATGAACATTTGTAATACGTTTCCGTTGATGTGCCCAAACTTCAATGGAAAATTGTTGTCATACAAACGTATTTTCATTATTTTTTTCTGTAAAAGTTTTCGATATAACAGCCAAAACAAAGAAATGGGTAAATATAAACACTAATGGGTAATAATTCCTACAAAAAAGAGGAGGCAACCAAATACCACAAGTTGAAGGAAAACAGACAACAAAACGACAATCAAATAGTCAACAATTCATAATACACTGCACATAAAAAATGAAAATAACAAAAAAAATTTCATGCATCCAAAGTGCTTTTATGGATTTGCCTTCCATCAGGAACTAAACATTATGCATCATGAACCCCATTAAAAATCAAAGAGCTGAAAGCTCTGAGGAAAAATGACGCCACTGTCTCTAATATCGTGATATTTTTTATGCAAGTCTTGATTTTCACATACCGTAATTAGTTTAACATTTCAACATGTCTCGTAAGCATATAATTGATATTCGTATATGTGTGTGTTATGTGAAGATGACAACTGGCTGTTTTTTTAGTACAAATGTATAGGTCAAGACTACCTGAATGATCTACAGTATCCAATGACTACTGGCTGTTTTTTTCTATAAATAAATAGGTCAAGACTACCAGAATGATCTACAATATCCAATGACTACTGGCTGTTCTTTTGTACTAATAAATAGGTCAAGACTATTTGAATGATCTACAATATCCAATGACTACTGGCTGTTCTTTTGTACATATAAATAAAGACTACCTGAATGATCTAAAGTATTCTAAGTAATGTGATTTTTGTCTTGCAATTACATTTTTCTAAATCAAGAATATAGACTACTAGTATCCTTTTCAAACCAAATGATTATGAAGAGCCTGTTGTTATCAAGCTCTTATACCCCACATACATATACTCATTAAATAAGTTACTAGTGACCTAGTTATTTCTGTTACTTGAAGCAAATTATATTTCTGTAGATTTTTATTTCACCTTGAAGATTAGACAAATAGGGATACTCCTTTGATTTTTTATTTCATGTCAGTCAGGTCGCTTTATATGAAACTTGAAACCACTTCTCTGCCATATTGTTATTTCATAACAACTCTGCCCTTGACCATGTTGACCCATGTAATTGATATTCATTCTTTAACCATATATCATAGTCAGTTAGTTTTTGATTTTGCACTCCCACACCACCTTTCAGGTCAAATGTCTGCCACGGTCTCCATTTAAGTTAATGACATTGAACAATCATGGTATTAAACACAATTTCAATAGTGATAATGCTGTTCTAGTAAGTCACCATATATTCAACTTGGGTAGCATTCCAGTTATTGAAATTTGTGTCAGATTAGAACAATGATCTAGACCTTGAGGAATGGATCTTACAATTTAATATGGAGCCATAGTATGGGACCCCTACACGGTAACAAAAAAAAAACAAGCTTGAAAGGATACAACGTCAAGCGGCAAAATCTATCACCAGAAATTACAAGTCAAGAGAGGATGGACGGGATACGTCTCTAAAATGCTTGCCTAACTGGAACTACAACAAGATCTCCAGACAAGACGAACAAGGAGTTGAAGCCAGAAGTTAATATTTATGTAAAAAGTAGTTGAGGGGCTGATTCCCGCTATTGAACCATACTGTCATTCTATAATATTATTGTGTAAGTATTTCTGTATTGTCCTTGTTATTGGTCCATGTCTTGGTGTACTGCTGGCCGAGGACCAACAATAAGGCCAATACAGAAATACATGTAATAGTATCTTTATTAATTAACTACAGTGTTACAATATTTTTTTATTTCATTTCACAAGAGATAAACATTTTTACCTCGAAGTGGAACTATCCAAATCTCAGTTTCTTTTTATAAGATGCAATATCTAATGATTTGGTGCCGTTTCCATGTATCTTCAGCCTGTTCTCAGATCTGATGATTTTTTCTACCCTTTCCAGTCACTATAAAATGTTACAACTTTAATTTAGACACAACACATAAATAGTAATTGCAAAGGTACTGCCATTGCATGTGTAATGCAAATATATTTAAAAAAATAATGTAAGAGTTGAAATTGATACAACTATCCATAAGCCAATTGACCAAAGAACGAAGATTTGCGCAATTACAGAATGCATATGCCTGGTTCGGGTTTAAAAATAAAAGACCGTTTACAAAACATGAGAAGCGAAAGTAAACAGTAATAAAATGCTTCGCTGGGGCGCAGCTTGATACGACCGCAGAGGTCGAACCCTGAACAGTTTGGGCAAGTATGGACACAACATTCAAGCTTGATACAGCTCTGAATTTGGATTGTTATTAAATATTTGACACAGCATAGGTTTCTGACACAGAAAGAATGTGGTCTAAGAACTTGAATTTTTTTAATTTACCTATTATGGTCCAATGTCCAAAATCAAAATACATGGTAAGATTCAGCATATCAAAGAACCCCATATATTCAATTTTTGTTAAAATCAAACAAAGTTTAATTTTGGACCCCAACTTGGACAAACTTGAAAACTGGGCCCATAATCAAAAATCTAAACACATGTTTAGATTCAGCATATCAAAGAACCCCAAGAATTCAATTTTTGCTAAAATCAAACTAAGTTTAATTTTGGACCCTTTGGACCTTAATGTAGACCAATTTAAAAAACGGGACTTAAAATTAAAAATCTAAATACACGGTTAGATTTGGAATATCAAAAAACCCCAATAATTCAATTTTTGATGAAATCAAACACAGTTTAATTTTGGACCCTTTTGACCTCAATATGAACCAATTTGATAGCGGGGCCCACAACTAAAAAATCTAAATTCATGGTTAGATTCAGCATATCAAAGAACCCCATATATTCAATTTTTGTTGAAATCAAAAAAAGTATAATTTTGGACCCCAACTTGGACCAACTTGAAAACTGGGCCCATAATCAAAAATCTAAACACATGTTTAGATTCAGCATATCAAAGAACCCCAAGAATTCAATTTTTGTTAAAATCAAACTAAGTTTAATTTTGGACCCTTTGGACCTCAATGAAGACCAATTTAAAAAACGGGACCCAAATTAAAAATCTAAAAACACGGTTAGATTTGGCATATCAAAGAACCCCAATAATTCAATTTTCGATGAAATCAAACAAAGTTTAATTTTGGACCCTTTTGACCTCAATATGAACCAATTTGATAGCGGGGCCTACAAATAAAAAATCTAAATACATGGTTAGATTCAGCATATCAAAGAACCTCATATATTCAATTTTTGTTGAAATCAAACAAAGTTTAATTTTGGACCCCAATTTGGACCAACTTGAAAACTGGGCCCATAATCAAAAATCTAAATACATGTTTAGATTCAGCATATCAAAGAACCCCATATATTCAATTTTTGTTGAAATCAAACAAAGTTTAAATACTGGACCCTATCTTGGACCAACTTGAAAACTGGGCCCATAATCAAAAATCTAAACACATGTTTAGATTCAGCAAATCAAAGAACCCCAAGAATTCAATTTTTGTTAAAATCAAACTAAGTTTAATTTGGACCCTTTGGACCTCAATGTAGACCAATTTAAAAACAGGACCCAAAATTAAAAACCTTAATACACGGTTAGATTTGGAATATCAAAGAACCCCAATAATTCAATTTTAGATGAAATCAAACAAAGTTTAATTTTGGACCCTTTTGACCTCAATATGAACCAATTAGATAACGGGGTCCACAAATAAAAAATCTAAATACATGGTTAGATTTATCATATCAAAGAACCCCATATATTCAATTTTTGTTGAAATCAAACAAAGTTTAATTTTGGACCCCAATTTTGACCAACTTGAAAACTGGGCCAAAAATCAAAAATCTAAATACATGTTTAGATTCAGCATATCAAAGAACCTCATATATTCAATTTTTGCTAAAATCAAACAAAGTTTAATTTTGGACCCTTTGGATATTAATGTAGACCAATTTGAAAACTGGACCCAAAATTAAAAATCTAAATACACTGTTAGATTCGGCATAACAAATAAATAAATGTGATTAAAGATTTTACAAATCTAATGCGCCATACTGTGCAATTAAAGATTACTTCTTGAAATTTTTCAATATTTGAAATTTGAAAAAAAAATAATATTTGAAGAATAATTCTTTTTAATTTCTGAAATCTGAAATGAGAAAAAATTGGCCCCCACAATTTCTTTTTATCCCCCCCCCTTTTTCCCCCAAAAAAATTCTTTCCCTCAAGATATGGTCATAATCTCAATTCAAATTTCCAATGGAGTTGGCAACCATAATTACCCATTTAAATTTACCATAGTGCTAACTTAATCTATTTTATAATAGAATTAATAAAAATATAGTGTCAAATCTTTCATATGGATTTTTTTGTAAAAAAAAAAGATGAAAACATTTGCAGATATTTTTACTGGTCTTCCTTTATAAATATGCATTTCTTTAAACATAATTTAAAAGCAGTGTAAGGGAAGTAACCAAAACGTTGTATTTGGATTACCTCCCTTACACTGTTTTAGATTATCTTTATTGTTCATTAACCATTACTTTATACATAATTTAAAAGCAGTGTAAGGGAGATAATTTCAATGATGTATTTGATTTATCTCCCTTACACTGCTTTAAATTATGTTTTGTACTAAAGTATTTGTCCATTAACCAGGACAACCTTGTTTTTCCCCCTTTTTTGCCCCTAATTCCTAAACGGTTTGAGCCATAACCCCCCAAAGCAAATCCTAACCATCCCTTTGTGGTATGGAAACTTGTAGTATAATTTCAGAGAGATCCATACACCGTTCCACAGTTATTGTCTGGAAACTAGAAAATGCTCATTTTTGGCCCCTTTTTGGCCCCTAATTCCTTAACTGTTGGTACCATAACCCCCAAAATCAATCCCAACCTTCCTTTTGTGGTATTTAACCTTATGGTCAAATTTCAAAAAGATCCATTCACTTAAACTAAAGTTAGAGTGCGAAAACCAATATGTATTCGGACGACGACGCCGGACGACGACGACGACGCCGGACGACGACGACGACGACGCCAACGTCATACCAATATACGACCACAAAATTTTTTTGCGGTCGTATAAAAATCGATTTGTACCATCGACATGATGAAATTATGAGGTCGTCAAGAAATGAACTTTGTGATAATTTACTCGTTCCCCAAACCTGAAATAATTCCATCGTCTACGTTCAAAATGCTTTTCAAATGAATGGGACCGTCTTTAACCTAAAATATATGCCATACTGAACGTTTCAGCTTGTTCATGGTGAGTAAATAAAAACTGCGTCGTACAAACAACTGTTTACTTTCAGTTTGAGTTTATCCTGACTTACGATCTAAAAACTAGAGACGTTCCGAAATCCTGTTTTGGCCGGATCAGAACTCGGCCAATACGGAAAAAAAATCTGTATTGGCCGAGTTGACATCTTATATTGTATATGCAATTTTCATCATATTAAGTACAACAACAGTGTAGTTAATTAATAATGATACAGTTACAGACTCTGCTGCTATAACTTTGTAAACAAAGATTCATACGCACCGCGTGGGTATAACCGTATTACTAATTTCCGATTATTAAAATCTTCGTAAATCTGGATAAAGACCAGTTTCTATCCAATGGATATCAAAATGATTCCGATTATTACTTTTTTAATGATTGTAAAGTTGAAATGGCATGAAAGGCTGACATTATTTAGGAGAACTATTTTGTCTAGCGATTGCTGATCATTGGAGGGTAAAAAGTCCAACACCATAAAAAAACGGATCTATTTATCATGTATACATACCGATTGTTTACGATTGTAAGACATGTGCATAAAAGTGAAAGCTCGAATAAATATGAAAAATATAACAAAGGGATAGCTCCAAATACCATTTAATAACAAAAAACATATGGACAGGTCAAGATATCTTTTTGGTAAATAAAATAACGTATGTAAACTGGTTCCCGTCCGACTACTACACTTTGTTCAAGTGTAGCGTAATACGAGCAGATTCCAGTTAGTAATAGTATGTAAAATAGTAAATATGAAACCGAGTGCGGTAGGCGGAGGCATAATCAACTTCCGATAGTTCTGGTCAATGGTATTGGAAACATGCCGCTGATAGCGTCATTTTCCAAAAACAGTGTGAACTCAGGTGCTCCGTGAGAAGTCCATTGAGAACTTATGTCATATTAATTATTTAGATTTGGTTTTGCTATTTTGCAGATTCTGTCCATCTATTACAGTTTTCAAGAATACAAAGATGAGGGAGGGTAAGTTAACATTGGTCATTTTTAAAAGGACAACACATAAAAGATCAGGGATTTCGTAACACTTTTTATTCAATTCTTTCATAGGTTCAAAGATAATGAGGGAATTTGGTTGTACTTTAAAAAATCTTGTTACAAGAAAGACATCATGATTTTTAGTTATGTTTTCATAGAGCTCGTTAATCAATATATGATTATGATATATATAGGTGTAAACCTATTGGGTCTTTGAATAAATTTATTCTTAAAGACAATCAATCAAAAATTTGAATATTTTCTTTATCATTACGAACATTGATTTTACTTTCAACAGTTCAATACAAAACTAAACAGTTAAGGTCCTACATCCTATTGATACTGTTATTATACACTTATACAATGTCATGCTTTTCTCAAATTGCTTATGACGTCTTTTCAGATGTATTGATTGATATTTTAGTCTAAAGTAGGGATTTGAGCTAGTTTAGATAACTGGGAGTACACTTTGGTCATTACTTTGTGTCTTTTGTCTTTCTGTTGTTCTTATACTAGCAGTAAATTTGATGAGCCCAGCCCTTTCAAATTGATAATAATAGGTTTGTTTTTAAGTTGTTGTGATTCACCACTATGACTCTTGTCCCAGGTTAGGGAGTTGAGAACTGACAAAACATGTGTTTAACCACATTCTTTATGTGCTTTGAATCCAGAGTCAGGTGCCTGTACTTCAGTTGTTTTTGTTGGTGCTGTCTGCCATATTGTTTATGTTTATTGTTGGTGCTGTCTGCCATATTGTTTATGTTTATTGTTGGTGCTGTCTGCCATATTGTTTATGTTCATTGTTAAGGCTGTTGGTTTTCATTATTGAATTGTTTCCGACTTTGTGATCCCTGCGCCTTTTATACTTTTATTTACTGTTCAGGTTTTGTTCTTTGTCGAAGACCTTAGGATGACCTGTATATAGTTATCTACATCCTCACTTTTGGGTCTTTCTCATTGGAAGTCATGCCAAACTCCTTATTTTTATTAGATGTCACAATGGGATAGGATACTATCTTAAAATCAAAACTCAACTGAAGTCGCACAAGCTTCCAGAGGGACCGGAATAGTGCTATATGATTAATGTTATCATCACGTAACATACATCAGTTTCACTGGTTTTTCATACTTTTTAAATAGCTGCCATCATAATGAATATTTATTTTGACCAGCATCTAGACATCTTGAGGCTACTCTTTTTCAGTTGGATGAAATGTAAAAACTTGTTTACAGGGAGGATAACACTGTGATGCGTCAGATTATGTGTGGATATTTTGGGGATGAATAACATCACATGTTCATTTTATCTTTTAATAATAAGATTATGTCAAGACTTTTGATGGTTTCATTAGATGGAAGAATGACTTATAAGCCTCCCCTATGCTATCAAACCAAAGTCATGGGTTGAATGACAATAAAACAATTTATTTTACATTCAGATATTTCTTTTATTACGCAATGACTTTAAAAACAACTTATATCTTCAATATTGTTTACATAAATATTTTCTATTCAATGTATCATAACAAGATGACAAGCTCCAACATTCACTCTGTACCACACACGAAATCAGTTTTTCTGAACTGGTACTGCTCCCATTCTTGTAGGATCCTGTGATGGATAGTGGACAGGTAACTGATGCCTCTGAAGTTGTTGCTGCTGTTGCTGTTGTTGCTGAGGATGTAGAGGAGGTCTCATTGGCATCATACCGGGAGGAGGTGGTGGAAGTCTCATTCCTATAAAAATATACAATTCTTATTTATGTTCTAATTGTTACTGACAAATGTAAATTGTTACTGACAGATGCAAATTGTTACTGACAGATGTAAATTGTTACTGACATATGTAAACTACTACTGACAAATGTTAATTGTTACTGGCAAATGTAAATTGTTACTGACAAATGTAAATTGCTACTGACAAATGTAATTGTTATTGACAAATGTAAGTTGTTACTGACCGACAAATATTTTTCTCTTACTAGAAATGATGACAGTGCTTCAAATGAAAGAAGTCTATGTTTTACCTTGAAAAATCTAAAATCAAACTCATATATAAATATAATAGTTTCAGCACCTCCTCTAAATTTTCTTTTAAAGTTTGATTATTGGTTATATTCAGTTTTTATTGGTGGAGGAAGCCAAAGTGCCCGGAGAGAACCACTGACTTTTGGTAGGAAAACTGACAATACTAGTCAATTAAGATTGGAGTCTAGCACACCTGCCATGTGCGGGATTCGAACTCACGACCTCAGTGTTGACAGACTAGTGATATTTAGACCACTCGTCCACTTAGGACTCTGATTCCTCTTGAAGTTGTGCTAGTCCCCCCACCCCAAAAATGATTGGTTATACAATGTTTGATGATGTAGTCTCAAAGTCCCTCTGAAATAAGAACTGTAAACTCAAAAACTATTGCAAAAGAGAGGCGAAAGATACCAAAGGGACATTCAAACTCATAAGTCGAAAATAAACTGACAATGCCATGGCTAAAAAAGAAAAAGACAAACAGACAAACAACAGTACACAAAACACAACATAGAAAACTACAGACTGAGCAACACAAACCCCACCAAAAAATGGGGGTTATCTCAGGTGCTCCAGACGGGTAATCAGATCCTGCTAACTTGTTCTATAACTTGTCATGGTGTAAACAAAAAGTATATATCATGTCAATATCTTCAAGCATGACTAAAAATAGTGTGGAAAACTGATTATATGAGTGAATTTTTCAAGTCCAAGGACCGTAACTCTGCACAAAATCATTAGACCGAAACAAAAAATTTGAACTTGATCTGTAACTTGTCATGATAAAACTATATACCAATTATCAATCAATATCTTATCAGCATGAAGAAAAAAACATTTGATATGATTAATAGTTCTCTAAAATTAGATATGATGTAATACAGTGTATATCTATTTTCAAATTATAATCAAATATAATTAATAGTTCCAAATATTTTTTCTTTCATTTGTCACAAGCTAATATAGATTTGTAACTTATCTATAAAATGTCAACAACTTTTATCTACACAATGTAATGTATTGAAATATATACATTAATAAAAATAGATTATTATCTAATAAAAGGATTTCTCTTCATATTTTTTTATATATATATATAGCATTCAGAAAATTAGTTTATACTAAATAACAAACAAACCTGCCAAAAAATTCTTCAAATAATTTAACAAAGAATGTCTTTTAAAAAATGAGTTATCTCCCTTTGTACAGAGAGATGGTTTAACATAGTACTCAAACATTAGAAATGGTCCAGAGTTATGGTCCATAACTCTGGACTAAATCATCAGACCAGAACAAAATTCGAACTTGATCTATAACTTGTCATGATAAAACTATAAACCAAATATCAAATCAATATCTTCAAGAACGAAGAAAAAAAGTGTGGAAAGCTGATTTGCCGGACTGACGGATGGACAGACGGACAGATGGACAGACAGACGGAGTGCAAACCTAAAGTCCCCTTTGACTTCGTCGGTAAAAACTTTTGAGTTATTCAATGTTTGTACAGAACTGAATTTCCAGACAATTTAACTGTGTGTAAATAAGGACTTTTCACCTGCTAAAGTGGCATCACATGGGGCCTTTAGAGGTTGTCTAATTTGTGAAAAATCTAATCTCACTTCGTCCCCTGAAAATTTAACCACATACATGTGTGAAAATGTCTCAGCTTGGAAATGACCCATCATACATATCCAAGTTTACAATAGGGACAGAGGAATCAAAGAAAAGGCTACCATTGTCATTTATGGGAAATGAATTGCGAATCTTGACCCATATCTAGTACATATATCTGTATGCGGATTTTCCTGGAGTCGCAATAATCAATCTCGCATTTTTGTTTATTCTTCAAAAATTGCAATAATAAATGCATGCAATAATTTCTGAATTTACAGTACTTTCAATAGCTGTAGTACCTATAAGAGATGAATGATACAACGTTGAGAAGCCACTTAAGAAAATTTAGAGTGGTTGTTCCCCTTTATAAGTCCTAACTTACCTGGAGGTGGTGGTCCCCTAAAGAATGTGAATGGTACAAAGTTAGGTGGTGGCCCTCTTGGAGCCCCTGGTGGCCTCGGTGGTGCAGGGGGCATCATCATGGGTGGAGGTCCATTCAAATTGAAGAAGTTGTTATTGGTGACAATCTCCTCTGGTGGAAGAGGCAAAGCTGGAAATAGAAAATAAAGCAACATTGTACATATATGCATTATAATTTAATACAAATTCTAAATTATACAGAAAATTCTGAAATAATTATGTGCATTTACCGGTACTATTGTGATTTTTTATGATCATATATATTTTCGCTGCTAAAATTAGGACATTTAAATGCTTCAAGCTCTGAATGTTTGTATTGTATTCACTATGGTATAGATTCCGACTTTTAAATGTCATGATACTTTTTGGTAATCAGATATTTACAAATTTGCTGGAAATTGTAAGCTTTACAACAAAGCAACCACCATCAACAATGTGCTAGTGCAACTGTAGAAAAAAAAAAGTTTAAGAATTTGGATTCCCTAGTATAGTGATTTTTTTTTGTATTAATTTTCTTTCTGCTATGAGGACTTCATCCTCTATAAAAACCCTTTCATTGAGCGGGAAAGGTTTTGGTACTACTCTTAATATCACTTTCAGCACATTGTACATCTACTTGATCAACATAAGATTAAGTATGAATATCTGAATCAATACAAACCTCCCGGAAGTCCTGGGACAGGCTCAAGCTCTGCTTCATCTTCCTCACCATCCTTCTTCACCGGAGCTCCTTGTTGAGCCTGAGATTTTCCCCATTTTATTGTCAGCCTTCTACCTCCAAGTATCAGTTTGTTAAATGATTTTTCTGCAGCTGTTTCTGCGGCTGCCCTTGTTGTAAACTGTACAAATGCACATTGTTGTTTAGTGACAACATTGACTGACCTTATCTCACCAAACTGGTAGAATTGATCTCTGCAAAAAAATATTAATTATCATTTTATATCAAGTTAAATATGGAAAAACATTTCTCCTAATCATTGCCAGTATATGTTTTGTATCAAAATTTTTCCTTTCATTTCTTCATAATAAAATTCAGCAATTTTTATACGACCACAAAAAAATTTTTGTGGTCGTATATTGGTATATTGGTATGACGTTGGCGTCGTCGTCGTCGGCGTCTGGCGTCGTCCTGCGTCGTCCGAAGACACATTGGTTTTCGCACTCTAACTTTAGTTTAAGTGAATGGATCTCTATGAAATTTTACCACAAGGTTCAATACCACAAAAGGAAGGTTGGGATTGATTTTGGGGGTTATGGTACCAACAGTAAAGGAATTAGGGGCCAAAAAGGGGCCAAAAATAAGCATTTTTGTAACTTCCAGACATAACTTGTGTGTTAGTGTATGGATCTCTCTGACATTGTACCACAAGGTTCCATATCACAAAAGGAATGCTGGGATTGATTTTGGGGGTAATTGCCTCAAAATTTTAGGAATTAGGGGCCAAAAAAGGGGCAAAAAACAAGCATTTTTCTAGTTTCATGACAATAACTTGTGTGTAAGTGTATGGATCTTTCTGAAATTGTACTACAAGGTTCCATATCACAAAGGGAAAGCTGGAATTGAGTTTGGGGGTAATTGCCGAAACGTTTAGGAATTGGGGGCCAAAAAGGGGCCAAAAATAAGCATTTTTCTAGTTTCCAGACAATTACTTGTGTTCAAGTGTATGGATCTCTCTGAAATTGTACTGCAAGGTACCATACCACAAAGGGAAGGCTGGGATTGATGATGGGGGTAATTGCCTCAATATTTTAGGAATTTGGGGCCAAAAAGGGGCCAAAAAACACATTTTTCTTGTTTCCAGACAATAACTTGTGTGTAAGTGTATGGATCTCTCTGAAATTGTACTGCAAGGTACCATACCACAAAGGGAAGGCTGGGATTGAGTTTGGGTGTGATGAATCATAAGGGGGTTCAAAAAATTTGGGGAGGGGGGGATTTATTTTTCTTCATTTTTTTGACTTTTTTCCTATATTTTCTTTTAAAATTTTCCATTTTAAGTTGGTTATTTCTAATTCTTATTTAAAAGCAAATAATAATGATATTGTAGGAGATACACACCAAACAGGATGTGTAAATTATTATATAATAAGTATTGTGCAATAGCAAGAAATTTTCAATTGCACAGTATTGCACAATAGCAAGTAATCTTCAATTGCACAGTATTGCGCAATAGCAAGAAATCTTCAATTGCACAGTATTGCGCAATAGCAAGAAATATCCAATAGCACAATATTGTGCAATAGCAAGAAATTGTCAATTGTACAGTATTGCGCAATAGCAAGAAATATTTAATTGCACAGTATTGTGCAAATGAAGATACTTCGTATAAATTGCTTATTTCTTGACCAATTTCAATGGGGTTTTATTCTTGAATTCTAGGGGTTCTTTAATATGCTGAATCTAACCGTGTATTTAGTTTTTGGATTTTGGGCCAAGTTTTTAAATTGGTCCACATTGAGGTCCAAAGGGTCCAAAATTAAACTTTGTTTGATTTCATCAAAAATTGAATTATTGGGGTTCTTTGATATGCCGAATCTAACCATGTATTTCAATTCTTAATTTTTGGTTCCGTTTTCAAATAAGTCTACATTAAGGTCCAAAGGGTCCAAAATTAAACTTAGTTTGATTTTAACAAAAATTGAATTCGTAGGGTTCTTTGATATACTGAATCTAAACATGTATTTAGATTTTTGATTATGGGCCCAGTTTTCAAGTTGTTCCAAATCGGGGTCCAAAATTAAACTTTGTTTGATTTCAACAAAAATTGAATATATGGGGTTCTTTGATATGCTGAATCTAACCATGTATTTAGATTTTTGATTTTTGGGCCCCGTTATTAACTTTGTTCACATTGAGGTCGAAAGGGTCCAAAATTAAACTTTGTTTGATTTCATCAAAAATTGAATTCTTGGGGTTCTCTGATATGCTGAATCTAACCATGTATTTAGATTTTGGATATTGGACCATAAAAGGTGAATGTCCAATTTAAAAATTTTAAGTTCTTATACCACATTCATTCTGTGTCAGAAACCTATGCTGTGTCAAATATTTAATCACAATCCAAATGCAAAGCTGTATCAAGCTTGAATGTTGTGTCCATACTTGCCCCAACTGTTCAGGGTTCGACCTCTGCGGTCGTATCAAGCTGCACCCTGCGGAGCATTTTATTCCATTTGTAATGGAGCATAACTCTAGAACTGTAAAAGTGACACCACCAAAATTCAAACTTAATCTGTTTTTTGTGTTAATAAGCATTGTGTATAAGTTTCATAACATTTGGTTGAGGCAAACTAAAGTTTCATTTTTGTAGAGAACAGAAATGAAAAATTAAGCAATTTTTCCATTTGTAAAGGGGCATAACTCTAGAACAGTAAAAATGACACCACCAAAATTCAAACTCGATCTGTATTTTATGGTAAGGGCTATTCCAATAAAAAGGAGGTACTAGGGTCGGAAGGCAATTTTGAAGTACCCCATGACCAAGAGGAATGTACCATGTATCTTAACACCAACCAACAGGAAGTCGTTTCATGATAATACAAGAACCAACTGGAATATATCTAACTTATTTTTTACTGGCCCTTCAAAATTGAGAAGAAATTACCTCTTGGAATTGTAGATATATGTATACTCTATAAAAACATCTACATGTAATATCAACATTTATTAATGATAAAGAAAATTACTGTCACATTTCATTAGATTTTGACATGAAAATTTGTGAACTAAAAGTTATTTTGAGTTTCTGTATAAAATATTTCATGCTTTTTCTTTCTTTTCCATATATCTTTTGGTTTTCAATTCTAGTGTTTATATTTCATCATCATAGATGTATTTTGCCACCTGCCTGGAATTATTATTTTTTATTGTATTTGATCGGCAAACCAGGAATTACCCTTATCCGACCCCGGAATCTGATCCAGTATTTTAATCTTCTTCATTTCCGGTTTATGGCATCCATTGTTTTTCAATGTTGTTTTTGTCAGTCAGATACGATTTTACTCGTATTTACACATTACTTGTTGGCGATTTTCAGTATAAAGCTAGCGGTTGAACAAAATTAGCATCGCTGTCATGAATAATAAAGATAAAAATAAATTTTGAGATCGTTTTGGAAGTTTTGGTCCCAAATTGAAAATTGGGAAAAACGTAGGGTATTTGCCATTGCCAATAGGAATGGGTCCGGTATTTGGACCCTGCGGAATACTAGAAAAATCCCTGGAGGGGTATACGATCTCAATAGTAATATGGCTTTAAAATGACCATACTGATGATTAAAAAGGTCGGCAAAGTTTATTTTTATTTTCTTTCAAATCGAAGGTCCGTCGGGCCTAGCTAGTAATCAAAACAAAAGTCCGATTGCAATAATGGAAGGTCGCGGACCTCAGATAATTTGAACCTCCGAACATTATTTTCAATAGAATTTGACATCGTTCGTCATGTGCTTATCATTAAAGGGAAGTAACTCTTGCACTACCGGAACTGGTACCATAGGTAGAATACAACGTTGCGCAAGTCGCAAAATATCACGATATGAGCAGGAGACAAAAACAATTGGTTATATAAGTCCTTGCAAAAACAAATAATAATAAATAACGAAAAATAACACAATGGAACCTACAGTCACGAAAACTGACTGTCAAAGAAGACCAACAACCAACAATACTTAGTTTCTCTAAACACCAAGGGCCACTGGCCATAAACGCTTCAACACATCAACAACCAAGGGGATTTTTTATAATTGCCATCCAACCCTGGTACATTCTTTTTAATGGAATAGCCCTAATAAGCATTGTGTATAAGTTTCATAACATTTGGTTGAGGCAAACTAACGTTAGAGAACGGACAAAACATTCAGCAATTTTTCCATTTGTAAAGGGGCATAACTCTAGAACAGTTAAAGTGATGCCTCCAAAATTCAACCTTGATCTGTGTTTTGTGGTAATAAGCATTTTGTATAAGTTTCATAACATTTGGTTGAGGCAAAATAAAGTTAGAGTACGGAAACCAATTTTGGGACGTACGTACCGACAGACAAGGGTTAAACTTAATGCCCCCTCCACTAGGGAGGGGGCATAAAAACATCCTGACTTGAAAAAACTGTACTTCCTTATAAAGTTGTTCATATAATTCTTTATTTATAAACGATGTGATAACTCCATGATTCAATACTTTGTAGAGCTTTTTCATTTTTACTGTGACTTGATTGTAAGTGTTTCTCTCCACCTCTATCCAACTCTCTCTAGTTTTCCCCACCTCTATCCAACTCTCTCTAGTTTTCCCCACCTCTATCCAACTCTCTCTAGTTTTTCTGCAACAGTTGGTTAAAACTTCTGAATGGTTGAACAGGTTGATTTGAAGAAACAAATTGCAATTAGGTCAGAATTTTGAATGAACTATAATTGGTGGAGACAAAACACTTACAATCAAGTCGCAGTAAATGAAATATGAAAAAAAATACTTGTATTACATGCTACTTCAGTGCTTATTTACATTTATCTATATTTTGCGACACAACTTTCCACCTTTTAAAATATATGTGATAAACAAAATATTCTCTTACTTTAATTCTGTTTCATCTATCTTTTCTCCTAGATTGCCTACATATAATGTTGTTATAGTTTTATCCTCTGGAGGGGTCAGTTTTGGCATGTCATTGTATCGCCTCATTAACTTATCAGCCACAGGATCATTCATACCATAAAATCTATCTTTTATGTTCTGATCAGCCAGAGGATCATCTGGGTCTGTTGGTTTGTCGTGTCTGTAAAATAAACAAAAACATATTATATCCATTTCAGTGTTGACATTAAGTGTTGTTTCCCAAAACATGACAAGGCAACCCTATTTAACTGTCGTTAATGACACCAATTTTAGCAAAACTAAAATAGTGCATTATAGGAGGATTTTCCACCATCAAAGAAAATAAAATGGTTCCCATACTTTCATGTTCATGGCTATCAAATCTTTTTGTTTTGCAAACATCATAAAATAAAATGCTCCGCAGGGCGCAGCTTGATACGACCACAGAGGTCGAACCCTTAACAGTTGGGGCAAGTATGGACACAACATTCAAGCTTGATACAGCTTTGCATTTGGATTGTGATTAAATATTTGACACAGCATAGGTTTCTGACACAGAATGAATGTGGTCTAAGAACTTAAAAATTTTAAATTGGACATTCACCTATTATGGTCCAATATCCAAAATCTAAATACATGGTTAGATTCAGCATATCAAAGAACCCCAAGAATTCAATTTTTGATGAAATCAAACACAGTTTAATTTTGGACCCTTTTGACCTCAATGTGGACAAAGTTGATAACGGGGCCCAAAAATCAAAAATCTAAATACATGGTTAGATTCAGCATATCAAAGAACCCCATATATTCAATTTTTGTTGAAATCATACAAAGTTTAATTTTGGACCCCGATTTGGACCAACTTGAAAACTGGGCCCATAATCAATAAAATGCTTCGCTGGGCGCAGCTTGATACGACCGCAGAGGTCGAACCCTGAACAGTTGGGGCAAGTATGGACACAACATTCAAGCTTGATACAGCTCTGAATTTGGATTGTGATTAAATATTTGACACAGCATAGGTTTCTGACACAGAAAGAATGTGGTCTAAGAACTTCAATTTTTTTAATTTACCTATAATGGTCCAATGTCCAAAATCAAAATACATGGTTAGATTCAGCATATCAAAGAACCCCATATATTCAATTTTTGTTGAAATCAAACAAAGTTTAATTTTGGACCCCAACTTGGACAAACTTGAAAACTGGTCCCATAATCAAAAATTTAAACACATGTTTAGATTCAGCATATCAAAGTACCCCAAGAATTCAATTTTTGTTAAAATCAAACTAAGTTTAATTTTGGACCCTTTGGACCTTAATGTAGACCAATTTAAAAAACGGGACCCAAAATTAAAAATCTAAAAACACAGTTAGATTTGGCATATCAAAGAACCCCAATAATTCAATTTTTGATGAAATCAAACAAAGTTTAATTTTGGACCCTTTTGACCTCAATATGAACCAATTTGATAGCGGGCCCACAAATAAAAAATCTAAATACAGGGTAAGATTCAGCATATCAAAGAACCCCATATATTCAATTTTTGTTGAAATCAAACAAAGTTTAATTTTGGACCCCAATTTGGACCAACTTGAAAACTGGGCCAAACATCTAAAATCTTAATACATGTTTAGATTCAGCATATCAAAGAACCCCATATATTTAATTTTAGTTGAAATCAAACAAAGTTTAATTTTGGACCCCAACTTGGACCAACTTGTAAACTGGGCCCATAATCAAAAATCTTAACACATGTTTAGATTCAGCATATCAAAGAACCCCAAGAATTCAATTTTTGTTAAAATCAAACTAAGTTTAATTTTGGACCCTTTGGACCTTAATGTAGACCAATTTAAAAAACGGGACCCAAAATTAAAAATCTAAAAACACAGTTAGATTTGGCATATCAAAGAACCCCATTAATTCAATTTTTGATGAAATCAAACAAAGTTTAATTTTGGACCCTTTTGACCTCAATATGAACCAATTTGATAGCGGGCCCACAAATAAAAAATCTAAATACATGGTAAGATTCAGCATATCAAAGAACCCCATATATTCAATTTTTGTTGAAATCAAACAAAGTTTAATTTTGGACCCCAATTTGGACCAACTTTAAAACTGGGCCAAAAATCTAAAATCTAAATACATGTTTAGATTCAGAATATCAAAGAACCCCATATATTCAATTTTTGTTGAAATCAAACAAAGTTTAATTTTGGACCCCAACTTGGACCAACTTGAAAACTGAGCCCATAATCAAAAATCTGAACACATGTTTAGATTCAGCATATCAAAGAACCCCAAAAATTCAATTTTTGTTAAAATCAAACTAAGTTTAATTTTGGACCCTTTGGACCTTAATGTAGACCAATTTAAAAAACGGGACCCAAAATTAAAAATCTAAATACACGGTTAGATTTGGCATATCAAAGAACCCCAATAATTCAATTTTTGATGAAATCAAACAAAGTTTAATTTTGGACCCTTTTGACCTCAATATGAACCAATTTGATAGCGGGGCCCACAAATAAAAAATTCTAAATACATGGTTAGATTCAGCATATCAAAGAACCTCATATATTCAATTTTTGTTGAAATCAAACAAATTTTAATTTTGGACCCCAATTTGGACAAACTTGAAAACTGGGCCAAAAATCAAAAATCTAAATACATGTTTAGATTCAGCATATCAAAGAACCCCATATATTCAATTTTGTTAAAATCAAACAAAGTTTAATTTTGGACCCTTTGGACCTTAATGTAGACCAATTTGAAAACTGGACCCAAAATTAAAACTCTAAATACACGGTTAGATTCGGCATAACAAATAAATAAATGTGGTCAAAGATTTTACAAATCTAATGCGCCATACTGTGCAATTAAAGATTACTTCTTGAAATTTTTCAATATTTGAAATTTGAAAAAAAAACAATATTTGAAGAATAATTCTTTTTAATTTCTGAAATCTGAAATGAGAAAAAATTGACCCCCACAATTTCTTTTTACCCCCCCCCCCCCCCCCCCCTTTCCCCCAAAAAATTCTTTCCCTCAAGATATGGTCATAATCTCAATTCAAATTTCCAATGGAATTTGCAGCCATAATTACCCATTTAAATTTACCATAGTGCTAACTTAATCTATTTTATAATAGAATTTAAAATATAGTGTCAAATCTTTCATATGGATTTTTTTGTAAAAAAAAAAGATGCAACATTTGCAGATATTTTTACTGGTCTTCCTTTATAAATATGCATTTCTTTAAACATAATTTAAAAGCAGTGTAAGGGAAGTAACCAAAACGTTGTATTTGGATTACCTCCCTTACACTGTTTTAAATTATCTTAATTGTTCATTAACCATTACTTTATACATAATTTAAAAGCAGTGTAAGGGAGATAATTTCAATGATGTATTTGATTTATCTCCCTTACACTGCTTTAAATTATGTTTTGTATTAAAGTATTTGTCCATTAACCAGGACAACCTTGTTTTTCCCCCTTTTTTGCCCCTAATTCTTAAACGGTTTGAGCCATAACCCCCCAAAGCAAATCCTAACCATCCCTTTGTAGTATGGAAACTTGTAGTATAATTTCAGAGAGATCCATACACTGTTCCACAGTTATTGTCTGGAAACAAAAAAATGCTTATTTTTGGCCCCTTTTTGGCCCCTAATTCCTTAACTGTTGGTACCATAACCCCCAAAATCAATCCCCACCTTCCTTTTGTGGTATTGAACCTTATGGTAAAATTTCACAGAGATCCATTCACTTTAACTAAAGTTAGAGTGCGAAAACTAATGCGTATTCGGACGACGACGACGACGGACGACGACGACGCCGAACGACGACGACGACAACGACGCCAACGTCATACCAATATACGACCACAAAAATTTTTTTGCGGTCGTATAAAAATCTAAATACATGTTTAGATTCAGCATATCAAAGAACCCTAAGAATTCAATTTTTGTTAAAATCAAACTAAGTTTAATTTTGGACCCTTTGGACCTTAATGTAGACCAATTTGAAAACGGAACCAAAAATTAAGAATCTAAATACATGGTTAGATTCGGCATATCAAAGAACCCCAATAGTTCAATTTTTGATGAAATCAAACAAAGTTTAATTTTGGACCCTTTGGACCTCAATGTGGACCAATTTACAAACGGGGCCCAAAATCCAAAAACTAAATACACGGTTAGATTCAGCATATTAAAGAACCCAAAGAATTCAAGAATAAAACCCCATTGAAATTGGTCAAGAAATAAGCAATTTATACAAAGTATCTTCTTTTGTACAATACTGTGCAATAAAATATTTCTTGCTATTGCGCAATAATGTACAACTGACAATTTCTTGCTATTGTGCAATATTGTGCTTTTGGATATTTCTTGCTATTGCGCAATACTGTGCAATTGAAGATTTCTTGCTATTGTGCAATACTGTGCAATTGAAAATTTCTTGCTATTGCACAATACTTATTATATAATGATTTACACATCCTGTTTGGTGTGTTTCTCCTACCATATCATTATTATTTGCTTTTAAATATAAATCAGAAATCACCAACTTAAAATGGAAAATTTTAAAAGAAAAATAAGGGAAAAAAAAAAAATCCCCCCCCCCAATTTTTTGAACCCCCTTATGATTCATCACCCCCAAACTCAATCCCAGCCTTCCCTTTGTGGTATGGTACCTTGCAGTACAATTTCAGAGAGATCCATACACTTGAACACAAGTTATTGTCTGGAAACTAGAAAAATGCTTATTTTTGGCCCCTTTTTGGCCCCCAATTCCTAAACGTTTCGGCAATTACCCCCAAACTCAATTCCAGCTTTCCCTTTGTGATATGGAACCTTGTAGTACAATTTCAGAAAGATCCATACACTTACACACAAGTTATTGTCATGAAACAAGAAAAATGCTTGTTTTTTGCCCCTTTTTTGGCCCCTAATTTCTAAAATTTGGAGGCAATTACCCCCAAAATCAATTACAGCCTTCCTTTTGTGATATGGAACCTTGTGGTACAATGTCAGAGAGATCCATACACTTACACACAAGTTATTGTCTGGAAGTTACAAAAATGCTTATTTTTGGCCCCTAATTCCTTTACTGTTGGTACCATAAACCCCAAAATCAATCCCAACCTTCCTTTTGTGGTATTGAACCTTGTGGTAAAATTTCATAGAGATCCATTCACTTAAACTAAAGTTAGAGTGCGAAAACCAATGTGTCTTCGGATGAAGCCGGACGACGCCAGACGACGACGACAACGACGCCAACGTCATACCAATATACGACCACAAAAATTTTTTTGCGGTCGTATAAAAACTAAAGCAAACTTAACATGTGATGTGTTATAGTAAATTCCCAGAACTCAATATTTGTGTAATGGATGCTATCTTTTTGCTTATGGTCCACAAGGAATATTACCTCGCTATAAATTATTACATGTGTGACATACTTTAATGTTCTATTGACTTCTGATCAAAGAAAGGGACTGTTAACTTTACAACAAAAAAGTTTTGAACTTTTGAACTCCTGACTTGTTTTTAAGTGTTATAACTACCGGTATAAAATATCTCAATAACTTTAAAGCATGGTATGAGAAGGACAGGATGAAATGTTTTTCTTTTGTTTGGATTAAATGCACTCAATAAAATGAATGAAGTTTGATAACCATCTACAATGAAAATTTTCTGTGTATGTTTCAGTGTTCTCCCCAAGATTTTTGGATAGCACCAGGGTAATGCGTGTGGACTTCTTGGTGAAATATTTCATGCAATCAGTTGTGTCGCGTAGCGTTGCTTAGCTCTAGTTACTGTAATTTTTATGTCTCTTGTTTTGTTTTAATACTGTGGTACTGTGTTATGTAGACATTGATTCAAAAAATTATTGGTAAAAAACAAGGATTTGTATAGTCTCACTTTACAAATCCTTGTAAAAAAGAAGTAAATCAAAAAACAGTTTGTATACTTAAATATTTTTTTTAAATAAATAAATTATGATTCATAATAAAATATTCATCTGTATTTAAAGTAATTAAATCTTTTATAAAATCCAAAATCAATAAAAATAAAATATCATTCAAAAGAGAACAAAAATGTTCAATTTAAAAAACTTTCTAGTTTCTAGAAAAAAATTTGTTATATGTGAAAGGATTCCTGTCATAAGAAGATATAAAATTAACAAGAACAATTGCAAATATTGTTTTATTATTTGAACCAGTTTCTATCTTAGATTTTAATAATAAGAAATTTTTCATAAATTTTAGAACATTTTGCCATAGATTTCATCAGAGACATGTAATACAATTGTATTATATGTCTCTGATTTCATGTGAATATAACTTTTCTTGTCTTTGGTGATAATCAAACATAGATACAGACTTAATACTGCCCTGAAATCTAAATCTTTATTTGTCATGAACCATTTAAAAAGAATTCCTAAATCTATAAATTTATCTTTGGTCTATAGATCTATAAGTAACCATATTCAATGTCAACAACTAAGTCTCCCTATTTTCCCGCCTAAATGACAGGAAGTAGATATAAATAGATTTAACATGTGCTTATGGATAAAATTTGCAAGATTACTTCTGTTATTCATTAATTATGGATATAGATATCCAGTTTGAAGGTACAGTCATGCATTTTATTTATAAAATATAATAGATTGCAATTAATTGTAAATAAACTTGAATATTCTACGTGAACTAACAGGGTCATGTGATATGTACAGACAAATACTACAGTTTGAAACCCGACTATCATGCAATAACTATGTCATAATTAAACATAATATTGGCCATGGTTTAAACAGAGACATATAATACTATCAATATAAGAATTGGGAAATGTATAGTTGTCCATTATACGTAATGAGCCACCTTTATGATGTACAAAAATGTACATATCGGGTCAAGACACTGTTTGTGTACAAAGTATTTGCTGACTTGTCACAGGTCAGTGCTTGGGTTGAGAGTGAAGCCATCAAATTGTTATCTGTGATCATAAAGTTATGAACTCTTAATTAAAACACAAAAGAATCATTTTACAAGTGTTAATTACATCGATTAAATCCAATCAACAAGGTTAACCTTATAAGGTAAATCGATCACTTGTGTAAACAATCTGTGTTGAACTGGTTTGAACTGGTCAAATTTCACCTGGAATTTTATACCGCATGGAAAAGATTTAACAAGTCGTTTAAAACTTTACCGATTTACGATTTTTTAACTGAAAATTTTAGCACCACGGAGAAAAATTATGCATCGCGGTAAGAACGATACCACCACGGTAAAAATTATACATCGCAGGCCCGCGGTCCTTTAAGGGCCTGGGGAGAACACTGTGTTTTTATGTTTGATTATTCCAATATCCATGTTTGTATTGAACATTATCATCATACTTGACTTTTAAACTAATGTATGCCATGTATATGTTTGCATTTTTGTTTATGCTTTTTCTATGATGAGGGCCTCAGCGAAGATTAGTTATATAGCTAACTGTGTATTTCTCTTAAAATAAAGTATTGTTGTTGTTGTTATCACTTTTGATATAAAAATAAGAAGATGTGGTATAATTGCCAATGAGACAACTCCCCACCAGAGACCAAATGACAAAGCCTTCAACAATGAACAAAACCCATATCACATAGTCAGCTATAAAAAGCCCCAAAATGAAAAATGTAAAACAATTCAAATAAGAAAACTAACGTCCTGATATTCATTTAACTTAATAATTCTATAAAGAAGCCTATACATCATGTGGTGTGCCAAATAATTTAAGGATAATGCTGCAAAATTAAAGGGTTTATGATCTTTAACAAGTACTGAAAATACAAACCTGTATGGGCATTCTTCTCCTCTTTTACATTCACCTTTAACCCAGAATGAACAAATATGTGGTCTGTTTCTCTTGTAATAGGGTGTGGTTCTAGCTAACTTTAACAACATATCACTGGGTGCCATGGCTTTACCTAAAGCACTTTGTGAATTTAAGCCATCTTGTGCCATCTGAAAAAGAACAAGATAATTCTTACCAAGAATTAAAGCTAACAATTAATCAAGGTACTATCTACATGTAGGTTACCTCTACATATAAGTTGGCCATTTTCTATTTAGTATTTTTCTTGAAAATGTAAATGTGTTCGATATGAATGACTGTTGCAGAAATTAAAGGCTTGACTTTTAAACTGTTAACACACAAATATGTCTTACTGCTTTGCAACCAAATCAAAAACAATTTTTAGGTCCACCAAATTTCTACATGTACACACATCCTTTAGTTATTACTATTAAAATACTCACTTGAAAAGAAAGCTTAGTGTTTAACGCTGTAATTATTTCAAATTCACTGAGGCATATTAGTCAGGTCTAAACAAAATCTTGAAAATGATGTGTTAAAATGAAAGTGTGAGAGCATTCCTTATAAAAACAAATCAATGTTGTGTTTCTTTGAAAGTTAGTGGGTATGTCATACATCTACACTTGGACTTTACAGAACCAAATATAAATTTGAAATTCACTTCAAAAACAGTTCTGTTATTTATAGTGTTAACAATATTCAACTGGTTAACTGATTAACCATTGTAAAGGACTGAATATGGAATTTAAAAAAACGTTAACAATTTATTCTAACCTTTTTCAATTTTTTCAGATATGAAATAAATGTGTATTGAAATCTGAATAATAACATTAAATTTAACATGATAATCATATACATGATATAGTTCTTAATTTGACAAATTAATTGTCCAGTATTTGATAAGTTAAAACCACTAAAACATTCTAATTTTTAAATTCAATGAGCACGAAAACACCTTGTCCATTAACTTTGGATAAACTGATCTAAAGAAAAATATAGTTTGCACTGTAAAGCCATATAAAATAAATGTATATTAAATAATATTATTAAACAATTGTAAGTTGATCAAAATTTAAAATTAAATTCATAATTTCACTTTAACTGTACTAGTGAGGGGGTATGCAGGTTAAAATATCATGCAAATCATCCAAGGATCTGTCATATTTCAAATGAAATGCAGATTTAAAATTTGTGAAATGGAATTAGTGTTTACTGGTGGTAACAGTAACAAGCTGAATAATCTTCAAATAAAAGAGGAATGTCTCCATGAACACAGATGTCCTCTTGTAAATATATGGCAAATTCAGCAGTTTTTCCATTTATAAAGGGAACAGTGAAAATGAAGCCACCTAAATTTGAACTTGGTCTATGTTTGGTAGCAATAAGCATTGTGTATAGGCAAATTAGAGTTAGAAAACTGAAACCAATTTCAAGACGTTCAGATGTTCAGACAGACAAGGGTAAACCTTAATGCCCCTTTTGCCTAGTGTCTGGGAAATAAAAAATAACATCATTTTGTTCTAAGGTTAGATAAAAATGTTCAATTTGACAACAATAGTTATTATGCATGCAAATTGCAGAAAAAAATCCAGTCACTGTGACCTACTTTATCCTCCATATTCTGTGTATAAAATTCCTTATTGACATCAGATTTAGGCATGTTGTCCTGTATTTTCAATGCTGCATCTCTCACCTGTACTGGTAAACCTGTAAATAACAAACTAATATATACTACTTTTTTACATGCAGAAGCTGTAATTTATACTTATAAATGTATAATTAGGACTTATTTAGATGCATCAAACCAATTTTTATTTAAAGAAACAGTTAAAACAAGATAACAACTCATTATGAAATCCTATTTAATGATTCAAGTGTAATTATAATTATTCGTTCACACCATATTGTACATTGCAAAACAAGAGAATATTTTTGCCCTGAAAATGAACTGAATTTTCGTGGAATTTTAAGACCAATGTTGACCCTGTGTAAACCTACTCGTTACACATGTTACACGTGTGGGTTCCTACTCTTTTACCCTGCCTGTGTAATACCTGTGTTTAAAATGTTAAAAGAAATAGGCCTATGAATTAAATGACTATTATTATTATTACCATATTCTAAATCGAGCAGACATGTCTGACAAATATTTTTAATTTTTGAACATGTCTGACAAACTTCAGTCTTCTTGTATCTCATCCTTGCTCCGGGACACCATCTGAATACTGTGAAGGGTCGGACACAAATTTTACATTCCTTTCCATACTTTTCTTTCATCTGTAAATAAGAACAATACAGAATGCAGTTTACACAAAAGGAAGATGATATGAAGGGGTAATTAAAAATTATGTCAAAAATGACTGACATCGTCGATTTCATCACCAGAAAAAAAGAAACAATACAATCAATACGGTTAGTCTACATAACCATGACAACACAGACAGAAAACTAAATATTCAGCAGCACAAACCTCATTAAGAGGAAAGGTGAACTCACAATGCTTCAGAGGTTTAAACATTTAATGCTCCACTTGTGGAAAAATGAGGTTATTAATACTGATTTTGAGATGTAAAAATTTTGTAAAAAAAGTCACAAACAAAGAAAAGATTATTTGATTGTGTCTGATTGTTTTGTTTTCTTGAGAGGCAATTTTCAAACAGCCACTGAGGCTACCTCAGTTTGCTTCCTGAGGCAAGCACAATGCCGCATGTCGACCCTTAATTTTGCCAATTATGGGCCATCTTGTATTACTTTGTTGGAAGTAAGCAGTCATTCTGTTGTATGTTTTACTTTACAACAGGTATGACAGTATATGGTCTATGACAGTATATGGTCTATGACAGTATATGGTCTATGACAGTATATGGTCTATATCGGCAAAGGTTGAAGTTTGTGTGAATGCAAGTCTGGTTTTAACAAAGACAATGCCAATTCTGCCTGTACTATGTGTTATTCCTTGTTGTTGTTCATCTATTTTTCTAGAGGAAACAAGTGTTGGTGGTTGGTGTCGTCTGCTGATTAAATCCAATTTTTTTTCATTTAAGGAAAACAAATTTCTGGGATCTTAGGACACACAATAATGTATGTAGATTTACATGTACTATACATGTATGTACAACACTCCTTTCAAAAGTCAAATCATAGAAAGTGTCTATAATATTACTTCACTTACCATTCTTATGTATGGGTTATCACCAAGACATGTCTGACAAAGAATTGGGAATTCCTGCAAATAAAATATATCATATTAAATTTTATATATATATATATAATGTGCACAACATTTATTCAATAAATTTCTGGTTGTTCATCATCCTCTTAATACATTTAGTAATGAAATGAACAAAGTGTGACATTTGGAACAAGAATTGTTTAGTTCAATACAATATGACAATATCTCATTTGATAAATTGAGGTGTACATATTTTTGATCACAGAACAAATAAATACATGTACACCTGTCTGGGAGACCAACATTATTTATAATATGAGTACTATTGTTATTGGCTGTGAACTAGCTTTCAGTATGTGCATATACTCTTAGATGGGTAATATGTGTCTTTTGTCTTTGTGCTAGTTATGCCTATCTGATGAGTAAAGCCCTCACTAGTTTTGTTCTTATGTTGTACTGTTACACCATTGTCCCAGATTAGAGGAGGTTGAGTGCTCAAAAACATGTTTAGCCCCACCACATTCTATATCTGCCTGTCCCAAGTAAGGAGCCTGTAATTCAGTGGTTGGTTGCTGTCTGTTATATCTTTTTTTTTCCTTTAATGTTTTGTCATAAATCGACTTGTTATTTTTTTCCTTGAATTGTTTCACATTTTGTCATGCTGAGGCCTTTTATAGCTGACTATAAGGTATGGCATTGTTAAAAGGCTGTTGAACTTGAGTGACCTATAGTTGCTTCAATCCATGTATTTGAACTCTGTTTAAAAGTTCATTCATAAGCAATCATCATAACATGAACTACTTCATATTTTATACAGCTCTATATATATCTACTGTATCTGACAGAAACTTAAATAGACTGTAAATGACCAAAAAGACCATGGTCAAAAACTCCTTGTTCCCGCAACTTTTATATTTTCATTAGTTCTAGGTAATCAGATTACAGTCCATGTCAAACATTGTGTTCATTGAATTCAGGAAACGGTTTTCTTTCTGTGACATGATAACATACAAAATAAAATGCTCCGCTGGGGCGCAGCTTGATACGACCGCAGAGGTCGAACCCTGAACAGTTGGGGCAAGTATGGACACAACATTCAAGCTTGATACAGCACTGAATTTGGATTTTAATTAAATATTTGACACAGCATAGGTTTCTGACACAGAATGAAAGTGGTCTAAGAACAATTTCAGAGAGATCCATACACTTGAACACAAGTTATTGTCTGGAAACTAGAAAAATGCTTGTTTTTTGGCCCCAAATTCCTAAATGTTTAGGGCATTTACCCCCAAACTCAAACCCAGCTTTCCCTTTGTGATATGGAACCTTGCAGTACAATTTCATAAAGATCCATACACTTACACACAAGTTATTCAACTTATTGTCCTGAAACTAGAAAAATGTTTGTTTATTTGCCCTTTTATGGCCCCTAATTACTAAAGTTTTGAGGGAATTACCCCCAAAATCATTCCAGCCTTCCCTTTGTGGTATGGTACCTTGCAGTACAATTTCAGAGAGATCCATACACTTGAACACAAGTTATTGTCTGGAAACTAGAAAAATGCTTATTTTTGGCCCCTTTTTGGCCCCTTATTCCTAAACTTTTTGGGCAATTACCCCCAAACTCAATTCCAGCTTTCCCTTTGTGATATGGAACCTTGTAGTACAATTTCATAAAGATCCATACACTTACACACAAGTTATTGTCATGAAACTAGAAAAATGCTTGTTTTTTGCCCCTTTTTTGCCCCTAATTCCTAAAATTTGGAGGCAATTACTCCCAAAATCAATCCCAGCATTCCCTTTGTGATATGGAACCTTGTGATACAATGTCAGAGAGATCCACAGACTTACACACAAGTTATTGTCATGAAACTAGAAAAATGCTTGTTTTTTGCCCCTTTTTGGCCCCTAATTCCTAAAATTTGGAGGCAATTACCCCCAAAATCAATCCCAGCATTCCCTTTGTGATATAGATTTTTTTAAAAATGTACATGATATAGTTACGATACTGTTGTCAGGTCATAAAAGATTGCATATTTTGGCTTTAATCATGTTAATATTGATTCACTTATAGAGTCTTTGCATCGGAATTAACACCTTTATTCTAAAACCAGTTGTTGGCATGACACGGCCACGGGTTATGTTCTTCTCATATATTTTATGACAGTACAGTGATATTGTTTGCCTCAAATTACAGCCGAAATTCGGCTTTTTCCTCTAGAGAAAATTCCCAATTTACTAAAAAAAATGGCTTTAAATTCCTCCCAAAAAGTTTAACATTTTCCCCAAACAGTGATGGCATTGGTAGTAATGTTTGTAAATATTGTATTCATGTTATTAGAAAGCACTTTTGAGATTTGGTTTTCTGATCAGAATCATCATGGTGTTTGTAACACATGTGGTTTTCAATGCATTAAGTACCATCATTGCTTCTGTTTCTTTCCCCTCTTCGAAAAGTACCTTTCAGGTTGAAAATTTCTGACAACCAAAATATGCATGAAAAAAACAGTGCAAAAAAGACTGCAAAGGTCAGCAAAAATCGGAGATGCGTTTAGAATAAAATATACAAATTTCCCAATTTCAATAAAAAATATGCATTTTTCCCAATAAAAATCAGTAGAGGTAGTTTTGAAAAAAGACAACAATATCACTGCGGTATAATACTAAACCCCTAACAGGAGGGATTGTGCCTCAGATATTCATATGATGAAGACATTATCTTTCAATCAGTTTAATTGAGGTCTGGAGCTGGCATGTCAGTAACTGCTAGTAGTCTGTTGTTATTTATGTACTATTGTCATTTTGTTTATTTTCTTTTGTTTCCTATTGTGACATCGGACTCGGACTTCTCTTATACTGAGTTTTACTGTGCGTAATGTTGTGCGTTTGTTTTTTCTACATTGGCTAGAGGTATAGGGGGAGGATTGAGATCTCAAAAAACATGTTTAACCCCGCCGCATTTTTGCGCCTGTCCCAAGTCAGGAGCCTCTGGCCTTTGTTAGTCTTGTATCATTTTTAATTTTAGTTTCCTGTGTATAATTTGGAGTTTAGTATGACGTCCATTATCACTGAACTAGTATACTTATTTGTTTAGGGGCCAGCTGAAGGATGCCTCCGGGTGCGGGAGTTTCTCACTGCATTGAAGACCCATTGGTGGCCTTCGGCTGTTGTCTGCTCTATGGTCGGGTTGTCTCTTTGACACATTCCCCATTTCCATTCTCAATTTTATGACATACCGGGTATGCATTGTCAGTCAGGGGTACTACTTGTACAAGTAATCTTTATTTACTTGAAGAAGTAAATAAAATAAACTTATATAAGTTAATTATAATGTTTGAATAATCTCCCCTTAATTTTCTCAAAATTTTACTTGTATAAGTAAATTTTTTTTACAATCCCACAAAAATTCTCAAGTTTTGAGATGTAAAAACATGCCTTTAACAATTTTTCTCAGGTTAGCTCATAATTTTTTATTAGAGTTCAATGTTTCATCTCATTCATTCAACAAAGAAACTGATTGCGCAAAGATCTTAAGTATTTGCGCAAGGCCTTCAAAAATTGCCCCTAGGGGGCTTGTAAATGAGCAGTGTTCTGAAGATAACAGACAAATGAGATTTTCATTGTCCATGAAATTACACTTAAATGATTAGTAAAGACATCTGCAAAGGACAGACAATCAAAAATTCTATTAGAGCAAAGAAGTCCTAAGAATTCAAGAAAAGAAGATAGGATGACTTTTTTACTTGTAAAAGTAAAAAAATCTGAATGTCTAAGGGACATAACTAAGCCCAATTTTTTTTTACCTATACAAGTAAATAAAATACACTTGTATAAGTATCCTACAAATTTTCTTATATAAGTATATTAATATTTACTTCTTTTAGTAAATAAAAATTACTTGTACAAGTAGTACCCCTGACTGATTGTGACATAGGAAATGTAATGGAAAGTGCACAAATTAGAAAGTCTTCATTTGTGGTAGAATTGAGGATTCTTTTGTAATCCAATTGGGCCTGTTGGGGACTTGTAACAACAGTAACATAAGTGATTAAGGGTAACAGTGTTCAAGTTGGATTTCAAAACAAAATAGAACACATACATGTATCAAAACATCCATGATACGAGCCACTGTGTGCTAATGCTTGTTTCAATAAAACAATGCTTTGTGTCTGAGTAAGCAGAGTTTAATTCACCATTTCATGTATTTCTTTTTCACACTACTCTGTTTATTCCATTTAAAATTAAACCCTAGTTATCATGTAATTGAATTATTTTTACACTATAAAGACAGATTATATCCCGCAATGGTGGTAAGTCGTGCACTTAAGGCCATTTTTTATTTTATTTTTCTGTAGACTTAGCTTTATTTTTTTATTACTGTGTATTGTCAAGCTTGGTTACTCATAATTGTTTCTCAGTCACTGAATGTACGATGTTGTTCCATACTGCAGCAGCTGACCCGGTTTGTTTACATTCAAATGATGATACAGAAGCTATAACAGCATTAATGTCAATATAAAATTCACTAAAATATACTATTCAGACTTGGAAAGAGAGAGCTGGAAGAAAACATAGAAGAAAGTAAAGAGTTTGTTAAAATGCTGAGACAGTACGGTTCCCTTAAGAAAAAAACATCAGAAGATTTAAATCTTTCTTTGATTACAATCACAGTGTACCATCAATCCAATGGCATCATCAGTTAAACATACAATCATTCCATATAAAATTGTCATGTCATATGTTAATAATTTAATTTTGGATGTAACACGTCTGCTGATTGGCTGACGTTGTTTTGTTTATCAGCTCATAGACATAATTTAGTCATGTGACCGTGACGTCATCAACGTTTTTTCATTGTTTACTCCGGTTTAAAATGGAATTTAGAATTAAATTATAAGAAATAACTGTAATATTTTATCTGTCTATTCGAAATAACATAAAAAATGTGATGCACACTTTAAAATAACCCGCTACGCAGGTTATTCAGTGTGCATCACATTTTTGATGTTATTTCTTCATAGACAGAAAAAATATTAGTTATTCCTTAAATATCATAATGCATATATATGTGACACCTTTAATATAAGATTAATTACCTATATGTATTGTTTATTTTAAAAAAAACACAATACTGGTACAAAATTTTTATACATGTATTGTGGACAATACTAGTATACCAGTATTGCGATCACCAACTACAGGAGATCCCAAATCTCCTGTGTCATTTAACACCCGGTTTGTAGTCTGTAGAAATAAATGCCATCAAATTTTTTTTTTTAAATGTGATTTTATATGATATATATAGCCACAAAATGTAGGTTTAATGCTTTTGGCCATGCACCACATGCCAAGCGAAATTGAAATAAACAGTTTAAGTGTAATTGTCTAGAGAACATACAGAATCTTCCCAGTTTTGTCGATTATACGTGTTTGCACCCTTCGATGTCGCCATTTCTTCTTTCAGTTCCAACTGGTTCCTTAATTTTGCTAAATATCAAGAAGTTCCAGCTAAAATAGAATTAAAATTTGTACCAGTTTTTTAAAATCACTAAGATGTTTGATTGAATAGATATAAATGACGGTATTGCCAAGAACAAGACGGACTCAGCTTTGTTTATTTTGAGAAAAATTACCAACTGGGAAAATTCATTACATTTCTGTATATATACCATAACTCGGGAAAATAGAAGAACCACAGAACAGTTCTCATTTTTAAACGTAGTCTTTGCTGAATGATATTTAACAAAATACAAATACTCTTAGGTCATGTTCATCTGTTCATCATTGTGATTATTGATCTGTTGATAGCTTTAGCTTATCAAAATATATTTTGTTTCATCAGCATCGAAGTTAAGTTGTGATGAAGAGCAGGGCATAATCTTGCAGTCCAAACGACGATTAATATTGCAATTTGAAAAACTAAAACTTGCAGGGTTGGGGGTCTAGACCAATTTCGGCAGTTCTGAGGTCACAGGTTCCATACACCTTATTGCTATTTGTCCACCATTACAGGACATCACAGAGGTTCCTGTAAAATGTTGAGGTCACAATAGAAAATGGCTGATGCCACAAAGGAAAAGTGATTGTAAGAGGTCAATAGTTCAAGTGTCGCAGATTCCAAAGATATATTCTGACTCAGGGCTCTGGAAATTTCAGTACATCAGAATGGTGATTTTCTGCCTCCCACACACATCTCTGGTACCCAGACCAGAGTTTAAACTATAATTTGTACTTTGGGGGCCTTGGTTGGTCAAAGTTGACCCCATCTTTGACCTGGATATAAATTCACTAATGATTTGCCAGGTTTGTCTGTTCCTGCTGAGCGCTGAGCAGCCTGGTGGTTCTCTCCGAATACTTCAGCTTCATCCAACAGATTTTCTGCTGTCCTATCACCCCCTTTATGTTAGGTGGGGATTGTCCTTGTAAATACTTTAGTGACATATTTTAATTAGCCCCGATAGGTAGTGTACACAGATTCAACTGTACCTTTAAAGCTCTTGAGGGGTGCTCTGAATACAACAGAGGAATCTAACAGTACATACATGCAGGCCGACTGAATTCATGGCAAAGTCCTGTTGCCATCAAAATCGGTATAAGGGAAACGACTTGTCACAATGTGATTAATTACAAGTTGCAAAAGTAAACACTAATTGGAGACTGAATGAAAAAAATCACAATTTTCTAAGTCATTAAAGACTAATACCATTAATACTGATGATGATTAAATGAAATAGATATAAGGATGGCCTTGAATTTAAACTTTGAAAAATTTTAACAGGGAACTAAGCGATTGTTTGAGTTATCATTGAGGATGTTGCCTAAACACTCAGCTGATTTTTTCTATTTTCATTTATTTCGTCTGTTTAGGGGTGTCAATTTAAGCTGATTTCATTGTATTCCTTTTAATAAGATTGAAATATGAAAAGTAAAAAAAAAAACAGCTCATTCATAATTTTGATTGCATGTAAACTTAAGTATTGCATGTAAAAGTTTTTTAATGAGGGCTTTGTGTGACATATTTAGATGCTTACATGACAATAACATATCTGTATTGCTGTTTGTTTTAAATGTTATAAGTTTGTGTTTCTATTAACATATTAAAGATGAGACCTCAAGATATTAATATGAGGGCTTATCTGCAACTAGAAATGTAAATGTAAACGTTTTTACTTCATGTACACTGGTGTAATTGTAAAAGCTTCTATTCTTATGAACTTTTCCTAGCAGGTATAAACCACCTGATGAAATGATGTGATGTGATAGTGAATATTTAAGGGAACAAATCAGATAATGATATTCATGATATTGAATGAAATGTAGGAATCAGCAAAGCTTATCATTATTTTCAATAGGTTGTTCAATAAAAATATGTTTTCTTTATTCCAGGCTTAAGCTTATAGTTTGAAGTATCAAAACTTGAAAGTACATGGATCTGTGATGTCATCAAATGGAATACTTTCCTTACACTTTAATCAAGATCATGGTAATTATATATAAATAAAAATGTATGTAATAAGTCAATAAGACATCAACCTAAAAACACAATAAATAAAAAAACAAAAATATTTAGACATTGAAATATAGTCTAATTATTGAATCAGTCTTTAATAATAATTAAGTGTGAATAATATATGAATTCAGAAATAAAAGATCTTCCATTTTCACCAAATTCTATAATGGACAAAAAACTTAGATCTAAGCAACAACAACCACTGACAATGTCATATTGAGACAAGTACGATAACACTCTCCAATTCATTAATTTTTAAGTCAGTATTCCAGTGACCAAAAAAAAAAAAAAAAAAAAAACCCACAAATCAGATACAGCAATTTTTACAAGTTTCATGACTCTTATTGTTGAATTTTGAGTATATATTTCACATGACTTGTAAATATATCTTTTTTATTTGTAGGATGTTTTACTGTTTCAACAGAGTCTGGTTTGAGAATTTACAATGTTGAACCATTGACACAAAAGCTTTATTTGGGTGAGAGTATTGTTTTTTTTTTTATTAAACTTAAAGACCTCCATTTCTTTCATTTTAGTGATAAATAGAAATAGTTTATACTATAAAACACTATTCATATATTATAAATATGACTAACATTAAATTAAAAAAAAAAAGACAGTTTTACTGATATGCTAACATGGCTGATGAAAACATTCTCATTTACTCTGGCAACATTATAACAAATATAGCAGTTTGAATGAACGATGATCAGTACAAAAACGTCTTGCCATTTATAATGATTAACACGATTGTCAAAAATATTGACATCTTATATATATCCTGGCTTTCAAATATTCGAGCTTTGAGCGTTCCTGATGAAGGTACATCCAGAAAAGCGCTTTGGCCGCATGAAATTTATAAAGTGTCATTTTTTTGTTAAATTTTCATATGCTTTATGCTACAGTCTTGTAGCTGTACAGTTTAGACTGAACTATTTATTTATTTTACAGGCCATGAACATGTTGGGAGTGTTGCCCATGTTGAAATGTTATATAGATCTAACCTCTTGGCAATCATAGGAGGAGGAAGTCTCCCAAGGTTTGATGAAAAAGCAGGTACGGGTAATGTTATATAGAACTAACCTCTTTGCAATCATAGGAGGATGTAGTCTCCCAAGGTTTGATGAATAAGCAGGTACAGGTAATGTTATATAGAACAAACCTCCTGGCAATCATAGGAGGATGTAGTCTCCCAAGGTTTGATGAAAAAGTAGGTACAGGTAATGTTATATAGAACAAACCTCCTGGCAATCATAGGAGGATGTAGTCTCCCAAGGTTTGATGAAAAAGCAGGTACAGGTAATGTTATATAGAACAAACCTCCTGGCAATCATAGGAGGATGTAGTCTCCCAAGGTTTGATGAAAAAGCAGGTACAGGTAATGTTATATAGAACAAACCTCCTGGCAATCATAGGAGGATGTAGTCTCCCAAGGTTTGATGAAAAAGCAGGTACAGGTAATGTTATATAGAACAAACCTCTTGGCAATCATAGGAGGATGTAGTCTCCCAAGGTTTGATGAAAAAGCAGGTACAGGTAATGTTATATAGAACAAACCTCCTGGCAATCATAGGAGGATGTGGTCTCCCAAGGTTTGATGAAAAAGCAGGTACGGGTAATGTTATATAGAACAAACCTCTTGGCAATCATAGGAGGAGGTAATCTCCCAAGGTTTGACGAAAAAGCAGGTACAGGTAATGTTATATAGAACAAACCTCCTGGCAATCATAGGAGGAGGAAGTCTCCCAAGGTTTGATGAAAAAGCAGGTACGGGTAATGTTATATAGAACTAACCTCTTTGCAATCATAGGAGGATGTAGTCTCCCAAGGTTTGATGAAAAAGCAGGTACAGGTAATGTTATATAGAACAAACCTCCTGGCAATTATAGGAGGAGGTAGTCTCCCAAGGTTTGATGAAAAAGCAGGTACAGGTAATGTTATATAGAACAAACCTCTTGGCAATCATAGGAGGAGGTAGTCTGTCAAGGGTTGATGAAAAAGCAGGTAAGGGTAATGTTATATAATACTAACTTATTGGCAATGATAGGAGGATGTAGTCTCCCAAGGTTTGACGAAAAAGCAGGTACAGGTAATGTTATATAGATCAAACCTCTTGGCAATCATAGGAGGATGTAGTCTCCCAAGGTTTGATGAAAAAGCAGGTACAGGTAATGTTATATAGATCAAACCTCTTGGCAATCATAGGAGGAGGAAGTTTCCCAAGGTTTGATGAAAAAGCAGGTACGGGTAATGCTATATAGAACAAACCTCTTGGCAATCATAGGAGGAGGTAGTCTCCCGAAGTTTGATGAAAAAGCAGGTAAGGGGAAATTGTGATGATTATTTATTATTCATTTCGTAAGTATTTTAGGAACAGAAAAAAATAAGATTCTTCCACTGCATCAAGTGTGAGACGATATTTCTCTACTCAAGACAGTTAAATATTTAAAACTTAACATTTGAGAGTGGAGAAATATCGTATTGCATGAGATTTGGTGGTAGAATCTGTTTCTATAATAATTTTTGATGATATGTAGACAAACTGAAACCTTCTTTTCCAATGATTTGCAAAAAGATGTGTTCTTTCTATGTAATATCATCTCGCATGGTTGCTTTTTTTGTGATGTCATAATAGGAAATTCAGATGAAAGCAAGAAAATTTGACATCATAATTGACTTTTGACAAATGAAGAAATGAAATCAAACACGTTGATTGAATAAAAGTAATCAACTGTCATCAAAAGGATGAAACAGCTAAGAACTAGAGAAACAAATTTATAATTTTAAAGTTCTGTAGTGACTAGAAATATGATGTCAATCAAAAACATGTAAAAATTTTGTGGTTATTACATGTAAATAATGATATTGATAGAAGATGGGGTTACTAGTTTAATTATATTTTATTCATATATACTTAAAGTATTATATAGCAGTTTAAATCATACACATATATTCTCTCCATACAAACAACAAAACAATTTAATTCTATATTCGGATAGAAAATTACTCAAAAAACATCCTTCACAGAAGAAATTCAATAATCTTCAAAATGTAATTATATGTGTACTAAATTCGTAAAAAAATATTAGTGCTGTTCCAGTTAAACATACTGAGGAAGGCACTTTCAAAATTGGGTAACCTTTTTTAAAGGCAAATTAAGAATATCTCTTCAATATTCACTGTACTTGACACCAACCCATAATTTCGATTCAAATCGCCTTTCCATTTATGTTTCACTAAGACAGCCCTTAGGAAAATTGAGACATTATTTAGCAAATTTTCTTTGATTATTAATGAAACATGTGTGGAATAATTAATGTATGTTTAAGATTGTATCTATATTTATTTTAGTTTTAATATGGGATGAATCACAGAAAGATGTACAAAAGAAAGCTGTGATGGATATCACTTTCTCACAACCTGTTGTTAATGTTAGAATGAAAACAGACAGGTAAGATACATTGAAAGGGAAAGAAATGAGGAAGACATTTATTTATTGATATGGTGAATTAATTCATGACATGTAATCTCTCTACATACTTGACAAAACTTAAAGCAATGGAACATTGATGTTATTGCTGTTTTTTTTTATCTCTAAGTCAAAATTTCCTAAAAAGTATGAGCTGTCATGGTTAATTTTAAGGCAAACATTAAAAACATGAACAAAAATGTAGGTTCAGAAATAACTTGACTATTATCAAAACAGGAAACAATACTAAGAATATTGAAAGAAGAACATCACATTAAGAGTTATCTCCCCTAAAACTGTGTTGCCTCCCCTAATTAAGGATTTTATTTGATATGTTGTGTCTGCTTTTAACCTTGAATATTAATTCAATCTTTAATATACATTTTTGCTCAATTTTAGATTTCTATAATCCAGTTTTAGGTTTTTCATTTGTTAAATCACAAAAAAAATTGCTATATAAACTGGTTATATTTAAATTCTGTTGTGAAACTGGGTCTTGGTCTAACAAAGTTACTTCATTGTAGGTTAATAGTGGTGCTAAGGAACCAAGTTCATGTGTTTACTTTTCCTAACAATCCTCACAAACTGGATTCTTTTGATACCAGAGATAATCCTAAAGGTTTGTACTTAAAATTAATATTGAGTAGACTGAATTGTATTAGAAATACATAGAAGCGTTATTACCACTAAACAAGAAAGTTACTCTCAGGTGAGCTTTTATTATGTATTAATTGAACTGACTTTGTTCCTCAACAGTATTATGTTATGCTCAGAAGCTGGTTATTATACAGGCATTGCTGTCATTAAAATTTTGAGCATGTTCTGTTCTGTACAGGTATTTTCCTCCGTTATATATCGGAGCACTCCCACTTGGGATATAGGTTTAATGCTTAATCAAATATTTACATGGATATTTACACAGTGTGGTGGGGTGCTTATGTTTAAAAACTTTATATACAGGTAAGACTGTGAATTTTAAAAACAAGTATTTAAAATTATGTGCTATTTAGGTTAAAATTTATGATTTAAATACCACTTGGATTCCTTTTAATGAGACAATGGGATGCTTATAGTATACCATATGTTTAATAAGTTAAAAGATTTAAAATATGAAAAGTAAAAATATAGATAAAAGGATACAGAGGTAAAAATAAAGTTTATTAAAACAAAACAAAAAGAATGGGATTAAATTGTGTCAGTATGGTATCAGCTTTAGACGAGATTATCAAAAATGAAATATTAAAAGCATGATTATCATACTTAAACTCAGAAATTAACCAATCAAAATACTTCATTTAGTGTACTCTGAGTATTGGGTAAAGTTTTATGACCTAGAGCCCAAGTCTGCTAAAAATGAAAGTTCTCATTGATAAGGTTTTTCATCACACACAATTTCTTTTTTTTGTATTGTATTTAAAAAGAATTTTTGCACAAGTTTCACCATCAGACATCTAATTTCCTTAATCAACCATTAATACTGGCAATCCTTTGATTGGACAAATGTTTACATTCATTTTTCATAGTATGCTTATAGTAATTCTTTAAAAGTCTGTTAATCAAAATAACATACAGGTTCATTTTATGTTGCATTACACCCAGTGGCAAATGTATCATGAATATTGAGGATGAAGATAAATTTGTTAGCCTTAAATAATTGACAATTTGACATTCACCATCACAATGATTTGTAAAAGCAAAGTACATTAAAGACATATTGATGTAAATAAGCTTATCATGGATACTAGGATTAAAATTTTGTAAGCCAGACACGTGTTTCATCTACAAGAGACTCATCAGTGATGCTCTAACAATAAAGTTCAAAAGGCCAATCGAAAAGTATAAAGTTGAAGAGCATTGAGGACCAACAATTCTGAAAGGTTTTGCCAAATACAGCTAAGGTAATCTTTCTGTGAACCATCATTTATAAAAGTTTTGCCATTACATAATTTGATTATGGCACTACCATCATTTATAGATAAGGTAACCATTATAACTGGATTGCCGTTCTCCTGTTTATTAAAATCTCATTTGATTCTATTGTAGGTCTATGTGAAGTTAGTTCACTTGGACAAACTCTAGCATTTCCTGGACCAAAATGTGGAAGTGTTCAAATTGTGGTTTGTACTTTAGATAAAAAATATATTCAGATAATTATACACCCACTTGGAAGGAAGGTTGTCAGGGGTATACTGGTTTACGTCTGTCAGTTCATGCCTCTGTCCATCCATCCCATAAAATAGTTGTCATAGTTTTTTCAGGAGCTACTAATCAGAGCTTCTAGAAATTTGGTATCAATCTTCATGTGAGCATGCTGTAATGTGTAATGCATTTTCAAATTCATCACTTATCAACTTCCTATTTACAGAATCCTTATATCTTTTTGCACAAAATGGCCAACGATGAAAACAGGAACTATGAATCAGAGCTTCCTAAAATTTAGTTTCCATCATGCTATACCCTGTGATTGGTTTCCATATCCATTGCTTACCAGCTTCCTGTTTACCAAAGGGGGTATCATTAGTGAGCAATAGCTTACAGTTCAACTTGTTATTTTTTAAGGTTGGAAATGGAGAAAGTCCCACCTGCCTTATAGTGTGGCAGACTTAGAAAATACAAATGACCTCAATAGCTCTTACCCTTCTCAACAGTAAAATGCAATTATCTGTTTATTTTTGTACTATGACAAATTTCAGAAATATAAAAAAAAGATTGCAGCAAGCACCTGATCATTAAGTTAAAAACATGATTTTTCTTGGCTGAATTATTTGTTATTTAATAGAAATGTTGCTGTTTGAACCCTATGATTAAATGATTAAAGGTGCTTACTTTAAAATTGGTACATTTGTCTCTTAACTCTACTATTACAGGAAATCAAAAATGCAACCTATAATTTTGGCATGTCTTAAGAGCTTTTGTTGTCAAATTTAAAAGTTATTTATTATATTTTCAGAATCTAGACACAGCACAGCCAGGTCAGTCTACAGCACCTGTGATAATCAGTACCCATCAGACGGAACTTGCATGCTTAGCTCTCAATCAGAGAGGTACTTTATTGGCAACAGCTTCCAAAAAGGTAAAGGGAACTTATACTTAGGATTAACCCAGGGTGTAACAATTTATGAAAAGTTTCCTAATATCTAAAACATCTTAGTTAAAGAGAGGTAAGCGCCAATTAAACTTAGGTCAGTCTGTTTCATTTTTTGTTGTCCATATTTTATATAGAATCATTTACATTTATATGGCATTTAATGCTTGTATCAGCATCTGTCTGTCTGTCAGTCTAGAACTTTTATGATAGTCAAAACCTCCAAAAGTATGGGTAGGATGCTAAAAAAATTTGCACAGATGTTGTGCATAATAAGTAGATGTGCATATTTTATTAAATGAAAATTAGCAAATTGATTTTGAATAAAAAAGGTGTTTTTGTTTTAAAAAATATTAAAATATGGTATTGACTTAAAATTTTCTGCCTACTTTTTTGGGATTGTTTGATAAATGTCACTTATATAATCTGTTTCTCTGACAAGAAAGTTATGCATTTGCTGTGTACATTGTCAATGTGTTTTGCATACATTAAAATTTTGATTAAATAAGATGAATAAATTCATTTGTAAAGAACATTGTTGATTTGATGTTGTTTAACTTACAGGGTACATTGATAAGAGTGTTCGATATCAATACAAAGAAGAAGATAGCTGAGTTCAGGAGAGGAGCTGATCCTGCAGTAGTATACTGGTTTGTAACAAATTCTACCATTGTAATCAGTGTGATAAGACAGATTTTTACTCTTTATAGTTAACATTTTCGTATATACAACTTATATTTAACTCCATTTTGTGTTGAATTTATATCTTTGATTTCTCATGACATGAGTTGATTGATTTATTAAAATGGATTTTGCATATCTGTAACAGTTTCTGAGCTGAAAGGAATCAACCTTAAACAAATATTTACTATAAGTTTGATTTTCTTGTGATTATCCTTAGCAGCATGTTTAAATCACCTTATTCACCTATAAAATGAGCTATGTCGGATAGAAATCGACCTTATGCAAGTGCATGTATATGTGTACATGTATAAGACTTATATAGATCTTGGAACATTCAAATACGAAATAAAAGATGAATTATGGATTGTTTTTTAGGGGTCTCATAACATCTCAATTTTCAAACAGTTAATAAACTTTCGGTAGAGATTTTTCAAACCGAAATATGTTAACATATGTATTGATATTCATTTGCATATGGTCGATTTCTATCTGACTCAGCTCAAATATTGTATGATAAGTCCAGGGGATCCTGTTGGTTGGTCCTCATATTAATTATGTTGGGTAAACTTTAAAGTAATAGCACATGGGTAAACACACACCATTATCTGATAAAATACTCAGGGTAAAATCTTAAAATCAAATCAATAACACTACTACACACCACTTTATGTATAAATAGGTCATCAGGAGGAACATTTAAGATCATGCAGTGGATGAAGGTCACCAATACACATGCTATTCACTCTCTTTTAAAACGAATTTTCTGCATTTTATGTACTGTGGATTCATTAATATTCGTTGGATTTCGTGGGAACAGGGGAACCACGAATTAAAATGTTCAACGAAATACAAATTTTCTAAAGGAATGTATGCAAACTTTTCCAAAACCACGAATTTAAATATCCACGAATATGCAAGTTTTCCTCAATCCACGAAAATTGGTACCCACAAAAATAAATGAATCAAAAGTATTGATTATAGCATGATATTCTTTCAGCAGTTTTCATTCTTTAGCTAATCTCACATTTTTTCTGAAGTTGCATTTTACAATTTTAAATTAAAAGAATAATTATATGAAATATGAAGAATATACTTGAAAAATTAAGATTATGATTGAGAATATTTTATTTTTCAGTATAAATTTCAGTCATGATTCTGAGTTTCTTTGTGCATCGAGTGATAAAGGGACAGTGCATATATTTGCTGTACAAGACATGGAACTTAATAGAAGATCAACGTAAGTTGGAATAAACAAATATATTTGGTATTAATACAACAGGACAGGAATATCACAAATTATAAATGGTATTAAATGATTGATTGATTATTATTTGCTTACTGTCCAAAAGCAAATATCTAATGCATATTCAGGACTATGAATAAATCATATTTAAATTGAAATTCTTAAGTCCATTTATGATAAGCAAAGTTGAATGGGCCTTAAAAGTTACCTTAAAATCACCCATAAACCTTTCCTGAAACTGTGTAATAACCTCATATTTATGATTTTATTTAGAGCTATTCCATTAAAATGTATGTGGGAGGGTAGGAAGGGACTTTCAAAATATCCCTACAACCAAGAACCATTTTTTAGATAATTTTGCATAATGGTAATAGACGCATACTGAAAAAAGACTCATGACCCACATTCAATAATTAAACTTCCCTTCTTACCCTCCCACATACATTTTAATGGAATAGCCCTTATGAGAAGTCTCTTTAATTCCGGTGTTTTGTTAACTTTCACACGTTTATTATGTCAACCTTAAAGAGGTGTCTTCCTCCTATTCCCACTTTTTAAAATCACTATTCCTTCTATTCCCACATGAAAATAACAATAGATGTTTTGATAAATAATTTGTTTTTATAACAATCAAGGTTAATTAATAATTGACCTAAGATTTACCTGTATTTTTTTAAAAGAACACATATTTCTTTCGGTGTCTTCCTGCTATTCCTACATTTTATAAATTCATATTCCTTCTATTCCTACAAACAAAGAACAATAGATGTTGGTATAAGGTGTTTTGTTGTTTTAGCAATCTAAATTTGATTGAAATACAGGTAAGTTCAGGTAATCTGGAAAGGATTATTACAATGAAAAAAAAATAATAAAAAAAAGAAGATGCATTGTAGAGAATATAGAATAGAACAGTCCCCAAAAAATGTATTTCTGTAAAAAAAAAAATGTTTTAAAAATAATAAACCCTAAATAGGAATTTTGTTTTTAAAGTTTAATAGATATCTGTATGGGGATATTATTTTGTACAGTGATCTTTATTTATTTTGACTATGTTCTTATTAAATGGCGTTGATGCTATAGAATGAATGCTACAAAAGTATAAAATTTATCAAAATGAAAAAGACCAAGCCTAGTAGTAAATTTGGAGCTCTTTTTTTAACCAATCTATAAAACTCTTAGAAGGCATGCCATCGCCGATACTTCTATTCTTCATTCAAACCTAGAAGTAAGAGTTATATACTTTTAAACAGTCAAAACTTATGATAATAGCGAGAAAAAAATATATTCATTAAATGAAAGCAAATATCATGTGATTCAAGTTTTTCTTTTTACTTTTGTAAAAAAGGGTTGCAAACTTTCCAATATACTCTTAGGCATTAAAACGAATTTTTCGAAAAATATGACCTTACAAAATTCTTACGACAGTGTGGAAAATATAGTATAATATTTGTCTTGATATTAAGACCATTTTTAGCCGTGTGTTATTTTGTGAGATTAAACTCAAAATTTAGACGACTTTTAACACATCTGTCACTGCACTATATGTTGACTAATGTCCTATAATTTTGATTTTGTTTTGCTCATGTATTTGTAACAATTCCTATTACAGTGCTTAAATATTTTCCCATCAGGGACAGTCTATACTAACGGGACTGGTCACTTATAACAATGTCTATACAATTTTGCAGACAGAACTGTGCCGTCGCTGATGTCACATGACTTCAAAGCAAATCATTTCACATTTACGAAGTGTTCTTCATAACTATATGTTCAAGTTTAATGAAGTAACATTTTTATGAAATTTTATACATTTTGTCATTGCAAAATGCTGTTTTTGAAAAGATTTCACGGATAGTTTTTTAAATATAGATCTTTGAACTTTGAGGTATTTTGTTAGTAAGTCCCGTTGTATAGACTGTCCCTGAACCCATGTTTGTACAAGCATTCCTCCTATTCCTACATGAATTTCTTACATTTTAAATACCAGATTATCAAATGTAGGAATAGCAGGAATAAACCATTTCTTTCACTGTTTAAGTATATTTTGAAAAAAAAAAATTAATCCACTGTTTATTTGTAACATGTTTTTTTCCTATTCAAAGAATTACCTTAAAATAAAGAATAAATCAGATAAACAAAAGTAAGATTAAAAAATCATTGAATTTGTAAACCTAAATTTCTATTTTAATCGGAAAGCACAAGTACAAGAGGCCATCAAAAGAAAAGAACGTTCAGCTAAAATCCGAAAGTTTAATGAAAAATGTATAAACGCAAAAAATAAAATGAAAGGGTTTTGGAATTTCCTTAAAATAAAACGAACCGATATAGGACATAAAGAGCTTAATGATCCACATGATTTTGACAAAATATAAACGGCTACGGATGAGAGAAATAATGCCCTTTCCCACCATTTTAGCTCCATAGGTTCCTTTCAAAATGAAAATGGTGAACTTGAAAAAGAAGTTAAAAACCTAATAATAAATATTGACGAAAATTTATTAATATCAGATTCTCCCGGCCCCTACCGGTTACTTTCGACAAAAAGAAAATTTCACAGACTTTATACATTTCACACAATGGTTGAAGGTGCAATGTATCCACTGGTACACAGTTTAATTCCAGCCAAGAGCGAACTAGTACAAAAAAAAGGTATACACAAGGTTCCTGACTTTACTCAAAGATGTTTGTTTTTTCCATTATATACAATGCATCTGGAGAAAAGCATAAGGAGCGGGGATTCGGGTTCCATACAAGAAAGACAACAACATTCATCAAATAGAACGCCGTGCCGCTGTCCTTCCACTTTTACCTACTGCTGAGGTCGAAGATGTGTGGTTCAATGCCCTAATCGACATAGATCAGATTGATACTAACAGCAACTACACGCCCTTTACAGACTATGTAACAAAATACTGATGAGACCATTACACAACACAGGGACTGAGGACTACACATCATCTAGAGGGATGGCAAAGCAAGCTGATAAAACATGTCCAGCACCCACATCCAAACATCTTTAAACTCATAAAACTACTGAAACATGAGGAAGCTAATCCCTGACCATGATCCAGTATGCAGCCGATGGGAAGAGAGTGGCCCAAAAACGAAAGTATGTCGAAATCAACAACAGATTAGAAGAGCTTATGGATAGATATTGCAACTAGGAAGTTACAACAGTACAGTTTGGTGATGCAGCCTCCCACCTTATTCGCGTTGAATAGATTATTAAACATTAATAGATTTATATACAGTGAATTTCTAATGTGTGTGCTACAATGTGTGGTTTGTTTTAGTGCTGTTAACTTGTATTGTGTGTTTCATATTATAATGCTTGCTTGAATCTACTGTTGAATTTGTGTTATAAAAGAAATAAAATAAATTTACTTATATTTGTTTCCATTTCTTTCATATTAATTTGAATTAAAAACACAGAGTTTAACACATACAAAAATAACCTTTAACCTATCAAAAAAACACTTGTCAATTGAAAATTGATTAAACAATGTTTATACAGTATAATCCTTTGTTTGCACAAGTTTTCCCCCTATTCCCACATGAAATTTTAACTTTTCTTACCAGATTTATAAAAAGTGGGAATAGGAGGAATGAACCCTTAAAGATTACCAGTGGTGGATGCAGGGGGGGGGAGGGGGTTCTGAGGGTTGGAACCCCCGTTTTTTGACGATCAATACATTTGAATGGGGACATAAAGTTGGAATCCCCCCTATATCCGGGGTTGGGAACCCCCTTTTTAAAAATGCCTGGATCCGCCCCTGATTACATTCTTCCTCAGTACTGGTAATTTTCAACAGTTTAGTGCCACCTGTAAAATACCTTAACAAGTATCTTCTATTTAGTGATTTTCAACATTTCTTTATTTACAAAGCAGCCATAAGTACAAGTTACAATGTATGTACAACTGAGGATAAATTATAAAGGAAGATCAATTTTATTCTTTGATTTATGATAGTCATTTTTCCCATTCTTGATTTCTGTTTTTTTCTGTAAAAGTCCGACTACAACATCACTGGTCCAGACATAAACTTTTGGTTTGCATACTTTTATAACACTTAATTATTAATTTTTAGTATTTCAGATACTATTTCATATGACCTTCACACAAATAAAGTTAAAAAGATATAATTGTATGAAATGCCTATCAAAAATTAATATAGTATTTAAGGGAATACGATACAGTAGCAGGGGCAGATAATAACGTTTTCAAATCTTTTCGTGTTGTTTTCGCGACGTTGTTAATCAGAACGTTGTAATTTCGAGAAGTTTCTAATAAGAACGATAACATTTCGCGACATCGAGTTAAATGTAGTCACATTTGCGGAAAATCCACTGACGTCATAATTCCGGTTGCGCGAATTTGAAACAAAGTACCTGTTAAGAAAATCGGCCATATCACGTCATAATTCCGGTTGCACGAATTTGAAACAAAGAACTGCTAAGAAAATCGGCCATATCACGAGAAAATTGTTATATTTATTCATTAATAATGAGGTCAACCGTATTAACTTGAAATGAGAAAAAAATCGAACCACATTCATAATTTTGTATGCGTTTTATTTCATATAGGAAATGAATAAAAGATGTGTAAATAATAATACGTCGATGAGACAGAAATCTAATTACACAAAAAGCCCAATAAGTAATTTAGATATCAACTTACTGTCTTGATCAAAACATAGTATCTTCACCATTTTGCAAACTCTAAATCGTATGGAAAATTTTACAGATAAATTTAACAGAGACTATCAACAAAATGACAAATAGCATGATAAATAAAGACAACACCCAATACTGTTCCTGACTTTGAATAAGTATACTAAAAAGTTAAACGGCATTTTTAGAATTTAACCCAGTGGAATATATATGTGTACATGTGTATGAAAAAGAACTGTCAGTTAAAAAGACACAGTTATAAGCCCCGTATTATAGACGGAATGACAGACAGAAGGACGGACTGACATACAGACAGGGGTAAAACAATATGCCCCCCCCCCCCCCCCCCCCCCCCCCCCCCAACAACAACAACGGAATTGGGGGGAGGGGTATAGAAATACCCTGAAGACAAGCTTATGCAACTTATCTATTGATACAGAATAATGCAATGTCATGCTCTAATACCGACTGCTGTACTTCCTATGAAATGTTTAACTACACCGTAATGGACTATATTGAGATAATTACGACATGAATTTGCTCGAAACAGCTCTAAATATTCACTTTTTAAACATGTTCAGAGTAGTTCTAAGCTGACCCGAGTTAATGTGGGTATGGTATTGTGTTCATATAATGCCTATATAGTAGGCCGTTAGTTTTCTTGTTTAAATTGATAACATTTTTATGTCGGGGCTTTTTAAAGCTGACTTTATAGTGTGGTTTTTTTTTTTGTTGAAGGCCGTACGGTGACCTTTAATTTCGTTCATCTTTGAACTATGGTTGATAGTTGTTCTCATTGGCAATGATACCAACTGTCCTTATCTTTATAGTATCCCACTTACTTTATAATTGTTTCATATTTTGTCATGTCGGGGCTATTTGAATAATTGAAATTATGCCCAAGTTGTGTTGTCTACATGAGTTGACGGACAAATGTCGGACAGAGATGCAAATTTTTTTTTTATCAGATTTATCTTTTTTGTTTCCGCACCTTTCTTTTCTAAAAGTATTTGATTTTTGTATCCAAGTTTCGTAACAATTCATAAAAGTTTGGCAAATATGTTATGCTATTTTACGAGTAACCAGCTTTGAAATTTTGATGATTAATACATTGTATCATTGTTTTCGAAAAAAACCTTGGCTATACCAATGAACTTGACAGCCTAATCGTGAACGGCGGGAATGATTTCACGACGTTATTGCGATTAAAACTTATTTCAACGTAGTTTAGCGCCCTATTGGCAACCTATTGGTTTGTCATTACAAAATCAAGGTTTATTGCTTTTATTGAAAAAACAAGCACATGGACCCCCAGTTTTTTCTTTTGCAATCAATCAAATAATGTTTAAAGAACGCTCCGCCAAAATTTTAAGAAAAAATCAACCGAACTTTTTCTGCACTTCTGAAAAGACGCAAAAATATTGCTAATTTCTTTATTTCACTAATAGTAATATAAATTCTGAAATAATTATTTGGTTTAACTTTAAACTTGTTACAGAATGGTCATGCCATGGACCAAGGGAACATTTTACAAAAAACCCGGTTAAGTTATGACTGTTCGTTCAAAAGTATTGTAACTTTCCTTAAAAGTCCTTTTTTGTGAAATATTAGGGTTTTCGCTCCAAATATGCAAATTTCGAACCAAATTATCTCAAAAAGTAAGTCATGAAGGTATATTTTTCTTTGCATATTTCAAAAGTACACATTGAAATTGACCTTGTACCAAAATTTCAAGAAAAAATCAACGAGGAATCTCTACTGTATCGTATGCCCTTAAGTAAACTTACTGAAAAGGTACAGGTTGATTATCAATGTTGAAAAAATGTTAGTTTATAATAGTTTCCCTTTTTTTCTTGTAGATTTAAGACGATGGGGTTTTTAGGGACATATGTTGAATCACAATGGGGTTTGGCTAACTTCACTGTAGCTGCTGAATGTGCATGTATTTGTGCATTTGGACCAAGCCATTCTGTGATAGGTAAGTTTTTTTAATTCATTAAAAAATGGATAAGTCTAATATTATAAAAGAACAGAGTTCCAATGTCCCCTTTTGCACATATTTTATCTATCCAAGGGCAATAACTAAAAAAAACTTTTTTTTTGTTCTTTAAAACTTTTTACAAATATCTTAAGAGAAATGAAGGCTTGAGAGCAAATACAATGCAATTTCTAAAATATAATTAACATTTCCAAGGGCATAACTCCTTTTAAAAATATTTGATCGGCACTGATGTTTGAACTTATCCAAGACATTGCTGATATGAACCTATGATATAAGTTTTATAAAAATCTGGCACGAATTGTACATGTGAGCGCGCTAACAAGACTGGACAGACGGACACCCTGTATTTCTATGTCCCCCGCAATGCATCACGGCTTGACAAAAAGGCTTTATAATAAGACAATATGAAAAGGAGATGAATGCCCTCATTGTATGGTATATGTCAATGAGGAGGCAACCAAATAACAAAAAAAAAAATAATGAGGTCAACATAATCACCAGCTATGGTCAAGTGTCAAGCAATTATCATGTCAAAATTGATCTGTTAATTTTTGGGGAAATATCATATGAGCACATCTTCAACAGAAAGATATTTTATTCTCATCAACATCTGTGATTAAGATTTCTTGTAGCAAGAACATTTTTAGGCAAGGTTGTTGCTCTTAACAAAATATAAATACCAAGATCTCAATATGAGGCTTATAATTATATATCTATTTTTGCTGTTTTTCTTTAAATACAACAAGTTTGAAGACCTAAAGAATACATGTAATAAAAATAAAATATTCAAATATTGATATCAGAAAAACTGTTAATTTCCTGTAAACAATAATTATGTTAATATGTTGATGTCAGTCTATGGATTTATAATACTTTTTGACTTTCAAATTTTAGGGACTCAAACTGATCTTATGATATCTTCTTTTTAGATGTAATACTTGCAATGAGATATTGGATTTATTATCATTTCTATAATTATATTTTCAGCAATATGTGTTGATGGGACATTTCATAAATATGTGTTCACTACAGGCGGCAATTGTAACAGAGAGGCTTATGACAATTTCCTGGAGATGGGAGATGATTTGGAATAATCAATTGTTGTTAATTGAGTCAGATTTTATGTTTATGAATATGTGATTTGTTATATTTAATTTTCTTTAACTTTTGAATTCTTTAAGTAAAAGTTTGTTTAAGCTTATCTGACTCAAAATGCTATATGAGATATTGTTATCATTATTTTACCCTTTACAAATTAAGTTAAGACGTGTACAGGTCTATTTGTCCATAAATTTTATATAAATTAAAATCCTCATTTAGTAAGTAAAATATATGAAGATGTGCATGAAGCAAAGCAAAATCTGATCATACATTTTGAAGGGGGGAAAATTTGACATCACGGTTGGAAGATACTTCTAATACCACCCACAACCAATATAATATCTTTTAGTATCTTTGTATACACCAAATGGACATACAACCACAAAAGACCCAAGACCATGTCCAAGAATAAATGTTCCTTCCTACCCACCCACATTCATTTTCATGGAATAACCATTATTATCATGGCTTCACATTTTTCCAACAAGAGTTTTTCATTTCAAATCACTTGTTGTTATTTTTCCTTGAATAAGTTTTTTTCCATTATTTCTTTCTTAAAAATGATTTATTGATTATTTAAAATATCTGACGATTGCAAAAATATTGAATTTTGCATTTCAACTTTAGGTTATTTATAGTTTGACTGATGAGTTTCTAACATTGAGGATTGTATATGACATATATCTGATGAGTTTCTAACATTGAGGATTGTATATGACATATATCTGATGAGTTTCGAACATTGAGGATTGTATATGACATATATCTGATGAGTTTCTAACATTGAGGATTGTATATTGTTCTTTAGATTATGTAAATTGCTTGCAATGTTTGGTTGCTTTTTCAATGGCAATTTTTTACCTCACATTTATTGTGCTCATATAAGAAGTATTTATATTATAATCATATTGTTGCCATTTCATATTTTAAAGATGGAATAAAACATAATATTAGTTATATAGTTGTTTTAAATGTTTTATAGAAATGATAAACTGTTGACACAAGAGATTTGTCTCGTCGGCAGAAAATTCGAACAAAGACAATCTGATGGACAGCAACATTGCTAATCAATTCAAAGTCGCTGGACCATGACCATGTACTGATAGTTATGCAACCTTATACATACATAAAATGCTCCGCTGGGGCGCAGCTTGATACGACCGCAAAGGTCGAACCCTGAACAGTTGGGGCAAGTATGGACACAACATTCAAGCTTGATACAGCACTGAATTTGGATTGTAATTAAATATTTGACACAGCATAGGTTTCTGACACAGAATGAATGTGGTCCAAGAACTTAAAAAATTTTAATTTACCTATTCAAACCATATCATTATTATTTGCTTTTATATATAAATCTAAAATTTTCCAGAAAAAAATGGTGAAAAAAAATCCCCCCCCCCAAATTTTTTGAACCCCCTTATGATTCATCACCCCCAAACTCAACCTCACCTTCCCTTTGTGGTATGGTACCTTGCAGTACAATTTCAGAGAGATCCATACACTTGAACACAAGTTATTGTCTGGAAACTAGAAAAATGCTTATTTTTGGCCCCTTTTTGGCCCCAAATTCCTAAACGTTTAGGGCAATTACCCCCAAACTCAAACCCAGCTTTCCCTTTGTGATATGGAACCTTGCAGTACAATTTCATAAAGATCCATACACTTACACACAAGTTATTGTCCTGAAACTAGAAAAATGCTTGTTTTTTTGCCCTTTTATGGCCCCTTATTACTAAAAATTTGAGGGAATTACCCCCAAAATCAATCCCAGCCTTCCCTTTATGGTATGGTACCTTGCAGTACAATTTCAGAGAGATCCATACACTTGAACACAAGTTATTGTCTGGAAACTAGAAAAATGCTTATTTTTGGCCCCTTTTTGGCCCCATATTCCTAAACTTTTTGGGCAATTACCCCCAAACTCAATTCCAGCTTTCCCTTTGTGATATGGAACCTTGTTGTACAATTTCATAAAGATCCATACACTTACACACAAGTTATTGTCATGAAACTAGAAAAATGCTTGTTTTTTGCCCCTTTTTGGCTTCTTATTCCTAAAATTTGGAGGCCATTACCCCCAAAATCAATCCCACCATTCCCTTTGTGTTATGGAACCTTGTGATACAATGTCAGAGAGATCCATACACTTACACACAAGTTATTGTCATGAAACAAGAAAAATGCTTGTTTTTGGCCCCTTTTTGGCTCCTTATTCCTAAAATTTGGAGGCAATTACCCCCAAAATCAATCCCAGCATTCCCTTTGTGATATGGAACCTTGTTGTACAATTTAATAAAGATCCATACACTTACACACAAGTTATTGTCATGAAACTAGAAAAATGCTTGTTTTTTGCCCCTTTTTGGCCCCTAATTCCTAAAATTTGGAGGCAATTACCCCCAAAATCAATCCCAGCATTCCCTTTGTGTTATGGAACCTTGTGATACAATGTCAGAGAGATCCATACACTTACACACAAGTTATTGTCATGAAACAAGAAAAATGCTTGTTTTTTGCCCCTTTTTGGCCCCTAATTCCTAAAAATTGGAGGCAATTACCCCCAAAATCAATCCCAGCATTCCCTTTGTGATATGGAACCTTGTGGTACAATGTCAGAGAGATCCATACACTTACACACAAGTTATGTCTGGAAATTACAAAAATGCTTATTTTTGGCCCCTTTTTGGCCCCTAATTCCTTAACTGTTGGTACCATAACCCCCAAAATCAATCCCCACCTTCCTTTTGTGGTATTAAACCTTATGGTAAAATTTCATTGAGATCCATTCACTTAAACTAAAGTTAGAGTGCGAAAACTAATGTGTCTTCGGGTGACGACGACGACGCCAACGTCATACCAATATACGACCACAAAAATTTTTTTGCGGTCGTATAAAAATATCATTGATTTATCACAAGTAGTTCTTATCAAACTGACTTTAAGCAGAAAACTTAACATTGAAAATTGATTATAAATTCAGTCACTGGACCATGACCAGGGGGCAGGGCCTTGAAATAGTCAAATGGTCAAACTGATTGTATTTTGTGCCACTTTTTACATGACTGATATACCCATTGATCACTTATTTAATATTCCATATTACATAGTTAAGATTCATAAATAATATTTTTTAGGAAAAAGTTTGTATTCACCACTCTAGAATATAAACAAACTAGCTTGAAAAATCTTTGTCAAACATCTGATTTGTTGCATCAAAAAGCTGTTAGTCTATTCTACAATGTCACAGAATGAGAAATGCTAGACCTCAGAATGCTCATCCTGTGACAGTAGTGTTGTCTTTTAATATAAAGCTTTGTATTTCAGAAGAGGTGGATAATCCATATCTCTAGGCATATTTCTGTTGTGTTTGGACCAAGTTTTCAAGGGTCAAAAACTGCCAAATACCTTTTTTTCAGTCATTACAAATAGTATGACATTTATAGTTGGTATATAGAATAACTGAAAGTATACATGTCTGTCAGACAGAGGCCTTATTTCATGGTTCAGTATTCGGTATTTTTTTTTCCTGTTCCGTCAGAATAAACCTTCATAGGAATACTCATGGTTGAAATCTGCAGACTCATAAGCAGCTGTAATGTCAATGGTGAATAGTCTTGAAGGCCTCACTATGAGTTTGAGATTAGGAACAGCCAAATATAGTGTGGTTCTTATTTTTTTCATGAATACAGAGTGATTTTGTGTCCTGCATTGACACCACATATCCTCCCCAAATATATTCTTAGAAGAGTTTTTAAGCTCTATATCAAAAATATGGTTTCAATCAGTAGACATTTTTTGCAGACTTTGAAATGCATTGTTTGTCTTGAAAAGGCATAGATTGTCAATTTGGCTCACATGGGAGCAGCTGCGTTAAAAATTGTATACACCTTATTGCTATTTATTCAAATATAGATAAGTTCTAAAATTACACAACTTTTTCATCCAGTTGAAGCTTTCTGGGGCCCTGTTTAAACAATGTTTATATGCATAAAATTTTTCAAAGAGAAATGTTTAAACCATCGTACACACTTCAAACAAGGCATTTTTATTACTTTAATTTGTGTTTAAAAAAAGTGAATCATAATCTATCAAAGTTTCAAAATGTGTGCTTTCTAAACTTTTTCCTATCTTAGCTCTTTACTGATGACCTTTGTTTTTGCAACACTTGACCCAAACAGGAAGTTGTCTAAGTCCTGATTTGACTAAATGGCAATGAATAAGGTGTATTTTATGCTGTAATAAGTAAGAATCAGACTAAATGGTGAGATTGTTTATTTACAGTTGCTATCAAAGGAATAAAAACTTTCCAAAATCTGCTGAACACATTACAACTTCAATACAGAAGAATTTGGAGAATAAATCTTTTTCGTTTAAATATATTTAAAATCATTTGAGTTTCCTTATACAGAAAGAAGACACAAAAATCTGTTTATTAATATGCAATACCAAATTTATACATAGTATCTTCCTCGAAAAAAATCTTGAAGATTTTTCAGTCACATATACTTTATCACCATGGAAATTTAAGACGAAGTAATGATACTTTTTTTTATGGAAACAAACGACTCCCAGAGCCAATATTTATGTCTCCTCATTTTAAGAAGTTATTGTACATATATCATAAATACAACTAAACAATGTAACATTCATATGATGTGTTCATTTGTTTATCATAAAAGGTGAGGTAATAATATTACACATCATATGATACATTTTATAGCAAAGGTCACTCATGCATTAATTAAGAGGTTTGCAAGGGGTCAATTCTATTCAAATTGTTATCATAAACATTGCTTACTTTTAATATGGAAAGTCTCATGTAAAGGATGTTCGCTCCACTTGTTTTTGAATTTTTGCCACATATTCGGAATCCTCTGGTTTTATCCATGTAGTGCCATTAAAAATTTTGCCCACTAACCCCTACTTTTCTTTCCATAATTTGAATATAGTTTAAAATGTCATCTTTGAAAATCTTATAAAATCCTTGTTATTTTTTCATCATTTTTGAAAGAAAAAAGGTGCCAATGTTAAATGTATAAAAAATCTAGAGAATTATTTTCCGCAAAATTTTCAATGGCTTATATCTCGAAAACAAGCACCATACCCTTAATTTTTTCTGCTTTTTTAGTTTCTTTATTCATATGCTATCAATTAATAACAGTCTTTTAAAAACCTTGTGATTTTGAAACAGAGAAGTGAACATCTTTAAACAATTGGTTCAAGTAAATTTGCTTTGGATATATCTAACTTTACACTATAGCAATCAATTAGTTTTATTTATCACATAATTAGTAATAAATACAAGTAAATTACATTTCATGTGTAATACCATTAATGGCAATCGTGCTGTTTCAGCCAACTGTGATGACATCGATATCAGTCACGGATTGAAAGGCTTTACTAAACCCCTAATCTGTAGTACTACAAGTTACGTTCAAAACATCTACTTTAGGTATATAATATGGCCTTTTCAATAATTAACCCTCAACTATTATAATCCCTCTAGCAGAGCTCTAGGGATTGTATTGGTATCAGGTTGATATGGGTGTGGTATTGAAATGCCATCGAATAATCTCTACATAATATTCTCTGAAACAAACAGAAAACAAGTGACCACTTACAAGAAAATTGGTAAATGGTGAGTGACCCATGCTGTAAACTTTTATAAATTGCTGAATGCATACAAATATACAATTTAACAATATATCACACTATTTCATCCTTCTTATGCTCTTAAAACATTTATATCTACATACATCATATAAAAACACACTCTTCACAACATACATACAATTACAAAATACACAACAATCCTTGGAATAAGAAATCATGGAATAAATTATTATATTTGACCTTCTGTTTTATTAATAAGACATGTTTATATCTAAAGGAAGAATTTTAGTTTGATTTTATTAAGTACAACTAGCCAAAAAAAAATCTATAGTAATTTATATAAAATCACATTTGAAAATAATTTTTTTAACAAAATAAGACATGTTTAAAATAAAAATAAATGGTGAATTAATTTACTATTACAGGATAGTTTGCAGTCTTTTAATTTGTTTTAAATAAATTGGATCTTTTCCAAACATTTTAGAATTTTATCTCAAGTAACTTCTTTCATTTACAGATCTGCTGTTATGAAAGTGACAAAACTTTGATATTTAATTTTGGCTTCCACAACATTAAATACTTATACTCAACACTTCAACAGTATAAGTTACTGTGAAGTCTCCTCAAGGTTTGAATTAACATTCTGTATAATTACAAGATGTCTTCTGGGTTTTTTATGTGTTTTTTTGGTTGCTGTCTCACTTATATAAACTACATCTCCATTTTTTCAAATACTGTATTACAATTACAATATATTCAGACCTTTGAGGTTGTTACGGATATTTTACAATGCTACATATATACATATTCTTTCCTTAGCCTTGAACAGGCCATTCCAGAAAAATAAACACTGTCCCAGTTGTATATAAACCTTAACTAATGAATATCAAGAAATTTCTGATACAGATAAGGTTTCATAACACTTCCGACTTCATGATTAAGATAAGTTTCATCGACACTACAACATATAGGATAAATGCCTTAGAAAAACATTTCAGATCATGAAATATTTGCAGAATTAAAATAGTCTTTTCATTAAAACCTAGTTTTATTTATATGTCTGCAACTTTCATAACAGGCTTATATTTCCCAAAATAAACTTGAGCCAAAATCAGTCTTTTTGTTCATATCATGTTTTGTTCATACCATGAACAGTTGTTTGTTTTTCATTAAGAACATAAGCTTGATATCTTTCACAACATGAAAACAAGATAAGGAACTAATCCAAATGTATTTTCTACACAATTCTGTTAAATCAAACAGTTATAAAGTACAGATTAAAATCTAACCAAAAGACAATACAAATCACATTATAACATTTACAATATTAATGCATTCTTTTAAATTCACTTGGAAAAATCATATGCAATATATAAACATGATTGATATTTGTATGAAAATAGATATACAAATTGAAATGAAGAAAAAACAGAAAAAATGATACCTTAAATCAGTCATCATCACATTTGTTCCAACAAAACAGCACTACATTTACGTTAAATATCTGAGAATTAACAAAATTATATTAAAACAAATCTGTCAAATTACTTGGCAAAAATTACTAAGCTACAACAAAAAATCTTGTTTCTGAAGTAACTAATCTAACGAAAGACTATATATCAAAATTAAAGTTGTAATCTCAAAGTATCATTCATTTATTATTACCTTTGAGCATAGAAATATCAATGAAAGAACAATTTGAAAAACTTGAATGAATATTCATGAAGATTTAAATTTTTAACTGTCAGAATGGAAAAAGTTTTATTAAAATGAAACTGCAAATTTATGATAAAAATTTATCCAACAAAGAACATGTGCATGATTGTTTTATTTTTCCGAGTTTAGTTATAACATACAAATTATCTTGACTGTTTATTAATATAACATAAGCCACGTTTACATTTTGGGTATTTAGCTGAATTTGCTATGAACAACTGTAGACCTTGCTCCAAATAACCTGACGCCATGCAAAAATCACTTTTTAATTATGACTACAAATGTTTAAAATTGTGATGCAAAATTCTGCGTGAACTTGTGTGATTTAAAGTAATGGCAGACAAATTTGCATACAAGTGTAAATATGTCTTTAAAAGGCAAGCTAAAGCCCTTTTTAATATTAAGGTTTGAATAAATTTTAATAAGCTACATAAGCTTTGACAGACAATTAAAAAAAAATTATAAATAAAAGATTGATATCACATATAAATTAAACAACTATTTAATAAATTATAATCATGCATATATCTCTTGTAATCTGTCACACGAAGGTGTCTCCATTTTTGAAGCTTTATCATATAACCTAGCATCTGCATAATTTCTGGCTTTCCACAACATATTTTCTTCTGGAAATAGAAAGAATAGTTATATTAAAGTAAAACTGAAGAAATATCAAACTACACAGTAATCACTTGCTATACATTCATCCAAAATCTAAATGACCTGAAAGTTCAAATTTGAAACTTTGAACTTTTTAAAATACTAAGCATTTTCTACCCCAGGATAAGACTACCTTAGCTGTAGTTAGCAAAACCTCACAAAATTTTGGGTTTTCAGTGCTCTTCAACTTCATACTTAATTTGGCCTTTTTAACTTTTTTTATTTGAGCGTCACTGATGAGTCTTTTGTCGATGAAACAGGCATCTGACGTACAAAACTTTAATCCTTTTATCACGATGAGTATATTGCTAAACATTCATTAAAAATCTTAATGTCATGAAAGCAGTCTTCACGCTTAGCCAGGCCCAGCAGCCCAGGCTTGTCATGAAAGCAGTCTCCACGCTTAGCCAGGCCCAGCAACCCAGGCTTGTCATGAAAGCAGTCTTCACGCTTAGCCAGGCCCAGCAGCCCAGGCTTGTAACATTGCTTTCGGGCCTGTTAAGATCATCTCTACAGGCCAACAGAATTTAACTAAAATTTTCCAAAAATTGAGCTCCGGGCCTGTAGATTTAAAAGTAAATTGTGAAGACTGAATGACATTAAATTGGATGCAAACTTTGTAGTCAAAAATTTAATACAGTATATCAGATAATTCACATTCATGGAATATAATTTTTAGGTTTGCTTTCAATATCTGTTTGTGCAATGTACAAAATGATGTATTTATTATTTTTTTGCCATTCTGGCTCTATGTCACCATGCTAAATTTTAAGATTGAACTCTAAAGCTGAATTAAAGGCATTTATAAACTATAGGCGATGTGTTAATATAAGTATAAAACACCATTAATATAACTATTTTTCTGCAATTTTTTTAAAGAAATAAAAATAAGGTCATGAAGTGATGTAACATTCATTTTGATGACTTGAAGTAAAAAAGGTCAGAAATCCTTTTCAAATAGTTGATAAGAAATAGTGATTGTATTTTATCAGTATTTCATGCTTGTGAAAGTTATTCCAAAAAAATTCAGTACAAGAAGTGTAATGATATGAGTTGACATTTACAAGTTTACTTAACTGTTCATTATGCATAAATAAACAGCTGCGCCATGAGCACATGATACGCCCGTCGCATTTTTTACAAATAAAGTTCAATAACTTCTCAATGTCATATCAGAAATTTATGAAAAACTAAAAGGAGGTTATCTTAATTGATATAAACCAGTCACCAAGGTTTAATGAAAACTGATCAAAGCACTTTAAAGGTATTGTCCGAAAACTAGAAAATCACCCCTTTTTTATGAATAAAATCCCATTTAAAACTCGGAAGTGTAAAATCTAAAATTTATAAAAATTGAAAGGGAGCTTACATCAATAGATATAAACAATTCTCCAAAGTTTCATGAGAACTGCTGAAAGCATTTTTGAGTTATTGTCCGAAAACTGGAAAATCCCCCTTTTTTTTTAATGAATAAAACTCCATAACTCGCAAACATAAAATCTAAAATTTATAAAAAACGAAAGGGAGCTCATGTCAATAGATATGAACAATTCACTAAAGTTTTATGCAAATTGGTTCAAGCGTTTTTGAGTTAATGTCCAACATGTTGACGACGGACAGATGGACAGACGGACAATGGTATACCATAATACGTCCCGTAAAAGGGCGTATAAAAAGTAAACAAAATTCAACTAGAATAAGGTCTACAAAAGACAAATTTTTTAATGTAGCCAAATGTAAATAATACTTGATTAGAGAGCTTTCAACAACTGATATGAATAAAACAAAGAGATAATAACAAACAAACTATTTTATCACCTTGATTCACGTCAAATCACATTTGACATCCAAGACAATGATGACGAAAGACATTAAATGATCCAAATATATTGCTACAGCTTTGCTGTTAAGCAACACAATATATAAAACTTTACCTCTAAAATGATTAATTTCTGTATACAAAAATCTAAGCAAACCGTGGCTGGGGTGTGATTCTTAAATTTGACAAATATGTACATGCAATGAATCTTATCTAATCTAATTCACCGAAGTTCTGATACTACTGCAATCTGACATCAAGTTAGATAGACTATTAGTAGAACTTACTATAACTCCTTTCTCTCCAACAACTGTTACGTAAATTTGAAATATATTCTTCTTCTACTTGTCGTTCTATTCTCCGTAATTCTGCTCGACTTTCCATTTGATAGTCTTTTTTAAGGAAATATGGAACATTTAAATTACTTGTTTTTCTACTGATCGGATGTTTACTGAAATATAAGAAATACAATTTGTTATTAATAATGATTTTTAAGGTAAAACAGTAAAAGCAAATTATTTCTAGTGAATTTATCTGATTCAAGACGCTATAACAAATCAAATAATTTACACTATAAAGTTTTCCTTAGGGCTGTTCCAGAAATAAATGTATAGGGGGGTCGGGATGCACTTTTCATCTTACCATACGGTGCAAAAAAGTGTAAAAGATTATTTCCTATAATTGTTCAGATTATCTTTGGGAAATAATCACCATCCTTCAATTTGTAATAGTATCCATACAGTCAGGAGCCTGTTGTTCAGCGGTTGTCGTTTGTTGCTGTGGTTCATAGGTGTTTCTTGTTTCTCGTTTTTTAAATAGTTTGACTGTTGGTTTTCCTGTTTGAATTGTTTTTACACGTCATTTTGGGGCCCTTTATAGCTTGCTGTTCCGTGTGAACCAAGGCTCTGTGTTGAAAGCCGTACTTTGACCTATAATTACTTTTTATACATTGTGACTTGGATGGAGAGTTGTCTCATTGGATCTCATACCACATCTTCCTATTTATAATCAATTCTAGAACAGTCCTTACTGCTAATTGCGTTCAAGATTTGATTTTTTTGTGAGCTTTGTAGGTACAACTATTTCTCTTTTTACATAGAGCTACTTTAGTTTCAACAACTGATTCTTTTTTTAACAGGCCTTGATAAAAATAATACAGAATTTACAACCTATAAGAAAATAGGCTAACACAAGAATGGTTTCCTTTTCAAGTTTTTATATTATTTGAATATTGACTAAAAGAAAAATAACAACAATCCCTAATTTAGACTTACTCTGACTGTTGTAAACTGTACAAAGGTTCACCAACTAGGAAACTACTCAGTACTGAGAGAAAGACTAATAGTAAAATTGGTGCAAGCTGAAGTAACAATGTATAACTTGCCTGAAATGAAAACAAAATCAATGTAATTTATTCAAATACTGGAATATTTGTTTTTCAACAGAATAAAAAAAACTTTGAACAATTTCAGGTAGAAAATAATTTCATTAATTTCTCAGTTTACACTACAAAAGCTTCATAATTTTACTCCCTGCTGATATTTACAGTATCAATATGAATATAACCTGATAATCAGTATACCTTTGTATTATCTACATTTTTGTTCCATCTGTTTTTTTTTGTACTGTAAATTCAGAAATTTGTGTGAGGATTTTATTGTAGTGAATAATGCGACTACTTGAGTATCGCAATAATAATAAAATGCTCCGCAGGGCGCAGCTTGATACGACCGCAGAGATCGAACCCTGAACTGTTGGGGCAAGTATGGACACAACATTCAAGCTTGATACAGCTTTGCATTTGGATTGTGATTAAATATTTGACACAGCATAGGTTTCTGACACAGAATGAATGTGGTCTAAGAACTTAAAAATTTTAAATTGGACATTCACCTATTATGGTCCAATATCCAAAATCTAAATACATGGTTAGATTCAGCATATCAAAGAACCCCAAGAATTCAATTTTTGATGAAATCAAACAAAGTTTAATTTTGGACCCTTTTGACCTCAATGTGGACAAAGTTGATAACGGGCCCAAAAATCAAAAACCTAAATACATGGTTAGATTCAGCATATCAAAGAACCCCATATATTCAATTTTTGTTGAAATCAAACAAAGTTTAATTTTGGACCCCGATTTGGACCAACTTGAAAACTGGGCCCATAATCAAAAATCTAAATACATGTTTAGATTCAGCATATCAAAGAACCCTAAGAATTCAATTTTTGTTAAAATCAAACTAAGTTTAATTTTGGACCCTTTGGACCTTAATGTAGACCAATTTGAAAACGGAACCAAAAATTAAGAATCTAAATACATGGTTAGATTCGGCATATCAAAGAACCCTAAGAATTCAATTTTTGTTAAAATCAAACTAAGTTTAATTTTGGACCCTTTGGACCTTAATGTAGACCAATTTGAAAACGGAACCAAAAATTAAGAATCTAAATACACGGTTAGAATCGGCATATCAAAGAACCCAAATAATTCAATTTTTGATGAAATCAAACAAAGTTTAATTTTGGACCCTTTGGACCTCAATGTGGACCAATTTAAAAACGGGGCCCAAAATCCAAAAACTAAATACATGGTTAGATTCAGCATATTAAAGAACCCCAAGAATTCAAGAATAAAACCCCATTGAAATTGGTCAAGAAATAAGCAATTTATACGAAGTATCTTCTTTTGCACAATACTGTGCAATTAAATATTTCTTGCTATTGTGCAATACTGTACAATTGACAATTTCTTGCCATTGCGCAATATTGTGCTATTGGATATTTCTTGCTATTGCGCAATACTGTGCAATTGAAGATTTCTTGCTATTGCTCAATACTGTGCAATTGAAGATTTTTTGCTATTGTGCAATACTGTGCAATTGAAAATTTCTTGCTATTGCACAATACTTATTATATAATAATCTACACATCCTGTTTGGTGTGTATCTCCTACCATATCATTATTATTTGCTTTTAAATATAAATCAGAAATAACCAACTTAAAATGGAAAATTTTAAAAGAAAAAAAAAAGGAAAAAAAAAAAAATCCCCCCCCCCCCCCAATTTTTTGAACCCCCTTATGATTCATCACCCCCAAACTCAATCCGAGCCTTCCCTTTGTGGAATGGTACCTTGCAGTACAATTTCAGAGAGATCCATACACTTGAACACAAGTTATTGTCTGGAAACTAGAAAAATGTGTTTTTGGCCCCTTTTTGGCCCCAAATTCCTAAACGTTTCGGGCAATTACCCCCAAACTCAAACCCAGCTTTCCCTTTGTGATATGGAACCTTGTAGTACAATTTCAGAAAGATCCATACACTTACACACAAGTTATTGTCCTGAAACTAGAAAAATGCTTGTTTTTTGCCCCTTTTTTGCCCCTAATTCCTAAAATATTGAGGCAATTACCCCCATCATCAATCCCAGCCTTCCCTTTGTGGTATGGTACCTTGCAGTACAATTTCAGAGAGATCCATACACTTGAACACAAGTTATTGTCTGGAAACTAGAAAAATGTGTTTTTTGGCCCCTTTTTGGCCCCCAATTCCTAAACGTTTCGGCAATTACCCCCAAACTCAATTCCAGCTTTCCCTTTGTGATATGGAACCTTGTAGTACAATTTCAGAAAGATCCATACACTTACACACAAGTTATTGTCATGAAACTAGAAAAATGCTTGTTTTTTTGCCCCTTTTTTGGCCCCTAATTCCTAAAATTTTGAGGCAATTACCCCAAAAATCAATCCCAGCATTCCTTTTGTGATATGGAACCTTGTGGTACAATGTAAGAGAGATCCATACACTAACACACAAGTTATGTCTGGAAGTTACAAAAATGCTTATTTTTGGCCCCTTTTTGGCCCCTAATTCCTTTACTGTTGGTACCATAACCCCCAAAATCAATCCCAACCTTCCTTTTGTGGTATTGAACCTTGTGGTAAAATTTCATAGAGATCCATTCACTTAAACTGAAGTAAGAGTGCGAAAACCAATGTGTCTTCGGACGACGCCAGACGACGACGACGACGAATCGACGACAACGACGCCAACGTCATACCAATATACGACCACAAAAATTTGTTTGCGGTCGTATAAAAACTCGCATTCTGATATCAAATATATATGTATGTAGCTTATCCTAAAATCGAAATAATTAAAATTTGTTAATTCTTCAAAAATCGCAATAATAAATGCACACAATAATTTTTGAATTTACAGTATCGATTCAAGTTTTTGAGACAGTAGTTTTTGAGTTCTCTAAAGAAGGTTGCAGAAGACTGACACAAGCCCTAGATGAGCTAAAACAAATATTCTGAAATGCAAAATGAAAACACTTAAAATAACAATCCTTCATCAGTTATGAATCTTAAAGAATTGTTTGACAGGTTTTTACATCATGTTTTTGCTCTCTGTTCAGATATCTCTGTAGATAACTCTACCTGGAAAAATTGTCTCCATTTAGATTTGAAAATGCATTTCATCTTATAACTCATCTAACATTTGTCTAACAAGCTTAATACCAAGGTACAAATGAATGGACACACAAGAGAAAACCAATATATCAATCTACCGTTTTTCCGAGCCCCTATTAATAGATCTGTGTTTTACTCGCTTGGCTTATCAATATAATAACAATTAAAAACTATATTTCTGCTATAATTTTCTATTCTCAAAACTACATAATTACATCTATGCTACAAATCTACAACTCCCAGTTTAGACTACACATGCTGTTCTCATATATAAAATAATGAATATTCAATAGATCAGTAGACGTGTCAATATTGTATCATATGCGATAATGACCAGCCAGTAAACACTGTTCTTAGATCATTAACCAGTATTAAAAAGATAAATATAACATGCCCACCCACAAATTGGTAAATGAAATCTGTATAAAGACAATTACACAAAATTCTGATTTGATCAATATGCAAATAAATTAGCCAGTTAACAGTGTTCTGATTTCAATAACCAGTGACATTGTATACTTACATCATTACTGACATTTTCCTGTCTCTGGAAATGATAGGCATTTCTGTTGTGATGATGGTGGTGGTGTCTGTATACATTATCTATTTAAAAAAAAACAATTTATCTCTATTGAGAAAAGAGTAAACATAGAAAAATATTTTGCCTGGGTTTATGTGTAAGTTTGCATGGTATATCATATATCAGGATATTTTCATGTGTCAAATTTTTGCTTTTATGAATCTGCAAAAAAATATCTTTAAAAAACATCTTAAATTTCAAATTTTATAAGATGCCTTAAACTGTGTGGAGGCACTTTCAAATTGTGAAAATTAAACCTATTAAAACTTTCATGATTATATCGAGAGCAAAAAAGTCTATGAGAAAGTTTCCAAAGATACAGTATATTGAGGTTCACTTTTAAACTACTTTAGTTTACATATTGAGTAAGAAAAATTATAAGTGATAATCTAAAATTGTGTTAATTGTATGTTCCCTATTCAAAAGTTTCTACCCAAGGAATTCTGTATTTAATATCTCTCTTTCATTTTTAAATGTAAGCCTCGGAATGACTATGAAAAAAGGTCAAAGTCTCAAATGGCCTGGTTGCAATATTTGTGACTAATTAATGTAGATGTTTACGATGTAGTTGCAATTACATGAAGGTTGTAAATTTTGATGGAAATAACTAAGTTCCAAAAGTTTGGTAAAAAAAGAAAAAAATTCTTCACACAATTCCATAGTAGCAGGTGCACAACTTCAACAAATGTACAATCTTCCTGTAAAGTTTCAAGTATCTCGGTTGAACATTGGAGGAGGAGTTGATTACAAAAATTAGTTACCAACTTTTCCCTGTAGGCCGCCTATCTGCTGTCCAGCCAAACATCCCCATACTTAAAGCCCATTTTGGATTTAGTCCAAACAGGCCAAAAATAGTACTATTTCTACTAGGCCGATGATTTTTATTATCAATAATTATTGTAATGAAACAAATAAATAACAGAGCTTATGTTAAAGCAATAAGCTGTGCTAAATTCTCAAAATTTTAAAGGGGTTTTCAGAAAAAAAACTACATTATATGAACAGAAAGAAAACTTATAAATAAAAGAAGAGAAAAGATCTTTTATCATGTTATATCAGGAAACTATAAGAAACTATGATGACATGTCATCAAGGGGAACCACTGAAAAATACATGCAAGTCCAGGGAAAATAGAATAAAGAGAGGTATGAAGTACTTGTAAGGTATATATATATTTATTTGTAAGGAAAAAGAAGTATCAAATATGTCCTTTCGAGAAACAATAAAACATGATGTTTTTTTAATAAGTAATAACAAAATTCAGCACATCTTGGGTTAATTCCCATAAATTTTATCTAGCTTTTATTCATTAGCATAAATCATTGTTTACACTATTCATCTGTAGAAAATCCTCACACTTCTTGTCAATAGAAGAAGGCTTCAAAATATACTGGTAACTCAAGAACTCAAACAAATGAAATAATTTGGAGGGAATCTTTGAAAATCTTTTAAACCTATAAATGCATGTGAATTGTAAAAACTTTTCATGTTTTCTTTCAAATTTAAAGATTTATTTATCAACTGTTTGCAGTTAAGAAAGTAACAATCAGAGTGGTGTAAGATATTTACATCATGTACATAGTTTTCAGATATTCATTCTTATCTTAAATATTTTCGGCTTCAAAATCTCTGAATACTTTAATAGAATAAACACAATTTGACAAATATATTTCATGTCAGGTATAAATTGTTATCACTCCTGGAATATCTTTAATGGCTTGGTATATATATATTAACATCTTATACCCTTTAAAAAAACTTGATATGCATATCCAGAGAAAAGAGAAAATGACTTAAAAGAGAAAGAAAAAAAAATATATAATCTGGAATCAAGCTTCTCTAAAACCTAAGAACATGGATTGAAGAGCGAGTAATTATAACAACAGATTGCAAGCCACATTCCCCAAAAACTTTTACTTTGTGAAAGTGTGTAACTAAGTTTTAAAAAAATTCCTTCTGATTTAGAGCATTTAGATGTTGTAAAGGACATTAAACACCCAAACTAACTAATGTTAAAAAAATTATTTCTCTAGTTAATAGTGTCTATATAAATGCTAACCTCGATGAGTTCTGTATAAATTATCTGAAAAACAGAGAAAGACAAGTGTAAACTTAAACAGTTTTTATTTCCTGATAAGAATTCAGCTTGAAGAGATAAATTTGCAAGCTAGAAAACTAACATGCCAGCAAGGCCCCAAACATGCATAATGAAATTTGTGTGAGGCACAGAAATAATAATTAAAACTGATGCAAACAAAAAAATACATGCTACTGGGGTATTTATTTTCAAAGATTAAGTGATATGGGAATAGAACCACTAATTCAGGCCTAGGCTGAAAGAACATACAAGAAAGTGGTACACATTTTTAAAAAGTCCCGACACCTAACTGTAATTTTGTCAAAAAGTAAAACATCTGGGTAATTGTGGTAACAAATGAAAGCTTAAAAATCTTGGGATCACTGTACAACCCTTGTTGAAAGTTTCCCTTAAATAATAAAACAAATATATGAAATTAAAACAGGACAGTATATCAGATCAGAAGTACTTGTTTTTGTATATAGGTACTAACAAATAATTGTGATCCAGTCCTAATCATACCTTAATGGTAAGTACTTAAAAAAAATGGCAATCTTTTTAACAAAAACTATTTTATTTTATCAAAACTAACTTCAATTTTTGCAGACAATAAATCCACACATAATTTTTGACACAGTGAGTAAATTTGGAACAGCATATCATACTGACATATCAACTTTGCTGAAAACCTAGCTAAAAAAAAAGGGTGATTTTTGTTTTTAACAAACAGTTTTTAAAGCAAATTTCCCCAAATTTATACAAGTTAAAAAAAAAACATCTATGTATAATGCATTACAACTGTGCAAAATCTCAACTGTTTCTACCTATACTTTGGAGTTTTTGCATTTACAGAAACATGAGAAAGTATTTCTCAAAGGAGTAGGTTCAATAAGGCCCAAAAATGGCCCCTTATTTAAGCTACAATTCCAGATTAGGATTTATTGACCAATATCACAATGAATCACAGCTAATACAATGACTAGATAGGAAACATGTCTTTCTGTTGAAAATTTACGTACTTGAGTTCTATTAATGAGGTTACAAATAGCACTCATTTTGATTTTTTAAAGAAAATTCAATGAAAGAAGGTAAATTTCCAATGATTTTTTGGACAGGAAACAAAAAGAGCATGCGTTGACAAAAAAGATATTTTCACATAATGGATGTTATAACATTTAACATATCTGACTTGAATATTGAGTTTATCTACGCCTGCGGTCTATGTTTCCTTTTCCTTTATTTGGTTGAAATCTGGATGATTTTGTCAAATTTAGAAAAAATCTCTATTTTTGGCCTATTTGGGAGATAAAAATCAATGCTTTAAAATAAAATTTGTACAAAAATAGTTCTATTTAAATTTCTCACATGTCTTTTCATCAACTTAAAACATTTTTTATCTTGAAACATTGAACTTTATAATTGGGGCCAAATATGGCCCTTACCAAACTTACTCCTTTGTGAAATTTTTAAACAAAAACTTAATTTGCCAATTTTCACAAAAAAAAGTAATATGCACATCTACATATTATGCATGACAACTGTGCAAAATTTCATCAACATCTTACCCATACTTTTGGAGTTTTTACAAATGCAAACATTTTCGAAGGACAGACAGTCGTAATTACTATAGACACACATTTTCAGGTTTGTCTACTTTCCCTAACAATTGTATCATGTAAAGATTTTTCCATTGTACTTCTAGTAACTTGTGTCATAATTCTTTGTCCAAATTTGTCGATATACTGGGCTCTATTAAAACAAGCCCAATGTGACACAAAAGAATATCCATTCCAGTGCATTAGGTTTGACATAACTTTACTTTTGGTATTCTCATGCAAAAAATAGTGCTTAACTACTCTTTGCTTATGGAATGAAAGCACAGATATACTGGAAATTACTGTAGAATTTTTAAAAAATCATGTATTTTTCATCAACCAGAAAGAGATCAAATGACAAAAGATTATTATCCACATAAAAGATTTTTACAAATACTCTTGGTATTAGGGTCTAGTTTAAGGTGCTGTTTGATGCTTTTTCAGAACATTTCTTTTCTGTAGATTTCTCTTTTCATTTAATTTCTGACGATGTGCCTCCATTATTTCTTATGTTTAAACGTATCCTTTTTTCATTTCACAGGTGTATGAACAAAGTTTCAAATTCAGACTCATCAAGACTTTATGCATTTTACCTCTCTTGAACACCCCAATATCTACTGTCATACTTACTTGTAGGAAAACCACCACCAAAGAACATGTTAAATAACTCTTCTGGTGATACTTCAGCTGAAATATAAAATATGAATTTTTATCACCTGGAAAAAAAGAGTGATCAATTGCACTTTGCTTCTCAAAAAACGATAGAAAAGCAAAAATGTTCCAAGTATCTGGACTGTAAACGAGAGACTCCCAGATGCCTAAATCGCCCATCAGATGAAAACTATTAGAAATCTAGATCAAACAATCTTACTAAGTGTGTGAAAGATGGCTGCCACTTTATCTAAAAGTTTCAATGTTGCACATAAGCAATTTTATTACTTTCAGATTTTCTCTTTGATAGAAGAATTTTGAGCAACTTACCTGTTAACTGTAACTATTAGCAAGAAATTTTAAATAGATATAGGAAGATGTGGTATGAGTGCCAATGAGACAACTCTCCTTCCAAGTAACAATTTATAAAAGTAAACCATTATAGGTCATGGTACGGCCTTCAACACGGAGCATTGGCTCACACTGAACAGCAAGCTGGCTGTTACGATTTGGAAAATTGCCCCAGTAGAAAATCTCTTTGAAAGATTTAAATTGGGTTTTTTTCCAAGTGTTCTCTACTCTGGAACATTATACATGCATCTGTTAATCAAAGCACTGTAAGCGCTGTAGGCAGTTAACCAAAAACGAAGGCAAACGTAATTATGAAAACTGTGGCAGTGTTGCTTCAATTTTTTTCAAGATTTGAAAGAACAAACATTAAACATTCGTATATTGTACATGTATGTTCATTAAATGAATTGATTATTAAGGCAAATTAATTAATATTTCACCAAGGTTTTCAAAAGCAACTCATATATCAATGTAAATGACCCCCATCTTCACCCCCAAGTGCATGATGTTACTCCATATCAAGTTTGGAATAAAATGACAGGTGATAACAGTTGGTCAAACATTCTAGGGCTTTACACTGCTTGAAAGATTTATATGTTTTCTTTAAAATGAGCCATAAATGAAAATTATTATAGGCCCAGAAATAATTTAATAAAAATTAAAGTAAATTCAATTAACCTAGACTCATTTTTTGCATCAATAAAATTTTATAATAAACAAGAAATAATTGTAACAGGATGCCTTTACAAAGTCTCCCAAACAAAGCCCCCATAATTCGTCATTCCCATGGTCTCCTGACATTGGGCAAAGTCCAGTTCATATTGGTTTGGTCTAGTAAAGTGATATGCATATGTGACACCTAGGAGATTGACCCTGTATGTCATTCAAATCTTTTTGAAATGATGAACAGGAATAAATATGGTTTAGGTGTGGGTATCTCGACCGTTTACAAGTTCTCAAACAGGAGGGGGTGGGGTGACCCCAGGGACTCTCCCTATATTTCATTTGATTTGTTATATTGTCCCATACATGAATACAAATGGTTTAGGGGTGGGGATCTCGACCATTTCCAAGTTCTCAAACAGGAGGGGGTGGGGTGACCCCAGGGACTCCCCAAATATTTCATTTGATTTGTTATATTGACCCATACATGAATATATTTGGTTAAGGGGTGGGGATCTTGACTGTTTACAAGTTCTCAAACAAGAGGGGGTGGGGTGTCCCCAGGGACTCTCCCTATATTTCATTTGATTTGTTTTATTGTCTCATACATGAATATATATGGTTTATGGGTGGGGATCTTGACTGTTTACAAGTTCTCAAACAGGAGGGGGTGGGGTGTCCTGAGGAACTCCCCGTATATTTCATTTGATTTGTTATATTGTTCCATACATGAATATATATGGTTTAGGGGTAGGGATCTCGACCGTTTACAAGTTCTCAAACAGGAGCGGGTGGGGTGACCCCAGGGACTCCCCCTATATTTCATTTGATTTGTTTTATTGTCCCATACATGAATATATATGGTTTAGGAGTGGGGATCTCAACCATTTCCAAGTTCTCAAACAGGATGGGGTGGGGTGACAGAGGAACTCCCCATATATTTCATTTGATTTATTATATTGTCCCATACATGAATATATATGGTTTAGGGGTGGGGATCTTGACTGTTTACAAGTTCTCAAACAGGAGGGGGTAGGGTGTCCCAATGGAATCCCCCTGTATTTCATTTGATTTGTTTTATTGTCCCATACATGAATGTATATGGTTTTAGGGGTGGGGATCTCAACCATTTCCAAGTTCTCAAACAGGAGGGGTTGGGGTGACCCCAAGGACTCCCCATATATTTCATTTGATTTGTTATATTGTCCCATACATGAATATATATGGTTTAGGGGTAGGGTTCTCGACCGTTTACAAGTTCTCAAACAGGAGGGGGTGGGGTGATCCCAGGGACTCCCCCTATATTTCATTTGATTTGTTTTATTGTCCCATACATGAATATATCTAGTTTAGGGGTGGGGATCTCGACCATTTCCAAGTTCTCAAACAGGAGGGGGTGGGAAAACACCGGGGACTCTTCCAAATTATTTTCATTTGATTTCTTTTATTGTCCCATACAAGTATATATATTGTTTAGGGGTGGGGATCGCGACAGTTTACAAGGTAAAAGTACATTTTCAAATTGAAGGGGGTTGGGATGACCCCCAGGGACTCACCCTATATTTTGGTTGATTTTTTTTTTATTGTCCTGTTCTCATTATTGGAGACTGCATGTGTCTATCACTTACTGTTTTCGAGAAGTAGTCATTTGAAAATTAAAAAAAATAAAATCCCATAGGGTTCTATAGTAAACCCCTCCCTTCTTCAGGCCCCTCCACATACCCCTAAATAGACCCCAATGCACAAACAAAAGATTAATGGCTCTGCTAGACATGTTAGTCTAATATTTAATGAAACCCTAAGTAAATCTGACAAACGGTCAAAGTTGTCTTCTTAGACAGTTTGAGTGGATTCGGTCCGACTTGTCTCGGGGAAGAGTTGTCCACATTACTTAAAACATCCCATCAACGTCGATTTCCGCATCTGTTTCATGACCTCGTTTCATTCATAAAATAACAACAACCTTATTTGGCAAGTAGTTAAAAATTACCGCCCACATATATAACTTTATTTCCGCTATCATAATGATTTGTTGTACATGAACAATATTCCTGCGCATTTTGCCATTTGGGAAATATAAACGACTTGTAATTACCGATTTGCGGTGATGAAATATTTCATACAATTGTTCTTTGACATCGTAGCCAAAAGCATAGGGGATAATAAACTATGTACGCATTTCTATTGAGCACTATTTCCTATGCGCAACTTTAAAAGTTTTGGGTAGTTCGACTATCATTTAAGGTTTTTCTGGTCATATTTTTTGTATTCCAGAAATAAAATTATTAAAAAAATGTCCAATTAGTTATAAATAACATAATAGCCAGCTAGATAATAACAATGGCACGTATTTCACAATTTATTGGGTAGAACACAAATCTATTGTGCTCGCATAAGGCAGCTTAACTGCCTAAAATTTGAAGTAAATATCTCATGTTTACAATTTCTTTTTTTTAATTATTAAAATCAAAATAGTGGCTTGATAATCCCAAAAACCATTGGAGCTTTAGTGAATGTTGTGAACTAGCATGTTGAAAATTTGGCTCAATGTGTTGCACTATTGGTCGAGCAAGGTTTATTTTCATATCACATTAACATGTCTTGAATATGCATTTAAATAATTGCCACTAGATCTAAATAATCATCCATCCATCTATTCATCTTTTAGTAATATAATAATTAAATTTTCAACATGTTAATTTGGTCAAAACTGGACAAAAAGTGTTTTCATAATTGTTGATTTCTTAATACGTTCCCCTTTTTCAAGTGGAGAAATACAAATTCAACAAGCATTCTGTGAGTATTGCATGGCAATACATAGTCCCCTACCGGTTAAAAAATTCATTGTATTGGAACAAAATTCTAACTTGATTTATAACTAGTCATGGTATAAACTGTATAACAAATATCAAGTCAATACCTTCAAGCATGACGAAAAAAAGTGTGGAAAACTGATTATTTGAGTGAATTTTCTAAGTCCAAGGACCATAACTCAGCACAAAATCATCAGACCGGAACAAAATTCGAACTTGATCTGTAACTTGTCATGATAAAACTATATACCAATTTTCAAATCAATATATTCAAGCATGACGAAAAAAAGTGTGGAAAACTGATTATTTGAGTGAATTTTCTAAGTCAAAGGACCATAACTCTGCACAAAATCATCGGACCGGAACAAAATTCACACTTGATCTGTAACTTGTCATGATAAAACAATACACCAAATATCAAATCAATATCTTCAAGCATGAAGACAAAAAGTGTGGAAAACTGATTTGCCAGACTGACGGACAGACAGACAGACGGAGTGCAAACCTAAAGTCCCCTTCGACCTTGTCGATAGGGGACTAAAAATTCATGAGCTACAAATGCTCCTTTTTGTCGAGCCTTCGACTTTTGTAGAAAAAGCGAGACATAGCGATCCTACTATCCCTCAGCGTCGGCAGCGTCGGCAGCGTCCACAAATATTCACTCTGTGGTTAAAGTTTTTTAAATTTTAATAACTTTCTTAAACTATCCTGGATTTCTACAAAACTTGGACAGAAGCTTGTTTATGATCATAAGATAATATTCAAAAGTAAATTTTTGAAAAAAAAAATTCCATTTTTTCTGTATTTTACTTATAAATGGACTGAGTTTTTCTGCCAGGAAATTAAACATTACATTCACTCTGTGGTTAAAGTTTCTGAAATTTTAATAACTTTCTTAAACTATCCTGGATTTCTACCAAACTTGGAAAGAAGCTTGTTTTTGATCATAAGATAGTATCCAGAAGTAAATTTTGCAAAAAAAAAATTCCATTTTTTCCGTATTTTATTCATAAATGGACTTAGTTTTTCTGCCAGTTAACATTACATTCACTCTGTGGTTAAAGTTTTTAAAATTTTACCAACTTTCTTAAACTATCCTGGATTTGTACCAAACTTGGACAGAAGCTTGTTTATGATTAAAAGCTAGTATCTAGAAGGAAATTTGTTAAAATTTAATTCCATTTTTTCCGTATTTTACTTATAAATGGACTTAGTTTTTCTTCCAGTTAACATTACATACAGTCTGCAGTTTAAGTTTTTAAAACATTTATTAGATTCATAAACTATCCTGGATTTTTACCAAACTTGGACAGAAGCTACTTACAATCAAAAGATAGTATAGAGAGGAATATTTTTATTAATTTTTTTCCTCATTTTTGTTGAGTCTGCGATTAACAGCAAAAGTAGGCGAGACACTGGGTTCCACGGAACCCTTACAAATTTTTTTTTTAACTTTCCTCATGTTCCTTTTTTGATATACAGGCAAAAATATATCGATGCATTTTTGCTGCCTCTTGTCTGAACTATTTTCACTAGATTTTATTCAATTGTTACCAGGAGACAGGAAACCAACACATTTGTTTGTCTCATGTAGAAATAGAATGAACGGAAAATCATTACCAATGAAACTTACTTTCGTAATATTGTTGATGATTTTGTTGATTAGATTCTTCCTCTGGTCCATGTACATCATATTTCCTTCTTTTATCTGCATCACTCAAAACAGCAAAGGCTTTTCCAATAGCTGAAAATTACAACATAAACTCTCTTATTCTTTCAAATGAATACTGTAAATTCAGAAATTATTGTGTGCATTTATTGTTGGGATTTTTGAAGAAAGGACAGAAATGCAAAAGTTATTATTGCGATTTCAGGAAAACCTGCATAAAGATATATGCATCAGATATCAGAATGCAACTTCTCATTATTTGCGATCCTAACCCAGTCACATAATTCGCATTAATAAAAACCTCGCCATAATTTCTGAATTTACAGTATAATATTTAGCTGTTAGTACTTTTGATCTGAATGTTTTATATAGATGATATACTTTACCCTTAATCACACATCTTGTTACACATACCCATTATTGTATCACACTCCTTTTTGGAATACCTCTAGAATTATCATGTTTAAGTGAGCAATGCATGATAAAACTAGTATTGTATGCTGTATCAAATGGCTTAATAGATCTTTAATTACAAAATTCACAGTTACATGGTAAAGTTACTATAAATACAATTATCGATGACAACTTAAATGTAATTACAATTTATGAATAGATTTAAATTTGTTGCATATTTTGTCATAACATCTGAAGTCTGAACACAATCCAACCCTTAAGAAATAAAATAAGGGATAATATGCTTGGTTTTTTTAAAGATTTTTTTTTTAAAGGGTGTAACTCTAATTTCCTTTCTATAAAACAAAACAACATCACTGTATATATTTTTAATGTAACATTGTCGTGCAGGCTCCTAAAACTTTGCTTTTCCCTACCTTTAAATGCTTCTGTTGCTCCTGGAGCTTTATTTTTGTCAGGATGCATCTGTAATGCCAACTTTCTGTATGCTTTCTTCAGATCATTCTCTGTAGCATCTTTTTCAACATTAAGGATCTCATAGTAACATTTAACCTTTTTTATTCTGAAAATACAACTTGGTATTAAATAGTTATTCACATTTCAAAGGATTTTGTTGAACAAGTTGTGTACAAACTGTCACTACATGTACACCAATGTTCATTGTGTACCGACTTAAGCATCTTGTACAAGTTACATGTGAAATCTGAAAAGCAGTACACAGTCTACATGTTCAATGCTTAATAAATTCTAAAAACATGCATTATCAGTCACATATTAGAGAATCAGCATTTATAAAAAGAAGGTACATTTTGGGGCTTTTTTGGCAAATATAGTTAAAAACTTTATTGATACCATTGTTGGTCACATTTACAACCTGTTACTTGTACATGTACATGTAAAAAGAAGTCCTTTCCAAAATGAAAACATTGAGTACTATTAGTTTAGTTCTTTGTACCTTTTGTAAGTTGTTTTTCTTTGTGCTTAGTATCAATTTAGTATCAATTTAGCGAGTCAGCTCTTTTTAACCAAATTTTTACAGTTCCCTCTTAAATTGTAGTCTTATACAATACTACTATCCCAGTAAACAATGGTAAAGGGAAGAAGTTAGGGCTTAATGTCTACAATAATTACTTTTAATTCAATGTCTTTAGATTTAATTAGGTAGTAAGTTTTTTAAAATTAATTCACGTTATTAATCATTATCGTTAGCCATTTATACATGTAGCTTATCATATGGTATGGGTTTTGCTAATTGTTGATGTCCCAGCTTTATATGGTTATTTATATCCTTGTCCTATGGTCTTCAGTGGACAGTTGTCTCATTGTTAGTACTTACCCATTGATACCACATCTTATTTTATATTAGGTTAAATGATGATGCAAATTTATGGTAATGTCATAGTGCTGATTTACCTTATTTTAGAGAAAAAGAGCCTATTTCAGGAACTTTTAGTCACTAAAAGCATTCCCCAAAATGAATTGTTTTTAGCAAGTACATTGTAGATAAATACAAAACCAATTCCTACATGAAAATACCTTTGAAGGCAAGGATCGTGCTCTAAATCATGTATTAGAATCATATGGAGCACAATTTTTGGCAAATTCACTTTTGTTTTGTATTGATTTTCTATCTTGTCATGGCTTTAGTTTCAACAAAGAGCAAGCGTTTTAAACTTGTATTGCAATATTATATTGAAGCCCACAGATTCAAGATACTGTAAATTCAGAAATTATTGTGTGCATTTATTATTGCGATTTTTTAAGAATGGACAAAAAAGCGAGATTAATTATTGTGATTTCAGAACAATCTGAATACAGATATATGTATCATATTTCAGAATGCAAGTTCTTAGTATTGCGATACTAACCCAGTCGCATTTTTCGCATTATTAAAAACCTCGTAATAATTTCTGAATTTACAGTAATACATGTAGTTAAGCAACCAACAATCAATCAATGTTATTCTTCAAATTTGAGAAAATTAGTAAAACAGTTAATATTAGATCCAATTCAGCCAAAAATGGCACCTTCTCCTTTAAAGGAAGTTATAATCCACTTCTAAATACAAATTTATTTCATTTCTATCTTCTGATAAATGTTCCATTCCTTTTAAATTATGTCTGATAAATAAAATAAATAATTTTATGGAGTCAAACCGAAAGGAATAAATTGATCCTCTGTTTTTTGTCAGAATCAATTCAGTTATGAAGACTCACACCTGAAACTTTACAACAATTCACACAATATGCTACACACCTTTTGACTGCTTCAAGATTTTCTTTCGTGTATTCTATTTCTTTCTTTTCTGGTTCTTTTTTTTCCTCTTTCACCCTGCTTTGGCTGCCTTTTCTTTGACGGACCCCTTCAGTGTTAGTTGGTTCAGTTTCATTTTCATTCTCACCAGTACCATTCATTTCACATTGAAAACTTTCAATTAAATCTGTGAATTATACATTTGTTAGTGTTTATTCTATTATAACTAATAAAACTCACTTTTAAATAAAAATTAGTGAATGAGATCTCTTTTTTAATTTATTTTTTTTCTTTTTTTACAAATTTAAAAAATGAAAACAACACGTTATAAATTTCATGTGTCCAAAGCGCTTTTTTGGATTTGACTTCATAAGGAGTGCTCAAAGCCAAAAATTTGAAAGCCAAGGATGTATAAGAACTGAAACATTTGAAGAGCTAAATGACCAATAAGGCCCTAAAAATAGTCAAATCCATCTAAGGTCAACTTTGCCAGAGGGAGTTGAAACCTTAGTTTCTTTAAAATTTCAAAATCTACATATGTACAAACAGACAATTTTTAAAAGGTTTGTTATAAATCATGTCAGTACCAAAGTACTGACTACTGAGCTGATGAGGTATCAGGTTGTTCCGGACCCAAACCAATCTGGTCCCAAGTCAATATGGCCCATGTCGCTTCAGCCCCATAATAAAATAATGAATAATTACTATAAAAGTGGGAGAGTTTTGTGAAGTATCTGACTCAGGGTAAGTGACAATTTACACATGAAAAAAGTTGTGGAAACAACAGAAATTTGCCAAAAATGAAAGAGAAACCTTTGCTCAATCCATAAACATAGCCAAAAATGATAATTAGTATCCAATTCAGGAATGACAAATAAGACCCTTTGATAAAATGCAGATTGGGCTTGTTTCCAGTATGGGACCCTGACAGGGGTTAAGAAATTTTGTTATAGCTCACTAGCCCAGGGTTAATTGGTGGCAGGATTTTACTAGCCCTGTTGGAAGAACTACTAGCCCAACAAAACTGACCTGCTAGCCCGAGTATGCCTTACAAATCCAGAGTTTGCTGCATAATACAATGAATTCTATAAACTTAACCATTTTTATCCGTTGTACAGTAGATTTTTGCAAATCGGATACCCAAAACTTATGTCAGCAAAAAAATATCCCATTAGCAGATATATTCAATTAATCGATAATTGTATATTCATTGAATATTCTGTAATAATGAGTTGACCAAATCCTGAGATGGTACAAGTCTTGACCACTGCTATACATGGTTATATAAAAGGATTGGAGTGATTTTTATCAGATACATTATAAACGAGGTACAGTAATATCCATATTTATATTTATGAGGGTCGTAATGAGGGTACCTTCATGACGAATAACGGTAAAAAATCTTGCCAAATGACGTTAACGGTAATTTTTGGTGCATGACAATAAAATGTATACTTTCTTTAGCGGTGGTCAAGACTTGTACCATCTCAGGATTTGGTCAACTCATTATTACAGAATATTCAATGAATATACAATTATCGATTAATTGAATATATCTGCTATTCATGCTACTGGGATATTTTTTTGCTGACATAAGTTTTCGGTGTCCGATTTGCAAAAATCTACTGTACAACGGATAAAAAAATCGACTGATTTTGACGAATCACGTTAAATTTTTTCCAAAAATAACGGTAACGATAATTATTTGAGACCTCTGACGAGTCACGATAAGGATATTTTGACGAATCACGCTAAAATGTTAACCAATTTGACGCTAACGGTAGCCGCAAATGACCGTTTGACGCCTGACGGTAAAGGGCATTACTACCCTCATTTATCACAGGTAAGCTAATTGTGGGCTATAAATAGATTACAAACTGAGTACAGTCTGTAAACTGAAATTGTATTTGTTATAAATTTTATTTCTTTAAAAATCAAATTTATTTGAATATCAATGAAGATAATCATGATTGATGAAATATTATTGCATCAAGTTTAAGTTTTCTGAAGACTGTTAATGTTTAGGTCATGGTTCTGGAGGCTTCTTCACAGTATGTAAACAAAAACAAAATGGCGTCCATAACATGTGCACATGTTACAAATTCATATCTGACAAAAGTCAGGTTTCTCCTGTCAAAAGGGATTCACATTTATATTGCAATAAATTATTCAGAAGGAGGTACAGTCCGGTTACATTATATTTCTTTGGTTGCATAAGCAATGTACAATACCCCCTGTACTGACAAATCGATATTGTAAGTACGGGATCCACCCCAAGTTATTTGTTCTATTTTTAAAACTTGTACAAAATCAGTTCAAATTCTGGGAATCCCGGACGATGTAGTTGAATCTGTTCTAAGATAGAATAGTGATGTGTGGATTTTCCACTTTTTATTTTGGAAACGCCAAGAATTTTTTGTTACTTGTCCGTCGGGCATATTGGGTTACAAGTTTTGGTTGCCCGAGGCCTAAATGCTGAGTCCCGGGCGTCGGGCTAGTGGATTTTTTAACCCCTGCCCTGAAAAAAAAAACCAAAAGGACGGTTGCTGTTTTTTGGTGTGATGTGGAACTGTGTGATCAGAATGGAAATTGGGCCATCAGTGATGGCATCACTGGCATCAGGTGGCACAAACAGTATCACAAATATAGTAACATCAACCCATTGAAAGTTTATAATTAACGAACACTATCATGATTTAATTGTCCAATTTGGAATATCTGTTGAAGACAAGACAGGCGACCATGAATATGTTCCAATTTAAGTAGTCACAGTACTGTCTCTCTTTTCCTCAACACAACAGGTCCCACATCTAAAGCAGGATCTGTTTACCCTTCCAGAGCACCCAATATCATAATGTTACCACCATCCTAAGGTGGAGTTCCTGTTACTAAGTTTTTAATTTTCTAAACAACATGTAGAGGATTGATTTTTGTTGGGCTTTTTAGTCATGGTATTGTCGGTTTTTCATTGACATATAATTTGATATAATGATTTTGGATTGCCACTTTGGTATCTTCTACCTCTTTTAATTTTATATTTGTGGTTTGATATACAATATATTTTATTTCTGTACCTTTCGCTTTTTGTGTCGGATATAAACGTTCAGCTTTGTGTAAAAATTTCAGGGCTTTTTCTCGGTCTCCTTGTTTAGAATATTTAATTGCAAGCGATATACATCGCTCGCTTTCGTCTTTATTTCCATCCATTTTGTTTTCGTCATTCCGAAGTCGATTTGAGAGAAACATACCGATTGGACAATAGGAAAATAGTTCTCAAATGTACTTATTCAGAAAGTATCGAATTTTGACTTTAGGAAACACTCAATAACACAGACCTTGTTAAATAATTGAAACAATCTTATCTTCAAAAATTAGTAATTTATTTCAAAAAAGTGTTTCTTTCGTTATACCAAGAAAAGAAAGAAAATGCAGACGAAAAAATAATAGCCAATCGAAACATCGTTTACAAACCAAACAAGGATGACGTTTACATTAAAAGATTGCAAAGCAATCACTTAATGATTTTATAGCTGTCATTCTCCCCCCTTTATTAAAAATATTTTTTGTTTGTAATTATTCATTAAGGTGGAATGGCACTGTATACGAAAAAATATAGAATTTGTTCATACTTTGCCAAAATTAAGTATAAAATGTGATTAATGTTAATTAACCCTTACCATGCTGAATTGTTTTCAGAAATTGTCTTATTTTCGATTATTTGCAAAAATATGCAAATTATATGCAAATGAGCTGTACCCTGATGCTGATGCATATTGATTGCATTAAATCTAGGATTGGGGATCACGGGGTGGGGTGTTCGGGGTGAGGAGGGGGGTGAGGAGGCGGGGGAGGGTGGGCGGGAATTTGCCCCAAATTTGGTCCTCATGTGCAAAACGCGTCAATTTTGACATTTTTACGTTCTTTTTCTCGACCTGGAAGTCCAAGGGATGCTAATAGATGCACCCAACTGTAGTTTGCATGTAGAGTGGAGCCCAGTGAACACATTAATCACAACAGTTGTTAGGTCGGAGTGAAACTGATCTGGGTACACCAGTCTAAAAAAGGTCATTTGCACCAAAATTCAAAAAAATTCCGATTTTTTCCGATTTCTTACTTTAACTGGACCTGCAACCGGAAGTAGTCGTTGCCTAGGCGTATTTTGATAATAAACACGATCAGTAGTTATATGCCTTGGGGTTTACACTATTTGTCTAAGTTTCAGGGGTCACAACTTCGTGTTTCAGACCTCGAAGGTAAGCCCACCCCTCCAAAAAACCCAATTTTGTCCGATTTCAATTTTCCAAGTTCGTATTTGAGCTCAAAATGAACATTAAAAGTGAGAAAGATGACAATTAATGGTGTAAGATTGAGGAAACATACATACACTTCGAACTAATTGGCATTACGTTGACCTCCAAATGTATGGAGCGCCATTGGTGCCAAATAACGGTGGTCTGGGTACGGCCGTAATTTTACGGCCCCCGCATGGTAAGGGTTAAAAGAAATATAATAAAAATGATAGGTCACCAATTTTTTTTTCAAGTTACAGGTTGTGAAAAAATGACACATTTTGTATGGATTATACCGGAAAAAACATCATTATATAGATTGAAGGTAAACTAAATAATAGAATTGTAAAATGAAATACGAGAAGATAGCTCTCAGCAAATGCTTTCAGAATATCAAAAGAAAAGAAAGGGTCGTCGTACATAAAAGGCAGTGGCTATTTTGCCGGCGCTGGCAAAATAGAAAATATGTAATTTTGCCGGCTCTGATTAAAATATCTTTATTTAAGCTGGCAAAATATCATATTTCTATAGCAATGGCTATTTTGCCGGTGACAACAATTTAGTGAATTTGTTAATTTGCCAGTTCTTTGTAAAAAGTTAATTTTAATATTAATTACTTTGTCTTTTAGCCTTTGGTGGATAGTTGTCACATTGGCAAAAATATCCACATATGCTTAAATTTTTCTATAAAAAGATCAGGTCATGCCAAGAAATCCTCGCTAAAAATTCCGGTCTACCTCCTACGGCACTCATTAGTATCTAAAGATTTGATTTCATTCAACAAATTAATTTATGACCTTCATGTACGTGTCGCTTAGAACACGGCCATATACCAAATGGTCAATATTAATCATCCATGTAATTTGCTCTATGGGGTGTTTGCAGAATTTCAACGGAGGCAATTTCTTGGCATGGGAGAAAGGAAGAAAGACCATTCACAATTTGTCTTACATTTGTTTTTCTCTTTTTTAATTAAATAAAAAAAATAATTAACCTTTCAAATGTAGAGTTCATAAGATAAAAATATTCCCTGTGGAACACCTCCCCTCCCCTTTTTTTGTGCTCTCTATTTTCAACCCTCGAATTAAGCTTTCCAATCTAATTAAAATTAAAACCTTGCTTTCTAACCAATCTATTCATGTACCGGACCGGCAATTTTCTTTATTTAATACGAAAATCTGCAGTGCCGTTATACACATGCATGTTGTTTGCTTGGAGTCCCCGCCCGAAAAGAAAGAAGTAGCCCAACTCCAAGATAGTATATTCCTGCATCACGTGATTTTTACCACGTGGAGCTTACATTTGCATAAATACCGAATATGGAAAGTGAAACTACAATTCAAAACATAAAGTCCGAAGGCACAAATAAGAAAAAGAATGTTTTTTTTTTTTTTTTTTGCAAAGGGTGCCGGGGTAATTCTCTCTGTGTTCAAAATATACATGAAATATTTGCCACTGCCCCTTTTCTGTTCTATGAATTCTAACCCTGAGTTTCTATCTGTTGCATGCCAAGAAATCCTCGCTAAAAATTCCGGTCTACCTCCTACGGCACTCATTAGTATCTAAAGATTTGATTTCATTCAACAAATTAATTTATGACCTTCATGTACGTGTCGCTTAGGACACGGCCATATACCAAATGGTCAATATTAATCATCCATGTAATTTGCTCTATGGGGTGTTTGCAGAATTTCAACGGAGGCAATTTCTTGGCATGCGCAGATTTAAGAAAAAATTGCTCGCCTATTTGCCCCAAACAACCATTGGCATTGAGGATCATTGAGGTCAAGTGAAAATAAACAAAGTACACAATGATTTTGAAAATAAGAATATTTGAATATATAAACTTGAAAAAGACGTGCACTTTAGATTTTAAGGAAATAAAAGATAATAATAGTAGTAGGCAGATGTATAGAGTAAACAGTACGTCAGTGTTTTGATTATCTCGTAGATTGTTGTGCGTTGTTATCATGTGGTAGTTTGCTGAATTGACATAGTCTCTAGACTTTTCATAATGTCAGAAATCTTACGAAAATTTGTCAACAAAAGCATGCGAAAATTGTTCAGATGCTTCCTTACTTTGTTTTTGGTTTTATTTTGCACAATTTTATTGTTTTTGCTGATAATGAATGATGTAAGTTTATCCAGGAGATTGCAAAACAAGACACTTATTTTCCTATTTGGACTGTAAATTATCAAACCATCCAGCAGATAATTTGCCGGTTCATAATATTTTCGACCACTGGAGTTTGAAAATCTTAGCAATAGTTAACGGTGTATAAATATGTCAAACTCGACTATCACAGTAGAGCTTGATAGTCGAGTTTGACATATTTATACACCGTTATTGCTAAGATTTCAAACTCCTGTGTTTCAAACCGGATTACCTGTTCTCACCGATTAGCCCCTAAAGGTGAATTGTTTCGTCCCGTTTTGTAAAAAATATATAATAATTTTAGAATGTATAATTTCAAAAGTTTTAGTTTGTTTTAAAAAGTTTTAATAAAGTGAATTTAGTCCAAAAAAAAATATGTGTGTCTCTTTAAGGTTACTTCATTAAAAAAAATAGGGTAGGTACACAGGTACATGTAGGTCGGTATTTCCATTTCATTTTTTCAACATGATTTTGAGTCGTGCGGTCCATCTTGCCGTGGTCCGAGTTTTCCATGGGCCAAGTTTACCTGCATTTTTAATGATTGGATTATTTCCTTTAGTTATTTATTGGAAAAAAATGGTGGCAAAGTGTTTATTTCATCACACGAGTGGAGAGTTTCCTTAAGACAGCTGTCATATTCAGGATTGTAGACATTTAGATGTTTCAGGCAATTGATTTATTTTATTGGAAACTCTAACTTCGCTTTTGACACAAGTTCAGTTAATTTTTTACTTTACGATGGAAATAAAATGACTTAGGGTCGGCGCTCAAAAGTAGGGTGACTTGGGTAACTGTACAGATATATATTTTTTTTGGCCTTACTCATTAAAATCTAATACACCTTATCGCTATTTGTTTGCCATTACTGGACATCACAAGGGTTCTCCTTTAAATTTTGACGTCTCAATACAAAATGTTGGATGCCACAAAGGAAAAGTGATTGTTTTACGATGTTCAAGTGTTACAGATTATCTGGTTAAGTGTCGCAGATTCCCACATAGCGATAAGGTCTATGGTATGGTATATACCAATCTTGAGTTGTTTGAGTTGCTAGGTGAAGGGAGCATTAAGTGTTACCCTTGACTGTCTGTCCCATTTTCGTTTCCACACTTTGAAGTTTCACTTAAGTTTGCCTCAATAGTCATGCAAATTTTATGAAACTCATATACAATGCGAAGATCCGAACTCCCAGATAGAGTTCAAATTTGGGCAGGGAGTCACTTACCGTTCTAGAGTTATGCCCCTTTATAATTTGGAAAATTTCAAATATTTTTGTTTCCTCACTTTAACATAAATTTGCCTCATGCAAATTTTATGAATCTCATACACAATGCAAAGAAACAAAACTCGCAGACAGAGTTAGAATTTGGGAAGTGATTCACTTACTGTTCTAGAATTATGCCCCTTTATAACTTGGGAAAATTGCATTTTTTTTTGTTTCCACACTAATTCTGACATCAAATGCTCTCAAAAAGTATTTTGAATATAGTATTAGCAAGCTTAAGAGGGAGCATTTGTGTCCTCAGACACAGTCTTCTTTTATTAAGAATGAGTTATGCCAGGTTGACCCAATCAGCCTAAACGACATCACTGAACAATCGGTTCTTACTGGCTGTAATCTGGGACATAATATAATGATGGGACTTGAAACTAGATAATAGTATTGATTTCATTGTCATAGTCATTGTTAATTACAGATATATGGTAGGTAGAATTATGTACTCGCAGTGCTATAATTTAAGGCTTTATCATATCCATTTGTGTAAAATAATTCTTACTTAAAACTCAGACTGAAGAGTAAATAAATATTGCAATTTAATTTCTTAGTAATTTGATGGAATGCAATTAAATTGACACCACTTTGTTCAGAAAAAACAATCAATTTTAAATTTGTCACTTCATTTTTGTCACACATGTCATATTAGCATGTACATTTGTAACTTGCAAAGAAATAAGATTTGGTGGCCATAAATCACTGACCATTTCACATAACATCACTTCTCAACATGAAAATCTCACTTTAATATGTTATTTTAAATGACAAATTATATTTTGCTACAAGAAGTACTTACCAATAAAATGTGTTTGACGATTGTTTGAATTCTGTAGGTCATATGACCTGATGTAAACATAAATATGATAAATATAAATAAATAAATAGCCAAGCACATGCTTATCATGTAATAAAGCTTTTTCAAGGTCTGTTTGATTTCATGTCGTAGATTATAAAAATAATTATGTAAATCATCTTTTTACATGTATAGTGCCCATCCCTAGATTTTCCATCATCTATCATGGAAAACTTCATTGAGTTCCATGGAGTATTGGAACCTCTTTTCCATGGAATTCCATGGAAAATAAAAAGAGACAAAAAAGGATTTCCATCTGAAAAAAATTCCATGGAATTCCATGGAAATATTTTCCATGATATTTTTCCATGGAATTCCATGGAAATATATTCCATGATGTTTCTTTTTCCATGGAATTCCATGGAAATATTTCCATCATTTCCATTTAAAATGGATTGCTGAAATTAACCCTTTGGCAAAATATCCTGTTTAACCTTATCTGTAATAATGAACATAAAAAAAACTAGGTGCAATGCATTGTATCAGTTTGGTAAGGTCTTTTGAGTCTTGCACTGGTCAGTAAAAGCAATAAAACTTAACCATCATTTTAACCTATAATTCAGATTAATTTGATGTATTGTGATAAATACAATAAACAAGCAAAAACTTTGGTATATGTTTGCACTGCCTTTATAACAAAAAATAAAGGCTATAAATGTCACTTTTGTCAACATGGCTTCAGTAGATCCATCTCGTAGAACAGCATTAACCATTTTTTTGGAGTTTCATTTATTCCTCATGATACCTAAAAATATAATTTTACTGTAATAAATAATAAAATATTCTTTAAATAATGCCCTTAACACAATAATGGTTAACAACTTTAGTGGGTGATATGTTCATTTGATACTTATTTTATAGGGAAAACTCATGCAATCAAAAGAAATCTGTTTAATCACAAATGAAAATGTTTATTTGGAATGTGTGATGTCTAACAAAATATTCTTTCCCCTTTAAAATCCTGGATTCACAACTGGTGTTTAACTGTAGAATACATTTAACCTCATTTCTGTGTTATATGTACCAGTCCCAAGAAAATGGTGCATGAAGTTTAGAGGTTGTTCTGGGCTTTGTCTTAAATATTTGTTTTTCATCTTTGATTATAAATGTCATCATGGGTATTGTCCATGTTTTTAGATCTTAGTTTTGATCTGTAGTTTGGTATAAAGATACACTTTTTTTTACTTTTATGGATCTATGTCTCATTGGCAACCATTCCACAGATCTTAAATTTTATAACCAAATTACTTCATTAGTGGATTATTAGTTATTATAATACATTATACAGTTTGTCTTGTCTTACACAATCATCATAATTATAAGTGTAAATCTACTATCTAGTATGTCTTTTCATTATGTTATTATGTTGAACTAAAGGAGCTTGCACACATTCAAAATGGTGGAATCTAATTCAGTGTACTTACCAAAAGATATGCTCCTAAATCCAACAGTCAGTGCAAGTCATCAGAGAATAAATCTGCAATATTTAATGTCAAGAACTATTTGGAAGTATTTCATCTGCATCCAATGTAAATTTTACATTTTGTTCAGGAGAGAAGACATCTTTGCTTGTTGCCTGCATATCCATTGCAAGTTCAAATTCTAAATGTGTTGGGGGTTGTATAAGGAGTTATCTGATTTCTTTGAAAAGTGCCGCAATTGAATACTGTTAACTACCTATATCTTGAATATTGTATATATATTATAATAAAAAATTATCCATTTATTGTTTATTTACCACGTTTTAAGTAATAATAATTGCACAAAAATGTAAAAATCCATGTGCTACCCTACATTTGGCCTCACACTGTATGTTCATATCACTTCCTGTCTTCTACACGAAGATAAATGAAAAATCAGATTTCACATTACATTTCTTTCACTGGCTCGCATGTCTAATTGATGATAAAGAATTAATGCATGGAAATAATTTGTGTGTACATTTTTTCCATGCTTAAGTCATCATTCAACCCTCTTTCCATCTCAAAAATATTCTAAGTCAAGATTCTATCCTTTTTACATGTTAAAAATATTTTAAGTCAAGATTCCATCCTCTTTTCCATCTCGAAAATATTCTAAGTCCACTTTCCATCCTCTTTTCCATCTACAAAGCTTTATTAGTCTACTTTCCATCAAATTTTACATCCAAAAAGTATTTTTTTCATGGAATTCCATGGAAAGTTTTCCATCTTATCATGGAAAATGATGGAATAAGTGACACATATAAGTTTTCCATCAGTGATGGAATATTTTTCCATGAAATTCCATGGAAAAAAACGAAATTTCCATCATTTTTTCATGGAAAAAGTTGAGCTGCATGGAAAAACTAGGGATGGGCGTATTAGAATGATTTTTTTGTGGGTAGAATCGAAAGGGTTCTTCCCAGTGGCTGTCTTGTTTCACTTTTCCAATGTTGCCATTTTTGGGGATGGGTTACACATGTGCAAAGCATTTTTAGTTATTAAAATAAAAAGAATGTCAGCATTGGAAAGTGAAACATATGCAGATCATCTTGATTGTTAATTAGATGACGTCTAGTCTGAAATACACACAAAATGATGATACACTATAACGAGTCCAAGCATTGTAAGTTTAGAACTTTTGTAATACAATGTAATATGGATAGACATTTTAGTATGTTAATCATTAGTCATTAATCATTCCTTAAACTCATATTCCATTTTCTTTTCTTTTTTTAATTGCTTGGCTGGTTTTGGCACGGGGAATTCATATTCAAACGATTCTTAAGCACTGCCCCCTGGGGTCTCATCCAGTTAAACAATCATATAAATGGCCCATATTTAGATATTTATGTATAACTTCTTGTTGGCTTTGCTGGTTTAGACAAGGGGAGATTTATATGCATATGATTCTTAAGCACTGTCCCCTGGTGTCTCCTCCAGGCCACCCTTAACAAATTCTTTGTTTGATGTTGCCTACCCATGCCTTGTAGGGTTGCGTAGGTAGGGTGGGATTATATTTTATTTTTTGGCAAACAACATAAGTTTAAAGTTACATGTTTTAGACAAGCATGAAAAAACTTTATTAAAAAAGTTTGAAACGATTTGTGTCATAAAATTTTTGGGGTAGGCTGCTTTTTAGTGAGTAAGTATGTAATTTACCAAAAATTATTGTCTTCCCTTTGGTCGCACTGCCTCAAACATCCTTATTGCAGAGAACTCAACATTTAAAATCTTCTTATATTGTTTTTATACGCCCGTTTACGGGACGTATTATGGTATACCGTTGACTGTCTGTCCGTCCGTCTGTCCGTCCGTCGTCAACATGTCGGACATTAACTCAAAAAAGCTTTAACCAATATGCATGAAACTTTGGTGAATTGTTTATATCTATTGACGTGAGCTCCCTTTCGTTTTTTATAAATTTCAGATTTACTGTTTCTGAGTTTTGGGGTTTTATTCATTAAAAAGGGGGGATTTTCCAGTTTTCCGACAATAACTCAAGAATGCTTTCACCAACTTGCAAGAAATTTTGGTGAATTGTTTATATCTATTGACATGAGCTCCCTTTCAATTTTTATAAATTTTAGATTTTACGTTTCCGAGTTACAGGGTTTTATTCATAAAATGGGGGGATTTTCCAGTTTTCGAACAATAACTAAAAAATGCTTTTAGCAGTTCTTATGAAACTTTGGTGAATTGTTTATATCTGTTGATGTAAGCTCCCTTTAGAATTTTATAAATTTTAGATTTTACATTTCTGAGTTATGGGGTTTTATTCATTAAAAAAGGGGGGATTTTCCAATTTTTGGACAATAACTCAAAAATGCTTTCAGCAGTTCTCATGAAACTTTAGTGAATTATTTATAGCTATTGATGTAATCTCCCTATTGATTTTCATAAATTTCAAATATGACATTGAGAAGAAATTGAACTTTATTTGTTTATAGTCTGACAACAGATTTACTAAGTATTGCCCAACAGCACAGTGTATTGCACAACAGCAAGAAATCTTTAATTGAATATAAATTCAATTTATATAACCAATTTCAAGTTCTTTGACTACATTTATTCAGAAACCTATAATATGTCAAATATTTAATTACAATCCAAATTCAGACCTGTATCAAGCTTGAATATTGTGTCCATATTTGCCCCAACTGTTCAGGGTTGGACCGCTGCGGGCGTATCCAGCTGCGCTCAGCGAAGCAGTTTATTGTCATTACCACAACGATATTATACATTGTATTCTTGTACTGTATTGTTTGTAAATCTGAATTATGATTGTATCTTTGTCATTGACCCCTGAGGGACCTTAATTGCAATAAAAAAATATTGTATTGTATTGTATTGTAAATAAAATATGAGAATTTGAGTTGAATCAGTGACCATGAATTTGACAGCAAATGCTCCTTTAACAGAGCATTATATAATATGCAAATTACCCTAAGCGCTGTACAACATAATATTAATTCACAAATACAAGTATTTACAACAAAACATGAATAATCTAGGATAAAAATTTAACATATATATGAGAACTTATCATTGATAGGTTTAAAAAAAGATGAAAAAGAAATGTTAAAACTAATAAGAATCTGATTCTAAATATCTTGCATATTAAAATATGGTAATAGATTTACCGATTTACAAAATATTAGAAATTGGCTTGGTAAAATAGAAAGACAATAAAACTGTTCAAATATATGGAAAGGTTGGGACCAACAAATCGTCTACTTAAAATATCATCATATGGGTAATATCACCCAAAGTGTGTGACAAACATGTAACTGATGCTCACACTCCAACCATTTTTTATGCACCCCGCCGTAGCGGAGGGGGCATTAAGTTTTACCCCTGTCCGTCTGTACGTACGTCCCAAAGTTGGTTTCCGTTCTCTAACTTTAGTTTGTCTCTACCAAATATTATGAAACTTATACACAATTCTTATTACCACAAAACACAGATCAAGTTTGAATTTTGGTAGCATCACTTTAACCGTTCTAAAGTTATGCCCCTTTATAAATGGAAAAATTGCTGAATTTTTAGTTTCCGTTCTCTAACTTTAGTTTGCCTCAACCAAATGTTATGAAACTTATACACAATGATTATAAATACATAATACAGATCAAGTTTGAATTTTGGTGGTGTCACTTTAACAGTTCCAGAGTTATGCCCATTTACAAATGGAAAAATTGCTGAATTTTTCGTTTCCTTTCTCCAACTTAAGTTTACCTGAACCAAATGTTATGAAACTTATAAACAATGCTTATTACCACAAAATACAGATCAAGTTCGAATTTTGGTGGCGTCACTTTTACTGTTCTAAAGTTATGCCCCTTTACAAATGGAAAAATTGCTGAATTTTTCATTTTGTTCCCTACATGTAACTTAAGTTTGCCTCAACCAAATATTATGAAACTTATACACATTACTTATTACCACAAAACTCAGATCAAGTACAAATTTTGGTAGCATCACTTTTACCATTTCTTCAGTTTATGTCCCTTTATAACTTTATATGATATGCAAGCGGGGGCATCATCTGTGTCCCATGGACATATTCCCCATTTATTTTTTTCAGTCTCACACTCACTCTCACCCTATTTATTTCATATGTTTGACTACCAAATTTCAGTTCCTTTCTCATTTTTGTAGACTTCAGTCCCCTTAATGGTATCTGGGAGAATTCTTGAAGGGTCTTGTCAGGCATTTAAGAGGGCAATACTGGTTTGAGTATGTATAGGGTCATTTTATTCACTTCCTGGTTAAAATCAAAAATGAATTTTGGACCATATACTCAGAAAAACTTCCACCATCTATACATTTCAGTTTCACACAAAAATTTCATGAAAGTTGAACATTTTATGAATACCCTTTGAAAATACTGCTGATTAAAGCACTTTTTTATATTTTTTGTCTCACTACAATATCTCATCTCAAATATGGTACATGTAGATTTATTAAGGTATTTCAGTCCTGGGAACTCGACTTGTATCATGTCAACAGGGCTCCTATACCATATATATAAAACCACCCTCTCTTAACTGCACAAGTTGGCAGCTCTTTTAGCTCTGTAGAGTGTTCTAAACAACCAAGCGTACCCTAAATATTTTTAAATGCCACATTGACTTAAGGTACCACTTTATTAACTGTAATTAGTAAATGTTTATTTCAACATAAACATTTATATCAACTAATTCAGAAAACAAATAAATTCATTCAACACTGAGTTACATATTTAAAGCTGAAAAAACTTAGTTAACAGACGTGTAGATTAAAGCACTCAAAAATTATGCTAATATTAAACTAAAAATGCAGAGAAAAAAAATTACTGCTGCTGCTCATTAATTTAAGTGTTGAAATTTTATCACAAATGTTTGCAATAAAAGTGTCAAACATATTGATCCATATTAATTAAACTGAATAGAAATATTTTCGGTAAAACTCAATTCAATTAGCACATTAACATACCTGCAATTAATGTTGCAGCATTGAAGCGTCAGCATGGCATGGCAGTTACATGTTAGCAGTTAATGAAAGGCAAAAATGCAAATTCATAGGGCATTGCATTTATTTTCCTCATTCATGCAATAATAATTTCCTACTAGCTGACCTTACCTATATTGGTATGAGATCTGCAATGTGGCCTGCTTTACGGAAATTAATCTTATTCTTCTTTTGCAGAAATTTGAGGATGTACGAGACGATTTTCTACTGAATGATTATTTGAATAATAATGATGAAGGTAAGTCTACAGTGCTCAAAGTTTAGGTTAGAGACCATATCTCTGAGGCTTGTTAGAAATAGATCTGTAGAATAAGCCTTGCTGGCCTGCTTGTTTTGGTAAGAGACCATAGCCCTGAGGCCTCTTAGATATAGATCTGTAGAATAAGCCTTGCTGTCCTGCTTGTTTAGGTAAGAGATCATAGCCCTGAGGCATGTTAAATATAGATCTGTAGAATAAGCCTTGCTGGCCTGCTTGATTAGGTAAGAGACCATATCCCTGAGGCATGTTAGATATAGATCTGTAGAATAAGCCTTGCTGGCCTGCTTGTTTAGGTAAGAGACCATAGCCCTGAGGCATATTAGATATAGTTCTGTAGAAAAAGCTGTGCTGGCCTGCTTGTTTAGGTAAGAGACCATATCCCTGAGGCATGTTAGATTTAGATCTGTAGAATAACTTGTGCTGGACTGCTTGTTTAGGTAAGAGACCATAGCCCTGAGGCCTGTTAGATATAGATCTGTAGAATAAGCTGTGCTGGCCAGCTTGTTTAGGTAAGAGACCATAGCCCTTAGGCTTGTTATATATAGATCTGTAGAATAAGCCTTGCTGGCCTGCTTGTTTAGGTAAGAGACCATAGCCCTGAGGCCTGTTAGATAAAGATCTGTAGAATAAGCTGTGCTGGCCTGCTTGTTTAGGTAAGAGATCATAGCCCTGAGGCCTGTTAGATTTAGATCTGTAGAATAAGCTGTGCTGGACTGCTTGTTTAGGTAAGAGACCATAGCCCTGAGGCATGTTAGATATAGATCTTTAGAATAAGCCTTGCTGGCCTGCTTGTTTATGTAAGAGACCATAGCCCCGAGGCCTGTTAGATATAGATCTGTAGAATAAGCTGTGCTGGCCTGCTTGTTTAGGTAAGAGACCATAGCCCTGAGGCCTGTTAGATAAAGATCTGTAGAATAAGCTGTGCTGGCCTGCTTGTTTAGGTAAGAGATCATAGCCCTGAGGCCTGTTAGATTTAGATCTGTAGAATAAGCTGTGCTGGACTGCTTGTTTAGGTAAGAGACCATAGCCCTGAGGCATGTTAGATATAGATCTTTAGAATAAGCCTTGCTGGCCTGCTTGTTTAGGTAAGAGACCATAGCCCCGAGGCCTGTTAGATATAGATCTGTAGAATAAGCTGTGCTGGCCTGCTTGTTTAGGTAAGAGACCATAGCCATGAGGCCTGTTAGATATAGATCTTTAGAATAAGCCTTGCTGGCCTGCTTATTTAGGTAAGAGACCGTAGCCCTGAGGCCTGTAAGATATAGATCTGTAGAATAAGCTGTGCTGGCCTGCTTGTTTAGACAAGAGACCATAGCCATGAAGCCTGTTAGATATAGATCTGTAGAATAAGCCTTACTGGCCTGCTTGTTTAGGTAAGAGATCATAGCCATGAGGCCTGTTAGATATAGATCTGTAGAATAAGCCTTGCTGGCCAGCTTGTTTAGGTAAGAGACCATAGCCCTGAGGCCTGTTAGATATAGATCTGTAGAATAAGCCTTGCTGGCCTGCTTGTTTAGGTAAGAGACCATAGCCCTGAGGCATGTTAGATATAGTTCTGTAGAAAAAGCTGTGCTGGCCTGCTTGTTTAGGTAAGAGACCATATCCCTGAGGCATGTTAGATTTAGATCTGTAGAATAACTTGTGCTGGACTGCTTGTTTAGGTAAGAGACCATAGCCCTGAGGCCTGTTAGATATAGATCTGTAGAATAAGCTGTGCTGGCCAGCTTGTTTTGGTAAGAGACCATAGCCCTTAGGCTTGTTATATATAGATCTGTAGAATAAGCCTTGCTGGCCTGCTTGTTTAGGTAAGAGACCATAGCCCTGAGGCCTGTTAGATAAAGATCTGTAGAATAAGCTGTGCTGGCCTGCTTGTTTAGGTAAGAGATCATAGCCCTGAGGCCTGTTAGATTTAGATCTGTAGAATAAGCTGTGCTGGACTGCTTGTTTAGGTAAGAGACCATAGCCCTGAGGCATGTTAGATATAGATCTTTAGAATAAGCCTTGCTGGCCTGCTTGTTTAGGTAAGAGACCATAGCCCCGAGGCCTGTTAGATATAGATCTGTAGAATAAGCTGTGCTGGCCTGCTTGTTTAGGTAAGAGACCATAGCCATGAGGCCTGTTAGATATAGATCTTTAGAATAAGCCTTGCTGGCCTGCTTATTTAGGTAAGAGACCGTAGCCCTGAGGCCTGTAAGATATAGATCTGTAGAATAAGCTGTGCTGGCCTGCTTGTTTAGACAAGAGACCATAGCCATGAAGCCTGTTAGATATAGATCTGTAGAATAAGCCTTACTGGCCTGCTTGTTTAGGTAAGAGACCTTAGCCCTGAGGCATGTTAGATATATATCTGTAGAATAAGCCTTGCTGGCCTGCTTGTTTAGGTAAGAGACCATAGCCCTGAGGCCTGTTAGATATAGATCTGTAGAATAAGCTGTGCTGGCCTGCTTGTTTAGGTAAGAGACCATAGCCCTGAGGCATGTTAGATATAGATCTGTAGAATAAGCTGTCCTGGCCTGCTTGTTTAGGTAAGAGACCATAGCCCTGAGGCCTGTTAGATATAGATCTGTAGAATAAGCTGTGCTGGCCTGCTTGTTTAGGTAAGAGACCATAGCACTGAGGCCTGTTAGATATAGATCTGTAGAATAAGCTGTGCTGGCCTGCTTGTTTAGGTAAGTGACCATAGCACTAAGGCCTGTTAGATATAGATCTGTAGAATAAGCTGTGCTGGCCAGCTTGTTTAGGTAAGAGATCATAGCCCTGAGGCCTGTACATTTTAAAAAAAAGCCTAAGGGCTATGGTCTCTTACCTAAACAAGCAGGCCAGCAAAGCTAATTCTACAGATCTATATCTAACAGGCTTTTCTTAAAATGTACAGGCCTCAGGGCTATGGTCTCTTACCTAAACAAGCAGGCCATCAAGGCTAATTCTACAGAATTGTACATTTTAAGAAAAGCCTGTTAGATATAGATCTGTAGAATTAGCCTTGCTGGCCTGCTTGTTTAGGTAAGATACCATAGCCCTGAGGCATGAACATTTTAAGAAAAGCCTGTTAGATATAGATCTGTAGAATAAGCCTTGCTGGCCTGCTTGTTTAGGTAAGAGGCCATAGCCCTGAGGCTTGTTAGATATAGATCTTTAGAATTAGCCCTCCTGGCCTGCTTATTTAGGTAAGAGACCATAGCCCTGAGGCATGTTAGATATAGATCTGTAGAATTAGCCTTCCTGGCCTGCTTGTTTTGTTAAAAACATTCTGACACTTGAGACTAGAGTATGTTGGTATATATGTGAAGGGGGTATAAAACAATTGGTACACTGGAAACATTTAAGGTGCATTTACATGTACTTGATTTCATCTTGAAACGAATTATAAATCTTGCTAATTTCATTGAAGGGTCTACATATCCTTCCAGAACACCAGAGATCACCCCAGTTTTGCAGTGGAGTTCATGTTGTTCGGTCTTTTGTTTTCTGTGTAGTGTTTTGTGTATTTGTTTGTCTTTTCATCATCTTTCATTTTTTGTCATGGCATTGAGGGTTTCCCTTTTGACTAATGCATTGTGGAGGTCCCACTTTTTGTCTTCCACATCTATTTTTTATTACATATTTTGTCAAGAATTTAGTTATGGGAAATGACTTAATTTTGAGTGAATTTTTTTAAACTAGTTATCGTTGTGTTTTTCTATATGGGTTATTAATGTATTTTTGAGAAATTATTTAGCATTTGATGTTTACATATTGGTTATTGTTAAGGAATCTTTTTGAAATGATAATGACAGTTTTAATATGGTTCCTATGTAAATTTTAGGTGGTACAGTTTATAGTTATAACTTAATAGGAGTTATTCCCTTGAATGCAAAAATGCCAGGTGAGCAATACAGGCTCCTTGAAGTCTCAATAGTTGTTTAGCTGCATCCTTAATAGGGAAAGAAGGTCTAGTAACCACTCCACTCAATCTGTCCACCGTTTCATCTGTCCGTCCATCTCATGAAATTCAATCGCAATTTTCTCAGGAACTACGAATCAGATCTTGCTTAAATTTGTCATCAGTCTTCTTATGAACATGTTATACTGTTTGAACTGTGATACGGTTTCACATTTATCGATTGTCAACTTCCTGTTTACTGTATGCTTATATTTGTGCTAGTATATATATTCTAACATATAACGGCCATGTATAAAATTTTCGTCACTTTATATCTAGGGAAATAACTAATAAGAGCTTCCTGAAATTTGTTATCAGGCTTTATGTCAATATGCTATACCCATGTAAAACAGGCGAAGGATACCAAAGGGACATTCAAACTCATAAGTAAAAAATAAACTCACAATGCCATGGCTAAAAAAGAAAAAGACAAACAGACAAACAACAATACACCAAACACAACATAGAAAACACTGAGCAACACGAACCCCACCAAAAACTAGGGATGATCTCAGGTGCTTCGGAAGGGTAAGCAGATCCTGCTCCACATGTGGCATCCGTCATATTGCTCATGTTAGTACAAACCTGGTGGTAAGTAGTATTCGGTAGGTCACAATCGGGGAAAAGGGGAAGGGATTGTAGTTACGACAATTTGAACATATTCGTTGTCATCTGTGAAACGGATATTCCATAATGGTTAACCAACTTATGATGGCGTCCGTAAAATTTACGAAATTTATTGTTAGGCTCCATGTGAACATGCTTTACCATGTGATGCATTTTCAGATCTCTAGCTCATCAAATTCTTTTTTACTGAATATGCATATTTTGTAGCACACAATGGTCATGTATGAAATATATTCGTCACATTTTTCTAGGGAACAACAAGAGCTTCCTGAAATTTGTAGGCAATCTTATTGGGAGCAGGCTTTACTGTGTGAAATGTTTTCAGATTCATAGCTCATCAACTTCCTGTTTACTGGGGTATAATTAGTTTTACTGTTTTACTTGTTTTGTTAACCTTTACTAGCATGGTCCAGTTATTTTGCTTTTGATATTTAAGACTTTAGATGAAAATGTATATACCAATATCATTTACTAATTTCAGAAAGCAAGCCTAGACATGAACAGAATGATCCCATTCCGAATGAAACAGTAACAGAACCAATTATCCTGTGGTGGACCCCATTTACTGGTGATGCAGGACTTTACAAAAAATGCGGAGATGTTAAATGTTTCTTTACAAATAACAGACTGTATAAAGATCATGATAAATTACAGGTATTTATTAACTGTATAAAGACCATTATAAACCTTGAATAATTTCGATAATCAGAAAAATCTAAAATTTGAAACATTTTTCTGGAGGGGGGTTTGTAAGTTAATATATTTCATACTAATTCTCTCAGGCTGGATAGCTCCTTCAATTTTGTCTATTTCAGATTCAGATTTCCACTCATCATAACTTAGCATATATTATTAGAAAAATCTGAAATTGAGGACCATTTTTTTGTGGAGGGTTACTTGTGGGAATGTCCCATATTCATGATGGCATGGGGTGTGTCAGATTGCTCTCTAAGTTCTTTTCATTGACAACTCAAAATGCTTTATGTTTTTTATACTTTATACTTATTAGATTTGATATATTTTTTTGTGGGAAGGTCTTAACAGAAGCAGTTTTGGGGGACTTCATATATAATAAATGCATAGACTTTTTACAAGTATTACTCCAAACGTTGACTTGAAATTAATTGAATCCACAGTAAGTTGGGATACCTCGGTGCAATCACCAAAAATCCAAATGATATCTAGATGTCAACATATGCTTTTATAACAATAGACAGGTGTTAATACTATAAATTAAGCTTTAAATACTTTTTTAAAGCCAGTAAAAAAAAAACTATGAATACCAAATTATCCAAATAGCAAATTAATGATTGTTTTATAACAAAATATACCAGGTAAAGAGATTTTGGACTTGGACTTGAACATGTTGAGGGGTTCAAGTAGCTTATTGAGATCTCAATCTTTCTCCTTTAAATCTTAATGAGTGGAATAACAAAGGGTAGATAAAATCTGTACAGGAAAAGGACTTAACTCATTATTACTGGTATAAAAGATAACTGAATAATAACAATGATAAACAATACTGTGTATTACAATTATACATGAACTTGATTTGATCCTTCGTTTCTCTTGTTTTAATGAGACTTTTCATGCTATTTAAGTAAATTTTCACTATGGACTTTTTAATGTTTTCCTAAGCTCTAAATTCAATATGAATTTACACTAATATATTAAATTTTTACTATAAGCTTCAGTTATCTTGGTTTGTTCTTACTAAGTAAATTTTGGATAATGTCTTATCAACATAATCTATCCTTTTACTTCATTTTTGTCTCGCTTGACGGAGTCAAAAAGCGAGACATACTGTAAATTCAGAAATTATTGCGTGTATTTATTATTGCGATTTTGTCATTTTAGACTAAAATGTGATTTTATTTTTTGCGATATTGAGAAAAATCCTCTTAAATTCATATAAAAAATTTCAAAATGCGAGTTTAAATTATTGCGATTATAATCCTGTCGCATTTTTCGCAATAATAAAAACCTTGCAATAATTTCTGAATTTACAGTAGGTATGCTGTTTCCGGCGTCGGCGGTGGCGGCGTCAACAATGTATTAGTTTGTGATTAGGTCTAGTTTATGGTGAACCACTAGTGGTAAGTTAAAGATATTTGGTATGCAGTTGTATTAGTATTGGCACATCTCATTACCATGGAGATTATTTGGCCCCGCCCCCTCAGTTATGGTCTATTGACTTTGAAATTTTTGCTTAGTTTTCATGTATTAGTTTGTGATTAGGTCAGTTAATTGGGAACCACTAGTGGTAAGTTAATGATAATTGGTATGCAGTTGTATAAGCATTGGCATATCTCATTTCCATGGAGATTATTTGACCCCACCCCCTCTGTTATGGTCTATTGACCTTGAAATTTTTGCTTTGTTTTCATGTATTAGTTTGTGATTAGGTCAGTTTATGGGGAACCACTAGTGGTAAGTTAATGATAATTGGTATGCAGTTGTATAAGCATTGGCATATCTCATTTCCATGGTGATTATTTGGCCCCGCCTCCTCAGTCATGGTCTATTGACTTTGAAACTTTTGCTTAGTTTTTATGTATTAGTTTGTGATTAGGTCGGTTTATGGGGAACCACTTGTGGTAGGTCAATGATATTTGGTATGCAGTTGTATTAGCATTGGTACATCTCATTTCCATGGAGATTGTTTGGCCATGTACCTTCAGTCATGATTCATTGACTTTGAATATTTGCAAAACTTACATGTAAAAGTGTTGCTATTTTAATTTCAACATTTGCATTATCGAAATAACCAAAAAGCGACACATATCTCCGTGATAACAGTTTATTAAGCATATAGATGATATGTTTCAATTCTCTTCAGGCATTTATGTTTTATGGAACAGACTTCAAGCCATTCGACTTACCTGTTCCTCGGAAGCCTAACCATGACTGGGGACTGCTACATGAAGAATCTCCGAAAAACAATTACTTATTTTCGCATGAAGAAATCATGGAGTTGTTTAATTATACGTCAACATTCCGTAGAGAATCATCCTATCCAATACCTACACAATATGTGGATAGTATCAAATGGTTAGAAGATCAAACATACTTTGTTCCAATTAAAGAGAAGAATAAATTCTTATCAGAGTTATCTCCCATTATGTATACACAAAGTGACTGTGATGTTCCATCAGGGAGAGACCAGTACACCAAGATGTTGATGGAGTATATAAATGTTGATTCTTATGGTACCTGTCTGCACAATAAAGATTTACCAGCAAAGTAAGTAGGACTTCAGGGTTAGAAAGAAAAACCATACGATATAATTTCTGGACAAACAACTTACATTTTTGGATTGACCTTCATCATAAACCATGACAAAATAGTTATAGTACAAAATCTTCAATATTTGCCCAGATATTTTATATAGCACAACCCTTGCCAAAAAAGGTATTTACAAAGAAACTGTATTTTGTAATTATTGAATTATTTTGGGCTACATTTTTGTTACATATGATTTTATAAATTTAGATTACATCGTGGAGTCCTGGCTTAATGTTAATATTTTCTTTTAGCATTTCTTCAGGTGTTAAACCAAATCAATGTTCTTTATAATTAACCATAACCTTTAATGCTAATACACAGAAAACATTCAAGAAATATTTTGAAAAATTAAGTGCTTCAGTTTTTATGATTCTATTTCAGCTTAAGAGACCCTATTGAAGGAATGGATCACATGGAATTCTACAAGCTGAACGCTAAATATAAATTTTCTCTGGCCATGGAAAATGGTTTGTGTCCAGACTATATGACAGAAAAATTATGGAGGCCATTTCATCTAGGATCAGTACCCATTATTTTAGGATCACCTAAAGTTAAAGTAAGTTTTTTCAAGACAGAATAAATTTCTTATTATTAAATGTCATTAAAGCCATATTTTTCTCATTTAATGAAAATATACAATACATTAACACATTTTTCTACACTTTTGAAAGAATTGCATATGTATGCATTCAAAATTGAATTTAAAAATATAGGTGGCAATACTTATTTTTGAGAAATATGAGATCTTGATTTTTATATATAAATAATGAAAAAAGTGTTGAAAGTTGTTTTTTTAAAACACAGTTATGAATTGATAGTATATAAATGATGGAACTTAAAAAGTAGGAAAAAAATGACAGGGGCGTGTCCTTGTTTTTGAGCTATAGTCCCTTATCAGTGCTCACCATATTAGTTTCTTACTCGCCTTTGGCGAGATGGCGAGCGGAGGTTTCACACACTGTCATGTCAATAGTGCACATTCCAGAATTTTAGAAATCCTAGCCGGTTTCGTTGTTTTCTTTGACCCTTTTAACCAAAAATAATGTTGTTAAATTCTTAATAATTGTAGATTATCACTATCATAAAAAGCAATGACATTGCTAGATTGCCACAGGCATAACTTTAAGCAAAAAATCTGTCAAATAAATGTTTTTGATAAATCTTGAAAATCCTGCCTGAATAACCAATTACAGTCAAACTCTAGGACATAACTGTTTATCCCTGTATAAAATTAGGGTTCACAATCCCATCCAACATCAAATATGGCTGCAACTGCTTTGAAATAGAGAAATGCTGATGAAGGATCAATAAAATCAACTCAAAAACCTGCTAGCAAGCTATATGAAAAACATCACAAAATTATTGGTTTCATGGCTGAAATTTGTTTTCTTCTGATCGTTAAAAATCCAGCAAAAAACTGAAAATCAATATTGAAATGCCAGAAATGATTACCTATTGTTAGTTACTCAATTAAAATTTTATAATTAGTTATTAGGTAGTTTTTTTTATGTAGTTTATATTTCTGTATGTTTGTCATAAAATAAATAGTTGAGGAAGGACAAGAGGCAATGAGCTGAATCTGTGAAATCACATTTATAAAGACATACTGTAAATATTTCATAAAAACATGAGTGAAGAGAGATCTGTTGTTTAATTTTACAAAATGAGAAATCAGTATCAAACAAGACAAACATAAAGCTGAAATTTTAAGCTTGAACATGAAAAATACATATGCCAGATTATGCTTGTTCACATGCTCATTATATCAAAACTTTGCTTTGAGATTTCGAGATATTTGTAATCTCGAGCTCATTATACAACTTCTGATTAAATTTTCATTGAATTTGGGGTATAGAGAACCTCAAATTTAAATTTTATCAAAGTATAAAGTTTTCATAGGATTGTATGCAAATGCAAACTTTGGCAAATTATGCGACAGTAGTTTATGTTTAAATTTTGTAAATCGATTAGGATGAGACAAATTAAGGTAGCTAACAAACACTGAGGAAGACTCATGAACTCCAAAAGGAGCAATACTTGGTGTGTAAACAGAGTAAGCTTCTCCAGCTATACATGCAACACCCGCAATGCGAACTCACATTCATTCAAACTGTCACAATTAGGAATCACACAATTTGCAAAACCACGAAATTAATTATTAATGGAAATATGATTTTCCTTCAATGCACCAAAATTTGTTCCCTCGAAAATAAATGAATCTACAGTAAATTATTCTGAAAGGATTACAATAGTACAGTATTCTCCTTTCAGGGGATAAAATTAAGTACCCTAGCACTTTATTTAATTTATAGAACAAATCATGGTGATGTGATCTAACAGAAAATGATAACGTTTAGTGCTGTGCAACCATCAGTAATAGAGTTTTTTTTTTTTATAATATAACCAAACAATATTTATTCAAGCTGATATTTAGCTAAATGGTCATATGAACCATAAACAAATATTACAATGAAATTCTTTCACAGTTTAAACAAGGAATAAAGTAAGAACGATAGCCAGTAGATTTTATGGATTTTTTTGCCTTTTAAAAGATACCGGGTAACATGTATTTAGCAGTATGAATATAACAATAATGTTTATATTTAAACTCGGTTTATTGACCTTGCATTATAAGCCATTTAAACTGTCTTTATAAACAAGCATAGTTTTTCAATAGGGAAGAAAAAATGTCATGCATTTTCAAATTTTCAAATCAAAATGGCATCGGCATGGCTTATACAAAAGGCACAAGTTTCAATTGGTTGTCAGCTTTGTGAGAGTGGATCTACCATTCAGTGGAATTGTATTGATTGTGTATTACTGATGTGTAGTAAATGTAAACAAATTCATATGAAGTTTAAAAATGCCAACAACCATAAAATTGTTGATATTAATCAAACTGATCCATATGAATATTCAGATAAAAATTTTAACTTAAGTGAAATAAATTGCCAAGATCATGCAGGACAGGCCTGTTGCTTGTATTGCAAAGATTGTGAACAGTTCATCTGTCTTAAGTGTATGACCGAAGTCCATAAAGGACATGAAACCTTAGATACTGAAAAATACAAATTTGAACTGGACAGACTGATCAAAATTCAGAGGGAAACCAAAAACAAACTATGCAATATGGCTTTGTTCAATTTTCCAAGAAAAATCGGTAAAGATAAATTTGGTTCAGAGAAAAAAGAGGTGAAAGTGAAAAAGTCACATCTAAACTTTAAAATCACTGGACAATTTACATCTGATATAAAACATATCACATCTGTGTCATCCTGTTTTGACGATTCTCTGTGGATAGGAAACTGGGGCAATGAGGTCAAACATGTGACCCTAACGAAAGACGAGGTTCAGGTCATATCACAGTTCCCTATTCCTTTGTATGACATGGCTGTTACTTCATCTGACAATATTCTTCTATCAGTGGGTGAAAGTTCACTGAAGAATTTAAATGAGATAACTGGACAATTGTCAGATTCTAAGTACAATATAGCGCCAATGTTAGCAACTGGTGTACATGTTACTGCGGATCAGAAGGTCATTATTGGAGCCATAACACAAGGAGCTGGTTTCACTGGTGAAGGAAAGCGCATGGTGATAGTCATGGACAAAGAGGGGAAAAGTCTTATTGAATATGAACATGACAATCACAACAAACCATTATTTACATTTCCTGACAAAATATCTTGTACCAGGGGAGGTAATATCTGTGTAATAGATAGGTTAGATGGATCTAATATAGGTAGAGTGGTAGTGCTTGGGCAGGCAGGAAACATCATAGGAGTATACTCGGGTCATCCAGACATTAACTATCCGTTCTTACCATTTAAACCCTCAGGCATACTAACAACCACATTAGATAATATTATTATAGCTGATATGAGCATTAGTTCGCTGCACATTTTGAACTGTGATGGACAAATTATTTCATATTGTAGGATGGATGTTATAGGAATAATGTGTCCAATTTCTCTTACTCAGTCTAGACAAGGATATATCTACATAGGGTGTGATTCTCTACCAGGAGGTTCAGACCAGGTCAAAGCAAAACTTTATCAAATTCAGTATTCTGAATTTTAAAACCCAAAATATATAATGAAGTTTACTTTTTTAAGTTGGAGTTATCACAGTGTGGTTAACAATAGCATTATATTGAAATTATCTGAACAAAACAACACTGTAACTAAATTTGGTGTTGTTAGGTTCTTGTTTCATTGATGTGTACCTGTTATCTTCTTTTATTCGTAAAACTAAACAATCCACTGAATTATACACTGATTGATCTGTGTGACATATCAATAAATATTACTGTGAATTCATTTATTTTTGTGGATTGAGGAACATTTGCCTTTTGGTGGACATTTGATTTTATGTTTTTGCCAGTCTACATACAAGCCTATACAAAATTTTAAGTCACATTAATAAATCTCACATTATTAGTTGATCAACAATCACAAAAAATAAAGGCACACAATATTATTTATTTTTAGAGGAAAAATCCTTTTAATCTGCCATGACAGTAAATGAAAAGAATTTCTATGTCTTCTTTTAAAATAGATATATGAAACAGAAAAATACTGCCAAAGCTAATCTAATAATTTAGTTAAATATATGCCATTCCTGTCAAATTTAGCCTTTTATAGGATTGACTAGACAAGGATGGGTATAAAAAGAACAGAAGAAGGCTTCTGATTATTGAAAATGTTATTTTTGTCTTTTTTACATCAAATGTTAGTGATTAATTTGTTTTCTGCAACTTGAAGAGAGATAATGATTTTCACCAGAGGACATTTTTAATTTTTAATACTTATAATATAACAGACCTTACATCTATTTCGGAATCTGCAGCACTTGAACTATATATATTGATGTCATGCAACAATTGCTTTTGTATTGTTGCATCAGACATTTTCACTTGTAATGTCAAAAGTTTTATGGGAACATCTGTGATGGCCAGTAATGCCGGACAAATAGCGATAAGGTGTATTCTTTGAAATTGAATTTACTGTACATGCATTCACTTTTTCCAAGTGAATGCTCAAGAAATGCTCAATTGAATTTGCTATAGTGCTCAAATATTTATTTTTCGCCAAATTGTTAATGTGTTTTGGTCAAGAAGATGTATGGAAAATTTTCTACTGGGTGTTAGGTAAACAACAATTAATCAATCAATCAATCAATCAATCAATCAAACATCAATCAATCAATCACAAAGTGAACATCATAATCAAAAGTGGAATTTCATCAACAAAATTTTAATCAGTTCTTAGCATTAATTCATTGTCAGGGATGTGCTTGCTGGCAGATATAAGAGAATTGACAGTTGACATCTAATTATGTTGTTTTCTAATTTCATTTGCATGGATAGAATATTGAGATACTGTAAAGTCTACAGTAGATACCATTACATAAGAAGTTATTGTAGGTATCAAATATTTGGTAAGCACTGTTGAATTCATTCAAAATTCAACATAATTTGACATGTAGATGTCTTTTTAAACCTGGGCTCTCGGTCGTAAAATTTTACTCAGTACTCGGAGTACAAAATTTGTGCTCGAAACACCAAATCCAGGAAATTGATTGGTTGGTTTCTGAGTCTGAGTATGAAAATCGTGCTCAAAGTTTCATGATCGCAAGGTCAGGTGAACAATGCTAAGACTTAATTGTGAGATCTGCTTTGACGTCCACATTAAAAGAATGTGAGACAGTTAATCTATAAACAGCATAAAACAAAAGAGACAGTAGTAGCACTATTAATTACTGTCAGAGGCCAAGGTATAGAGTCAAAGAAACTAGAAAAACATTCCCTAATCTTCATTAAACTAAGCATACATATTTATCACTAGAAAGGATGGTATTTGATAATTTCACGAAAACAGACAGATGTCAGGGTCAGGATAAGGTCAAGGCTACTTGTCAGTGACCTGTCAACATGACAAATAATTCAATCTTCATTTCTCTATACCAAATACAATCCCATTGCTTAAGGGTTGAACCTTGGTATTTGATTGGAGTTAAAAGATTACTTTGCCATTACAGAATCTGTTGAACCTTAAGTAAGCAAAACAAAATGAGATGGCCAAAGTTACCTCCAAACATCTTGTAAGATGGCTGCTGTTCTTAAAAAAAAAGTTTATTTTAGTTATTTCTTAAATTATCAATCATAATCAGTTTAAGCATGAATTCCAAAGCAGATGGTTTTCATGTACAATATAAATCTGATTATCCAGCATCCAGTATGGCAGCATATTGAGCTCATTTTAATGGTTCATTGGTCAGTGTTAAGTTTTCATTGTCAGGTCCCTTTTTCAGACACTATAAGCAAAATATCAACTATAATTGGTGTATGAAATTATTATATGGTTAACATGTGCATCTGGCAATGTTTGTCTTATTATTGTTTAAGTTAGGATTTTGTGGTTAGCACCTTTTCTCAGACACTATAAGCCAGTGCCCAACTATATTTGGTGTATGGAATAATTGTGAGGTGAACATGGTTCATTGGTCAATGGTAATATTTCTTGGTAAAGTCTGTTTTTAATAGAAACTAAAAGCAATATATAGGTCAAATTTATTTGGTGTATGGAATAATTGTAAGGTGAACATGTCTGTTTAGCAGTTTTGATCTGACCATGACCTCATTTTCATGCAAAACAGAAAATGTTAAGTTTATGTATCCATAGTAAAACCTTGATCTTTTAAAAAGACTAACATGAATTCAATCATGATAAAGCATGGGGAACATTTCAGCGTGCACACTCTTGTTTATTCCTTGTCATGATGCAAGCATGATGTAAAACGTAGGTATAGTTCTAGGCAACAATGGCAAGTGAGCATTACAGGTTTCTGGAGTGAGTTTAGTTTATTAAATTCCATCTGCCAAAACTGGGACCAAAGGCTATAGGGGTAGAATATATACAGATAGTGATGGCAAAGACAGGTGAACATAAAAGGCAATTTATGGCATAATTGCTCATGTGTTTTATAATATTTTGCATTTTTGCTGAAATGATGTTTAAAATTTGTTATTCTTTACACACAAAATATATTATTTTGGGGGTTAAATAGGCTGTTCATTGCTTACATGTCCTAGCACTGAACAGTTTTAATGATAAAGTATTTATTTCTTTTTTAGGACTTTTTGCCATCCAATCATTCAGCAATAGTTGTAGAAGATTTCAAAACAGTCAAAGAACTAGCAGATTATATAAAATACTTGAATGATAACGATGAAGAATATGCCAGATATCTTGAATGGAAGTCCAAGGGTGTCAGAAATCAGTATTTAAAGAAAGAATTATCAGAACGAGAGTGGTCAGTTCAAAGTAACTGGGAAGAGGCAACAATCAACTTTATCGAAGGTTTTCAGTGCTATGTTTGTAAAAAGATTCATGAAAAAAATGAGCGAGTGAGAAATAAAAAGGAACCTGTGAAATGTCAAGCAACAAAAGATCATTACGGTTGTCCAGGTCCTGTTAGTTACCATGACGATGGCAGGCGTAAGGAAGGAGGAAGCTCTTCCTGGGACTATGAATTTAAAAAATCAAAATATTTAGCGTTAGCTGTGAACAGACTTATATCATTAGGACAAAACTTTTCCAAAAAAGACCTGTTTCAATTAGCTAAAATAATCAAGGATGAATTAAGATGACGTCAACCAAATTAGATTACATATACAGTCTAATCTTTTTCCTTTAGAGTAAGTCACTTTAGTGACACATTAGTAATTCAATTTGGGTAAAGTTGAAAATAATCTCCATTTAGAAAAATTAATATATTTTAGGGAGCATTTTGATAAGCTAGAAGATGAAAAGCTTTATAAATTATCTGTCAAAATAGAACCTGAGTTGTTAGTTTTCTCTTTTGAATTGTTTCAAAGTTTGTTATCCTGGGACCTTTTATAGCTTCAAGGTTTCCACCTTACCTTGAAAACTGGAAAAAGTCTGGAATTGTTAATTGAAAATAGATGAATTTCCTTGTTTTTTAGTCCTTGGTGGATAGTTGTCTTATTGACAAGCATCTCACTTGTCCTGATTGTTATATACTTTATCTTAAAAAAAACCCACGAAATACATTCTGAAAAACACCATAAAAATATTTTTTTATGATGTTGAAGAAAATAGTTTATTTTGAGACAGAATGTTCTGTCAGTTTATATATATATCAGTATTTTTTATTCATATCCTTATAATCTTTTTTTTTTTTAATTCCTGCAAGATTGCCATGTGTCTTTCAGTTTGAACTATTTTTTCTGTCAACAGCTCTGTGTAGAGAATCCCTCAACTATTTATATACAAATTTTACCTTCCATGCATGAAATACTACATACAATTGTATATTTCTATGCCATTGAAGGAAAGAAGAGGTTAGTTTCAAATTTAATGACCAAATATCACTAATCTGAAATATCTTGAAGAAAGTCATATTGTTATTGCTTTTATCAAACGGGTATATTTGTACAACAAAAATATTTCTGCTCCTACAATACTGTGCAACAACTTTTATTTGAAGATGCATATTTTTCTGTTTATTGAAATAACTGTGTTTTAAACTCTATATAGATAATAACAACAACTCTAATGTATAATTAAATGTAATGCAACTTTTTATTGTGTGACGTCTGCCAAACACTCCATAATTGGCAACAACCCAGAGCAATCACAGTTGACAATTTGGGATTTTTATGCCCCCGCCGTAGGCCACAGGGGCATTAAGTGTTACCCTTAACTCTTTCCATCTTTCTGTCCTTCCGTCTTTCCATCTGTCCGTCCCATTTTTGTTTGTTTGAAGCTTGAGCGGGGGCATTTGTGTCTTCAGACACATTCTTCTTTTATTTTAAAATTTAGTTTAGAGCATTTTACCAATGTTACATAAGAATAGGATTAACAGTTTTGTATTTGAAGAGATATTCCTATATAGTCCCAATTGTCAGAGGGAACTCTTAAAATACAGTACTTTTATTCCTAACTTGCTCAGATGGATTTCAGATAGATCTTTGTCTTATCCTACATGAATTAAGCTGTTTGTTCTGACCATTGTCAATTTTGAAACTGAACAATTCTTTAAATTGTTGATGAAATTTAGATAGTTGAACAAATGAATGTTTTGTTCTGCTTTATTTATTCTTTGGCCAAAATATTATATATATATACTATGTGTACATTGTACATATTTCCTTGCCTCCTGGCAGCAAAAAAAATAGGGGAGGCAAGTACAGTGCATGGCCATATGTATTCGTCAAGAAGATTTTTTTGTTAAAACTAAAAAAAACCATAGTTTTAAATGAAATATATAGCAGAAATGTAAGTGACCAATATATTATGGCCATGCACTGTTTGTTGAATAATTTTATTGAAAAAAATATTTGTTTTTATATACTATAATGGGGAAATATTCTGGACTTAAGCAGTTCTTAATTTAAAATATCTGGACTGCAACAGTGCTTAACCAAAGATTGTCCATAAAACTGATTTTTAAAAGTCAGACTTATTCTAAATCAAAATTAGTATATTTTGTCTATTGTTTATGATATAATGTTTATGTTTTTTAAAGAGATATATTTTTTTTATTTTTAATGACTGCAAATCTACCAAGTCCTGCATGATTCAATGTCCATTTATCAGTAGAAATCCATGCATCATATCTTATTTATATACATGTATTTTTACCTGTTTTAAACATGTTTTTTAAGTTGTCATCATTTTAGTGCAAATGCATGATTTAGCAATATTTTATGTAATCTAGTCATATCATAATTAAATTCTTAACTAAAATCACATACCAGTTTTAAGCTCTTTTGCTATGGTGGGCGCATTGCATTTGCACCAAATTTTACAAAATCCAATCTTTCATTTGTACCACCAGGTTATATTTCAATTGTGCCATAAAATAAAAACTACATTGTGCCATTTTACATCTAACATATAACGGAAAAGTTTAAATTATTTATTGCTACATTGTGAGTAAGAATTTTTTTTAGAGTATTCCCCCTGGGTAAACAAGTAAGTTCATACTCATTTATAATATAAAACTGATAGTCACTTAGGTTTAAATCTGTATAGTGTTCACATGTTTGAGGTGTCAAGATTGACATTGTCAATTCTGAGACAAACAGGCCAATTTTCTCAATAGGATTGTTTCATATTTTTCATGTCGGGGCTGTTTAAAGCCTACTATACGGTATGGGTTTTTCTCATTTTTAAACGTGTATACGGTTGCCTATAATTGCTTTCATCCACTTCATTTGAACTTTGGTGGATAGTTGACTCATTGGCAATCATACCACATCTCTTTATTTTTATATAGAGGAAATAAGTCTGTAATTTTTTATGACCACACATATAGGTTATCCAGTGTACATGAGTACATCAGAGCTGTTGATTACAAGTCTTGTGTCAGAACAAACTTTTGGTTTTACTCCAGTGTATATATAGTGCTTTCGTTTAGGTTTTATGATCACGTTAATTTATAAAAGAACTGTGTTTTAACATTATTATGAAAGTCTCTTATTAAGAACGTTTCAGTGTATAGTGCTTTCATTATGGTTACGATGACTGATTTCAGAGGAATATGTTTTATTATGTAATCAATAACTGTGTTTTAAAGTTATTATTAAAAGTCTCTTTTGAATAAACTATTTTTTATACTATTTACCTGTATTATTGACACAAATTGAATTTTTTATTTTAGCGCAAATGAAATATGGTTTGTGGCGTAAATGAAAGATTATTTTGGCGCAAAAGCAAAGTGTTGCACTTGGTGTCCGTTGTCTGTTGTCATTTGCGTCCATTGTCTTTTAACTTTTACATTTTTCCTATTATCTCGAAAAATGTAATAGATAGACAGAAACTTTAAATAGCAAAAAGGATCAGCAAAAAGAGATCTACAGATAAGTCAGCATGAAGGAAATTGTTAGTCGACTTCTTATTGAAGTTATTACCCTTTAATTATGATTTTTCCCATTTTTTGCATTTTTGCCTATTATCTTAAAAACTATAAAGCTAAGATAGAAACTTTAAATAGCAAAAATGATTAACAAGACATGATCTACAAACAAACCATTTTGCCAAAATCTTCAGTTAACTAATTATTGGAGTTATTGCCCTTTGATGATAATATTTACCAATTTTTTTGGCAATCTTTACCTATTTTTTGTAAAACTATAATAGCAAAATAGAAACTTTAAAAAACGAAAAATGATCAGCAGGATAACATCTACAAATATGTCAACATGACTGAAATTGTCTGTTTACTCTTAATAATGTTATCCCCTTATAATGATGATTTTTACTAAAAAGTGGCCATTGTTGAAGATGCAGTGAGTGACATAGGCTCTTAAGAGCTTTTAGTTTTAAGTTTTTACAATGCAAAGTTACAGTATATTGATACTGTGGATTCATTATTATTTGTTGGGTACCAGTTTGAGTGGATTTCATGTGTGAAGATGAACCACAAATTTGATTGTTCTGTGAATTATAAAGGCATCATAGGATTGTATGCAAACCTTGGCAAAACCATGAAATCAAATATCAACGAAAATATATTTTTTCTCCCATCCATGAAAATTGGTACCCATGTAAATAAATGAATCCACAGTATGGCTTCTACAATATTAAGATCATAGATAACAATTGATTGAAAAAAGTGCTTTGATTCTTTTCCTTCAAGTTCAAAGTAAAAACATCCACAAAAACAAAACTTTTGTGAAGTCTTGATATCAATTACAGAAGTGGTATATGATGTTTGCACAAAATTTATTTGATCCTGTATGAATGTGTAACATAATATATTTCATGTTCTGTAAAACCTTACATATTACCTTACTGTTTTATAAATGGAAATAATTGATATGAATATTATGAAATTATTTCTCATGTGAAATAAACTTTAAAAGAAAATAAGAGTTATCCCTCTTTGCATATATATGTAGTTTTAATGAGTTAGGTATTGCCTTCAACAATTGCTACTATGTACATGTATTATGTGGAGTGTTTCAATCCTACCTTACTCAGACAGGAAACAGCATCCCCGACTTTAAACAAAGCCTAGTTGGACGAGTAATCTAGGTAACCAGACAAAGCTATTTCTAAAAAAAAAATCAATATGAAAATAAGGAAATGTAGTATGAATACTAATGAGACAACTATCCCCCTGTGTTCAAATGACATGGATATAAGCAATTATAGGTCACAGTACGGCCTTCAACAATGAGAAAAGCCAATATTGTATAGGAAGCTATAAAAGGCCCAGAAACAATTCCAACAAAAAAACTAATGTCCTAATCTATAATGTTGTGTTTTGTGTACTGTTGTTTGCCTGTTTGTCTTTTTCTTTTTTAGCCATGGCATTGTCAGTTTGTTTTTCGACTTATGAGTTTGAATGTCCCTTTGGTATCCTTTGCCTCTCTATAACAATACAGTTTACAAAAAGAAAATATGACAGACATGCATTAGTCTATTATACAAAACTTCTGTCTAGTCAGAACAAAATCATTGTAACTTTAAAGTCACAGGGACCATTTCTGAAAAATATGTACCGTATATGCTTTATATGGATCTATGAATGACATTATCAAGGTGTTCCTCATCAATCTTTTATCACTTCCCTCTAATAAATCTTCCTTTGACCTTGGTGCTCATTGACAAAGGTAGCATTTATCTTTGGTCTGTTACATAACCATTGTATGCATTGACATTTGTCTGGATAGTATATGTGAATTTGAAAATGATAAGGTCAAATATAACATAGATCTAAATCAATTCTCATTGTTCATTAGGGTGAAACCAGATGTTACCAGGATGGGTAATACAGCACACCTGTTCATTTGAATTTTTTTTTAGTTCATATAAAGAAACATATTAAAATGCAAAAATGTGACCCTGTCTTCAGTTGTATTGATATTGGTTTGCCTGGTTGTAAGGCAACTTCAAACTGATTATAGCAGTACAATTGGACATTTTGTCTGTTAAACTATTTAATTTGAAATATATAATGTATATAGAGGGGTAGAAGGACCTTTTTCGTGACATCGGGATTGGGCTTTTATTTTCGCGGGAATTCAGGTTTTACACCTATCTGGACTCTGGAATTAATGATTAACTGTTCCAGGATACGGGGAAAGAATACTTAATTTTTTTCAGGATTAGGGATGATACCCCCTCCTACCACCCCTATATATTATCTTGTTTTCATTATTCATCCAGAAATTGCATAATAAGCTTGTTATACTGATATTTAAATAAAATTGATAATCTTTGCAGTATATTGTGAAAAAAAAATATGGGAAAAGTCATGTACATAATAAATCTACTCATACATTAATTTTTTAGATTGTTCCAAAAAAACTCAAAAAAGATACCAGGCTTATAATTTTGTACCCCAGATGCACGTTTCTTCTACAATAGACTTATCAGTGACACTCAAATAAAAAAAATTAAAAGGCCAAATAAAGTATGAAGTTGAAATAGTCCTTAGCATGGTATACTTTACCAAATCTAATCTATTTACCACACCTAAGTTTTGGAGCACACCAGTCTGTTCCTTGGAAATTACATTATAATAATATTTTCTTGGTATAAATATAATGATTTAGAAAATTATTTGTAAAAGATTTTACTGTTTTATGATCTATGATAGTAAAGATGCATTAATTTTTGCAGCATATTTGTTTAGGCCCTTTGTTTATCTGCAATTCTGTCTGTCCCGTTAGTTGTAGCAGGTTAAAGTTTTGGTTTAGAGTAGCCTACAGTTTTGGTTAAAGGTAGGCTATAGTTTGGTTAAAGGTAAGTTTAAGTATTTTGTTTTGGGTAGTTTGTGGTCCCTATTACTCTTTTTTGTAAATAGTAAATCATCTCTATTGATGGTTTTTTTTCTGCAAAGGTGAAACATAGCAATCCTCAAATCTGTTGGCTTCGTGTCGTTAAACATTTAGTTTTGGTCTGTGGGTAGTTTTTGGTCCCTATTACCCTTTTTGTAAATAGTAAATCATCTCTATTGATGTTTTTTTCTGCAAAGGTGAAACATAGCAATCCTCAAATCTGTTGGTCTCGTGTCATTAAACATTTAGTTTCGGTCTGTGGGTAAAGTTTTTTTTATACTTCAATAACTTAGTCAATCTTTAAATGAATTTTATGTAACTTGGATAGAAGCATCATCAAATTAAAAGACAATTTCCAAGGCAAAATTTTGCAAATATTTTTTTACATAATTTTGTATTTTACTGATAAATGGACTTTTTTGTTGGTTTTTTTATGCATAAGATTAGATACAGTCAGCAATTAAAGTTTGCAGACGTCAATAACTTTGCAAAACGTTCATTGGAAATTTTTTAAACTTCAACAGATACTTTTTAATGGTAAAGAAAAAGCATCTGAATTTTTATCTTTTTAAAAGTTTTGTAAATTTAATCTCGGGTTAAAGTTCATAAATCATCAATAATCTTTTAAAGACCATCATGAACTTCAGTAAACTTTTACAAAAGCTTCTGTATAACTTAATCTAGAGCAAATTTTGATTTTTCAATACTTTACTAAGAAATTGACCTAGTTCTTTTTCTCCAGTCAACATTTAAGTACTGTCTGTGGTTAAAGATTTTTAAAACTTACATAAACTGTGTCAAAACTTCAACAGAAGCTTATTCATAATCACGAGATAGTAACCTGAGCAAAATTATATTTTTGGCACCATTTTACACTGACAACAGCAGTTGCAGTCACTACAATTTTATTTTATTTCTGAGAAAATGTGTTTGTATAGGGATATTCCTCCTAACTATCAAGTACATATTTCATTTGCTTATGCCTACACAGGTCAAAGTTCTTCTACTAGATCATTTATGTCATATACAGTCAAGTTCTTCCACAAGATCCTTTATATCATATACAGTCAAGTTCTTCCACTAGGTCATTTATGTCATATACAGTCAAAGGTCTTCCACTAGATCATTTATGTCATATACAGTCAAGTTCATTTATGTCATATACAGTCAAGTTCTTCCACTAGATCATTTATGTCATATACAGTCAAGTTCATTTATGTCATATACAGTCAAGTTCATTTATGGCATATACAGTCAAGTTCATTTAAGTCATATACAGTCAAGTTCTTCCACTAGATCATGTATGTCATATACAGTCAAGTTCTTCCACTAGATCATTTATGTCATATACAGTCAAGTTCTTCAACTAGATCATTTATGTCATATACAGTCAAGTTCTTCCACAAGATCCTTTATATCATATACAGTCAAGTTCTTCCACTAGGTCATTTATGTCATATACAGTCAAAGGTCTTCCACTAGATCATTTATGTCATATACAGTCAAGTTCATTTATGTCATATACAGTCAAGTTCTTCCACAAGATCCTTTATATCATATACAGTCAAGTTCATTTATGTCATATACAGTCAAGTTCATTTATGGCATATACAGTCAAGTTCATTTATGTCATATACAGTCAAGTTCTTCCACTAGATCATGTATGTCATATACAGTCAAGTTCTTCCACTAGATCATTTATGTCATATACAGTCAAGGTCTTCAACTAGATCATTTATATTATATACAGTCAAGTTCTTCCACTAGATCATTTATATCATATACAGTCTAGTTCTTCCACTAGATCATTTATGGCATATACAGTCAAGTTCTTTCACTAGATTATTTATGTCATATACAGTCAAGTTCTTCCACTAGATCATTTATGTCATATACAGTTTATTTTTTCCACTAGGTCATTTATGTCATATACAGTCAAGTTCTTCCACTAGATCATTTATGTCATTTACACCCAAGTTCTTTCAATATATCATTTATATCATATACAGTCAAAGTTCTTCCATCAGATCATTTATATCATATACAGTCAAGTTCTTCCACTAGATTATTTATGTCAAATACAGTCAAGTTCTTCTACTAGGTCATTTATGTCATATACAGTCAAGTTCTTCCACTAGATCATGTATGTCATATACAGTCAAGTTCTTCCACTAGATCATTTATGTCATATACAGTCAAGTTCTTCAACTAGATCATTAATATCATATACAGTCAAGATCCTCCACTAGATCATTTATATCATATACAGTCAAGTTCTTCCACTAGATCATTTATATAATATACAGTCGAGTTCTTTCACTAGATTATTTATGTCATATACAGTCAAGTTCTTCCACTAGATCATTTATGGCATATACAGTCGAGTTCTTTCACTAGATAATTTATGTCATATACAGTCAAGTTCTTCCACTAGATCATTTATGTCATATACTGTCAAGTTCCTCCACTAGATCATTTATGTCATATACAGTTAAGTTTTCCACTAGATCATGTATGTCATATACAGTCAAGTTCTTCCACTAGATCATTTATGTCATATACAGTCAAGTTCTTCAACTAGATCATTTATATCATATACAGTCAAGTTCTTCCACTAGATTATTTATGTCATATACAGTCAAGTTCTTCAACTAGATCATTTATATCATATACAGTCAAGTTCTTCCACTAGATCATTTATATCAAATACAGTCTAGTTCTTCCACTAGATCATTTATGGCATATACAGTCGAGTTCTTTCACTAGATCATTTATGTCATATACTGTCAAGTTCATTTATGTCATATACAGTCTAGTTTTTCCACTAGATCATTTATGTCATATACAGTCAATTTCTTCCACTAGATCATTTATGTCATATACAGTCAAGTTCTTCCACTAGATCATTTATGTCATATACAGTCAAGTTCTTCCACTAGATCATTTATGTCATATACAGTCAAGTTCTTCCACTAGATCATTTATGTCATATACAGTCAAGTTCTTCCACTAGATCATTTATGTCATATACAGTCAAGTTCTTCCACTAGGTCATTTATGTCATATACAGTCAAGTTCTTCCACTAGGTCATTTATGTCATATACAGACAAGTTCATCCACTAGATCATTTATGTCATATACAGTCAAGTTCATCCACTAGATCATTTATGTCATATACAGTCAATTTCTTCCTCAGATCATTTATGTCATATACAGTCAATTTCTTCCACTAGATCATTTATATCATATACAGTCAAGTTCTTCCACTAGATCATTTATGTCATATACACTCAAGTTCTTCCACTAGGTCATTTACGTCATATACAGTCAATTTCTTCCACTAGATCATTTATATCATATACAGTCAATTTCTTCCACTAGATCATTTATATCATATACAGTCATGGTCTTCCACTAGATCATTTATGTCATATACAGTCAAGTTCTTCAACTAGGTCATTTATGTCATATACAGTCAATTTCTTCCACTAGATCATGTATATCATATACAGTCAAGGTCCTCCACTAGATCATTTATATCATATAAGTCAAGTTCTTCCACTAGATCATTTATATCATATTCGGTCAAGGTCTTCCACTAGATCATTTATGTCATATACAGTCAAGGTCTTCCACTAGATCATTTATGTCATATACAATCAAGTTCTTCCACTAGGTCATTTATGTCATAGAAAGTCAAACCTATTCTAAAGGTCACCTCTCAAAAGTGAAAACTTGTCTTGTCAGGCCATCATCTCATTGTCCAAATGTAGAAGGAACTTTGCACTTTGAACCTCAATTCAAAGGTCGCCTCTCCTATAAGGTCATTATTCTGTCGTCCCTTATAAGGTCAGTTTTCTCTCGTCCAAAGGATGACAATTTTGTACAGGTTTGACTGTACTGTATTTAGAAATTAAGCATGTGCTAGAATAAAATTCAGAGCAAATTTTATAGATTGAACTTAACATCATAAGGTGATAGTATAGAGATTACTACAAACAGGTGTTTCTAATTTTTTTCAAAAGGAGGAATCTGTTTGCCGACTGTGATGTAAAAATACAAAGTTATCATCCAGTTGTAAAAAACTTGATTAAATGAAATAGTTTGTGCTAAGGATAAAACACTCTGCATGTAATGTAATCAGAAGTATTCCTTATCAACAGCTGTAACCATATCAGATCAAAGACATTGCAAATCATCTCCTCCCAGTCCTATATCTTTTACATAATGAGAGCACAGGTGTCCTTGAACTCTGATACATGACCTTGATTTTAAACATATTCTATTTTCATGCGAAATCTTCAGTTTTAGATCTATTAAGGCTACTAGCTTTTTCCTACACTGCATTCAAATGACCTTGATCTTTGACTTTTATGGGTCATCTTCTGACCAAGTTTAATATGATAAATATTTAACGACAAGATGAGTGGTGTAATGCCCAACAGCTTTTTCTGTAACAAATTGAATGTTACCTTTGACCTTGACATGTAATATAACAGACAAGCTCTGCAATACCTACACATTTTCACTTAGCCATAGCTTGGTATAGAAATCACATAATGAAAAATCACATCTGAGGTTTTTTTTCAATCTGCTTGGCCTTATCATGACACTTAAACTTTGAAAAACTCATTAAAATGACACTTTTACACTTGTTGTCAATTTCCCCATCTTAAACTGATGTGACATATATAATTTTTGAAATCAAAGATACTTTCTAGTTGTCATGCTTTTGACATAATGATTTAGTTTGGACTACCAGGATTTCATAGAAATAAAACATTATCTTCTGTTGTTATTAATACTTGCAGACACCAAATCAATATTTGGTTCTTCTGTTGTCAGTAGTAGTTGGATGAGAAGGATTTTAGAAACATATGATAAATTATTAAACAGGAATGAGTTCTGGTCTGATTTATAGAATTTGATCTGTGATTGCATAGCAGAATTTCAAGATTTGTTTTTTTTTTTTAATTTTATTTGATAAATGTCTTAGATAATCATTACAGTCAGACTTGTGGAGGTATGCTGATGTCAGATAATGGATAATTTATTTGATTGTTTCTTCTGCAGTATTAAGGCTGGAATATAATAAACCACATGTCAAATTTAAGTACCTTATATAATCAAAGCGCTTGGGAGCACTGACGGGTAAAGAGTGCTATCCTTTTTCATTGTAAATTGCACAGAATTAAGCAATGGAAAGAATTTAGGCCATATTTTGAATTATCTCCCTTTGTCCATAACTATAGGTACAAGAGATGCATATGCCATGCACTAAACTTTCTGCATTCTGCAACTTATGTGCAGCTCACTGCAATATGTTTAATAAGTTAAGATCAGGCCTGGAACATAGCTGTTAAGCAAGTGAAACTTTCTTTTTTCAACCTGAGTAACAGTTCAATCCAAATAGAGCCTATAATGATTCCGAGAGTCTGCACTGAGTTATAGTCAGGTTAACAATTTAGGCCCTAATCAATCATCTGACTACAAACATTTTTAACCTTGCCAAATTCTTCATTTGCCTGTCCCAAGTCAGGAGCCTGTAGTTCAGTGGTTGTCATAATGACAATGGTTGTCATATTGGTTTTTTGTAAATTCTTTTGTTATAAATAAGGCTGTTAGTTTCTATTGTTTGAATTGCAACAAATTTTGATATTTATATTGATGATATATAAACTCTCCCTACACCTTTGTTACCAAGATGTAACAAATCTCTTAAATAAAACATTTCAAGCAGTTATCTTTAAAAAAAAACATAAATTAAACAAACATTCTTTTAAATATTTTAATTTCCTTCAATACTTTCATCTGTAACTGACGTAACAAAAACAGACTTGTGTGTTCTCTCCAAAATATCACATTCAGAAATTGAGATAAATTGTTGCATAGCATATACTTTGAAAACAACAACTTGCTTGAACCTGACAATTAACAAAATAAATTAATATGATCACATAATCTTGTACAACTGTAAAATGCATTATTAAGCTTCTTTAAGCATGAATTATCTATCATAAAAGAGTTTTAATAAATAGGAATCTAATATATACAAATAAGAAAAGGAATGTCAAGTTTATGTACAATAAAAAAGAATGAAAATATAACAGTTCACATATAACAACATCTAGATTAAATCCATGATCAATAATGAGGATGAAAAAGGGATGAAAATAATGAACAAGCACTCTGAACTGAAATGGAGTTATGGGTGTATATTTACGAATGGTTTTCAATTTTTATCTTGACTAGAAATTTTGTTTGATGTGTTATGTACGCTAAAACGATTATAAATAAAAAGATGTTTTAAAAGTCAATTAAAAAACAAATCCTTTTTAATAAAGCTAGCCAAGAGCTATAATTGGCCATTCTCATCAACCGGTATCTTTAGATATTTTCATGTCACAAGGAAATGGAGTCTTTCATTGGATGGACCAAGACCTTGGTATATCCAATCAAATCCAGAGAAAAAAAAATAAAATGTATAATCATAACACAAATATTTGAGTTTTTTTAAAGGAAATGGAGTTTCATAAGTTTGTAAAATTATACAGAGAACACCTAATACTGAAAAGCTCCAAATAAAAAGAAATCATTTGAGAAAAAGAACATTGTCCTACTGTTGTTGTTTTAATAGTTATACAGGGATTATGGGATTTATAATTACTGTAATAAATCATAGTTTTAGGCGGACTATGGGACAGAGAAGGGATTATACCCCTTGATGGAAAAATAATTAAACAGGTGGTATGAATAATATTCATGGACTGTTCAAAGTTCACAAAAATTATGAGTATTCATAGCATAAATCTATAAGACTGCCTTTGTTACCTTCAACTCAAAAATATTTTTTGGAAATCTTATAAATGTAACGGTTTATTGAATCATTTGTAAACCTAAATCATGTTAAACTGATCTGTTATCCTTTATATTTAGTAAGAGGCTACAGCTAAGAGGCTACAGCTAAGAGGCTACCGCGGTTAACTGATGCTCTAAATTTGTAAATCTGTCATCCTTTATATTTAGTAAGAGGCTACAGCTAAGAGGCTACCGCGGTTAACTGATGCTCTAAATTTGTAAATCTGTCATCCTTTATATTTAGTAAGAGGCTACAGCTAAGAGGCTACAGCGGTTAACTGATGCTCTAAATTTGTAAATCTGTCGTCCTTTATATTTAGTAAGAGGCTACATCTAAGAGGCTACCGCGGTTAACTGATGCTCTAAATTCATAAACCTGTAATAATTTATATTTAGTAAGAGGCTACAACTAAGAGGCTACAGCTAAGAGGCTACCGCGGTTATCTGATGCTCTAAATTTGTAAATCTGTCATCCTTTATATTTAGTAAGAGGCTACAGCTAAGAGGCTACAGCGGTTAACTGATACTCTAAATTCGTAAATCTGTTATCCATTATATTTAGTAAGAGGCTACAGCCAAGAGGCTACAGCGGTTAACTGATACTCTAAATTCGTAAATCTGTTATCATTTATATTTAGTAAGAGGCTAGAGCTAAGAGGCTACAGCGGTTAACTGATACTCTAAATTCGTAAATCTGTTAGGAATATACCAACCAAGAGAAACAAATAAAACTGACGGAATTCCATGAACTCCAAATGGAGCACGACCAGGTGAATTATAAATTGTATACATATATTACATTATTTGAAAAAAAAATTTATCTACGTCGATAAAATTAGCTTACCACTGGTAAAGTAGGGGTTAAATACTTACATCCATCATTGGAGAAAGTGTCAACGTATACTGGTATGTGATAGTTTGTCAGACCCTTTAAGTGGATTACCAAACATGGATCTATAGTTACCATGACCTACTGATCACCATCATATTGTTAAAATGCTAGTATCATCAAACAAAAAACAAACAAAACTAAAACTTAACACCTGTATAATCAGAACATAGGGGTGGTGAGCTGGTGAGACATCCAATACCCCACCCTTTTCCCTTTATATATATTTTGATTTTTGAATCTATAGTTTCCATGAATACGCTATTTCAGGGAGAGGTAATTAGATTTGACAAATATCTTATGCATTAAAGACTAAAGTTTTAATTGCATCTAGTTAATTTTAGGTACAGCAACCTTTTTCATATATTTCATCCTTATCATAATTATCATGAAGCTTAGGAATGGCGACTTATTCCTATGACTCTTCCCTACCACTCATTACATAGTAAGTGCCTCCCCCATAAGCTTTTATATGACCTTGTGAGAATATCTAATGCATATTTTATATCAAATATCAAATAACAAATGCAGACATTCTCTGCTATCAATGTCTGCTATCAAATATACTCTTTTCAATAATTTATAATTCCACAAAGTGACAGTAAATAGGTATGTTATATAAAATCAATATACATTAATCCTCTGGAGTAAAAACAAATATTAAATAAAGAACACTTCCATTAGAAAAAACTTTAAGGGAGGCCACGCAAAATTTATATAATCTTGATATTTTTTTTGAAAACAACAAAAAACCAAGTGCAAGCTGGAAATGTTTCTATTTTTCTTTTTCTTAATAAAAGTATGAAAAGAAGCTCTAAATGTAATAATGTATTAATATTTTCTCATGAAGATTGCTGGATTTTTATATATAAAAACACTAGCTTTTAACTATGAGTCACAATCAATTTCTATTTTTTTCAACTAAATGGGACAGAATCGTAGCACTTTGCTCTTTTTTTTTAAAAGCATTTGTGTTTCCAAATTTGGTATGGGAAAATCAAAAGTAGCAAAAATCAATTTGGCTTTAACTGATATCCTATTATAAGTCAATTAAGTACTTCAATTAACTAAATGTAGTTATTAATGTTTATGAATGCTTTTTGAAAAAGTCATGCTCTCAAAAATTTAATGAAAAAATGAAATAATATAATATTTCGTGTTAAAATTAATGAGATGTTGATGGATTTCTGGAGAAACAAGTATATTATCTCCATTATGATCACTGAAAATGCTTTTGTTGAATAATTTAGCAATTATACTTATAAAATGGCAAGTTGATTGAATGAACAAATATCAAAATGGCCTACAGACAAATGGTGCCTTTTTCAGTCAGTAAAAAGTAAAAATTCTTTAAAATATCAATTTAATACACAGACATAATGTTTTTCCCATTAAAGTCACTATGGTACATTCTACAGTTATATTTTGTAAATTGTTTTCTCATTGAAAAAAAACATTTGAAATTTAATGTTATATACAACTGTCACATTGCATGTAAATATACAACCAATCAATCAAATTATATATTACTTAAAAAAAAAAAAAAATTAAAAAAAAAAATTGCAAGCAGTGTAATTGTTCAGCTTTATTGTCATTACAATTAAATACACACTAATCTTAAACAAACAAAAATAGTTCACAATTGATATCCATTAACATAGTTTTAAAAATAAAATAAAATATGGCTTTCAAGGGGGAATAACTTAAAATTATCATAAAGCACAAAATCTAAAATGAGTATGAGTGACCAAAGGTCAGTATAATCCTGTCATGATTTGCAACAAATTTGTAGACTACCGTAAGATTTGTTGTAGAATATAATAATCAGGTAAAACCACGGCAATTTATCTTTTTTTTCTATTTTTTTTATTTTCAAATAAGCACAATTGGGTAGCAACTTGTTTTATTATCCAAAAAACATTTTGAATGAAGACAGGCCAAGTTGTATCTGGATTTACATTTAACAAATAGGAAGTGCACTCTTTCTGTGTTAATTTCTATTAATAATAGTAGCATGGCAGTGACACTTATATTTTTATAATATAGGTGATTCAGACATTTAGAGATGCAGAAGAAATTTTCATTTGGATGTGAAATTTTCTTTCAACAATTGGTTTTTGAAATTAATATCAAATTGGTGTAGCTAATGATTACTGCAAGATTTAATAAATGAATGAACCCTGTATGAATTTGGTAATGAACACTTTCAATGATTAAGTTTGGGCGAAAAAGCAAACATAAACTTATTAAAAAGAACAATCATTTTTTGTTCTAAAAAATCTAGTTATTCATAAATACCCTTGAAAGAAAAACATACAATATTACGAAACATAACAACAATGAAATACTAAAACAAATATTTGGTCCCTAAATGATTTCTATTGACTTCCATATACATGTACTTTTCACTCTTGCATCAATCAACGTCATTTACCGTTTCTTTTATGCAGAATTATAAGTTTCTACTTTTACCTAATCAAACATTTTTGAGAATGGTTAAGGAGTTAGGTAGTCAGATTTGATTTTCATACAAAACACTGTTGTGTACAAAAGATAAGATTTTTTTTTTACAGGTCTACCGGTATAGCTAAACACAATTTTATTATCAAAATAAAGTCAATAATTTATCCCCAAATTAAAAAAAAAAATGTCAACTTTTAACTTTAACTAATTGATGTTTTACAGAGTATATATATTGGAGATATTAGATTTATCATTTTTAAATATCAAAGAACAATAAATGAAATATACATATGAAATCATAACCCCTGATAACAATTGGCCATAATAATAATATATGTAATACTTAACATGCTTAAGTACTATGTCTTTATGAAATTTTGATACATTGCTTGGAATTTAAGAATATTTAAATACTGTTGTTTTGTTGTGCCCTACGAAATGAAAAATTCCAGGAATCACACAGGTATTGAATTAGGTATGTCATCATCGCGTAGATCATAGATATGAAAGTTTGCACCACTGGTGGCTAAATGTGAATACATTTCATTCTGATTTGTAATTGACGACTTTCTTAAATCATTTGAACTCCTACGACGATTTGTCTTTCTGACCAGTTCAGGTGAACCTCTCTCATTCCATGAATAATTACTATCATTATGAATGTTAGATTCTGAATTTCTACTTTTATTCAAATGTCGGAGTTCCTCTTTACTCCATGATGAACACTCACTTGATGAAGACATTTCTGAATTATCTTCACTGTAACTTGTGGGAGTGTAAACAACCACAGGATTGTGTACTCCAACAGGACTCTGTCTTATGGGAGAAGAATCTGGAGATAACTCCATAGAAGGAACACTTGATTGGTTAGAACTCCTCACTAAAGGTGCACCTGACTGGTCCTCCTCACTAATGTGAAGGGATGGCAATGAATTTTTGATTTGTTCTTCATCACTGCAATCATCGTCAACACTAAATGTAGGGACCTTTGGTTTTTTATATGCCATTAATTCCTTCTCATTTCTTGTTACTGGTTCAATGCCTGTCATATTATTGTTAGAACTATTCCGATTTTCTTGGTTTTCAGAGCCAGTTATCTGCTGACTTCTTCGACCATCAGATATACCCGACAACCTTGAACGAGAGTTACGTCTTGCACCAGCATTCCGTAGAATATCGTCATTCTCCATTGGATTGAGATACAGATTCAAATTTGTATGTGGGTTAGGAGTAACAAAACTTGTTTCATCTGTCTGGGTCTCCTATGAAAAATAAATCAAAATTTTATTTTAAATTTTATGTAACCTTTTATCAAGATTTAAAAAGGTTAATAATTAGTCATTTAATAGAAAATATTTTATCATAGTATGTAATTTGTGTCAAGGCCACAAAGAAAGTGCCTGACATTTTTGCTCTAAAGATACCAGAGCAGAACTTATTTTTTTTGCTGTCTGTATCCTTGAAGTTGGCCTGATTGCAAAGACTTTAATAAACTGTTAACACAGGGATATGTCTCACCTTTTTGTACTTTTGATAATGCAAATGTTGAAATTAAATACCATAGACTTATCATAAGTCGTTTCCTTTCAACAAACCTAAACACAAACATTGAAATTGACAAAGTCAATGAACCATGATGAGGGGGTGGTGCTATATAATCTCCATGGAAACGAGACTTGCAAATGCCAATAAATTTACATTCCAAATATCATCGACTTAACATTAGCGCATCATCTTAAACTGATCTAATCACAAACTAATACATGTAAACTAAGCAAAAGTTTCAAAGTCAATAGACCATGACTGAGGGGGTGGGACCAAATATTCTCCATGGAAATGAGATGTGCCAGTGCTAATACAACTGCATACCAAATATCATTGACCAACCACTAGTGGTTCACCTTAAACTAAACCTTATCACAAACTAATACATTGTTGACGCCGCCGCTGTTGCCACCAATGTCGCGCTTTTTGACTCCATCAAGGCGAGACAAAAATGGTTTAAAAAAGTTTGTAATTTAAAAAGCTTATTGTTAGGATGGCAATGGATATACCATTCTATATGTACCTATTTTCAGTAATAAACTTCCTATATATACAAATTTCAATTCTTCCTACATGTAGAATGTTCCAATACATGTGTATTAATTGAGGTTTCTATTATAAAGACAGGTGATATGCAAGGACAGGAGATTTTCGAGAGACCGTTGCTTTCTCCATCAATAAAAGTGTGATCAAAGCAGCATTGAACCTCATCATTTTCATATTCAAAAAAAGATGTCGACAGGTATATGTTAATATATCAAAATGTTTACTACCTTCTCAAATAAACCTAAGTAACCATGCACAGGTCTATAATCAGTTGTATTTGCAAGTCAAAATTTGGTAAAGACTATATATATGCATTTATCAAATATGAAGCTCCATAAGGGGGAGGAGGGGGAGCGGATGCAGGGGGAGGGGATGCAGGGGCCTCTGATCAAATAACAATAAATCCAAAAGAAAGGTTCTGCAATGAAGGGCAGACAATTTGAACTGCCACTGAAAAAGAGGGTATGATAGACATGGAAAAGGCCACATATGGAACTGTCAAAGAGTTGTTCCAAAGGGTCTTGAACTTGCATAGTGTTTATCTCTGTTTACACAAGGCATCAGATCCCAATTCCAACCTAACTAAAAATATCTGTGTATGTTAACATTAAACACTGATTTACAATCTCAATTCAAACCTAACATGTCTGTGTATGTTAACATTAAACACCAATTTACAATCTCAATTGAAACCTAATATGTCTGTGTATTTATACATTATACAACCAAGAAGACATCACTCTTTAGCATCATTTTTTTTTTATAGACAAAAGAACTAAATTAATGCGGAGATAAAAAAAAATTTTTTTTTTATATTTTCGTGATCGGTGATCATGGAAATTTATTTTCTGTGAATCGTGATTGACAAAAAAATCAACTCGTGAATAGTGATGAGACCCCCCCCCCCCCCCCCCCATCAGGCCCCTCATTTATATACATTCAATAATTAACAACACAGTGGTATTTGTACCCAATTAAGTTTTAAGTATAGAATCTTACCCTGTGATTCATGGTAACACGTTCATACAGTTTGAACTTTGAAATCTCTGAGACTTCGTCTAGACTAGGTAGTTTGCTGTATGAAGGTGGAATGTTTTTAGTTTTATCATTTTGCTGCCTCTTTTCAGCTTGCCTTCGGAAGAATCTATTTCTTCTTCTCCTATAATACAACATGAAAACTATTAGTAAAAAAAAACAATAATTCAAAATTGAATTCGATTGTGAAAATTTTTGATGAACACAATTTTTCATATACCTTAAGAATGAAGTAAAGTAAGATATAATATTCTGAATAAAAGTTAAAAGTTTAGTACATCCCTATTGAGTGTACTATATAAGACAATTAACATTCCAAAGAAATACTCCTAAATAACCATAAATCACATAATAGTGCTTTTATTCCCCTTTTGGTAATTTAGCTCATCATGTATTCTGGTATTTATACATCCATGGCATTCAAATGATTGGGTTTTAGCATTCCTAATGAAGGTTAATCCAGAAAAGTTCTTTCGAAGCAGGAAATTTATTAAAAGTGATATTTTCTTTTGTTGCTATTTTTCAACTTAATTGTACATAGAAGGTCATCAATGAGCTCACAGCTAACAACAATATCAAGATGACCTTTACCTTCAACTGAGGCATCAGTCTATGTCATTCATTGATTACTGTCATATTGTAATGATTTCTATTAAGTCAGAGTAAAACGTGCCCAGTACAATTTTTTTTATTTTTCACATACTTATAGATTCGACAGAGGTACCAATCCAGTGGACAGACTTCTCAATGAAAATCAGACTTGAACCCACTTTTACAGTTGGAACAGCCCAGAACCTCCCTTTCATAAATTTCTGGATTGACAACCAGAAAGATCCAAATTTCCAAAACATTTGAGGATACCAGATGTCATTTCAGTACACCATAACTAATAGATGATGATACACCACTAGGATATAGGATATACTGTGGATTAATTAATATTCGTTGGATAGCAATTTTCGTGGATTTCGTGGGAACAAGGGAACCACAAATTTAAATGTTCAACGAATTACAAATTTACTTAAGGAATGTATGCAGACTTTGCCAAAACCACGAAATTTAATATCCACGAAAATGCAAGTTTTTCTCATTCCACGAAAATTGGTACCCACGAAAATAAATGAATCCACAGTATACAGAAATCCTACATTTTGACTTTAAAACTTCAGATAAATAATATCAAAAAAATCTATTTATAATTCGTATGCCCTATAGCTGTCTTGAAAATTAAGTATATGTAGCATAAGATTTCACAATATGTAAAAGCATTGTAGGATTATTTTGTTGAAAATGGAAATTCTACATTTAATGGGGTTTTATTAAAAACATTCTAATGTCCTATAATGGCATAAATAGATGAAATAAGATGACAATGAACACTTTAACTCAACCCTAAATAATTGTGGTTAAGTCATTTAGATTCGTTATTATTCGTGGGATACCAATTTTTTGTGGATTTCATGGATAAAGGTGAACCACAAATTTAAATGTTCAATGAGGTACAAATTTGCTACAGGCTTATATATAAAAATAAGAAGATGTGGTATGATTGCCAATGAGACTGGTATGATTGCCAATGAGACAAGTCTCCACAAGAGACCAAATGACACAGAAATTAACAACTATAGTTCACCGTACGGTCCTCAATAATGAGCAAAGCCCATACCGCATAGTCAGCTATAAAAGGCCCTAAAATGACAAATGTAAAACAATTCAAACGAGAAAACTTATATGCAGTCTTTGGCAAAAACACGAAATCAAGTACCGGTATACACTAAAATGTAATTTTATAAAAAAGAAGATGTGGTATGATTGCCAATGAGACAACTCTCCACAAGAGACCAAATGACACAGAAATTAACAACTATAGGTTTGTTCTCAATCCACGAAAAATTGGTAAAAGCAGTTTTCTCTGAATGAAAAGTAACCCTATACATTGTCTATAATTCCTAATGTACTGATGCACTCTACACCATTAATGTCTCTATACCTTTCACACTTCTTTAACAGTTAATATGCTCTCTCAAAACTTTACTCTTGAAACCTTATATACCCCCTCTGGAATCATAGTGACTGTGTAAACAGGAGACAATGCCACTTTCCTAATGCATTATGGGTTCCTTGGGGAAGATTCTCTATATCTATTTTCAAAGATCTTTGAACTGTCTTCATTATAATTTGTTTGGACTTATAGAGTCTGATTGCTTTCTATTTACATATGAACAAAGCTATATGCTAGATATATTGATTAGTGTTTAACGCCACTTTCAGCTCTATTGTCCTATTTCATGGCGGTCAGTTTTTATAGGAGTAAGCTGGAGTGCCCGGAGTAAACGAACGAGCTTCTGTAGGTAAATGCTAGATATGTCACTGAGACAGCAACCCAATGACCAAAAATGCATCAAAATAGGTCAAACTACAATTTTCAACAAAAGATAATATGTCAATTTCCAGACGTGAATAAATTCTAACACAGACAATCACATTGCAAGTAAATATAAATGCCTTGAATTTACTTATGTACTCATTACACCTTATGTCTTCGAATCCCACCCTCTAGACCCCTGTGTTTATAATATATGAGTACTTACTTGGCAAGTAGATAGGAAGCAATGCAGATACAAACAAATACTAAGATACCAATAACAATACCAATTATAGTTAATCTGCGATCATTCTCCAAAGCTTTCTGGTCTGAAAATAGAAATAAATACCTCTTGTACTTTCTTTTCAGCATCAACTCCAATTTGGTTTTTGAAAATTTTTAATCTAAAGCAACTCATATATTTTTTAAATAAACTATCAATATTTTTACTTATTTTTTATCAAATCTTAACATTACACTAATATATTCATTATATTATTTCATATTACTGTAACAATTCATTTTTGTTTTTCTTTTAAATAAATGTTAATGGCTTGGGTTTTTTTCACAGCTCCTCTATCTTTGATCAAAGAATCTTTCTCCTAGATTTTCATTAGAATTCATTATTAGTTCAGAAATTTGAACATTTTGGTTGTTCAGTTACACTTACAGAAGTTCGCTTAATATGCTTCTTTGATATGTTCAAACATAGAAGATTTAATAAATAAAGAACTATTTAAAAAATAAATGATTTTTTTTTCTCTGTGCATTTTTTCTTTAAATTTATTTTATTTTTTCATCAAATTTTGAGAATTTACAGAACTTATCACTCACTGATTTTATCATTTTCTTTATATACAATTTGCTGACAGTAGTGATCTACATTTACACTCATTTTAACATACTAATCTTTTTAATGTGCTTGATAAATTGCATTCAATCTAAATTTTTGCACACAAGCGCTGCTAAATCAAAGCATTTAACATTTCATCTTTTCCTTCACCTGGTTTTCTGTTCACCTGGTTTTCTGTGCAGTCTGTTATAAAGTGATACAAGGTATTCAAAGACAATATGTATACACCAACAACATATAGATCTCGTAGCTCACACAGATTACAAAGATGTATAGAAATTGAAAAAATATTTGAACCATAAGTGTCCCTTCTATTCTCCAGTGTACAACTTTAACACAAGATATTGGTAAAAAGTTGAAAAGTTTCTATGGAAACAAAGTTATATATATATATATATATGAGAGAGATTTCTGATTATATATACAGATATAAGATATTAATTTAATATCAATGATTTCACCTTCTGTAGTAAATTGTTGATGACAACGAACCATCTTTGATATCGGTAACTACAAACTACTAAATTATTAAATTATACCTTGAATACTTTGACAAAGAACACTAAAGTCATATCACATCGGCTTTAACAGGATGAATAAATTTTACCTCAACTTAATTTATTTAATTCTTAACATCTACACAACCAAATTTATAACTTATTTATAAAACCCTAAATCTAAATTATTAGGGAAGGTTTTTGGTGTAAAATAATCTAGAAATTAACATTTAGAAATCAAAAATCCCTCTTTGGACTGCTAAAGCTAAGCAGCCTACAAAAGTTTTCACTGGCCTTAATTATACTGGACTTCAATGTGTTTCAAAGTTTATAGTATGAATTCTCTCTTTTTCATACATTGATCACGTTTAAAAAAAAATTCCCTTATACATGTATAAAAGTGTTGATGAAAGTTGAATTTGCTAAAGATTGCAATGTTGCCCACCCAAGTTTTAACAAGGGTCATAGAATTTTTTAAAACCTCTTATCTTATTTATTTGCAAACTTATTTTCTAAAATAGAAGTTAAATTAAATTAATCACTTATATTCCTGCATAGATTGCACGCTTTTTAATTAAAACTTCTCTTTTGACACAAGAACATGTATTCCTGTTTCCTTTTGCTCTTGAAATTAAGTGACCTTTACAAAATCTAAAAATGCACAACTGCACATGTTATGAATTAAATCTCAGTTTAAGTCCATCCCAATGTACTCTGGAAGAGATTTGGCATTGACAAACTTAGAAATGGAAAAAGTCAAAGTCAAGTCTAAGAAAAATCGCCAAATTAAATCTAATATGAATATAAAATTGGAGTATTTGAAGTAATTCGGTCAATTTCCTAAATTTCTAAAAGAAAATTTAGAAGTCATAGTCCATGTTTTACAATGGGAAACCCTAAACACAATCTAATTTCAAAAAATTAACCAGATGGTGCACAGCTACACCTGGTATGAAGTATACTTTATTATCTGTAGATTTTGTGATGGCAGATAAACTGACAGACAGGACAAAACAATATGTCTCCACACATACAGAATTGAAGTGTGCGGGTGTCTGATCTCTTCTTTTTGAAAGTTAAATGGAAATTAAAATTTATAGGATATGTTTGTATTTTATGATCCCTGCTTAATCAAAATCTATGCTTAATTCCTGCCATATGTATAATATACCTACTGGATGCTACTTTGCCAAAAATCAATTTTCTGTACTCGCATCTATCCCCTTGGTGCGTGGCGGGACACCTATCAGGTGGGAGATAAAAAGTTCAGATATTAAATAAAAACCAATCAAATCAAAGAAGAATGAGAAAAATGTTTTATTATCAAGTCCAGAAATTTGGTTGTTTGTTCATTTTTCTTTCTTTCACAGAAAAAATATACATTTTCTAGAGTGTAATTTACAACGGTCTGAAACTTTTCAACCAAAAGTGCAACAAACACCATTCATATTCCTGAACTTCATAACAAAAGTGCATTAATACAGAGTAGACATCTGGCAAGAGTGATATGCAAACATAAGCAATATAATTATTAATACCAATTCTACAAATTTGGATGTAATATACAATTAAAATATCTGCTCATCAAAGAAAACTATCATTTGGCTTTTATAATTTTTTGTTTCTGTATATACACAGTTTATTAAGGTTTTCCTTTCTAGAAATCTTGAATTCCATCCAAATATTTTAGAATTGGTATTATGTGATAGGTGCTGGGATATTATAGTGGTCCTCTTGTCTGTAAGCTTTCCAGTCGGCACTTATCTGCATTCAAGTTCATTATCTATTGTTCAGTTCAACTTAACAAAACATGCATGTTAAATTTACAGTCAAATTTTGGACTAAACTGCCTCTCTCTTTGTTTTAGAAATTTTCTTCCAGGGACTTAATTTCTAATAAACTGGTCCAATAAATCTAGACTGACTAAGAGATATAAGGACATAGTAGTTTTAACTGTTTACTTTAACATTGACATATTTCACACAGATGTTTTTTTTTGTTTTTTATCAAATTTCAACAATATATTCATTATGGATATTTTGAAACTAACTATGGTTGGTTTTATGACATTACAGTTTAATTAAATATGTCTAAATGTATTTTCCATAAAATAAAACAATTTTATGATCTACTTCATTTTCACATTCAGTCATTTTATTTGTTCATTAACTTTTCATATTAATTTCATGCTAATGCAGTCATTCAAACAATTTTATGAGGTAAAATGCATACAAAATTTCAAATCCTAATTCTGTCAATCTAGCTTAAATTATTAGTATTGGGAAATTTTATACTTCTTCATGCTTTTAATTTATATTTTCATGCAAACTGCATATGAAAATCTGATTTAACAGGCAAGGTTAATTTTTGTTATATGATATGGCATTTCAAAAGTTATCAAATTGGTTCTTGATTATTCCTTTTTTACATTTGCATTTCAAAAACGTTAAACCTGAACTGGAAATTTCATCATATGTATCAAAATTTGTAAAAAAAAATATTCAAATGACTTAATTAATTCCTCAATCATTTTAAACCACTTAAATAATATAAACATCAACCTATCACAAAAAATAAACAAAATTAAAAAAATATGAACAATTTTGAAAATAATGCATGCCATGCTAAAGAAAACCATAGCAACAGGGTGAACTTGAATGCTAAAACTGTAGGGTATCCTACCCCAGTCCTCTATTGCTGGAATGTTCTTTGGTAGCCTCCTCTGCTCACATCTCTCACCTGTGTGGGTATCCTTGCAGCTAAAAACCAGTGTCAAAATCATAGAAATAAAATTCTTCAACTAGTACAAGTAGTAATAACATAAAATCTATAATATTTTTTTTTATGTAAGGAAAGTGAATCCAGTAAACATTGACTGGAGCAGACTTTGGATGATTGTTAGTGGAATGAGTTTTTCCAGATTTTCTTTCTCTGATTTTACATTAATTATGATTTTTTGGGGTATATAAATCTATGATATTTAGTACCAGCAACTTTTGGGGTAAGACTTAAAGTTATTCCGCCATTCTATTCCAAGATGACTTAATTGCAAGTAATCATATGGAGGAAAGAAGATGCTGGGTGGATATCAATGAGACAGCAATAGAACAACAAAAACAAAAAGACAACAAAGGTCAACATGCAGTCTTCAACAATGGACAGGGGTGTCTATACAATATGTGAAGCTCCAAATTGCCCTTTAAAAAGTTGTGAATAACTTGAACACAACTTGTCAAAGATCTACCTTCAAACTATTAAAACAAATCACCTGATGCTTTATTTAAAGTACATACTACATTTTCTTAAAACTTTAAATGTATCACTTTCTGATTTAGTACTACAATTTGATTTTCATTATGATGAAATTATATATCTACAATATTCACTTCCATCAAAAGTTTAGATAAAGTTCTTATTAAATAAAAAAAATAATGAAAAAAATAACCACTAAATCAAATCCCTATCTTTGAACTATTTTGAGGACATAGTAAACCTATATATCTTAAATTATCTAAAATTATGTGATGTATGCCTCCCAACAGTAGCATGATAAGACATGTGAATGACTTCTCAGCACTAGTTATAGAATATGATATATAAGTTTTCCCCTTCTGTTAGGAATAAATTGAGTTAGCATAAAAAAGACAACAACCTTATAAAAACCAAATTTTACCTAAATTACACATTTAGAGGTCCATCCACCAACACCGTCTATTTTTTTGTTGTTGGTGGAGTCAAGTGTTTGTAGGTGGTGTGTGGTTGATGTGGTCTATTAATGTACTGTCAAATATGTTTGGTAATTCCTGTTATTTTTTTTATTTATATCATAAGGGAGCTACCATTTGATTTTTATGGGGGGGGGGGGGGGGGGCTAGGATGAAATTTGAAAAAAAAGGCAGGACAGAAGTTTTGAGTAAAAAAAAAAAAAGGCAGGACAGAAGTTTTGAGTAAAAAAAAAAAAAGGCAGGATGACAAATTATGTATAAAAAGTCAGGATAAACTAATAAAAAAAAAAAAGTGAAAAATAAAAAGGCAGGACCGAGATTACAACTAAAAAAAATGCAGGTTACAATTTTTCATCCTAGCCCCCTCCCCCCAAAAAAATCAAATGGTAGCTCCCTAAGCTATCACTCCAATTTAATATAAAAAAAGTAACTTGGGATATCAAAGCAATAAAAATATATACTCCATGTACCCTGAAGGGTTAGCCGCTGAGTGAGTACTTGCTCCACTATTGGCACACGTTGTGTTACCACAATATTCTATTGAGAGTCAGTTTGTAGGGTGAATTATTCAAGACAAATTGTTGAAAAAGTTATGAAAGAGAAGTGCAAGATTCTAAAGGGATAGTCAAACTCATAAGTCAAAAACAAACTGAATTTCATGACAATGCCAAAATATGGAGAAACAATCAAAAGACAAACAGGATTCAAAACACACAAAAAAATCTATAGACTGAGCAACACCTTTATATGCCTTTATTTATGGATTGCTGTCTCAACACCTGTTTCTTATCTTATCCATATTGACTACACAGTAAATGGAAAAAAAAAAAGGTGTTAACCTTTACAATATTTCACAACATTAATGACAGTAATTTTTTTCAAATAAGATACAAATATCTTCAAAAATATCACATGCAAATATAAAAATTTTACTGGGATCTTTAAATATACAACAAAAGTTATTTTAGAAATTAAAACTGAAGCCATTTACGATATATAAAGATGCATGCTTTAGGGTTTATAAATATCTGATTCTTCAGACTAGTATGTTGCTTGGCAATAAAATTTTAGTGCTTTTCATTTTATTACTTCCTAATTACGAGATCGATTTATTTGTGGGTTAGTGACTTTTCACCGATTTCATGGTTTAAGGCAAAACAAGAATTTCATTTCTAATTAAATAAAAAAAATAATAATCAAGGAATTGTAAATTTTTAAAAACATTTAAAAAAAGGGACAAATATCTTTTACGTTATGACATTTAAATTTGTAAAAAAAAATTTCCAGCTATCCTTGGTGTTGATTGAATTGAATTTTTTTCTTATTCTAATGTTGCTTTTAGCAAAATTAAATACTTAATTAGCATATGTGATACAATCACGTCCCACTATCACAAATAAAAATAAATTCATAGTCTTATTTCATGATTTTGTTCCTTACACGGTTACCCGAGGCTCATTATATGGTTGTATTGATGTATAGTTATATGGATATGTAAATGGAGGAGTTTTACACCCACCGTACCGCCTCTGGGTACAGGCCTGCCAATTTATGTAATTTTCTGGCATTTAAGGAATCAATATTCAAAAAGGTTTAAAAAAAGGATAGATAGTTTTTTCATTTGAACAATTTATTTTAAAAAGTGTATTCTTATAAGATAATAAGTAGCGAAAAAAAGGATATTTTTTACTTGCATGATGGGCTTTAATGTGTAGGAACACAAAAATAAAATATCCAGTATGTTTATACAAATAGACAATGATCATGCAATACAATGAATTATCTTACACGCAACAGTTTTTGGTTATATTTTCTAACGAATCTCCTTTCTCAATAGAATTCCTGACCAGGCATCAAATAGCAAGCAATAAAAAAGAGGAATAACTTCTTCAGTTAAATATTTATATCATTTTGCCTCTGAATTGCCACAATAAATGTATTTCTTTTCCAAATTTTGTTTTCCTTGGGGGGAGGGGTGAATCTGATTCTATTTTGAATTCTATATGGTTTTCTTTAAAAAAAACTTTTTTGAAGAACAAATTTTCTTATTCTTTCATAACTGCTCAAATCTGTAACGCAGGGAGTCAAATGTGTAAAAAATTTTCGGTTTTGTTTCATTCAACCTTTTGTACTGATGAGTGAGTAACTGCTCAAACAGAAAGACAGAGTCTAGCCATCAATGATTGATTTGTGTTTGCTTTAGGTTACATCAGCACAAACAGGCTATATCACAGCTACATCAGAGACACAATACTAATATGTCTGCCTAACTAAATAATATCCAAATGATGGACAAATAAGAAAACTGGTTTCCATATTAAAGATCCCAACCTCTTCTTTTATTGGATTAGCTCTTTAGAATTGCTATAGTAAGTCTGACAGGTGACAAAAACATCCCATAAAGTTCTCATGTTCAAAATATTATTGACTTACTAAAAGACATTTACAGAATCCCAGCCAGATAGGATTTTATACAAACCAAAAATTCTGGACCGATTCCAATAATAAAGGGGTTTGTAGACAGCATCTGTTTTATAGGATTTCAAAGATCAATAAAACTATACTCAATAACTTAGTGGTATTGATATATAAACTTTATCAGAGCCAAGAAAATTGGCCAATTTGTTGAAAGCGTTGAATAGTAAACAGTGTGTAACAGAAATGATTAACAGCATGATGATAATGGGGGTTTGATAAGATGAAGATTTTGATCAATATCTCGGATAACTATCTGTAAGGCCTTTTTACTAATAATGCTTTTGATTTAATTAAAATTGTGAAGAAATCTACAGTATCCTGTCAAAAACATCTTTGGGGGATTTTCTCTTCTGAAACTTTGTAGCTTTCTGTGGGTAGATGCACTGACTTTAACTATAATCAATTTAGATCAGCTGTAGTTAAAACAAATTTTAATCAAAGTCCTCTGTTAAATTTTTTTTCCCTTCTTTTCGTGACAAACAACAAACTCAGATACCTAAGTTTCGTAGTGCGAACTGATATTAAGACAGTTATTACTGATTTAAACATTTTTCAAAAACCCACTCTTACCACAAGATGATGATCTCTAAACCGTACATTAGCAATCAAAGATGAACTATAGAAGTACTTTTGTCTTAGAGGAGAGCTATTATTAATACAGTTTAAAATTCGTTTACAACTGAAACAATATTAAGGTCTGATTGCCAATGAGACAACTATCACCAGAGTTCAAACTTATTCCTCAGTTTCCCTAATATTACTATAACTTTTTGCTATGTGAAAACAATAAATAGTTTGATAAAAAAAATTAAAAAGGGAAAAAAAATGTATGGGAAACTCAAAAAAATAAATTTATTTCCAAAAATTAGAATCAGTTCCAGCACAATGACATAATTAAGGTAAAAAAGATCCTGCTTCACTGAATTCCAGATAGTATTTAGATGAAAGAATGAATGAAAGTATGAAAGAATATAATGAACGTATATTCAAAAAGCAGAAGTATAAAAACTTCACTAGTAAATTTGATTAGGTGGAAGTTGAAGTTAATCTAAGATGATGTTACCACAGTAATATTGATTAAAATAACAAAAAGTTACTCAATAATATCATAACAAAATTGTTAATGAACTGACCAATTTCCCAATTGTTATGGGTTTGGTTGTAAACAATTTAATGAAAAATTCTGCAAAGCAGAACTGTTCTTCTGTTTTGTAAATTTCTAGTTTCCAAACACAAATTGAAAGCAACACCTTGTCTGCTAGCCATGAAAATTGTCATCCAAAGCTAGAAAATTCATAAAAATATAGAAAATGAAAAGTACCCATTTTCAACTTTCAATGTTCAAGGATTTGTCTCACAAGATTCTTCAGCAAAATCGCAAGGTTTTTTTGAGGAAAAGTTCATATGTGGAGATGGTCTGAGCTCTGACCTCATGATCAAACACCAGTACAAGTAAATCTACCTATTTTGTCTAAAGAATTTATAAGACAAGCTTAAACAGACCCAGACTACAAAACAAGTACAAAATACATTCAATAAATATATCATCTGATATTCAGAAAGATATCACACAAATGTAATCATTTATGCTCAAAAGCAGGATTAGCTTGCACCGATAAGCAATAATTGGTTGTACATAGCAATGGTTTTAGGGTAGATAAACCTTAATGGATAGGAAAGCATGAAAGTTTTATTGATAAAGGTATAAAAGCTGCATACGTTACTGTAAGGATTATTGGCTAGCTTTGTCACTTACACAGACACAACAATGTGATCAATAGACGAGCAGTGTTAATTAGGTGATCAGGGTTATATTCTCAAACTATCAGAAAGTCATAGATGCCACATCAGAATATAAAACAATTTCAATAGATTTACAAATCATAAATTGAAACAAAACCCCCCAAAAAGAGACATGTAATCAAACAGCATATACCACAACTGGCTCTCATGAAAGCCAAACTTTTATCTTAATGCAATTTTCTATTTTTTATCTCTAAAAATCTCTGAATTTTTAAGATAATATAAATAAATTCAAAAAAATTTAAGAATCTGTTAACATATTCAAATCAGTTCTAATGCAGAATATTTCAATTTTCAACAGAAATCATCAATTTTACAGCCCATAAAAAGTTTTTATCATTAAACTGTCAAGATATTCATGTAAATACACTTACCGACATCTTGGTATCCCTAAATCTGCAATGATTTCACACGTCCCTCCATTAAAACATCTACCATCATGTTTTGGTGGACATTTATAAAATAGTGTAGGTGTCACTGAAATTTAAATTTTTTTTTCTTATTTTTGTTGAATAAGCATATAAATAGTTAAGTATGACAAACTATAATCTATCCAGTATTCTAAGGGTTCTGTCATAGTGAACTTAAGTATCAGCTTGCAGCCTACAAGACCAAAATGAAAATATGTCATGAATACAGACTATCTGTAAAAAAAGTTTCAGCACTTCAACAGTGTTCAAAATCAACCAGCTTGCAACACCATTCACAGGTAGCAATTTTCAGTATTATAATCTTTCTTAATCATACAAAATAATAATGTTTTCAGAAAAAATAAGCTGACTGGCTCAAATTTTCCATAAAACTTTTATACCAGTTAGCAGCAAGGGCCGTCCTGTTAATTGGATCATTAGCTCTGTGTTAAAACACATGTAACAAACCATAACTTATGGGTATGTTTAATTACCCTTCTGGAGCACAGTGCGATCACCACCAGTTTTTGGTGGGGTTCGTGTTGCTCAGGCTTTAGTATTCTATGTTGTGTTTTGTGTACTGTTGTTTGTCTGTTTGTCTGTTTGTCTTTTTCTTTTTTAGCCATGGCATTGTCAGTTTATTTTCGACTTATGAGTTTGAATGTCCCTTTGGTATCTTTCCCCTCTCTTTTAAGCAGGATATCCAACTTTACAGCAGTACATGCACTTGACTAAAGATAATATCGAACCATTGCTGTATGTCTGGGCAACAATAGACTACCCTGAACAATACTTGGGAAAAGGGGAGATTTTGGATGACCACTCTAAATAACTAGTTTAACCCCATGTTCATAGTTACGAACCTTATCAGTGATTTTCTTTAGTAATATCTTGATTTTTGTCTTGGTGGCAGATCTTAGATAGTCTGAGTTATTCACAGCTTTAATTCTATGCTTATATACCAGGTAACTAGTATTTGACATTTTAAAGACTTGTCAATTGTTTTAAAGACCATAAGACATTTTTCGTTCTGCACCAAGCATCAGATTTGTGCATCAAACGTTTGTTCTAATTCTTTGATAACAAATCAAAAAGAAATAGCTATCGGTACTGTAAATTCAGAGATTATTGTGATTTTTGAGGAATGGACAAAATAGCGAGATTCAATTATTGGGATATCAGAAAAACCTGCATACAGATATATGTATCAAATATTTATTATTGCGATACTCATCCAGTTGCCTGTACCAAGTCAGGAATATGACAGTTGTTATCCATTCGTTTGGTGTGTTTGAGCTTTTGACTTTGCCATTTGATTAGGGACTTTCCTTTTTGAATTTTCCTCGTAGTTCAGTATTTTTGAGATTTTACTTTTTGCATTATTCGCATTTATGAAAACCTTGCAATGATTTATGAATTTACAGTATACAATTAATATTTCGAATGTTTGAACATCTCATGAATAATTTCTAAACTATTTCACACTGCCCTATCAATAAATAAATAAATATAAGCACATTTAAAATTCCAACAATGTTCCTAAATTGAGATACATGGTCTTCCTTTTAAACTTGATTAAGAAACATACTTTAGTCATTACTTAAAAATAATGATAAATTAGCACTTAAGTCAATCTCCACCCAATAGGAAAATAAAAGAGTCAAAACAAAGATGCTTTATTTCAATTTTTCTTGTCATCAGATTTGTGTCTCCTTATCTCTATATTTAATAAAGAAGGTAAATTTGACATATTAATTCACCTTGAGTAAACATTCAATAAATCTGAATGAATAGTTTAAATATGTAAACTAACACTCGGGTAGGCGGAAGCATATCGTACTCTGCATTCTAAATGACACCCCCGCCCGCCAAATTTCAACAAAATTTTATTTTTAAAGCATCGAAAACTAAAAATAAGTTCATATAAAAGTTATTACTTGCTCACCATGCCATAAACTGATTCACATCAAAACTATTCAAACACTGGTTCAATAGTTTCCAGGTTTAACATTTTATGTCTCACTCTTTAGTCCAAAATAAACAGGTTCAGATGTTTTAATATTTTTTTCATATTATTTATACTTACCTATATTTTTCTAATCATTTTTGATATTTTAATCTTAAGTCTGTATTATCTATAAATATCTCTATTTATCTATTTCAATCTTTTAATTATTTAACTAGTAATTTCACAACAATAAGCAATTTAGATGGAAAAAAGACTTAAATGCTTTTGATTGCAACACTTTTGACTTGTAATTTGAATTTTCATGTATATGAAAATGACGTTAGTGTTTGATGTGTTTAAGGGATTATTAGATACCTATTTTCATGGATTGTGGAAAAATTGTACTTTTCGTGGATATTTGATTTCATGGTTTTGCCGAAGTCTGCATACGAAACCTTTAGCAAATTTGTACTTCGTTAAACATTTCAATTCCTGGTTTACCTATACATTGAAATTAACAAAAATTGCTTTCCCAAATGTTGATGAATCCATTGTATTCCATTTTGATGAGCGATCCCAACCTGTAAAATAACGACAACAAAGCATTGCTTATTTAGCAATACTGCTGCTATCTTTATAAGGAAATCTCTAAATTACATCAATTTACAAATAATTCTCAAGATATATAATTCTTGATGCAATATCTATGTCCTACGAATAAATATGGAACAAAACATTAAAAGTGCAAAGAATAAAACAAAAAAATAAATAGTAATACTCTGCAATGACAAGAACATAAAACAATGACTTACCCTCATTTATTTGAATGGCTGGTTTCTGTGTAGTTTTCTTAGGATTTTTTTTCTTTGGAGGCTTTGTAGGTTTTTTCTTGACTGTACAGTTATGAAATAAAGAAATAAGCACAGTGCAGACAACATTAAAAATAAAATTTTCATGCAGTGCCATAGAATATTTGATGACATAAATCATTGTTTTCACACCATAATTTTTTTTCTCCTTTTTAAGATTTTTTGCAGCTTTATAGTCTAATCAAGTGCAAACATTTTGCCAACTTTCTGACTTGACTTATAAAAAATATATACATGGAATAAATGACTGTTTTTAAAAGTCCACAAACAAAAACCATATTTGTTTTACTGTCATCAAATATTCAGCATAGATCTTCTAAAATATTGAAATAATATAAATATAAAAAGTTACTACATCAAAGTGATTACAAATCTGAGGTCAAATCTAGTCAAAGCTTTATTTTAGTCTTCAAAAATAACTCCTCCGACCCTAACCCCTTTGCAAATTCTGGATCTATACAACTGCAAATTGACATCTTCTATGTAAATGAAGGGTTTCTTTGAAGTATGAGTATCATTTAAAATGAGTCGATGAAAGAAAAACTTTTAACAGGAAAAAATACAAAGCATAACACAAACCATTGAAGCAAAAAAAAGTTATGAAATAAACTAAAAACAAATAACCTGCCTGTCCGAAGTCAGGAGTCTGTAGTCCAGTGGTTGTCATTGGTTCATGTCTGTCATATTTGTTTTTTTGTAAATTGTTTTGTTATAAATTAGGCCGTTAGTTTTCTCAATTGAATTGTTTCATTTTTTTCATGTCAGGGCCTTTTATATCTGACTATACAGTATGGGTTTTTTCTCATTGTTGAAGGCCATTTGGTTGCCTATAATTGATTACACCCACTTCATTTGAACTTGGGTGAATAGTTGTCTCATTGGCAATCATACCTCATCTCCTTACTGTTATATAAATCTCTATTTGATAACAAGAAATGGTACAGTGATGTTAACTTTATACTGAATCGGATAATAAAGAAACAAAGTAATAGGCCACCCAAGAACCCAAAACCAAAAGCCATAGCAGGTTAACACCCAGTATCTGCTGGGCACGTGTACGGTGTTGTCTTCTCCATGCTTCATTAACTAACAATATCACCAGACATTACATAGTCTGATTACCTTTTTGTAATGAAATGCACTGATGTACTTTCCTTCCACAAAAACTAATTAACAATCTGAGTAATAATGAACTTAATCTCCTCACAGTCTGTTTTAATGGGTAAACAGTCAATCAGTGCTATCTTCATTTACATATTGGAAACACAATGGATTACTGGACATTTATTTCTTCCCTATTGTTCCTGTATTTCGATACTTTACATAGTATTTACATGTAAGTACTCGATACCGACCTGACATAATAATACTGGAGAAATACCCATACCTTTTATGATACAAAAAATAGCCAACATTATAAAGAGATCGCCACACAATGAATTTCAATTGTAGTGCAACAAATTAAAAGCAACTTGGTTCAATAATGCAAGATAATTACATTGTAGAGTCTGCAGGAAATATTTAGATGATAACCAAATTAACATAGCAGTCGACCTCCAATATGTAAGCCTGGAAAATGACCACCCTTAATTTCATGATCCTTAGGCGTAGAAATCAAAGTTGGTTTTCATTAATAGACCTTTTTGGTATAGAAATAAAGGGCAGCATAAAAAAATCAAGGGTAGATAACCTCATTTTTAAAAAGCTTCTTTTTTTTTATCTTTTTGGTGCTTGTGTCTTCTATCTGACGTCTTTGAAGCTATTTGGACCTCAAATATTGTGAACTTGGCTTGTAAATGTTGAAAATTATGTGCAGATAAAGCTGAACAGTTGCTATATTAAAAAATTGTCATGAAATTATTATTTCATACCTGAAATGAATTTACGAACTTCAAAAAAACAAGTGTGTTCCACAACATCAATTTTAGTTCTGTTTCTTCCAAAGTCTTCATTTGTGCTATTGCCATTTTCAGTCTTTTTCTGTTGTTCATTGATTTTAAAGGTTCTTGTAATGTTCATAACAGATTTAGTAATAATCTGTTGAATTGCACCCATTTTCCTATCGGCCCTCAGAGGAAATTTTCAAAATATATTCCCGATCAACGGCCTTTACAAATGTTATATGTCACCTGTTCTGTTAATAATCTTAATCACCGATTTAATAAATCTAAATAAATATGCTTATAAATAAACAATTACAGGAATTTATTTAAATCATTCCCGAGCAATAATCCCTTAGTTTCAAAATACTTTATACATATTGTACTGTTTAAATTTAGAAAGGTTTTGTTTTAAGAAATTTAAGGTTTACAACATAATTCATATGGGTAGGGTTTATTGAAAAGGAATTGTTTTATTTTAGTTAAAAAAATTGAATAATAAAGTGATTGATATAGCTTAAGAATTCACTTGAACAGGATTGTGTCAGAACAGAAATAATTTAATTAAGTTAAACGGAGTTAAATGGAATGTTTGCATCAACTCTGAATCACGAAAAACACGATTTGAATTTCTCCCTCACAATGTGTTAACTAATAATGACTTGCTTATTTGTCGAATTCTTTGATTTATTTCTGATAAAATTCGGTGTAACATATTAGCCTTAGGTATACGTATTCATAACCACATAATACAACATACAATTTATTTTCAACTTGTTTTTTATTTATACTAGACACACCTTCAAAAGAATTTTATTAATCAATAAAAATCGGAAATACACAATGTCAAATTGTATAAAGTGCAGCTTCAAAATATTTGAATAAAAAGTAGATGTGGGTTAAATGTAAATGAGACAGCAAACCAACACAAATAAACTTAGACATTTAGGTACATTTGGTTTGGTACTATCCTTTAAGGTACCAAAGATACTTGGAGTTACAAGGAGAAGATATTGTGTAGTATATCCTTCATTATAACAGTTACAAAGATTTCAGCAACAAACAAGACTTTTTTTGTGACTCTAAACACATGATATAGAATGTTGACATCATTTGGAAGAACTTAGCTATAATGTACCTCTTTTTTTTTTTTTTTTTCAAATTTTGTACCTCAAATCCTTACCTCTTTTGCTTCTTTATTTTCATGTTTTAAACAATTTATTTTTCCATTCTTCCTTTTTTTAATGTTGCTTTTTTAATTACTAATATGCTGAATCCCTTTTTGATTTTTTTTTTCATAAAAAGATTACATATTTGTGAAACTTTATTACAAAATTTCTACATTATTTTGTTTTCCAAATTTTAACAAAATCTCTGTTTGAAACATGTAACACAGAAAATAAGATTGATATCAGAGTATTAATTAGTTCATAATACTAAAAATCTTCTTTGACCTTGACCATGTGAAAGATCTAGTTTAACAACATAAATTGTGCACTAAGATTATAAAGAATTTGATCATCAAACATTGTGAATGAATATTAATAATCTACGATCAAAGAATAACTTAAAACATTACATAATCATTTTTTTTAAATGTTCGTTTCTAGACGAGATTAAACTGTGAGGCTATCAGTCAAAAGGATCAGACTAACAGATATTTGACTGTTTTATCTGCACAAGGTGGTTAATAATTTTTTTTGATATTTTGGATGAATTACAAGTTTTAAATACGTTCAAACAATTTTGATTGAATTACCAAATTGAAGATCAACATGAATAAGATGGCAATCGGCACTTAATAAACGTAAACGGGACATCATGATGCTCTTACTGATAGTCTGCCAATATTTCATGATCAAGTGTAATTTAATTATAGATCTTTTTATGGCAGTTCAGGAAATTGTTTAAAAATCATCATGTTATACTCTCTAATTCAATTTTATTTTGCCATTAGCAATATCAGGAAACATCTCATCAGTATACTGATCAGCAACCTTACGCATTACCTATTACTGACCAACATACATATCAATATCCACATAAAAACCTACTTCGACAGGTGTGAAGGATTATCGTTGTTGAACTGAATACAAAATAATTCCAGTGAAAACTACCAACAACTAGAGGCTCTAAAGAGCCTGTGTCGCTCACCTTGGTCTATGTGAATATTAAACAAAGGACGCAGATGGATTCATGACAAAATTGTGTTATGGTGATGGTGATGTGTTTGTACATCTTAATTTACTGAACATTTTTCCTGCTTACAATTATCTCTATCTATAATTAACTTGGCCCAGTAGTTTCAGAGGAGAAGATTTTTGTAAAAGATTACTAAGATTTACGAAAAAATGGTTAAAAATTGACTATAAAGGGCAATAACTCCTAAAGGGGTCAACTGACAATTTCGGTCATGTTGACTTATTTGTAGATCTTACTTTGCCGACATTTATTGTTTTTTACAGTTTATCTCTATCTATAATAATATTCAAGATAATAACCAAAAACAGCAAAATCACCTTAAAATTACCAATTCAGGGGCAGCAACCCAACAACGGGTTGTCTGATTCATCTGAAAATTTCAGGGCAGATAGATCTTGACCTGATAAACAATTTTACTTCATGTCAGATTTGCTTTAAATGCTTTGGTTTTTGAGTTAAAAGCCAAAAACTGAATTTTACCCCTATGTTCTATTTTTAGCCGTGGTGGCCATCTTGGTTGGTTGACCAGGTCACGCCACACATTTTCAAAACTAGATAACCAAATGATGATTGTGGCCAAGTTTGGTTTAATTTGGCCCAGTTGTTTCAGAGAAGATTTTTGTAAAAGATTACTAAGATTTACGAAAAATGGTTAAAAATTGACTATAAAGGGCAATTACTCTTAAAGGGGTCAACTGACCATTTCGGTTATATTGACTTATTTGTAAATCTTACTTTGCTGAACATTATTGCTGTTTACAGTTTATCTCTATCTATAATAATATTCAAGATAATAACCAAAAACAGCAAAATTTCCTTAAAATTACCAATTCAGGGGCAGCAACCCAATAACGGGTTGTCCGATTCATCTGAAAATTTCAGGGCAGATAGATCTTGACCTGATAAACAATTTTACTTCATGTCAGATTTGCTTTAAATGCTTTGGTTTTTGAGTTAAAAGCCAAAAACTGAATTTTACCCCTATGTTCTATTTTTAGCCGTGGCGGCCATCTTGGTTGGTTGACCAGGTCACGCCACACATTTTTAAAACTAGATAACCAAATGATGATTGTGGCCAAGTTTGGTTTAATTTGGCCACGGAGTTTCAGAGGAGAAGATTTTTGTAAAAGATTACTAAGATTTACGAAAAATGGTTAAAAATTGACTATAAAGGGCAATAACTCCTAAAGGGGTCAACTGACCATTTCAGTCATGTTGACTTATTTGTTAATCTTACTTTGCTGAACATTATTGCTGTTTACAGTTTATCTCTATCTATAATAATATTCAAGATAATAACCAAAAACAGCAAAATTTCCTTAAAATTACCAATTCAGGGGCAGCAACCCAACAACAGGTTGTTCAATTCATCTGAAAATTTCAGGGCAGATAGATCTTGACCTGATAAACAATTTTACTTCATGTCAGATTTGCTCTAAATGCTTTGGTTTTTGAGTTATAAGCCAAAAACTGCATTTTACCCCTATGTTTTATTTTTAGCTGTGGCGGCCATCTTGGTTGGTTGGCCGGGTCACGCCACACATTTTTTAAACTAGATACCCCAATGATGATTGTGGCCAAGTTTGGTTTAATTTGGCCCAGTTGTTTCAGAGGAGAAGATTTTTGTAAAAGATTACTAAGATTTACGAAAAATGGTTAAAAATTGACTATAAAGGGCAATTACTCCTAAAGGGGTCAACTGACCATTTCGGTTATATTGACTTATTTGTAAATCTTACTTTGCTGAACATTATTGCTGTTTACAGTTTATCTCTATCTATAATAATATTCAAGATAATAACCAAAAACAGCAAAATTTCCTTAAAATTACCAATTCAGGGGCAGCAACCCAATAACGGGTTGTCCGATTCATCTGAAAATTTCAGGGCAGATAGATCTTGACCTGATGAACAATTTTACCCCATGTCAGATTTGCTCTTAATGCTTTGGTTTTTGAGTTATAAGCCAAAAACTGCATTTTACCCCTATGTTCTATTTTTAGCCGTGGCGGCCATCTTGGTTGGTTGACCGGGTCACGCCACACATTTTTAAAACTAGATACCCCAATGATGATTGTGGCCAAGTTTGGTTAAATTTGGCCCAGTAGTTTCAGAGGAGAAGATTTTTGTAAAAGTTTACGGACGACGGACGACGGACGACGGACGCAGGACGACGGACGACGGACGCAAAGTGATGAGAAAAGCTCACTTGACCTTTCAGGTCAGGTGAGCTAAAAATATAACCACAAGTTGTAATACTTATATAATGGAGGATAACAATGCTTGTCAGTGGCTGAAGATTTGTGGTTATCTTGATTAATTGTGTTTTTAAATTGCTTTTTTGTTTATAGTTATACCCACAAATGACCCTAGTGGCTTAAATCTGCTTCATTTGGATTCATGTAAGATAGTTGTTTCATTGGCAATCATACCACATCTCGGGTCTCCTTATTTATATTTTTATTCTTCTATAAGAACAAATATACAAAAAGATTTCCTTAAACACTAGCAAAACTTTTATCAGTATGACCTAAGACAACAAAATAAATCTTCAAGAAAGTATCATAAAGTTTAAAGATAACTTATTTGATTGATTGATTGATTGATGTTTAATGCCACATCATCATGTATTGAGTATAGTGTTACAAGAACAACTGCACTCTCCCAGGGTAACAAGGTTTGGAGTATAATGACGAATATTTTCACAACTTTCATAATGTGTGTTAACAGGGTTAGAGAAATATTTTCAGAACTTTCATAATATGTGTTACCAGGGTTAGAGAAATATTTTCAGAACTTTCATAATGTGTGTTTCCAGGGTTAGAGGAATATTTTCAGAACTTTCATAAAATGTTTTACCAGGGTTAGAGGAATATTTTCAGAACTTTCATAATGTGTGTTTCCAGGGTTAGAGGAATATTTTCAGAACTTTCATAATGTGTGTTACAGGGTTAGGAGAATATTTTCATAACTTTTATATGTTATGCACTATTATTGCAAGGATCTGTAAGAATTCATTTTCAGTAGATATGGAATTATAGTACATATAACTTTTGTCTGTACAAAAACACAACGTTAAAATATGAATACCAATATAGTGTAATCCCCAAGGTCATCGAACTTCTGAATTCATGTTAATAAAAATAAGAATATTGCCGAGATATAAAAAAAATATAACCTTCCAGAATTGCTACCTGTTAGGTATACTAATGTTTACTTCTGCTGGAATCATTACTAATCGATGTTTATAACATTAAAGTCTTTGTGGTTTTTGTGCTACTGAACATTAATTTCATGCTTTACCCAGAACAATTACTCTGTTTTTTTCAGTAATTATTAGAGGTGATACATCTTTGTGGAATACTAAAAGATCTAAAATGAACAATCAGGCTGAGTGCTTTTTAATAATTAATACTCTTTAGTATGATGAGTCTGTTCTTAAATCCAAATAAAAAAACAATCAAGCTTTCAGCTTAAGTAATTTTTATAGTGCTGTCTTACAAAGAAAAAAATAAAGTTTTTGGTGGAGAGATACAATTGAGAGCACTTCTTAACATAAGAAGAACATTATTGCAGTGTTTGAGTGACATACTGTTGAACTATTTTTTTTTATACTTTCAATCTCAGCCAAGTACTTTATCCCCAAAACCAAATTAGTCAAAGACCAACAAACAAAAAAGATACCATCAATGTCATTGATTTCCAAGAGTAACAATTTATATAAAGAGTTAAAACAAAATAATTATAAACAAAATAGTTCAACAAAGGCAACAAAATATAGGAACTGTCAGACTTCCGGAACAAGACATTTTATATTTAGCCTTATTTGTAAACAAAACCTCAGCAAGAGAACATATATAAATAGGAGCAATGATCCCATTCTTCCATATATTCTTGTTTTTTTAAGAAACCAAGAACTACTTTGTGGGGGTTCACCTATATCAAAATATCAAAAAATGTCTTCAATGGAGTCAACCGACACCAAGTTAACACATAGGGCTAAAAAGTTCTAAATAAAACTTCCAAAATATTTAATATATATATGATATCTCATTAGGAATAAAAGAATGTCCTACAAATAATCTAAAGGCCAAAGATCAACAATAATTTAATTAAATGATTGGCTGTTGTAACAATATATGCTCAAAAGGGGGAAATAAGGGCATGAAAGGTCATACTATATTTGATCAACACAAGATCCTATTGAAAGGCAGGATATGGTTGAAACAATATACTTATATAAAGACGTGTGCTGATCTCAGGTCTTTTAGTACACAAATAATATAAACAAAGTACAAAATATCTTTGGTATAACTCTTGGCAGGTGGTCTATTCTTAAATGCATACAATGCTTTCTATTGAAAGGGAAACGTTAATTTAATAGAATTATTGTTACTCTCTGAAATATAAGAAATAGCATCTGACTGCTTATTTGGCAAAAATAATACTGCGTTATAGGTATAAGTTTGAACATTTTTCACCCTGCAATGAATGCAAACACTAAAAATAAAGGTTTTTTATTTTCAAAGTTACAAAAACACAAAATTTACTGTAAAACAGGGTAAAGACATGGTCAAAAATCACTGAATATTTCAGTTATTGGTTGTAAACGAGACACTTTTGAGACACTTTTCATCTTCAAATTATAATACTCTAGATTCAGACAAGCGTTTTTAGGGTTATATTATTAGCTCATATAATATTCCATATTTTAGCTATTTCCTAATTTCTTATCTTTTATTATCTATATTATAAATATTGTTTGTGCTATTGACATTACTGATTTTGCCCATAATGGCTCCTCAATAGAAATAAAAGTTATCTCATCTCATCTGATGATGAGGCCCCTGTCCCTTAGTTCTAATGACATTTTATTCTAAGGGAGCTCAGAAGTTGAACCATTTAACTTCAATGGGGGGTTATGGATTTTTGTCTGAGTCAGAAAAAAATTTTGCACATAGCGCACACATTTTTTTTTAGTTTTTCACGTTGACGCTATAAATCAATTTATTTTTTTTCGAAATTTAACACTATAAGGTATGGGGAAAATCTGGATTCAGATTATTATTTTTTGTCATCTGCTTGACCACAATATTTTTTTTCATCAAATTGGGGATCACAATAATTTTTTAGGAAAAAACCATAACCCCCCCCCCCTTGAAGTTAAATGGTCGTTCCCTAAGTACTTGTTTTAGAATATAGTTTATTTTTCAGTTTCTGATAGATCAATAAAGTTCAAGGAAATATGGATTACAAAAATACACATCAATTAGACATTACAGCCAAGTTACATTATAACATAATATTTCTTAAACAAATAATATTATACCTGATGAAAGGCAATTAGCAGTGTTTGTTTTTACTATAAATCATTCTGAAGCTATCATGTGATTAACAGGAGATTTGGAGAAAATGTACTACTGATTTGAATCGTGAATAAAAGGTGATGTAAATGTTAATTTGTTTTCGTCTTGCACATGCATGAAATATTTGCTGCTGGAATTAAGTAAGCAAATAAATCAATCAGTAACATAGCTTTAAGAGGAATATATCCTTATGAAAAAATAATTTCAATTCATTGATTTTTAATATTTCTTGCCACTCAGAATATTACAGTATTTTTAATTTTCATGCATTTTACTAAAGAACCTTTTTTTTTTTGACAATTTTACACCCATTGCTAAATTATGACAGACAATAAAACAATATGACACTTCAGGTACATTTCATTGTATATTTGTGTATAAAAAGTACTATGGACACGTCTTTTACCATGTATTGTATTTTTACATGTGTAGGGGGTCCTGGGCTCAGTGTTCAATGAAGGAGAAATGTTATTTGATCTTGTTTTAGTTTTTGTAATGTAACAATTTTGGCTCTGTTGGGGTCCTCACACCATATTTGTTGTCAGACAAGTAAAATCTTTTATTGTACAAAATTACTTTCCCTGATTTTAAGATCTGTCTGTGAGGTGACATTCTAACCAGTTATTTCAATGTTGACAAAAATTCTGCATAATCATGATTTGAAATGTGAGCTTTTACCAAAGTTAAATTATGACCTTAAGGATATTTAAAAGTATTAAAAGTCACAGTATACAGTTACAAACAAAAATATATCTACCCATGGTATTTATTCCAAGAAGTAAAGAATCTAATATGTTGGAGTCAAATTTTTCTAATTTTAAGTTTTTCAGACAGACTCGTGATTTTGGTTTAGGGATGGGGAGAGACTGTCGATATACCAACTGTCAATTTCATTTTTTCAATTACCACACAAATTTAAGAAAAATATTAAATATGTCTTATAAATTATGTAAGGAGCATTGCACTCCACAGTTTCCTTTTTCGATAAATTTTTATCCCTCAACTTATGCAAGGTAATTTGTAATTTAATTTACAATTCTTACAGTGAATTAACTGAAAGGTAAAAGATTTGAGCTGCTAATGGTGCATCAAATGAAACACTAAGAAAAGAAAACCAACTTATTAAGCTCAATCCCCCCACCCACCCCCTTTTCCTCTTTTTTTAAAATTCTGACAATATCCAATAAAAGCAAATAATACAAATGAAATTGCATGTAAGTAATCTGCTATTGTACTGACTATACATAAACAAACTTATAAAGACACTTAAACCACAACATAAACAAGTATCTTAGTGGTCAGTACAATTTACTTATGTTAGTACTTATTACAGTACTAACGTTTGTACTGGGTGAACTGTAATCTACTTATTTACGCATGTAAGTAAAAACCAGTGATCTTTGTACACAGCAAGGAAATAATACTGAAGGATTATTATTATGAAATATTTAATCTGCAAAAAAAGTCATTGTAATTGTACTGAATTACTGGTAATAGACATCATTATCAAAACCTCAGTCAATTAATGCCAATGAGAAAGGGGAGGTCATACTTTACATTAAAGGTGGCTCAACGTCACTATCACTGACAGCTTTGGTCCCTTCCAATCTTTTTTTAATTTAATTCATTCCATGACTTATAAACATGATACCAAAAAATTATAGCGGCCATCCATCCACAAACTATTACTTATACACCAACAACAGTTGCACTGCATGGTAGATAAATGGCTACATATTAGTGGTGGATCAAGGGGGGTGTAGAGGTTATTTTTAGCATAAAATAGTCAGCAGAATATTGCTTTTTTGGGAATTACTCTCCCTCTTCCAAAAATCATGGGTCAGCCCCTGCATAATGTATGTTAAATGTTACAAAGGAGTCCAAATGGAATCAAGCTAAATTTGCAAATCAGTTGACTTTTTCACTAAAAACTGGGGGTATCCGATCATAGTGACAAATACTTGATTCTTATTCAGGAAGAAATTACAACACGTAATCCAAAGACAAATATTTTAAGGTCAATACCCTATACCAAAATTTTCATAAGAAAATATATATTGACTAGTAATTTATATAAGTGTTAATATCGACCACCTTGACCCTAATTATGACAAATGATGTGCTTAACATTTCAGCACACTCCAGGATCTCGTAAAGAATATAAACATCTAAACCAGTTACACTTTGATCAAATAGTTACCGTGGTCTGCACTGCAGTACTGCAATGTATAGTCATCACTTTAGTATAATTTGTATATAAATGTGCTCTTCATTAATACATTGTCAGTCATCCCATCGTGGAAGAATTCTGGAACATCTCTCTGTGCACTTACTTAAGATGCAGATTAAATAAAGACCTTTTTTACTTTATAGTTCAAACAACATTAAAAGGTTTTTTCTTAAATGTCACTTATCAATTTTTATCTAAGTTTTATCTATTAGGTATGTTAACTGCAAATGTGATGGTCTTTTATACTAATTGTACTGCACTGACCATATTCCACCTATCATTAAGAAGAACACACTCCCCTAAACCTCACCCTATTGAAGACCTAGCCCAATAAGTGCTCCATAACTTCTTTTTAAAAATGGTCTCAGATGGCTTTACATGACCACATCTAATGTTCTAATTGTCATAAGGTCAAGCAAGGACACTTGTTTTCATTTATTAATATCCTTTCAAAAGCAACATCAAAGGCTGGTCAGTTCAGAAAGGATTAAATATGCTGGTTTATGATATGTCTTCCATTATAGGGCTGAGACATAGCATATTTGTTAGAATAAACGTGAAAGAATCTTTCAATTTGGTAATTTTCATGACAATCAGTTGCCTGCTAGAGCTTCTTATGTAATGATGTTATTCCTGTGAGTCTAACAGTTTAATTGTATTTGATAATTGAATTTACTTCAAATAGATTTTTTACATTTATTTTTGTGATTCCAGTGTATTTCAGTCATGGCAGCATGTCTGAATGTTATTTTTCTGGAATTTTTGTACCATTATCAAATTGCTGGTGGTCTGTCTGTTCTAAGTAAATGTTTATAAAGAGATCACATTATTCTATATTTAATCCTCTTACTGAAACATTACCACACAAAATATCAAGTAACTGAATTAAAGAAATTTTGAATAATTATTGAACATGCAAGTTTTGAATATATGACCATAAGAGAATAAATCTAACCGTCTTATTTGTGATAGGTTATTTTTATAAAATTAACAGATATATGCATTAAGGAAATCGACAACTACATCTGATGTGTTCTTGGGGTGCTGTTTCCATTACATTAATATAATGTTTAAAAGCGCAAGTGGCTTAGAGTTAAGATGAAGTTTCAGGAGCATAAAGATAATCCAAACACAAGCACTTTTTCATATGACAGTAATAAGATATATGAATTAAATCTTGAAGACATTTTTCAAACAATCCACAAAGAATCAAGAACACCTCTAACAGGTTCCAGCCTGTATAATTAAACAGTTTTTAATAAAAAAAATTAACATGAAAATATATCAGAAAATGAATATTTCCTAACTAAAAAGTCCTCTCATTACCAATCTTTCTCTGATGTCTTTAATGTTCAGTTTTATCTATGTTTTCTTTCATGAACATTTTAGATGTTTGCATTGCTATAGTCTGCTCTCTTATTCAATATTTCTGGTAAAACTGTTATGTTCTTAATGCATTATTGGAATCTATATACTAATGTATTATGGAATATTGAAATGATATGGGGTGAGAGTTCAAGGCCAGTGACCTATATTTGCTAACCTCCCTGTAATTTGGTCTCTGGTGGATAGTTCTCTCATCAGCTATCATATCACATCTCCTTACTTTATATGAAATATTATTCTAAATTAAATATATAGTGTGAAAACTAACAAAGAAGCTCATTCTATTGGTCTTCAACAATAAAATGAATTCACATGAGGACAGAGCTAATACACCTTCACTTCTATGTGAAAGACAGTAAGATGAATAGAAAACTTGATAGTTCTGCAAATCAATTATTTCTTACTTTATTGTGTGAAATATAAGGAACTAATTAAGGGTACAGAATTTTTTTCATAGGTGTAGTTTTCATTTTAGTCAGCAATAAATAGTTTACCCAGATAAGTTTGACATAAAAAAAAAATCAAATTTTTCTGGAAAATAAGTATAATGAACTATTCATACTAAATCAAACTTTTAAAGCCTATATATTTAATTGTCTTTAAGGAAACTTGAAAACAAATCTATCATATCAAGTACGTTCGGTTTGAAATGCTAGTGTCTATTTGTTTTCTACTTGGACTTAAATATAACTATTGATGGAGCTAATTATTTGATTTCACAATAATTATTTCTAACACAGAACTGTCATTAAGATATGGTTCAGACATTAGACTGGAAACTTGCACATCAATCAGACTAAATATTATTTCATAATGGATTAGAAAATTACCACCTTCTTCAAGTGTATAATGTATTTTTACTGCTTTTTCAATTCCCAAATGTTTAATATAGACTAGAGTCAGTCTGAGCTGTTTGATAAAATTCTTGAAAAACAGGCCTTCATTATATCTTCTAAACTAAACAGTCCTGACGCAATGTAAATAACAGCATCTGTCTGTAAGTTCTAAAGATTCTGTGTAAATATCATCTACGATTTAATATTAATATGATTACCCTGTCAAACCTTAAACTGTGATTTACACGATTTACACGATTACATTTCATTAAATCCATCACCTGTTCTTGTTCAAAACCTTGAAAAGTGTAAAAATGTCTGTCTTATCTTTCAAGAAAAAATTTACTCAATAAACTGTACTACAAAAATTCATGTTGAAATAACAGTATTGATAATAATTACAAGTTATTTGCATTAAACCTACAAGTAAGCCTAACAAACAATTTAGCCATTGTCCAAAAAAACTCCTTTTTGAACATTTGCAACAGTTATGAAAATCAATCAATCTGAAAGTGGTCCACTTGGGAGTTTAAAATGTTTTTTTAAAGTGATAAAACCTATATTTTTTGTTAAAAAAATTAATAAATTTTGAACATGAAGCTCTGTTCTTTTATTTGCTTCTGAAACTTTCTTACTTTCAAATGAAAAAAAATCACAGATTGCAGCAACAACAACAGAAAAAGTTAAGTGGCTCAACTTGCATTTTTGCATAAAATTGATACAGATGCAACAAGAATTCTGTTTACAGTTTCTCTCTTTCTACTATCGTTTTCACCAAAGAGGAAAAATGGATGAAAATCTTCATTAAAGGGCAATAAGTCTTATAAGGAGTTGACTTATGATTCTGGTCATGTTGCTTTTTTTTGCAGATTTTGTCTTGCTGATCATTTGTGATTGTTTTTTTTTTTTCAGTTCGAAGACTCATAAGATATGCACAAAGCATAAAAAACAACTAATGAAAGGCTAAAAGCACAAAATACTTTTTCAAGAGTACTGGCAGTAACTGAAAAAATGAGGAGATGTGGTATGATTGACAATGAAAAACCTTTTCACCAGAGTCCAAATGACATGCATATTAGCATTAATAGGTCACCATAAAGCCTCCAACAATGAGCAAAACCCAAACTTCTTTTTAAACAGTAAACTACTCTTTTCTAATTCCATCAAGACTGATGCATTAACCTTATCAATATAGATTTCTATAATGGAACATGAAAAAAAAAAATTCCTTCACCCATCAAATAATAGGTACATTTTTTTTTAACTTTCAACTGCATTAATCTCTTATTCCCTGCTAAAGGTCTATCATTCTGCAATATGAAGCAATACAGACTTAGGACAATATCTCAAAGACTCAACCTTGTAGAATAAAATAAATTACACATGACAAGAAATAATTTTAAATAAGAACAAATATACACTGTTATTTTTGTTCATTGACATTGATTTCTATTTTAAGAATTTAATTTAAGCGTAACTTTAAATATCGTACCATGACTTTAATGAAGTAAACATAAAAAGAAGATGTTTATACGTGACTGCACAAAACACTTACGCAGGAAATCAAAAGTGCATAATAATATACTTAATGTCTGTCTCATTGTATCAAGTTGGCTATATTTGTTCATTTATTCAGCAATTTTTTTCTGTCAATATGATAAATAATGTTATATTTGATTTTCTATTTTGGTATGCAGTCAAGCCTAAATTATTACATCATAGATTTATGCAGACATTATGGAGAAGTGAATCGCCAGTTTCCTTTTTGTAAGAAGTAATGTTTTATACATACTTTGTTTTCAGAGATTTTGAAATGAATAGAAAAACAAATGAAATACATATGTATCAAATATGCATAACTGACAAAAATCAATGTCAATTGGCAACTTTGTCGAAAATCCCAATAGGATTACCGCAAGACTAAACTAATTTACTAAAACAAAATGTCAGATAGCTTGGGCATTCTATATTGTGTCAACAATATAAAAATAACATGTGGTAGATTGCTAATGAGACAACTATCTTGACCACAGACCATAGAATTAGAATGTAAACAACTTAAGACAGACTTATTTTACAGTATTAACCACTGCTTATATCAACCCAATCACTTTCATTTGCAAAGTGCCTGTACAAAGTCGGAACCACGACAATCCATCACTAGTGCTGTTCCATTGATGATAATTTGATAAGATTTATCCTGAAATTAGCAGCTTTATATGGACATTGATTTTTTTAACACACATTGTAGTTACATTTATTATTCCATATGTTTACAATAAAATAATGGAGTAAATAACAGTGACACTATATATTCGTCATTTGAACTCTGGTGGACAGTTGTCTCATTGGCAATCATACCACATCTTATTTTTAAATAAATTAGATTCCATCCAAGTGTGAGATTTCACCACCCTGTCCCAGGGTTTTGGTCTTCTGAGGGAGATTTCTAAATCGTTTAAAAAAAAACAGATCCAACAAGAATCTGGCTAAATAATGACTCAAGACAATTGGTCTGTTGGGCATATTTACTTTTCAAACTGATTTACATGTGCTAAATTTAGCTTTGCAAGGGAAAAAGAGTGGTGCAATATCCAACATTCACTCAAAATTAAAAGTTTTTGTTACCTTCAATTTTAACTTCCTGTCTGGTTTTGCCCACCACATTTTTTGCTTCACACACATAGGTTCCACTGTCTGCAAGTGTGGCTTTCCTCTTCCGAAGCACAATACCACGTCTTTGAATAAAAAATATATATACATTTTTGTATTGTACATTTTTAGCTAATAAATATACAACAGAAGACATGACATATTTGACAAGAATTTTCAAAGAAATGCAATTTCCTTTAATGTATTAGGGGTTTTTTCCCCAAAAGAATTTCATTAGACTGTTCACAGTCCCGTTTATCTGTATACCCTCAAAACCTTTCTTTCTCAATTATTTCAGTAAAATTGCCTCATCAATTGTTTTCTTACTGCTAGAAAAATATCACTTTTCATTGACAGTAAATATGCAATAATATAGGGTTATGGCATGAATATAGGTGAATATTGTTCCGAGTAGATTTTTAAATTGCACAATCTTGTTGTTGCAATATATACTCTATGAGGGGTTAATTTGCCAATATTCATTTAATAAACCTTTAAGGTGGTACCCAACACTACAGGGAGAAAACTCTGTATAATCAGATAAACGTTTTAATTACATTGTATTGTTAAGGAAATATTAAGCTTCTCAATGATTAAAATTAGTGTTTGTCAAACTATATATCCAATGAAATTTTTCCGAGAAAGTGATTGGCTTCAAGTTTTTTGAAATTTTTATATTTTTTTCAAAGGGTCAAAGTAAATATTTTGTCAAAATTTTATGAAAATTAAATGAGCCAAATTAATTTTAGTCAAGGTGTTGGGTACCACCTTAATTGTATAGCAAAGTTTGAAAAATTGGTTAAAACATATTTTGTCACTGATAATATTGATAATTTGAAAATATCTTTGCAGTAGTGCAATATGACAATATTGCCCTCTTATTTTTCATTATACATTCTGTATGAAATATTATGTTCATTGGCCTATGAAAAACAGATTTAAAAAATTCTCAAGAAACTCATAAAATATTGAATTACTGAAATGTGAAAAAATAATGATTTAAGTATATTATACTTACTTTGATTTTCTAATAGTAAAGCCTTTTTTACTAGGTTTTAAAACTTGGCCATTTTTCTCCCACAACATTTCTGGTGGGGGACGTGCTGATCGTATCCGACATGATAATTGGAATTTTCTTCCTTCAACAAACCTTTTCTTTTGAACTTTTATTGTTTTTAATGAAGGAGCTTTATCTGAAAGTAGAAAAAAACTATTAATTACAAATTGAACAAAAATATAACTATGGCTCTGGTGCAAAGGTTAAAAAATGTGTAAATTCTAATGATGTGTGTATGGACTTTTCATGATTTTACATTTAAAGTTTGATGACAACTTTCAAATTGTTCAATAAGTATTGAATATTACTGTATAAAAATACATAAAAACAATTCTACAAACCTTTTATCAAGGATTTGTATATTTACTATATAGAGAGCATATTAGAGAGTATTCTATATAGCAGTAACCAGTATTCTATATAGCAGTAACCAGTATTCTATATAGCAGTAACCAGTATTCTAGTAAGGAAAACAATCAAATTCTGTAATTATTTTTCTAAATTTTCTAACCTAATGGTAAATTTTCCCTTATGAATTACAAATGTGTTGATTTGTCATTTTTTTTTTTATATTGCTTTTTAATAGAGATATCAAACACTGTCTCTTTCAATTCTTCAGTTAACATGTAAGACTACTTAGAAATTAACTATTTTTACCACATTGTTCGCCAACACATCCTTGAAATCAAGTCCATACCAATATGAACTCATTCTAAGAAAACATTTTTCTCCTTTGTAAAGAACATGTTGATAAATGGTATATTTTGTTACTGTGATAAAGTATTGTACAAATCAAGCTTGTTGAAATTGATAATGGATCAACCATTTTACTTCAAAGGTCAGATACCATCGATGTTCTTCTCTGTGACAGATAAAAAAATTCAAAACAGAATTTCTTTTTTTTCTTTTTTGAACATGACAAGCCAGATATTTTTCCATGAATGATACTAAATATCAGACCAAGTCACAGAGCCAAACTATCTATATTTCTGTACCTTTTAAACTATTTGATTCTTTTCTTTTAAAGACTGGCAAGAGGACTTTTGAAAAAAAAACCTTGAATTCCTTGCAATCCCTTCATTAAGGAAAACTGTTTTTATTTATATACTACACTTAATGAATGAATATTACAAATATCTATTAAAGATCTCCCACGATTCATTGATAAGAAACAATGATTATGATGACAACTTACACAAGAGCTGGCAATAAAACATGTCCAGATTTATGTTACTCTATATATCATAGTATTAATTATCTTGTTAACATATCAACTTAAACAGTAGCTGTGATAAAAAACAAAATCATTTGTCATTGCTACTAATGACCTAAAATACAGAAAAATTCATTTCACAAAGATAAAATGAGTCTAATAATGACAGAAATAGCTGAAAAATTTATTTCACTTAGATTATGTAACAATGAGTCTATCATTATATAATATATTTCATTATGCAGCATTATCTTAAATTAAATTAACACTGTCATGAAACAGAAGTTTCTTCACAATATGTTTTAAGTGGAAGAAATATTCCGTAATATTGTTTCCACTGGAACATTATATTACAGTATTTTTTCCTACTGAAATAAAGGATATAGAATATTTGTTCCAACAGGAACAGATATAATGGCTTAAAAAATTTGTTCATAACAAAGTTTCCAGGGGATTAACTTCTGTTAGGTGGAACAATATATGTCGACAACCAAATCATTCAGTCAAGTTATAATTATCTTACAGTTACAGTGCTTATTAATAAAGCTCTGTCCTTTCACTTTGCAATAATTTTATTTGTAGAAATATTATTGAAAAAAAATCAATTACACAGAAAATAAAATGCTTCGCTGAGCGCAGCCTGATACGACCGCAGAGGTCGAACCCTGAACAGTTGGGGCAAATTTGGACACAATATTAAAGCTTGGATTGTGATCAAAATTTTTACATAATAGGTTTCTGACACAAAACAAATGTGGTCAAAGATCTCACAAATATATAGCGCAATCCTGTGCAATTGAAGATTTCTTCTAAAAACTTTTCAAAAATTTGAAATTTGAAATATTTTGAGAAAAAAAATATGAACCCCTTAAAAAAATTGGAAACCCCCCCCCTAGTTTTTTTAATCCCCCCTTGGAGCAATTACCCCCAAACTCAATCCCAGCCTTTCCTTAGTAGTATGGAACCTTGTAGTACAATTTTAGGGAGATCCATACACTTAAACACAAGTTATTGTCTGGAAACTAGAAAAATGTGTGTTTTTGGCCCTTATTTTGCCCCTAATTCCTGCATATTTGGGGCAATTACCCCCAAACTCAATCTCAGCCTTCCCTTTGTGATATGGAACCTTGTGGTACAATGTCAGAGAGATCCATACACTTACACACAATTAAGTTATTGTCCGGAAACTACAAAAATGCTTGTTTTTGGCCCCCTTTTTGGTCCTTAATTCCTAAACTGTTGGCACCATAACCCCCAAAATGAATCCCAACATTCTACTTGTGGTATTAAACATTGTGGTACAATTTCAGAGCAATTGAAATACTTATACACAAGTTATTATCCTGAAACTAGAAAAATGCTTGTTTTGGGCCCCTTTTGGGCCCTCAATTCCAAAACAGTTGGGACCATCATCCCCAATTCCTAAACGATTGGGACCATCATCCCCAAAATCAATCCCAACCTTCCTTTTGTGGTATTGAACCTTCTAAAAAAATTTCATAGAGATCCATTCACTTAAACTAAAGTTATTGTCCGGAAACCAAATGTGTCTTTGGACGACGACGCAGGTGACGACGACATCAGAGCATTATACGAAACCCAAAAAAAATTTTGCGGTCATATAAAAAGGGGGGTTGTGTCAATGTATATTTGTTCCGCCTTACAGAAGTTCCACTGGAAACTTTTGTTATAAACAATGCCATAATATCTGTTCCTGCTTGAATATATATATATTCTTTACCCTTGTAATATTTGTTCCAGGGGAAATAATATTACAGAATATTTCTTTCACTTGGAACTTATATTATGAAGAAACATCTATTTCATGACAGAAGATGCCCCAAAGGTGCTTGTGTTTAGAAATAGAAATAATGCAAAAGTAATGCAAATAAACAAGTAAAACTAGGCAATAAGATACATCTTCAGGTCAATTTAATTTATTATGATGCTTCCTTACATCAATTTCAAATTTTACGTCATAAATATGATTATACAACATGTATTCTTAAAGTGCATCCGTTTCATTATGACATCATGCAGCAACATGTACTTTTCATAATTTGCACTAAAATTAACAAAACAAAACTGTATCTGCAATCAAATTGTTTTTGTTCTTGGAAGATATTAATTTGTACTCTTTAAGTATTCTGAGAAACTCAGTCTTGTTAGACATCAGTACAAGTACTTAGTTGCACTTTGAACCATCATAAATATAAAATAGTTTACTTTATCTGCCTGAGAGGAAAACTAAAATCAAACACAACACCAAATGATCAATCCTTACTTGTAAACAAAACTTTCAAATTAACAATATATTCATGAATTTAGTGCTTTGAGCTAATTTACCGATGAGATGAGTACAAATTATGCAAATAAATTTTTTTTTGTTTTTTTTACACTAGAATTTCATCATTTTGTTCTTCATTTCACCATCCCAGCTTCAGTGACTGATGAACAATTTTTGAAAAATAGAGAAAGTGCCAAAACATTTTTTTATATCAAATTTATATATCTTCCTTAAAAAAAATTGTTTCAAGAAGGAAAAAATATAAACCCACAGAACTTAGAAAATGCAATTGCTGAGACTCTCTGAGCAGCTATAGATCAAATAAAATATTCCAGACTTTAAATTGTAACGGCATTGTATATAATAGACAACAAGTGGGATTGTTTGCTCAATTTTTATGTGTCTTCAATCTTTATTTATAAATATATACTTATTATTCATAATATGCTAATTCCGAAGGAGACAGGAAAATCATTAATCAAATTATTGAATAATGAACAACATTTGTGTTTGACTTTTTACCAGTAATTATATAAAGAGACAACAATATTAACAACTGATCGTAACTTCCATCACTTGTTAAAATAAAACCCCTATTTCTTGATTTTAATAGCCAAATCTACAAACATATATAACAGAGCCACATCTGTTTTAATATTTCATTATAATTTTTTGTATCCTCATTTGCAAATCAAAACCAACGAAGCAGAAACAAACCTGGGTTCTCAGTCAGAAAACAATACTCAGTACTCGGAGTACCAAATTTGTGCTCGAAACACCAAATTCAGTATTTCAATTGGCTGGATTTTGAGTCTGAGTCTGAAAATCATATTTGAAATTCTTATGACTGCAAGGCCTGATACATATTTAAGTGCAAAATTAGGTATTATGATAATAATCTTTACTGTCATAAACAAATTATCTTTATTGTCATATAAACATCTTCCTATATCTATATAATGTACCAATGAATCTTTTCCTGCAGTGTACTTTTTCCTTTTCTATGAAATGCATCTAAGTATACAAATTTCATGACTGATTTTCCCCCAAAGTTTCATTTCCGACGGAAGAAACACCAAAATTTGAAAATTTGATACACATGTGTATTTGTACCAGAAATTCTACATGCCAGAATGAAAATACGCCTACAATAATCCTATCCCTCTCCTGGCAAAAATAACGTCATATGAATTATGATATTACACATGTATATCCAAATTCGTTATTTTTTCATGCAGATATATTCTTATAAGTTATATCATATTTCTATTGTCTTCATTTGCCCTTCAACAAGTTCAAAGTGAACAAAACAGGAAAGAAACCAAATAGTTGTTTAATAATTATGCTTAAACAGTTTAATGTTACAACACACAGGTGTTATAAAATAATTACAGACTGCATAAGGTCAACGACATAAATAGTATGGCCACATGCAAAGTCAGGCAGAGGAAACAAATAAAATAGTTAATCATTGCTGTAATCAATCTACCATTGGAGTTAAATATTGAAGAAACTGATAGATTATTCTTCATCAAGAGATTACATTTAGTGTTATTGACTAATTCTTTTGTTTCCTTAATGATTTTATGGACTTCTGGTGTAGTATAAAATAAAGATTTTCCTATCTAGGGCAAATAGCCTTTTATTTGGATATCATTCATCTAAATTTAGTAAGCTCTTTAATTAAAAATTTTGCTGAGTTCAGTATTTGTTCCTTCATGTGGAGAACCAAAAGTCAACGTACTCAGCGATAATAAAATTACTAACTTTATTACATTAAAATGCTAGTGAAAGTCAATAAATATCCATTTTTATCTATCCATTCTCTTAATTTTACTTAAGTCATAACATATTAGATTTTTATGCTAGCCAGTCTCAATAATTATTGCATACCGTTTTTTTTTTTTTTTTTTTTTAAACACACTTTTTTTTGCATATTAAGAAAAAGATGCTCATTTCATCTTGAAAACGGTTCTTAATTTCTAGACACAAAAAATAAAAAAATAAAAATAGAAATAAATTTGAAAAAGAGTTAGATGAGAATAAAGGCATATCTTTATCAGTATAATATACTGATTTTTTTCTGCTTTAAATAAATGTTACATTCATTTTATTTATGATGATACTTGACTTTTATTGTATCTATGATTTCTGAAAAAAAAAACAAACTTAAAGTGTTGGTACAAATGCCCCCACCTGCAGCCTTATTGATAATTGCAAAACAAAAAATGCAAGACAAGTAAGGAAGTAAACACACCATAAAGAGGACCAAAGGAAACTTGCGTCTAAAAAGGAAAATTTACAATTGGGAATTCTTGATTATTTAAAGAAAAAAATTATTAAGGCAAGTGTTATTGAAGTTATCAATTAAATGGTATTTAGATATTATTTAGTGGTTTTTTTTTTACCAGAAAAAATATATTCAAAATAAAGCATCTTACCTCCTTTCTTTACAAGACCAAAACCAAACATGACGTTTATCCAAAAAAAAAAATTTAGAATGCTTCCTGACACATACAATTTTGTTCTGTGACCATTAGCTACATGATTTGATTTTATATAGGGATATTGAGATTTTCACACAAAGTTGTGAAGTACATGTATCTTGAATTTTGTATCTGTTGTTATACCGATTATTTGTATTAAAAATTGAGGTGTTAACTTTGGCCCATATCCTGTGGTTTTTCTGACTATATTCTCATAATCTATAAAAACAAAATAACAAATATGATTTTAATGTGAAGGTATACTTCATTTAATCCATTATGATATTCCATCATGATTACAATCAAAACCGTGTAAATATTAATGTAAGAAATCACAAAGTAAATGTTGAGGATTAATAAAGTCAACAATAGTCTGAAATATTGGACCAAATATCCTAAATTTCAGGCTAAATTACCTTGTTAAAATAATAAAGTATCATTTAAAAATTGTCATAAATGTAGCTTGTCTTTATTTGTTTAATGTATGTTTTCACAAAATTGTTGAGATTCTCCAATACACTTGTACTATTGCAGTATATAAGTACTAACTATTTAGGTGGAAATAACACTATTTCCCTCTCCTTGGGGAGATATGAAGTTTGTACATTCAGCCAAGAAAATCCATATTTCAAAGAGGGCATTGACTTTTAGAGAGTAATCAGTTGTAGATACAAGAGTGGGATAGTAGGATGAATTAAAAACACAGAGACAGATGGACTCCCCCATCATTATATACAGTACCAATTACTATAGGTTCAGAAGGGAATATAAAGTTTTGTTCAATGTTCAGAGGGATTCTCCATCGATCTACACCAATCAAATATTAATTTAGCTATAAAAATTCAATTAAAGTGAATAATATAATGTATTTCCCATCAGGCTTGAAGATTTAGTTCACTCAAGAAAAATGTAACCTACAGAAAATGCTGTAAAAATAAGAAAAAATCACGTTCATATCCATGAAAGAGTGTAGACTGGATGTGGGGTACTTCATTTCCGTAATCTCTATTCTTTATACGTTTTGCCCATTAATGTCTATTCTTCATCATTTCAAGCACCTCATTATTCTCTATTCTTTAATTTTTTGGCCAATTTTTCTCTATTTTTTATGTTTTTTGTCCATTATTCTCTATTCTGAATACCCCCATCCACACCCTCATGAAAACCCTTCTACTAATCCAGAATCCTTACACTAATCCAGACCTTCACCAAAATTCATTGAATGTCTATTGTTAACTTAAGTGACACAACAGCTCATACATTTTGTACATACTTTTGTAAATTGTTATTGGTTCCTTATTTCTTTTTATTAATCTTCTTAAACTTAATAATCTATATTGTACTATGTTAATACTTCTTTACAAATCATTTCACATTCTGTATGCACCCAATTGATCTCACATTCACAATTTTAAAACATGCTAAGTTGTAAATAGAATGTCCCCCCTTTTTCCTACATACTTTGGCTTGAGGGTTGCCATTTTTCTGTCTTCACACAGAACAACAAAAAAATGGTAATCAGAGATCCCCCCCCCCCCCCCCCCTCCAAAAAAAAATCACCTACTTGAACCTACCAATCTAAAACCAATGTGGTAGGAACATAACAGGAAAAAACAATTTCTTAATCTTGGCCTCAGAGAATATTATACTGTGCTCTCATGGAAAGTGAAATGACTGCTACCTGCTCAAAGAGCTTCTATGGAAAGTGAAATGACTGATACAATATGCTTCCATTAACAGTCAAATTAATGATGCAGAGCTTCCACAGAAATCAAATATCTTGGGCAAAAAGATTTTATAGAAAGTCAAATGACTGATGCAGAACTCTTTCACAGAAAGTTGAATGACTTGTACTACATGATTCCATGGAAAGTCTGTTAACTGATACAAAAAAACATCCACAGAAAGCTGAATGACTTGTACTACATGATTCCATGGAAAGTCTGTTAACTGATACAAAAAAAAACATCCACAGAAAGCTGAATGACTTAGTCTAAGAGCTGCTATTGAAACTCAAATCATTGATACAAGAGCTTCCATACAAATTTAGTTTAATGATTAATAGAAAGAGCTTCATTACAAAGTCATTTGACTGAACAAGGAGCTTCCTTGGAAAGTCAAATGACTGATACAAAAAAAGACTTTCCTTGAAAATTCAAATGACTGATACAAAAAAAGAGTTTCCTTGAAAATTCATATAACTAATTCAAAGAGCTTCCATGGAAAGTCATTTGACTGATACAAGGAGCTTCCTTGGAAAGTCATTTGACTGATACAAGGAGCTTCCTTGGAAAGTCATTTGACTGATACAAGGAGCTTCCTTGGAAAGTCAAATGAATGATAGAAAGAGTTCACATGAAAAGTAACAATACTCCACATCGCCTGTTATTCATATGCACCCCTTTGTTCCAAAATTTTTTAGCAACTCATACTTAATTTTTTTTATTTTACTTAATTTTTGGGGCTGTTTCTTTTAAAGTCAAATGAGAATTATGCAACATCATAATTATCTTTGACACTTTGAATATTTTTACCAAAAAGACTTAAAACTGAGAGACTTTAAAACTCAATCACAACTATTTCAACGTTTGACAGTAACTACACAATATGTCCTTCGATTCAGATTTCTAAACCTTCCTCAATTCTAAAAAACGATTTCTCAATACAACTGTTCCTACATTATAATGATATTTCATACCTTCTTCACTTCTAGGTCTTCGGTAAACTCGCATGTTTAATATCCACTAAATGTAATCCAAAAGAATGAACTTTTACAAGTTTTCTAGTGTCAATGTGGCTAGCCAAAAAATTATTATATCTTTAATACCTATTGAAATATTAAAATAACATTTGGCATAATACTGCAGATTATTATCCCCTTGAAAATAATATCCAACAGAGGTTTTAATGCACACTTTCTATAAGCATGATAAGAAAATATAAGGTAGTTTAAAAAAAAATGTGAAAAATGCAAAAGAGGGTTTAAATGGTGTCTTCAATTAAGTAAAATATGTCTAAGTATGGGTAACATTTAAATAGTTTTATATCTGATTTTCTACCTGCAAGAGTTAAATTTTACTATCAAGAGATTTGTCAAAAGTGATATTTTAATACCTATGGGACAGGTACTAGTTGAAAATGACTTTGTAAGAAGAAGAACATTTTATGTGATTGTTACGAAAACTGTAAGACGATGATGATGGTGGTGGGTGTGCCCTCACACAATAGGAACTGTATGATATCTTTCACCAAACTGAGAAAATATCTCAGCAAAAATTGGTCAAAAGAATCAACGAAACAAAAATTACATCAAAGTTGAACAAACTATGCTAAAATGGCTATTTAATGCCAGAAAAAGTTTTTTCAATGCTAAATTTACATGTTTTACACTGTGATAAAGAGAGACAAACTCTTTTTAAAGGGAGGTAAATGATAAAAAATACAAAAATTTAGGAGCTATACTATATTAAACAGTCTACAACTGTTTTTAAAGGGAGGTAAATGATAGATAATAAATATACTATATTTAGCTGTAATGTCGACAGATGTGATAACGTGACCCAACTCTTAATAAAGGAGGGTAATTAAATAATAAAACATGTTAATAAAACATTTTGGAAGCTATACCATTTTTAGCAGTTATGACAGCTGTTGAACTGTTAGTTGGTGTAAAGCTTCACGCTTAAGCAATTCATAAATGCAGAGCATATCCAATATCTGAAACAAATACTTAGTACATTGAAATATATTATAATAAATAAAACTTGATTCTGTAAAATCTTTGGATTAAAGTACATCAATAATTTTATTATGTAATTCTATCATCTTAAAATACATTGACATTTGGAAAAAACGTGGTGAAACTATCACAAATGAAAAAGCAGTTACATTCTTGCTAATTATTATGCAGTTTTGTAAATACAATGATCATAGACAAAAACAGACTTTTTCTTATTCAATGTTTCTGCAATAATAACTCAATTTGCCAAGTTTACTTGAAATATTCCGTGTCCGTCTGCTCTACTGATAAACCAGTAAAAACCACTAGAACTAACACAACACTTGTTTCACTAATGATATATGAAAATTTACTTTACAGCAGATGATTTTTCAATTTTCATTTTTTTCTTTTTTTTTTTCTCTTTTTTTTGCAGTATTAGCCAGACATTTTAAAAAAAAGCTAATATTTAGAATTGATAATAATTGCTAAATCTTAAGTGATTGGAATAAGGATAGGAAAGGAATTATCTGATACAGTGTATTTTCGAAATTAAAACATACACCAACTGGACTTTAATTAAACAGTTATTTTTCATCACCACTAGATATGACACACTCCTTTAGATCCCTATCAAATATTTGCATATTTTAAACATTTTTTTAAAGATGACATCCTGAATAGCTATGATTTATACTGAACACCCAATTTAAATGATAAATATATTTGTTATATAACACTTAACTTAAGATGTAGGTGTGTTACGCATAAATGGACATTAAGGATAAATTTTGCTTACTGAAGGAAAAATGAAAAAAACCTTTTGAAAAAAAAAATTCTTCTGAGTAGACTGAGATAAGATTATACCTTTAAGGTTAAAATAGCACAAATATTTGTTTTTCAATTTACTGACAACTTTTTTTTACCCTAGATGGTACTCAGAATAAAATATTGTGGGACTCATTGGATAAAAACAAGTTGGAATTATTTTTAAATGAAAGCCTATATCCATTTAGATTTAAAAATTAAAAAATCTCTTCTGAGTAGACTGAGACAAAAGATGGTACTTCGAACAAAATAATGTGGGACTCCTGATTGGATGAAAAAGTTGGATTTGTTATTAATTGAAAGCCTATCCATTCAGATTCAAAATTTTAAATTCATACTTTAAAGTGTTGGAAATATATTGATTGCATTTACTAAAGGAGCCATTCAAAATTTGCCTTTCCCATAAACACAGAAATTAGAATCAAATGCACCGTCTGCTACAGGACTCTTTTTTGACTGTATTATACAACACTGACAATTAACAGGCACTGCTACCCATTTTTATCCAATTTTTTCAGCAAGGAATTAAATGTTGAACACCACTCAGGTACTCTATGAAAAAGCATTACTGAAAATTCAGAAATTAATGCGTTCACTTATTTTTTTTTTTTTTAAAATGAACAATTATGCGAGATTAATTATTGCGCTTTTAGGAAAATCTGCATACAGATATATGTATTAGATATCAAAATGTGAGTTTTTATTTGCGATACTCACTCAGTCGCATTATTCGCAAAAAAACTTGTAAAACAATTCTAAGATTTAGATTCACAGACTGAGATGATGTTTGGTAAGTTCAACTTTGTACTTCATTTGGCCTTTTCAACTTTTTGATTTGGGCTTTTCAACTTTTTGATCTGGGCATTTCTGATGAGTCTTTTGTAGCCGAAAAGCTTGTCTGGCATACAAAATCTTAAGTCTTGTATCTATGATGAGTTTATTTGTCCGGATATAAGTTAATTTTACTTGTTTCTTTTTTTGCAATAACAAAATAATGGGAATATGTAAAACTCCATTTGTTATAGTTAAACAAATTATCTTCCTACAAAATAAGATTGTTTATATATTATATCACTTTATAGCCATTGATTTACATGGCACCAGTTTTTAATTTGGTAGTAAAACTTGTGCTTGTACTTTATTCTGTATTTTTTACTTTTCGATTTGAGCATCACTGCATGATAAGTCTTTTGTACAAAAAAATGTAGATGAAAAGTGCATCTTGCGTACAAAATCTTAAGTCTTGTGTCTATGATGAGTTTATCTGTCAGGATATCCGTTAATTCTACTTGTTTTTTTTTTTGCAATAACAAAATAATGGGAATATGTAAAACTCCATTTGTTATAGTTAAACAAATTATCTTTCTAAAAAATAAGATTGTTTATATACTATATGACTTTATAGCCATTGCTTTACGTGGCACCGAAATGTAATTTGGTAGGAAAACTTGTGATAACAAGATTCTGTCTAGTTATAGTGATGGATACCCTGCAATTCACAGAATAAAGTATACAGCAAACATTTCCAATCAAATCTTGTCAAAGGAAATTAACGCATAGGCATAGCGGTTAAATATACTGGGATACTTTCCAACTGGGAACCTAGAATCTGGAATCAATATCATTGTCTCCTTAACGGAATTGATTTGGATTATATTGGAAAAGTTAGCAATAAACAATTCTAAGTATTGGTCCCAGCTACTTATGTGACTTGACATGTTAGTCAATGATTTCTGTGACAAGAGTATTATTAAACATATTCTATATGGTTACAACTGTAGAGGAAAAAGATCGATTTTGGCTGTGTCTATACCATGGTATTTTATGTCCATGCATTGAATTCTGGCATGCATTTGTTATATCACAACATTGATTTAATGGAAATAATACGACTTTTTTCATTTCCATTTATTTACTATTGTAAGACAACCATCAACATTAGCTGTTTCTATTTCCATGGGAAATTAACATTCCTGATACGAACCCCTTAGTATTGATAAAAGATTAAGGCAAATAAAATATAGTCCTGGCCCCCTTATTTCTTTAAGAATCTTATGACTAAATTAATCATTTATGCATGGTCCTTCCAGCCATGAAATGATTTAAGCAAGAATTATTTTCAGACTTGTGATAGCTCTAGGAATGTTAAATTTTCCAAAAGGTCTATCCATCTATCCTGTGACATATACAGTGAGCCACTGTAGAAAAATAAGTTGGAAGTTGGTAGGTAAGGAATTTGCTTGGATAGCAACATTAAACTAATTTGACACTAAGACTTCTATATCATAAACTGCTGTTCTCATCATTTGTTTTATTGAGAGATATATGATAACATTATAAGATTACTGTGTTTTTATGATTTGTTTTCATTATAACTTTTTACCAGAATGTTTTCTTGAGAATATCAATCAATAGATTCCTTGCTGATAACATTCAAAACATTACAATGAATCGAAAGTTCAATTTTAAAGGGAGTTAAAAAAAAATATCCTAAAAATGCTAAAAAAGGTTTGCCCACTCACATTCTATTACAAAACCTGAATTGGCCTTCAGAAAGGAAGATAAAAGACTTCAAAAACTTTTCACATGACCCAAATGTTTAAATATGTGCAAATTTTCTGTCATTTGGTCATGCATACAGTGGGCCCACACTATTTGGTTCAAAGCAATGTTTCCAAATTGTCATCTAATTAGATTAATTATAGTAGGAGTAAATGACAAGTAATTCATAGCATAGGAGAAGAAATGTGAATGTATGTGATTCAATACATTGATAATTATCCCTCAATATCGACATTTTAACCACACATTCATGTTACAAGCTTCGATTTCTCGTAACCGATTAATTACAGGTAAAGTTGAATTGATCGGTTGTTTTATTTAATTTAAGGGTATTATTGGGCTCATTTCTTTAGAAAAGCTTTATTATGAGAAATAAATGAGCGTGGGAGGAATTATATCGGACAAATCATTAAACTTTAATGAAATCAAACAAAAGCCTAAGTAACATAAAATAACCATAAATCATCAGTAATCAAATGAAAGTAATACAACCTTTTCTCTAAAGATGAAATTAAATAATTGGTAAAATAAAATATTCTGAAATATTGATCTTTTGATGAGAGCATTTTCCAGCAGATTAGTTGTTGCATAATTTCTGGTGAGCAGAGGGACCAATTTTATTTACATTATTACTGATAAATGTGCTAATTTGAAAAGAGTTACATTTGAATTATTGCATGCATAGATATATTTCCATAACAATTTGAGGAAACAATTGGACATGTATCACAAATGAAAATCTTACAACTTCTTTTCTTTTAAAAGTTGTTAACATAGTTACTATCTATATAAGAGAGGTAATTTGTTCAACTGATCGTTCATTTCTTTTATTTTGCAAAAGATGTAAACTGCAGTAAACTGCATTTATCTCAGAATTTTTTTTGAAGGAAGGGAGGGTGGTTAATGAAAGTAAGGTGATAATTATCATTTTTATTATATAATTTTTGAAAGATCGGCTTACATAGAGTAATAGGGAATTTCAAATGGTAAAGGATTAGGGCAGCAATTAATGCATCATGGGGTACCTGACCATGAATCAACCCTCTAGGGAACACAATGGTAAATTATTGTTCATGAGATCATGGAGATTATAGGATCAAATAAATTACTAGCAAATTTTACAAAGCATAAGCTACATGTACACTCCAAAAGTCACAAAACTTAAAATCCTCAGAAATTCATTTTAGCCTCTAAAAATCATTGGTTTAAAATATAAAATAAAAATCGAACTTTAAACAAAAACATCTTTATTGCATCAGTTATTTCACTAAAATTCACCTTACTTCAGACTGGAGGTACAATGTATGTACAATGTACTTAAAACTTTTAATCTTCAATTTCCCACAAGTTTAAAAGTCAATCAGCTAGTTAAAACTTGAGATAAAATTTTCAATGAGTTCAATTTTAGTATACAAATATTCTTTCAAAATAATTAAATGGAAGATAATCCTCAGGATGATATCATAGGTCAGTCACCCCTATAGACCAAGAGCATAAAACTTTTTACCTGTTAGAAGGTTCAATAATTCAGATGGGATTCAGATACCTGCACTCAGCTAGTGTACCTATTTGCAAACTTTATATTTTTTTATCAATCCAGGGGAAGGTTCTGTGAGAGAAGGCAATCCTTTAAAAAAGATTTTAAATATAGTTATCTCATTGTGAATAATGCATGAGATACATGTACATGTACTAAATTCCACTGGGTGTTAAGAAAACAACAATAAATCAATCTAAAATAGGTGCAAAAATTCCAGAACTGACTACATTTAATGTATATTTAAGAAATGAGAGTACAGACTATTTGAAAAGTAGCCACTGACGGTTAATCTAAAATTTTATGGTTGCTAATGTAGTTTTTAACAGGCAAAAGAAAGAGATCTGGTTGCAAATGTAGTTTTATTGGTAACAGAAAGAGCTGGTTGCAAATGCAGTTTTGACTTAAATGTCACAGAAAGAGAGCCCTATGCAAATGCAAATGCAGTTTTATTGGAAACAGAAAGAGAGCTGGTTGCAAATGCAGTTTTGACTGGTCACAGAAGGAGAGCCCTATGCAAATGCAGTTTTAACTGGCAACATATCTAGAAAGAGAGATGGTTGCAAATGCAGTTTTAACTGGCAACAATATCTAGAAAGAGATGGTTGCAAATGCAGTTTTGACTGGTCACAGAAAGAGAGTCCTATGCAAATGCACAGAGTTCTTGATAAGTGGTGGTCCTAGGGATTTGACCACCACATTTTTGGGAAGGACCAACACAATTTTGGTAATTTGCAATAGAAATGATAGTGAGGACCTGCATATTTTCTTCAAGGACCACCAGGCAAAAAAAGATTTCGAGAACTCTGAATGCAGTTTTAACTGGCAACATATATAGTAAGAGAGATGGTTGCAAATGCAGTTTTAAATGACAATATATCTATATATGCATTTAAATTATCAGCATTTTGATGCCCCATGATCAGTGTTATTACAAAAATAAAATTTAAATTCATGTATACTTGATATATAATAACAAAATATATAATACAATCTGTCATGCCATATCCCATATTCATTCAGGGTTTTTCCATTTAACTTATAATTGCGTATTTAACCCTCTATATAAGTGAGTCTTACATGGTAGCTAGAATATATTTTTGTTAAGGTATAATTGAGTATTTAACCCTCTAGAAAACTTTTAAGATATAATTGTCGTTTAACCCTCTAGAATTCGTTTTTGTTCATGTTTTATGGCAGAAATATATATATAATATATTTTGGAAATTTTGGATACTGATTTCAATATGCATGACACATTTCTGAAATTACCATAGCCATCTTTTATCAAGAACATTTATGCTTAACACTGAAAATTTGGAATGCCAAAATATGAAATGTTAGAAAACATAAAAACCAATAGACCTAGGCCTAAATATCACTGGCAAAAGGCTGAGGTCTTTTATAACAAAATGTATAAACCAGTTCATATATATTTTTGTATAAAGGAGTAGGTCCGGTAAGAGCCGATTTTGGCATCAAATTTCAGGTTCATATGACGAAGGATTTTGGACACTTTTTGAACACTAAAGTGTCTACTTAAGTTGATTCTATTAGTTTTTGTGAATGATTATAACTGATTTAGTCATTAAAAACGCTCCGATTCAAGCTTAAATATGAAAAATATATCAAATATGCCAAAAATATCACTTTTCAGATGGTTTTTGTCAAAAATGAAAGTGGCCGCATCCGTGTTCATCCTCAACCTTTATATATGTTATGTAGTATCATCAAATACAACTTACATTTCAATATTATGAATGAACACAAATGCGGCCACTTTCATTTTAGACGGAAACCGTCTAAAATTTAACTAAAATGCTAAAATTGTGAAGATTTCAGTAATTTAGCCTGACTAAAGGATGCTAGTACCCGATATATGTGCATTGTATTGTCAAAAACAGCCCATATTTATGTAGCAGAAGCATTCTTCTTACCAATAAATAACTTAAAGTTTACATTTAAACATTTTTGTAAAACTGCTATATTTTGGGGCCAAAAAGGGGTCTTACTGGACCTACTCCTTTACATTTCGATATGGCAAACACTGGCAAAAGAAGTCTTAAGAACTTCAGCAATGCTATGGCAAACGGACTGGTAAAAGGACGATCAAAATTTCGGCTAAAGCATGCACAACACAATGACATACACTCAGGCAAAGGTAACCTCAAGAAAGCCTCAGGAACTCAACATAAATATTTATATACTTTTGGCCTTCATATTGTAAAATTTAAATTTTTGTTTGTTAATGAATGAACCATTAAATTGAATGCACTTCAAATGATCTGTTATCAAATAAAATGCATATCATCAGAGGTCCACTTTTAAACCTATATTACATTTGTCTCATGATTATTAAATGGTTTGATGGATTTTAAGAACCTTACTGAAAATGCATTTGATTTTACAATATGTCTCTGACTCTGATTTTACCAATAAATTAGGATGTATTTTCAAAATCCCTGGCTTTTCTTCTTGCGAGGTCCTGGGATAATTTTTTACTATGCCCACACAGTTTCTATAAGGAGTGACTAATGAGATAAAGTTAAGCTTTAAACAACCAATCCTTGATTTACCTTCAAGTACCTTTTTTAAGAAACAAACACTTGTAAATAAGTTCAAGGACTTTAAAGGGATGAATTAATGTTTGTACAGTGTACCGAAATTTACATATTTACAAAATAAAAAAAATCTTCATTCATATTTAATTCTCATTCAATATGCAATCCTCCTTTATTAGAAATATATATACCAGTATATACTTTTTTCCTGCATGTATCTAGGAGGGTGGTAAAGGGTTATTTTCGTGCAACGTGTTTTGCCATTTTTATTTCACGTGCAGCCGTGAAAAAGGTTTGTTATTCACTGTGTTTCGTGAAATCGGTAAAAAGATTAAAGTGCAAGAAATTTTTAATTGTTCGTTCATAGTGAAATGGCAATTTTATTTCGCGTTCTTCCGTGCAGATCCCCCCCTTTACGCCCCTCATCTAGAAGCTGATGAAGCATCAACTAAATTATATATTGACAGAAATGTTATTTCTAAAAAATCCTGTAAATCACTTATCAATATTTAGTTTTCCATTCCCTCAATAGACTAACTCTATATCTTATATTTGGACTGCAAGCAGTATTGTACCTCTGCCCCTTAATTGGACATAAAACATTCCAGATGATGATCGAGGATACTGAAAAAGGGGGCCCCAAACCACCTCTGCATTCAAATATTTATTTTTTCCCTAGGGTAAGGAGAGGTACACAATTATCCTTTTATTCTCCTTGAAAAGTCAGATGCAATGCTATGCAATCACTTAGCTAATTTACAAAGTAACAGCATAGACACAAAAGAAGCTTGAGGGGCTATTGAATAGACAGTCACTTTTCTTACATTCTGTTTGATAGTAACCACAAATTAATTGACATTTTTTTGTATAAGATTAATGTTGTAAATTATCCTAATAATTTTAATATGTTGATCTAAACCGAGCTTTGGTTTACATACATGTCTATTGTTTAAAACTGTGCGTTGAATTTTAGATGTCCTCTTTAGTTTAAACATATTTTATAATTCAAAAGAACTAATGGATCAGTTTTTCAACTTCTTCTCCAAAATGTCCTTATTGGTGTACTTGTATACCCCAAGAAATCGTGTATTTCTATCTCCCTTAATGTATAAATCTTTATGTTAATTGTAGGAGTTATTCCTTGCATTTTAATTCCCCATTCATGATCTTGTATATAAATGTAAGTATAGGAAATGCATGCCATACATTTATCGATGATCAATTATCTAATACTACTCATTAGGGATTTTTAATGATCAATTATTCAACACAAGCTACTTGTATATCAATTATTTTCTCAACAGAGGTCACAAGACACAGGTAATAGGTAATTTGTTTGATGTGCAATCATATTTTATATTCTAAAGAGAATAAATAAAAAAATTCTGGCAGTTTTATATTGATTTTAGAATTTATCTACATGTATATTTCTGGTAACATAGAAAATGAAATAGAATTTCATCCTTCACCAAATCAGATGTGTGTAATCTCCTAGTTTAATCATTCATTGCAAATTTGCCTCTAACATTTCATTACATTCTTGGACAAATAATTTCATTGTGGACATGTATAGCTATACATGTACACAATGAAATTATTACTTATAGTGTTTTACAAATCCTGTTAACAATTAAAAATTATTATTTACTTTAAAATAGGGTTATCTTGTGTTAACACTTTAAATTAATTGAGAAGTCAAATGCATTAAACGTATTTTTAAATCTATCAAATTCCATTATCAAGTTTTTAAATTTGTCGACAAACCTTTTTTTTTACCTGACAAAGTTAAGACAATATTCAAATACATACAATGTGTTAAATTGTGTTAAATTGTTCAACGAATTTAAATATTTCAGTTGTTTAGATACTTGCATTCTAAACCAGGAAGAAAATTAAACCGGCATATCTCATAAAAATAAATTCGTCTGCAATTTTACCTACCACATTTTCTGCATGCTGATTTTCGTACAGCCCTTGAAGATTTTTTGGTAACTAAAACTGGGAATGCTGAATTAACAAAATAATCACGAGTAGAATTAGTTAAAAAGAAGAAATATTTTTGTCCAGTTCCACGTGTGATATTTGGTATACAGTTTTCATAATTCACAGTATTACTGAAATCTCCAATTACTAAATTTCTTGTTCTTTTTCCTTTTGGTAAAAGATTGTCCCCTTTTCTAACTTTAGTCACTTTCACCACCACTCTGTAAAAATCCGGCCCATTGGGCAACTTTTGAGTTACTATCCCCTCTATCACAATATTTGCTAAGTATGTACTTGAAGCAGGATCTGTGAAAAATGTTCCACAAGTCCGACACCAAACATGGAATATACATAATAATAGTCCTAAAATTATAAATCTGAAACGAAATAACTTCATCTTTCAATATATGATGTTAACTGTACGTCCATAACAAAATACAAACACATAATGCTTCACTGACCCGATGTATATTGAGTATTGGGAATGCCCCATGCATGACTTAATAGACGTGACGTCATGCGCAATGTTTAAAAGCGGCATAGGAAATAGTTAACTAACTATCTTCGAGAGAAATGTTTAGATTTTATTGAATATGAACAAATTGATTGAAAAAGGAAATGTTGTTATTTATAGTTAATTATAATGTCACAATAAATCTAAAGAAATTCAGATGCAAAGCTTATTTTTGAGAGAAAAGGAATATTTTTACAGATATTACGGAATAGAGGGATTATTGCATACGTAAAAAACTTTGAACGTGACAAAATACTTTAAAACATTCGAAAAATAAATTTGTATAACTTAGACTAAATTTCCGTATGTTCGGAAGTATTCAATTCTCTTTACCTGTTTACAAGTATGACGTTCGTGGAAGGCGACACAAGTACGCACCACAAATGGTACTGTACCACTATCAATCACATATTAATTCGGACTCAGGGATTATTACTGGAACATAATATATTAGTATACTATTCCCAGATTATTGGGATGTTGTTTACTGAATACACCCACGCTACAATTTTTTTTTAAATAGACAAAGAACAAACACACAACAAACAAACAAATAAAAAAAAGAAAATTTAGATAATTTTGGTAGAATTATTTTTTTTAAATCCTAAAGATTTTAACCTTTTTGATTTTTTTTTTTGTTTTATTAAAACCCGATGCATTATCCTAAGATTGATCCAACGAAGCTTTGCTGCTCCATATAAATTTTACTGTGATATAATTCATAACAAAACTGTAAATCTGTCCCACGGGTCTGAAAAAAACTGCTTGTTATACTTCAGCCAAAACAGAACTGGGAAGATTTTATATGGCTTCATTTATTTGATCACAGCCAGTTTATGATATTTCTGTAGATTTCACTCCCATGATATTAACACTCTGTTAAAAGAAGCCTCCGCAATATTCATAGTTGGTATGGTTTTGCTATAAATATATTTAAAGAGACAGGATTTGATGTTGCAGATTTTGAAAGTTATGATAAACCATATAACAAAATATAGCGAAATGGGAAGATATAGAAATGTAAATTTTGTAAAAAACTTGATGCTGAATTCCATTTTTTGTAAACTGAACTCAACTATAAGAGATCCATTAATTTTAAAAATCGATAATATAAAACCTGGTTATACAAATTTTTAACCACATTTCAAGCTGCATGTAAATCAACTTTTAAATCCTGAATCTGAACTTTTGACAGCAGTTGGTGACTTTATAAAGCAATCGTTAGAGTTGCGAAAATGAGGTTCATGTCCACCAAAAGTTACGTAATCATTAAAGAGAGGCGAAAGATAACAAAAGGACATTCAAACTCGTAAGTCGAAAATAAACTGACAACGCAATGATTACCTCCGGGAGGGTAAGCAGATCCTGCTCCACATGAGCACCCGTCGTGTTGTTCATGTAAGTAGAAACCCGGTGATAAGTCTAATTTGGTAGATCACATTCGGGGGAAAAGGGGATGGGATAGTGATTACGACAATTAGAACTTATCCGTGTCATCTGTGAAACAGACATTCCATAACGGTCAACCAACTCGTGATGGCGTCTGTAAAATTTATAAAGGGATGACTTCAACTTCACCACATGGAACTCTTGGTTTAACAGCTTCCTTGTAAGCAGTAGCTCTCTGTGAAGAAGATCATGATAGGAAATACAAGTCCTGGAATATATACCCATATGCAGGCGCTGCTGGAATGTTGCTACATAGAAATGAAAAGTTCACAATTGGGAAGCTGAAATCATCCCACGTTGTCAATTTCTAGATGCAAGTCAAGATATGAGGCAGATTTAACTGTAGCTGTTGTATGCTTTATCATCCGACCGTGCAATACCCTCATGGGTAGTCAAGGTCGTTAACAAAAACACACCGTCCTTTATCTCAAAATAGATGGGATAGATGTGTTCAACCGAGTCACCAAACTTTGAATTATTAAGTGAGTGGACATCAACTATGTAGCGGGAATCGAAGTTAAAGGATAATGCTAGCTTCTTTTCATTATTCCATAGAAGCACCCGTATGAAGTTGGCCTCATATGAATGAAGAAAAAAGTCGACAAGAAGAGGGGCACAGTTGGTTCCCATGGAAATGCCGATTGTTTGTTGAAAAACATGTCCTCCAAACGTAACAAATATGTTGTCAATCAAGAGATCAAGCATAATTGATTATGTCATTTTCAGAGAATTTTTTTTTTAATCAGAGTGATGTTTTTTTACAGAGTACGATTTATCCCTCCAGAAGACAAAATACTTGTATCTACGTTGGCCATTCTTTTTTATGAAACAAAGCAGGAGTAACTATTTCAAGTCTTTTAGTTTTGAATGGGGAATACTTGTGTAAAGTGTAGAGAAGTCAAATGTTTTAATACTATTGCAAGATAAAAGAGTAATTATAGATTGTATGTACTCTAAAATATTTTTGGAATTTTTTAGTATCCACATCTAATTCCCGCCACCTCTAGAAAATGTAGTTTCACAATAACTTTGAAGCCCGGCTTTGGTATCTGATAAAATTGATGTCAATAATTTAGAAAGAGGTTTCGTGGATCACTTGGATGATCCAGCAATATAATGTTGTGTGTAAGGACACTTATGTAGTTTAGGTATCCAATACAGTGAAGGAAGATCCAGTTCTTCATCTTTGGTTGGAATTCCAAAGGAAAATAGAACAGACTTATGATTATCCAGGATTTCCTCCTTGGAAATGTCGTTGGGTTATATGTTGAGTTTCCAAGTGAATTGTTAATACCTACTTCACTTATCAAGCAGTTTATGATTTACACAAAAAACGATGTTGTTTGAGGCTTTATCTGCGGGGACAACAACATATTTGTCATGGAGGTAGGACAGGTGTTTTGCAACATTTGGGTCTTTAAAGATTGATGAAGCATGTGTATTGATTGACCCATTCAGTTTTTTAAATTCTGATTTGTATCAACTTCCTAAGGTAGGACTCCACAGTTAGAAAATACAATTAAAATTGAATCACAAAATGTTTTATCATCTTCTATTCCTGGCTTTCTAATACATTAAGCCAACTGTTTGTGTCATACATGTGCATATGTATGTAATCAGTATCTTCCATAGATTTAATTTTCAAAAGTTAAAATGGTTAGAAATAATTCCTTTTTTGTGTATCCATGGCAACATTCTGCATTTATCTATCATAAAATATTGCAAAAAGGGGCATGAAAATGTCACATATTCCCCCAAAATTTGGTTTAAACAAGAATTTCAATGCCTATGAGTGATAACTTTTCTGAAACTGTTGACATTAATCTACCAAATGATGAAATAAAAATTGGGTGTCTTTCGCCTCATTTTTTCGTAAAATTTAATCACAAAGTTCGTGCGACAAAAAGTTAGAAAAAAATCAATGCAATAATTGCCGGACCGATGTCTGGTATGGATATGAAAATACGGACTGTCATACAGAAAACAGCCCATAATACATGCATTACACAATCTAGATGTTCCTATAAACCCACTTTGAAGGCTATATTAATCATCAGCTATCCAAAAATGAATTTTATTGCACACTAGCTCTCATATTTGAAAAATCCACAGGGGCCAAAATGCGAAACTACACACCTAACTGTAGAGTGCTACCTAACAGCCTTAATCCATTCGCAAAGAGTGTCTACGTCTTCTTTCCGTCTCATGATAACTATGTTTTTTTTATGTTTAGACTGCTCTTTACTGTTGTGGAAGGGCATACGATACAGTTACAGGGGAGGTAATGACGTTGCTAACGTAAAATGTTATTTTTGCGACGTCAAACTGTGACATATTGGGAAAAGATGCATTTTTCGACTGATCATAGTTTAACCATTAGCTTGAAAACAAGTACATTGACCCCTCTTTTTAAAAATGGCATTAGACTTGATTATGTATGAAGATTATTTGTAGCAATTTTAATGAACAAATCACCGATGATTTTTTTTTAAATTAGAGACATATACAGCAAAAAATGCCGTTTTTTTCCTAGAATCATGAAAATTTGATGAAAATTTTAATTATTTCGAAAGAAAAGAGCATACTTAAGTAAAGAGGAGATTCCAAATGATTTTACGAAAATTCGTTTGTGTTTATCTTTTGAAACAAAAAAGTTAGGTATGTCTGTTCAAAAAATAGAAATTTCCAAGAAATCGAAATTTGGCCGGTAAATGACTAAAATGTCGATCCCATTAATCTCAAAAAGTAGCACATGAAGGTACATTTTTTTTACATATTTAAATTGACAAGGTAAAAAAATAGCTTAAATGCAAATTTTCGTCAAAAATTCACCGTGGGACCAAAACTGTAGCGTGTGCCCTTAATACTGTGGTATATGTTTTGTTTTTGCTTGACCCATATGGGTGTAATTTGCAAATAAAAATATTATTAATGAGTATAGTAGTGATGGCATGCTTTGAATCATCTTTATACAACTAAGGATATGTGGTATGATTGCCAATGAGACAACTATCCACACCACTATTGAAAAACAATCAACAGCAAAGTGGTGCAAGTCCTCCAATACCACCTAGACCGTTTAAACGAACGCGTACACAATCCCCCGATACGAACAATGAAGCCGGAAAACGAATATGTGTAGGACAACGCCGCTACAAGAGTTAAGGTTACTTCTGAACTTTTAAACTATGAACCTGGGGGGCTAAAATTGTCTTGTATTAATGTGTGTGGCTTAGAATTTAAATTGATTATTCCCGAATTCATTGAAACTATTCAAAAATACGATATTCTGGTATGTATTGAATCAAAAATTGATGAATTTGATATTCTATCCGGCTTTGCCCGATGGGTATCTTTCTTTTTCAAAATGTAGAAAAAAATTCAAGAAAAAATCTGGTGGCGTCTCGGTCATATATAGTAAATTAATAGAAAGAAATATCAAGTTCATGAAAACCGACTGTGAATTTGTTCAATGGATGCAACTAAAAATATTTCAAACCAATCAAACATGTCTATCGGATGTGTTTATATACCACCAGAAAATAGCAGATATGCATCAAAAGATGCTTTTGATGAAATAGAAAGGGAGATGGTAACACTTAGGGATGATGAACAGTTGTGTTCATTAATTGGTGATTTTAATGCCAGAACTGGAACCCTTTTGGATTTTGTCGTTCCAGATGAAAATTTGGTAGAGGTTTTAGACGAAAATTTAAACGATGAAATAACCGATTTTTTATCTGATTACCAAAATTTAGTTTCATTAAAGATTCCGCTAAAAAGATGTTCAGAAGATAAAATGCGTCCAAACACTCAGGGTTATAAATTAGCAGAGTTTTGTAAGAGAAATAATTTGTATATTACAGGGGGTAGGACTGGATCGGATAAGGGTATAGGTAAGGCTACTACGAAAGACAACAGTTTAATTGACTATTTTATTGTCTCGTCAAATCTTTTTAAGGTAAAGCATATTGAAGAGTATGAGATTATTCCTTTTGATGCATTATTCTCAGATGTATATAACCGCATTCATGTCAAACTCACAACAGAGGTCACTACTATAGAAAAAGAAAAAAGTTCACATAAAAGGAAGTCAATAAAATGGATTGAAAAGGATAAACACAAATTCATCGAAAATGTAAGAAAGAACGAGGAAAAAGTTCTTGATTTGTGTAATGAAATAGAATCCTTCAAAAAAGATATTAATGATATAAACAGAGTTATAACTAGTTTAACAAATTTTTACTCGCAGGCAGCTAAGGATTCTTTTGGAACCTTTGCTAATAATAATCCGATTTAAAAAAACTCATGGGACCAAAAATAGGAATAAACCATGGTTTAATAAATCATGTAAGCTGAAAAGAAAACAATTTCACTCTGCAAAATATAAATATAATAAACAGAAAAGTATAAATAATAAGAAGTCATTGAAAAGAGCAAGTAATGAATACAAAGAAGAAATAAACAAATGTTTTCAAAATTATCAGTTGAAGACAGAAAAAATAACCCGAAAGAATTTTGGAAAGTTTTAAATAGATTTTCTCCGAAACAAAAAAAGGAAAGTCCAATTTCACTAGAAGTAATGTATGCACATTTTAAGAAGCTTAACGAAAGTGTGGCAATTGAAGAGGAAGAGTTTCAATTACCTAATCTAGAGTTAAATGAGTTCGACGAAATTTTAAATGGGCCTATTACCGAGGAAGAAATTATCAAAGTCATTAAAAATTTAAAAAATAACAAAGCCGCTGGATATGATGGAATAAGAAACGAGTTTATTAAAAATTTCATGTCTGTATGTTTACCTCTTTACGTGAAATTGTTCAATTTTGTATTCGACACAGGGATCATACCCGAAATCTGGTCAATGGGAATAATTAATTCCATTTATAAGAATAAGGGAGCTCTTAAAGATCCAGACTCGTATCGAGGTATTACACTGGTATCATGTTTAGGTAAAGTATTTACAGCTATACTAAATAACAGACTAGACAAGTTTGCATGCACAAGAAATAGAATTACTTTCAAAATGCCAAGGGGGATTTAGGAAAGGTCACTCCACACTTGATAATATATTAAGTTTATACTGTTTGATTCAACTTTATTTACTCTCTGGAAAGCGTTTATTCTGTACATTTGTAGATTTCAAGAAAGCCTTTGATACTGTGTGGAGGGTAGGACTGTGGCAAAAGCTTATTTCTAGTAACATAACAGGCAAAATATTTAACTCTATTTATAACCTCTATTCTAATGTCAAATCATGTGTAAGACATAACTCGAGTTGTTCAAATTTCTTTCCGTGCGAAGTTGGAGTTAGACAAGGCGAAAACTTATCACCCTTTCTTTTTTCTCTTTTCCTTAATGATCTTGAAAGCTATTTTATTCAGCATGATATAACAGGTTTAGAAAAGGTAAATGAATAGTGTCTAAATGAACTAGGCATGTATATTCGAATTTTCTTGTTATTATATGCTTATGATTTATAGATTATTGTTGGTTATCTCAACGAGATTGATTTTCTCGCTTGAGCCGGTACGGCGAAAGGGAGAAAAGCAATCGAGCTGAGATGACCAATGATAATCTGTTTATCGCTATTTTACCTATGAAGACGTTGTTAATTTCCTTGACAATAGCACGTATTCCCTTAGTTTCTAGCGATAATTTTCATATCACTGACTCCGTTTTCGTATCACTTGACTCCGCTGAGAAAGGAAATTATCAGTCAGCAAGATCAAAGAAAAAATTCGTAAAATAGCGATAAACAATATTATTGGCAGAATCAGCTAACGATTTACAAATAATGTTAAACAAGTTTGATGAATACTGTACTGACTGGAAACTAAATGTAAACATTGATAAGACAAAAGTAATGGTGTTTGAGAAGGCGAAGCGTAAAAGAAATATGAGATTCATGCTAAGGGGCGAGGAGTTACAGCTCACCGACAGTTATAATTACCTGGGATTATTAATAAGATACAATTGTAATTTTAATTTATCAAAGAAAAAACTTGTTGAACAATCACAAAAGGCACTGTATGCATTATACTATAAGTTAAGAAATGTAAACATCCCTTCAGATCTGCAGTTTCGACTATTTGATTGTATGGTCGCTCCAATTTTACTTTATGGGTCGGAAATTTGGGGTCATGAAAATGTTGACATGATTGAAAAGGTGCACTTAAGTTTCCTAAAAAGAGTCTTGAATGTTAGATCAACAACACCAAATTATATGGTCTATGGGGAAACTGGCAGATTTCCATTAAAAATTAATATCACTGAAAACTAAATTACTATGCTTTTGGCCAAGGCTAGTGCAAAGCGGTAGTAACAAATTATCTGGGATTTTGTATCAGTTAATGTATAACTTACATAACTCAGGCCAATACTCATTTAAATGGTTAACTTCCCTGAAACAAATTTTAGATGATACAGGATTTTCTTTTGTCTGCAATGCACAGGGTGCAGTGGCGGATCCAGAACTTTTCATGAGGGGGGCCCGCTGACTAACCTAAAAGGGGGGGGGGCTCCAGTCATGCTTCAGTGATTCGCTATATAATCAACCAAATTTTTCCCACGAAAGGGGGTCCCGGGTCCCCCAGGCCCCCCCCCCTGGATCCGCCTATGGGGTGATATCAAAAGTTCGGATATTAAAAAAGAAATAAAACAGAGATTGGTTGACCAATTCGGACAGAGTCTATCTGCTGATATGACAAAATCATCTAGAGGTGTGTTTTATGCTTCATACAAAACAATGTTTTGTTTAGAGCCATATTTATTTAATCTTAAAGTGGCAGATCGATACATCTACAGTAAATTTAGATGTTCAAATATCAAAATCCCTATCGAAGTTGGTCGGTGGAAAAATACACCAAGAGAAAATCGTATATGTTGTCACTGCGATTCAAATACAATTGGTGACGAATATCATTATTTTTTTGTATGTTCCAATGAACAAATTATGTCTTTAAGAGAAAGGTATATACCTACATATTACACAAAAAATCCTTCCCAATTGAAATTTACTGGTCTATTATCACACTGTAACGTGCCAGTGCTAACAAAAGTGTGCATGTTTCTAAGACATATTAAAAAAATATTTTCATAATTCATAGCATGTTACAATAACTTCATATCCACGTTGCAATTAAGAATTTTGCAAACAAATCAACCAAATATGGTATATTTCAGTTTTATTGTATGATATCACTTATTTATTTATTGTGTGTCTTGCTTGTAAATGCATAAGTATATATGTAATTGTTAATGTATAATTGTTATCCTCTTGTAGCACCATACGTGTGCCTAAGTTGTAATAAATTGTCTTGTCTTGTCTTGTCCAAAGTTCAAATGAAGTGAATGTAAGCAATTATAGGCAACTCTTGATACTTTTATGAATTTCAAATTTAATTAAATTTTTACCCGATTATGGCATTAATGAGAAAATTTGACTTTATACGTAAAATCTAGAATACTTGAACATACTGGTCTACTTATCCTTTTGCCCAAACACAATCAACCCCATCCCTTCCCGATATCTACAAAACTCTTTTCAGATATTCTTTACGGCAGAGGCTATATGGAGGCCCAAGAAATGTGATGGTTATTTTCATTTAACAGAGAAAATACAAATATTTATTTAACATCTTCCAGATCAAAAGGTATCCAACAGAAGCCCTTACATCATTTATAAGTACTACTCTGAAGACAAATTACCAGTGATGCCTAAATTACAGAGAAGTGTAAAACGGGATTATCAAATTACGACGTCAATCAAATATAGATTCTTAATAACTCGAGGTAATTATTGTATGTTCTTTACTCTAAAACTTTGATCTTTTGACCAAACTGTGTCTAAAGTTCAATTAAAAAAACTTGTATGGATATTAAAATAAGGGAGTGTATCAGAATTGATAAATTCACCCAGAACAAAGTAAGATTAAGTATGTGGTAACAAAAAATATGAAAATTGAATAATCAATTTTCAGTGCAAACAATGAAAAAAACAACAATATCCTGTACCCATGCGCCTCAGTGTGAGCAGAACAAATTCTTAATTCAGATTGGCATATTTTCAAGTTGCGAAATGCAACACAAGTTGGAAATTCCGAAAAATGCTGCTAAGTACAAAATGCTACCGAACATATGGAGGTAAACACAGACTCAATTGAGAGTGCAGTGGCTGATCCGGTGGTGGTGATGGGGTTCTGGGAGTTTGACCCCGTTTTTTTAATGATCAATGCCTTTGAATGGGAACATATAGTTGGAAACACCTCTCTTCTTTTATCCTGGGTTGGAACCCCCTTTATAATGACTGGATCCGCCCCTGGAGTGCATGGTGTCCTTCTTGAAGACCGGGCATATATATCATGCAGGTAAGACGACTCTTTGGCAGAGGAGATAATCTACTTTATGCAGGGTGTATGGAAATTCAAGCCTTATTTCACTTTCAATCGGAAGAAAAGCATGGCAATTCTTGTATCTGATCCGATTCCTTTACCTCGGGGACCACCATGGCCAAATATTTTCAATCTTGGAATGTGTGGTAATTGGAAGGTCAAATACATTGGTTTTATCATTCCTTTTTTCCTGAAACTCACAGGCACTTGTGTCAGAAAAAAATTTCAAACTCTATAGTTTAAATTATAAAAATACACATTTAAGAGTTGATAGGATTTCATAAATGGCAGACATGGTATTGCGTATAAGGTTACAAGAATCCTTTCGGAAATCCTTTTCAGCTTCTTCTCTTTAAATACACGACCAATCTGGACCAAAGTTGAAAATGAATGTAAATACAGTCTTTTTATCAAGGAATTGTCAAATAATATATAGTTTACCAACTTGTGTATATAGGTCACTGATGTATTATACAATTCCTTGTCTTTAATTTTCTTTTCGATGAGACGAGAAAACAAGGACACCATTTAAAGCTTAGTTCTTATTGGGCAGACCATAGAATTTAAGTAAATAAACGATACAATCGTCAATGATATAATAGAATACTTAAGCATGCTCGATTAACGTTACACGACGAATGTCACTTGTGGATCAGGGACTGATCACGCTTCCGGTACACCAAAGAGTCACGTAGGCTTTTTTTAAAACTGCAAGGTTTTATGGATTCGGCTATTTTCTTCTGGGCATGTTTTTGGCTGTTCTTTTTCGATTTATAGTTTTGTTGTCCTTCTTTTCCCATAAATCTATCGCTCATTTCTGATTATTAACATAATGTACTGTTATGAAATGCTCTTGCGATGTATATACATTCACTTAATAAAATGCTTCGCTGAGCGCAGATGGATACGACCGCAGAGGTCCAACCCTGAACAGTTGGGGCAAAAATGGACACAATTTTCGCGCTTGATACAGGTCTGAATTTGGATTGTAATTAAATATTTGACACATAATAGGTTTCTGACACCGAATAACTGTAGTCAAAGAACTTAGAATTGGTTCTATGATTTGAATTTATATTCAAACTTTTGCCTTTGTGAAATACACTATGCTGTTGCGTATTGACCCCCCCCCCCTTTTGCAACAAAAAAATAATATTTGAAGAAATTTTCCTTTTAATTTCTGGAATCTGAAATGAAAAAAAAAATGCTCCCCCCACAATTTCTTTTTTAACCCCTCCCCCCTAAAATTTTTTTCACCTCCCCTTTTCCAAAAAAACCATTCTTTCCCTCAAGATATGGTCATAATCTCAATTCAAATTTCCAATGGAGTTTGCAACCATAATTACCAATTTAAATACATCATAAATGTCTTAAAATAGAAAATGACATACATAATCATTGCTAAAATAAATATTCCTTTAATAGTAACTTCTAAGAATAAATTGACAGCTAATCACCTCAAGACAATGCAAAATTTCTTTACAGATAATTTAAAAGCAGTGTAAGGGAGGTAATCCAAACATACACAACATTGTACTTTAAATGTGTTTGGATTACCTCCCTTACACTGCTTTTAAATTGTCCATTAACCAGGAAGCCTTTGTTTTTCCCCTTTGTTGCCCCTAATTCCTAAACGGTTTGAGCCATAACTCCCCCAAAGTCAATCCTAACCATCCCTTTGTGGTATGGAAACTTGTGGTATAATTTCAGAGAGATTCATGCACCGTTCCACAAGTTATTGTCTGGGAACTAGAAAAATGCTTATGTGCGCCCCTTTTTGGCCCCTAATTCCTAAACTGTTGGGACCATAACCCCCAAAATCAATCACAACCTTCCTTTTGTGGTTATAAACCTTGTGTTTAAATTTCATAGATTTCTATTTACTTATACTAAGGTTATTGTGCGGAAACCAAATGTCTTCGGACGACAACGACGACAACGTGATACCAATATACGACTGCAAAATTTTTTGTGGTCGTATAAAAAGTGATGCGTAGTAATATTTATTGCCAACGTCATACCAATATACGACTGCAAAAATTTTTTGCGGTCATATAAAAATTTATGTAGAACACATCCTGAATTAATTGCTGGTGTCATAATTTATAAAAATTGACATGCCATGAACATGAATTGCTTTGTTTGCATCTTTCTCTATGCCTCATACAAAAATGTACAAGCAGGACCCATGCCGACATGTCAATTTTTTAGTTTGTAAATATAAAAATAAGAAGATGTGGTATGATTGCCAATGAGACAACTCTCCACAAGAAACCAAATGACACAGAAATTAACAACTATAGGTCACCGTACGGCCTTCAACAATAAGCAAAACCCATACCACATAATCAGCAATAAAAGGACCAAAATAACAAATAGAGGTCTTTAAAAAAATCTTGTTTATTGTCATTTTTGTAGATCTTGTATAGATGATATTATAAATTTTTCTTGTTTACAGTTTTTACGCATCTATCAAATTTGGAAATATTGACAAAATTAGTAAAACTCTTCATTTAAACGCAATAAATCCTATAAGTATCTCAAAGTTTGGCCATGTTGCCAAGTTACTTTTAAATCTTACTAGAAAAAACCCAAGCAAGCCCGGCTTAAAGACTACTTGAAATGTTTATGGTGATACACAGCTTGGTGGGTGTTTCTCACACTGTTTTTATGCATTGGTGCATTATGTTTTTATTAGTTTGTCAGTTTTTATGCATTGATGCATTATGTTTTTATTAGTTTGTCAGTTCTTCTTCCATAGGAGTTTGAATGTCCAATTAGTAGCTTCTGTCTCAGTGTTACACAGGTGCTTCTAGAACGGAGGAACTAACTCAGAGAAGAAGACAACCTAGAACACTGATGATTAAAACATTTCTCAGTGGTGTTAGTTTGTAGTATTTCTTTTTTTCTCTTGAAAGGTGCGAGTCAAGTTCTGTCTCTGTGTGATACAGGTGCTCCAAGAACGGAGGAAATAACTCAGAGAAGAAGAAGACAATCTAGAACTCTCTGATGATTTAAAAAATTTCTTCAGTGGTGAGAGTTTGTTATAATTTTATTTCGAGTAGTATAGATTTCTCTGATCTTTATAACTTTTTAAAGTAGCTATCTACTACAGTTTTAGGAAAGAGTGAAAAAAATAGGTTAAAGGAGTTGGTTGACAATTTTGGCCATGTTGATTTATTTGTAGATCATCTTATTGGGCTGTACATTTTTGCTTGAATACTGTTTCTCTCTATTATAATTTCTGCAAAAATTAATCAAATGCTCCGCTGGGCGCAGCTTGATACAACCCCAGATGTCGAACCTTGCAGTTGGGGAAAGTATGGACACAACATTCAAGCTTGATACAGCACTGAATTTGGATAGTAATTAAATATTTGACACAGCATAGGTTTCTGACACAGAATGAATGTGGTCTATACATGGTTAGATTCAGTATTTCGAAGAACCCCATAAATTCAATTTTTGTTGAATCAAACAAAGTTTAATTTTGGACCCTGATTTGGACCAACTTGAAAACTGGGCCCAAAAATCTAATATTTAAATACAGGTTTAGATAAAGCATTTGAAAGAACCCTCTATATATTTAATTTTATCCATATAATTTTTTGTTCAAAGGGAAATAACTCAAACTGAATAAATTATAAACACATAGTTCTCTAAAATTAGATATGGTTTAACCACTATTTTCTTCAATTAGATATGATGTTACACAATGTATATCTATTTTCAAATTATAATCAAATATAATTAATAGTTTAAAATATTTTTTCTTTCATTTGTCACAAACTTATATAGATCTGCAACTTATCTATCAATGTCAACAACTTTATCTACACAATGTAATGTAATGAAATATATCCTTTGATAAAATGCTCCGCTGGGCGCAGCTTGATACGACCGCAGAGGTCGAACCCTGAACAGTTGGGGCAAGTATGGACACAACATTCAAGCTTGATACAGCACTGAATTTGGATTGTGATTAAATATTTGACACAGCATAGGTTTCTGACACAAAATGAATGTGGTCTAAGAACTTAAATTTTTTTAATTTACCTATTCAAACCATATCATTATTATTTGCTTTTATATATAAATCAGAAATAACCAATTTAAAATGGAAAATGTCAGAGAGATCCATACACTAACACACAAGTTATGTCTGGAAGTTACAAAAATGCTTATTTTTGGCCCCTAATTCCTTAACTGTTGGTACCATAACCCCCAAAATCAATCCCAACCTTCCTTTTGTGGTATTGAACCTTATGGTAAAATTTCATAGAGATCCATTCACTTAAACTAAAGTTAGAGTGCGAAAACCAATGTGTCTTTGGACTACCACGATGAAGCCAACGTCATACCAATATACGACAGCAAAATTTTTTGCGGTCATATAAAAATTGAGTAAAAATCTACTTTCAAAGGAAATAACTTTTCCAAGACTTATTTGTAGATATGATTTTGCTGAACATGTTTACAAAATGTTGTTGCTCTGTATCTAGGAGTAAAACCACCATTGTTTTTCCCCTATTTGTCTTTGTTAAATTGGGACTTTTCAAAAAAAATGTGCAGAATTTATCTTTGTTTTAAAATAAATAAAATGCTTCGCTGGGCGCAGCTTGATACGACCGCAGAGGTCGAACCCTGAACAGTTGGGGCAAGTATGGACACAACATTCAAGCTTGATACAGCTCTGAATTTGGATTGTGATTAAATATTTGACACAGCATAGGTTTCTGACACAGAAAGAATGTGGTCTAAGAACTTCAATTTTTTTAATTTACCTATTATGGTCCAATGTCCAAAATCAAAATACATGGCTAGATTCAGCATATCAAAGAACCCCATATATTCAATTTTTGTTGAAATCAAACAAAGTTCAATTTTGGACCCCAACTTGGACAAACTTGAAAACTGGTCCCATAATCAAAAATCTAAACACATGTTTAGATTCAGCATATCAAAGTACCCCAAGAATTCAATTTTTGTTAAAATCAAACTAAGTTTAATTTTGGACCCTTTGGACCTTAATGTAGACCAATTTAAAAAACGGGACCCAAAATTAAAAATCTAAAAACTATGTTAGATTTGGCATATCAAAGAACCCCAATAATTCAATTTTTGATGAAATCAAACAAAGTTTAATTTTGGACCCTTTTGACCTCAATATGAACCAATTTGATAGCGGGCCCACAAAATAAAAAATCTAAATACATGGTAAGATTCAGCATATCAAAGAACCCCATATATTCAATTTTTGTTGAAATCAAACAAAGTTGAATTTTGGACCGCAATTTGGACCAACTTGAAAACTGGGCCAAAAATCTAAAATCTAAATACATGTTTAGATTCAGCATATCAAAGAACCCCATATATTCAATTTTTGTTGAAATCAAACAAAGTTTAATTTTGGACCCCAACTTGGACCAACTTGAAAACTGGTCCCATAATCAAAAATCTAAACACATGTTTAGATTCAGCATATCAAAGAACCCCAAAAATTCAATTTTTGTTAAAATCAAACTAAGTTTAATTTTGGACCCTTTGGACCTTAATGTAGACCAATTTAAAAAACGGGACCCAAAATTAAAAATCTAAATACACGGTTAGATTTGGCATATCAAAGAACCCCAATAATTAAATTTTTGATGAAATCAAACAAAGTTTAATTTTGGACCCTTTTGACCTAAATATGAACCTATTTGATAGCGGGCCCACAAATAAAAAATTTAAATACATGGCAAGATTCGGCATATCAAAGAACCCCATATATTAAATTTTTGTTGAAATCAAACAAAGTTTAATTTTGGACCCCAATTTGGACCAACTTGAAAACTGGGCCAAAAATCTAAAATCTAAATACATGTTTAGATTCAGCATATCAAAGAACCCCATACATTCAATTTTTGTTGAAATCAAACAAAGTTTAATTTTGGACCCCAACTTGGACCAACTTGAAAACTGGGCCCATAATCAAAAATCTAAACACATGTTTAGATTCAGCATATCAAAGAACCCCAAGAATTCAATTTTTGTTAAAATCAAACTAAGTTTAATTTTGGACCCTTTGGACCTTAATGTAGACCAATTTAAAAACGGGACCCAAAATTAAAAATCTAAATACACGGTTAGATTTGGCATATCAAAGAACCCCAATAATTAAATTTTTAATGAAATCAAACAAAGTTTAATTTTGGACCCTTTTGACCTCAATATGAACCAATTTGATAGCGGGTCCACAAATAAAAAATCTAAATACATGGTTAGATTCAGCATATCAAAGAACCCCAAGAATTCAATTTTTGATGAAATCAAACAAAGTTTAATTTTGGACCCTTTTGACCTCAATGTGGACAAAGTTGATAACGGGGCCCAAAAATCAAAAATCTAAATACATGGTTAGATTCAGCATATCAAAGAACCCAATATATTCAATTTTTGTTGAAATCAAACAAAGTTTAGTTTTGGACCCCGATTTGGACCAACTTGAAAACTGGGCCCATAATCAAAAATCTAAATACATGTTTAGATTCAGCATATCAAAGAACCCTAAAAATTCAATTTTTGTTAAAATCAAACTAAGTTTAATTTTGGACCCTTTTGACCTTAATGTAGACCAATTTGAAAACGGAACCAAAAATTAAGAATCTAAATACACGGTTAGATTCGGCATATCAAAGAACCCCAATAATTCAATTTTTGATGAAATCAAACAAAGTTAAATTTTGGACCCTTTGGACCTCAATGTGGACCAATTTAAAAACGGGGCCCAAAATCCAAAAACTTAATACACGGTTAGATTCAGCATATTAAAGAACCCCAAGAATTCAAGAATAAAACCCCATTGAAATTGATCAAGAAATAAGCAATTTATACGAAGTATCTTCTTTTGCACAATACTGTGCAATTGAATATTTCTTGCTATTGTGCAATACTGTACAATTGACAATTTCTTGCTATTGCGCAATCTTGTGCTATTGGATATTTCTTGCTATTGCGCAATACTGTGCAATTGAAGATTTCTTGCTATTGCGCAATACTGTGCAATTGAAGATTTCTTGCAATTGTGCAATACTGTGCAATTGAAAATTTCTTGCTATTGCACAATACTTATTATATAATAATTTACACATCCTGTTTGGTGTGTATCTCCTACCATATCATTATTATTTGCTTTTAAATATTAATCAGAAATAACCAACTTAAAATGGAAAATTTTAAAAGAAAAAAAAAAGGAAAAAAAGAAAAAAAAAGAAAAAAAAAAATCCCCCCCCCCCAAATTTGTAACACCCCCTTATGATTCATCACCCCCAAACTCAATCCCAGCCTTCCCTTTGTGGTATGTTACCTTGCAGTACAATTTCAGAGAGATCCATACACTTGAACACAAGTTATTGTCTGGAAACTAGAAAAATGCTTATTTTTGGCCCCTTTTTGGCCCCCAATTCCTATACGTTTCGGGCAATTACCCCCAAACTCAATTCCAGCTTTCCCTTTGTGATATGGAACCTTGTAGTACAATTTCAGAAATATCCAAACACTTACACACAAGTTATTGTCATGAAACTAGAAAAATGCTTGTTTTTTGCCCCTTTTTTGGCCCCTAATTCCTAAAATTTTGAGGCAATTACCCCCAAAATCAATTACAGCCTTCCCTTTGTGATATGGAACCTTGTGGTACAATGTCAGAGAGATCCATACACTTACACACAAGTTATTGTCTGGAAGTTACAAAAATGCTTATTTTTGGCCCCTTTTTGGCCCCTAATTCCTTAACTGTTGGTACCATAACCCCCAAAATCAATCCAAACCTTCCTTTCGTGGTATTGAATCTTATGGTAAAATTTCATGGAGATCCATTCACTTAAACTAAAGTTAGAGTGCGAAAACCAATGTGTCTTCGGACGACGCCGGACGACGCCAGACGACGACGACGACGACGACCACGACGACGACGCCAACGTCATACCAATATACGACCAAAAAATTTTCAATTTTTGCGGTCGTATAAAAATAATTGGCCTGAGTAAAGTTTTATCCTGTCCAGTACTACAGTGAAAATTTAACATAACATTTCATTGCATATAAGATAATAACCATCACTGGAAGTAAACAAATCAAATTATCACCTCTTTTTTCCTTTTTACAACTTTAGTAACCATGTCACCTCAAGTTTCCAAAATATTTAATAGAAACACCAAATAAAAAAATAATGGTGCTTTGAAACACCCAAGAAATATGTGGGTATGGCTCACAGTTTTTTGTTTCTGCAATGAAATGCAGGGTTAATTTCCTACAACTGTCAAATTCAAGGGAATATTATTTTTCAACCCTTTTTCGTATGAAACCGGTTGTGACGTACTATGATTTGGTGATATTACCCTTCTAAAATAGTTTCTGCAAAAAAATCATATGGGTAAGAAAATTGTCATTTAGAGGCAATAACTTCTATAAGATGTCAGTCGACAACTTCTGCCATGAAATTTATTTGTAAATCTGATTCTGCTAAGCATCTTTGTTATTTACAATTTCTCTCAATCTATGACATCTGTTGGGATTTTTAAAAAGATGGTAAAAATCACCAAAAACAAGAAATGATTGTAACAGGATGCTGTTACGAAGTCTCCCAAACGAAGCTCCCATAATTCCTAATTCCGAGGGTCGCCTGACATTGGGCAACGTCCAGTGAAAATTGGTTTGGTCCAGTAAAGTTATATGCATTAGTGATGCCTGGGGACTAACCTTGTATATCATTCAAATCATCTTGGCATGACAAACCAGAATATATATGGTTTAGGGGTGGGGATCTTGAACACTTAGAAGATACTAGAACATTGGGGGTGGGGAGGAACCCCTGGGGACTGGCCCTTTACGTCATTCAAATGTTCATTACATGACGAACAGGAATATATATGGTTTAGGGGTGGGGATCTCAACCATTTACAAGATATTAGAACATTGGGGGTGGGGGAACCCCTGGGGACTGACCGTATAAGTCATTCAAATGTTCGAGACATGACAAATAGGAATATATATGGTTTAGGGGTGGGGATCTCAACCATTTACAAGATATTAGAACTTTCTCAAGTGGCAGGGGTTGGGATGACCCCTGGGGACTAACCCTGTATATCATTCAAACCATCTTCGATGACAAACCAGAATATATATGGTTTAGGGGTGGGGATCTTGACCACTTAGATATTAGAACTTTCTTAAATGGCAGGGGGTGGGGGTGACCCCTGGGGACTAACCCTGTATTTCATTGGATGTGCTTTATCATGACAAACCAGAATATATATTGTTTAGGGGTGGGGATCTCGACCATTTACAAGATATAAGAACTTTCTCAAATGGCAGGGGGTCGGGATGACCCCTGGGGACTAACCCTGTATATCATTCAAACCATCTTAGCATGACAAACCAGAATATATATGGTTTAGGGGTGGGGATCTTGACCACTTACAAGGTATTAGAACTTTCTTAAATGGCAGGGGGTGGGGTGACCCCTGGGGACTAACCCTGTATTTCATTTGATGTGCTTTATCATGACAAACCTGAATATATATGGTTTAGGGGTGGGGATCTCGACCATTTACAAGATATTAGAACTTTCTCAAATGGCAGGGGGTCAGGATGACCCCTGGGGACTAACCCTGTATATCATTCAAACCATCTTAGCATGACAAACCAGATTATATATGGTTTAGGGGTGGGGATCTTGACCACTTAGAAGATATTAGAACTTTCTTAAATGGCAGGGGGTGGGGGTGATCCCTGAGGACTAACCCTGTATAACATTTGATGTGCTTTATCATGACAAACCTGAATATATATGGTTTAGGGGTGGGGATCTTGACCACTTAGAAGCTATTAGAACTTTCTTAAATGGCAGGGGGTGGGGGTGACCCCTGGGGACTAACCCTGTATTTCATTTGATGTGCTTAATCATGACAAACCAGAATATATATGGTTTAGGGGTGGGGATCTCGACCATTTATAAGATATTAGAACTTTCTCAAATGGCAGGGGGTCGGGATGACCCCTGGGGACTAACCCTGTATATCATTCAAACCATCTTAGCATGACAAACCAGAATATATATGGTTTAGGGGTGGGGATTTTGACCACTTAGAAGCTATTAGAACTTTCTTAAATGGCAGGGGGTGGGGGTGACCCCTGGGGACTAACCCTGTATTACATTTGATGTGCTTTATCATGACAAACCAGAATATATATGGTTTAGGGGTGGGGATCTCGACCATTTACAAGATATTAGAACTTTCTCAAATGGCAGGGGGTCGGGATGACCCCTGTATATCATTCAAACCATCTTAGCATGACAAACCAGAATATATATGGTTTAGGGGTGGGGATCTTGACCACTTACAAGGTATTAGAACTTTCTTATATGGCAGGGGGTGGGGGTGACCCCTGGAGACTAACCCTGTATTTCATTTAATGGGCTTTATCATTTAGAACATTTTCAATTAAAAAGATTGTGTCTATCACAAACGGTTTTCAATTTATAATCATTTGAAAATTTAAAAAAATAAAATCCCATAGGGTTCTATAGTAAAACCCTCTTTTCTGTTTGCCCCTCAAAGTACCCCTTTATAAACCTCATTGCACAAACAAAACCCCTGATTGCACCACTAGACATGTTAGTCTAACATATTGTGAAACCCTAAGTTAATCTGACAAGCGGTTTTGGAGAACGGGTGCGAAGAAGAAGAAGAAGAAGAAGAAGAAGAAGAAGAAGAAGAAGAAGTCTTCCCAAACTTCGTTTGGGAGACTTAATAACTGAAAATTTTTGTCATTTTGACTTATTTGAAGATTCTTTTTTTGGCAGATTTTTTTTACCATATATTGTTGCTCTCTATCTACTTTGGCAAAAATGGTAAAATTGTCTTTCAAGGGCAATAACTCCTATAATGGTTTAAATGGTGATTTAGGAATTTGATTTGTTTGTAGATCAAATTTTGCTGGACATTTTGTCTACTGAAAGACTCTATCTACTACAGTTTAGGCAAATAAAAGAAGAATGTGTCTGAGGACACAAATGTCCCCATTCATGCTTGCTTATAGTAGGTGAAATTACTTTTTGAGAGCATTTCAGGAACAAATGAATATTTGACACAGCATAGGTTTGTGACACAAAATGAATGTGGTCAAAGAACTGAAAAATTTGAAATTGGACATTTACCTATTATGGTCCAATATCCAAAACCTAAGTACATTGTTAGAATCAGCATATCAAAGAACCCCAAGAATTCAATTTTTGATGGTATCAAACAAAAGTTTAATTTAAGTCTCTTTTGACCTCAATGTGGACCAATTTGATAAAGGAGCCCACATTCCAAAATCTCTAAATACATGGTTAGATTCAGCATTTCGAAGAACCCCGTAAATTCAATTTTTGTTGAATCAAACAAAGTTTAATTTTGGACCCTGATTTGACCCAACTTGAAAACTGGGCCCAAAAATCTAATATTTAAATACATGTTTTGATTCAGCATTTGAAAGAACCCTCCATATATTTAATTTATGTTGAAATGAAACACTGTTTAATTTTATCCATATAATTTTCTGTTCAAAGGGAAATAACTCAAACTGAATAAATTATAAACACATAGTTCTCTAAAATGAGATATGATGTAACCACTAGTTTCCTCAATTAGATATGATGTTACACAATGTATATCTATTTTCAAATTATGATCAAATATAATTAATAGTTCCAAATATTTTTTCTTTCATTTGTCACAAACTAATATAGATCTGCAACTTATCTATCAATGTCAACAACTTTATCTACAAAATGTAATGTAATGAAATATATCCTTTAATAAAAATAGATTATTATCTAATTAAAGGAGTTCACTTCATCAAAAAAAAAATATATATATATAGCATTCAGAAAATTAGTTTATACAGAATAACAAACAAACCTACCACAAAATTCTTCAAACAATTTACCAAAGAATTGAAAAAAAAATCCAAAAGGTCATTTATCATTCATACAATGTCTTTTAAAAATCTTTTAAAAAATGAGTTATTTCCCTTTGAACAGAATGGAGTAATTAATAAAAATTTCATCAAAAATTGAATTCTTGAGAAAGGGCTATAACTCAACAACGAGAAAAGCTTAAATTGTGAAAATTGAACTTGACCTTCATTTAGTCACAGGAAACAACATATTTAAATTTGAAAAAATTTTGTCAAAGCATTTTTATGTTAATGAATGGACACTGTGTGGAAGCTGCCCGGCCGCCTGCCCGCCGTACATCCCCAAATCAATAACTGGTTTTTCTTTTGAAAATCAGGTTAAAAATCTGAGGACTGTGCTTGGCATTGTGTATGAGTTTCATAAAATTTGCATTAGGCAAACCTAAGTTAGAGTGCAAGATGAAAAAATTGTAAAGTTTCCAAGTTGTAAAGGGCCATATCTCTAAAACGGTAAGTGACTGATTGCCCAAATTTGACCTTGTTTGCCAGTTTTGGTTCTAAGTATTGTGTATATGTTTCATTGGGAGTGCTGAATTGAAAATGGGACGAACAGAAGGAAGGTCAGTCAGAAAGACGGACATACTGTCAAGGGTAACACTAAATGTCCCCCTCGCCTAGCAGTGGGGGCACAAAAAAGGTAAATATTATCTTTCAAAGGCATCAACTCCTAGAAGGGGTCAGTTGATGATATCTGCCATGTTAAGTTATTAGTAGATTTATTGTTCTAATCATTTTTATTGTTTAAAATATTTCTCTATCTGTAATAGTTTTCAAAAAAATAATTTAAAAAAAAATAATTTCAGAGGCAATAACTCCAAAATGGGTTGTGTGATTTTTCTAAAAATTCCATAGATAGACCTTAACCTGCATTTTCACCCATGTCAGTTTAGCTCTATTTTATTTTTTGAGATATAAGCAAACTGGGTTTTCTGCATTTTGAAAGGCGCTTTCAGGCTTTTTTGACCTACAACAATCTATACCTTTTTTCCAATCTATCAAATCCTAAGCGGCAATATGAAAATCGTCAATATCAAACTTGACCCCCATTTTGTCATCAGTAACAGCATAATAAAATTTGAAGAGAATGAGTTGAAGGGTTCATAAGTAATTGCATGGAAATGACATAAAGTGCCTTTTTTTCAATCTATCAAGAACCACAACTCTGGATGGCAAAAGTGAAACTCATTAATATCGAACTTGACCCCCATTTTTTCATCAATGACAACATAATAAAATTTTAAAAGTATTGATCCAGTGGTTCATAAGTAACTGCAGGGAAACAACATAAAGTGCCATTTTCCAAAAGGCTGATAATTCCTGAACTGTAAAACGAAAATCATCAATATTGATCTTGACCCCCGTTTCGTCATCAGTGACATAATATTATAATTTGAAAACCATTAGTAGAAAGGGTTCATAAATTATTGAATAGAAACCATTTCCAAACATATCAAGGGCCATAACCCCTGAATGGTAAAAGTGAAAATTGTCAATATCAACCTTGACCTCCGTTTTGTCACAAGTGACAACATATTTGAATTTGAAAAGTATTGTTTGAACAGTTCATAAATTATTGTAGGGAAACTGTTGGCAGCTGCTTACTCTCCTGCTGTCCTTCAACAATATAATAACAGGATTTTTCCTTCATAAAACCCAGTTAAAACCTGTACTTTACCCCAGGCCTATATTTTTTTTAGAAACAGCAGTCATGTTTGTTTATGGATCAAATCCCATTGTACAATTTTTAAATGAGATACCCTAAAGGAACATTCAGGTAAAGTTGCACAACATTTGGCCCTTTATAGCTTGCTGTTTGGTGTGAGCCAAGGCTCCGTGTTGAAGACCGTACTTTGACCTATAATGGTTTTCTTTTATAAATTTTGACTTGGATGGAGAGTTGTCTCATTGGCACTCATACCACATCTTCTTATATCTATGTGGCCCAATATTTTATAGAGGCAGATATTCATATAATGTTTAAGACGATGACCAACGCCAAGTGATGGCAAAAGTTCACATGGCCTTTTATGGCAGGTGAGCTAAAAAGAGCATGAAAAACAAAATTACTTTTAAAAGTAATTCAATCATACTTAAAGATATAATATGGCAACAATTTAATAACTGTGAAATATAAGTAGCTAATTATAACCTACAGGTTGATGATGATATGATGGATTGCTGTTTAGGTTTCAGTGGCAAATAAAATGCATGTTCCAGACAAGAACATGTTATAATGTGTTATGAATTTGAATCCTGCTTTGAATAAAAACAGACACAAAATGAAAATTAGTCAAAATTGTCATAAAAGGGCTGTAACTCTCAGGGAGTCATACAATGGTTCAGTCATATTTGCCTTATTCATTATACTTTTCGAAATAATTGTCAAAAGTAAGAAATTTTTCCAAACATCAAGATATTGTATGGTTTAGGTCATATTGGCTTTATGGTAGATCTTGTATTGCTGATAATTTTTGTCTTTAGCAGTTTCTACCTAACAAATATAGTTTTTGAGATATAAGCCAAAAACATGAATATTAGCAAAAATCGTCATTTAAGACCAATAACTCCTTGAGGAATCATCTGATAATTTAGGTGAACATAGGTAGATGTTTTCTCTTTCTTAAAAGGTTTTCAAAATATATGACAATAAACGCTTTTTACCCATATATTATATTTTTAGCCATGATGGCCATGTTTGTCGACGGAATGGAATAAAAATCATAAAGTTTATACTAGATACCATAAGGATAATTCAGGCCAAGTTTGGTTGAAATTGGTTTAGTAGTTTCAAAGGAATCTTTGAAAAGTTTAAGACTGACTATAAACACCTGAAGATGATGGACACCAATTTTGGCAGAAGCTCACTTAGCCAGGTGAGCTAAAATGGTCAGAGTTTCACAACTTGGATGATCATTCCCCAGATTCGTTAGAAATAATATCCTCTGCAAATGAGGCAGACGTATTTAGTAATATTTGTGATTTTTTCGGCCCCTACATTTATGATGACAAGTATGCAAGCTGTCTGTCAATTGGTCTAGGGGTATTGTTGTCAGACAGACAGACTATTACTATATCCTTCTTGGTGTATCAAATTAATTGATTCCACAATTCCAACATCTCTGCTCCAGCTTTTTTGTAGTCAAATTAAGAAATGATCTATATTTCACTTTATTTTGTCCATTCAACTTTTTAACAACTATGACGATGAGATTCCAAAAAAAGATTTATGCATAATATTGTAAGTTAGCCTTCTTTTTGGCTTGTACTTCTATAATAGCATCCATATAGTCTTCATGCTGTAACTCTGTGGCTCCCCTTCTCAAGGCAATCATACCCTGAAAATTAAAGAAAAGAATACTGAAATACAATTCAAAATTTTCTTTCTTTGTCTATCAACTATAGACAGATCTATTAAGAATAGGTAATCTTCTATTACAAAGTTGACCTAGTACTGCTTGATAAAATTTCTATAACAAATAAAACAAATATGGAAGTGAAGAACAAGGATCAACATTAACACTATCATTCCATGATATTTGAATTCAGTCATTTTCATTCCCTTTTGATGATAAAAATGTCTAAAAATATATCACAAATATAAAACCAACAATCTCAGATGCATTGCATCAGTAATGATGGCATTTTGACATCACAATTGTGCACTCTTATAATGCAATATTTGAAAATTATAATGCAATATTGGAATTTGATAAATTTTTGACCAACATTAAATAGTTTTTGCTGCCATCGGCAGTTGACATTAGCCGCATGCAAGGACCAACATATTTTTGTTACTGTGATGTATATTTCACGATCATACATCATTCTTGTAACATATTAATTATGGTCAAATGGTGTGGCCAATGTTTTCGAAGGATCTAAATATAGGTTTCCTAGCATTTGAGATATACATCAAAGTGACCTACTTCTCACGGGAGGTTGTTTATACTTTCTTAAATGCATGCTTACACCATATGATATGATTGTACGTCACTAAAATAATCAGAGATCTGAACACATAACCTAATATAAGACAATAAGGCTAAAGGATGTTCACTACTCTTGTTTCAAAATAACAAGGTTTTTAAAAGACTGTTATAAATTGATAGTATACTATGGATTTATTTTTATTCGTGGTATACCAATTTTCATGGGTTTCGTGGGTCACAGCGAACCACGAAATTAAGAATTCAACGAAGAATAATCCCCAGAAATGTGTATAGAGTTGGATGTTTATTTCCGGTTATGTTATGCAGTTCTAGTATAGTGTTGACTAGCAATAAACATTGTAACATAACACATGTTTTTAATGAAAGAAGATAAAAGTATTTTGATTTAATCAATAATAATTTAATTTTGGATGTAACACGTCTTCTGATTGGCTGAAAGTGTTTTGTCTATCAGCTCATAGACATAATTTTGTCATGTGACCACGACGTCATCAACGTATTTATCATGCTACGCGGGTTATTCAGTGTGCACCATATTTTTTATGTTATTTCTTTATAGACAGAAAAAATATTACAGTCATTCCTTAAATAGATAAATCGAATATCAGTGATAATTTGCTTTTTAAACTTGATTAAAACTGTTCATGGAAAATAACTGTAAGTTGTTAATTACCGTGTCATAGTTTGGTTTACTGGTGATTTAAAATCAATAGGATTAAATACGGGGATATTGCCCGTATGTAATATTGTTTATGACATGATCATTTATTTTCACACCTTTTACTTATATGACTGTTTTTTATATTGTGATTAGGGAAATGAGCTTTCAATCATAGAGCTTTGAATGCCTTATAAAATTTCGCCAAGAATTTATAAATTTTAAAACAAACAAATAATTTTTTGTCTCTGTCCATTATTGTAATAGAAGTTTTCAATGAACACTTTAACCTAGAATGACCAAGCGAGGATTTTGACAATTCAAAACTTTGTCAATGAATTCCTTCTTTTTGTTTGGTTTTATTATTGATCAAACCAAGGAGGTTATATGATCTCCTAAATAAAAAAGAAATCCACAAATTACGTATCTGATTTTTTTTTTTTATGTAATCAGCAATCCACGAAATTTACGTATACCACGAAAAGTCTTTTTTTCTCTATCCACGAAAATTGATACCCATGAAAATAAATGAATCCACAGTATATATAAATGAACAAAAAAAGTGGAAAAAAATTGAAAGGTCCTTGTTTTTGAGATATAATTTGGCAGGAAGAGATTCTCTCTAGATTTTTCATACATTTAACATTGGTACCTTTTTTATTTAAAAAAAAAAATGAAAAAATAACAAGGATTTTATAAGATTTTCAAAAGTAACTTTTTAAACTATATGTATTAAAATCATAAAAGGAAAAGTAGGGGTTAGTGGGCAAATTTTTTAATGGCACTACATGGATAAAACCAGAGAATTCTGAATATTTGACAAAAAGTCAAAAATAAGAGCAGTGAACATCCTTAATGAAATGATGATCATTCTAGGATGACTTTCTCAACATCATTTCAGTTTGGTTAAATTGGCCATGTAGATTCAGACAAGACAAAAAATGCCACCAATGCCACCCTATCAACATTAAGTAAGAATTCTGTTAAGTTTCAAAACATCATGTGTTGTAGTTTCAGAGAAGATTTGTTAATGATTGCCAATCAGAATCAAAGATTGCCTCTGGTTCCATATTTTTCATCAGATTGTAAATAAATGAAATTATTTATAAATCACCTTTAATATATCATTTCTTCTAATTTTTGTTTGAAATGGTATATTTGGTTTCAGAAGAGATAATGAAAATAAAAATCGTAGTAACAACAGAGAAGATGCATAAAATGAGTAAAATAGCTCACACAGCCCTATGGACCAGGTGAGCTAAATTGAAATGAGTATAATAAAAGAGATAACTAAAGATTAACTTACAGCTTCTACACAAACTGCCTTTAACTGGGCTCCATTGAAATCATCTGTACATCTGGCTAATTCTTCAAAATTGGTATCTTTACTAAAAAAAAAAAAAAACAAACAAACATAATTATACTTATTTCCTGAAATATACTTCCCTAAACAGCCAAGTGGCAAACCTTTTTATTCCTTTGACTCATGTCTACGTCATTCACTCTTTCTACTTTAATTCATAAAAACATATCTTCACAACTTGCACTTTTTTTCACTTAACAAAACTGTACAATTCACAGAAAATTTTACAGCCATTCTTTCAGAAGGCTACAAATATCTCCTAATATGAGGCACACTTGTGCATGTATCATTCACTGGTGAAAAGATTGCCAGTTAGCTAATCAGGGCTTTATATACACATGATATAGTTACTCTTTTTTTCCCCAATTTTCAGGATAGATATATCTTGTGCTGATCCTTTTTGCAATTTACACTTTTAACTTAGCACCTAGTTTTCATGATAACAGCCAATAACTGCTCAAAATTTGAAACAATTTATATCTCAGGGGGAGATTTCTTTTAGTGAAGAGTGAAAAATCAAAAGTCAAAATTCAATACATAAAAACAACTTGTACAATTAAGACCATTTATTCAACATTGTAAACCGTGTATTACCCTCTTTATCTAAAATTTGGTTGAAATATTCAGTTGCTGTCTGTATCATAACTACCCAACTGATTTTTTTATAAATGTCTGGTGTACAATGTAAGCATGCTATCTTTAGAGTAGAAGGACGAGTTTTTGATCAACTGCAAAGTCAAACCAGAGACATAAAACTGGCTTCTCTCCAAACATGGGCATATAAAAGAAAAGACTGGTTTGCACTGGTTAATAATAATGTGTACATGTAGGGTGTTGCGCCATCCAATGGACTTTTTACCTGATGAGCTAGAATGTTAAAAATCCAGCATATAGGTCTTGTACACTGCAACATAAACTTGTTATACACTATCATATAATTGTCCTGAATACGTATGTATGCACCAGACTTGGAGCAGCAATTAACCAATCATCAGTTTCATATAAATTGTTGGATTTCAATATTAATCATACCTGACATTCATTTTCCTGGAGTGAATCTGTAATATTCTGGCTCTAGCCTCTTCATTGGGATGTGGAAATTCTATCTTTCTATCTAATCTGCCAGATCTAAGTAATGCTGGATCTAAAATATCTACTCTGTTTGTAGCTGCAATTACCTGCAAATAGTGCAAATCATGTTTAAAATATTGTAAAAGGTTTTATAATTTTTGTGGTAGCTATAAAAACTGACTGCATTGATAGTAGAATATATATACCCCAGTATTATTATCATATAAAATGACAATCATGTTTTGACTAACCAAATTATGAAAATAAGATGCTAAAAAAAAAATTTCTAATTTTTTTGGTAGATTTTTCAGAAATATTATGAGTGAATGGCAAATTCTGCTTGCCAACTGGAAGATGTTTTTTTGTTTTTGTTATTTTATTATAAAATCATGTATGGTAAATTCAGAGATTAATGTGTGCATTTATTATTGCAAATCCTTTACCAGAGGCAAAAATGTGAAATCTAATTAATGAGATTACAAAGATTTCATTAAGGTAAATCATGACTGAAATTATCCATGCAAGTTTTTATTATTGTGAACCTGATCCTGTCACATTTTTTGCATTAATTAAAACACCACACTAATTTCTGAATTTACAGTAACATTAAAGACTGAATTTGTTTTTTCAATCATTTTCCCCAATTTTATTTTATTTTCAAATTTGTTTAAATTTGTTTTCACTTTGGACAATGGGAGGTAACTTTAAAAATATATAGAACAGTTTTGGAAAGGAAGGGGTAAACGATAAATGTTGAGCATGGAACCTTGAAAATTAGGCAAAAGTTTATTTTACACTCGATTGACAACTCTACCATGAGTAAATGAATAATATGTTAAACTTGTTTGTTATTAAAAAAAAAATCCTTTATGAGAAAAATAACCACCAACATAATTCATACCTAGTTAAACTTCAATCTTTTCTAACTTCAATCATGATTCCATAATATTTTAAAGACAAATAACTTTGAAATTATTTAACTTAATAAGTAAACTATCTATGAATTGGATAGAACAAACCTTTATTTGGGCATTTGGCATAAAACCATCCATTTGATTAAGTAATTCTAACATAGTTCTCTGTACTTCTCTGTCACCAGCTTTCTCAGAATCAAAACGCTTTGTACCTATCAAAATAGAAGGATACTTTATAAATCTCTGATTTAAATCAATACATATTAGTCAAGCAAGGAAGATAAACTTCTCATTCTCTTCTAACAAAATCACTAGGCTGAGGGCAAAACTACAATCTCAAAATATTATTATTATTTTATTTGTCTTTACTAGTTGGATAGCTTACGAAAGTTCATCAGTTTTTAATCATAAAAAATTTACAAACCTATGGCATCTAATTCATCAATAAATATAATTGCCGGCTGTTTTTCTTTTGCCAAAGCAAATGCATCTCTGACAAGCTTAGCTCCATCACCGATAAACATCTGTACTAACTGTGGACCAGCTAATTTCAAAAATGTGGATTTGGTCTGTGCAGCACAGGCTCTGGCTAGCAATGTTTTTCCTGTACCAGGGGCTCCATATAGTAGCACACCTACAATAGGGATAACAAACATTCTGAGGGAACAACATAATCCGTACAATGTTCAGCACAGACACTAAATCCTTTCGTTGTGTACTGATTGATATTTTATTCTGGGAAAACATGGTTTATTAAGTTATAGAACCACTAATTCGAGTCTGGCCAGGAAGAACATATGAAAGTAGAACATATTCAAACAAAATAGTTCCTACACGTAGCTGAAACTTTTCAACCACGTAAAACCTTTGGGTAATTTTGGAATTTTTGCATGTTTCTCAGATCAGAAGTACATGATATTGCATTTCTCAACTTCCAGGAACCAGTGCACTCTTTATATCCAATTCAAGGTATGTTGAATTTTTCAGAACAAATAAGGCTGAACTAGCTTTCAGTACCGTAGAAACTCGCCTAATAGTCGATCCGACTATAAGTCGGGTGCCCTTTTCAGCTCCAAATTCTAAGGATTTAGTCTTGACCCTCGTATAAATCGGACAAAATTTGGGCATTTTTTTTTCAGCTGACAGTAACTGAACTCCGGTAAAACCAATGCAAATCCAGGAATAATATTCATTTCTGCATTAATGTTTGTTTGGTTTGAATTTAGTTGATGCTCATCATGATAATTTATATTGCTGTTAATAATAAAGATGTATTCATTTCTCTTGTTTTGTTCACTGTTCAAATGTTTGATTAGCCATGTGTTGTTTACGTAATGTATCAATGATTTTTTAGGGTATGACTAACAACCTACTGTTTGAGAAACGCGAATATAAACAATTATGAACCTAAAAAATTTAAAGACAATCAACACTAAGTCTTGATGAAAATATTTTTCACAGCATACATAACTCGGTTTAAATGAGCATGTACACTTCATAATTCTTATTATATTGTGATGATTAAAGGATTAAAAAAATTAAGTGAAGCTAATCAATATATTAAAATAACTAACTCCAACTCATTAGTGTCATCTGTTTACCTATCACTGATAGTTTTCACACCTTTAGTGAATACAACTCTTTGTCTCTTAATTGGGGTTATCAATGGATTATATTGGCTTGTCAATCAATTTTGTAATTTTTGTTTACCAGAGACACTTTAATGAATAATATTTTGATTTTGGGAATGAATCTTAAAATTATTTTTTGATTATTATATGATTTATAAGCATTGAATTGATATCATGATATCACAATAATGACACAATAACTCCGCTGAAAACATCCTTTCACATATTTGGTACATTGTTATCTCCTTTTTATTTTTGGTTCTTGGCTCTTCTTTTGGGTTTATAGGAAAACCATGTGACCATGAAAATCAATACACAAACCGGAAACAGTAGAATTTCAACACGAATTTGCAGAAAATGTTTACCAAAGAACAAATAAAACACAAAGACAGTATTGTAGTCATTTATTTTCAACAAAAACGTTTTATTTATTGATTTATGTAGGTTTGGCAATCAAAAACGTAGTTTTGACCAGGAAATTCACTCCTGACCACTTTTCTCAAGCTTGGATTTTTCCTCTGGTCGCTAGATCTCGTCTATTAGTCGGTCCCCCTCTCTGGATTATGAATTATACTCCCAATTTTCCGTATAATAAGCGAGTAGGAACGGTAACTGTGAGTACTCGAAGATTTATACTTTGTGTTTGGTTCTTTTTTTGTGCTTAGTGTCGATCTGATGAGTCAAGCCTTTTTCCATTTATTATTTTTACAGTTTGTTCTAAAATTGTGCTGCAAAATATCTGTTAGGGGAGGTTCACAGACATGTTTAACTCTGCCACATTCTTTATGGGCGTGTCCCAAGTCAGGAGCATATAATTCAGTGGTTGGTGTTGGTTGCTGTTTGTCATATTTATTTGACGTTAAATTGTTCAAATATAAATTCAGACCATAGGTTTTGAATTGTTTCATATTTTGTCATTTAGGGGCTTTTTATAGCTTACTATACAGTATTGGTATTGCTCATTCTTGAAGGCCATACTGTGCCCTATAGCTGTTTACACCCTCTAAACTTCAGTCTCTGGTGACAAGTTGACTCCTTAACAATCATAAGACATCTCCTTATTTTCGTTTTAATTAGTAACACTATATCACAGTATGTCAAAAAATGATATCACAAATTTCAGATTGGCATGTCTTTCACAGTCTGCTCAGATATTTAAGTACACATCTTTAAAAATATTGACCACATAAATGCTGCAAAAATGTATGCCATCTCTATTTCATCCAACTAATTTTAAACTTACCTTTAGGTGGCTGAATTCCTAATGCCTCGAACCTTTCTCTGTGTGTCATAGGCAATACAACTGCTTCTATTAACTATCAAATATATAATCATCCAAAATTGAAACTGTGTATAAATATGTAAAGGTACTTCTGAAGTAAATTGGCAGATATTAAACCATTAAATCAGTATATTCATATAAAAGAAAAACAAAGGATATGGGGTATCCATCCATGACACAAAATCAGTACATGCACAGCAAAAAACACACAAAAAGCAAAGGAACAACACTTTTATTGTTTTCATCTCAAAGTCACAATGAGGCCTTCAACATGGAGCAAAAAAACTCTCACCTCACTGCAAGTTTAAGACGGCCCCTAGCAACGAGAAGAATTATTTAATGTGTATACTTTGTACATGCATCTATAAAGTGTGTTTTGTGACTTGGACAAAGTTGTATGATATATCAATCACAAGCTATGGTTAAAACTGTACTGAAGAATTTGATATTAAATTTTTTTTCTGATTTCACAATATACTATTTGTATCTTAAGGTCTTCTCCAAATAAGACTGAACCAAAAATAAATCAGCAAGGAGATTTACATGAAAAATGTGGCATTATTTGCTGATATATTTTTTCTTAAATGTTAACATCTTAAATAAAATTTACTTCTTGAATCTGTTTATCTAAACCACCAATATCTGAATACTGTTCTGTTGGTCGTTCATCTACTTCCATAGCTTTCACCCGAGAATCAAATCTGAATTAGAGAAAAAAAATCTTACAACTTTTATCAATGATCCAGAGCCCTTAAAAGCATGTGTTAATGGACATATGTGCATCACATCAAGAAATGTGTTGTATAATTGAAGATGACTTTTTACCTAGATTTTCTTGTCTTGGTAGACCATTTTTTTAACTTTCCAAACTTTTGATCATGAACAAACATGATGACCGTTATTCCAGTAATATGTATCATGTGCACAGAAATTAAATAATTTGTTCTTTATGTAGGAAGTTCACCTTTCTGATATCCTTTCTTTCGCTACAACAAAGGAGGTTTGTATGTTTATGACCAGAATTGATTACTGTAAATGGAAAAATTATTGTGAGGTTCTTATAAATGTGAATAATGCGACTGGGTGAGTATTGCAATAATAAAATCCCCCTTTCTGATATCTGATACATACATCTGTATATTCCTGAAATCACAATAATCAATCTTGCATTTTTGTTAATTCTCAAAAAAATCACAATAATTTATGAATTTACAGTAGTTGTTTTTTTTCTCTCAGTATTTTTACTAAGTTAATTATACTTACTCTTGTGGAAGGGTCTCCAGAATTAAATAGGAATCTTTGTTTACGCCCTGAAATTGGAAATACAATAAGTAAAAGGGCAATGTATAGTGTTGGAGTCTTTTTAGCCCCATGGATATGTAAATTACTAAAGTTACTGATAAATGTTGTGAGTGCAAAAAATATTATACTGAGTATCTTAACATATTCTATCACTTGGAAAATTTTTCAGATATTTTTATGGCTAATTTCAACTACCAGGTAATATGTACAAGTGATTAAAACTGAATTTACATCAAATTCTTTATTTTTCTGTGTACTGGATTAACTGTTTTCTGGCAAAATACCAATGACAGAATGTAGACTGTAAAGGTTTATTTTAAAAAGATTTTTCAAAATTTTAGTCTAGAAGCTATCTCATTTCTGTCCATGTATTAGATATCTGGAAAACTTTAACCACAGACTGTATCTCATTGTTGACTGCAAAAAAAAAAAAACAAACAATAAAAACTCTGTCAGTAAAATAAAGAAACTTTTTAAAAAATATATAAAAAAATGTGCTCCATTATCTATCTCTTGATCATGAATAAGCTTCTGTCTAAGTTTTGAAAAATTCCCTGAATGTAACTGTTGATAATGCCAACAGATTGTAATTTGTAGGATCATTCAGTTCCAACTTCATAGAGTCGATACTTGCTCACAAGGCCCATTGGGTTTGGTGAACTTAAAATAGATTAAGTCATATTTAGTGAAATTAGTCTTTCCTACATAGGATGACAGTCTATGTTGAAGAAATTTTAACCTTTAAAATAATTTAGAAAATCAAGTTTTTCTTACCACTAAATCTCCTGGATTCAGTTTTTCTGGGTCAACCAATCCAATTACAGGTAAAAAGTATGTCTGAAAAGTATTGTACATGATTAAAATTAAAAAAGTAACATAACTTATGGACCATATCAGCGAAAGGTTCCAAACTTTTTTACAATGTATAAATAAGAGAAGACAGGAAGTTTCAATGGTTATTCAAACTTCTAGCACTCCAATATATATTTGTTTTTTTGCTATTTGTAGAGTGTATTCAAATCAACTAATAAATTGTTTAAGTTATACTCTTACCATAGGAAATCTAAAATACATGTACCTTTACAGAATAAGTTTTTGATTTTATATGAAGCTTTCGCTAGGATCTCTATTCCTACCTTAAATGTATCATTTTTGAAAAAAAAATTTGGAATATTCCTATTGGTGGATTATTTATATTTGATTCTGAGGTTATTTTTACATTATTTGTTTGTGTGTGTAATAACAAGCAGCACCAAGTCTTTGATACCATGTTTTTTTTTTATATCAAAAGGATATTTCATTCAAACTTTTAAGCGGTTTATTCTCTTCAAACTTTTATATCATAGCTTAATTATAAAAGATTATACAGTGTAGGATAATCAAACTAAAATGATGGTATTTAATCAAAATAATTCAACATCAACTTCTACAAGCTATGGATTTTGCTCCAAAATCTTATGACCATTTCTGGCATAAAAATATGCATTTGTGTATCATATGCACCCTCTTTCATGTCTTTTCATCCCTTCAAAATCGTTAACAAAAGTCTAGTTCACTGTAAAAAGTCTTCCATAAGAAAATTATAAACCATGTATTTTATCTTTATTAAAAGTCTATCTAAAAGATAAAATTAATTACTGGTGACTCTTTATTGCAATATTTTTGTTTAATAAATTTAAAGTTGTTAACAATGAAATAATAGAGCTTTTACCATCAAATTGCTTCATTTGTATGACAATTAAAAGAACAAATATGTATTTACTACATACCTGTCTTGTAGAAGTTTTAATAACTGCACACTTTCCTTTTCTTTGGGCATCTAAATCGATATTGGCACCATCTTCTTCTGCACTTTCAACTGGGTCCATATCTAATAACTGTAAGTAAAGAAGACATGTAGCATTGAAAAGTTTTAGGGTTATTATCTGGAAACTCAGTTTATTTTTTGTAACTTTGACCTTGGAAGTGATTATCTCAAACTCAATAGGGATTCTCATCTCAAAATATGTGACTATGTACATGTAAGGTTATGGAATTATTATCTTGAAAACTCTTTTCTGCTCTTATATCAGTATATTTTTAGAAACTTTGACCTTTATCTTTGACGCATTGATCGCAAAATAAAAAAGGATCTTCCAACCACTCCATCAGAGACCAAATGACATAGACGTTAACAACTATAGGTCACATGTATTCAAGTTTGCTTTCAATTTCATTAATGTTCTAAAGTTATAACCTGCAGTGTTTCAGTGACATTAATTTTACCTCAATCACATTTGATACTAAATATGGCACTGTTTTGTTGACATTAATTTTACCTCAATCACATTAGATACTAAATACGGCAGTGTTTTGTTGACATTAATTTTACCTCAATCACATTTGATACTAAATATGGCAATGTTTTGTTGACATTGATTTTACCTCAATCACATTAGATACTAAATATGGCAGTGTTTTGTTGACATTAATTTTACCTCAATCACATTAGATACTAAATATGGCAGTGTTTTGTAGACATTGATTTTACCTCAATCACATTAGATACTAAATATGGCAATGTTTTGTTGACTTTTATTTTCTCTGTGTTCTCTTTGATCTTGTCTTTAGTAGCAGCTAGGTCATGTGTGATTCGGAGAATTTCACTCCTCATTATCTACAATATAAAAAAAATGGTACCGGGTAAATAAAATAAAGACAGAGAGAAATGGGTATATTTTGTCAGCAGACATTTTACATGGTCTTTTTACATATTTACAATTCATCAACATACAACTGACATATAGCATTTAAATACAAATAATTTGTATACTGTAAATTCAGAAATAAATGTGAATCACTGATTATTGGTTAAAATGCTAGATGTAATTTATGCGTTTGCATAAAGTTTGTGAAGGAAAATCACAACTGAAATTATGAATGCAAGTTTTCATTATTGGGAAACCTGATACTGTTTACAGTATTATTGACTATAGGTCTACTCAAACTCTGTCAAGTCATGATTCTGAAGATCTAATAATTTGTATTGGCCTAACGTCAGATGCAAAAATTCTTCACGTATGCAAGTATTCTGCGAAGTTCTAATTATTTGAACATGTTGAAACGAAAAGGTTAACATTAACAAAAGAATAAACTTCTCTCACTAAACACTGATCATACATAGTAGCTCATTTCGCATTCCTTGAATACCTTGCCAATCAATCAGCAGCATGTAAGAACTGACATACCTTGATTTCATTATCTAGAAGTTTTGTTCTGGTTACTATTTCATCTGTGTTTAGCTTTAAAACTTCCTCACCAAGACTTTCCTAAAATAGAAATATACTCAATAACTTCTGTGAATAAAACAAATAATTTATATCCTTATAATTATCATGACATATTTCTTTCTTGCCTCTGAATTTCCTATTGTGACGTCAGGAAAAAAGGCAACCATGCCTAATGTCGTAATGACATTACAAAGAAAGAGCACATCTTTTTGCAGATGATTCAAAAATAAGGATTAAGTTTGTCTGCATATCGACTAAATATCATTAGAGAAACAGAGTTGAACTGGTTACCACAAGACCACCAAGGCAGGTTTGACTGTACTGTAGTGAGTGTACTGGTAGATAGTAAGATACACATGTACTGTGATGTAGCAAAAAAAAAATGTAGGTTTCAAAATATTTTGCATTACACTGTACTTCATATAATGGGACAATATCGAATGATTGTAGGTTTATTGATATGTGCCACAGGTCATCTCGTTGTTCCTGTGAAAAGGTGTATGCACGGTAACCGGCCAGAGACAGAGGATGACGAAGGAAAATTGAATCCTGTATTGGCATAAAACTACAAAGAGCATTTCCATGACAGGACATATTGACTCTTATGGATACTTAAGACGATAAGGCTGTTTAATACAGTTCTCCTCGGAGTTAAATCAGTAAATCTATGCTATATTTATGTTAATTTACCTCTCCATCGTCCCAAATTGCCTTGTCTTCGAGCGTCGCCATTTTCACTGAATGTCACGTGACAGATCCGAAACTAGACTTTTGAATCGTAACAATAGTATTAATGTCCTTAAACTTCATTAAAAGTTTGCAATTGAAAAATACTGGCTTTGACATTTTTATAATAAATTGAAAATGATAATAATGGGGAAACACGACAAGTCGCCCCACTACCATTCCGCCCCCACTTACAACAACTCGCCCCAACTTTGAAAATAACTCGCACCTCTGAAAAACAGAAGTTGAATCCGGTTGAAACAGTATTTGCAAACACGACGCATCGATAACGGTAGGATATATGTCCTGCATACTTGCACCAAGGATTTGTATAGTAAGACTTACTTTGAGACGAAGAACAGATGAATACAAGTGGCTTTGCTTATTGTGTTTTTTTTAGCTGTGCATGTACTAATTTTGTGTCATGGATGGCAACCCAATATCCTTTCAAATTTTTTTAATTACTTTAAAAATCCTTGCTTGCACCAGAGATATCATACATGTATATATTCTCTATACTGTTTACAGATTTAACAATTAAAATTGTGTATGAGCAAGGATTTGTATAGTATTTACTAATTTACAAATCCTTGCTCATACACAATATCTTAATTGTCTCATTGCTAATCTACCACAATGCGTCCTTTTCATTCTGTACACGACAAAATCCTGGAGCCTGATACACATACCAAGGATTTGTATAGTATTACTATACAAATCCTTGGTATGAGTATCAGGCTCCATGAGATATTTTTGCCAATCTCTTAACTCAAATTGAAGTGTACAGAGTCAATTAATTAACGTCCAGGATTTTGCCTTGTACAGAATGAAAAGGACGTATTGTGGTAGATTAGCAATGAGACAAGAACTCAACATTAACATGTACATTTTACTATAACAAGTCATTCAAAAAAGCAATTACAATCCGTTTAGTACTGTGACTAATACATTGTCTATTAGTCCCAGCTTTGAACAGTGGCGGATCCAGAACTTTTCATAAGGGGGGCCCGCTGACTGACCTAAGGGGGGACCCGCTCAAGTCATGCTTCAGTAATTCCCTATATAATCAACCAAAATTTTCCCACGAAAAGGGGGGCCGGGACCCAAGGGCCCCCTGGATCCGCCTATGTTGAATAACCAAGATTTAGTATTGATAATTGATGTTTTCCGAAAATACATCAGTTTCACTATGTAACTTAAAGTTATATCAAACTTTACCAGAAACATATTACAATATATATATATGTCTTTTTAGGTCTCTGACTTTTCTTAGTGATGTGAGACGCACGATTGGGCTGGTTTTTGATTATATTCAACCACGTATGTGTTATCAGAGACCTACTGTATGTCCGTCTGGTTTTACATACCAGAGACATATATATATATACATTGTTTCTGTACATATCAAACAGGGGCGGATCCAGCCATTTTTAAAAGGGGGGGGTCCCAACCCAGGATAAAGGGGGGGTTCCAACTATATGTCCCCATTCAAATGCATTGATCGTAAAAAAAAAGGGGGTCCAACCCCCGGAACCCCCCCCCTTGGATCTGGATCCGCCACTGCCAAACCACGCTGTATTAATGTCTGTCAACCATTTACGGACATAGACAATATGTCAGTTAAATCTGACTGATGCCGGGACAAGTTGTCAAATATACAATGACACGGACTGGTTTGTTATCAGATAACAAACTTTCAATATATAATTGAATGCTTACAGCGTTCAATACTTAGGCCGTGCACACAATGAGCTAAACTCGATGTGGTTTACGTAAGCGTACTCAACACTAAACTAAACTCTATTACGTTCCAATTGATAAAAATCAATGTTAACATGTAGTTTAAATCAGGTTTTCACTACATGCAGTCGATATAGTCAATGTAGGGCCTTGTGTGGTGTTAAGTGTACATAAAACTAGATATTACGAACGTGTATTTTATAATTATGAATATTTAAGGAAGTTACATGTATTGCATAAAAATTATTATTATAATATTATGATTTTTAGTTATTTCCCTATTTATATGTCAAAAACTAAAAATGCTCAGTTAAAAACATGATTAAATGTTTGAAAAAATTTTAGTGTGCCATTTCATTTTTAGTGGGTGAGGGATTTTTGCTGATGGAATACTAATACATGCATGTTAAAATTAATAGTATATACGGCTTATTTATTTAGCGCGAAAACTATTTTCACGTTTGGTACACAACTATTTCTTGCATTTTGTAGGACGAAACATTCAATTTCATCCTGTTTTGAACAAGGTTACTTTTTAGTTAGTACCAGTCAAGAATATTCATTTTCGAAATCCCCCCCTCCCAAGAGTGATTGGTGTATAGACATATGGTAACTTCCAATCGGCAGTAAAACCCTTGCCCGCAAAGTGGGGCGTCAGTTTGGCTGTGCGGGATATACAAGTACTCGGCCACGTCCGGTTAGAATGGGGACATTACATCCAGAGACAATCTAATTAAAATCAAATCCTTGAATTGCTACCGTTCTGATATGTCGCGCATATTTGCCCGATCTTCATCCCGGATGGCCTCTATTACAGGAATTACCTATTGTTTTAAAGTGAATTTGTTCTCGTCCTGAACATGCATAAAATATGTGCCACTGGACTTCAAGCAACAAACAATCAATCAATGCATCATTTCAAAAATCCTTTTTTCGGCTATTGTTACGCTGTTATAGCCTGTATATAATCGTGACTGACATCTTTAGAATCTCTAATTTATCCAAATCAATAGAACGATTTTCTCAAGGCACCGACCATTCATCTTCGTGTGACAAACAATTTTTCATTACTTTAAGTAACATGCAGGAACATTTTTTAAACTCCGTGGTTTCCCTCGCTCTTCATTTTCAATGGAATCAAACGATTTTTCTCACTTCCCTTAAGAAACAAATATATGTATTTCTTTAAAATATTGGAATTTGAACAATTTATCTACTCCCCTTTATCCCCCCCCCCCCCCCCAAAAAAAAAAATTAGAATTCCAAAATGGTCTGCGCCTAACTGATACAAAAGTTTACAGAATTTTCTTCCTGTTTATAATCAGTTCAATATGATCTCTTGTTACTTGCACTTTCATAAAAATCCGTTTTAAAGATACCCCACTTACATACCAGCTTATTATAAGTAAATGTACTACCATGTATTCAATAGGAACTTTTATAACCAAACAGTAAGGGATACACCTGGGAACAGTATATCTATGTCAATATATATGTTCCTGGATACACGAATGCAACAGCCGTCATGAACAATATGCCACATGGGTATGGGTTTTGCTCATTGTGATTGAAGGCCGTACGGTGACCTATAATTGTTAATTTCTGTGTCATTTGGTCTCTTGTGGAGATTTGTCTCATTGGCAATCATACCATATATTTTATTTTTATAAAAAAATATAAACCGTTATTTTTTTTTTCATTTTTGGTACTCGTATTATTGGGAGGCAAGAAACTTATTCCTGCTCAAAATCAGGTGATTTTTTTTAATTTTCACCTTTTTGGGGTTTTATTTAACAATGACCTAGCGAAAACTCCGAGATGGGAAAGAATCGTTTAAAGTTAATTGCCTTTTGTCGTATTTGTGCCTTTGTGTTTATACTATGGAGAAACAGTTTCAATCGTAAAGAGCGGATAATCCAGATACGACCGGACGCAGATGGTTGCATCGAAGACTTAACTTTTGATCAACAGTTCATGTTCGTGTTTTCCAGGTGGTGGAACAGGTCAAGACAGCTATTGTGTTTTCCAGGTGGTGGAACAGGTCAAGACAGCTATTGTGTTTTCCAGGTGGTGGAACAGGTCAAGACAGCTATTGTGTTTTCCAGGTGGTGGAACAGGTCAAGACAGCTATTGTGTTTTCCAGGTGGTGGAACAGGTCAAGACAGCTATTGTGTTTTCCAGGTGGTGAAACAGGTAAAGACAGCTACTAGTATTGTGTTTTCCATGTGGTGGAACAGGTCAAGACAGCTATTGTGTTTTGGAAAACCGTATTACTCATATGACGAGGTGTGTGATGGAACTGGAAGAATTGTTTTACATGTCTGTCCCAAATAAAGGGAATTTGAACGCCCACTCACGTTAATCCGAGTCATAGATGCCACAATTAAGGAACTCGTAATGAAATATTGCTACGAACGGACAAGGGTAAACTTAATGCCCCCTCCGCTACAGCGGGGGCATACAAAATTAATGATATAAAGATACAGGAAAATTTCAATGAGAACATGCATTTTTATCATTTTGTAACATTTTTAGTATTTTCAAATAGCACATAGGCTATTTTTTTCAAGTTAATTTGTTTTATATTTTTACAACGTAACCCACTTTAATCCCTTGTTTATTAAAGTATTCTTCCTATTACTACTAATTACATACCAGATTTTAAAATATTGGAACAGCAGGAATGGACCACCAGAGGCGGATTTAGGGGGGGGGGGGGCTTTTGTGGGAAAAATTTGGTTGATTGTATAGGGAATCACTGAAGCATTACTGGAGCGGGCCCCCTTTTAGGCAGTCAATGGGCCCCCTCAAAAAGTTATGAAAATTTCTGGATCCGCCATTGACCACTGTTGATCTTGTCATCTGTAAAATGGTTAGAAAACCAAACCACCAGAAAATTGATTTTGCTCTACTTAATCAAATACCAGCATTTGGGAACAATTTAGCAGAGTATTGATAGACTGCTGCAAAGGACAAAATTTTGGTAATAAGTTAATATAACTTACTATTAGAGGTTGGCTTGTAAAAATTATTTCCGTACTCCCATGTATACCTTACAACAAAATTATTTTTATTTACCGGTGTACGTTATTTTATTTGGCGGCATTTTGTCCAAGGTTATGGTTGTCTTTTTGATATTGTTTTTGACATCTAACCCCCTTGTTTTATTAATTTTGTATTTACATTGTGTCATAGATCTGTAATCTGTAAACGAATTTCTGCCAATCAAGGCACACCTCCGTATAGAGGACAGTAGTTCCGTCAATGAGATTCCTCCACCAGTATATACACAGTTCAATTTATGGTTCACAATAGTTCGTACATAAAGTTATCTTATTTAATATACATGTTTACGCCACGACAGTGTTACAATATTTCAAATACAATAAAATGATAAAACTTAATTTTAAAAATAAGTTAACAATAAAGACAAAAAGTACAATTATAATTTTTAACACTGTTAAAAAAAAATCAATTTTTGTCAACACATCATAGCGCTTGGAATGAAGTGAATATAACAGTTGGCGGCATAGCGGTACCAAGTGATTACCGACTCGGTCTTCTATATCCTTGCACATCTTCTTTGAGAAGTAATAATAAGGGTTAATTATTAACGTTATTAGGTCAATAGGAATTTGCAGGCTTTCTCTTGCTAAAACCAGACTACCTTCGTGTAGTATTTTGCCGATAAGAGATGTTCTTATTTGTGATGTTGTTTCACACAGTAGGATAAAATGTTCAATAGTTTCATCAGCTTTATTAGAGTCTACACATCGGATTCGTTGCATAATTTGAATATTCCGCTTTATTATATTGCAGTATGTAGGTTCCTGTGACTAATTTGGAGCAAATAGACAGTTTCTTTATCTCATTTATATTTGCACTTATTGTTTTAAGTGAAGGATGGATTCTGCCAATATCATATTCACATTCAAGATATCTTAAGGTTGAGTACCCCTTCATTTTGGTCTTTATGGCATCCTCCCAGTACTTGTGAATCTTTTTGGTTATAAACCTCTTCCATTCAATTTTTGTTAATGGCTTTTCAAGATACTGTTCTAACTCTACGATGTCATATTTGCCACATATCTTTTTCAGATCAATAAACCAGCTATTGCTTGAGTAGGTTTTAATTTGAAGTTGACGTTCCGCTATTCTCCACTCTAAGGACGATCTTTCAGCTCTGGTTATATTCCCAAATAGTGTTATAATTTTAATATGGATCTCTGCTTCAAGTGGGAGTAAACCTGATAATAAATAGACAGCCGGGTCAGCCACATTTAGTTTGAGAGATAAAATCTGTTTAATCCACCTTTTATGTTGTTGTTGTATAAGATCTAAATTTTTACCTGATGGTATCAAGACTTCTAGGCCGTAGGTCAGAACTGGTAAGATATATGTTCTAAATAAGGAAATTAGTGTTTCAGGGTCTAATCCATTTCCCCCATGTAATCCTGCACCCAAAAGACTGTACATAGATCTTCTGGCTTTTTTTTATATTTTCAGTGATGGTTGCATTAGTAGAGTCTTTTTGAGATTTTTTTATTCCAATATGAGAAGAGTCTTGAACAATGGGCATATCTATATTTTTAAGTTTCCAAAAACCTTGATCAATATCTAGCATTTTGTTACATGTTTTGATTGGCAAGACTACACTTTTTTGAGGCTGTAGTAAATATCCTTCTCTTTGGCTGAAATCAACTGCTATATTTATCATATTTTGGAGTTCAAAGGGATTGTTAGATATCAGGGCAACATCGTCTGCACAGGTCGGCGCACAACAGTTTATATTCCCAATTTTGGCTCCTAGTCCTGAGTTGCTCAGAATTTGTAGTAGAGGGTTGATATAAACTTTGTAGAGGTCAGCGCTAATGGCTCCACCTTGTCTTACACCTTGTTCAATATTGAATAAGCAATTTGACAAAGTATTGCCCCATTTTACACAGGATGTTGCATTTTCATATAAATTGCTGATCAGTAGAATAGATTGTTGTGAGAAACCAAATTGAAAAAGACGTCGTATTAAGTTTTTATGGACTACAACATCAAAAGCAGATTTTCCATCCAATAATGCAATATAGGTTGGTAACTTGAGATCTTTATTTTCTCTTTCAAAATTCTTCAATGACCAGTTCACATAGCAGTGGAGTGGATTTTGCTGTGAAGCCTTTTTGCAGTGGGTGATGTTTCAAGATCTTATTGTTTTCTCTTCCTTTGATTATAATCTCTATGATCTTCGAGTAAGTTGGTGTTACAGTAATCCCACGGTAATTTTTAGCATTCTTTATGTCACCTTTGTTTTTGAATACAGGGAAGAGAGTTCCAATTTTGAGTAAGTTTGGTATATAGCAGTGTTCAAAACTTGTGTTAATTAGAAGTTGAAGATACTCAAGAAGTATTTCGCTGGCATGAATGAAATTTTCAGCAGTGATTCCATAATAGTCCATAGCTTTATTTGTATTTAATTTTTTGACAGCATTTTTCAATTCTTGGATTGAGACTTTTTCATCTGAATAATTTTTCTTACATATCTTTAATATTAGTTTTGTTTCATCTTCTACTGCTTCTAAATGATTCTGATCAAAGTTATGATAGTTAGATTTTTTGGCAAGATCTCCAAAATGTTTTGTCCATCCTTCCAATACACGGTCAGATGTTTGATAAGTTTCATTTTCTACTATAAGTTCTTCAATAAATCTACCCATTTTCCCCCTCTGTTTTCTAATTAATTTATAAAATAAGGCAGTAGCACTGGATTTAGCATCCAAAATTTGTTGTCGAGCATTAATCCTTTCTAGCGCGTGCTCTTTTCTACATAGTTTCCTGAGATCATATGTGGTGATTGTTTTTTCCTTAAGATAGAAGTTACCAGGTTCTTGGATCGACCATATTCTTCCCATACAAAGAAGGCAGTTTTCTTCCTTTTCACAGCTTGTAAAATTTCCTCATTAATTCATGGTAGTTTCTTCTTTTTCTTGCCCTTTCGTTTTCTTGGAGCAATTTTTAAGGTTGTATCTGATATAATTTTGGTCAGTTCATCAAAAGCTTGATCTAAATTCAATTTTTCTGATATTGGTTTAATTTTTTCTAATTTCTCATTAAGCAAAGTTTTATATTCATTCTTGTCCACCTTATTCCAGTTACCTTTGGAGTTTTTTGCATTAGTATGTTCTTTCATCTTCTTATAGGATATATCACATTTCAATGACAACATCAGTGGAATATGATCAGAGACGTTGCTATTTATTTCCTGTTTTTCAATCTTGACAACATTTTCCTTATAACGGTCTTGAAATAGAATGTAGTCTATTGCAGACATGGCTTGGCCACTTGGGTGTATGAAAGTAATTCCACATTCAACTGTTGAAAGTTTATGTTCTGTAATAAAATTAGATATGGCTGTTTTTCGTTGAGAATTTGTTGAACTGTATATGTTTTCATTGAGGTCTCCACCTATTATCAATTGATGAGAGTTTTTAAAGGTTTCAAATATTTCATGAAGGTGGTCCAGACATTCGTTGAGTTCAGTAAAGTGGTTATTAGAGCCCCTACATGGCAGGTAGACAGATATAAATATAGTATTGGGATTTCCCATAATTTCAATACAATCAATTTTATTCGTTCAGTGAATGTTCACTTGTTTTTGTTAGTTTGTCTTTTGATTTGAGTTAAGCCAATTCAATTGATATTTTATAGCGTCTTTCTATGTTGTGATGTTTCACTATTTTTTTCTGGTAGTGAAGGTTGGCGCCTATTAAAACGTTTAAACCCACTGCATTTGTTTGCACCTGTCCCAAGTCAGGAACCTGATGTTCAGTGGTTGTCGTTTGTTAATGTGCTTCATAAGGGTTTCTTGTTTTTTATATAGATTAGACCGTTGGTTTTACGTCTTTTTGGGGCCCTTAATAGTTAGCTGTTCGGTGTGATACGGGCTCAGCGTTGAAGGCCGTACTTTGGATCTATAATGGTTTATTTTTACAAACTGCGACTTGGATGGAAAGTTGTCTAATTGGCACTCATACCACATCTTATTATATCTATTGTCTTAAATTGACCCAATCACAAACTAACATGTCACTTTTTTTGTAAACTATATATATATGCAAAAGTTTGAACTCAAAATGGACTATGACTGACGGTGCAGACAAAAATTAGCTTGCAGGATTCGTACATAAAAAAATAGCCCTCAAAAAAACACTTACCGTCCCTAATATATTCCAAGGTGTCAAGATTTTGCTTAACCTAAAGCAAATCTCATTTCAAGAAAATACTTCTATATTTTAAACCAATTTCTTATAACTTTACACTAGCCCCAACCGATTTTTACTAGTCCCGAGACTTATGGCTAGTGGTGTTTGGCAGAGACTGAGAGCTGGTTTTAAGAGTATGAATTTCAATTTTTTTTTCAATTGCAAAATTAAATAAAATGTCATTAAAAGTGCAAAATTGATTGTATCCCTAAACTAAATGTGCACAGTTTTTTACTGAACTGGTAGCGCACATTGGTAGTGATGTTTACTTCATCACTTGACTTGCTGACGAAATATTGTTCAGTTGTAATGAAATGTGTGACGAAAGTCCTTCAGTTCATTCAACTTCCTGAAAACTTTAATCAGCAAACAGGAAGTAGGTGCTTGACTGATCTACTAAGTGATCACACATAACAGCTCATCTCTGCGAAGCTGTGGTATAAACATGGTCATTCTTATTAGTATCAACTGAGAAAAGATTGAATGAAATTTTTGTTTGAAGACCGAGCAAAAAGGGACGATAAAATTACTATTCCTTAAATGAGAACCATGATGAACTGTTACACCACTGTCCCAGGTTAGGGGAGGGTTCAAACATGTTAAACCCGGCCACATTCTATATGTGCCCGTCCCAAATCAATGAGCCTGTAATTGAGTGGTTGTCATTTTTTTTGCTGTTTCTCATTTATTGTTTTGCATAGTTACTTTTCATTTTGTGCTGTTACACCACTGTTCGAGGTTAGGGGAGGGTTGGCACCTTCAGAGATGTTAAACCCGGCCACATTCTTTGTGTGCCTGTCCCAGGTCAGGAGCCGGTAGTTCAGTGATTGTCGTCGGTTCATGTTGATCTTATTTGTTTTTGGTTGATTGTTTTGTTATAAATCGAGCCATTGTAAATGCCATTTTGCAGCAACAGTGAAAATAAGACTTGTCCTGTACTTCATATGATAAGCATTGATGTTGAATGAAAAGAAATAACGCCTATTCTAAATCAAAAGAAAGTTGGAAGCTGTTTGCTTTTGGACAAAATTCACACTAATCGAACTTTCATTTTTTTTTTATCTTCTTCTGGAAGCATAAGGACAGAAGGGAAAGGCAGGATAAACCAAAGATTTAACATCAAATACTGACAGTTTAACAAGCACTTTATTGTCCAAGACTTTCATTAGTAGAAAAGATCTACACCCGCATTTCTGCTATTTTCTATAAAATATCCATTAAAAAAAAAAAATTGCACAATAATAAGTGTTTCTATAGTTGTCCACTGGCAGTAATCTTGACTTCTTTGGAGGTCTTGCCACTCTGAGATCCAACACCCTCAATTTTCTTAACAATATCCATTCCTTCAACAACACTGCCAAATACAACGTGTTTTCCATTTAACCTGTGAAAGAGAATATGAAAACTATAACAGAGAGAAAATAATTCATTTTTTGTATAAATACTAGCTACGGGAGTTGGGTCAAATGAGGAAATATATGATCAGTGACACAGCTGAACAAAAAATGTCTGTAACTACAATTGATAAAGAATACAATAAGTAACTTTTATTTTTGTTCCCTCCACAGCTATATTAAAATAAATTGCTTCGCAGAGCGCAGTTGGATACAACCGCAGAGGTCCAACCCTGAATAGTTGAAAAATTTGTCCCCCCTCACAATTTTTTTTCACCTCCCCTTCCTTTACCAAAATAAATAATTCTTTCCCTCAAGATATGGTCATAATCTCAATTCAAATTTCCAATGGAGTTTGCAACCATAATTACCCATTTAAATACATCATAAAAGTCTTAAACTAGAAAATGGCATACATAATCATGGCTAAAATTAATATATTAAATATTCCTTAATCAGCATTTTTAAATAGTAACTTCTAAAAATAAATTGACAGCTAATCACCTCAAGACAATACAACATTTCTTTATACATAATTTAATAGTGTAAGGGAGGTAATCCAAACTTAACATTGTACTTTTTTTTAATTGTCCATTAACCAGGAAACCTTTGTATTTCCCCCTGTTTTGCCCCTAATTCCTAAACGGTTTAAGCCATAACCCCCCTAAGCAAATCCTAACCATCCCTTTGTGGTATGGAAACTTGTGGTATAATGTCAGAGAGATCCATACACTGTTCCACAAGTTATTGTCTGAAACTAGAAAAATGCTTATTTGGGCCCCTTTTTGGCTCCCAATTCCTAAACTGTTAGGACCATCACCCACAAAATCAATCCCAACCTTCCTTTTGTGGATATAAACCTTGTTTAAATTTCATAGATTTCTATTCAATAATACTAAAGTTATTGTCCAGAAACCAACGGTCTTCAGAGGACGTGATACCAATATATGACTGACTTAAGTAGAAAACTTAACATTGAATATTGCTAATTAATTCAAAGTCACTGACCTAGGGGACAGGGCCTCTAAATAGTCGTCAAACAGATATGTACTAATAGTAATGCAACTTCATACAAAATATCATTGATCTATCACAAGTAGATCCTATAAACTAACTCAAGCAGAAAACTCATTGAAAATAGCTTATTAATTCAGTCACTGGACCATGTCCTAAGGGCCAGGACCTCAAAATAGTTGTCAAACTGATATGTACTGTTAGTAATGCAACTTTATATTAGGTATCAATGATCTATTACAAGTAGTTCCTATCAAACTAACTTAACCCTTTCGCAGACGAGTCCCGGTTTACCGGGATTCACGCTTCAGACAGCTGACGATGAGTCCCGTTTTACCGGGATCGGAATACCTCTTTTATATTTCCCGCTCAAAACAGTGCAAACACGAGTTATCTTTCTTTGTTGAATACCCGGATGAAAGTGTAAACATGGCGCTTCGGTTTGTTGAAAACCGTGTCAAAATCAGAGGAAATTTACGGAATTTACGAGAATTTAAAATGAGGGAACATTTATTTTGAAAGAATATGGAAGAATTGAAGCCAAACTAGTATACTTTTTTGACATAAAATGTTGTTTTATGTACAAAACACTTGGAATGGACATCGTTCAGTGTAAGGAATTTGTACAGCCTCAATAAATTTTTCAAAATTTTGCTGTTTAGGGTTAAAAAATTACGATTTTGGGTCAAAAAGTAGAATTTTACCTAGATAATGCCGAAAATTTGAAAATTTTAATATTTTATGAAGAAAAAATTATCAAAACATGAACAAAACTGTGAACATGACATTAGTGAATGAAATAAAGACACAAAATACTACAGACAAGTTTTTATTGACATTTATTATGAAGATCTCCCACTTGAGTAATAGTAGCCTGGGAAACCATCGTCTCGGAGTAGCTTCTGTCTGTGCAGCTATCGGTGAAAGGGTTATTTAGAAAACTTAACAATTGTTGATGCCACCGCAGCCGACTGAAAAGCAATCCCTGCGTCTTGCTTTCCGTGAAGAATGGGCGAGACAAAAATTGATGACTAGAACCACAACAACAGGCAGGATGTTTACATTTTTAAGGATACCCCTGCCTATCCTTTAGACTGAAAATGCCTTTTCTATTCTCTTGACATAAAAATTACATACATTTGTATTTGTACACATTGGATGAAATGAATAAGACTAATAAATTCCATAAAAAAATGGACAGGTGGAAAAGACGGAATCCATTCAAGCTGTAGTATATTACTTACCATGAAGTTTCTGCTGTGCAAAGGAAAAATTGAGATCCATTGGTGTTTTTACCAGCATTTGCCATGGATAAAATTCCTGAAATGCAAATTAGAATTTCTATATTTTTTGCAACTTAACTGCAATTTAAAATTTAACATGTAAACCAAGGACTGGTTAATTAATAAAGGTATGACATGCTTCTTTGAGGTCAATAACAAGGGTATACAGGGTGTCTTTAAACGCTATTTATAGTTTGGCATGAAATTGAAAGAATAAATAGGACACACTTTAAAGGATAGCAAGTATTATCAACACACATTTACATATCCTATCAGGATTTAATACAATGAGAATTTCTTCCTCAAGTAGGATATTCACCAAGTATGATGTCATAATTCATTATGGTTCCATTTGATTTTAAATTTTGATCAATTTGTCATTGTGTACGTAAATGTTTATAAAATGAAAACAATAATTTGTAATATCATACAGTTTGAGCTAATGCTCTCAAATTCATGGAGTATGCATGTACATTTATGTAAGTCCTCACACAAGGCATCAAATTTAAATTCTATTTCAAACCAGATGCAGTTGCTAAATATTTATAAATCTCACATATATAAACAGACATCCCTCTTCAGAATGACAACTGAGAAGTCTATTCATGACAAGTGAGAACCTGTGAAGGTGTTTCAGTCTCCATTCAAAGGCTTGAACTGAAATTTAATATGAAAAACTTACCTGGACCAGTATGGTTCAGCTTGAAGTTTTCATCCTCAAATTTATTGCCATAAATACTTTTGCCACCGGTTCCGTCTCCTCTAGTGAAATCCCCACCTTGGCACATGAACCCAGGAATTACTCTGTGGAATTTGCTGTCTTTGAATCCAAATCCTTTTTCACCAGTGCAGAGAGCTCTGAAGTTTTCTAAAATTAAAGAACAGATTCTTGTAAATAAATCCAGATTTAGGTGACTGTGTACTGTAGATACATCATATGAAGTTTTTAAGATACAAATGTAAATTTATTTCAGCTTTGTAATATTCATGAAGTTATAATGCATTTATAAGTACTTAGTAGGAATAAAACGTTTTTTTTTTTAATTTTTACTCAGCCATGGAAAATTGAACATGATGTCATCTCTCTTTAAGACTTCAGATTTTCAAATTGTCATAGCTATTCAAACTACTTTATATAGTTATAATGCTTAACCAATGTTATGGTTTTTTCAACCTTGATTATTTTATTTTTTTACAAACCAGATTTTCCCAATATTGACACTTTATTGTAAATTTTGAAAAGCTTAATTTCTATTGAAAAATTCATGGCACACAAGGACAATCAGTAAATGTAAACAGCTCTGTAAATAATGTGTGTAAAGCTATAGATATATACACACATCATTTATTATATACTGTATAAAGGGAAATAATCCTTACAATATTGATTGTCTCCCCTATAAACATTTCTCTCTATTCATTGGTCTATAATGTTGTATTTCATTATTTTATTGTCATAACTAATCAATGTATGAAAGGAATAGATCCAACAACCCCAATAAAGTCCCCATAAAGGTGTATTTTTAAAATTCAATTATTTGAGTAAATTTTATGCCTAAGTATTGGTTAAATGTTTTAATTTTGAAAGGATATAAATAAGAATGGTTGTATATCTGCTTCATATTTATAGATACATTAGTCTGAGATAGGAATATATTTCATTTTAGTCAATTTTGGCCTGCTTTTCTTATGTTTGAATGATATGTTGAGAATTTTCAAGATCAAAATCTTGCTGTCTCCTTTTGTTTGGACATCACACAATTAAAAAGAATATTTCAAATATACATACCTGCTGTTTTTGGTACAACATCAGCCCTCAACTGAAAGAGAAGAATGCATTAGGCTGATTTGCTACTTTTTTCAATAGTACAATGTACATGTACATAATTTGAATGATGCGGTGTTATATTGCTTTTTAGGGTTCTGAGTCCAGAGCAATTTTCTGATTTGGCTACCTCAAAATTAAATTTTTTTATAAAATGGATCTATAACTCTTGCTTAAGTTCATGAAGTTAAGGTATTTTCAAAACTTCAACGGATTCTGAAAGGCTGATATCAGCCATACAATTCTTACCTACTTTTCGTATACGGAATGGTAATATAAACCTGAAAGGCACCACACCAGTTCAAGGAGAGGTAGTTTGAAAAAATATTTCCTGAAACACTTAATAGGATTTGATAAAGAATTCTGAGGTGGCCAAATCAGAAAATCGCTCCCGACTATGAATCCTAAAATGGATCGATTGAAACAGTAACAGTGTCAGAAAATTTCTGTAATACCAATGTTGTTTACATTTGATTATGAGGATGATGAATCATAAGAGTTATTGCAAGGATGGCCAAATCTGAAAATTGCTCCAGAATCAGAATCCCCAAAGTAAATTATCTTTATTTTAGTATTTAGGAACCAAATTTTGCTTTATTTTTATAAGGATTGGAAAATTTAGTTGGCGTGACAATGCCAACAGTTTAAGACTGCAAAGAAATTAATGCCTAATGGGGACTCTTTGATATTTTTCTAAGAGGTGGGGGGGAGGGGGGTAAGGAATACAATAATAAAAATTCTGGCGTAGAAAAATGCAGGAAACTATTTGTTGTATACAGATATGAAATAGGATTTAATAGCGGCTTTATCGCGCGAAATCAACACGCGGTATAAGCTACCAAACAGGTGAAAAATTATATCCCATCCGCGCAGCCCCCACCCTGAAAATCTAACGGTCGTCTCTTAATCTTTTTAAATACAATTTATTTTTAATTAAGCTGCTTAATCCTACAACTTCAGACACGGTCATAAATAAAACAAGTGCATAACACTAAACAGGAACAAAACTTGCGTCCTCCTTTCACTTGCGGCGACTCATTATTTAAGATGCCTTCACTTGCATGGTTACAGAACAAATACCGCTGGTTATCATAGAAAATAAAGTAATAACATACCTCCATAACAATTCTACCAGCTGGAGTGCCTCCAATAGACATATCGAAATAACATTTTGGGTTTGTCATACTTGATAATCTCCTGAAAATCAGGCGAAATGAATGAGTGAGTGGAATTGTGATGGCGGGATTCTCGAAGCCGGTAGAAGAAGGAAGCACGTGGTTTTTCTCGAAATGAAAACGAGTTTGGTGATTGAAACGAGATTGGTTTCTATAGTCTGTTTCATGTTTTGTTTTTTAAAAGGGGGTCATTTGAGGGTCATGTGGTCTGTTTTCATATTATCACCATACAACATGTAGAACGCCACATAGCCTCAACCGATTTCCACAATTTTTATGCATAGCTTTGAAGGTGCTTTTCGTTATATTGTGAAATTTGAACAAGAATTGGGATAACAAACTGCAAATCAAATCAAATCAAATCAATTTTATTTGTGTAAAATCCAAATATTGGATTGTTACCAAGACAAACAAGACAATATTTACAAACCTACAATTTAAAGTTAAACAACATTGATATTATATAAGTACATGTAGGGTCTATATCATATATTTATATATTTAATTATTTTGGAGGAGCATGAGTTTTTAATGTTAAGAAATCAAAAATTTTGAGAAACAACTTTTTGTGCTTGAATTTTCAACCAATATTGATATAGATAGGTTATGAAATGCTAATAAAAATTGATTTCCAATGACAAAAATTGATTTCCAGTGACGAAAATTGATTTCTAGTTGCAAGGATGTATATAGTGAAATCTTTGCTAGTTGTGATGATACACCTTGTCGCTATTCCCGCTTGACCCGAGAATCTGTCCCGCTTGAACTTTTGACGTCATACAACAATCACTTTTCCATTGTGGCGTCAGACATTTTTATTATGACGTCAAAATTTACGGGAACTTTTGTGATGTTCAGTAATGGTGGACAAATAGCGATAGGGTGTATTTGGGCGTAACATTTTCCATAAAACTTATTTTTTGTTCGTAAAAATTCACAAAGAGAAACACCTTATCATGCAAGGATTTCATGAAAATTGATAAATAGTTATTATGAGCTATTCCAAAGCAAATACAGGTGTCACACATTTCGATTAAAATGCTCCGCTTGGCGCAGCTCGATACGACCGCAGAGGTCGAACCCTGAACGGGTTGGGCAAGTATTAGTATGGACATTACATGCAAGCTTGATAAAGCTCTGAATTTGGATTGTGATTAAATATTTAACACATCATAGGTTCCTGTCACAGAATGAATGTGGTCAAAGAACTGAAAAATTTGTGAAATTAGATTTTACCTATTATGGTCCAATAACCAAAATCTAAATACACGGTTAGAATCAACATATCCTTCTGAAAATTAATTTATACAGAATAACAAACAAACCTACCTCAAAAATCTTCAAAAAATGTATAAAAAAAATATTCTAAAATATCATTCATCATTAATACAGTGTCTTTAAAAAATCAATAAACCTTACCTCTTTTCAAAATATCTAATAATGAACAGTAAATTTCAAACTATATTTATATATAATTTCTAAAGTTAGAATATGATGCTATATCTACTTTTAACTATGACCCAACTTAAAATTTCTATTAATTGTGCAATACAGCTCTCAATTTGGGCTCTGATTAAATACTTGATATAGCATAGTTTCTGACACAGAATGAATGTGGTCTAAGTACTTAAATAATTCAAATTTACCAATTATGGTCCAATATCCAAATTCTAAATACATGATTTGAATCAGCATATCAAAGAACCCCAAGAAATCAATTCGTTTGAAAAACTGGCCCAAAATCAAAAATCTAAATCACTGTTAGATTGGACACTTCAAAGTACACCAATAATTCAATGTTTGATGAAATCAAACAAAGTTTATATTTGGACACCAATTTGGACCAACTTTGAAAACCGGGCCCAAATTCAAAAATCTAAAACATAGTTAAATTGGGAATATCAAAGAACACCAATAATTCAACTTTGGATGAAATCAAACAAAGTTTAATTTTGGACCCTTTGAACCTAAATGTGGACCAATTTGAAGACAGGCCCAAAAACACGGTTATATTCAGCATTTCAAAGAACATCAATAATTCGTCAGGGTCATAACTCCTGAAATCAATCCCAACCTTGCTTTTATGGTATAAAACCTTGTAGCACAATTAAATAGCAATCCATAGACTTATACTCAAATTATAGTCCAGGGACGAGAAAATCCTAGTTTTTTTGCCCCTTTTCGGCCCCTCATTCCTGAACTATTTGGGCCATGTCCCCCAAAATCAATCCCAACCTTCCCTTTGAGGTATGGAACCTTGTGGTAAAAATTCATAGAGATCCATACACTTATACACAAGTTATTTTCCTGAAACAAGAAAAATACTTGTTTTTAGCCGCTTTATAGCCCCTGATTACTAAACAGCTACAACAATTACCCTCAAAATCAATCCCAACCTTCCTTTTGTGGTATGGAACCTTGTGCTAAAATTTCATAGAGATCCATACACTTATACTCAAGCTATTGTCTGCGAACCAGAAAAATGTTTGTTTTTGGCCCCTTTTTGGCACTTAATTACTACACAGCTACGACAGTAACCCCCAAAATCAATCCCAATCTTCCTATTGTGGTATGGAACCTAGTGCTAAAATTTCAGAGAGATCCATAGACTTATACTCAAGTTATTGTCTGTGAATCAAAATGTCTTCGGACGACAAGAAAAATGCTTGTTTTGGTCCTTAATTACTAAACCGCTACGACAATCATCCCCAAAATCAATCACAACCTTCATTTTATGGTATGGAACTTTGTGCTAAAATTTCATTGAGATCCATACACTTATACTCACGTTATTGTCTGCGAACCAAAATGTCTTCGGACGACGACGCAGACATCACCATAGCATAATACGAACGCAAAAAATTTGCGGTCGTATAAAAATGTGGTAAAAACTTACTTTCTGTTACGAATCACAAATTTTGACTAACATCTTTTTCATGCTAGGATTTCAATGAAGATGAATATAAAGGTATATTTGGCATTGTACAAGATCATGATTTTCCCTGTTAATGACGTCTTTACACTAATTCCGGGGTTAGACCTATAATACGACAATCCTTTAACCCGACAGTTCTATACGGTTCCGACAGTCCTATACGGTTCCGACAGCCCGTTGGTCCGACTGTGAGTCCTTTAATCCGACTGCCCGATAGTCTGACTCGCGGTCACCCGTGTCTGAAAAAAAAAGAAACAGTAGACATGTAACGTTTGTATAATGGTATATTTTTTCACAGAAAAAATACTTTTGTGCCTTTGGTTCGACTCACATATCATGACTGCTAAAACGAGTGACTTGTTTATCTTATTTTTATCCCTGTACACATGAACTGCGTTATGCTATTGATGCGTCGGGCCATATACAGACTTAACTTTGCGATTAAAGTTGGCGTAACAAGAGTTGAGTATTTCCCATGTAATCAATGTTTATTAGGTGTTTGACTCCAATTTCTTTTGCAGAAAGTTAGCTCGATCTCCCTGTAAAACATAAAACTACTAATATGCATATTATAACATCATACTCCCGTGCTTAAAATATATCAATGGTGTTAAAGCACAAAAAGACACAAAAGTGCTATTTTAGAACGATGAGTAGGTGTGATTTACAAGAGTCATCTAATGTTTTGTTACCCCCGCTCCACCCAAGCCGGTGGTCTCGTATATTTGAATCCTGAATCTGTATAAGACTCCTAGCTGTATAGATCCCCGATATATATAACACAGTAACTGCGAGCATTCATTTTTGGGGTACATCTTTTGTGTGTCCTCGTGTTATTTGTGTTGATGTGTTTCCTTATTTCATTGGCGACAATCAGTACTGATTTTTACTATGCACTTGAATATGTTTTCTTTCGTTTCACCTCTGACCACACATATGGGACTGATTTGAATTTAACAAAAATAATTTAACCGAACTCATGTTATATACGCTTGTCATTCTAAAGTCGAAACATTTGATTAAATTGCTCTCTAATGTTGTCGGGACAATCTAGAACTTCCTATGAGGGAAAAGGTGGGTTCACTTTGCATTGAGGATCATGCAGTGAGCTCTTATCTGCAGTATCTGGTTTTTTTTTTGCTGTATGTGAATGTGTACTGTTTGGGTGTCATTGTCATTGTCCGTTCCGTTCTTTTTCACATAAATGTTGTCATGTCGTGATGATTCTATGACTAGAAATTATGATATGTGATATTTCACATTCAACCACATAATGCATTACATGTACGCACATGTATGTAATCAGATATTATCGGTACCAACTTTGACATCGTGAACAAGAATGGAATCGTATATGAATTGTTCAAACATAATTTTGTACAGCTAAAGTTATCCATTCCTGGGGTAAAACATCCGTAGTATTACGAAAAATGCAATGTTTTGTTAACAGTTAATTTGTTATTATGACCATATCAGTGATTATTCATGTCAACGCAAAAGTGCTGACTATACTGGGCTGGGATACTCTCGGAGAGGAAACCAGGCTTACATTTTGTACGTCAGACGCGCATTTTGTCTACAAAAGACACATTAGTGACACTCGAACAAAAAAAAAAATAAAAAGGCCAAATAAAGTACGAAGTTGAAGAGCATTGAGGACCCCAAATCCCGAAGGGTTTTACCAAATACAACATGCAACTGCATGTAACTGCAGCATGTCAATGTTTTACAAGAAGATTATGTAGTTTGATGGGGTTTCCTACTTCGGACAGTCGCCAAGAACTTATTCAGTGTCTAGAATATAATAGTTGTATTAACTTTCGTCGTCAATGTACGATGCAGTTGAAGCAATCAAGAAAACACATTTTCTAATTTGTACAAAAGAAATATTTGAAATTCAACTTTTCATTGGTCAAATTACTAACTATGTACTTATCTATTCAAAGTCAAAGTCAAAGTCAAAGATTTGATTGATGTAAAATCCAAAATATGGATTGTCATCAACACACAAACAAAGAACAAACATTAATCATTTCAATCAATTATGTGTACATAAAATGGTAGTATATATGTTTAATAATATAAATACAAAACATAAAAAAAATATAAAAAGATATATAGAATCTTGTAGTTTTTTCCCCCTTCTATCTATTTGACTGAAGAGGTACAGTTTTACATAATAGTAATAGTCTAGTCAATTTAGTGAACAACCTGCAACTAATTGCAACACAAGGTTTTTCTTTGAAAAACAAGTCTGTTACTATCTATGAACAACATACTAAAACTATACAAAAATATATTTTGCGGAAAGTGGTGTAATTAATCAAAAACTTTTGTACTAAAAGTAAGGTTATATGAGTTGCTTCCCCTTATTTGCCAAAGTTGAAAAAAAATTGATTTATACAAAAAAAGTTCTGTATTTTTTAAAACAGTTGATGTAATACAATACAATACATAATTATATCAGCTTAAAAGAATAATATTACAAATGCATCACTTCCCTGTCTCAAAATTTGTATATTTGAATAAAGATATAGACCGAGATTGTGTTCTGCTATTTTACAATCCAAGCATATAATTCTCTACCACATTGTTGGTATGTAACCTATAAATGAAAAGCTGCACTTAATTAGAATAACCAACTTAGTCACAAGCTTACTCGGTATTTGAAAGAATTCTGCCCCTGTTTTAAAGGCACAGAAAGTTCATTTTTGGTGGGGGGGGGTCCACAACTTTATAAAGAAAACAATATTTTTTTCCATTTTCTTCCTGGAACAAACATGTTCAGATTTAAAATTCAACAATGTTTTTCACGAAAAAACAAAAAATGAAGAGTTTGTGCATGTTTTAAAAATATTTTTTTCACAAACGAAAATTTCAGGCTCTTGAAACAAATAGCTACTCATGTAATTGGCGACGATCTCAGAACTCACAGACATTATAAATGAAGCTTTTACTGTAAAACTGAATCCACTTTTCACTTTGGTTGCTAATTAGATGTGTACTGATTTATATTTTAGTCGATGCCAACAGTTTTTGATTATTTAATCATCAACTGTGATTAGCTTTGAACTAGCTATGAGAACTCAAGTTTCATACTCCACGCTGATCTTTTTGAATTGAGCCATTTCCAACTGAGTTTTACAATTTGTTCTTCTGTTGTTTGCTATCTCAAAATTGTTCCTGATTAAGGGAGGTTTGACTGCTCGCAAACATGGATAACCCAACACACTATGAATATGATTATCACAAGTAAGGGACCCTTTATTACTTGGTGGTTATTGTGTTTCTGTCTATCCTATTTGTTTTTCCATCTATTGTCTTAACAGCTTTATATCTTAACGATGAACTATTATAGTTGTTAATATCCACACCCAAAAATTTGTTATCTCTTGTGGAAAAGTTTCTCATTGGCAATAATACAACCTTTTCTTATGTTTTTAAAGTGGGGGGATTTTACAACAAATTATGATTTCACTGGCAAGCGATCAAACATACTACCAAGAGATCACTGATAAAGTTAAGTGAACCTTAAAAGCTAAAAATTTATATTCATCAGGCATGAGATGTATTTTTAAAAATATTTTTTTGGTTTCGTTCAAATGAGTTGAATGCAGATCAGCACATTCCATAAGCAGAAAACGGCGTCTTTAACATTGATATTTCTGTAATAGAGTATACTTATGAATAAAGAGAGAGTTCAGGTTTTTAAAGTCAATGAGAATGCAACCCAAACGACTAACAAAAACCAACAGACATAATTTCTGATTAGACTTGACTATCTAACCGCTATCTCTGGCCATAAAAGAGGGACGAAAGATACCAGAGGTACTCATAAGTTGCCCACTTTTTTATAGTTCTTAGGCTAAAGCTGATTAACTTTTACTAAATTATTTCAATGTGATATCTTAAAGAAGGAAATGGAAATGTATATATATCTTTGACCTTATTATTTTTATACAGTAGACTACCCATGTTAATGCTTTGTCATTATCATTTGGTTGATGTTTCAGACCACCATATACAGGTTTACAGGGTGCACAAATAAGGCGCTGTTACTATTAACACTTTCTCCTGGAAGTGATCCCATCAAATTAACAGTGGTTATCTCATTTTCCAACATCCAAAATTGGACCACTTTGGTAGAATTACTATTTGAATTCACGCTCTTGAGGTAAACTCATTTAGTATATGTTTCAAATTTAAAAAGCTTATTTATCTGAAATTAAATGTGGATATCTATTGAGCTTGCTAAATAAAATTAGTCGTGTTTAACTGTGACTTTATACAATTTAATTTATGTTGAAAAGTAGCTAATGTAAAAATTCACAAAAAAAAAGGACTACAATCAATGACGATGCAAGGACAGCCGAAAAATAACTCTTCCAACAATTAACATGACAAAATCAAAGTCAGTAACCAAACTGATTTAGTTATTTTTGAACACAACCAAATGTTTTATTATACCTACACAATCATATAATTACTATAAATACATAACAGAAACAAAAGATAAATATTTCAAACTTCCACAAAATGCACTTCTTTAAAACTGAGTTTTACTGTGTGTTTATTTATTCTACATTGTCGAGAGAAACTAGGGGAGAGTTGAGTTCTCACACAACATGTTTTACCCCAGCCAAATTATTCTACCTCTCCCAAGTCAGGAGCCTCTAGCCTTTGTCTGACTTGTTTTTTCGGATTATGCGTCTGTTCGTTCGTCTAATCGTCCATCTGTCCCGCTTCAGATTAAAGTTTTTGATAAAGTTTTTGGTCAAGGTAGTTTTTGATGAAGTTGAAGTCCAATCAACTTGAAACTTGGTACACATGTTCTCTACGATATGATCTTTCCAATTTTAATGCCAAATTAGAGTAGTGATCCCAATTTCATGGTCCACTGATTAGACATAAGAAGATGAGGTACGAGTGCCAATGAGACAATTCTACATCCAAGTCACCATTTGTCAAAGTAAACCATTATAGATTAAAGTACTGTCTTCAACACAGAGCCTTGGCTAACACTGAACAGCAAGCTATACAGGGATCCAAAAAATACTAGTGTAAAACCTTTCAAAACAAAGAAATGTTAGTGCAGATGGGGCATCCGTGTACTATGGACGCATACTTGATTTGCAATTAGTTCGTAAAAAACTAAATATTTCACACAATAAATAAATTATAATTGATATCGATTACAAGAGGAATACATATGCATATCAACATTAGATTATATAGTCTGTCTATAAAGATCCTATGTTAAAAGTTTTAACCATGAATAACCGAGCTTTTTATTTCCATTTTCACAATTTTTCTACAAATCACATTTTACACAAGAATCACATTTTTTTTAAATACTAATAGCCATTAGACTTCTTAAGATAAACATCAGGTAGTATTTTCTATTTAGATCCCAATTAGAAAGTTTTAACCATCAATAACGAGATTTTTTTCATTTCCGGTTTTCCGGTTTTCTGTCTGAAAACATATTTTCAACCAAAATTACCCAAATATAAATATTGAGAGATAAAGGACTTCACAAAATAAACATAAAATAGTATGTTCTTTTTTCTATATAGATCAAATTTCCAAAATGTTAACCATTTACAACAGAGATTTTCTACGTTTCCAGTTTTCAACCTTTTTTCACTAAACATCACTTATTCAACCTCAAAATTACTTCAATATGAATAATAATAACTAGAGGACTACATAATAGTCTATTAAGATAAGGTTTCCAGTCGTCAACAAGTGTTAGGTCCATAAATGTTACCATAAATAACAATTTTTCCTCTTTTCCAGTTTTCAGCATTTTTTCTCTAAAAACCACATTTTTTACCCCAAAATAACCTTTTCCGCAAATCATATCAATGTATGGTTTTAGTATGTTGTTTGTACAAGTCTATATTTAGATTTGCACTCAAAAAACCTTGTGTTGCAATTAGTTGGAGGTTGAGTGATTTTAGAGCTAAATTGACTAGGCTATAAGACAATTTATATAATATATATAACGTAAAATAACATAAGTTAATGAACGTCTGAACTTATACATCTCACTAATACCTGTTACGCAACATTTACTGACATCATAATCATTACTTCGAAATATGAGATGGAATTATGTATTTAGTTTTTTTAGGGGATAGCACATTGTTTAAACTATTTATTAATGATTTGCCAGATATATTGTCAAACAATTATAATAATGTCAATTTAGATAATGAAAAGATACCATGTCTACTATACGCTGATGATCTTGTATTAATATCTAACTCAAAAGAAGGGCTTCAGAAGAGACTTGATACTTTGTGCACATTCTGCAAAGATTGGTGTATGGAAATAAATGTGAAGAAAACAAAGATTATTATATTCAATAGGAGTGGTAGACTCCCTAATGAAGATTTCAAGATAGAAAATAATTCTATCGAATGTGTTAAACAATACAAATATCTTGGCATAGTCATCCAAAATACTGGAAACTTTAATGAAGCCAGGAAACAATTATTCCAAAAAGGTCAAAAGGCCAGTTTTAAACTGTATAAAGATTTGAAATCATCAAATCCTCCTAACCCCCAAGGGTGACTGGGGAATAGAAGTATGGTCACCATTGGTCTTCCTCCGACCGGCAGTAAAACCCTTGCTAAAGTGGGGCGTCCGTTTGGCTGTGCGGGATGTACAAATTTGCAGCCACGTCTGGTCAGAATGGGGACGTTAAATCCGATGCCTCGTGTAAAGAGAGTGCCACGCTCTTTGCACGTTAAGAACCCTTGCAACAACTCTTTGAGGGGTCCGTAGGTGACCTGTTGCAAGGCTAAATTTCTGTCCCTATCCAATATACCCTGATTTCCCGTGGCAGTCTAAATTTTTCCGACCTTAATCCCGGACGCCCCTATTACAGAACCTACCTATTGTATTTATTGTTAATTTGTTCTCGTCCTGAATATGCATGAAATATTTGCCACTGGACGTTAAGCAACCAACAATCAATCAATCAATCAATCAAATCCTCCTATTAAAACTCTTTTGCATTTATTTGATCATTGTATACAGCCAATTGTAACGTATGGTTGTGAAAATTGGGGTGTTATTAACATTACTCCTAAAAGAAAAACAATATCCCTTTATGACATTTTTAAAGATTGGGAGTTTGAGAAGCTAAATTTAAAATTTTGCAAGTATATTATTGGTGTTACAAAGATGTGCACAAACGTAGCAGTCCTGTCTGAACTGGGTAGATATCCTCTTTATATAAATTTGCTAACACATATTTTTATGTATTGGCATAGACTTAGAGAATTCCCCATCTGATTTATTGAAAAGTGCTTATGCTGAGTTAAAAATGATTGAGAGTAAAGGTCAAACTATCTCCAATAATTCATGGCTCTCTAATGTCATTTTCTACAGCTAAAAATTGGGTATTGACCTAAACATATGTAAAAATTTAGGCAAAAATAAATTTAAAACTTTAATGAAAAAACAGCTCAAATTAAATTTTCAAAATGATTGGGAGAAAATGCGAGATTTTTATTTACAGAATCAAGGCAAATTGGACACGTATTTTTCATTCAAGAGGTCATTTGACTATGAAAATTATTTAGATTTAAAGCACCCCAAAAACATTTGTTAACAAAATACAGACTCAGCAATCACTGTTTAAGAATAGAAACTGGCAGACATGAACGTTTTATCAATGTATGTGGTAAATATGAAGTAGTACCTCGACATGAGAGGATATGTTTATATTGTAATTCAAATTCTATTGAAAATGAAATGCACTTTCTTCTGGAATAATAATAATAATAATAATAATAAAATTCTTTATTTAACGAAGGTAACACATTTAATAATTACATGTTAATCTTCCATGAGGCCTTCAAAAACTATTAATACAAATAGAAAAGAAAAAAGAAAAAAAAATACAAACAAAATAAAATACATAATACTGTTATACATAGCAGCTTAAATATTGAATAAGTACATATGCATTCAATAGAAGAAGAAAAAATACATTAGACTAAAGCATCTTCATTCTGTACAGTTAGAAAATAGTTTGAACATTTGATCTTAAATGTATCTAAATTATTTATTTCTTTAATATTATTTGGTAAATTATTCCAGGTAATAAGACCAGAATATTTAAATGTTCTTTTTAAAAATTCAGAATTATGTCTTGGTACATAAAGAAGTCTTGAGGTTGTCGACTTGAGACAATAATTATAAAGATCAGTACAAGCAGTAAATTTAATAGATAGATAATCAGGAGCTAGACCATTCATACATTTAAACATTAACACAGCTTGAAAATATTGTATTCTTGTAAATATATTTCAGGGGCCCTTTAATATTTAGAATGCCCTCTTTACAATAACCTCAGAAGAGATATGACTGATTATATCAAAAAAATACCCCAGTTTAGTTAATTTATACAGAATGATCTTTTTACATGGATCATGAGTAATGAAGATAGCAGTTTTTTTATCTATTTTATGTGCATATCTTGATAAAGGCAACTTAGAAAATCAGAAAATTAGTTGAATACTCTAAAAGATAGCAAAATTATCTCCCCTTGACCACCGACCCTTTCCTCATGCTCACTCTGTAATGTTTATGTCATGTTGTTATTAATGTTATGCTCTTAATGGGCCCTTTAATTTGGAAAAATAAAAATATTGTATTGTATTTATATATATATATATACTAGTATATAAAGTCCTTTATTTATTTTAATGATAATCACGAAATTACAAACAAAATAACAAGAAAAGACAGATGACTTTATAACAGGTTTTCTCATGCAATTAATTACATATTGTAACATCAATGCTTAGCACCCTAGATTCCCCTTAAAAGTATGAATCCCACGTGTATTATTTTCTTCAAACCTTTTTTCATTTTTTAAATGCGTTTCTTCAACAAATTATTGACTACATACAATTTTTTTGAACGTAGAACAGCTTTTAAAAAAGACATCTTTTTGCAGATTGTGGTATTTTGGGCAACTGTATTGGTTGTTATGATTGGCTGTGTAATTAGCAAGATGCGTGATTGCAGTAATTTGATGAAGACAAAAACTTCCTTAGCGATAAATGAAAGATGTTATTTTGTTTTATGGGGATTAACAAGTAATTATAGACAAATATTTTGGTTTTTATTAAATTTTGTCTGGAATTTCTGGAAAAAGGCGCTATTTATTAAAAAAACGTGATTAATGTTTTAAAGTTCGATTGATATTTGACTAACAGTCTTTGCACGGTACGAATATTTGACGACCGGGCAAAAAAATAAATAAATTATGGTTTATGTCACTCGACTATTGATGGATCCCGTTACAACACGTTCCACTTATTGAAATTTTAAACACTGCTCGCAGGGGCGGATCCAGGATTTTAGGTTTGGGGGGCGCAAACTTAAATTTTCGCCGTGCGGAGCGAGGCGAAAATTTTTTTGAGGTAAAATTATCGAAATATTCTTTATTAAGCTGAGGACAACCCATGCTTTGCAAATTTTAGAGGGGCGCACGCCCTCCACGCCCCGCCTGAATCCGCCTATGGCTCGCGTTTCGACAGTATACAATCAAGCTTTTGTGAAGACGAGATCCATCATCTGCAGCGTCGTGAAGAGCGACTTCAGTCGGACCATCGGACTGTCGGACCGTCAGATTATTGGACCGTCGGACTAATGGACTAATGGACTGTCGGACCATCGAACCGTCGGACAACTGGACTGTCAGAATGTTTGGGGTTTGGATTATAGCTACGCTCCCAATAAATTCATTGGAGGTTGGATGTGTACTGCTTGACATTTCAGTTTTGGATACATGATTTTTATTTAGTTGTTATTGGCTTTGACTGACTAGATGTACTCTTTAGTGGCGGAGTTGTTTTTGTGCTTTGTATCGATCTGACGAGTTAAGCCCTTTTCAAATGATTTCTATAGTTTGTTCTTATGTTGAGCTGTTACTTACACCGATTTTCCAGGTAGAAAAAAGGGGGAACATTATATTGAAGTTAAATAATGTACACAAATTGTCATTAACATATTAATCCAATTAAATGATTAATTGGATCCGGAAACAAGCTGTTAACATGTTTAACCCCCTCGCATTCAGTATGTGCCTGTCCCATGTCAGGAGCCTGTAATTCAGAGGTTTTCCTTTGTTGCTATACATCATATTTGTTTTTCGTTAATTTATTGTTATGTTCATACAGTGCATAAATCAGGCCGCTGGTTTTCTCGTTTGAATTTTTTTACATTTGTCATTTGAAGGCCTTTTATAGTTAGTTATGCGGTGTTGGTGTTACGCATTGTTGAAAGCCGCAAGGTGACATATAGTTGATATCTTTTACGTCATTTGATCCTTGGTGGAAAATTTTCTCATTGGAAATCATACCACATCTTCTTATTTTTATTTAATATTAAGCTATTCCAAAGTGAATACAGGAGTCAAACATTTAAAAAAAAATGTGGTAAAAACTTATTTTCTGTTATGAAATCACAAATTTTGAGAACCGTTTTGTTTGTGCTAGGATTGAAAGAAAAGAAGGAAATATGATTTATATTTTTTTCCCGATGTCAATTTAAAAAAAAAATAATATTGGGAAAAAGATTTGTGTTAAAGCATAGTTATATTAAAAACTAACAAGTTTTAAGAAAAAAATCTTTTTTTTACCATTTCAAAACAAATAGTGTTAGAATGCATGTAAAGTATGCTTTTCCAAACTTTCCTGGTGTCAATTTTTCAGTTGAATTTGGGGTAAAATGTGTGAAAACTTTTTGTTAAGAAAATCACAAAGTTTGAGAAAATATTCGTATGCTAGGATTTCAATAAAAATTGATACTTGATATATAGGTGTAATTACCTATTTCATTGTGACTTTACTGTGCCAAAACTACAAAAGGGTATACACTTACTTTTGTTAAAAAATCTAAAATTGAGTAACCTTTTAAAGTAGAATTTAACAAAAAAATAATATAGGTATTATTTGCTAATCTAATTTGATTATCAATGTCAAATATTGGGTAAAATGTTTGTTTATGTGAGAAAAAAAAACCACAACTTTTGAGAAACATCTTAAGTTTTTGGGTATGGATTTCAACAACAAAAATGTATTGGTATAATATGCATTCCTAATTGACCCCTGGTGTCAAAATTGGGGTATCTGTTATATTGATTGAGAACATGTTCTGAGTTTATTTCTGGTGTCAATATTATAAGACTGACACCCCATGGGGCGTATTGCGTTTCCGCTAATTTTTCAAAGTTCCAATACTACGTTTCCGGAAACTTAAAGTATACGTTTCCAGAAATTGTATTTATTACTTTTCCGGAAATTTACCTGGTAGTAAATTATAAATATTTGAGTATATGTTAGATAAATTGTTTATTTTATATCAAAATGTGGGATCTGCTAATTGATTTGTGCAATACCCGAAGACTAACTCTCCATCCCGAGGCAGTTCATATTGCCTTTGAATGTGCAATGCATACTGCTTTATCAAAAACATGTCATGCTGCTACAATCAGTTGCTGGTAGGTTTAATTTCATTTTGGACAAAGTTGATGGCCTAAAATTCAGTAAAAAGGTCTTAGTGCCGATTACAAGGACAGAAATTTGGATTTTGAAAATGGCTGACACATTTCTTTGGTTTGGCTAACTGGAGGAAAAGGAGAAGATGGATTTCCTTGTTGAACAAAACACAAAACTTGTAAACGGTGTAAACTTTGTACGACGCGTTGGCCACAAATATTCTGCCAGAACTGATTTATGAACTCATGTCAAGATATATCTGATTAGTGCTGACAGAGACATATAATACAAGAGATTCGCAACTCGGCGAAATCCCGTAATAACACGCGGCCACTAGTTAAACCTCGCGAGATCTCCTTAGGTAATAAAGTCATTAATAAAAGTATTAAAAGTACTCGAAGTAAGGACGAATGTTTAAGCATAACATAAACTGTTTCAGTGTTAAATTTATCATAATTAATTAAATATAATTTGAGTACATACATAATTATTTATTTTAATGTAATTTTGATTTTAGATTTGTATTATTGAAAAAGTACGGAAGCCGATAAGGGCCATTCAAAAAAAAAAATTTATGTCGTAATTACGACATAACATGTCGTAATTACGACATCACTATGTCGTAATTTCGACATAACATGTCGTTATAACGACATAACATGTCGTTATAACGACATCGCTATGTCGTAATTTCGACATAACATGTCGTTATAACGACATCGCTATGTCGTAATTTCGACATAACATGTCGTTATAACGACATCGCTATGTCGTAATTTCGACATAACAAGTCGTAATTACGACATCACTATAGCTATGTCGTAATTACGACATAGCTATGTCGTAAAAACGACATCGCTATATATATAAAAGAATATGTATTATGGTTGCCAAGAGACTAAATGACACAGAAATAAGCAACTATAGGTCATCATAAACAAATTCATCTTTTTTTTTTTTAGAATATTGAACACTTTATGCAATCAAGCTTAATTAAAGTTATTCACTAGCACCTCAGACTTGCGCATACTAGAACTTTATTTATAATCAAGTCAAATGAGACCCAGTTGAATAGGGGAGCAATTCAAGCTCCTTGGATCCTCTAATTATGTTTGGCATTGCAGGTTCTGAATAAGATGAATTTTAAGCTTTTCCCAATAAAGACTATGTTAAACTGTGGACTCATAGTGCTCAGACCCACGGATCTCTGTACCTTCATTTGTACACACTTGAATCTTAATGAACTACTGAGGCTTGAAGCAAATTATAACTGAATTGCTATTGTTGGTTCTTAATGAGATTCTTCAAGCGTCCTCCCCATTGAAGCCCTATTAAAACTTTGTACCCCAAGTTCTTTTAACCACTGTTCCCCAGGACAACTATTCCTACAAACTTAGAGGGAGGTTTGGGATCCCGCTAACATGTTTAACCCCGCCACATTCTTAATGTATGTGTCTGTCCCAAGTCTTTAATTTACATATTTGTTTTTCGTTTATTTTTGTACATAGAATAGGCCGCTAGATACAATTTTTTTCAGTTTTCTCTCCAATTATGATGTTTTTTTTTCGTCTTATTTGGGGCCTACAGAGGTTATCAAGGCCTTGGGATACGCTGGTTTGTTCAAAAACGCAACTCTCAACAAGAAACCAAATGACACAGAAATTTACAATTAAAGTCACCGTACGGCCTTCAACAATGATCACAGCCCATACCGCATAGTCAGCCATAAAAGGCCCCGAAATGACAAATGTAATACAATTCAAACGAGAAAAACTAGCTATTTTATGTACAAAAATAAACGAAAAACAAATATGTAAATTAAAGACTTGGGACATACACATACATAAAGAATGTGGCGGGGTTAAACATGTTAGCGGAATCCTAACCCTCCCCTTAAGTTTGTAGGAATAGTTGCCCTGGGGAACAGTGGTTAAAAGAACTTGGGGTACAAAGTTTTAATAGGGCTTCAATGGGGAGGACGCTTGAAGAATCTCATTAAGAACCAACAATAGCAATGCAGTAATAATTTGCATCAAGCCTCAGTAGTTACTGTACATTAAGATTCAAGTGTGTACAAATGAAGGTACAGAGATCCGTGGGTCTGAGCACTATGAGTCCAAAGTTTAACATAGTATTTATTGGGAAAAGCTTAAAATTCATCTTATTCAGAACCTGCAATGGAAATGCAGGACTTCATAATTTACACAAATCTGTACATGCCAAACATAATTAGAGGCTCCAAGGAGCTTGAATTGCTCCCCTATTCAACTGGGTCTCATTTGACTTGATTATAAATAAAGTTTTAGTATGTGCAAGTCTGAGGTGCAAGTGAATAACTTTAATTAAGCTTGATTGCATATAGTGTTCATTAATCAAAAAAAAAAAAAAGATGAATTTGTTTCCGCTACAAACTTTGCCTTTACTGACAACCATTTTGAAATGCCTATCGCATCAAAAAGTGAAAAGTTAAACTATAAGGTTGCCGTTATTATCACATAGCGGTCAGGAGTCTGTAATTCAGTGGTTGTCATTTGTTGCTGTGTTACATATTCGTTTTTCGGTCTTTGTTTGTACATTATTAAAACCGTTATTTTCATTCGTTTGAATCAAATTATTAAACAGCTGTCATGTCGGGGACTCTCCCTCTGGTATCTTTCGTCCCTCTTTTATAGCTGACTATGCGGGGGCCTTTCTCATTATTGAGGCCATTATGATGACCTATAGTTGTTAATTTCTGTGTCATTAAGTCTCTTGGCAATCATAATACATATTCTTTTATATATATATAGCGATGTCGTTATTTCGACATAGCTATGTCGTTATTACGACATAGTGATGTCGTAATAACGACATGTTATGTCGAAATTACGACATAGCGATGTCGTTATAACGACATGTTATGTCGAAATTACGATATAGCGATGTCGTTATAACGACATGTTATGTCGAAATTACGACATGCTATGTCGTAATTACGACATAATTTTTTTTTTGAATGGCCCTTATCGGCTTCCGTAAAAAAGAGACATAATTTGATATTGTATAAAAAAAAAACTGATATTAAATAATTAACACTTGATAAATTGTGTCAGAGTTCATTTTATTTGATAGTTACATAATGGGTTTCTATTGAATATACACCTGTCTCGGAGACATAATTTCACAGTGTGACATGTATATTAGGTTTGAATTATTCGATGACCAGGTAAATCACGAAAAAGTTATAAATAATGAGTTTTAATTGACACCTTGTAAACAAGAAGTTGTCTCACCACAGGTGTCCACACTCTTTCCAAAAATACAATTCACAAAATGTATAATTAATTAATATGGAAAAAAACTTAATTTATTTGTTAATTAATTGTTAATCATGATAGGCTTTGTTTTTTATTCTTGATATTTATAAATTATTAAAATTTTATTTATTTTTATATTCCTCATTTATTGGGCTTTCATTGAGTTTTTTTTTCTGTAGGATTGTCAAATGTTTGATTTCTAAGTGTTGGTTGACAGTTTTATCATATAGGCTTGCATTGAGTTGTTTTTTTAAATGATTGTCGGTAAATTTATGGTTTCTTCATGTTCGAAGTGTGTATTGAGAATTAATATTTAAGAAAATTACAATTAATTTCTCATTTGAATAAAGCTTCATTCATGTGCACGCAATATGGAAAATTCCGATTTCATTTCGTGGGATGACAATCTTAATAGTTACGACTTAGATATACTTCTAGTTGAATAAACTGATAACGAACTCTTTGTTGATAGTGAAAAGGACGAAAACATAAGCGAGAGACCCACCAACAAAAACAATTGACAATACTGCATACATAGATGTCATTAGATGGATATGTGTGTCCTCGAAGCAACAAAAAATCTATAAAAAAACACAGGTCATACATCAAAGCAACACGGAAGACACTATTTAAAAAGTATTTTATAACCTTGTTTCCACGAGACAATCATTTGTAGTGGTTTTTGTCTTTTAATCATTTGTAGCGGTTTTTGTCTTTTTATTCTGGGGTAAAGAGATGGCAATTTAAAAGTAAGATTGTTTATGTGTATACATATACAAATCCTTGGTGTAAATAAAATCTTTTATTATCATATATATATATATATATATATATATATATATATATATATATATATAAGTCTAAATTGAAAACAACGTTCAAACCTATGATTGCGTTGGATAAAAACCGCAATTTTTATACGTGTGCATGTAAAACAAATTTCTTGGTAGAGGGGTCTAAATACAGCACAAACAACAATTTCCAAAAGACCAAAAAAAGTGAAAAAGTCTATTTTAACAAAACGCATTTGACTAACAGGTCGAACAACTGATGTTCTTAAACCCTGCTGACTGCCATTGGCGATTGCCAAATAAATTGATCACCAGATCTAACAAAACGGATCTTAATATTAATTAAATACCAAACAGAAAACAATAAACTTGTGGAAAAGATGATATACCACAAACATATATATATATATATATCTTTTGCAGTCACCATTGAAATGTCCTCAATACGATTTTAATTTAAAAATGAATTAGGTTCATGTTTTGAACGAGAAGCGTAGTCTGAAACGACAACAGATGCATATGAAGCTCATTCATAATATATCGACCAGCAGAAGGTTTCCTTTACTAGGAATATTTTACTCCTTTTGTAAATTTACTGCATTCGTTCATCTTTGGCACCCTAAAAAGAAGAAAAAAACAATGACTTCAGAATAGGAGAAAATAAACAACTTTGCTATAAACAGAATGAAAAATTAATAAAATGTCTAACAAAATGCAGGCTATAAATTTCATAGTGCACAAAAAAGAAGGACTGATTTAAGGAAATTTGTCCATGAACAATTTCAATATTTAGCCAGTTTAATAAAAAATTTCGGGTATCAATCAGAAAAAATCGCCACATTGTTGGTTCAAATTTTACGAAAATAGTCTTATTTTCAGTCACGAAACAACATTTGGGAGTACTATTGGCCCATAAAATTATATATTTATTAGCATATTTTTCAAGTTTTAAGAAAAAAATTGGGAGATCAAATGGTTTCTACGGCAATAGGTGAAGTAAAATGGGCCGAGTTTTAACTTTGTTTGTATTTGATTAATCTCATCATTAGAACACATTTTATCAATAACAAATTATTAGAATTAGTTTTTTGTAACTTTTAAATATACTTGCATGCTTTAGCTGTGAAAGGTATCGGCATTATCCATTAGAAAAATCGTGAGGCGTAGAACCTTTTACACAACAATACGGGTTATTACCCATAAATCCATCGGATTAATCGGCTTTCCGGTGGCCACGTCATTTCATTGGCTGTTATATAGACTCTACTAGAGTTGCGAATCTCTTGTATTATATGTCTATATATTAGGTGCTGACTTTTAAACATATGTTTTAATCCATTTTAATGATGAATTTTACTTGCATGTTATGATGACCTAGATTCAGATTCAATATTAACTTAATAGATATTTAATTCATTTTTATTTTTACTTTGATTTCGTTCAACAAGTATTCCTTAATTATTTTCCCGGAAAAGTAATAATTTATTTTTTCCGGAATCGTAACTATTTTCCCGAAAAAGTAAGGTATTTATTAGCGGAAACGTAGACTTTTTTTCCCGGAAACGTCATATTTTTTTCGCGGATAAGTAATGCCAATTTTCGGAAATGTAAAACGCCGACCCCATGAACTTGAATTACCACGTATACAACAGTGTCAAAGAAAAAAAAAATTATATTCTCATTCGTTGAAGATTGAAACGAACATAAAGCATTTATCAACTAAAACCGAAAACCGGTTTTCCTGGAGTGTTTTATAAAGAAATCAAACACTTGCTATTTTACAAAGGATCACCTCGCTATAAGAGGTGCTCCAAATTTTATTTTAATAAACTAAACGTACAGTTCATCACAATCTACAAAGATAAAAGATACATATATAAGCCTATAGTTTAATATTTTACAAAAAAGTTTACATTCATTTTAAGATGAGAGGGAGGATGGGACGTCTTAACGAACATTGCTGCACGAATGTAGAGCTCCGAAAAACCATAGATGGAAAAACCAATATAAGTAAAAACATTTAACAAGAATGTATCCTGAAGTTTTGTTGAATAACTGAAGAAGAAAGAAATTTGTTTTGGCGCGAAATTAAATTTCGTGCTATTAACATAACAATATTCTATTGTTATGATACTGCATTGCGGCTTTAATTCATCCAATCGAGAAAAAAAAAATTATTGTATCGTCCTTACTTCATCAGCCAATCAAAACATCTTCACATACACACCCACATGTACTATTACATGTAGTTAGCAAAAACACGTGTTCGGCTACCTTTGATTAATTCCACTATACAGAGATTTGATTAACCAGAGACATATACTATACTATACTACACCCACACACATTTATTTATCTAACAAAAAATGCATGTGCACAATATGACGAAACTGCACTTCATTTTGGTCCAAAGATAAAGACCTGGATGTTTTAGGAAAAACTTTACAAAAAACAAAAACTAAAAAAGTAAAGTTGAATTGTCAATTTCTCACTGGTATTGGAACAGGAGATCCCCAATTTTAATGAAGACAATTTAATGTAATATGGTTGATGCATCGAAATATAAATAGTGACGAATATACATTTTTACGTTTACCCATGACCGCATGCAGATTACATATGGAAAGACACATTTCGAACGTTACATGTGATAGGATATGATATCGGAATTTTGAATAAGTTGCCTGTTGGGCTCATCCCATGGAGTCCTTTATAGAATAGAAAGAACAAAATATTTTAATTTCCCAAATTACAGGGCCCATAAAGGGCATAAAAATCAATTACAATTGATTGACATAATTGATAATTACAACAATAAACATCACAGTGTACATGCATATTTAGTATATTAGCATCGGTCAGAGTCAGATCCATCAACTATAAAAATTATGAATGCAGAATTAAATAATCTTTATACTGCTTTGTCAGATTATATTATTTGTGGTTCTCAACTAGATTATCAATTTCAGTGATTGATTTACCCACAATGCTCTTTTCAACAATAACGTTTTGGAAAAGCAGAAGATATTTTCAGGAATAGAATTTATCTGCATCAATCCGACTTTTTTTACTGTTTTAAATAATCTTAATTTAGAATTTTGTTGTTTTGACTCGATAGTTAAACATGTTTAAAGTGTCAGGGTGGAATTTGGTCTTATCACCAGATATATTTCATTTAAATACATAATTTGACATATATTACAGGTGACGCACAACAGTGCATTAATGAGAGATGGGAATAACAGATTCAATATTTGAATATACAGAATATGGAATATTGCTAGTGTAGGTGGATGGCAAATCTAGTTTATTTTTCGTGCTACAAGACACCGCGTAGTAAGTCACGTCAGCGGAGGCAAAACTTATTAACATTGTTGTTTTAATTTGTACGATTAAAAAAAAAAGAAATCAGTTTGATAGTACTTAAATATAGTTGAATATAGTGATGCCTGTGGAGATGATCGGAGATAGATAACTTTATTTGTTGCTCAAGCGTCAAAGGGAGCTCTTGCGTCCTAGCATTATAGGAGATGCGAATGTGAGGAGCAGTTGCACAGAGAGTGCAGTATTAGTCGTTTTACAGAGCTCTTTTCTGTGGCTACGATAAATGTATCACCCATCAACTTAATCAGGTAAATTAATAACTTTTAAAACGCCATCTCAGTTCAGTAAGGCCTGTGATGATCTGTCTAGGAAGGTCCCTGTCAGCGTACGACAAAAAGTTATGACAGGAGAACATCCCCATACCCTAGCTTATACCTTTCAAGAATTACGCATGTACACAAACAGCGGTTTGCTCTAGGGTAGAAATTTTATGATGAGAATGTTAACCTTAGGACGGCACAGGATCCAGTTTGTTCTGGTCCTGTTGTTGACCCAGAAATTGGTTGCTATATATGTATCCCACACCTACTATCTGATGGGTAATATAACCTTAAGACGGCACAGGATCCAGCTTGTTCTGGTTCTGTTGTTGACCCAGAATTTGCTTGTTCTATATGTACCTGTAACTCGAAGCTTTGAACGTTATGCATTCAATTACCATGGTGAATCCATCGTTTGCTTATAGTATTTCTTCCCCAAGATGTTTTGGACAGTATCCGTTATTGAGTACCGTAGGAACAACGGGTTTTTCCAGCAAGGACAGACAGCGATGTAAGATTTCAACAACCTAGGTCTTAATTTAGACCGAGGGACGTGTTTACAGCATTTCATTTCAGTCTTAGCATAATCAAAACACAAAGTCGTCTGCAAGGCAATATAATAAATCATAATCAACGCCCGTCTGGTACCAAATTATAAATTCTGGGTTTAAACAAAAAAAAAATATTGTTGTTGATTCGTAAAAAGATGTAATCTATGATTGCGGATTTAGTTCTTTTTTGTGAAACATGCAATTTAAGTGTTTGTTAAATTGTTTGTTGAAGGTAACATAAAGGGTTTGGATTCATTCTCTCTCTTTTACATATTTGTATGATGTGGTCATAGATCGACTGACTACCATATATTCTTGCAGAATTTACAATTTTTAACCAATATCAGTTTGTATTGTGTAAAAAAAGTCTTATATATATTTTCTTTATTAAAAAAACTATAGTTGCATTACTATCAGTACATATCAGTTTGACGACTATTTTGAGGCCCTGCCCCATATGACATGGTCCAGTGACTTTGAATTAATTAGAAATTTTCAAGGTTAAGTTTTCTGTTTAAAGTAAGTTTGATAGGATCTACTTGTGATAGATCAATGATATTTTGTATGATGTGGCATTACTTTCAGTACATATCAGTTTGATGACTATTTGAGTCACTGCCTCCTTGGAAATGGTCCAGTGACATTGAATTAATTAGCAACTTTCAATGGTAAGTTTTCTGCTTAAGTTACTTTGATAGGATCTACTTGTGATAGATCAATTTAATAATTCTTTATTGTCATATAAGTAAGACACGATACTTGTGACACATACAAATAATAACAACAACAAAAAATAAAATAATTTGAATACATATATATATATATATGCGTCTAAGCAAGTGACAACTCTTACGACAGATCCATGCATTGGATCACTAGTGAAGGTGATACACGACTGAAAACACATATTATATTCATAATTACTCTAAATATCAGCACAAAAATGTTAAATCTGCAAATATATATACAAGCAAAAATAACTAAGAGTCCCCTGTCCTCAGCTCTAAAGACTGTTTTATAAAGGAACCGTTTTTTTTTTCTCACTTGGTTTATATTTGAAGGAATAAGCAGGACTACTAGTTTTTCAGTAATCGACAGATTTAGAAATATCAGATTATCTATTGCGATGCCATTAAAAAGTTTAATACGTAATATTTTATTATTTTGACAGTAGAGGAGAAAGTGGTTTTCATCTACTATATATATGGTTTTACAAGTTAGACATGTTCTTTGGTTTCGAGGTATATTCAGATATCTGCCCTTTTCTATGATATTTTGTATGAAATTGCATTACTACCAGCTCATGTCAGTTTGACGACTATTTCGAGGCCCTGCCCCTAGGTCATTGTCCAGCCACATTCAATTATAAGCATTTTTACTGTTAAGCTTTCTGCTTAATACCCCCATCACACTAGGACCACGATCCCGCTACAACCTCAGAAATTATGAAAAAATTTGGAAGTCGTAGTAAGATCGTAGTGGTCAGGACGTGCCAAGGTCTTCATGATCGTGGAAGTCCACGACCAACTTTGAACATACTCAATACATTCATAGTGCAGTCGTGGCCAAAACTAGTTGTAGTAGAACCGTAGGAAGGTCGTAGTAAGGACGTAGTAAGATCGGGATGGGCGTAGAAGCATCGTATTGGAAATCGTGGTGCAATAGGGAGGCCAATGGAAAAGATTTCGCTGCGACCTTGCTACGATTTCACTGCGACTATTTCGATTTCACTACGTCTTTATTACGCATATACTACGATATTGATACGATTATACTACGATGAGGAAGAAAACAGTACAGTTGCTACTACCCGCTTTCCGTCCTTAGTACGACGTACCTAACTACGATACTACTACGGCGTAGATACGATAATTGCACAACCTCATTCTGTTGATATAAAAAAACTGATACAATAACTTCTACCTGTAGTTCAACCAGGGACACACATGAGCAAAACATACTTCTGCAATCTTTAATTCAGCTACACTGTATCGATTTGGCTGATCAGGCTACACTTTTAGTTAAAAGAAGGAGCAGACATACTAGACAGTGTAGGTCCTGTTGGGTGCGCTCTTGGCTTTCTGTTGAAAGAAGACTCCAAGTTTGGGCATTACGACCGACTTGTGAAAGAACTAGATATCATTGAGATGGGAGCCATCTCTGTGGGCCCCGCTGTGAATAATGTGTGGTAAAAAATTTGTATCTTTATCATTGGACATGGGGTTGTCAAATGAAACCCAAGTTTTTGACCTTGATCTTTGACCTAGGAAGTTGTACATAAATTATGACACACCTTCTGGTGTTGGTTTATATACATATCAAGTATAAACTTTGAAATCATAACGGTTCTCAAGATATAGAGCGGACACGATCTTTACTATAGGACATGGGGTTGTCAACTAAAACCAAAGTTTTTGACCTTAACCTTTGACCTAGGAAGTTGAACATATATTATGATACACCCTATGGTGTTGGTTAATATACATGTCAAGTATAAACTTTGAAATCATAACGGTTCTCTAGATATATAGCGGACACGATTTGTTACGGACGGATGGACGGACGGACGGACAGACGGACGGACGGACGGATAGACGGACAGACGGACGGACGGACGGACGGACGGACGGACGGACAGACGGACGGACAGACTGATCACTATAGGGCGGTCGCCATTCGGCGGGGCCCTAATTAAGGATGGAGGAGTTTAGTTAGTTTGATATGAACTATACTTGTGATAGATCATTGATATTTTGTATAAAGTTACATTACTATCAGTACATATCAGTTTGAGGCCATGCCCACTAAAACGTGGTGCAGTGACTGAATTAATTAGCAATTTTCAATGTTAAATTTTCTGTTAAAGTTAGATTAATAGGAACTACTCACAATAGACAACGATATTTTGTATAAAGTTACATTACTGTCTGTACGTCTCAGTTTGTTGACCATTTTCAGGCCCTGTCCACTAGATCATGGTCCAGCGAATTAATAAGCACTGTTGCTGTCCATTAGATTTTCTTTTCTGAATTTTATGCCGACAGGCGAGACATATCTCTGTGTCAACAGTTTATTTTTATATAAGTGTTAAAATTGAAAATGCAGGCTTATAAACACGATTTTCTTTTTAGTTGTTATTGGGTTTGAACTACAGCTTTCAATAACTGCGAGTACTCTCAGATCTGTACTTTGTGTCTTTTGTTTTTTAGTTAGTTGTTTAACCTGCGTCGCCGAAGCAGATATAGTAACACTCGACTCCGTCCGTCCGAAAGAAAACTTTCGTCAAAGTTTTTCTTGGCTTCTTTGAAAGAGAATGATTTTATATTTGGTCTGCAGCTTGATTATGATGAGTTGTAGCGAGTAAGCAATTTTTTCATCTGCCGTATAGACAATTCTTGTTTATCGAGAGTTTGAAATTTGACAACACTCATGGCACAAGAATCTTGGCTTCTATGAAAGGAATGATTTAATATGTGGTCTGCAGCATGATAATATTGCGTTGTAGTGAGTAAGCAATTTTAACATCTGCCGTGTAGCCACTTCCTGTTTTCCGATAGTTTGAAATTTTACAACACTCATTGTACAAGGAAAAAAATCTTGGCTCCTATTGCAGTGAATGATTTTAATATTTGGTCTGGGAATTATCAGTTATGCTCCGGTATACATGCTACCCCAATCAACTGAATGCAGCGACGCAGGCCCAGACCCGGTATTGGTCTTCTTTCGGTTTGTATCGATCTGATGAGTTAAGCCCTTTTCACGTATGTGTGTGTGTTTGTGTTTTAAATAAAAAAGTGTTTGCCCTTGTATAAAATGTTCCTATTTTGTGCTGTAACACCACTGTCCCAGGTGAGAATTCGCTTTAGCCTTTGGTGAGTTTAATATTATTATCAAAATTAGATAACGAGAGTAAATATTTTTCACGAGTTGCTAAACCTGTTTGTCTTATGGTAAATTAAGGCGACAGCAGTTTCCCGATGTTCAAATCTCGTTAATCGATTAAGAAGAGACATATCAAGGTAACAAAAAAAAACTGGGAGAATCGTTTATCTTTTTTGTCCTGATGAAATGTTTTCGATTTGGAAGTCCGCTTAGGGCATTACAAATATTGTGTCATAACCAGACAACTGGCATGCATCAGACGTTTTCAAGCTTTTCGTACGTTTACAGAATGAAATCAAAGTCAAAAAGAATATTTTCATATGAAACATGTCAATGTATGTTATTATATCGTTAAATAAATTTCAAATCTACGTTGTCAAGTGGAATTGTGACTGTCCTCATTAACCTATCGAATAGCAAGTGGAAATGTCGCAATTTCGTTACATATTGCAGGAGATGCAACCAAATTACAGCATTTTTCGTATCATTTATTCATTAATAGATAACAAACGGATGACGATACCAGATATAAAATTTTGTACGCAAGACGTGCGTTTCGGCTTCAAAAGACTCATCAGTTACGCTCGAATCCAAAAAGATTAAAAGACCAAATCAAGTACGAAATTGAAGAGCATTGAGGACCCGAAAATTCTGAAAGGTTTTTCCGAATACAGCTAAGGTAGTCTTTACCTTGTGTAGAAAATCCTTATTTGTTCGAACAATTCAAAAGTTTGTAAACAGCAAATGTATAAAAAATGACCATATCAATGATATGTCATGTTACCACATACTTGCTGAATCCATCGCTCACCGAACAACCTTACAAACTTATTTTTTTATCAACAAAGAACATATTGAAGTAGTTTAGCGGTAAATACATTGTCTGAATCACGTGACAATTGACAACAGGTAAAACCAAAAAAATATAATAATACACAATAATCCATCTAAGTAATCACAAATTTTCATAAAATGTTAAGCATTTGAAGCGGAAAACGTCTTCATGGAATAAACATATTAAGAATCAAGTTTAATGGTGTCTAAAACCACAATAGCTTTGATCTTACAAACAAAGCTAAAAAAATAATCCCAGGTTCTATTAGGTACTACATGTTTTATAAGACAAAAACATCCTCTTTTCCCCAAATGTGACCTCTCGAATTAGGCTTATCACCGGGATTTCACTTACATAAGCAACACGACGGGTGCCACATGTGGAGCAGGATCTGCATAACCTTTCGGAGCACCTGAGATCACCCCTAGTTTTGTTTTAAAGGGGTTCGTGTTGCTCTTGCTTTAGTTTTAAGTGTTGTTTTCATTGTACTTTTTAATTTTTCTATGTCTGTGGTGTTTATACCGGTATACATATCAAGTTTCAGGGTTAGAAAATTTACAATACCGATGGTTTAGGAATTTGATGAAGTCTTAGGGTTAGATAAGAGTCGATTACCCAAACGCTATTGTGTAAAACCTTATCACTTGATATAGCTTATCAACGTATTTTATAGGAGTAACATGACGGATGTCAAATGTGGTGTAGGATCTTCTTACCATTCCAGAGCACCTGAAATCACTCTCGGTTTATTATGGATGGGGTTGGGGGAGGGGTCATGTTGCTCAGTCTTTGGTTTTATACGTTGTGTTTTGTATACTGTTGTATGTCTTTAGGTCGTTTTCCGGTTTTTGACATGACACTGTCAGTTTTTTTCCCCCGAGTAATGAGTTTGAATGTCCCTTTGGTATTTTTTGGATCTCTCCCAATTAAAGTAAGAAACAAGTAACATACGGATGACTGGAAAGCCAAATAAAAAAATATAGACAAACAGACAAAAAGATAAATTTTCATTATTCACTTCCTTCAAACCATAATTCAAATAACACATTTGAACATAACAAAAAAACATACATTTGTCATTTGTCATTTGTCAGAATCACTAAATTGTATGCATCACAAAACAATATACAAATTACAGACATTGTAAGAACCACTCTTTAGATTTATGAGAAACTTACTTTATAATTTTTCTCAGAATCAGTCCAACTATTAAAATTTGGACAATAGTACATGTATCTCGTAAATTGGTATATAACTAATCATCATTATGACATGATTTTAGTGTTTAATTTTTTCGTAACATACTGTGCATACATATACTTTCATATACATTCACGTCTTCATATCTTCCTGTCACAATTTCGCTCCACCACCTCTAAATTTATTCAATGCGCATCTAAACTACTTTGTCATATTCATATTCATCTGAGTATATGTTTTATTAACAAACTGATACTTGAACAGATAACAAGTACGCAATTTAAATTGAATACATCTTGGCATCCGTTTAACTTAAATAGCGTAAAATAATACCATTCTAACACACTAATATCATGTTTACTGAAGCTATCGTTAAATCACGAGACATTTTACATTCATTCATAAATAAGAAACAATTTATTCAAGGGCAAGTACCTTTTTTACTATATATATATAAAACAAGTGTGGACACAGATGAATGTGGATAGTATGTTTGGATGTTTGACAGTGTTTTATATGACAAAAGGAGTTCTATGTTTTTCCTATATGGTGTTATTAACTGTGTTGCACGATGACAACCAACCTGAGCATGAGGAGTGTTGTTTATTTAATATTTAGATTTTATGTTCAAGAGGGCATGGAAGAGACACTAATTGCATTAATGACCAAATGATTATGATAGAATATTTTCCACATCTTTGATTTTGGATAAATTTTGTAGCTAGGAGAGCAACACATAATAGGTTCCTTTTTTCATGTGATTTTTTTTTAAATGGGAGATGATATCTGAGAACATGATATCAGGAGGTTGTAATTCAGTGGTTGTCTTTTGTCTATTTGTTACATAATATTTGTTTTTCGTTTATTTTGTGTACATAAATAACATAAATGACTATGCGTTATGGGCTTTGCTCATTGTTGAAGGCTGTACGGTGACCCTTAGTTGTTAATTTCTGTGTCATTTTGGTCTGTTGTGGAGAATTGTCTCATTGGCAATCATACCACATCTTTTTTATATGTATTTGCTCACTATTTGTATGGTTCTATTTATATTACTTTGTGGTGGATTGTCAGTATCATTAGTAAAATATTTTGTTAAAATGTCGTTATTGTTTCTCAGATTAGAAGACATTTATTGGTTTTTAGTAATGAAAATGCCTGACATGATGCTTGGGGCTAGATGAGCTAGAAAGTAAACTTCTGTGTTGTTTTTTATCAATTCTTTGATAACATCTCCTCCAAAGCTGGCCGAAGCAAAAAAAAGTTTTGCCCAATATGAAAACAATATCAACAAAAAAACCTTTGTGAGCATGCTTCAAAGACTAATAACTGCTCCAAAAGTAATCTGATAGAATTTCAAGCATGTCAAGAGGGTATTATGAAAATCTACTTAATATGTCTAAATATCAAAAAAGTTATAGTATTCAATATGAAAAAGGTATTGCAAAATTATTCTCTTTTCAATTTTTTTTGTTATATGGATACAAATATAAGTGATACCAATACAGTATTTGTTGTGGTATGAAAGTGTAGTAATTAACATTTACTGTAAAAATGTTAATTCACACAAATTAAGAAATAAACAAATGAATGAAAAATGTTGAACATGTACAATGAAATATAGTTTTAGAAATCAATAAGGTCAGATAGGCCTTATAATTTTTTTTTTTTTTTTTTTAACATACTGAATGACCATTTACACTCAGGACCGAGTCATCAGTAGGCAGTACAGATGTATTAAAACAACCTAGCATCATATTGCTAGTAGCGAGTGTAGCATTGTCAGGTAAATTTGTTCTTTTTTTAAAATTTGGTTAAAGGACAAAAAATGTTTGGTTCAAATCATAATAAAATGCTTTTATCTCCTTATTACTTACATTGTATATAGAATGGATACTACCCTGACAAATCCTTGTACATGAGAGTTGTCTGTCAAATCTTCATTTCACAAAGAATGAATTGCATAACAATGAACTGAGCTCAAAGCAAAGCACTTTAATAATACACTTAGACAAAGAGCTCAATCCAGTGATATACTTTGTACTACAGGTCCTTCATGAACATCCTATCTACCAAAACCATATCTCACAAACATGCCATACTACATGTACATGGTTCGATCAGAAGTCCTGAAAAAGATATGCATTTTATTATCATATTTTAATTATACATACACAGGTTAAAAGTTATATACTCCAATGGCAGTCTTTCCTGCTAAAATGTCATGTGTAGAATGTGATATACCATTTTTGGGTCTATATGGGTACTGTCCTTTATATTCATTAGGTCATTTTGACACAACAAAATATAAAGAAAATGTTAACTTTGATCTGGAAATTGAGTTCTTTTTCGCAAAATAAACCCACGAAAACTAAACTTTGAATGCAAAAGACCCCTAAATGGCTAACAGATATTGCTATAAAGAATAGTCCATGATGATTATTGTTATTAAAGAGTTCATGAAATGTACACTCGTCTGATTCTGTCAGTGGAATGGACTAGAATGAGATAAGTTATATAAACATAAAGGTTTTTTCAACAGTTGTGGTGTAAATTAAATCAGTTTTATTTTATGGTTGACATATTTAAGTATATATGTAGACCATTTGCTTTTCAACACATTGATATTTTACAATATCGATTATCTATTTATTGTTATATTGTTGGTATTTTTCACCTTCCTAAAACAGTTTTAACGCAACATGAACACAAGCTTAATAGATCTTGATAGGGTGTCCTCACATATTTTGACGTTGCTGAAAAATTTTGGTTGACATATGTATCCTCTTCTCATCGTTTTTCGTGCTATTAAGAATGCATACTGTCGTCACAATTTCCATTGAAAAGGCATGCATAGTACAAATTCATATGACGAACGAAAACATATGATCTGACCATATAAATGTACATGTACAAATGTATGTATAGGTTATCAGCTTTTCTACACATATTAGCCAGTAAGCCGCAATGAACCCATTATGGCGAGTGAGCGCAGCTAATGAGCTAAAATGAATCAAATTGTGTCCTCAGTGGGGGATATTTTAAGGGATCTATATGAAGAAAACCTGATCATCTGTTTATCGTTCTATTACTGGCTTTTTCACCTCCCTAACTTGGCCTAAGACAGTTTTTACAGACGAAAGCAAGCTTGATAACTACTCCTCACACACATGTATAGATTATCGGCTTTTCTACACGAGTCATGAATATCGTAAAATGTTAGCCAGTGAGCAGGCCCGCAATGAACCTTTTTAGCGAGTGAGCCCAGCTTATGAGCTAAAATGAATCAAATTGTGTACTCAGTCACAGTTGGTGATATTTTAAGGTATCTACACAAGGAAAACCTGCTTATATAAATCTCAGTGGCGGATCCACAACTTTTCATAAAAGGGGGGTGGCCGCTGACTGACCTAAGGGTTGCCCCCTCCCGTCATGCTTCCCCAGTGGCGGATCCGGGGGGACGGTTCCGAGGGTTGGAACCCCCCCTTTTTTGGACGATCAATGCATTTGAATGGGGACACATAGTTGGAACACCCCCCACCCTTTGTCCCGAGTTGGGAACCCCCCCTTTTATAAAAAGGCTGGATCCGCCCCTGCTTCCCTATAAAATCAACCAAATTTTCCCCACCCCCTGGATCCGTCTATGTAACTGTTTATCGTTCTGCGTAATACTGGCTTTTTCACCTCCCTTACTTGGCCCTAGACAGTTGCTTATCTGTTTATCGTTCTGTCACTGGCTTTTTTTAGACTAGAGACTTCATGTGTACAAACCTGACGTCAAACTCGTGTACTATAAAAGAAGAGACAAATAATTTCACATTAAATCCTGACTGTAACATTACATCTAAAGATAATTACAATCCAAAGTAAATTATATTACGATGTCAATGGACTAAATTCCCGCGCAAATGTCATCACTGGGATAGACCAAAACGAATTTTAGGTTTATGTATCATTCACATTCCGATCAATTTACTCAGTTAAATAAAATATATGTGTTAACTATTTTTATATTGGCTTTGAATTTAGTTAATCTATCAGAAAAAAGGATTTATTTCTCGCAGATAGCCCTCAATACTATACACCAACTCGACACTAAAGCAATAAAACCCTAAAACATAATAGTATATGGAATCGTCCAAACGGATTACCTAATATTGATATAGGTGAAATATGTAGATTCAGAATTGTGTACACAGAAATAAGATCAGAAATAAAGCCCTATGTAAGGTGAAAACAATAACACAACTGTATAAAATCATTGTTTATTAAATTTGCTTGCAGAAGAACCATGAAGTTAAAATTTATAACGACTACGTTTATCCTGTCAACCCCTTTTCTTCATTGCATCAAGGCTTCCGTTGCTTTACATCGAGCAGCAATTCAACCAATCGGGGAATGTTAAGTTGGGACATACCTCTATTTTTGGAAGCGTGATCTTTACATCGAGGCTTGTGTTGCTTTACACCGAGGTCACAGTAGTTCGACCAATCGGGGAATGTTTATTTGGGGCATGTGACCTATTGAACTGCAGGTTTTATAATATTTTAATCGAAATTGTAGAAAAATGAAATGTTGTTAGTACATACAAAACAGAAAATGATGAATACTTTTAGTAAAAGATAAATTGGATCCGGGTTCTGTGTATTCACATCATTTGTACAACTCTCCTTACTGATGCCATTTTTTGGAATTTCTGTGACCTAAATGGTTCGCGAAAATTAATATTTTATTATATATATAGTAAATATTAATTTTCGCGAACCATTTAGGTCACGGAAATTCCATTTTTTGCCATCAGTAAGGAGAGTTGTACAAATAATTTGAATACACAGAACCCCGATCCAATTCATCTTTTGCTAAAAATATTTATCATTTTCTGTTTTATATCTCCTCACATCATTCCATTTTTCTCTAATTTCGATTAAAATATGCCAAAACCTGCAGTAAAAATAGATGTATGCCCCAAATAAACATTCCCCGATTGGTTGAACTACTATGGCGTCGATGTAATGCAACGAAAGCCTCGATGTAAAGCAACGCAAGCCTCGATGTAAAGCACACGCTTCCCAAGAGTAAGGAGAGTTGTACAAATAATGTGAATTCACAGACCCCCGATCCAATTTATCTTTTGCTAAAAGTGTTCATCATTTTTTGTTCTGTATCTACCAACAACATTCCAATTTTCTATAATCCCGATTTAAACATGTCGAAACCTGCAGTAAAAATAGATGTATGCCCCAAGTAAACATTCCCCGATTGGTTGAAAAGCTGTGGCCTTGATCTAAAGCAACGCAAGTACACGCAAAAATTTCCGTTGAAATGTTGAACTTCGACCCCGAGCCGATTCACATAGAGATTTTCTTGCGCTCAAATGTAATTCTAAGTGAAATATACTGGTAAAGTAAAATTATGTTCTTTTACAGAAATATTTACACATTTTATTATTAATGTATTGTCATGCTTTTGCATATTTACGCTGAGCTTTAGTTAAATATAATTCTATACAAATTTTGTTACGTCAAGCATTAAGAGTAAGAATATATTTCGCGCCAAAACAAGAAAATAATCTGTGTCACCAAATAAGTTTATCAGCATCTTTCTGAAATTTTCCAACAGAAAATAGCGTTATTTATAGAGAAATTTTGGTGAGTATTACTTATTAATGTTAAGGTTCTCCAGAGGTGGCTCTCTACACCTTCTTGGCGGTCAATTTAATCCCATTTATCAATTATCCCCGATGGCGATGACACCCAGTCGATTTGTGTCATGAGTGAAAATCTTTATCTATTTGATGAAATAACTTCTTCATTAACTGTACATGCAATATTTTTGTAGTTTTTGATAACCGTGCACATTCCCATTGCATGTCCGCAAGATAAATGGGTTATGCATTTGTGAATTGTGTAAGTACAGTAATATTGTGTGATAAAAATTTGTGACGGTCAGTGCGTGATCACGTGACATTATTATTTGTAAACAAACGGGCTCCCCATGTAACACGTGTCGGAACTATCCATACAAGGTGCAATCAATCTTTTATTTCACTATTTGATGATATTTCTGTGTCTGTTTGTAGGTTTTGCATATCAGATCATCGACAGATGTCATAGTATAGTTTCATAGGTAAAAAAGTACCATGATTGTTCCTGTTCAGTAGTTGTGAATTTTTTTTATAGAATTAGAAGGTAATTCTGCATTAGTCATTATTTGAATTAAGTCTGAAATAAAATGACTCAACTCTCTGTGTAATTTTTCCCCAATTTTTGATACATGCATAATTTAATGAGCATTTGCTTCCCATGAATCCAGTCGCCTCCACTTCGGACAGGCAAATATCATCTATCTGATATGGGACCAGCTGAAGTCCCACTGCCCTAGCTGGTATCGCAAAACAGTCGTTCTAGGTTAGAGTAATCTCCGACTACAAAACTCAAATCCAATGACAAAAATGCCCTTATCTTAAATTGAAAGCATTGGAAAAGTAAACTGTAAACTATAATTTTTACAATGACCACAATTTGTTTTAGTTCAATGTACATGTAATAATATGCGGGATAATACATGAACTTAATACTGCTTCAAGGTTATACAGGTTTGTCAATGTAAAAATAAAATGATTTGTTTGCTAACTTAGGGAGCTATCATTTGATTTTTAGGGGGGGGGTCTAGGATGAAATTTGAAAAAAAGGCAGGATGAGACAATATGAAAAAAAAGGCAGGATGACAATTTATGTAAACAAGTCGGGAAAAACTAATAGAAAAAAAGGCAGGACAAAAAAAGAGTGAAAAATAAAAAGGCAGGACAGATTACATCTCGAACTTCAAAAAAAGTGCAGGAAAAAAAAATTTCATCCTAGCCCCCCCCCCCCCCCCCTTTTTCCCCCCATAAAAATGGAAAGGAAGCTCCCTTATCGTGTTTCCTTCAGAGGGTGTTGGCCTGGAATGGTACTCTGCAGTTTTCATACACCTGTTCATGAGAAATATTATGGTATGCCTTTGTCCGTCTGTCTGCCCTGATCTGTCTGTTTCTAGCATGTTGTTCACTAACTCAGTAATATTATCACCAATTTGCATGAAACTCTGGTGAATTGATTATATCTACTGACGTGAGCTCCCTTTTAGATTTTTAGGAATTTATAATATACATTTTCAAAATGTGAGGTTTTATTCATAAAAAAAGGGGGATTTTCATGTTAATGCCCATTAACTCTAAAAATGCTTTGTTCACCAACTCTTCAACGCTTTCACCAATTTGCATGAAACTGTTGTGAATTGATTATTTTATAAATTTTAGGTTTCCCGTTTCAGAGTTATATGGGATTGTATTTATGTATTGATGTGAGCTCCCTTTAGATTGTTTTGGAATTTTAGAATTTACATTATCCAGTTACAATGTAAGGGGTTTTATTCATTCAAAAAGGGGGATTTCCATGTTTTCGGACATTAACTCGAAAATGCTTTAAGCAGTTGTTATTTGTCATGAAACTTTGGTTAATTGTTTATATATATCTATTGATGCAAGCTCCCTTTCAATTTAATAAATTGTGGGATTTTATTCGTAAAAAAGGATGGCTTTCCCAGTTTGCAGATTAAATTCAAAAGTTTGTACATGCACTTCTCTGGCATGTTTCAGTAAATGTGTAAATTATAACTGACATAACTAACTTTGACAATGACCACATATTTTTAAGTTCAATGTACAAGAAATATACAAGGTAATGCATGTAGACTCGATACTGCTGCAAGGTTATACAGGGTTGTCAATGAAAAAAAAAATAAATTTGTTTGCCAACTTTAGTGTTACTTTCAGAAGGTTTTGGTGTGGTATGACACCCTGTCATTTTTATACGCCCGTTTACGGGACGTACTATGGTATACCGTTGTCCGTCATCAACATATCGGACATTTACTCAAAACCGCTTTAACCAATTTGCATAAAACTTTGGTGAATTGTTTATATCTATTGACATGAGCTCCCTTTCGTTTTTTATAAATTTTAGATTTTACGTTTCTGAGTTATGGGGTTTTATTCATTAAAAAAAGGGGGATTTTCCAGTTTTCGGACAATAAAAGCTTTCACCAACTTGCAAGAAATTGTGGTGAATTGTTTATATCTATTGACATGAGTTCCCTTTCGATTTTTATATATTTTAGATTTTACATTTAACTTTTCTGAGTTGCAGGGTTTTATTTATGATAAGGGGGGATTTTCCAGTTACGGACAAAAATCAAAAATGCTTTCAGCAGTTCGTATGAAACTTTGGTGAATTGTTTATATCTATATTGATGTAAGCTCCGTTTAAAATTTTATAAATTTTACATTTTACATTTCTGAGTTATGGGGTTTTATTCATTAAAAAAGGGGTGATTTTCCAGTTTTGGGCCATATAGCTCAAAAATGCTGTCAGCAATTCTCATGAAACTTAAGTGAATTGTTTATATCTATTGTTGCAAGCTCCCTTTACAGTTTCATAAATTTCTAATATGACTGGGAATTAATTGAACTTTATTTGTTTATAGTCTGACGACAGATTTACTATGTATTGCGCAACAGCACAGTGTATTGCACAACAGCAAGAAATCTTTATTTTCATCACGTTCTAATGAAGTAACAAGCTTATTTTGCCGAAAGTTAGAATGATATGATCTACAATTGAGTAACAAGTACCAGAAGTGATAAAAAAATTGTCTTTATGAAAATAACATGCAACCAACTTTAAAATCAATGCTTTAACCTCCTAAAGAAAATAAATTGTTTACGTCTTTGAATTTCTTTACTTTGAGTTTCAAATGAAAAATTGCTGTTTCATCGACTTGGTAAATGTTGAATATTGCCGATGACGAAAGCGACTGAAAGCGAGTATTGTAAACAACAGGGCGACTAGATTTCGCTTTTGAAGGTCGGTCAAAGCGAAGTGGCGACCGGGAAAGCGACTTTGTTGCCCCAGTAGCATGGTAACGTGAGCCCTGCACAATGCTTATTACTTTAAAACACAGTCCTGTAATATTTTTTATTCTACTTTGAATATTGCCTGCTTATTTCAGCAACTATTCTTGCAAAACAATCCTCTATTTACCCTAGGTGTTGCACTCAGTATTGTTGATTATATTTATATGTATATGTAGTAAAGTGAATGCAACCCCCTTTTTGAAGGTAAGTAACAGTTAACAAACTTTATCACTTATCAGTAGTTTAGAATGGTTTAAAAAAAGATCTAATAGATGTTACATGCATTTTGCCTTCCTCTCAAAAAGTTTGCATGTGTTTTAAAGTGGTTATTTAGCAATGTAAATTTTTCCCTCAGTATTAACATTAATTTGGAAGTAAGTTAAATGATTTCAGTTAACCAAATAATTTGGAAGTAAGTTAAAGGATTTCAGTTAACCAAAATTATTTCACGCCTAATTTATATAAACAAATCCCACGTCGATATATAACATGTACAACAATCAAACATCAACCCACACCAAACTGGATGTAATTGAAAGACATCTAGAGGTCAATATACAGTCTCGGACAAAATGAGGAAAAATATAGCGAATTTTTGAGAAGTATTATTGCACAATATATTTGCAATATTTAAAATGCATAGTTTAAAATCTTTTGAGTTTTAGGTACCATTTTAGGAAACTGGGATTTCATTGCAGCTAGTCTATTAGATAACATTTTATAGTTTTGAATGTTTCTTCATCAGTTAACTAAAATTAGGTGGAGGTATGTTCTTATTTCTGACAGAGGGGTACTCAACCTATATCAATTTGTGCATGAAGCGATTGATAGTTGCTTGATACTGAATAATTTTACCACAAATTTGTGAAAGTTTTAACCGGTGTATATACTTAAAATATGTTAATAAAGTTCATGTCTTTTTCAGGACTTCTGATCCAACCATGTAGTATGGCATGTTTGTGAGATATGGTTTTGGCCAGTAGGATGTTCATGAAGGACCTGTAGTACAAAGTATATCACTGGATTGAGCTCATTGTCTAAGTTTATTATTAAAGTGCTTTGCTTTGAGCTCAGTTCATTGTTATGCAATTCATTCTTTGTGAAATAAAGATTTGACTGACAACTCTCATGTACAAGGAATTGTCAAAGTAGTATCCATTCTATGAACAATGTAAGTAATAGGGAGATAAAAGCATTTTATTTAGATTTGAACCAAACATTTTTTGTCCATTAGCCAAACTAAATAAAAGAAGCACAAATTCACCAAACAATGCTACTGGCGCTACCAGCAATATGATGCTAAGTTCTTTTGTTACACTTTATTATGCCCCAGCCGTATCGGAGGGGGCATTAAGTTTTACCCTTGTCTGTACGTACGTACGTCCCAAAATTGGTTTCCGTTCTCTAACTTTAGTTTGCCTCAACCAAATGTTATGAAAATTGTACACAATGCTTATTACCACAAAACACAGAGCAAGTTTGAATTTTTGTGGCGTCACTTTTACCATTCTAGAGTTATGCCCCTTTACAAATGTAAAATTGCTGAATTTATCATTTCCGTTCTCTAACTTTAGTTTGCCTCAACCAATGTTATGAAACTTATACACAATGCTTATTGCCACAAAACACAGATCCAGTTTGAATTTTGGTTTTGTAACTTTTACCGTTCTAGAGTTATGCCCCTTAAGAAATGGAAAAATTTCAAAATTTTTATTTTCTTCTAAATATCAAGTAATTTTTTAATTGGAGTTATCTTCCTTTGTCCATGATTATAGTTGAATCAGCTACAATCAATGCTTTATACAATGCAATGTTTAATTTTGACTTCCACTGATAAAACACAAATCAAGTTGAATTTGGATAGTGTCACTTTAATCATTATTGAGTTATGCCCTTTATAAATTGAAAGATTGCAAAATTTTTAGTTTCCATTCTGTAACTTAAGTTTGCCCTAACCAAACATTTTGAAACCTATACACAATATTCATTACCACAAAACTAAGATCAAGTACAAATTTTTTGTTTCCGTTTTCTAACTTTAGTTTGCCTCAACCAAATGTTATGAAACTAATACACAATGCTTATTACTACATAATACAGATTAAGTACGAAATTTGGTGGCAACACTTTTACCATTCTTGAGTTATGTCCCTTTGTAAACATAAAAATTGCTGATTTTTTTGTTTCCGTTCTCTAACTTCCAAATGTTATAAAACTTATACACAACCGTTCTAGAGTTATAATTATTTATTGCGTGTTTACAAATAGAAATTGCTGAAATTTTAGTTTCTGTTCTCTACTTAAGTTAGCCTCAACCAAATGTTATGAGACTTGCACACAATGCTTATTACCACAAAACTAGGATCAAGTTCAAATTTGGGTAGCGTCACTTTTACCACTTCAGTTATGTCCCTTTAAAACTATATGATATGCAAGTGGGGGCATCATCTGTGTCCACATGTGGACACTATCCACATTTATTTTTTTTTTTTACATCTGTACTGCCTACTGGTGACTCAGTTCTGAGTATAAATATGGTCATTCAGTATGTTAAGAAGAAGATTAGAATTTATAAGGCCTATCTGGCCTAATTGATTTCTAAAATATATTTCATTGTACATGTTCAACATTTATCATTCATTTGTTTATTTCTTTATTTGTGTGAATTAATTTACTACACTTTCATACCATAACAAAACTGCCTTACTGTATTGGTATCACTTATATTTGTATCCATATAACAAAAAAACTGAAAAGAGAATACTTTTGCAATAGCTTTTTCATATTGAATACTAAAACTTTTTAGATATTTAGACATATTAAGTAGATGCTCATAATATCCACTTGACATTTTATCATATGACTTCTGTAGTTAGTTATGAGTCTTTGAAGCATGCTCACAAAGGTTCTTTTGTTGATATCATTTTCATACTGGTCAAAACTTTTTTTTTTGCTTTGACCAGCTTTGGAGGAGATATTTTCAAAGAATTGATTAAAAATAACACAGAAATTCACTTTCTAGCTCATCTAGCCCCAATCATCATGTCAGGCATTGTCATTACTAAAAAACATTAAATGTCTTCTAAACTGAGAAACAATTTCCACATTTAACCGAAATCTTTTACTTATGATACTGACAATCCCCCACAAAGTAATATAAATAGAACCATACAAATAGTAAGCAAATACATGTTCTCAGATTCCATCTCCCATATAAAAAAAAATCACATTAAGAAAAAAATGAACCTATTATATGTTCCTCTCCTAGCTTCAAAATGTATCCAAAATCAAAGATGTGGAACATATATATTCTATCATAATCATTTGGTAATTAATGCAATTAGTATCTGTTGAACATAAAAAACTAAATATTACATAAACAACACCCCTGATGCTCATGTTGGTTGTCATTGTGCAACACAGTTAATACATAGAAAACATAAAACACAGAACTCCTTTTGTCATATAAAACACTGTCAAACATCCAATCATACTGTCCACACTGATCTGTGTCCACACTTGTATTTAAACACAAAAACACCCACGTGATAAATGAGTAGACTTCTCCGTATATTTTTCAATGCGGCTATGTGGGATGAAAAAATGTAAGAATGAAGTAAAACATGCGTCAAGTTGTAAAAATATTTGATAAATGAAAATATGTAGTAAAAATGTATTAGCAAAAAATACCGATCTCCAGGGTAAATTCAAAAAGTAAAGTGGAAAAATCCATAAAACTGACAACGGAACGAATGGAAAACAGCTGCCATATTACCCGTAACTGGTAAATGTGCCAATATATAATTTTGAATTTTGAATCCATAAAATCCAGTGAAATATTTCCTTGTTATAATAAAGAAAATCATTCAATTACAATATTTTGACTTAAAAAGGAAAAATCAGTAAGCAATATCAAACAAAGACAACTTTGTTCATTTGCATTTCAAAATACTTTATGCAGAAAATATTTTTCTACTTAAAATTGTCAGTCGTAATGCCCATTTAAAATGTAGTTTTTGTCACAATATTTTTATACACTCTACAAAATTTCTTTTAACAATAAGGATATACCGGTGAGTATCAGAGAGTGACACTCATATCTGCAGTTTAATTATATTGCTTATATATATAGCTTTTATTTACTTTTTCAGGGTTGTTGTAAATTTCGAATACCTAATTGATAAACAATAATGCACATGTTCCGTATATAGCTGCACAACAATGTCATAAGGCGTCAAAGCACACAATAAATGTCACATCTTTGTCATACCAGGTCCAGACCAAGATTTACTATGTATCAAATGATGTTCTGATGAATTTGAGATTGGTTCGTTTGTAGAATCATCCTGGAAGAAAAGGAACTATTTAATTTTAAAAATATCAAAATGAATGAAAACGACTTTCATGACTTGTTGATGAAAAGATAAGACATATGTGCCTAAAGTGTGAAAAAAAACCACTCATTACTAATCCAAATTAATAGGGCCATACGTGGTATACAATCTATTGCCAGCAAATGATTTGACAATTATACCTCATATCTCAATATTATGCTATTTAAAAATTCCCCAGAAAGTAGGCGAAAGCAGATAGAGAGACAAACAGCAAACAGTTTAATCATTTATATATCTTATTTTTTCTAGTTATCATCTGAAATAGCTATACATGAAGTTCATATATAAATCATTCATTATCGACATATATACATGTCTTATCATCTTAGTATCATTTTTCATTTGGGTAATTCGGTGTTGAAAACAGAACTTGTATAGTCATCATTTGTATATTCACTACATTTTCAAACTATATTTAAAGATTGACATATTATGAAGACATCCACTTATTGTTGATCTCGAAAAATACTCGAGTACTCGGTTTAAATACTCACGAGTACTCGATAAACTCGGATAATATCGGTAATAAAAGTCTTCATTGTAAAATTCCACGTGTTGCCTCTTTAATTAACCCCATATCATCTTATTATTTAACCGTGTCGTCTAAATTCTAATTGGTTAACAAGGGTTCCTAAGTTAAAGTTGAAGCCATCTCTTCAAAATCATTTTAGACACCAGCATGATCTTGTTGACCTTATGGGCTATCTTTGACAAACATTAGAAAAATAACAAGTTTAATTCAGAAGTCGAGCAGAAACTGTGTACACATCTGGAGCATCTATGTTATATCCTTGCTTGTTTTAAATAGGTTCGTGTTGTTGTTACTTTTTAAAAATCAGGGAAGGACTAAGGCGGCTCACTCGAAGCGCCTCCCTAAACATATATGATGCCTTATCCCCAAACAAGACTTTTTAACGTTTTGATAACAGGAGAAACAAGGAGGGTGTCACTTATGAGCAGGAACTGTTTACCCTTCAGGAGCACCCGAGTTCTCCCACGGGTTTTAGATTAATGTTGTTTAATCTTTACTTTTCCTTGTGCTGTTAAGAGGACACTCTTTTAGTAGCTATTCTTATGACCATGTTCTTGTCGACTTGCGGGTTTTGATTGTCCCCTTGGTATATTGTTCCTGTTTTAAATACATAAAAATAGGAACATTAAGTATGTCTTCCTAGAGAAATCTTAGAACATTTGATTTCTCCTAGTACAATAATTGTATGCAAACTTACCTCATTATCATCAGCTTCATGGCTACCTCCTTCACTAGGATTGGTTGTACTGTATTGCATATGTAAGTCTTGTGCCGAACAGGTACTATGCATTCTACCCTCAGATTTGGAAGACTTCTTCTTCGTTTTCATAATTGTTGGTATTTTCAATCTTGACCAAAGGCTAGGTTTTTCCCCAGAAGATGGTTTCTACAGAAAAATCAAAAATAGAATAAAAATAAAACTGTTGAATCATAAATTTTTAAGTTTTTACTTATCGCACAATTTCGAAAAAGCAATACCAAGAGCGTAAAAATTAACGGAAGACGATGATGATGATATGAATATGTTCAAAAAGTCTAGTTGTTTTCATCAGAATGAGAATATGTTGATGTGATATGAATATAAACCCTTCTTTGTACTATACCGTCACGATAAGTCGAATCTTTAACGTGCCAGTAAACAAAGCAGCTGTCCACAAGAAGACATTTCACTCTACACGGATACATTATCCTGACGACCTGTCTGTAAGCTTACTCCTACATGCCACGTCCGTACCAGAAATGAGCAAGTACCTTCTCTCAAGTCTTTGGTTTGACTCGGTCGGGGATCAATTAAATCCACGACCAGTCGTCCTTGAGACGAGCATGGTACGGTACCAAGAAATCACCAAGAAGTTTAATGAATAGAAATTCAATTATGTGAATGAAGAAAACTAATTCTTTAAAGCACTTACCTTTTCTTTTCCGCTGTTTTCAATTTCTTCTTGGAATTCTGAAAGAATACAGAACATACTTTGCATAAACGAGGTTCTGGATGGGGTTCACAGAATAGACCATAAAGAGCAAAAATTGAAGAAAAAGGAGCCCGAAAAATAAAGTATAAAGAAAAATAGGCAAAAATAATAAAGAAAAGAGAATAACGGGTTACTAAAATATAATGAATAGAGAATAATGGGCAAAATAAATAAAGAATAGAGAAAACTGGTCTAAAAAATTGAAGAATATCGAAATTAAGGACCCCCATCCAGACCCTCATAAACGACATAAGGACTTAACTATAAGATTGATAGATATTTTGCAATCAATCTGATTAAAATAGAGATCCTGTGTCCAAGATTTCCTTACAAGGATCTGAAAACGCTCCGTTCTAATTTCTGTTTTAAAGACTTTTTCGGGATCCTCTGGTTTTGTCGGATTAAAACACACCTTTAAAATTTTGAAGGCTGAAATTTTGTTGGCTGATGTAATAGTTACCAGAACAGAAAGTAAAAAGGAGTGTTGTCAGATCCTTGTAAACAAAGCTTGGACACAGGATTTGTATGTTAATCAGATTGTTTTGCAATGAAATTAATTACATAGGAGACAATATACTTGTTGACAGTGACCAATGACGCTATACTATGATATCTTTCGGTAATAAAAAAAAATGTGCTGCATACACACTAGAGTGTTCCATTATATTTTCCAATGACATCATCACACTTTCGTCCTAAACATACATGGACGTAAAACAAACAACACTCAATTAATCAGAATCATATACTAATGCAAAAAATGCTAGAATTGCTGCTTTCGCGTTGCCACAATAAACGGAAAACAAGCGCTAAGATAAGTTAGTCAGTATTTATACCGTTATGATTTTCGGTTCGATGAATTAAAATAATTGTCAAAGTTGTGTATTCCATAATCAAAATAAATTTAAATTAAACATTTTGCTTAGAACACATGATGCGCCACCGACTTCACCATTATTACTCAAAATAATCCGATATTATATTCCACTGACCTGGTATAGTTGGAAGTTTCTTATCATCGACAATACCGCTATCTTTATTCCTCTGTATATTTCCTAACATATATAATATAATATATATAAATATCATATACATTTATAGAGTATTATTTTCATTTTACACTGATACGTTCTTTGGTGTTTAAAAATTCCTCATATCACCGAAAAGTTCCTAGAAACCAACAATTTTATCATCGAAATACTGCGAATAGTGAGATATTATTTCATATTAAGCATCTAAATAACTATTTTCACTTGCAAGTATAATACATTTTAATTTCAACGGGAAGTTAAATATTTATGCTTTAAAAGAGAGGCGTAAGATACCAAAGGGATATTCAAACTCATAAGTCCAAAACGAACTGACAATGCCATGGCAAGAAACGAAAACGCCGAAAAAGACAACAAAGAAAACTAAAGACCGTAAGATTATGTTTTGCACGTTTTTCTTTACACATGAGAGAATATATGTAAGTAACACAATTTTGTAAAACTATTTTCACTTGCAAGTATAATACATTTTAATTTCAACGGGAAGTTAAATATTTATGCTTTAAAAGAGAGGCGTAAGATACCAAAGGGATATTCAAACTCATAAGTCCAAAACGAACTGACAATGCCATGGCAAGAAACGAAAACGCCGAAAAAGTCAACAAAGAAAACTAAAGACCGTAAGATTATGTTTTGCACGTTTTTCTTTACACATGAGAGAATATATGTAAGTAACACAATTTTGTAAAACACCTCTATTCAGCAAATAAAAAAATTAAAAAAACACAACACAACAACAATGCTAATAATAAAAATATTTGTAATGATAATAATAGTTGTAAAACTTATATTAGAAATTTAAATAGTGAATAATTATACATAAATAAACTAACCTTTCAATGTTTCTACTTTCATGAAACTTCTAATCATTTGAGCGAATTCCGGAAATTCTTTGTTCTGGGCTATTGCCTGTGGGGTCTTTTTGTCCATGTTCATAGCAAAGCAGGCATCCAAACTTTCTGGGAGCTTCAGAAGTTCTGAGCCCAATGTTTTCAAGTTGTACTCCGCTGCGAAATGTAGAAGCGTAGGACAATGGCTAAAATTACAATCTAGAAAACAAAAAATACATGCTAAGAAAGTTGGCTGGTTTGTAAACGGATTTGTTTTTTTAGCTTGTTTAAATTTCATAACTAGATGTTTTGTACATTTATATCTATATCAAAAGATGAATCTCTTAAAGTAGAGTTTTACCAATTAGGTCATTTAGTTATTAATAAAAATTCGGCTAACGTTTGGATACTAAAGTTGGAGTTAATTAACATCTTTTACCTTCAAACGATTTTGGAGCACATTTTCATTAGTATGCACAACAAAAGATGAGTAAAACAATCAGGCAAAGTGAGTCAGTGGAATTAATTGTGGAGTGATATTGCGATATCAAAATAGATCACATGCACGTTTAAAATAGTTTTTCTCTCTCAATATTTTCATTTCTGTGTACATGTTTTTTGTATTCATTATTGTTCTAAATGCGTATAGTTTGTAAAATTAGTTAATGGCTCATCATGAATGCCTTTATGATGAAAATAAAAACGAAATCATAAATTCATGAGTTCCTACACAATTTATTTGACATTGAGGTAGTATTTAATGTTAAATAATTAAATTTTAAATGAAAATACAAATATTTGAAATAGTGTGAAATAGACAATGTTATGTTATAAATTAGGCCGTTAGTTTTCTCAATTGAATTGTTTCATATTTTTCATGTCGGGGCCTTTTATAGCCGACTATACGGTATGGGTTTTCTCATTGTTGAAGGCCGTGCGGTTGCCTATAATTGCTTACATCTACTTCATTTGAACTTTGGCGGATAGTTGTCTCAATACCACATCTCGTTATTTTTTATTAACAATGTTTCTTTAATACAGTAATTTGACTGAATAAACTAAGTGGGATACCTTCATTGATCAGCGGTCTCCAATTTGAATCCTCATTGTCCTTTATCTGTTTATACTGACTGGCAATGTGTTTATCTAAGAGTTCACTATGTGTATCTGTTTCTTCCGTATGAGACAAACCTAGCATCTGGCAAACTAATGGAACCGGATCATTTTCAAAACCTAACGTCTCTCTAATAATGTCTGATTTGGTTGGTATACGCTTAGAATAAGAAACATTGTCAGTTACTTCCACTAATTTTGGAATGCTGCCTGTTCCAATTGTTTCATCATTATCTATAGCAACAAATTGGCAGTCTTCTTCAAATTCTGCGTTTTCTAAAAATACAACAAGCCATCCAGTAAATTGAAACAATACCGAGATGAAGCATAAGTATAAATATAGGTACTGATAAGATAATAACCCAAAAGGAAGTTAGAAATGTGTTGACAAATGAAATTGTTAGCAAAACGAAAACTCCCGCTTACCTCCTCCATAATCACAATCTATGTGGTATTATCTTAATTGCAGAGAACAGTTGATTTTTAATGCTTGAACCTTAATAGTTAAGGTAAATTTCTCTTGTATTTGTTTCATATTTTTGAACGTCGCGTCAAAAGGATTATTGACACAGGTCATTCATATTGACTGTTCATATTGGAAATTCGTCTATTTATGTAGTTCCTGACTTAAGACAGACACAGGAAGGAGTTAAACTATTCTTTAGAGATCTTGACCCTCCTCTTTTCAATCACAAAAGAAAATTCAATTGCTCGCTCATAAAAGAACACACAATAAAAAACTAACGGTAAAAAGATAACAAAATCAAATGGCTCACAGTTGAGGAAAACTGTATTCTACCATTAGCATTTGTTATTTTTTTGCTAATACATTTTGACCCTGTTTTTTTCAAATCGTCATCAAATGAGATTTCCTAAAAGAAAATTCTTAATATTAAAACTGTTAAAACTGATTGAAATAAAACAAACATTTCCAAAGAATTTTTATAATTACGATGTGTATCTGAAATTATGCCATTATGTATTTAAAACAATGGATACTCCCTATTTTACTACTGAACCACGTGGTTAAATACATTGATCAAGAATCAATGGATACTCCCTGTTTTACTACTGAGCCACGTGGTTAAATACATTGATCAAGAATCAATGGATACTCCCTGTTTTACTACTGAACCACGTGGTTAAATACATAGATCAAGAATCAGTAGTAATGGTAAGCAACGAATTTATAAAAATCATTAAGATAATAACTTCTAACCTGGTATTTGTATCTGGTATAAGGCTTTGTCATCGAACACTGCCTTTGTATTGACTAGATCGCGTGAATTGTTTAAGACAATCTCTATCTCATTAGAACCTTTTCTATTGCTTAGTATGAATACCTCCGCAACCTGAAAAGGAAAATGAAATACTAAGTAGGTTCGTACTTAACACTTCCTAATTATTACACGCAATATTAACAATAGACTTTACAAAAAAGTTAAAACTGAGGACTTGTTTTTAAATTTGTCTTCCTGACTACCATTATGTGGGACAAAACGTCAATAACAATATCTATTGCACATCTTCGGAAAAATATAAGTAGAACAAAACATGCTCTACACCCGTTAACACTTTCTAAAAATCCCCTCTCCAATTGATGAGTCATTTAAAAAATCTTCTTAAAAATTCCGTTTACATATCAATTTTTCAATGTGTATTAGATGCTTTATAATACCTTAGTTTTCGTCAGTTCCAAACACAATTTGTACGTCGTGTTGCCTTTTGATATAACTAGAGACTTTAAATAATATTCACATCTTCTACAACTAACTATGAACACAAATCAAAATTGAGAATGGAAACGGGGAATGTGTCAAAGAGACAACATCCCGACCAAAGAGCAGAAAACAGCCCAAGGCCACCAATGGGTCTTCAACACAGCGAGAAAATCTCGCCCCCGGAGGCAGGCTTCAGCTGGCCTCTATAAAAAAATCTGTACTAGTTCAGAGAAAATGGAGTTCATACTAAACTCCAAAACGCATAGACGAACCAAAATAAAAAAAAAAAACATGTACAAGACTAACAAAGGCCAGAGGTTCCTGACTGGGACAGGCGTAAAAATGCGGCGCTGTTAAACTGTATGAATCTCTATGAATCTACTTTTTTTTCATTTTACATAATTCTTTATGATCATGTTGATTCGATTTCATTTTGTACAATGTTTAAAACCAATAAAGTGAAATACGTTAAAAGGAATGAAAGGGGGTATACGTCAATGAGACAGCAAGCAAACGACATAAACTACCAAAAAATACATCTGTTTTATACACACAAATTATAATGAGAGGCTCCTAGGAAAATGTATCGCTCAGCTGGCAAATCAATCCCTGAATTGTTTAAGAGTAGATAACATCCGACAAGTTTAACCTCTGACAACTTTGTTTTCAACATTACCCTTAACATTTAAAAGATTTCGCCATGTATAATAGAGAAAATAGTTGAAATTTAGACAACCAGAATCAAAGACTATTTCTGGCGGCCATGTTTGTTTATCCGATCGGAAACAAAATGATTATTTGTGAAGAACTATTCATATATCATTCCTGCTAATATAAATAAAAATAAGAAGGTGTGGTATGATTGCTAATGAGACAACTATTCACCAGAGACCAAATGACGTAGATGTTAGCGACTCTACGTTGGTTAAAATTGGCCATTTAGTTGCAGAGAAGGCAATGTCCATAAGGTTTCAGTTGGAACTATGTACCAACACTCTCGTATGTTTCCCAATCAGCAAAAGCCTAAACTTACGGAACGTTTCAACTTGCAGGTACAAAGAAGATATTTGAAAATATATCAAACTTACAATCTAGTAACAACTGGCCATGGCAAGCAGTTTCAAAAAACAAAATGAAACTGCCATTTTTATACGTTTTCAATATGTGCTATTGATGCCGCAATGGTTGCCAGCCGATCACCATTAAAAGAGGATCGTTTGTAGAGTGTTTTCTAATCATATATCTCCCAATCTTCCACATATGCACAGATTTCGCATTATAGTTGAATAGAAAAACATTTTTGAAAATTGACCAATTAAAATCAAAGCATCTGTTGGCCATGTTAAACATTCAATCAAAACCAAAAAGACAATTTTTAAAAGAACCATTCAGACATAAATCTTCAAAGATTGATTAAGATATGCAAAGTAGAATAAAAAGAAGAAGAACATTGGATGTAAAGAGAATCAATGGAAATTATTGGCTACCAAAGCCGCCATGTTTATCACTTCATCAACATTCAATGAGAAATATTCTGAGAAGGTTTTTCAATATATAGTTTAAAAAAATTCCGTCTGAGAAGGTGTTTGAAAATTAATCAATCGAGTCAAAGATTATCTGTGGCTGTCTTGTTTTGCCTCTATTTGATCCAAAATAAAAAAAAAAACATTTGTTTTAGACTTTCCATATATCATATTTCCTATTTGTATGAAACAATTGCGTAATAGATTAAGAAAAGATGAGATTTTCCATAGGATTTTAATGGGATCTTTGTGCCACAAATACCCCCATGTTTGCCACACAATCAACACTAAATGAGTCTTCCAACCATCCATTACTCAAAACATTTTGAATTGTAGTTTCAAAGGAGAATATTTGTGAAATTTGGCAAATCAGGATCAAAGATTGACGCTGACGAATATGCATTTTATCCAATACGAACCAAATGTTTGTCATGTATAGATAACATTCCATGCATCAATTCTGTACGGTTTAGTTAAAATTGGACACAAGATTTTAGATAAGAAGAAAATGTGAAAAGTTTACAGACGACGGACGCCAAGTGATCACATAGGTGAACCAAAACAATGAAATCTATCAAAAAAAAAAAAAAAAAAAAAAACACAAATAAATTTAAATGATAATGAATTAATATTAGATGTGACAATGAGAGCATGACATATGCACTCGATATGTGACATTTACATCAATTATTGTAATTGTTTTACAATTTGATCGATCGATGTCGTATCGGTGACGGACGGATTCTAAAAATGATCGAGGACAAATCTTTTCGTTTGCCGTATCACAGAGGCAACATATCTGACTGCCAAATAACAGGTAACCGTTTTCGACCGATTTGTCAATTAATGATTATGATATGCACGAAAATAATTTTTTTGCTAACAACGAATTTTGCTTGCGGCTTTTAATCATATATGTATATGCATGTTTTGTATCACCGCATGTTTTGTACCAGCTTTTCTATGTAATTTTTCATACTTTAAATATCAATATCTAAATTAGTTGGGCTAATGCATTATTATATTCTCAAAACATGCAATATAAGCGCAAATGTTTAAACCGGATATACACAATGAAATCGAATCAACATGACCATAAAATTTTTATGTAAAATGAAAATAAAACGTAGATTTATAGTAAACAATTTTTTTTCAAATTTTTTACTACTTTTATATGGTTGTTTTATTTTGTATTGTAATACATTAAGAATATCGTTGTACTCGTAAGTAAACACATATTCAATTTAAACTTGGAAGAAGGATCACCACCTTCAACATTCTATATCAATACTAACTCAACATATTTACGTATTGTGTTTGTTGCATGCATATTCTTATTTACATATTTTGTTATGTCTTTGAAACATGTTTGTTATTATTAAATATGTACGGATTGGTGAGAATTCTGCATTTAGATTTATTAACCAATAAATGATTTGATTTGATTTGATTGTATTTATGTCCATGCACATCGTCGACTTATGTACTATTTAGCACGCATGACATTAGGAAATTCATAGACAATATAGAAATTTGAAGATATGGTAAGATTGCCAATGACAAAGAAGTAAACAACTATAGGTCAACATACGGTCTCCAACAATGACCAAAACCCATACCGCATGGTCAGCTATAAAAGGCCCCGAAATGACAAATTTAAAACAATTCAAACGAGAAAACCAACTGCCTGATTTGTGTACAAAACAATATTTAACCGTTTCATACCATTTTTAGTATATGCTGGCTAAATCTGTAATCAGCACTTCTTTTTAGAAAAACTTCCCTGGTGTTCTAACTATGCAAAATATTGAAACTATATGCAAACCTTGTTATCTCGGGGACTAATGTCATTTCTTTACATTACATAGTTTATAATTCATTTTTCAGAGATGTAAAACCTCACCATTTCCTATTCAGATCCAGTTGTTTCAATTGAATATCAAAATATTGGCTTTCTCAATATGTAGTGATAATTTTCTTTTACTTAAATCTATATCAAAAAACCAAATCAGCTGGATATGCACAAAAAGTTTATTAAAGGTAGCAAAATAATTCATTTCACATTCTGGATTTAAAATATAATTGAGATTATTAATAAGTTTACTTATACAAATGAATAAAGTCATATTGAATCTGGAAGAGTCAGGAGTGAAAATACGTTTTTGTACTGATAACTGATATTTTTTAACGAATTGATGTATTATAAATGTTATTTATCTTATAATATTTTTTATAGATTATTGCTTCATTCACAATGATCGGCACACATGCCCGTTCTCATAATGGTGATGGTATATAGTCATGTTGAATACACATTTAAGGTAGAATATAACACTATAGGGAGATATCTCTGTAAAAATCAGCTGAACGTTTTAATCACGTTCTATTGTTTAAGAAATATCAAGCTTCTCAATGATCAAAATTATTTGTTTGTCAAACTGCTATATATCCAATGAAATTTTTCCGATAAAGTGTGTGGTTCAAGTTTTTTGAAATTTTTATATTTTTGTCAAAGGATCAAAGTAAATATTTTGTCAAAATTTTATGAAAATCAAATGAGCCAAATAAATCTTAGTCAAGGTGTTTGGTACCACCTTAATTTGAAATCTATATATCTTAACCTTTGCTACCTTATTGGTGTCTCCCAATTTACATGTAACAGTTACTGTTTGTTATAATTTTGTAACAGTTACTGTTTGTTATAATTTTGTAACATAACAGTTACTGTTTGTTATAATTTTGTAACAGTTACTGTTTGTTATAATTTTGTAACAGTTACTGTTTGTAATAATTTTGAAACAGTTACTGTTTGTTATAATTTTGTAACATAACAGTTACTGTTTGTTATAATTTTGTAACAGTTACTGTTTATTATAATTTTGTAACAGTTACTGTTTGTTATGATTTTGTAACAGTTACTGTTAGTTATGATTTTGTAACATAACAGTTACTGTTTATTATAATTTTGTAACAGTTACTGTTCGTTATAGTTTTGTATCAGTTACTGTTTGTTATAATTTTATAAAAGTTACTGTTTGTTATAATTTTGTAACAGTTACTGTTTGTTTTGATTTTGTAACAGTTACTGTTAGTAATAATTTTGTAACAGTTACTGTTTGTTATAACTTTGTAACAGTTACTGTTTGTTATGATTTTGTAACAGTTACTGTTTGTTATGATTTTGTAACAGTTACTGTTTGTTATAATTTTGTAACAGCAGTTGTTAACACTTAACACTCGTTGCCATGGAGTCAGGTTGAGATTTTTATATCTTGTTTGAAATCGGAAAACTCAAGACAAAAAATGAGGAAAAAGCACCACAGGAAAGGCAAAACACTTTTACATTTTTTAGGTGCAATAAAGTTGGTACCGTTTATGTTATTATTTAACCAATTCTTCTAAAAGGATTCTTTTAACCTCAATTTATGATTAAAAAGTAAGTTAGACATTATTGAAATTTCTACCTTGGTGATTGGAGTTCATGTAACCCCCAAAAAACAATTTTGATCATATTATTTTTCAATATAAAATTTTTTAATGTTACCGGACGGTTATTAAGTGTGCAGCTGAGAATGCCGATAATTCGTCTTGAAAATCTGTAACTCACAAGTCTTGCAAGTGAGCACTGTAAGTCCGTATTCAATGTCATCGTTTTTGCTGCAATAGAGAAAATGGGTTTTGCATCTTTTACTCTGTTTGTGATGTTCGGGTTTTTGTGCAACTTTACTGAAGTAATTGTCAAATGCTAAGATCGCCAGCTTGTTTGGATTTGCATCTTCGATCATTTAATTAATCCGCGCCCTCGGCCTTTAAATTTAACCCTTCAGAGGATGCCAAACTACTAGTTTTTGATACCGCTTCAAAATTGTTCAATAATATAAGGGTTTTCAGCATGCTAAATGACTTGCAATAACATTTGTACAAGGCTGGTCATATATATTTGATTAGGCTATGAATCACAAATCATTTCATTCTTATATACCGGTTCAGCTTTTATAATTGAAAAAATATTTTAGTTTGCTGAATTAGTTTCAATAAAATCTTTCCGGTCTGTTCATATAATTAATGGTACAATTATGTACCACGAACTTTTTAAAGGTACCAGAACTATGTATTTTGTATATCGAACAAATATTTTCATTAGAATAAATGAATATCAGCTTTGCTAAATGAATTGCAATGAATACTCTCTTTTCACGAAATGAGGCTAGGGTTTGCACAACAAATCATTCAGATGTAGTAAACAATTCGTTTTCTATAATCGGGATAACATTTACATTTAAATATTAAAATTTTGGCATGATGATTTAGTTGTGTTAAAACATAACCGTTAATGAAATACAACACCAGAACTATACACTTTCTATACCTATTGAATATTTTCAGTATGGAAACTTCAGTTGGTAAAAGAGATGCAGTAACATTTCACCTTTCTGTTCACATGATTACTTTTGAGTTTATTAGAACATTCAATGGAGAGGTACAGTCATTATTTATTTTTTCTAACATTGTTAATATCATATGAAAAACCAGTTGGGATATTTTGCCCGTTGTTGTTTATGTTTTCTAACATTGTTAATATCATATGAAAAACCAGTTGGGATATTTTGCCGGTTGTTGTTTGTTTTCCAACATTGTTAATATCATATGAAAAAACCAGTTGGGATATTTTGCCCGTTGTCGGTTACATTAATCAATTTGGCTTGCTAAGTAATTTACGATAATTTTTTGAACTTTAAATCCAATTGAAAGCAAGGTGAAGTACATAACACCCTTCAAAGTATGCAAAACTGTTGGTTTCTTTTATCTTTAGCTTTACATCATTGGATTTCAAATGTTAGGGTTTTAAAAAAAAACTCATCAAGGATACCAGGCTTATAATTCTGTACTCCAGACGCGCATTAGGTATACAAAAGACTCATCATTGACGCTCGATTCAAAAATGTTAAAAAGTCAAATAAAATACGAAGATGAAGAGCATCGAGGGTGAAAAATTCTGTTTTGACAAATACAGTGAAGGTAATCTATTCCTGATGTAGAAAAATCCCTAGTAGGCGACCAATTTAAAGTTTTGTAAACAATTAATTTATAAATATGACAATATCAATAATAATTTATGCCAACAAAGAAGTGCCGACTATTCGATATACAACAAATCATTCTCACTGATAACATCAAATTTTAAAATATATATGGAAGTGTGGTCCGTTATTTATAAAAACTAATTTGCGACGTAATTTATCCGACCAAATGTCAAGCGTACATATCCATCGTCCCATAGAAATTACGATTTAATTCGTGCCTGATCGATGCCTATTAGATGACTGATCATCAATTGACGGATGACTGATCAGTAACTGATGGCTGACCGCTCATTAACTGATGGCTGATTGATCATTAACTGATGGCTGACTGATCAGTAACTGATGGCTGACTGATCATTAACTGATGGCTGAATAATCGAAAGAATCAACGGGTAGCTAATTAAGTAAAACCAATGAATACGAGAATGAATACTTGGGATTCGTTTATTTTTGTGAGTACCAATTTTCGTGGATGGAGGAAAATTATTTATCTGTTGATACTAGTATATGATTTTGTGGATTTTCAAAAGTCGGAATAAACACCTGTAGAAAAATGTATACTTCGTTGAACACTTAAAATCTCGGTTTTCCACGAAAATTGATACCCCACAAATTATAATAGTCCACCGTAGCCAGTAGTATTACTATTTGTTATATTGTACAACGCATTGTTTCGTAACAATGAGATTCTAACTGTAATTATGCATAGCAATGTGATAGTTATTGTTATTCAAGAAGAAATGTAAACAATAATGATGAATAAAAATACCTTGTCGAAATTATCTGTCATGGCAACTTGAAGTTTTGGTGATGACACAAATTCTGATGGTTCTGCGTGGCGTAGTTTTGCTTGTGACGGACGTGGTGGTGGTAAAATATCATAATCAGGGACACTTGATGCCTGCCTTTTTGCTTCCAACTTTAACTGAATACATGTTACAAGTTCGGATACGGATTTCTCAGTCTGTTTGGTCTCAAAGTATTTCCATTTACTTATTGTTTTGTAGTTATGTTTAGCAAATGAAAGTTTAAGCTCATCCTGGTCAACTCCTAGTAATACCATTACGGAATCATCAGCCTTAATCGCTGTAATCCTGTCCGTTTCTAATATATCTAGAATGGCCGGTGTTGCCAGTACAACATTAACTGCATACACTGATTGTGTGTGATCATTTTCTAAACCTTCTAAACTGGAAGAAATTCCAATTGCAGCGAGTTTCACTTGCAAGAAATTTGCCCAGTCTTTTCCATCGGAGAATACACAAAAAATGCCAACATCTGAAAACTCCATGTCTGCATTGATTTACCTGTCCCTGAGACCTGTCCACAGTCAACGTTATGAAACTGAAAATACTCCACTATATTATTCGTTTAAGGAGAAATATACTTTTACGTGTTGTTTCTACCTATTCCCAAAACGGAGAAAAATAAAAGTCCCTTCACGTGTTGGCTTTATCTATTCTCAAAACACGGAAGTAATATCGTCTTCCCTGTTGAAATGGAGCATCAATTTCCAACTACGTGTTAACGGGAAATTTCACTTGGTTTTATGTCAGATTTATATGTTACTATGATACCTGGTCAAAAGGTAACATGTTTATATATTTAACATATAAAACACTTTCATTTGGACATTCAATCTGTGTACAACGCAAAATTTTAAATGTCAGAGCATGTGCCCTTTTACAAATAAGGAAATATTAACTAATCTTTTGATACTATTTCGTATCAAATCACTAGTATTAAAGTCATCTAACATTCCTTAAATTTTATAACAGGAAGTCATATTGAATATGGTTTATAATTACGGTAAATTTTGAAGAACGTTAAAAGTAATTGATTGATAACATGGACACAATCAACCATAACAAATGCGAAGCAGTAAATAATATTATAATAGATGTACTAAAAACCGTTTACAGTCTCGACCGCATGTCATTTAAATGTACTATTCGTTCCACACTATTAGCCACCCCTGCATTCGGTTTGTCTGAACTATTTATCATGCAGTCACAAGAAAAGTTATTCAGTTTACTGAATTGATTTATATTATATTTTTTCAAGGATATATGTTTGCAAAATCAAGAAATTCCTAATTTATATTTGTAGTTTTGTATGAAATCAGAAGTGAAAAGCATTTTGGAATACCGATTTGCATTCTAAATGCATATTAATTACTGTCATAAATGTATAAGAGGGATATGCACTTCTTAGAAAAAGAGTATTGAATAAAGTCTTCACTCTGAATATTAATAGATATGATCCTGAAAGAAAAGTAACGGTGAACAAATATTTCGATTGGATAGTGAATGCAAATAAATACAATTTAAATTCAAAATCTGTTATAAATCGGCAATATTTCCTAAAGGCGGAACAAATCAGAAAAAAATGTGTTTGTGAAAATGAATATTAATTCCACAATACTATTGCGCACTAAGGTAACGAAGTAATGCAGTACTTTTATATAAAAAAAAAAAAAAACAAGACAACACGAAAGGCGACACATAACCCTATGCGAATTATTGAAAACAAACACGTTTTACAATCAATTATGATCACAATTCCATATGTCATAATACAATTGAAACTAAAACGTTAGTGTGTCAGATAGTACAGAAAAATGCTATTGATATTTCCTAGAAAAGGTTCATGCTATTTAAGAGAAGATAAGAGTTTTAGCAATACTTGATCGGGCGAAGGACGTGGGAGATTTTTTTTAACATGTTACACAAAGGACAATTGCGCTCGAAAAAGTATAGACAATTGCGCGTAAAATTTTATGAAATATTCTGAATTGACCGGACATTTGCGCTGTGTATCTGTAATCATGGTTGTTTTTTTTTCTTCAAGAGGATGACGTTTAAAATATGACTTTTTTCTATAGACAAAAAGAATTGTACTATTACTGGAAGTGTATAAGAAAAGAATCTAATTACGTTAATGAAAGGGTGGCAGAAAAAGGCATGAAACTAAAACAATTTAACTACGAATACCAGAAAGGCGCTGTGGATTGGCTTTGATATGGATATTTATTGATTTTAAAACTTTAAGGATGTATTCTTCTGACGTTTCAGTCTCGTTGAAATCTCGTTCTCAAATTATTTCCAAAACATGTGATACAAGTGGAAAATATCAATGAATTTTAAAAATGTTATAATCAAACTCAACTCTGTGAAAAAATTTGTATTTACAATGAGTAGTTTTTGAGTAATCAATTTTTCAAATTTTATTACCGATCAAGTCAGTCTTTTTAGCCAAAATTTTGAGAAAATGGGTTAGGGGAACAAGAAATGATTTTACCAGAAACATATACATCCCATATCACTTTTTTCTTTTCAAATTTCTTAGATATGTATTTTTTCAATCATTTATAACAAAGAAGTTGAAATGATATGCATTTTGTTCTTAAAACAGAGAAAAGTCACAAATTTACAAAATTGACAGCATGGTAAATTTGACACAAAAAAGCATCAAAATATGATAAAACTTTCTTATATTATCACCTACCTAAAGTTTTTTTTAAGTTAAATTTATTCAGATTGGTCCAACTCATCTTTATAGAAAGTATCAAAGAAAGTTTAATTGTGGAACTGTGATATTTTTCACGATAATAGCCCCAAAACGTAAAAATTGATGAAAAATGGGAAAATCATCAAAATTGGGTACTTTCAAAGGGCCGTAGCAAAAAAAGAAGTGCTTCACCATATGATTTTTCTTCACCAATTATATTTTACATTCATATAAACCCAAAAATCAGGTTAAGAAAAAAAGTTTAATTCTAGAAATTTTTGGCTCCTCAGAGGTGTACATCCTTAAACAATATAAATTTAATAAGAAATCTTTAGACATAATCATCAGATAATTAGAGTTCTTTTAACAATTTGTATGCTTTTTATACATTCATACTTTTTATTGCTTGAAGTGTAATTGTGATCACTTAAAAGAACGTTAATGAAATTTTTAGGTTTTTTTTTCATTTAACTGATCACCACATCATTTTCTACAAGTGCTATCAAATTTTCGTTCTGTATTTGGCCTTTTCATTTTTTTAAGCTCCTTAACTTCCCTTTTTTTATTCGAGCGTCACTTATGTGTCTTTTGTAGACGAAACGCGCGTCTGGCGTACAAAATTTTAATCCTGGTATCTATGATGAGTTTATTTACTTAATGCAAAATAAATCTAAAACTGATGTATAAATATGATAAAGTTAATAGCAGCAGTTCTTGTCTCTTCAGTCATGCTAAAAATATTTAAAGTCTAAAACCCGATACAAACGTTGAAGAGATGATAAAACCAAACACTGGACCAAAATTGAATCCAGACCCTGATAAGGAATCAGATCTCTGCACAAGCGGGATACATTCCTTAATTTAAAATGGTTTCGAACATTTTATAACAGAACATTTCATTTACACAATATCCATATTTCCATGCCATTACCGAAGTTCTGGCTACTGGGCCGGTGATACACTCAGTGAAAAACAGTGCACAAGCAGATGTATCGACCCAGTGGTAGGTTCCAATTTTACTACACCAGATGTGCATTTCGACAATTACTGTCTCTTCAGTGATGCTCAAGTATAAAGAATTTGAAAGTCCAAACCCTAATGAAAGAATTGGACAGCTGATAAAAAAGAACCAAAAGTAAAATCAAACCCGGAAAGAAATCAGAACTATGTAAAACTTTCATGGTCATACACAGCATTTATTAATGGAAGCTTTACTATATATTCTTTTAATTGATTTGAGTGAGTGATCTCTTAAAAGGAACGTGAATGAATGTTTTGTATGTTATTTTATTTAATTGACCACCATTTCATTTTCTGCACTAGATGTTTTAACAAAAGTAAGCCTACTTCAAGCAAAACTAATACTTATAGTTCTATATACCCAGAGGAAAAATAAACAGCATGTATATACAGAAGTATTACTTCCATGGTTTGAATATCTAGACCCGTTTTCATGCAATTTATAATGAAACAAGTACATCAATGAAATGTTCTATTTTCCTTTTTTATATTTCTTTGGAGAGAACAAAATGCGAGATGATAAGACCACCAGCGTCGCACCTAGCCGAAACAATTAGTGTCTTCATATATCATGCTTAAAGTATAATTAAAGAAAACTGCAAGCGGGAGGGGAGTCTGGGATCTCCTGGAAATAGTGTGAGTTCGTGGTCTAATGGTTAAGACCGATGGCTACAGTGCTGAAGGTCCCGAGTTCGATTCTCACTCGGGGTGCTAAAAAATATCAGTAAACCAGAAGGGTAATTTTCACCCTCTCACACACATCTCTGGTACCCAGACCGGAGTTTAAACTAGAATGGGTACTTTGGGGGCTTCGGTTGGTCAAAGTTGTCCCCTACTTTGACCTGGAGATCAATCTTCTGATATCTCCCTGGTTTGTCTGTTTCCGCCGAGTGGCCCGGTGGTTCTCTCCGAGTACTTCGGCTTCCTCCACCGTAATAACAGAATTCCCGGTGTCCTAGCACTCCCTTTGTGTTGGGTGGGGATTGATCGTCCTTGTAAAAATAATTGTCGTATAAATATACGTTAGTGACACGTCTCCATTAATCCCGATAGGGAGTGTACATGGATGCCACTGTACCCTCGCAGCTTTAGAGGGGTTCTTCGGATAACGCAGGCATTTACCAGTACATACATACATACACAGAGGAAAAATAAACAGCATGTATATACAGAAGTATTACTTCCATAGTGTGAATATCTAGACCCGTTTTCATGCAATTTATAATGAAACAAGAACATCAATGAAATGTTCTATTTTCATTTTTATATTTCTTTGGAGAGAAAATTGGTTAATTATTCAATAAAAATGCTAGATGATAAGACCACCAGCGTCGTACCTAGCCGAAACAATTAGTGTCTTCATATATCATGCTTAAAGTATAATTAAAGAAAACTGCAAGCGGGAGGGGAGTTATACCCCTAGGGAGGAAAAATCAGTTGCATCGACAGAGTGGTTGTTTATTTAATAAACTTATCAAAGATGAATAAAAAGTTCAAACGCTAAATAAGTATCAGTATCCAACTAGACAATTTAATTTACCAACGAACGTGTCTCTTGCGCGGTAGGTCGTGGGTTCGAACCCCGATTTTTTGTGTTAATTTACAAATTGTGTCCCAATGTCTGTTAATGCATGCATAGAAAGAGATGCTTACCCTGTCGACACACGTTGACTCGTTTACTTCCATCGTGTATTTCTCTTGATTTGTATCTTCAAATATGGATTTTCTCCAAAAGTGATAATCATTTCATTTACGCGTAGGACTAAATAAAGGCAACAGTAGTATACCGCTGTTCGAAACTCATAAATCGATAGCGATAAAAACAAATCCGGGTTACAAACTAAAACTGAGGGAAACGCATCAAATATAAGAGGAGAACAACGACACAACAAAAACACAACATCAAAATGTAACACACACAGAAACGAACTATAATATAACAATGACCTACAACTGACTGACTCTTCTGGATAAGTTTAACATATACTGTATGTCATGTACAGTAATATTTCTCCTGCGGATAGTTTATACCTTTGAGCTCAAAGGTGAAAATTCAGTTCGGCGTGTCATTATAGTATAATTTGGACAGTTTTTGAATCATATCGAATAATTCCATGTTTCCGGCCGCCACCGCCGTTACTCACTGATGAGTCTTTTATAGACGAAACGCGCGTACACAATTTCAATCCTGGTATCCATGACGAGTTCATTTACGTAAGATTTCACGAATAAAATAAAGACCTAAATCAAATGACATTAAGTCGTTATAGTTCTATTCCCTTACAAAAGTGACGAGGAATAAGTCATGTAAATTAAGTCTTCATTTATACCAATTACAATATATAATTCACGAAACAATTACAATGTCCTGAATGGAAAGCTTTAAAGGATGTTTGCAAAAACAAATATCCGGTACTTGTTCATCCACGATCAACAAAAAGCGGTACCAAAACCTTCTTTTGATGAATATTTCGACTTTTGCCAAAATTGTGAATAAGCTACAGCAAAACAATTTGGGGGCCATTGGAGAAAGTAGCATAGAACGATATTGTCCAGAGAAAAGTAGATGTTCATTCATATGATGAAAAAATCTATATTTGTATACATTCTGTTTGTCACTGAAAAGTTGATGAAAAATCTACTTTTTGTAGTTTTGTTAAATTAGTGAATTTTAAAATATTGATTTCTCTCACATTGTTGTCAATATTATGGAATTATATGCGACTTTCGTACAAGTGAGAGGTTTAGCTAGCTATAAAACCAGGTTTAATCCACCATTTTCTACATAAGGAAATGTCTGTACCAAGTCAGGAATATGATAGCTGTTTTCCATTCGTTTGATGTGTTTAAGCTTTTGATTTTGCCATTTGATAAGGTACTTTCCGTATGAATTTTCCTTGGATTTCGGTATTTTTGTTATTTTACTTTATACTGATCATAATTTTCAACTACTTTGACAGACATCTTTATTTTTTCAATATTTGTCAAATTGATTAAAAAGATTGGGATAAAACTAATCATTCATGTGTCTTCTCGATAAAATGCTTTTGTATTTCACGATACAATTCTAGATCATTCATGATCCAATAGCAATATTAGTACTTGTCATCCGTAACTTATTCTTTCAAGATCACTTCTTTCGATATACCGAGTGATTGCCGCGTTGTAGGATTTATTTGTACACTGTAACTGTATAAACATGCAGTGCTCGTAACTAACTTATCTCCCAATTAATGAAAATTGGTTTTCACTTCATTTTTCAGAATTACATAAACAGTATTTATACAATTGGTACTTGTGAATATTATCGTACCTAGATATAACGATATCACAAAGGACTCTGATATGGACAAGTAGCTTGATACACTCCGATATGTTATCTATAAGTGTAAACTTTAAAAAAAGGAAGAACATTGCACTAACCGAATACAAGCTTTATTTTCAACCAATGAATCTGTACTGTCTTTCCCTTACCATTTAATGTGGATCAATTATGTTCCAAGCTGACGTCTTTTTTTTTGTTGTTGTGTCAGAGAAATGCACACTGCTTTGAGGTGGACCACAGAAATGATTCTGAAATGAAGAAAGTTGTATTTTTGTCGAGCTTGCAACATTTATGTCGCAGAGACAAAACATAGAGCTCTAACATTCCTTCGGCGTCGGCTTCAACTTTCACATTCATTAATAAACTCATCATAGATACCAGGCTTTCAATTTTAGACGCCAGACACGCTTTTCGTCTACAAAAGACTAATCAGTGATGCTCGAATAAAAAAAAAGTTTAAAAAAACAAATAAAGTACAAAGTTGAAGAGCATTGAAGACCCAAAATTCCGAAAGGTTTTGACAAATACAGCTAAGGTAATCTATTCCTAGGGAAGATAATCCTTATTATTTTGAAAAATTCTAAGTTTTGTAAACAGTTAATTTGTAAGTATGACCATATCAATGATAATGCATGTCAACACTGAAGTGCTGACCACTGGGTCGGTGATACCCTCGGTAACTTTACCAAACCTTCATGAAATGTTATGAAAATTGGAGCTTTTACAGTATTTAATTTATGAAACTTTTGCAGAAGCTGTTTTCCTCATTTTCCCGTAACTTGCTGATAGGTTTTTGCAGTTAACATTTGCAGACAGTCCATGATTAAATGTTTTTGACATGTTAAATTTGTAAACTTGCATCAAAATATAAAGAATCATGTTTTGGCTGTTTGAGATAGTCCGTCTTTTTGTATAGTAATTTATGTTGTTTGCATGAAATATCAACATATAGGTAATTTCATTTTACAGAAGGATTACCAACTGGAGGAGGGGATCCATATAGAAGTCAAAAGTTTTATATCTTTAAGACAAACTAAAACTATTACCAATGATATCTTTTCTAAATTTTATATAAACTTTATCCTCAGTTAAAGCTTTAAAAAATGAAGTCACTGACCTAGCTTTCGATTTATAACGCCACATATTTTAATGAATTTTGGTAACTAGACGTGTTGTTATTAAACCCCTATCTTCAAAAGCGGCGGTATATAGTCATGGGAGAATCCGTCCGTCCGTTCGTCCTTCTGTACCACTTTAGTATCCGCAACTGCCCCTGAACTTCTGGACAGAATTACTTAAAAAATTCTCAGATGCTTAATCATATAATGTTATTTTGCACCTCCTATTTCATTTTTTCATCTAACGAGTTTTTGATGAGCATAATAAATCCAACACGTAGGTTCTCAAAGAGAGTTGACTGTGATAAATGTCATTTTTTTCTTCGACTGTCATTAAAAATTTAGAGTATAATGGACAGGGGAGACATTTTGCATTGCAACAGGCCAACTGCAGACTCACCAAAGAGGATTATTTGCGTGCAGAGAGCGTGACACTCCAACTACACGAGGCCATCAGACATGACTGTATATCTATACATTCCAAACAAGCAATCAAATGCACCTTTTGTGGATCGATTCAACTGCTGGATAGATGGAATCCAGGGATGACCATATTTCTTAAACCCAGTCAACCCTTATAAAATGGGAAACTATGTTTAAATAGGAATTTAAGAATTTAAGAATTGAAAAAGACCAAAGAGTGGGGCTGGTACTAAAATTTCTCATGAAAATTAATCTCTATTAAAATAAGAACATGTGGTATGATTTCAAAGGAGACAACTTTCAAAACTCTCTATTAAGATAAAGACATATGGTATGATTTTCCAATGAGAAAAATATCCAACATGACGTGGGTTTTAGTCTATTTGCTAAATCCTCGGAACTTCCTGCCCCTTCACCGCTATCCTTATCAAAACTAGCTGGTTCTCAGACTCCTGTCAACCACTTCTACGTGCGTTTAACGCGGAACTCTACATTGCCGTTATTGTCCTTAATTGGTTATGCGAGCTTAATACGATAAAAAGATCATACATCACAGAATAGTTCCATATTCATAGGCAGAAATAGAGTCACCGATGATCTTGTATTGGTAACAGAATAGACGTGCATTTCATGTAACCAGATTGAATTAAGTTTGTAAAAAACTATGGAATAATTATAAAAAACAGTGATGTTTCATTAGAGTTAATATAAACTTACTTAAATAGCATGCTGCAAAATTCGAGGCGATCAGAAAAGAGGGAAAATATCTAAATATGAAACCCTAGTATTGTACGCACACAAATAACGCAAAATCGGAATTGAATATACTTTATTAAAATCCTGGTATCTTTGATGAGTTTTTACAACCACTGGGGGTCATTGTCACTGCTGGTGGACGTGTCGTCCACGAGTGTATCCCCAGCCCAGTAGTCAACACTTTTATGTTGACATGAAATATCATTGAAATGTTCATTTTTCTTTAAATTAACTGTTATAAAATGATAATTGATTTGAAACACTCAGGGTTTTCTACCCAAGGTACAGATTGACTTTTTTGTCTGAACTTTTTGAAATTTTCGATTTTTAAAACTCTCCAACTTAGTATTTGATTTGACCTTCCAACTGTTCTCATTCGAGCTTCACTGATGACTCTAATGTAGACGAAACGCGATCACGAGTCTGGCATAGAAAATTATAAGCCTGGTATCTTTGATGAGTTTTTGTTCACATCAAAATAGATAAAAATCGTGTTTGTTGGTGATGTATTAACTCAAAGCACTGAAAAAAAACTGTGCTTTCAATGTTTTTCCAAATTTTATTCCAATTTAGATGACTTTTTAAAAATAATAAAAACGAAATTTCATGTGAAAACTTTTACATGCAAGCTATCCAGTTGTATTTCACATATTTTACACATATTGTAAATACAAAGGTATATATGCTTCGATATTTGGACGGATGGAGTTAAACGAGCTATAAAAGAATTCAATTCATAAAACTGAAAAATATCGTCCAATAACGCATAAGTTTGCTTGCGTTAGAAGAAATTGAAGGAATAAACCACAAACGACAGCTCTTGGGTCAACATTGAATAATCCCAGATTTCAAACTGTGCAAAATCAAAAATATATCAAACTGATCATAGGGATAAGAAAGTATATGGTGTGTCAATTCATGACAGAAAATCAGTTAACTCTCGTTGTCTCGAACTCGGTTAACTCGAAATTTCGGAGGAGTCGAAGCTTTTCTCGTGGTCCCGGACTTTGTTCTTTATAAATATATGTATTTCGACTCCCGATGAGTCGAAATTGGATGAGTCGAAATTTCGGTTGACTCGAACTAAATTTACGGTCCCAAGGTTAACAAGAGCATTCAAAATTCATTATTTATCTCGAACTAATGCACATATGCCAAAACATGTGTAATTAAATATCTGTTCAATGACCACTGTATTGATCGGCAATGGACATTTGAGCGCCGAAATTTTAGGACATTTGAGCGAAAATATAAAGAAGCAAAGGACATTTGAGTGAAAAAAAAATAAGAATGATCAAGGAGTACCTCTTCCGTTCGCCAGATATAATCTGTTACGCCTGCCCACCACAGGAAGGTCGAAGTAGGATTTCGAGCAGTATATAGTTAATTAAATGTGGAGGTTATAACGCACGAAATTCAAAAAGTCTTTTAATTGTAAAACAAAGGACTGTAATAAAACTTAAACTTGGCAATGGTATTATTTACAAGTAAGTTCGGGCTTGAAATTTATATCCCAGACTTCTAACATAAAAATCCCTCGTTAATTCCACTTGGCAGTACCGCGAATACAAGTCCAGGAGATTCTGTTCCTTCTCCTTGTCTGTTCGGCTCTGAGGTGCATCAATATTCAAACTCCGAATTTTGATGTAAGTCACAGGTTGTAATGTGACAATAGTGTCGAGGAAAGTATAAATTGATGGGTGACTATGATAATCAAACAAAATATATTTATTTAAAAAATTTACTCTCTTTTCTTACTTTTTAAAAATATTTTCTTAATTCATATAAAAGTATCACAGGAAAGTTCGCTCAAACGTCCTATTTGAACATCCAGGTAAGCTTAATATTCCTGCGCTAAAATGTCCTATGATGTCGGAGCTCAAATGAACCTATGTGCATTTTTTGTTTTTGCTCAAATGTCCTATGCCCGTATTGATTCTTTTTCCACGAGTGTTTACCTTAGATTATCTTTGATCACCATGACAAATAATTAGTGATACATTGTTATATCTTAAAATGAAAAATTATTTAAAATGTTTTTTTTAAAACAATTAACCGTAATCATACACTAATGAGCTTGGTTGTGTATAAAGTAGGGATTACGATTTCCGTTGGTGATCAATTCAAAACTACTCAATCGGCGTCTTCAGTCTTTTTGTATTTTCTCTTGCAGAAAAAGATTGAAATAAAAGAAAATGAAAAGAAATCTAAATTTTCTAATATCTCTTGTATACAAGAATGATCGAGAATGGACAATTTTGTAAACTTTAAATAACGCTAATATCTATTGCAAATTACTCTCTTGGCTAATAACCATAGGAAAAAAATGCAACTGTACAAAGAAATAAATAAGAGAGTAAACATAAAATGTAATTATAATAATAAAAGACTATTACATACAGATAAATCGATCTGAGACCAGTATATCGATCCCCTACCAATATTCATCCGGATTTATTTTAGCTTTACCAAGCTAAGCGAGAGTTGTGTCCCTTGGTCTGACAAACTTCCGGTTTTTGTTTGAGTCGAACTACGAGTATCTCGAATTATTTTTCCTGTCCGACTGGCTTCGAGATAACGAGAGTCGACTGTACTACAAAACAATAGAAGTATTTTTTGCTAAGATTATTAAAATTAATAATTAAAAAGTTGAAACAATATAGCATGATATAGATTCCTTTACTTAAATGACAACTTTTTAAAATTCGACGCAGAGGTAAAATGATGAGCATAAAAGCTATAACTCTTTGAAATACTTTTTTTGTACTGTTTTTCCATTTTTTTCAATATTGTCTCTTATAAATATAACAAAACAAGATTGGTGAGAAGAAGTCACACTTGGTTCTCATTTGAATGATTCAAATCTGCGCAAAAGATGACAAAATATTATCGAAGAGAAACCATAGTATACGGTACTGAGCATGTTTTCCATTTTTACTTCCTTTACAAAAAATAAGTAAAGTGCGAACACAAGCTCAGACTCGTGCTCTTACTCGACAAGGAGGGTGGACAAATTAATAATTAACTTGAGACTTGAACTTTGTCTTGAGGAAAATTTGTTATTAACTTGAATTTCAACTCGAACTGGACATCGAATACCTTGATGTTCAGACACAATCTGTGTACTGTCTAGGCTGGTTCTCTCCCTTGCAACATACGGGTGTCAGAGCCAAACAGACAAAGGACAGGGAACCAGTCTATGTAATGTCCTTCCGAATATTCTGTGTCGTTCTCTTCATTAGACATGAAGAAAAGAAGAATGCAAATGCCACATCCAAGACTAAGAAAACGATAAGGTTGCCGATGAGGACTATTAGAATCTGTTCGAAAACATAAGTAAAACAAAATTGTTTCTCCACTCAGGATATACCAAGAGAACACTAGACGATCTTTAAACGATTATCAACCTTTGATATACCCAGTCTATAAGATGAAAACCAAGAGAGCATTACGAGAAGGATAAGTGTACCCTTACGAGTTGTGCGTATAACTTGAATTTTGAGGGTTGTCAATCATCCACAAATAACTAATTTGATGCACTCGTAGCAGAGTTAATCTTTAGACGACCTTACACACTAAGATTAATTCGTGATCCTAGCCCCTGGTCTTTTTTTATCAGGATTTGGAATATTATTATAACTGAATAAATAGCTTGTATGTATTTCAAAAGAGTATCTGGTATTGATTTAGTAGTATATAGATACTCTGATAATGATGTATACTGAAATGAATGAAAGAACGGTCTTTGCTTATCTCAGTTTTTTCAATTCGAAGTAAAGTATCGTAATAAATGAATGTTAACATCAAATGAGATAGCCAATGGATCGTCACGTCAGAGCTGTTTTGAAACTCATGTTATGTTTGATCTTTTACAAACATAGTTGAACAACACCACAAACCTGTTATACTGTCATTGATAATCCAATTGTTACCGTTCATGCTATTATCAAAACACTAAAAAATAAATAAATAAAGGATCACTACACGAAGTTAATATCAACGTAACAACTTACATTCAAAATGGACTAGATAATTGTTTAACATTTCTTACCGATATAACATGTTACTTTTATTATTCTTCCCTTAGTTTATTTATTTTGTATTTACATTGTGTCATAGGTCAAATTTATTTGTTCAGTGTATGTTAAATGGTGTTAATATGTCCTTTGATTGAGTTAAGCTATTTCAGTTGATATTTTATAGTGTGTCTTTCTATGTTGTGATGTTACACTATTGTTTCAGAAAAAGGGTGAAGGTTTGGTACCATTAAAACGTTTAAACCGCTGTATTTGTTTGCAACTGTCCTAAGTCAGGAATCTGATGTTCAGTAGTTGTCGTTTGTTGATGTGGTTCATAAGTGTTTCTCATTTCTCGTTTTTATATAGATTAGACCGTTGGTTTTCCCGTTTGAATGGTTTTACACTAGTAATTTTTTGCGGCCCTTTATAGCTTACTGTTCGGTGTGAGCCAAGGCTCCGTGTTGAAGACCGTACTGTGACCTATAATGGTTTACTTTTATAAATTTTGACTTGGATGGAGAGTTGTCTCATTGGCACTCATACCACATCTTCTTATATCTAGATAAAACAAACAATAACTAAGATCTTTATTTTTAATAATAACAAGGTAAACGTATTCATCATAGGACGTTGTACTGTGTATTGGCAATACAAATATATACATATTTACAGCAACTGTTTTAATATTACATATATACATTTGTGAATAAATAGAAAAAAAATCACATTTATGTAAACTAAATATATATACAGTGTCAACTAGTTTTTATTGTAATACTGCCAGTAAATAATTCATATGCATAGTTACTATACAAAGCAGAAAGTCTAGGTAACATGTTAATAACATTAAGGAAGCATAGCACGTCTCAATTAATTTGATGCAATTACATTTTAAGAATGCTTAAAAGTTAAAATTCTTAAAACTAATCATGCTCGATCGAAACCGTCCTTTTGACAACTGGTTTGTAGAATGTATTCCTCGGTATAAATTACCACAGTTGTATGGTGGATAAACTTTGTGCATTTTTCCTTGTAGACTTTTTTGTTATTACAAAATTTATGAGAATGTTTCCTTTCACTGCGGACATTTTTACATGATAACTTGTCAAAATCTTGCTTATATCTATGGTGATGATTTATTCTTTGACTTTTGGGGAAGCGGAAGTGGATTTATTTTATCTTCAATGACTTTGTTTATTCTCATGGATTTCCTTGTATCCTAAAATATAGTTTGAATATTTTCAATATAAAATACATAAGATAGTCAATTTAAGATAAATCTAAACGATACGTTTACGCGGAAAATAAAAATAAATATGACCTCTTAAAGAGTAGATGTTGTATGTCATATTTTAGTGTTTTAGTTATATGGATGTTGATGTTAGATCATGATTGTTTGTGCTTAATGTATTGGCAACTTTACTTGGGACTATTTAGAGCTTGACATATTGTATAGACACTTGTCTATTGTTGAAGACTGTTTAATGCCCTCTCTATGTCTATTATTTATTTTGCAGTCCATTTGACCCTCGGAAACAGAAGTTGTTGCTACCAACTTAATGGCAAAGAAAGCAGCGATTGTAACAGGAAAAAAGCATTAGATTAAGAGTAAAAATTGAAGAGTTGATTTCCTGAAAGTTGCCCGATTAGTGTCTCGCATATATCAGAAAACGCTAAGGCTGTCTAATCAAATATGTTGCATAATTTATCACGAGCTAAACACACAAACTTTCTTCATTCTATTTGCCAAAGCTCCTGTTTGAAGTCGGTCTTTTGCAAACAACGGAACAAATCTGCTAGCAGAGTAGTAAGCACCGTCTATGGGAAACATGCCCTCTAAACGTTTAAAACAACATAATGTCAAAAGTTATAGGACTCCTGTCTTAATAAGGTTCCAACTCCCTCAGGAAATATTGACCTCAGGCGGCTTTGGCAATTATTAAGGTCTCTTTTGGTCATATATACGTATTTCGGTACTTATACAACCTTGGCTTTCAAATATTTGGCTTTGAGCGTTCCTGACGAATGTAAATCCAGAAAAAGCACTTCTAGAGTGTTATTTTCATTTTTTTCCTCCATGACAGATATGTTTGTGCAGACAAAGTCTAATATAATATCATGCTCGAGTGTGAAGAGGGTGTGCTCTGTACATCAATGACAAAAGCAAACCGTCGTGTAAACACTCTAAAATGTACACACAATTCGATTTCATATGTGAATACAATAAACTCATCATAAATACCAGGATTAAAATTGTGTACGCAAATTATACTTACTTTATTGAGAAAATGTTTTTTTTTCTTTCTGCGGTTAGCATCATCGAATGGATCCAAAGACTATAAAACAAAATAAAAAAAAACTCTGAAAACTCACATCCAATGAGCCACGTATCACAAATGAAACTTTGTTAAAAAATCTGCAATTTTGTCTTATACAAATATATTTATAAATATCACTCAAATATAACGTAGAGATGCCTGCGTTCTCTTCTCACTTACGGTAGTTATGTTGGTTGGTCGGTAATATGATCCGATGTATTTTCGGACATACGCGTAAGGAATGGCGGTGGACAAGTATAGAACTCAAAATGTAATATAACAGAGAGGTTTTGAACTAAAAAAATATTCATTGAACTATCTTCTACATTTCTTTATATTGTATTTTTTCTCATGCAAAAACAAAACACTCGTGGTTTTCAAAACTGATATGCTGTCTCTTGTGATGCCACCCTTTAGTATTAATTTAAGTAAATATATCTAGTTTGTATTGAACATTCTATATTTCTATGGTTAAAGAGTTACCTTAGATTTGTCTTCTCTGGTATGCATTACATTAATTTCACCACTTGATGTACCTATAAAAAGTTGAAATATTGATAATGCTTATACTAATTGAAACTAATTAGGCTTTGTAAATAACTGATATATCTAACATACAAAAAAGACTTCATTGTGGACGAAGAAATCAATCTTCATACCAAATATCATATCTTTATGTCAAAATAAAAAAAGGTTATCGCAAAGACATGTTTATCAAAAGAAGAAGAAATCCTACTTAAACATTATGTTTTCATTCTTCGAATGGACAGATACTTAGGGAAACAGCATTTAAATATGATTCAATGTAGTCGTACAAATAAAATTACCATTTTGTCTACCTGAGACTTTTTCTGTATAAGAGCCCATATACAACTTTGAAAAAAGTGCTAGGAATGAAAACAGAATTTTCTTAGAAAAAGTATGTAATTCTAGATTATCGATAGTTTTTCAAACGAGAGGGTGTTTCTCAGCCACAATCTCATCAAAGGACGACAGCGTTTGCCCATGAAGTCGTTGATGTTTACACTGACAACATCACGTGCGCCCTTAGTTTCTGACGATAATTTTCTATCTCAAGCGAGTAGCATGATATTTATAGATTATCGATGGTTTTTCAAACGAGAGGGTGTTTCTCAGCTACAATCTCATCGGAGTGTGACAGCCATTAGATGAGATGTGGCCTGTGAAAAATTCCCGATTTTGACAGACTATTGATAATCTGTTGATCGCTATTTTGCCTATAACGTCGTTAATGTTTATATTGACAACGGTACGTGCGCTCTTAGTTTCTGACGATAATTTTCTATTTCAAGCGAGAAGCATGATATGTAAAATTGTCACAAAAAAAAAGATCAAAGGAAAAATACACAAAACGGTGATAAGAAAATTTATCACAAAAAAGGTAATCAACTATAAGCTTTTCTGTACTGCATTCCATAAAGTCTTGACATTTAGGGATAATTTAGCTAGAAACAGTGTTTAACCCACAGTTTTCTTAGGAAAGCGCCTGTACATAGTCAGGATGACAGTTGTGTTTTATTCTTTCCATTGGTTGATATAGTCTAACTTTTGATTTATCAGATTTTATGGACTTCCTCCTCTTTTTGAAATTACTTTAGAGTTCAGTATTTTTTAAGTAATACCTTTTTAGGTAAATACTTACTCGAACTACTGTCTCTATTAACCTGAGCTGTAGGAATACTGCCTCTTCTTCCTCCCTATAATCATAACATTGAAATATGTTAATAAATTTTCATACACAGTTTTGATAAGCAAATAGTTAGAAATATATATTTCTCTAATTCTTTGGCAATTTAACCCTTTGTTGACCCATTGTTTAAAAACATTCAATCATAGTGTGGTTGCCGAAGATCTCAATAGATGATTGGTTAAGTTAAAATGTAGATGATTTAACTATCTCGATTGGATAAATCCGATAATCTACTGGTACTAATGGAAGAATCAATATTTATACAACAATATGGTTTAAGCAGCAACGCAGAAACCTAAGTGAAAACAAAATCATTAGTCGACAGACAACTTTATGGATAAAAGATTAACGAAAGGTGTAAACAAAGAACTCAAAAACACTATACAGAAAACTTAAAATTAAGCACCAGGAACCCTTTGCAAAACTGGCGTTGAACTCCGGTAACCAAAAAGGCTTGGCAGATCCGGTTCCACAAGTGACAATCGTCGCACGGGTGTTACTATTGTAAGAGCTATCGATAATGCTTCGTATCATTTCGGATTGGTTGATATAATAGTTTGTTTCAGCCCAGGTAATTACAAAAGTCATATCATCAGTAAATGTACATTTTCTAATTCCAAAATGACAGAATATGAAAGAAAAGAAATACAATACGGTTGTTAGGAAATGATCTGTGTTCTACTTTCTAAGTCAGCCTTAAAACTCGTACAATCAAATATCTCTCTCACTTACAGCTCTCGTCTGCTGGAATGCTTTCAGGTCCATTTCTGTAGGTAATGACATCTTTCGGTCTCGATTTGGTGGCTTTTGGTCCTTTTTATGTTTTTTTCCAAATATCTTGAACTTTTTGAAAAATCCACTGTGTCGTTCTCCATGGGGATGGGAATGTGTTGGAAGCTAGAACATGAAAAATACGATTAAGTCATTATGTACCTTCTTCATCTTGGAACAAAATTTTTAGAAGTATTATTATTTTTGTTTCTAGATAAATATACGTATGCTTGACTTCATGGTAGACAGGTGATCAAAACAATACATATGTTTCAATGAAAAATAAACAAATAATAGTTAAACTTTCTGGTTATCTAATCATGCACTCAAATAGCCCATGTCTTACTAGAAATCCCAAATTTATTTTTGTAAAATGGTACTGTTAGAAATAATAAGTTAGGTATAATCATATCCCTACTAGGTTGAAAAGCAGGAAATATGAGTCTGACAGACTCGAAAAGCGCTAACATATTATCACTGTCAAGCTGATTTCCAAAAATGACCTCATTATGTTGAGAAGTAATGGAGAAATGTGTGACGAAAATATTCAACATTCAACATATTGAGGTAAAAAATCAGTGCCAAATAAGAAGCTAGTAGTTGACTGAGATATTCGATAAGTGATCACATGTTACAACTCATCACTGTCAAGCTGCTGATATAAAATGATGTCATTCTGTTTAGTAGTGCCTGAGAAACTTGTACAATAATATACAGGGAATGGGGCTACCGAAAGGTATAATAATTAAGTTTTAATTTTATATAAATATAGTACAAATAATACCTGAATATCCTCGTGTATAATTGGTTGAGATGATAATAATTTGAGATTTGAACTGGAGCTTCCAGTTGATTGCAAGTCAAACTCTACCGGATAATCTGGAAAATACGTTTAAGTCTTGAAATATCAAGCAAAAGTATAATTCCTGGAATTTTTATATTTTATTGAAGCCTACAAACTTTTTACTTTTTAAATCAGTTTTCTAGCAAATTGTTTATTTAAATATTTAACATATGAATCTATAATGTAAGCATTTAGATTTTATTATATATATATATATATATATATATATCGTTTATAATTTGGTCAGCACAGGCATATTGATATATTTATCAATTAGGATTTTTGACGAGGTCATTACGTTATATGTGGACCTGTTCAGATTATATTGACCGAGGACGAAGTATTGACTGAGTGAAAGTCCTTAATTTATATATTACATATGTAAATAGGTTATTATTGAAATGAACTTCAATGTTGTTTCTGCGTATTTTACATTGTATTTTGCAAGATTTTTAATAATGACCGTCAATATATATATTAATAAAAACATAGAGTCCTTATAATTAAAAATAGAAACAAGGCTTCAGATACATGGAATAATACTCTTTGAATCATGTGATCGTAATAATCAATGAAAAAAAAAAGAATGCCAGACCGTAAGTAATATTCAAAGTTATTTTAAATCGAAAAAAAAAGAGTATTGGTACCCCCAAATCTTTTTTTTTATTTATTTTCCAATTTAATTCTGGAAAAGTCTAAAATATGACAATAATTCAATTTTTTAACATTGGAATAAACCTTCAATTATTTGAATTGACTTAACTGTAACTTTTTAGTTATACATTGAAAAAACATGAAATAAAAGAGACATTATTAATTAATCTGAGTTGGACTTAAACAAAATGGTAAAGTTAAATCCCTGCATATTACCATATTCCTCGTCTTCATCGCTTTGATATTGACTTTCTGACACTGATCTTGTAGGCACATGTTGCACCTGAATTGCTGTTGACAAAAATAAGAAAAGCCATAAAAAGAGAGAGTCATGCCGTGAATGATTTACATGTACAAGCATAATCATAGAAAAACAACGATTTTGCTGTCAACTCCTCCACTCTGTCATTTATATATTGCTTTCAAAAAGCATCTCAATATAATATTTACCAACTTGTTCACTAACTTTCGATGATAGTTTATCAAATGAATTTATTTTTTTGACAAAGTAATTTTCAATGTAAAAGCACGTGTCATCTGGCTGGATATGGTTTAAATAAAATTCTGTGTCCATACATTATTGAATTATAAATTTTCACCATTAATATTAAATACAGTATTTAAAAACGTAATGAGTGGTGGACATTTTCATATGTATTTTTAGTAGGACAATAAAGGCAACACTAAAATATTTCTTCTACATACCTGGAAGATTCGGGGCCGACTTAGTTGTCCCTATTGCATCCATAGCCATGTATTCACTCTGTGTGTCTGAATCACCACTAAATTTAGGCTGTGAAACATGAGGCTTAGGTGCAAGTGGTGGTCCTGGACAACGAGAAGGACTTATGTCTCTAGTATTCATATACGTTGGTGGTGGGTGAGGTGATGGTGGTGGTGTTTCTTTCTTCTCGCTAAATGAGTCTAAAACAAATAAAAAACATTGGTTTTTATTTTTATTCTGTATTTTATGATTTTTTCTGTCTGATTTATTAAACTGGTTTGCTAGTTTCTTTTGTTTCTTTTTAACCACTTTTTTAGTTTTACGTTATCTTATTTCGTTCTCTTACCTACTAACAAAACGTTCGTAGTTCACATATTCTAGTAACCGAAAGAAAGAATCATACTTGGGAAATAAGTAGCAAATCATATGATATGTAAATAATGTAAAAGATTTCATCTACATCGTATGTATGAAGTATGTTCCAGTTCAACTTTTATGTTTGCTCCTAGGATTACAAATTCATGCTATGAATTACTCTTAAAGCATTACCAAATAAACAATTTAATTCAGTTAAAGTTCTAAAATTAAGTTATGTTCTGATTTGTCTCATTTTCTAATGCATCAGTTTATTACCTCGTTTGTCTATCCCTGTCATATCTGTGTAAGATTCCGATGTACTTAAATGTTCGTCTTTCTTCGGAAGGTTAATTTTATCTAAAAATTAAAAAAAAACTTTTATTTTTATTTTATATATTATGATTTTTTCAGTCTTATTTCTTAAACTGTTTTGCATGTTTCTTTTGTTTCTTTTTAATCACTTTATTAGTTTAACTTCATCTTAATTCGTTCTCTAACCTATTAACTAAACGTTCGTAGTACACATATTCTATTAACCAAAAGAAAGAATCATACTTCGGAAATAAGAAGCAAATCATACGATATGTAAATAATGTAAAATATTTCATCTACATCGTATGTATGTAATAAATTCCATTTGAACGTGTATGTTTGCTCCTATGATTTCAATTTATGCTATGAATTACTCTTAAAGCATTACGGAATACACAATTTAATTCATTTAAAGTTCTACAAACAAAGTAATGTTCTGATTTTTTTTCTCATTTTCTCGTCATATTACCTCGTTTGGCTATCTCTGACATATCTGTGTACGATTCCGATGTACTTAAATGTTCGTCTTTCGTCGGAAGGTTAATTTCTTCTTAAAAAAAAAAAAAACAAACTTTTATCTTTATTATATATATATTATGATTTTTTCAGTCTTATTTATTACACTGGTTTGTTAATTTCTTTTGCTTCTTTTTAATCACTTTATTAGTTTTACGTCATCTTATTTCGTTTTCTAACTTATAAACAAAACGTTCGTAGTTCACATATTCTAGTAATCAAAAGAAAGAATCATACTTTGGAAATAAGAAGCAAATCATATGATATGTAAATAATGTAAAAAAATGTATGTAATAAATTCCAGTTTAACTTGTATGTTTGCTCCTATGATTTCAAATTCATGCTATGTATTACTCTTAAAGCATTACGGAATAAACAATTTAATTCAGTTAAAGTTCTACAAATGCAGTAGTGTGCTGATTTTTTTCTCATTTTCTAATGCACCAGTTTATTACCTCGTTTGGCTATCTCTGACATATCTGTGTAAGATTCCGATGTACTTAAACGTTCGTCTTTCGTTGGAAGGTTAATTTCATCTTCTACAACTCCACTGTCTTTATTACCTGGAACATTTCCTGTCAAATTTAATTTAGGTGCAATTAGCATTAAGTTATCGAAGCAGGTAATAAAGCTATAGATTCAAGTTTCCCGTTAGTTTTCATTAAGTGAGACAAGCTAAGAAAATTGCAATGGAATATAGAAGATACTGTTATTATATACCAAGTATTTCTAGGAAGAAAATAAAGATTTGTAAATATGAGTATTTATGGTCAAATTACAGTAAAAATAACCGATGCCATAGATTATTGTAAGATTTGCATACGACTTTTACATCTGAACTTGAACTGAAAATTGAGACAAAAATTGATTTAGCTAATGCATTAGCTTAATTGTGGTTGAATACAAGTTTTTGAAATGTATGCACATTTGTACAGAATGCAGGTAAATTTGTTAAAAATTTTTCTCAAAATTACTTTATCAAATTATCAGTACTCCATACAAGGCCATATAATTTTCGTTGAAATCGACATGTTGGGTTGCTATTGCATTGATATTTACCCTACATTCTTCATACGATTTTTTTTAGATATTTTAGAACATTGGTTCAATAACATTTTTTAACATTTTTAAAAAGGGTTCAATGTGTATTTTTGTCGATTCTTACTTTAAGTTCAACATGCTTGATTTGGGTGTAAAATTTTATAAGAATCTACGACATCATTCGTTTCCTGTAACTTGACCTTAACAGCCAAAGTCTTGAATGAATAAACAGTGCTGAGTACACAATGCCAGTGGCTGAAATGATGCAAATATTAAAAATATTTGAAGCCATCCACCAGGAAGCAAAAGTGTATAACTGCAAAAGCGCAATAACTTGAATATTGACTGACATCAAATTGTATAAAGTTTCATAGACTTGTGCAAAAAGCTGGTATAAATAAATAAGTATTATCGAACGGTTTTGGCTGCTGAATTAAGATTCTAAGAAGCATTGTATAAACTTTAAATATCACTTTTTTGCTACCAAAATATCAAAATTGCCGCAAAATAGGAGCGATAAGAAAATTTAAAGTTTGAAATATAAAATATTCACATTGGACAAAATATGACAGACGTACTTTTGATAGAATTTAAAATTGAAAACTAATTAACGGGTGTTAGAACAACCATTTTATATCTTTGTTCAATAACCCAAATATTGCAAGAGACATTTACAACTTCCATAAATTAAAGAAATATTTTGGAAAGAAATACTATTTTATGCAGCACAATAATATCTCTTTCAAAACTTTAACATCAGCCTCAGATTATTCTACAATTCTTTATGTGTATCAAACAATTAAGATGCGAATATTAAATTGATTAAACTCACCACTTTTTGTTTGTTTTTCAAGAAAATTTTCCAATTTTTTGACTAGTTCATTGAAACTTTTTTGTTTTGCTATATCAAGTGGAGCTTCATTATTTTTGTTCATTTTCAAACATGCGTCCATACTCCATGGTAATTTGAGTAATTCTTCACAAAATTGAGGTAGATTAAATTCTGCAGCGAAGTGGATTAATGTTGGCCATTTTTCGTTGCTGTGACCTGAAAATTTATTTCATGATAAAGCATAACAATCAATGTTTAAACATTTCCTGAAATATAAATCGGAAAAATATATTGTAAATTCAGAAATTATTGCGAGGTTTTTATTATTGCGAAAAATACAACAGGGTTATAATCGCAATAATATAACCTCGCATTTTGAAATTTTTTTATATGAATTAAACAGATTTTTCTCAATATCGCAAAAATTAAAATCGCATTTTAGTCTAAAATGACAAAATCGCAATAATAAATACACGCAATAATTTCTGAATATACAGTATTCATAGTCAGATTGTAAAAGCTTTAACTCATTTGAAGATACAACAAAGTAGTGTTTATCGTTTTATAATTTGATTTTGGATGTAACGCGTCTTCCGATTGGCTGACGTTGTTATGTTTTTCAGCTCATAGACATAATTTTGTCATGTGACCTTGACGTCATCAACGTTTTTTCATGATTTACTTCGGTTTAAAATGGAATTAAGAATTAAATTATAAGAAATGACTGTAATATTTTTTCTGTCTATTCGAAATAAAATAAAAAATGTGGTGCACACTTTAAAATAACCCGCTACGCGGGTTATTCAGTGTGCACCACATTTTTGATGTTATTTCTTCATAGACAGAAAAAATATTACAGTCATTCCTTAAATAATGTCGATAATGTTTTTTTTAGATTTAAAGCAAATAGAAAATGGGTAGACTTCATACAAAACTAAACAAAATAATTTGAAATCCTATACCGTCAATGTAATCATCGTCAAAACTATTCAAGATAAGTCTCCAAAAATAATATATCGATAAGAGTAAATTTGGGTATTTACAAAGCATGTTGTTAAAGTTATTTTTTATTTTAAGTAATGTTTCCATATTTTAATATTAATAACAATGTCAAACAAATATGTAAAACATAATTTGAAATACGACGAAACAAAAAAGTCTAAATCATTCAACATAATATGTGAAGGGTATCATGGTTAATTGATGCTTGTTTTACACTACTTGTTACAGTTGACTTGTAGAATACACCACTGAAACAATGTTGAAAAGCAACCCGTTTTTAACATGAACCATGGACAGACGTTTAGATGGTTTAATTGACAAAAAATATTTACATTATTTCCTTATCGAAATAAGACTTTTGTAACATGATATTTAAATAACATGTAATTATTTCGGCGGTGTTTTATTCTTTTTAAAAATTCATTCGAGAAACAGAATAGAATCGAAAAATCAGTTGGAAATTTGAGAAATCGGTCATTGAGGCATGAAAACCAAAAATGAAGCAAAAATAACGCCACCATCATAACAGTTCAAGAAATGAACCGTTGTTTGAACTATATACACGAGTTTGATCTACTGAAGAACAACTGCAAAAATTTGAGAAAAAGTATGAATAAAACTATCGTTTCCCAACCAATGTTTAAGTCCCTCCTCACCATTCATGAAAAAGGAAAGAAAAATTCCAAAGTAATATGGAACGACTCATCTTAACAAACCAGAATATATTATTGGAGAATAGATTTGCTCATGATTGGAACATGATGAATCCTAAAAGAAAAAGTGCACATCGGGTATCCCTATTCGAACCCGCGGAGGGATCCGAACCACGGGGAGCGATTAATGAAAAGTGTGTAACGGTGGGTAAGTAAAATCTGGGTCCGATTCCCACGGAGGAAAACCTGTCACCAGCCCATTCCTCATGAATAGATATCAAACGAGTACTGAAAAGATAATCTGATGAGCGATTAATATCAAATATTTGAAAGAGTAAATCAATATTTCCCGTTTATACTTTTTTTTAATTTGGTAGCACGTTTTAGCGAAATGACACATTAATCAACGAAATTCTTCCCATTTCCTTACGCCTACATACCGATTAAGCATTTCATCCAAAGAAATCCTTCCTGTTAAATCTAATTAGTGTTTTGTTAAACTTTTTACCACCTACCTGAACTTCGACGACCAATATTATCAAAAAACCCTCCATCAAATTTTCGAAGAGGTTCAAGACTCTGACATTTCTTCGCCAGGTTCATATCCAATGCCTCTCTAGTTCTTTCCTCTATATTAAGTGCTTGACACATGAGACAGACTGGGTCCTTTTCTTCACCAAGGATTTCTTGTAAAATGTCTAATTTTGAGCGCGTAATCTTATCCTGTGACTCAGGTTTTACACATTGAGACTGAGGAATTACAACTTGACCTGTTCCAATCGTCAGTTGGCCATCTTTTGCTATAAATTTTGGATTGGTCTTAGCTATATCTGCTGTAAATACATAATAACAATGAATGTGTATGACAAAATATATTGGTAGAAACCTGATTTAATGCTGAAATAGAGAAAACATTGATTTATAGTAACTCTTTAAGATACATTGTATCTCCCACGCCCAAAATATCGACGTTTATATACTTGTCAAAAAAGGAGTTTTAAGATAATATATGTGTTTGCCTTGGCAACGTTTACCCTTTTTGATCTAAAAGTATTCCCTTTAACACTAAGCGGTTAAAGTGTTAGACGATACCACAGCGAACCCAAAGAAAAACTATGTAAACAAATATCAATATTTCGGCGAAAAACAACAATTGTGTGTGTTCTCGCCATCTAGCAATGTGCTTAATTTAACTTAACACAAAACATTAATTTATTATGATAATAATCAAAATTTTCGAACAATAACGAAAATATCTTGTTTAAGAAGACTGACGGACAAAACAGTAAACAATAAATACTTACTGTCAACTGAGAATCTATATATAGCTTTATTTTCGTGAATAGCTTTTATTTGTCCGTGTCGATTCAACAATTCTATCTGTATTTCATCACTGCCTTTTCTATCACAAAGAATAAAAACTTCCCTAATCTGTAAATAAATTAGAGTAAAGTATTTTACGCATTATAATCATATATTTTAAAAGTCAAATTTGATAATTTTCATTACCATATATTACTGTTTATACAAAACGTTACAACTGAAGTTTATGCAAATAGCAAAAATAAAATACTAGAAATAAATGCATTTTTTTACCCGGATTTTCTCAAGGCATTAATTATTAAGTTACGGTAACAGTACTTTACCGGGGTTCAAATCTCATAAACTGATTGAGAAGACAAATCAAGGTATCAGACAAAAACAGAGCTAATCACATAAACTCCAAATAGAGCGAAATCGGGTACGTCGACAGGGCAAGCAACTCCTGTTTATTAAAAAGTGATAACAGCACAGTAAAACCTGATTCAACACACCCCTTCTGTACAAAGTGATAACAGCACAGTAAAACCTGATTCAACACACCACTTCTGTACAAAGTGATAATAGCACAGTAAAACCTGATTCAACACACCACTTCTGTACAAAGTGTTAACAGCACAGTAAAACCTGATTCAACACACCACTTCTGTACAAAGTGATAACAGCACAGTAAAACCTGATTCAACACACCCCTTCTGTACAAAGTGATAACAGCACAGTAAAACCTGATTCAACACACCCCTTCTGTACAAAGTGATAACAACACAGTAAAACCTGATTCAACACACCACTTTCGTTCGACCGTGTCTGTACAAAGTCAGGACTATAACACTCAACCCAATGAGGATCGTCTAAAGTGATTAGTCAAAAAACAAGCCAGTTTTACTGGAATTTTCTTGAAGTTGAGTACGTTCGTTATTACCTAGTCCTTTAATTGTATGTAAATTAAAAAAAGAATAGAGAATATCGTGTTAATATTGTTCCTAACGTTATCGTGTTCTTATGAAACTAACGTTATTATCAAACGATACTGGTGTTCTAATGAGACTTTATGGTATTATCAAACGACGTGTTATAATGACACTTACGTTAATATCAAACGATACTGGTGTTCTAATGATACTTACGGTATTATCAAACGATACTGGTGTTCTAATGAGACTTACGATATTATCAAATGATACTGGTGTTTTATTTAGAATTACATTAATATCAAACGATACTGGTATTCTTAGTCTTACGCTATTATCAAACGACGTGTTCTAATGAGACTCACGGTATTATCAAACGATACTGGTGTTCCAATGAGACTTACGTTATCATCAAACGATACTTGTGTTCTAATGACACTTACGTTGATATCAAACGATACTGGTGTTCAAATGATACTTACGATATTATCAAACGATACTGGTGTTCTAATGAGACTTACATTATTATCAAATGATACTGGTGTTTTATTTAGAATTACATTAATATCAAACGATACTGGTATTCTTAGTCTTACGCTATTATCAAACGACGTGTTCTAATGAGACTCACGGTATTATCAAACGATACTGATGTTCTAATGAGACTTACGTTATCATCAAACGATACTGGTGTTCTAATGACACTTACGTTAATATCAAACGTTCCTGGCTTGCTAATGAGACTTACGGTATTATCCAAACGATACTTGTGTTCTAATGACACTTACGATATTATCAAATGATACTGGTGTTCTAATGACACTTACGATATCATCAAACGATACTGGTGTTCTAAAGACACTTACGTTATTATCAAATGATACTGCGACTTTGTGGATGCTATTTGTTGACGTTCCAGGAGGTTGTCTTGGTGGCGGCAGTGTGTCATATTGTTCTGTCTCCTCGTCACTCGCCTCGTGCACATGTTCGTATAACTTAATAATGCCAATCAATAAAGCACGAACACATTCCTCAGTCGCTTGAGTTTCAAAAAATGTAATTTTCAACATTTCGGGGCAATTGTGAGACAGAAATGACTGAATGTCTGATGCAGTAGTTCCCAGAAGTACCATTATTGCTCTTTGCGGATTTATTCGGTGTAAAGCTTTCAAATGCTGGAGACTAAAAAAGTCAGGACTAACTAAAAGAACGTTTGTTTCATAGAAACGAGAATGACTTGTAGATGTCAGATCCAAAAGCATACTTTTGATATTATATCCATCTTCATTAAGTTTCTGTTGTAAAAATTCTGCCCAGTGATATCCATCAGATGGTATGAAATGTATCCCTAAAACTCCAGTCGCCATATTGATGCAATCTTTATGAGAAAGAAAAAGATTTATTATTTAAATTTGTTTCAACCAGGAAGTCCGATGAGATTTCTTTTTTATTCGTATCATGTAGATGTACGTATATACTTGTCTGAAGCAATACACACCTTTTCAAATATCTTTTTAAAATCCTCAACCAGTTTTCTATTTACAGTGTTTGCTCGAGTTTAAATTGATTTGTAATAATAGATCAATGCAGTGATATATACTATAGTACAAAGTCTATTGCACAATTCCCAGTATTTTTTATCCATCCGACTGATGCGATATTTTTTTATACCATTAAAACATTCACAAGTACTCAATGACTAAAATTTTCAGAGTTTCTTTGATCTTAAAAGATGATGTTTATAATATAAAACACAGATGTTCTGAAAAATGTTAAAACTGAATATGTAGACTATAGTCTAAAAACTTATACAGATTTTAGTTTTGAGTGTTTGGTGTCGATCGGTTGAAATATATTCAGCAGTAATACAATTTTGTTCTAGGTATTCATGAAATATCTGCCACTTGTCGAAGATCAAACAATATAATGATATTATAACGGAATCTACATATAAAGGTATATTTCTTGAATTTTGTTTTCTTTTGGTTTTAGAAAAGTTTAGATGAGTAACGGTAATGGATCTCTCTCTTAATTATTAGTCGTTTCTCAATATTTCATCGGATTGCTGAAAAATGCACAATCAATTAAATTAAATATCCTTTCTTTCCAAACAGGAGAAATTTTCATATGACCTTATTTTCCCACCTTCCTTTTTAGTATCAACTGATATTTAAATGTTTTAAATGTCCCTTTAATTAGGAATAACGAACACACCGACAAAAGACTAGGCTAAATTGTAGGACGATGAAAAGGATACACATTTATATATACACTTCAAATATATGCAAAGAATGAGATAACGTCGTATTTTTGTAGGTCAAAATTCGAAATTTTCAAAACATTTAAAACGATATGAAAATATTGTTTATTCAATTACTGGTTTGCCTAAGATGTTATGGAAAAAAAAGATGCCAAATGATGTCGTTTGTAGGTGTGCACCAAATTAACATTGACAGTACCAGTAAAATATATTAGTATGATCTTGTTCGTTTAAAATTTACAATTTCGTAACAGGATATTATAGTTTAAAAACCGAAAATGAGTGTGACTGTATGTTAAGCACAATTTTCATCCTTTACGATTTATTGAAATAAAGAGGAACTATACACAAATATATCATATCCAAGCCACTCTACATCAAATAATGTGCCACATACAACATTGATTGGGTTAAGTAGACTACTAAGTTTTTTTTAACGACGTTGACTACCCATGAGGGTCTCGCATGGTCGTTTTAAGTAGACAAGGAAAGCTTTGTTTTATATTTTATGTAGCCTTTGGTTCCCTCAGAGACCGAATCCCGCTGTGCACTGGTAGAGATAAAAAAATTAAGTTTGTAACATTGCTGTACTAAAAACTTAACGACCATGACACACACACACATGTATATATCTCAGATTTAATTTCAAAGGTAAAGTTAAAGTTTTATTGTCTCGTCGTTGGTACATACTGACATGCGGTCTACCATATATAGGTTTTCAATTTTATTATTGTCATTGAAACTAATCTGGTTTTTGTATGTATCCGCAACCGATCAACGTTTGTTTTTCCCCTCATTGGGCAGACTTAGTCAAAATGGGCACTACAGGGTGGAAAAAATGCACAACCGAAATGCGTTAAAAAGAAAAACACAATCAACTGATCCTTCTTGTATATTTAGATGGACATGTCTGTATCGTTGTACTTGCTGCTCGATCTATTCTAAGTTATAATATTAGGAATTTGGTTAGGAAAGAACAATATGATTAAAGGAAACCTTTGTGATTTGTTTTAAAACTTTTAAACTGATATATTTGGGAATCAGTTTCTTTTTGTAGATAACAAGTATCATTGTTTGTCTTTTAGGGAGCTACCATTTGATTTTTATGGGGCGGCTAGGATGAAAAATTTTGTCCTGCCTATTTATTTTTCCCTCTATTCGGTCCTGCCTTTTTATTTTTCACTCTATTCGGTCCTGCCTTTTTTTTTTAGTTTATCCTGACTTTTTTTTTTACAAAAATTGTCATCCTGCCTTTTTTTTTGCAAATAATCTCATCCTGCCTTTTTTTTTACTCAAAACTCCTGTCCTGCCTATTTTTTTCAAATTTCATCCTAGCCCCCCCATAAAAATCAAATGGTAGCTCCCTTAGTCGATTATCGGTTTTTGCCATGGTATCGTCAATTCTTTTTCGACTTATGGGCTTGATTATCCCTTTGGATTCTTTTGTCTCTCTTTTGATCTCTTTTAGTTCCAATAGCAAATCAGTCATCCCTTGAACAAACAGACATAATAACCAAATATTAGTATGCTTAAGCATAAAATCAAATGTAGTGAAAAGAAACACTTAATTTTAGGCTTTTTTCATACGAAGACCTATTTTTCTTTTATAAATTTCTTATTTTGCATTGAAAGGTATAAAAATGTCCTGGTCTTTTACGTAACCAGATCATATCGTCATATTTCTTGTAAGATTTTCACTTATCTTGATTAACACACTGGTGAAATAAGAACTGCTTATGCTTCCGGGTCACATGCGTTTTTATGATTTAGTTTTTATTTTTTATTTTTTGTTATTTTAATCTCGAATATGTCCACTTCTTTATAATCTGCGTAGACATTTTAACCTCAAATTCATTAATGATAAAGTATATGTTTCTATGATATAAAATATTTCAGTAAGATACTATGATAAAATGAATTAAAACTGACGAATTTGTTTTAATAATACATAAAAGGGATGATAATAGTTATTCCCCCTCCAACGATATAACAATTTCTGTGTGATATATCGGCACATACAACTGAGTTTTTATGAGTCTTTATATTGTTTGTCACTTTTCGGATTTGATATAATTGCTACACAAGTAACATGATTGTTAAATTGCGGTTTGCTTAACGTCCAGTGACAAATATTTCATGCAATGAAAGTAATAGATTTCTTGAAACATTCCATACCTTTATAGATCATATAAATATTTAATAGGGATGAAGATATTTCTTTCCTTATGGCTAAACGTATGCTACCGACTTAAGTAAGTTAAATGTTTTAACTTCCTTTCATATAATTAAGATCGAAATATTTCATACGGAAAACGAAATCACTATCAATTTATACAGAGAGGAACATATGAATTTCTTGTAAATTTAAATATACAACTTATTCAAAGTATTATGCAAGAAAATAACTTTAAATTTTATGATGAATATAAAATGCCTAATTTTCTGCTTCATTTAATGTTTATATTTATATTTTAAAACAAGGTACAGACCACTTTTATATCAAGTTAACTATAACTAAAATCTTACCTTATCTAAAACAAAACTACCATTTTAAAAGATTTCCTTATAATGTCAGTTTTGCTGTCAATACTTCAAAGAAGGGTTTGCGTCTGGGTTTTTATCTTAAACTTCCTCCTACTATTATTAGAACAGGGAATTAAGAGTTATCAATTGTCAAAATTCGGGAAATTCCCAAGTGAAAATTTCTACCTGTACTAAAATCTTTAAAAACTGATAAACAACATATAAGTATTTAAAAAATGAAATAGGTCACATGACAGTTAACTTCCTTTTACCTACATCATATGTATCTTTAAAATGATTTAAAATACCCCTATTCATACCCTTTTATCGCTGAACTGTATAATACATGTAATAGAAAACCAAAAACCTTCCAAGAATTTAATTATGTGTATTCATATTTTTCATCTTTTCTTTTCAGCTTTATTTTTGTTCTCGTAGTAGGTTGCTCGGCCTGAGTGGGAGAGGTCGCGGTTTCGATACTCGATTTGTTGAAACCAAAGATTTTAAATGCTGTTACGTGTATTTGCTGTTTTAAAAATAGCATAGAATGGTCGGTTCGGGGTCAGAAGTGTGGGTTGCGTTATGATGACATGTCTTCTCTGTGGACTATCTATCACCCTGTGAACTCGAAGAATCCGACTCAGTTTGTTGGTCTAGTACAAAGCAGGGTCCACATTCGTACCCATTATAAATCATGTTCTCGTCCTGATAAGATGTGTCACTGACACTAAACACCAATCCATCTTCGTCTATTTTCGTCTACTTGGGACGAATTTATGATAGGGAATGAGGGGGCGGGGGACATGTTTTTTTCCTCTGGACAATTTTTTTTATTCTTTAGCTTAAATTAAAATACAACCAACTTTTTTCCAATAACATACAGAAACAAGAAATTAACAAAAAAAAAAATTTTGTATTTTTTCTGTGTTTCCAGAAAATACAAACTATTATTTTTTTTTTCATTTTCCTTCTGAAACAATCTATTTCTTTATCTATTTGAAGAAGAAAAATTAAACATCCACAGAAACTAAATGAAATGAATTGATGCTGCCTAATCATCTGCAGCTTATTTGATGTCCTAAAAGTCTTGATTTTCAATTAAGGGATCTACGTATGTTGAATGTTAAAATTCCATCTCCGAAAAACGAAAGTCATAAATCTCATATGACAAGTATGGAGTATCAACTAGACAAAGATGATGACTCCACGGTAGGCTTGAACATAGTGTAGCAATCCTTAGATTTATTCAACAGTGATACTGAAGTTCAACTTGATCTGATTGTGTCTGAAAGATACATATTTGATAATAACTGTAGGACTGATGATAAACCAATAACTGAAAATTCTAAATTCTGTCAATCAAATGAAAAACATCATAAATGAGGGTCTGTATCATAGGTTCTCACATTTCTTCATTCTTTAAGACAATTTTTTAGACAATTTTTCTCTATTCTTTATTTATTTTGACCATTATTCTCAATGTTTATATCAATTTTGTCGTGTATATTACAGTAATTTAATTACAGAGCTGGATCTTCTTTGGAACAAGTGAAAGCACAACATATTTCATTGATCTATTTATCAAATTTCATATTCGAAAGACACGCGGCCTATTGCGTACAAAGTGAAATATGACAAAAAGTAATTTTACCATCTAAAGAAGCACTTTAAAATGCTTAGTAGTACAGTTTTCTTCGTGTCATACCGAATGACATTCGTCGAATCAATTGCACAGCACCTTGGTGCATGTTCCCCCTTTTTTTTAAGTACATATTCTTAATTTGTTTAAAACTTATTTTCATTTGTCTAATGTATTGAACTCTTAATATCGGCATATAATTACAGACGACATAATTACAGGTACAAAAGTACCACAATACAGAAACTATGGTAACTATGGGAGAAAAGAATTCTCGCACTTATTTAATGCAACTCAAAATACTACATTATAAGTAGTTGTCTCAAGTTCGCAAACATTTAATGGATAGATGTTAGTTTAGTTTACACATATATTTTTTGGCTAAATAAACAATAAAATTTGATACAAGATATATCCTCTCCAAATAAGTTAATATACAACAAGTTCAAGATGACAGCTAATATATATTTCAGTACAATTAGAAAAAGATAGTCCGAAAATTTATTATGTTTAAACAGTCTAGTACGATTACATAATAATCAATTTCAAGCAAAGAATCATTGTGTATTGCACATTTCTGACAGTGATTGTGTTTTGCTCACACTAATGTGACTGATTGATTGATTGTGAGTATTAAACGCCACTTTCAGCACTATTGACTATTTCGCGGAGGCCAGTGTATAGTGACCGGAGTGCTCGGAGAGAACAAACGACCTTCGGGAGGAAATCTGACAATTCTAGTCAATTAAGATTGAAATCGAACAACCTGTTAAATGCAGGGTTCAAACTCACAACCTCGGTTACACAGATGTTGAACTACTTAGACCACTTTGCCACTAGAGGCCGCTAATGTGATAGATGCGTCCAACATAGTCACCAAACTTTGAATTATTTTGTGAGAGGATTTCTTTTATATAGCGGAATGTGAAGTTAAAGGAGAATGCTAGGTTCTTTGTATTCTTCATGGGGAAGCTCATGTATGAAGTAAATTATGAACTATTATAGCTTTAGTATCTAGCCCCAAGGTTGATTATACAGCTTTTTGTCGTTGAGGACAAACACGAATTGTATGAGTTGATAAAAAAAACTTGAATATTTCCTTAGAATATCAACATATTTGTCACATTCTTTAATGAAATTATATGTATCTTTGATTAGGGTGATAAATCTACGTTCTATTTCAATATTACAAAATCTTCCGCTTTCAATACTAAGAACTCAAGGTCTAGATCGAGATATATGCAAATTTTGTCATTATTGAGTACAGACACCTATTTGAGTATACAATGGGATATATGGTTTTTACTTATAGCAGAGCTTTCCATTAAAGCAAATTGAAGTATAGTTGTAATTTATGTAGGCTTTAGGATCATAAAAGGGAATTAAGAATGTAATAAATAACGCGTATAAACGAACCTTTTATTTATTGATAACCAATAAAATACTACGATCAGTGAAAGGAACAATAAAATTGATTTATTCAAAACAATTAGGAATACAAAATTACGAAAATATATTTGATTTTATAGTCCACCATAACTCCTGAACAGAATAATTATTTTACACAATTCTTAATAAAACGAAAACCACCATAAATGAGGGTCTAGATGGGGCTTACAGAAAAGAGAATAATGGACCAATACTACAGAATAATGGTAAAAAAAAAGAATAGTGAAAAATAGGCATAAAATAAGTAAAATAGAGAATAACGGGGTGCTTATAAAGAAATCAAGAGAATAATGGGCAAAACGTATTTAGAACAGAGAAAATTGTCCTAAAAATTAAAGAATACAGAAATGAAGAACCTTCCGTTTAGACCCTCATTCAATATAAATACTCACAAGACTATTTGCTTTTTAAAATTATATGGAGTTACTTATTCTAAAAAGAAATCATCTTTATTTCACACAAAACTTTATAGCTGTAAGTATACCTGAACGAATATTTTGGATAGAATAGTCATTTTGATCTGTTGTCATAAAATTATGCTAGTTTTTGCCAGTTTTTTACCAGACCTGGATATTCATACCACCACTACTCCCCTAACCCCCCCCCCCCCAAAAAAAAAACCAAAAAAAAAACCAAACACACATGGAAAGTCAAATAGAATGGTCGTCCCGTAAATAAATATAATAATATGACTTCTTGTTTTTACCAGTATATTGAATCATTCTAATATTTTCTATAGTTGAAAATCTTAATAAACTGATGTACTGAATTCACCTGTAAAGACCTACTTTTACATTATTGTTAATAACCTGCTCATACATTATAGATACCTTTTGTTAACAATCACCTGCTACCAGGAAGTCAGCATCACTCATGTGATTTATAGCTATGAGAATATGATACTATCAAAGCCACTATATATACATGGTAGACTAGGATATTATATTTCATCAGTTATTACCAACTTTTTAATGAACTCGGCAAGGTCATTTGCATCGACGTTCTTCCTCGTTGAAGAATTAAATTGTTTATTTATCATGTTTACTTATCATAAATTGTTTATTTATCATGTTTACTTATCATAAATTGTTTATTTATCATGTTTACGTACATTTTTAACATTGAATATTGAGGAAAAACAAACCACACAAGAAGTTACTGGAATTAAAACTTAAAAAAATTACTTAAGAAGGGCGTAAAGGGGGGGGGGGGGGGGGGGGGGGTATCTGCACGGAAGAACTCGAAATAAAATTGCCATTTCACGATGAACGAAAAATTAAAAATTTCTTGCACGTTGATCTTTTTACCGATTTCACGAAACACGTTGAATAACGAACCTTTTTCACGGCTGCACGTGAAATAAAAATGGCAAAACACGTTGCACGAAAATAACCCTTTACCACCCTCACTTAACATTAACTTTTTTGGAAAAGTTAAACAATCATTGATTATTTATAATCTTATATTTTCTTTAGTTTTCGCCTGAAAAAACAATGATTCCTTCTGCAAAAACAGGTAAAAACTGTATACACTATATAAATGTTTTTTTGTTTTTTTGTTTTTTTAAAGCTGTAAAAAGATGAAGAATATACCATTGATTCAAATATTTCTCCTGGAAAGAAAGGTACATTTGTAAAATAGTCTTATGAGTCAGGCAAGAAAACAATCTACACCCTTACAACACACACTGATTGTTTTACACCCTTACAACACACGCTGATTGTTTTACACCCTTACAACACTCACTGATTTTTTTACACCCTTACAACACACACTGATTGTTTTACACCCTTACAACACACACTGATTGTTTTACACCCTTACAACACACGCTGATTGTTTTACACCCTTACAACACACACTGATTGTTTTACACCCTTACACGGACGCTGATTGTTTTACAACCTTACAACAACCTTACAACACACACTGATTGTTTTACACCCTTACAACAACCTTACAACACACGCTGATTGTTTTACACCCTTACAACACACACTGATTGTTTTACACCCTTACAACACACGCTGATTGTTTTACACCCTTACAACACACGCTGATTGTTTTACAACCTTACAACAACCTTACAACACACGCTGATTGTTTTACACCCTTACAACACACACTGATTGTTTTACACATTTACAACACACGCTGATTGTTTTACACCCTTACAACACACGCTGATTGTTTTACAACCTTACAACAACCTTACAACACACGCTGATTGTTTTACACCCTTACAACACACACTGATTGTTTTACACCCTGACAACACACGCTGATTGTTTTACACCCTGACAACACACGCTGATTGTTTTACACCCTGACAACACACGCTGATTGTTTTACACCCTTACAACACACGCTGATTGTTTTTTAGATTAACCTTAGACTCATTAAATAATAAAAATCAAGTTTTATTATATTTCTCCAATAATCACTCTTATGGTAAAAACCCACTCGTTAAGGAAGCTTTTAATGTATGCAAGTCTATGTATGATGCAGGCATACATGTATGCACCAACTTGAATATTTGCTGAACTTGATAAAGATAATAATGTAGGTTTTGAACAAAATCCTCTTTAAAAATGTACGTAAACAAGAAGTGAAAAATCGGAAAGAAAATATATTACCAGACAAATTTTTAACATGGATAATAATAAATCAAAATAATACTTTATACATTTTATGCGTCCGAAACTCTTTCTTTGTAGTGTCAGAACTAGAAACTGAACTTTTAATAAGAAGACCATCTATTATAAGTATTTTGAAAAATTTAAAAATCTTTAATTACTAACCAAGTTTCGTATAAGTGATCACAATTGAAAAGTTAAATTAGGTCGATATTAAAAACAATTCAATGATCTATGACCTCTATGACCTCTATAACCTTGTGAAATGTGTAAGGTATCAAGGGAACAAGAGTACTATTTCCTTCGGTGTCAAACCAGTACTAATATAAGAAATAATTTAATTGATAATTTATTAAGGAAGCCATTAAACCAAGAGATCCAAGTGGTGAAGTTGAGATCATCCCTTCGTAAATTTTACGGACGCCATCACGAGTTGGTTGACCGTTATTGAATATCCGTTTCACAGATGACAACGATATTTTCAAATTGTAGTAACTACAACCCCGTCCCCTTTTCCCAGAATGTGACCTACCGAATTAGACTTATCACAGGGTTTGTACTAACATGAGCAACACGACGGGTGCCACATGTGGTTCAGGATCTGCTTATCCTTCCGGGGCACCTTAGATCACCCCCAGTTTTTGGTGGGGTTCGTGTTGCTCAGTCTTTATTTTTCTATGTTGTGTTTTGTGTATTGTTCTATGTCTGTTGGTCTTTTGCTTTTTTAGTCATGGGGTTGTCAGTTTATTTTCGACTTATTAGTTTGAATGTCCCGTCGCCTCTCTCTTATTAAATATATTCTTAATGTTAACCAATCGAATCATTCTCAAAGTTAAAAACTAAAATCCGATAAATACAATCCCCCCTGTACGGTTGACTATATACATACATCTTTAGAATTGCAAAAGTGAGATTTAAATTGGTCAATTATACATACCAATGCATAAATATGATGTATGTTTATAAAATTGTAATGTTGTATTGTATCTCATTATTACCATTTAGAGTGGGTTTTTTTGTGTGTATAATAAAGTTATTAGTACTTTAAACCTTGCGTTACGGAGAAGATATTAGAACGGGAAGTTGATATACAGACTTTTGTTGTGTAACGTGGGATAGTCTGAACTAATAAGATATTTATTTAGCTATAAACATTTACATAGAGCGGAATGATCCCCTTTTTTTACAATGTACTGGTTTCACAATAATCGAGTACATGGCCTTCACGAGACAGAGCTGATCTACCTAACTGTGAAACTTTAAAAAGTCAGTTATAAAAATAATGTTTTAACTGTTTATTTACATACAAACTTATCATATTTAGTCAACCGGAACGAAACGCAAACTCCATCTATATCATGCCGTACTCTAATAGCAGTTGCTGTACTTTTTCGAAGATTTCATTCAACAACGTCATACATAGCAAATATGAACATTCATAATCCCCTCACTTGCATAGACAAACCAATTTACGATTGCGAATGGACAATTTAATAGGCGAAACTATTATTTGCAGAATTTTTAAAAGAGAAGGTATGCTTAGAGTCACTTAGTTTTCAGCCTTTCAAAAATATTTTTTTTTATATAAATTTATCAAATAACATCCTTTAAATGTTGACAAGCCAATTGTCTGTCAGATATCAACAATTTATTTCTGAATTGTGTCTAAATATTTGATGCAAAAGTGGAAAGATCTGCTAAAATAGCCTACTTTTAAGATCTTGTCATTACTAATTCGATATGATCTTATCAAAAAGTTATTTTACTTGAACATTTTACAAAATAAGATGCTAGCGTGGAAAAAAGTGTCCATTTCAATACGTGTAACTAAGTGACCCTACTAGTGATATAATTTGACTTAAGTGTGGTGTCCGATTATACCATTCTATTCAGTTATCAATAGAACTAATAGATGGCTTTGAGGAAACTCGCATTTTACAATTTCAGGGACCAGGTGATTATTTTTGTTGCACTTCCTTTTTTGCCTCTGTACACACATACAAGATTACAAACTTAAATAAATAAATGAATACATTTTTTTTAATTGTTTCTACAATAAAGAAGGCCGTTAGTTTTCACTTTTGAATTGTTTCATATTTTGTCATGCCGAGAACTTTTATAGATTACTATACGTAATGGGTTTTGCTCATTGTTGAAACATGTACAGTGCCCTATAGCTATTTGCAATCTCGTGCTTTAGTCTATGGTGGATTGATTTCTCATTGCCAATTCAACCAAATTTCAACACTGTTAAAGAAATGATTCTGTAGTCGGTTTCACAAAAAACTTACGACTAAGACTGATCTTAAGTCATGAACAATTCATTATACTTACGATCAATCTTAGTCTCAAGTTTCTTTTGTGAAACCGACTCCTGGAAACTAAACATTTACGCTTTTATAACGTGTGAAAGGTCATTAACACCGCAAAATACCCGGAAGCAGTAAATATTGACTAAAAACTAAATTATTGACCCTATTTCAAGCTTTGAATGAAAATTCATTCAAAACACACAAATTCTTCCGCATGTCGTAACTAAGTTAACCTTCCTATAAACCTGAGAGGACAGAGAGGAAAATAATTTTTTGCTATTTTAGGCTTATATATCTGGGCTTGCGGTCATAAAACTTTCGAGCATGATTATTGTACTCAGACTCAGAAATCAACCAATCAAACTACTGGATTTGGTGTTTTGAGCACATATTTTGTACTCCGAGTACTGAGTAAAGTTTTATGACCGAGGGCCCTGGGCTTCTTGGCTTACATTTTGCAAGTATACTCACAGAACGACGAGCTATTTTTCTCAGTAGATGTGAAGCGTTTGAAAAGTGTCCGTCAAAATATAGTTTAATAGCTTATGTAGAAAATCTGATATTTTTGATAAGGATACCCTGTTCTGCTGAATATTAAGAAAAGGGTAACAGCGGTATTTCATTTAATTACTTCATAATGAAGGATGGATGGCTGCTTAACGTCCAGCGGCAAATTAAATGCATATTCAGGACGAGAACATATTAATCCAATATGAATATTAACCCTGCCTTTTACAAGACCGATACGCTGACTCGGGTTTTCAACGTGTTAGTTCACAAGGTAACAGTCCACAGGAAGACATGTCACCCTACCCGGAAGCAGTATCCTAACTCTGAACCGACCAGGTTTTGTTTTTACGCCTTAATGCCGCGTGTTTGGCAAAGAAGCAGCAAATATCCATTATAAAGTTTCTTTTCAACTCGGCCGGGGTACCAACCCATGACCTCCCGCACTCGAGGCGAACACGATACCACGAGACCACCGAGGCGATCGAGGCGATTTTTTATTTCTTGAAGGAAAGGAGATAACATTGCATTGATATAAACAGTAATATGTAAATAGATAAATGATAAATTTTAGATAAGTGAATCCTCTATCACACATTGCTCTTACCTTTCGAAAGTGCAGTCCTTTTACATAAGTTGGGAATGCATTAATTATCTTTGGTACGATTTTATACATGTACCTGTGAGTGTAATACTAATAAATTAAACGATAAAATGCGTGTGAAACTGTAAAAATGTTATACTACCAAGTGCAAACAGAACAAAGCATAATCAATCATGTTAATTGAAATACAAATCTCAGTGAATGTAATAATTAAACTGCATTATTAGGGGAAATTTCGTGATATATTTGGAATTTTTGTTCAAAGATAATATTACACTTCAAAAATCAACAAAAACTTTTTTCTTTTGTATTTGGTGCAGAGGTCAAATCTGTATTATTCATCGGTGGTCATGGGTCAAATGACTGGTATTTAATATTAAGGATACTACAAAAGATAATTGTCAGTTAAAAGTTTTATGAATTGTTAATTGTTGCAACAAAATACATTAATGAAAAGTAAGGTTAATGTTGTTAAAAAATTCTAAGTTTGTTTTTAATATTAAATCATAGTTTGTATATGCGTGAGTATTAGAACCCAATATTGATTACTTGACAGCCCTAAATACGAGTGCGTGTTTGTATTTTTTACTTTTTTATGCCACACACCATGACAAGGGCGTTACTTGGTTTGTAGAGTCCGTTGATCTACAGTTATATAGAGTTACATAGGAGAAGAGTCTAAATGTTGTTAGTCCGTTAATAGCGATTTATCAGAAAAACGTTTGAAGATAAGTTTCCTTTCTGGCATGAAAGAGAAATCGATTAAGGCTTCTTACTCTTTGAACCTACAAAAACACTGTGCTGATTGAAAAATATAAAAGTTAAATCAAACCATTACTCAAAGTACATTGAAATAATTAAATTCTAATATTTAAAGGTTTCAAAAATTTGCATTTTAATTTAAAATGTCCCGATGATGAGTAACCTATTTGAAACTCAATCAGTTATTGTTCCAAAATGAGAGAGTTAAGATTGCGAAGTTAACCTTTAAAAGTATGTCACTATTTAATATATAGAGACTTTAAGGATATTAAAATTAAAACGAAAAGTATAATTTTATTTACCATACCATTCAATTCTATTTTTCAGATTAATTTGTTAGCGTTTTAATGACTATATATAAAAATAAGAAGATGTGGTATGATTGCCAATGTGACAACTCTCCACCAGAGACCAAATGACATAGAAGTTAACAACTATGTATTGCCAGGAAGTTTTACGGCATAGACGGAAGAACATGAGAATATCAACTGTTCAGAACAACCTATGACTTTCAAAAAGGGATATATATATATAAATCTAGGACTTATGTACCATTTAGACACTCAAACTGAATTTTGACTACAGCTTCTAACATGTACTTTGGTATTGATTGCAATTATTTAACAAGACTGATAAGAGCATAGTTACCTTCTTAACCACAATCTTCGTCATCAGCGACCCATTTCACTCAGAAAATCGACTTACAAAAAATTCTGACGAGAAAATTCATGAACATTGTATTATGACTTGCGATTACTAATAATTAAGTTGAAGATTTTTTTTGTAAAAAGAACCACAGGCTCTTGAAAGTGTCAATGGAACAACAATTCACATACCCAAACTTAAACAAACACAAAGAACGATTTACAGCATGATCTGCAATGTAACTTACAATACTGTTGATACTGTGTATCTCTTACCATAAGAAGGGGTAAGCAAAGCAGCCATTTCAAAATATTTGATTGTCAGCCATACCTTTCTCTCAGTCAACATTTGAAATCTTCTGATCACACTATAGTATATAGATCTCAAACGAATGACTACATAGGATGGCGAACGTAGATACAAGTATCTTGTCTTGGGGAGGGATAAATCATACTTTGTAAAGAATCACTCTGATTCAAACAAAAAATTCTCTGAAACTGACATTATCAAGATGCTTGATTTCTTGATTGACAACATATTTGTTACGTTTGGAGGACGTGTATTTCAACAGACTGTCGGAATTCCAATGGGAACCAATTGTGCCCCTCTTCTTGCCGACTTGTTTCTTTATTATTATGAGGCTGACTTCATACAGGAACTTCTTAGGAAGAAAGATAAGAAGTTAGCAATATCCTTTAACTTTACGTTCCGCTATATAGATGATGTTCTCTCACTAAATAATACAAAATTTGGTGACTATGTTGAACGAATCTATCCCATAGAACTAGAGATAAAGGATGCTACAGATACAGTTAAGTCTGCCTCATATCTTGACTTACATCAAGAAATTGAAAATGAGGGTCGGTTGAAAACAAAACTTTACGACAAAAGAGATGATTTCAGATTCCCAATTGTGAACTTTCCATTTCTATGTAGCAACATTCCAGCAGCACCTGCATACGGAGTAGATATCTCCCAATTGATACGACATTCAGGGGCTTGTATTTCCTATCATGATTTCCTTGATAGAGGATTGCTGCTCACAAGGAAGCTATTAAACAAAGAGTTCCAAATGGTGAAGTTGAAATCATCCCTTCGTAAATTTTACGGACGCCATCACGAGTTGGTTGACCGTTATGGAATAACCGTTTCACAGATGATATCGGATATGTTCCTTATGTCGTAACTACAATACCCTTCCCTTTTCACGAATGTGACCTACCAAATTAGACTATTTACCGGATTTGTAATAACATAAGCAACACGACGGGTGCCACATGTGGAGCAGGATCTGCTTACCCTTCCGGAGCACCTGAGATCACCCCCAGTTTTTGGTGGGGTTCGTGTTGCTTAGTCTTTAGTTTTCTATGTTGTGTCATCTGTACTATTATTTGTCTGTTTGTCTTTTTATTTTTGGCCATGGCGTTGTCAATTTGTTTTCGATCTATGAGTTTGACTGTCCCTCTTCTATTATAATTGTCCGGAGCATAGCTTTATTGGTCGGACAGGAATTTTGCAATATCGGTTTTAGATAAGGAAGTTAAAAACATTGGCATTATATATCATAAAGGAAATAATATATTGATGCAAGGCAATACTCCAAGTGTTTCCGTGGTGTAACCGTTTGTGACAACTATGTTAAAGGAACCAATGTGTATAGATATTGACTTTAAGTCTGGTATTGCTGTTCCCTATTACAATGAATTTTACTTGATTTTTCCTAAGGAAGATAAAAGTTACCTTCCACCGTCTATTGATAGTAATTTGATACTAAATTTGTATGACTCTCAAGATAACGGTATAAAGTATATCTTTGTAGTCGTACTTCGACCTCTAAACGTCTTTTGGTGTTTATATCTTATCCCCTTATATTTTATAGAGAATTATAGTGTTAATATACATAACAAGTAATCTCTTCTTCAAGTGTAATTGATCTATAGCTGTTCTTAACTTTATAATTTCTGACACTAGGTTAACACGTTGAGTAAAAGACTGCGACATTTGTACAGACAACAGACGATAGATATGTCATGAACGTAAAATTGAAAAAAATACAGTAGTATCTGGGAATTAATTATGCTAAATTGCATGGGCTGAATGCAAGTATATCTCATTAATTTCATGCATTAGAGAATTGTGTTTTGTTAAAACAGTTGTGTCCTAGTATATGTAAATTATGACACAGGATTTGAAATAGACCTTTTATCCTAATATTATAGCTCAATATTTATAATACTTTAAAAAAAGAATTTCATTGAGATAGCCCCATGATATTATTCTGTATGTGCCTGTCCCAAGTCAGGAGCCTGGAATTCAGTGGTTGTCGTTTGTTGCTGTATAACATATTTGTATTTCGTTCATTATTTGTACATAAATCAGGCCGTAAGTTTTCTAGTTTGAATTGATTTACATTTGTCATTTCTGTGCCTTTTAAAGCTGACAATGCGGTATGGATTTTGCTCATTGTTGAAGGCAGTACGGTGACCTATAGTTGTTAGCTTCCATGTTATTTGGTCTCTGGTAGAGATTTGTCTCATTGGCAATTATATCACATCTTCTTATTTTTTTACTAAATGCAGGAGTTTTCTGCATGGCGTGACAATCTACAAATTTTTGTAACTCATAAATAATATGACATTTAGATTTTCTCTTTTGGTAGGATTTTTTCTTAAATTTGAAAACTATTTTGTATAGATATGCATAAACACTATAAGAAAACAAACAAAATTTTAATAGAAAAAATAAACATTAAAATAAGTAAACAAAATAAATTAATATCAAATCAAATCAAATCAAGAACAAACTTGTTGCCTATCTTCAGCATTCTGGCTACAGCAGCAGCAGCAAAGTCTTTTAAACCATATTCTAAAGCGCTGACATCTACCTGCAGATTCTTTTGTATGCGATCCGTTACTGGTTAAATCGAGTTGAAGTGAATTGACTGATTCAGATGATTTTGGTTTGGTGGATCCAGATAGATGTGCTCTTGTTGTCTCCTGTCTTTCTTCTAATTGAGTGAAAAATGGCTTAAGTCTTGGTCTAGGTGGGTCTTCAATATCACTGAAGGTACACCATTCACTGTTTGATGATCTTGGCGTATCTGGATTATCTAAACCAAAGAAAAGTTATAAGGGTAAAAGATTTCGTTCAGTTACTCTAATGCAAAGTAATTGGACAGATGCTTGACCATATAGCAAATGCATCTGGAATAATATCGATCATCTTAATTTTTGTAAGCTCGGACTCCTTGGTTTTTTTCCTACGATACAGGGTAAAATAGTTTGCCCCATAATACCCATTTTCCTTTTCATATAAGGCTACAATAGCTCTTATAAGGTCATTTATCAAAACTTAAGCAGATTCTAGATTTCTTTTCTTTCGATTTGAGACCCAAATAATACTAATCTAAATATAAGGTAAAAGTCCGAGTCAGCCTTTTCCCGCCATTTAAAAAAATTTAAATATCTCGAAAAGGAGCTCCATAACCTATCAATACTTTTAGCTTATTTTGTCCCTTAACTAATGCTCTTCTAACTTATAGTATCACTTTTAAATTCTAGATTTTTTTAATTTCACCTAAGTACATCCTTAAGACCAAACGTTTGACAAGTCAATTGATACCTTTCATATTATCAAAACCAAAGGCCAGCATAGTCTAATATTAGTTTTTAATGGAGAGAGTTGCAATCCTGATTTTAATACAATACATAATTTATAAACTAAAATGTATCATTTTAATAATGCTTGAATCGTTTCCCTAGCTAGATGGTTGACAGTACATTCAGGTACTGACAGTCCACTATCACCTTCAGGTACTGACATTCCACTAGTACCTTCAGGTACTGACAGTCCCCTAGTACCTTCAGGTACTGTCATTCCACTAGTACATTCAGGGACTGACAGTCTACTAGTACCTTTCAGATACTGACAGTCTACTAGTACCTTCAGGGACTGACTGTTCACTAGTACCTTCAGATACTGACAGTCCACTAGTACCTTCAGGGACTGACTGTCCACTAGTACCTTCAGATACCGACAGTTCACTAGTACCTTCAGGAATTGACAGTCCACTAGTACCTTCAGATACTGACAGTCCACTAGCAGCATTGAACACGCTTCAAGAATAAGCTTCTTATATAGATTAGACCTTTGGTTTTTCCGTTTGAATGGTTTTACACTAGTAATTTTTTGGGGCCCTTTATAGCTTGCTGTTCGGTGTGAGCCAATGCTCCGTGTTGAAGGCCGTACCTTGACCTATAATGGTTTACTTTTATGAATTGTAACTTGGATGGAGAGTTGTCTCATTGGCACTCATACCACATCTTCCTATATCTATTGTGTCTGAGATACTATCATTTATGTATTAGTTGTAATAAGCTTTGAACAAGCTTTCATTAACTGCGAGTACTCTTATATCGATGCTTTGTGTCTTCTGTTTTTATAGCAGTTATTTTTCGCAAAAGAGTGACTTGTTACCTATATTTAGTTGTAAGATTCAACGGCAAAAACAACAAACGAGAAGAGGGATATTCTTGGCGAGTTATTAATTTCCAGTATGATGGAGGTTATTACCTTCTTTTTTATGGTCTTTGTCTTTGTTATCTCCCAACAATGTCAAATCTAGCTTCAGTTCTTCTGCTTCTACCTGCTTAGATCTAAGATTGGTTGTCATTGATTTGCTTCTCTGGAAATAAAAAGACTTCGAATTAAATACTATTTGTTTATACAATGAAATATTAATTGTGTTTTTTTTATTTTTTTAAATAATGTAAATGGTCGACGATCGATGCCAAGATTTCGAGACAGAATCCATTTGAATGAAATGAGATTCGGGATATACACGGCAGCCAAATCAAATACGAGGTATATATGACAATGAAATGAGATACGGGATATATACGGCAATGAAATGAGATACAGGATATATATGGGCAATGAAATGAGATACGGGATATATATGGTAAATGAAATGAGATACAGGATATATATGGGCAATGAAATGAGATAGGGATATATACTGCAATGAGATGAGATAGGGATATATATGACAATGGAATGAGATACGGGATATATATGGCAATGGAATGAGATACGGGATATATACCGCAATGGAATGAGATACGGGATATATACCGCAATTGAATCAGATACGGGATATATACGGCAATGAAATGAGATACGAGATATATACCGCAATGGAATGAGATACGGGATATATACCGCAATGGAATGAGATATGGCCTTATTGATATTGAGTTTTGAATGTATCAATGCTTACCATTCTTTTTTTTTTTAAGAAGAAATATTTTATAGTATCCATCTGCAATTCTCAACCGTTCTGTGCACCCTAGACAATAAAAAATTTCTCTTCTCGAGCTCACCAAAAAGTTACCATTTTGAAGTCTTTTTTTTTTACTTCTAAAAATAGAAGTGTACTTGATAGGTAAATGAATACTTCATCAATAATGTTCTCCCATAAACATGTTTAACCTTGAAAATCCTATTTACAAATCGCCTGACAGAGCCTTTTCTCTTAGCTTCATTAATTCTGTCCACTAGTATTTCTGCATCACTTCTTGCTCTTAGGCTGATGTGCCCTATTAAATAAAATGCTGTAGTTTTTAAAAGTACTTTAGCTTTTGTATGTGGGTCACGCGTGTAAACATCAGTTATGCTTTATTGCTGAGAGTTTTATACTTTCTCTTCCTGATATAAGTGAAATAAGTTTAATTTAGCTGGAAAATTATACTTATAAGGATGTTTTGACGTTTATGGATGTGTAAACTCTGCCGACTCGACCACTAACTAAATAAATCATGTTTTATGTTTGTGAGTGAAAAGCTGATGTTACACTTCAATAATCTCCTTTAAAATAACTCTGAACTCATAATTTCAATAACGTGCACGAGAAGTATGTCCAGATAAAAAATTTCATTAACAATTTACCATTTTCTTCTGGTTCAGCCCGAGGTTTTGTAGCATGGGTTTACTCAATGTGTTGCTGCAGCTCTTTCTGTTCATTGACGAAAGCTTGAACTCTCTCATGGGGTCGTAAGCAATATATTGCTGTTGCTTGGATACTGCATAACAAATAAATCGATAAACTTTCAAGTAATTAATGTGCATTTCATATTAAGAAAAACAAATGCCTCATTGTACGTTAAGCAAACAACAAACGATCAATAAATCAAGTGGAAACAAGCATTCATGAAATAAAGAGAAGATACTTTTAATAATTTTAACAACATCAACAAAATTAACACAGCTTCAACGACTCGCCTTAATGCGATCATACACAATAATTGTATACTAAATGAATATCATTTTTGGCTTGGTGACGCTATTATTTTCATTCCATACCATTTGTAAAAAATAAAATGGTAAAATACAATAGCATTACCTACCTTATGGTAATGTTCATTGGATGGACCTGGTTCTCGCTCATGTGAAGAATAAGATGCCGTCAATGCACTAACAGCTGGGGTGTGAAACTCCTCAAAGATTATCTTTATCTTTTCCTGTCTTCTTCTCATTTGTCTCTTCTCTCTTCTTTCCAAATATTTTCTCGCTCAAAAGCTTTAACAAGCTTTTTGAGTTCAGCTTCTCTAACAAACTAAAAGAAGGCTAAACATCCTTCTTCCCTTGCTGTTTCTTCTGTTTCTAGTGCCTCCGTTTCTCCCTGATTTTGCACACTCTATTTGTTCGTAATCTTTGGTTCGTATAGGTCGTCCTGATTCCTTGCTTCGTCGCCTTGTTTATTCATTGTTGCAGTAAGAGTGTCAAGCTCTTTATTTCTCACATCTCTAAAGAAAGCAGCTCTCCCCACTCACTTGCTGTTTCTTTGTCCTCTGTATTTATTTCTTCGAGAGCTCCGTTGTTTGCAGTAAGCCTGTCAATCTCTTCGTTTCTAAAATTTCTAAAGAAAGAAGCTCTGTCCTCTTCACTCGCTGTTTCTTTGTCCTCTGTATTTATTTCTACCACAACTCCTTTGTTTGCAGTAAGCCTGTCAAGCTCTTTACTTTTATCATCTCTAAAGAAAGCAGCTCTCTCCTCTTCATTCGCTGTCATTTTCTGTATTCATTTCTTTGACAGCTCCGTTCGTACAACATGTTTTTTTCTCATTTATGGTTTGGTTTATTGCCTTGGTGAGTATGTCAAGTTCAGTATTTCTAAGACTTCTAAAGACAGCAGCTCTCTCCTCTTCAATTGCAGTGTTTTTGTTTTCTTTAGTTGTTTCCAGTTTTGTCTTATCTGTGACACTCAAACTGAAATTTGAAAACTGCCTCTAACATGTACTTTGGTATTGATTGCAATTATTAGCAACCAATAATTACGAAACACTAAGGATGTTCAACCCCAAGAATAAACGACACTAGCTGTATTTGGCAAAAGAGGGACGAAAGATACCAGAGGGATAGTCAAACTCATAGATCGAAAACAAACTGACAACGCCATGGCCAAAAATAAAAAGACAAACAGAGAAATAATAGTACAGATGACACAACATAGAAAACTAAAGACTAAGCAAAACGAACCCCACCAGAAACTGGGGGTGATATCAGGTGCTCCGGAAGGGTAAGGAGATCCTGCTCCACATAGGGAACCCGTCGTGTTGCTTATGTTATTACAAATCCGGTATATAGTCTAATTCGGTAGGTCACATTCGTGAAAAGGAAAGGGTATTGAAATTACGACATAAGGAACATATCCGATATCATCTGTGAAACGGTTATTCCAGAACGGTCAACCAACTCGTGATGGCGTCCGTAAAATTTACAAAGGAATGACTTCAACTTCACCATTTGGAACTCTTGGTTTAATAGCTTCCTTGTGAGCAGCAACCCTCTATCAAGGAAATCATGATAGGAAATACAAGCCCGGGAATATCGTATCAATTGGGAGATATCTACTCCGTATGCAGGCGCTGCTGGAATGTTGCAACATAGAAATGGAAAGTTGCAATTGGGAAGCTGAAATCATCTCTTTTGTCGTAAAGTTTTGTTTTCAACCGACCCTCATTGTCAATTTTTAGATGTTAGTTAAGATATGAGGCAGACTTAACTGTATCTGTAGTATCCTTTATCTCTAGTTCGATGGGATAGATTCGTTCAACATAGTCACCAAATTTTGTATTATTTAGTGAGAGAACATCATCTATATAGCGGAAAGTAAAGTTAAAGGATATTGCTAACTTTTTATCTTTCTTTCTAAGAAGTTCCTGTATGAAGTCAGCCTCGTAATAATAAAGAAACAAGTCGGCAAGAAGAGGGGCACAATTGGTTCCCATAGGAATTCCGACAGTCTGTTGAAAAACTCGTCCTCCAAACGTAACAAACTTTTCGGAATTTTGGGACGTACATGCTCTTCAACTTCGTATTTTATTTGGCCTTTTTAACTTTTTTGATTCGAGCGTCACTGATGAGTCTTTTGTAGACAAAACGGCGTCTGTCGTACAAAATTTATAGCTCGAAATCTTTCATAATTTTATTAATATTAGAACATGCCATGCAACAACGCCAATCCCGCATCAGGAAATATTTGCTTCCTAGACACTACTACACATATAAAGAATGGATGTATGCGGTATATAGAGTGAACAAAATTATCCCATTTCTGCTGCCTTACCATCCAAACTTTGACAAATTGTCACATTATCCGAAAATTGTATTGTAACCGGAAAACACTCTAGATTATCCAAGATCTGCCCTGAGCTATCCGTACTGGCTTTTCTTAGAACCAAATGCCATAAAGATAAATAAAAGCATATTTACGATTTCAACCACAATCTTGTTCATCACCGACTCATTTCACTAAAAACTCGACTCACAAACAATTCTTACGATAAAAAATACTCTTTAAGTCATAAACATTGTAGCATAACTTACGATTAATTAAGTAGTAAGATTTTTTGAGAAAAGAACCACAGGCTCTTGTAAGTTTCAAAGGAACAACAATTCACATACTCAAACTTAGACAGACACAAAGAACGACTTACAGCATGGTCTGCAATGTAACTTGCAATACTGTTGATACTGTGTATCTTTTTATCTCTTACAATGTAAATGTGGGAAGCAAAGCATTCATTTTAAAACGTATGAATGGCCATCGTAGTTACTATTGCCTAAGCCTGTCAGCAAAACCTTCTGTTCACTCGACATTTGAGATCTTCCGATCACACTATGGTTCATAGATCTCAACCGAATGACTACCACTAGCATAATCCGCAGCTTGCTTTATTGGCGGGAAAGGCATTTACCGATAGAAGTTTTGGATAAGGAAGTATAAAACATTAGTATTAGATATCATAAAAAGGTGCTTCAGTGTTACCGTTAGTGACAACTATGTCAAAGGGACTAATGGATATAGATATTGTCTGGTATTGCTGTTCCCTATTCCGATGAATTTTATTAAATTCTACCTAAGGAAGTTAAAAGTTTCCCTTAATCGTCTATTGATAATAAATTTGTATAACTCGCAAGATAACGCTATAGTCTATCTTAAATATTGTGTTAAAGTTTTTTAGTCGTACTTCGACCTCTAAACGTCTTATTGGTGTTTATCTCTTATCCACTTATAATTTATAGAGAATTATAGTATGGATATACATAACAACCAATCTCTTCTTGAAGTGTTATAGATTGATAACTGTTTTTTACTTTATAATTTCTGACACTAGGTTAACACGTGGAGTAAAAGGCTGCGGTAGAGGGATTAAGTTATTCTAATGAATTATACAACAAATTGAACAAATTTGTACAGGTAACAGACGATTGACTTCTTACTTTAACACGAATCTGAAGCAACGATGGCCTATGGTGGTCATGAATTTCGTTCGTACGATCGGAAATACACGAGGAAAGTTTGTAGAGATGCTTCTATACATTATACCTGTTTGTTGTACATTGGCCTGATTGTTCCGGAAAAGACAATCGAAAAGTGATTTTCCATATAGAGTTTCAGTGATAACTATGTGCAACCAAAATTACATAAGTGTCCTTAAAAACAATGTTATATTGCTGGGTCGTCTAAGTGCCCCACGATACTTCTTTCCAAATTGTTAACTTCAATGTTATCAGCAATCAAAGTCGGACTGTAAAGTTATTGTGAAACTATCTACACTAGGGGCGGCGTGGATACTAAAAAAAAATCCAAAGATCTTTTATAGTGCATACAATCTAAGTCTCTTTCCTTTTATAATAGTATTAAAACATTTTACTTTTTTACACTTTACACACGTATTCCCTTTTCAAAACTGAAAGATAAATTGAAAGAATTGGTCCTGCGCTATTTCATACAAAGAATGGCCAACGTAGATACAAATTTCGTGTCTTAGGGAGGGATAAATCGTACTTTGTAAAATATTCTACGTGTAAATAAAGGCAACAGTAGTATACCGCTATTCGAAATTCATAAATCGATTGAGAAAAAAAAAAACAAATCCGGGTAACAAACTAAAACTGATGGAAACTCATCAAATATAAGAGGAGAACAACGACACAACAGAAACTCAACACTATAATGCAACACACACAGAAACGAACTATAATATAACAATGGCCATTTTCCTGACTTGGTACAGGACATTTTAAGAAAAAATGGTGGATTGAACCTGGTTTTGTGGCTAGCCAAACCTCGCACTTTTATGGCAATGTTAAATTTAACACTAAAATGACACCATTACATGACAGGAATGCAGTAAAATTGAGAATGGAATGGGGAATATGTCAAAGAGACAACAACCCAACCAAAGAGCAACAGCCGAATGCCACCAATGGGTCTTCAACGCAGCGAGAAAATCCCACACCCGGAGGTGGTCCTCAGCTGTCCCCTTAATAAAACTGTGTACTAGTTCAGTGAAAATGGACGTCATACTAAACTCCAAAACATATAAATGAACTAAAATTAAAAAAAACATACAAGACTAACAAAGGCCAGAGGCTCCTGACTTGGGACAGGCGCAAAAATGCGGCGGGGTTAAACATGTTTTGTGAGAACTCAACCCTCCCCCTATACCTTTAGCCAATGTAGAATAAAGAAACACATAGCAATACGTAGAATAAAACTCAGTTTAAAAGAAGTCCGAGTCCGATGTCAGAATCAGAAACACACGAAACTAAGCAAAATGACAATGATACATAAATGAACAAAGGACTACTAGCAGTTACTGACATGCCAGCTCCAGACCTCAATTAAACTGATTGAAAGATTATGTCTTTATCATATGATAATCAAGTACAATCCCTCCCGTTAGGGGTTTAGTATCCTACCATCATAAAATATATGAGAAGAACATAACCCGTATCATGCCAACAAATGGTTTTAGAATACATGTGTTTTTTCCCGATGTAAAGACCCTATGAGTGAATCAATATAAATACCAAAATATGCAATCCTTAATGACTTGACAACAGTATCGTAACTATTTCCAAATAAGTCTGTTTAAAGGTTTGGTTAGCTTTTGAGGTGAATGCCGACATTTTTGTGCCTTGTAAAGAATATTACCATATAATATTGGATGTGAAATACCTGAACGTATAAGATGTCTGCATTTTGATTTATATTTACGAATGATGTACTTGTGTACCGATGATAAAATTTAGTAAATGTTTTGACTAGTTTGTGATATCGAAAACCCTGGTGTAATAATTTTTCAGTAATACAGAGATTTCTTTCGTTGAAATCAAATACGTTGTTACATACACGAGCGAATCGAACAAGTTGAGATATATAAACACCATAAGATGGCGACAAGGGAACGTCACCATCTAAAAATGGATAATGAACAATAGGAAATGAAAAAATCATCTCTTTTATCATAAATTTTGGTATTAAGTTTCCTATTAAAGATAAAGATATCAAGATCCAGGAAAGGGCAGTGTTCATTGTTAGTATTAGCTTTATTTAAAGTCAGTTCGGCAGGATAAATCTCTTTCGTGTACATACTGAAGTCGTCATTATTGAGAGCCAATATATCATCTAAATATCTAAATGTGTTATTAAATTTTTGAATCAGATGTTGTTTCGATGGGTCTGTGCTGATTTAAGTCATAAATTGTAACTCATAACAATACAGAAACAGGTCCGCAATAAGTGGTGCACAGTTAGACCCCATGGGAATTCCGATAACCTCACGATATACGGAATGGGCCTGTCCCAAGTCAGGAGCCTGTGATTGGTTGTTAGTTTTTGTTGAATATATTTTTTTTGTTTATTGTTTTGTTCAGATCTTGTGTAGTTCTGTTGAACCACTGTCCAAGGATAAGGGAGAGAGTTGCGCGACCGCTAACATGTTTAACACCGTCACATTTTGTATGTGCCTGTCACAAGTCAGGAGCCTGGAATTCAGTGGTTGTCGTTTGTTGCTGTATAACATATTTGTATTTCGTTCATTTTTTTTTACATAAATCAGGCCGTAAGTTTTCTAGTTTGAATTGTTTTACATTTGTCATTTCTGGGCCTTTTAAAGCTGACAATGCGGTATGGATTTTGCTCATTGTTGAAGGCAGTACGGTGACCTATAGTTGTTAGCTTCCATGTTATTTGGTCTCTGGTGGAGATTTGTCTCATTGGCAATTATATCACATCTTCTTATTTTTTTACTAAATGCAGAAGTTTTCTGCATGGCGAGACAATCTACTAATTTTTGTAGCCTAATTAATAATATGACCTTAAGATTTTCTCTTTTGGTAGGATTTTTTTTTAAATGTGAAAACTATTTTGTATAGATATGCATAAACACTATAAGAAAACAAACAAAATTTTAATAGAAAAATAAACATTTAAATAAGTGAACAAAATTAATTAATATCAAATCAAATCAAGAACAAACTTGTTGCCTATCTTCAGCATTCTGGCTACAGCAGCAGCAGCAAAGTCTTTTAAACCATGTTCTAAAACGATGAAGTCTACCTGTAGATTCTTTTGTATGCGAGCCGTTACTGGTTAAATCGAATTGAAGTGAATTGACTGATTCAGATGATTTTGGTTTGGTGGATCCAGATAGATGTGCTCTTGTTGTCTCCTGTCTTTCTTCTAATTGAGTGGAAAAATGGATTAAGTCTTGGTCTAGGTGGGTCTTCAATATCACTGAAGGTACACCATTCACTGTTTGATGATCTTGGCGTATCTGGATTATCTAAACCAAAGAAAAGTTATAAGGGTAAAAGATTCCGTACAGTTTAATTGTAATGCAAAGGTATTGGACGGATGCTCGACCATATATGTAGCAAATGCTTCTTCAATAACATCGATCAGCTTAAGATCAAAAGTTTGACAGGTCAAATGAAACATTTCTGATTGTCAGAACCAAAGGCCAGCATAGTCTAATATTAGTTTTTAATGGAGGCAGTCCACTAGTACCTCCATGTACTGACAGTCCACAAGTACCTTCAGGTACTGATATTCCACTAGTACCTTCATGTACTGACAGTCCACTAATAACTTTAGATACTGACATTCTACTAGTACCTTCATGTATTTACAGTCCACTAGTACCTTCAGATACTGACAGTCCACTGGTACCTTCATGTACTGACAGTCCATTAGTACCTTAAGGTATTGACAGTCCACTAATACCTTCAGATACTGACAGTCCACTAGCAGCGCTCAACACGTTTCAAGAATAAGTCTGTGTCTGGGAGATTATCATTTATGTATAAGTTGTAATTAGCTTTGAACTAGCTTCCAGTAACTGCGATTACTCTTATATCGATGCTTTGTGTATACTGTTTTTAAATCAGTTATTTTTTGCAAAAGAGTGACTTGTTACCTATATATGGTTGTAAGATTCAACGGCAAAAAACAACAAACGAGAAGAGGGATATTCTTGGCGAGTTATAATATTGTAGTATGATGGAGGTTATTACCTTCTTCTTTATGGTCTTCGTCTTTGTTATCTCACAATAATGTCAAATCTAGGTTCTGTTTTTCTGTGTCTACCTGCTTAGTCCTAAGATTAGTTGTCATTGATTTGCTTCTCTGAAAATAAAAAGACTTTGACATATTCCCCATTTCCATTCTCAATTTTATTTGATTTATATATACTATTTTTTATAAAATGAAATATGAATTGTGTTATTTATTTTTTTAAATAATGTAAATGGTCGACGATCGATGTCAAGATTTCGAGACAGAATCCATTTGAATGAAATGAGATTCGGGATGTACACGGCAACCAAATCAAATATGAGGTTTATACGACAATGAAATGAGATACGAGATATATACGGCAATGGAATGAGATACGGGATATATACCGCAATGAAATGAGATACGGGATACATACCGCAATGAAATGAGATTCGGGATAAATACGACAATGAAATGAGATACGAGATATATACGGCAATGAAATCGAAATCTATTTTTCCTCTATGTATTGTGTATGTGGAAGAAATGTCTTATCATACCAACAGTATCATATATTTGTATGAAAAGACATATCATTTAGTGTTAGAATTTAGCCTTATTGCTATTGATTTTTGAATGTATCAATGTCAACCATTCTTTTGTTTTCTTTTTAAGAAGAAATATTTTATAGTATCCATCTACAATTCCCAACCGTTCTGTGCACCCTTGACAATAAATAATTTCCATTCTCGAGATCTCTCCGTTTAAGTGTACACCAACAAGCAACCATTTTGAAGTCCTTTTTTTTACTTCCAAGTGTACTTGATAGGTAAATGAATAATCAATAATGTTCTCCCATAAACATGTTTTATGTACCTTGAAAATCCTGTTTACACAGCGTCTGACGGAGTAATTTCTCTTAACTTTATTGATTCTGTCCACTAGTATTTCTGCATCACAACTTGCTCTTATGCTGATGTGCCCTATTAAATAAATTGCAGTAGTTTTTAAAAGTAATTTAACTTTTGTATGTGGGTCATGCGTGTAAACATCAGTTATGCGTTATTGCTGGTAGTTTTATACTTTCTCTTCCTGATATAAGTGATAGAAGTTTAATTTAGCTGGAAAATCATACTTATCAAGGATGTTTTGAAGTTGATTGATGTGTAAACTCTGCCGACTGACCACTAACAAAATAAATCATAAAATTGAGAATGGAAATGGGGAATGTGTCAAAGAGACAACGACCCGACCATAGAGCAGACAACAGCCGAAGGCCACCAATGGGTCTTCAATGCAGCGAGAAACTCCCGCACCCGGAGGCGTCCTTCAACTGGCCCCTAAACAAATATGTATACTACTTCAGTGATAATGGACGTCATACTAAACTCCAAATTATACACAGGAAACTAAAATCAAAAATGATACAAGACTAACAAAGGCCAGAGGCTCCTGACTTGGGACAGGCGCAAAAATGCGGCGGGGTTAAACATGTTTTTTGAGATCTCAACCCTCCCCCTATACCTCTAGCCAATGTAGTAAAAACAAACGCACAACAGTACGCACAGTAAAACTCAGTATAAGAGAAGTCCGAGTCCAATGTCAGAATAGGAAACAACAGAAAATAAACAAAATGACAATAATACATAAATAACAACAGACTACTAGCAGTTACTGACATGTTTGATGTTTATGAGTGAAAGGCTAATGTTACACCTCAATATACTCCTTTAAAATAACTCTCAACTCATAACTTCCATAAAGTGTACTAGAAGTATGTCCAGATAAAAAATATCATTAACAATTTATCATTTTCTTCTGGTTCAGGCTGACTTTTTGTAGCATGGGTTTACTCAATGTGTTGTTGCAGCTTTTTCTGTTCATTGACGAAAGCTTGAACTCTCTCATGGAATCGTGAGCCAGAGTGTTTAAGCAATATATTGCTGTTGCTTGGATACTGCATAAGAAATACATCGATAAACTTTCAAGTAATTAATGTGCATTTCATATTAAGAAAAACAAATGCCTCAATATACGTTAAGCAAACAACAAACAATCATCAAATCAAGTGGAAACAAGCATTCATGAAATAAAGAGAAGATACTTTTAATAAATTTTAACAACATCAACAAAATGAACACAGCTTCAACGACTCGCCTTAATGCGATCATACACAATAATTGTATACTAAATGAATCTCATTTTTGGCTTGGTGTCGCTATTATTTTCATTACATTCTATTTGTAAACAATAAAATGGTAAAATACAATAGCATTATCTACCTTATGGAAATTTATATTGGATGGACCTTGTTCTCGCTCATGTGAAGAATAAGATGCCGACAATGCACTTACAGCTGGTGTGTGAAATTCCTCAAACATTATCTTCATCCTCAAAAGCTTTTTTCTCGTTCAAAAGCTTTAACAAGCTTTTTGAGTTCAGCTTCTCTAACAGACTGAAAGAAGGCTAACATTCTTCTTCGCTTGCTGTTTTTTTTTTGTTTCTTGTAATTCCGTTTCTCCCTGATTTTGCACACTCTATTTGTTCGTAATCTTTGGTTCGTATAGGTCGTCCTGATTCCTTGCTTCGTCGCCTTGTTTATTGATTGTTTTGCAGTAAGAGTTTCAAGCTCTTTGCTTCTTACATCTCTAAAGAAAGCAGCTCTTCCTCTTCACTTGCTGTTTCTTTGTCCTCTGTATTTATTTCTTCGAGAGCTCCGTTGTTTGCAGTAAGCCTGTCAATCTCTTCGTTTCTAAAATTTCTAAAGAAAGAAGCTCTCTCCTCTCCTCTTCACTCGCTGTTTCTTTGTCCTCTGTATTTACTTCTACCACAACTCCTTTGTTTGCAGTAAGCCTGTCATGCTCTTTACTTTTATCATCTCTAAAGAAAGCAGCTCTCTCCTCTTCATTCGCTGTCATTTTCTGTATTCATTTCTTCGACAGCTCCATTCGTACAACATGCTTTTTTCTCATTTCTGGTTTGGTTTATTGCCTTGGTGAGTATGTCAAGTTCAGTATTTCTAAGACTTCTAAAGACAGCAGCTCTCTCCTCTTCAATTGCAGTGTTTTTGTTTTCTTTAGTTGTTTCCAGTTTTGTCTTATCTGTGACACTCACACTGAAATTTGAATACTGCCTCTAACATGTACTTTGGTATTGATTGCAATTATTAACAACCAATAATTACGAAATACTAAGGATGTTCAACCCCAGGAATAAATGACATTAGCTGTATTCGGCAAAACTTTTCGGAATTTTGGGACGTCCATGATCTTCAACTTCGTCTTTTTATTTGGCCTTTTTAACTTTTTTGATTCGAGCGTCACTGATGAGTCTTTTGTAGACAAAACGGCGTCTGTCGTACAAAATTTATAGCTTGACATCTTTGATCATTTTATTAATATTAATACAAGCCATGCAACAACGCCAATCCCGCATCAGGAAATATTTGCTTCCTAGACACTACTACACATATAAAGAATGGATTATGCGGTATATAGAGTGAACAAAATTATCCCATTTCTGCTGCCTTACCATCCAAACTTTGATAAATTGTCACATTATCCGAAAACTTGATTGTAACCGGAAAACACTCTCAATTATCACAGATCTGCCCTGAGCTATCCGTACTGGCTTTTTCTTGGAACCAAATGCCATAAAGGTTAATAAAAGCATATTTACGGTTTCAACCACAATTTTTTTCATCACCGACTCATTTCACTAAAAATTAGACTCACAAACAATTCTCACGATAAAAAATACTCTTTAAGTCATGAACATTGTAGCATAACTTACGATTAATTAAGTAGTAAGAATATTTTTGAGAAAAGAACCACAGGATCTTGTAAGTTTCAAAGGAACAACAATTCACATACTCAAACTTAAACAGACACAAAGAACGACTTACAGCATGGTCTGCAATGTAACTTGCAATACTGTTGATACTGTGTATCTTTTTATCTCTTACAATGTAAATGTGGGAAGCAAAGCATTCATTTTAAAACGTATGAATGGCCACCGTAGTTACTATTGCCTAAGCCTGCCAGCAAGACCTTCTGTTCACTCGACATTTGAAATCTTCTGATCACACTATGGTTCATAGATCTCAACCGAATGACTACCACTAGCATTATCCGCAGTTTGCTTTATTGGCGGGAAAGGCATTTACCGATAGAAGTTTTGGATAAGGAAGTTAACAAAATTGGTATTAGATATCATAAAAAAAGTGCTTCAGTGTTACCGTTAGTGACAACTATGTCAAAGGGACTAATGGATATAGATATTGACTTTAAGTCCGGTATTGCTGTTCCCTATTCCGATGAATTTTATTGAATTCTATCTAAGGAAGTTAAAAGTTTCCTTCCAACGTCTATTGATAATAAATTTGTATAACTCGCAAGATAACGCTATAGTCTATCTTAAACATTGTGTTAAAGTTTTTTAAGTCGTACTTCGACCTCTTAACGTCTTATTGGTGTTTATCTCTTATCCCATTATAATTTATAGAGAATTATAGAATGGATATAAATAACAACCAATCTCTTCTTGCAGTGTTATAGATCGGTAACTGTTTTTTACTTTATCATTTCTGACACTAGGTTAACACGTGGAGTAAAAGACTGCGGTAGAGGGATTAAGTTATTCTAATGAATTATACAACAAATTGAACAAATTTGTACAGGTAACAGACGATTGACTTCTTACGAATCTGAAACAACGATGGCCTATGGTGGTCATAAGTTTCGTTCGTACAATCGGAACTACACGAGGAAAGTTTGTAGAGATGCTTCTATACATTATACCTGTTTGTTGTACATTGGCCTGATTGTTCCGGGAAAGAAAATCGAAATGTGATTTTCCATATAGAGTTTCAGTGATAACTATGTGCAACCAAAATTACATAAGTGTCCTTAAAAACAATGTTATATTGCTGGGTCGTCTAAGTGCCCCACGATACCTCTTTCCAAATTGTTAACTTCAATGTTATCAGCAAGCAAAGCCGGACTGTAAAGTTATTGTGAAACTATCTACACTAGGGGCGGCGTGGATACTAAAAAAAATCCAAAGATCTTTTATAGTGCATACAATCTAAGTCTCTTTCCTTTTATAATAGTATTAAAACATTTTACTTTTTTACACTTTACACACGTATTCCCTTTTCAAAACTGAAAGATAAATTAAAAGAATTGGTCCTGCGCTATTTCATACAAAGAATGGCCAACGTAGATACAAATTTCGTGTCTTAGGGAGGGATAAATCGTACTTTGTAAAATATTCATACAAAGAATGGCCAACGTAGATACAAATTTCGTGTCTTAGGGAGGGATAAATCGTACTTTGTAAAATATTCTACATGTGAATAGAGGCAACAGTAGTATACCGCTATTCGAAATTCATAAATCGATTGAGAAAAAAACAAATCCGGGTTACAAACTAAAACTGATGGAAACACACCAAATATAAGAGAACAACGACACAACAGAAACTCAACACTAAAATGCAACACACACAGAAACGAACTATAATATAACAATGGCCATTTTCCTGACTTGGTACAGGACATTTTAAGAAAAAATGGAAGGTTGAACCTGGTTTTGTGGCTAGCCAAACCTCGCACTTTTATGGCAATGTTAAATTTAACACTAAAATGACACCATTACATAACAGGAATGCAGTAAAATTGAGAATGGAAATGGGGAATATGTCAAAGAGACAACAACCCAACCAAAGAGCAGACAACAGCCGAAGGCCACCAATGGGTCTTCAACGCAGCGAGAAAATCCCGCACCCGGAGGTGGTCCTCAGCTGGCCCCTTAATAAAACTGTGTACTAGTTCAGTGAAAATGGACGTCATACTAAACTCCAAAACATATAAATGAACTAAAATTAAAAAAACATACAAGACTAACAAAGGCCAGAGGCTCCTGACTTGGGACAGGCGCAAAAATCGGCGGGGTTAAACATGTTTTGTGAGATCTCAACCCTTCCCCTATACCTTTAGCCAATGTAGAGTAAAAAAACACATAGCAATACGCACATTAGAACTCAGTTTAAAAGAAGTCCGAGTCCGATGTCAGAATCGGTAACACACGAAACTAAGCAAAATGACAATGATACATAAATGAACAAAGGACTACTAGCAGTTACTGACATGCCAGCTCCAGACCTCAATTAAACTGATTGAAAGATTATGTCTTCATCATATGATAATCAAGTACAATCCCTCCCGTTAGTATCCTACCATCATAAAATATATGAGAAGAACATAACCCGTATCATGCCAACAAATGGTTTTAGAATAAATGTGTTTATTTCCGATGCAAAGACCCTATGAGTGAATCAATATAAATATAAACCAAAATATGCAATCCTTAATGACTTGACAACAGTATCGTAACTATTTCCGAATAAGTCTGTTTAAAGGTTTGGTTAGCGTTTGAGGTGAATGCCGACATTTTTGTGCTTTGTAAAGAATATTACCATAAAATGTTGGATGTGAAATACCTGAACGTATAAGATGTCTGCATTTTGATTTATATTTACGAATGATGTACTTGTGTACCGATGATAAAATTTAGTAAATGTTTTGACTAGTTTGTGATATCGAAAACCCTGGTGTAATAATTTTTCAGTAATACAGAGATTTCTTTCGTTGAAATCAAATACGTTGTTACATACACGAGCGAATCGAACAAGTTGAGATATATAAACACCATAAGATGGCGACAAGGGAACGTCACCATCTAAAAATGGATAATGAACAATAGGAAATGAAAAAATCATCTCTTTTATCATAAATTTTGGTATTAAGCTTCCTATTAAAGATAAAGATATCAAGATCCAGGAAAGGGCAGTGTTCATTGTTAGTATTAGCTTTATTTAAAGTCAGTTCGGCAGGATAAATTTCTTTCGTGTACATACTGAAGTCTTCATTATTGAGAGCCAATATATCATCTAAATATCTAAATGTGTTATTAAATTTTTGAATCAGATGTTGTTTCGATGGGTCTGTGCTGATTTAAGTCATAAATTGTAACTCATAACAATACAGAAACAGGTCCGCAATATGTGGTGCACAGTTAGTCCCCATGGGAATTCCGATAACCTCACTATTTACGGAATGGGCCTGTCCCAAGTCAGGAGCCTGTGATTGGTTGTTAGTTTTTGTTGAATATATTTTTTTTTGTTTATTGTTTTGTGCAGATCTTGTGTAGTTCTGTTGAACCATTGTCTAAGGATAAGGGAGAGAGTTGCGCGACCGCTAACATGTTTAACCCCGCCACATTTTGTATGTGCCTGTCACAAGTCAGGAGCCTGGAATTCAGTGGTTGTCGTTTGTTGCTGTATACTGTAACATATTTGTATTTCGTTCATTTTTTTTTTTACATAAATCAGGCCGTAAGTTTTCTAGTTTGAATTGTTTTACATTTGTCATTTCTGGGCCTTTTAAAGCTGACAATGCGGTATGGATTTTGCTCATTGTTGAAGGCAGTACGGTGACCTATAGTTGTTAGCTTCCATGTTATTTGGTCTCTGGTGGAGATTTGTCTCATTGGCAGTTATATCACATCTTCTTATTTTTTTTACTAAATGCAGAAGTTTTCTGCATGGCGTGACAATCTACTAATTTTTGTAGCCTAATTAATAATATGACCTTAAGATTTTCTATTTTGGTATGATTTTTTCTTAAATTTGAAAACTATTTTGTATAGATATGCATAAACACTATAAGAAAACAAACAAAATTTTAATAGAAAAATAAACATTTAAATAAGTGAACAAAATAAATTAATATCAAATCAAATCAAGAACAAACTTGTTGCCTATCTTCAGCATTCTGGCTACAGCAGCAGCAGCAAAGTCTTTTAAACCATGTTCTAAAGCGCTGACATCTACCTGTAGATTCTTTTGTATGCGAGCCGTTACTGGTTAAATCGAATTGAAGTGAATTGACTGATTCAGATGATTTTGGTTTGGTGGATCCAGATATATGTGCTCTTGTTGTCTCCTGTCTTTCTTCTAATTGAATGAAAAATGGCTTAAGTCTTGGTCTAGGTGGGTCTTCAATATCACTGAAGGTACACCATTCACTGTTTGATGATCTTGGCGTATTTGGATTATCTAAACCAAAGAAAAGTTATAAGAGTAAAATATTTTGTTCAGTTTAAATCTAATGCAAATTAATTGGACGAATGCTTGACCCATATAGCAAATGCTTCTGGAATAACATCGATCAGCTAAATTTTTGAAAAATGTTCGGACTCCTTGGTTTTTTTCCTATGATATAGGGTAAAATATTTTGCACCATAATACCCATTTTTCTTTTCATATAAGGCTTCAATAGCTCATAAAAGGTCATTTATCAAAATTTAAGCAGATTCTAGATTTCTTTTCCTTCGATTTGAGACCCAAATAATACCAATCCAAATATAAGGTAAAAGTCAGCCTTTTCCCGCCATTTCTAAAAAAATAAATATCTCGAAAAGGAGCTCCATAATCTATCAATACTTTTAGCTTACTTTGTCCCTTAACTAATGCTCTTCTAACTTATATCAATTTTAAATTGTAGATTTTTTTAATTTCAACCAAGTACATCCTTAAGGCCAAACGTTTGACAAGTCAATTGATACATTTCAGATTATCAAAAACCAAAGGCCAGCATAGTCTAATATTAGTTTTTTAATGGAGAGAGTTGCAATCCTGATTTTGATACAATAAATAATTTATAAACTACACGTTGCAATAAAAATGTATCATTTTAATAATTCTTGAATCGTATCCCTAGCTAGATGGTTGACAGTACATTCAGGTACTGACAGTCCACTAGCACCTTCAGGTACTGACATTCCACTAGTATCTTTAGGTACTGACAGTCCCCTAGTACCTTCAGGTACTGTCAATCCACTAGTACCTTCAGGGACTGAAAGTCTACTAGTACCTTTCAGATACTGACAGTCTACTAGTACCTTCAGATACTGACAGTCCACTAGTACCTTCAGGGACTGACTGTCCACTAGTACCTTCAGATATCGATAGTTCACTAGTACCTTCAGGGATTGACAGTCCACTAGTACCTTCAAATACTAACAGTCCAGCAGCAGCGTTGAACACGCTTCAAGAATAAGCTTGTGTCTGAGATATTATCATTTATGTATTAGTTGTAATTAGCTTTGAACTAGCTTTCATCAACTGCGAGTACTCTTATATCGATGCTTTGTGTCTACTGTTTTTACATCAGTTTTTTTTTTGCAAAAGAGTGACTTGTTACCTATATATGGTTGTAAGATTCAACGACAAAAAACAACAAACGAGAAGATGGATATTCTTGGCGAGTTATTAATTTCCAGTATGATGGAGGTTATTACCTTCTTCTGTATGGTCTTTGTCTTTATTATCTCCCAACAATGTCAAATCTAGCTTCAGTTCTTCTGCTTCTACCTGCTTAGATCTAAGATTAGTTGTCATTGATTTGCGTCTCTGGAAATAAAAAGACTCTGATTTAAATACTATTTGTTTATAAAATGAAATATCAATTGTGGTTTTTATATTTTTAAATAATGTAAATGATCGACGATCGATGCCAAGATTTCGAGACAGAATCCATTTAAATGAAATGAGATTCGGGATATACACGGCAGCCAAATCAAATACGAGGCATATATGACAATGAAATGAGATACGGGATATATACGACAATGAAATGAGATACAGGATATATATGGGCAATGAAATGAGATACGGGATATATACGACAATGAAATGAGATACAGGATATATATGGGCAATGAAATGAGATACGGGATATATACCGCAATGAAATGAGATACGGGATATATACGACAATGAAATGAGATACAGGATATATATGGGCAATGAAATGAGATACGGGATATATACCGCAATGGAATGAGATACGGGATATATATGGCAATGAAGTGAGATACGGGATACATACCGCAATGAAATGAGATACGGGATACATACCGCAATGGAATGAGATACGGGATATATACCGCAATGGAATGAGATACGGGATATATACGGCAATGAAATGAGATACGGGATACATACCGCAATGAAATGAGATACGGGATATATACGGCAATGAAATGCGATACGAGATATATATACGGCAATGAAATCGAAATCTATTGTTCCTCTATGTATTGTGTATGTGGAAGAAATGTCTTATCATACCAACAGTATCATATATTTGTATGAAAAGACATATCATTTAGTGCTTAAATTTAGCTTTATTGATATTGATGTTTGAATGTATCAATGCTAATTATTCTTTTTTTTTTCTTTTTAAGAAGAAATATTTTATAGTATCCATCTGCAATTCTCAACCGTTCTGTGCACCCTAGACAATAACAAATTTCTCTTCTCGAGCTCTCTCCCTTTAAGTGTACACCAAAAAGTTACCATTTTGAAGTCTTTTTATTTTACTTCTAAAAATAGAAGTGTACTTGATACATAAATGAATGCTTCATCAATCATGTTCTCACATAAACATGTTTAACTTGAAAATCCTATTTACCAAGCGCCTGACAGAGCCTTTTCTCTTAGCTTCATTAATTCTGTCCACTAGTATTTCTGCATCACTAGTTGCTCTTATGCTGATCTGCCCTATCAAATAAAATGGAGTAGTTTTTAAAAGTACTTTAGCTTTTGTATGTGGGTCACGAGTGTTAAAATCAGCTATGCTTTATTGCTGATAGTTTTATACTTTCTCTTCCCGATATAAGTGATAGAAGTTTAATTTAGCTGGAAAATTACACTTATGAAGGATTTTTTGAAGTTTATTGATGTGTAAACTCTGCCGACTCGACTACTAACTAAATAAGTCATGTTTTATGTTTGCGAGTGAAAAGCTGATGTTACACCTCAATATACTCCTTTAAAATAACTCTCAAAACGTGCACTACAAGTATGTACAGATAAAAAATATCATTTACAATTTACCATTTTCTTTGTTTTCTTCTGGTTCAGCCGGTGGTTTTGTAGCATGGGTTTGCTCAATGTGTTGCTGCAGCTCTTTCTGTTCATTGACGAAAGCTTGAACTCTCTCATAGAGTCGTGAGACAGAGTGTTTAAGCAATATATTATACTCTGCATTACTGTTGCTTGGATACTGAATAACAAATAAATCGAAAAACTTTTAAGTTATTAATGTGCATTTCATATTTAAAAAAAGCCCTCAATGTACGTTAAGCAAACAACAAACAATCAATAAATCAAGCGGAACATGCATTCATGAAATAAAGAGAAGTTACTTTTAATACATTTTAACAACATCGACCACATTAACACATTATCAACGTTAATAACGACTACTCGCCTTAATGCGATCATACAAAAGAATTGTATACAAAATTAATCTCATTTTGGACTTTATGTCGCTTTTATTTTCATTACATCTATTTGTAAAAAATAAAATGGTAAAATACAATAGCATTATCTACCTTATGGAAACTCTCATTGAATGGACCTGGCTCTTGCTCATGTGAAGAATAAGATGCCGACAATGCACTAACAGCTGGGGTGTGAAACTCCTCAAACATTTTCTTTATCTGTTCCTGTCTTCTTCCCATTCGTCTCTTCTCTCTTTCCTCTTTCCAAATTTGTTCTCGCTCAAAAGCCTCAACAAGCTTTTTGCGTTCAGAGTCTCTAACAGACTTAAAGAAGGATAAACGATTTTCTTCGCTTGCTGTTTCTTCTGTTTCTAGTGCCTCCGTTTCTCCCTGATTTTGCACACTCTCTTTGTTCATAACCTTTGGTTCGGATAGGTCGTCCTGATTCCTTGCTTCGTTTTGTTTGTTCAGTGTTGCACTTAGCCTGTCAAGCTCTTTGCTCCTAACATCTCTCAAGAAAGCAGCTCTCTCCTCGTCACTCGCTGTTTCCTCGTCCTTCTCTGTATTCATGTCTTCGACATCTACTTTGTTTGCAATAAGCCTGTAAAGCTCTTTGCTTCTAACATTTCTAAAGAGAGCAGCTCTCTCCTCTTCACTCGCTGTTTCCTCGTCCTTCTCTGTATTCATGTCTTCGACATCTCCTTTGTTTGCAATAAGCCTGTCAAGCTCTTTGCTTCTAGCATTTCTAAAGAGAGCAGCTCTCTCCTCTTCACTCGCTGTTTCCTCTTCCTTCTCTGTATTCATGTCTTCGATATCTACTTTGTTTGTAATAAGCCTGTCAAGCTCTTTGCTTCTAACATCTCTAAAGAAAGCAACTATCTCCTCTTCACTCCCTGTTTCCTCGTCCTTCTCTGTATTCATGTCTTCGACATCTCCTTTGTTTGCAATAAGCCTGTCAAGCTCTTTGCTTCTAACATTTCCAAAGAAAGCAGCTCTCTCCTCTTCACCTGCTGTTTCTTCTTTTTCTTTGGTTGTTTCCAGTGTTGTCCTATCGGTGTCACCCGTCATGGTTTGTTGATCGGACAATGTATCTGCTTCCGATTCGCTGCAAGCAGCGTTCAATACAGACAGGATAAATCCGCTCAGGTTACTTTCAAAACTCGCCTCATCCATTGCTGAAAAAATGGCACAAAAACATATTAACGACCAGGTTGACGACAAAATTAACCATAATATTACACAATAACCAAGCGTTTGATAAGCCGATATCAAGGCTCATCCAAGTTTTATCCTATACTTCATTTCAATATTTCCTAAACAGTATGTTCGAAAATTTAACATTTCATTTATTCTCTAAGATCTATAGAAGTTTTTGATTGATAAGGTATGAACTGCTCGGTGCAACTGAACAGGAATTTTGTGGCATCCGAACTTTGAATCACCCGCTAATTTTCGTATTATATATATATACAAGTCTTAATTGAAAACAACGTTCAAACCTATGATTGCGTTGGATGAAAACCGCAATTTTTATACGTGTGCATGCAAAACAAATTTCTTGGTAGAGGGGTCTAAATACAGCACAAACAACATTTTCCAAAAGACCAAATGAGTGAAAAAGTATATTTTAACAAAACGCATTTGACTAGCAGGTCGAACAACTGATGTTCTTAAACCCTGCTGACTGTCATTGACGATTGCCAAATAAACGGATCACAAGATGAAACAAAATTGATCTAAATATATATATGTATAACTGTGAACGTCAACAAGGGAAATAAGGTATAGCCCAAGTATGAAGAGTAGTGCAATCATGATGTAGAACATCAAAATTTATCTAAAATCCTGAAAAATATGTTTCAAAAAATTAATATATTATACTTAATGCTACTTATTTATAATAATTGTAAAGGTTTTTGATATCTCTACACAAAAGACAAAACACATTTAATTCAAAAATATATATTGAAATATCGTTCAATTGACAAGTTAAAGGTCGCGTAGACGGCCGAGGGGAAAACGGCGAAAAGGTGTTCAGCCATATGAACATAAAAAAAGGAAAACAACACGCTATTAATTTCATGAGTCCGAAGCGCTTTTCTGGATTTACCTTCATCAGGAACGCTTAAAGCCGAATATTTGAAAGCCGTGGATGAATAAGGAACGAAACAGTTGAAGAGCTATATGACCAAAAACTACCTACCGTGACTCGTAAGAAATTGTGTAAAAATATTCGCAATCATTACTTGTTTTAATCGTATATTTGGAAAAAGAAACAGTTGACATGAAATAACTTTTAAAATGAGAAAGGAATAACACGATATACTTACTCAACTCTTTAATTTCCTGATTAAGCTTCTGGATTATACAAATTCTAATGTTTCTTCGTGATCTTCTGTGTGCAAATAAAATTATAAACTGCTTCGCTCAACAACAACGTTGCTACTGATGATATTATGACGTCCGACGTCAATCGAAGTCGTCACTAATTTCTTCCTTACTTCGCGACGGAAAGGAGGCTTTGTTTATGGAATAAATAATCGACGGGGATATATATTTTCAATGAAATGCATGCAGAATTTTGAAACTGTTAGCAAGAAAAACTGAATAAAAAACAAAAAGTACATTTAAACGGTAAAGAAGTCATATCTTAAAAAAAAAAAAAAACTAAAGCAGTAAGAGCAAAATTTACATGAGGGTCTTGATGGGGGTAGGGATGGGGAGGTCCTTTATTCTTGATATTTTGATATTTAAGGCATTTTTCGTCATCTTTGAAAATAACGCGTATTCTGTAACATTCTCATGAAAATGATTTTACTATTTGAATTTTCTTTAATTAGATGATTTCTTTATTCTGTACATGGTTCATTTCTGTAATCAGTACTATATAACGTAACTCTTTTATTTTTTACCGTTGTTCTTTATATTTCTGCACCCCATTATTCTCTGTTCTTTATATTTTTTGCTCTTTTGTCTCTATTCGTTATTTTTTTTTTTGCGTCTTACATTGTGAGTAAAAATAATTAACCTGCAATTTTCAGTAAAATCGGACGATCTAAGTTAGAAGTAATTGCCTTTTAAATGTCTACAATTTGTAAAAGTAAACTTCTAAGATATCTTATAAAGTATATAAAATATCTTATAAAAACTAGATTATATAAGGTATCTTATATATCATATATACTGTAGAAACATTAATTTTCGTGGGGTTAAAATTTCGTGGTTTTGTCTCTATATAAAATTTCATGGGGATTTAATTTCGTGGTTTCCATTAAAATGGAAGTGATATTATATGTAGGTTAAATTTTCGTGGGGGTTTTAATTTTGTGGATACATTCTTTCCACGAAATAAACGAAATTAAATCCTCCACGAAAATTTCTGCTGAGATATCTTTAAGTTATAATAAATAGTAAAACGGCTTGCCATACAAGCTCTGCAATGAAGCAATATGCCCGAAATCGTCAATCGAATTCTTTTTTTTTGCTTTTATATTGATAACAACTTTAAAAAGAGAAAGAGTGTGAACAGCGAAAACGAGCAGCAAGATAAGATCTTCAAATATGTAAACATTACTGAATTTGTGAATCGACTTCTGTAAAGAATAACTGTCCCTAAATGGCAATTTTTCAGTTTCCTTTTTTGCCTTTATATTAAAAAATATAATAGATATAAAGAGCCTGTATACAACAAAGACGATCAACAACACAAGATCTTCAAGAAATAAAGATCTGAAAGTCATTCGACTCCGTATCAATATTATTAAATATTTTGCTAGTGGATCTGGATCCTACCTGATGACAATCTTACTTAGAGGATGAAAGATGGCTGCCACTGTTTCTAATGATTTAAATGTTGCATATTTTACCAGGTGAGCAATTCGGGTTCATTTAAACCTATGTTGTTGCTTTGACAATATACTGTCAAGACGACAAATGGAAATAAGGAGATGTGGCATGATTGCTAATGAGATAACTATGTATGTTTACATACAATAAATTATGTATACTGCAATGTGATGATCTCTGATAGTCGCTGTATTGTTGAATTGCTGTCTGTATGGAGTTTTTGTACTGTATTATATATTAAATGTCGGTTACTAGAACTATGATGAAGACATAATATTTCAATCAGTTTAATTGAGGTCTGGAGCTGGCATGTCAGTAACTGCTAGTAGTCCTTTGTTAATTTATGTTGATCATTGTCATTTGGCTTACTTTCTTCTGTTACCTATTCTGACATCGGACTCATACTTCTTTTAAACTGAGTTTTACTGTGCGTATTGCTGTGTGTTTGTTTATTCTACATTGGCTAGAGTTATAGGGGGAGGGTTGAGATTTCAAAACATGTTTAACCCAGCCGTATTATTGCGCCTGTCCTCTGGCCTTTGTTAGTCTTCTATGTTTTTTTTAAATTTTGGTTCATTCATATGTTTCGGAGTTTAGTGTGACGTCCATTTTCTCTGAACCAGTATACATTTTTGTTTAGGGGCCAGCTAAAGCCCGCCTCCGGGTGCGGGATTTTCTCGCTGCTGTGTTGAAGACCCATTGGTGGCCTTGAGCTCTAAGGTTGAGTTGTTGTCTCTTTGACACATTCCCCGTTTCCATTCTCAATTTTTGTAATATTCGATACATCACATTGATTAACTGATGGAGGTTTGATGTCCAGTGGCAAATATTACTTAAGTTATGAATTCAATGAAGTCCCTAGTTTCTAGATTGACAATTTATAAACAAATATATATCTCATAAAGATTCAAGAAATAATTAAGAAAACTAAGTTGCTAGTATAAAGGTAAATTTTTCGGGGTTGGGGAGGGGGTGGGAGGGGGTCTGAGGCAAGAAAATGTTCATGAGTATAAACACTCAGAGCCAAAATTGAATGAAATTGTTGCATTTTCCCACTAGTCTCTTATATTAGGTTTGTCCAATAAGCATATTCAAAAGATAGTACAAATGGAAAGAAATATCTCAACTTTTTTTATGTTATCTGACAATGCATAAAGTTATACTTATTCATATGTGGCGAATTTCTCACAATTTTTCTTTTTCCCTGGAACTGAAGTAGCATGCAACATTATTTAAAAAGGCCTTATGTGTTTTCTTATATCTAAAAATTTATTGAAATTGTTAATCTAAACCACAACATAGGAATCGTCTTAGATGTGTTGTATTTTGATTGGTTGATTGATTGTTGGTTGCTTAACGTCAGATGGTAAATATTTCATGCATGTTCAGGACGATGTTATATTTTGATAATTCGGTGTCATGTCTTTGAATTTTTGAAAAATTAAGAAGAAACAGGTGAATATATAATTTTGTTCTTTGAAATACAGCTCAAGGAATCTTCTGTTATTCATGAAAACGTATTTAAAAAAAATACCAGATTAATTGTCTTATCTATGAATTGTAAGTTGATGTCCAGCAGCAAATATTTCATGCATCACTTTTGACTGTCAGATTGTTCAACAGATACTTTTGACTGACAGATTGCTCATCAGATACTTTTGACTGACAGATTGGCCAACAAATACTTTTGACTGACAGATTGGTCAACAGATTCTTTTGACTGACAGATTGTTCAACAAATACTTTTGATTGACATATTGTTCAACAGATACTTTTACTGACAGATTGTTCAACAAATACTTATGACTGACAGATTGGTCAACAGATACTAATGACTGACATTGGAAAAGTTAAACACTAGAAGTAATGGAGTTGATTCACTCATATCTATTGATTCACTCATATGTTCTTTAATTTACAAGTGTGGACACATGTCAGTGTGGATAGTTTTTTAATTGATCAGTGATAGTATATTGACAGTGGTTCTATTTTGGTTGTTAAAAGGAAAGTTTTTTCATACGTTTTTATGTGAAATTGTGTTTCACAGTAACAGCAATCCTGAATTTTTAAACCAGTACCAAACTCTCAAACTTAGCAGTGTCGTTTATTCAATATTTGGTTTTCCTGTTTAAGAGTGTTATGGAGGAGACTCTATTTGTATGTACAACCAAATGATTCTGTTTAACTTTGTTCCACAACCTTGCTTTCGGATAGCAGCAAAAACTCAAAATTAGTAGAGGAAGACTGTATGTGCTTTTCTGCATGATGTGGTTTAGCTATGCAAGATTATTTTTGAGAACCGTATACATGTACCATTGAAATGGTCATTTCTGATTTGGTTTTGTCCACCAGAACTGTAAATTAGTTAATGATCATCGCAGTATCATTTGTGAAAAATTTTAAATGATCGAAAGTATTTATAAAAAAACTATTTGTACATGTGTGTACATGTTAAATACTAGTAGTCCGAAGTGATGAAGATATCTCGCATGACTCTTAGGACTAGATGATTGATTGATTGTTGATTGCTCTACGCCGCATCAGCATGGGACTAGATGAGCTTATTGATGCAGAATGTACACTTCTATTGTGTAATTTTAATTTTTTCTTGTAAAAAAATGTCATCTGCCTAGACTCTTAAGCCCTGTTTGAAGTTATATAAAAGAAAATTTTACCAGTTTAAGAATAATTTTGATGAGATGGTAAATTCAATGTATTTGCTTATGATTTTTGTTTTCTAGAAATTAATTATGATCAAAAGAGTACTAGACTTAGACAATAAAAAATGTTAATTATGATTTTTTAGTATTTGAAATGAAAAAGTATTGTAAAATTATTCTTGTTTCAAAGTTCTTGTTATGTTTTTTTTTTTTTTTGTGTGTTATTTGTTTAATTCTATTAACTAACATGGCCACTCTGGCTAAAAATAAAACATAGGGATAAAATGTATAAACTGTCTAATATATGAAAACCATTATAAATTGAAAATCAGTCGCAAAAAATTATCAGCAATACAATATGCATGTTTTGCACAGGTGAGAGATCAAGGATAATATAGTGGAGTGAAGAATCAAGAAAAAGTCTTTAAGAGTTTAATGGACCGACATACCTCACGACTGAAAATCCACATGATGATGGAGTAAACATTATATTACCATTTTAGCCCTGTCATAGAGTTTTCCCACGGTGCAGTTTTTGTAAAATCGTGATGAAGCATGACTTTCCGATTTTTTTACGTTTAATTTACTGTGTTTTTCACAATTGAATTATGCATTTTCTGATATTTTGTAAATAAGAATATAGATTTGTTTCAATGTTTGTGACTATATGTTTGTCTTAGTACAGTTGTAAGGTTTAGTAACTTTTGAGGTGTTTTTATTCTTGTTGATTTTTTTCGAATGTAACTTAAAACCACATTGGAACAATCCGGATTAATCCGGAAATGATGGGCAGTCCTGATTCCATTAGAACAAATAATATATCATAGGTCGTGTTATAAAGCCTATACATCTACAATTAGAATTGTTTTTTTTTACATTTGGATTAGGGAAAAACCAATGCTCAACAGCTTGCACAAAACGTTCCGCGGATGAATCAACTTGCGTTTTTGTGTGTTATTTGTTTAATTCTATTAACTAACATGGCCACTCTGGCTAAAAATAAAACATAGGGATAAAATGTATAAACTGTCTAATATATGAAAACCATTATAAATTGAAAATCAGTCGCAAAAAATTATCAGCAATACAATATGCATGTTTTGCACAGGTGAGAGATCAAGGATAATATAGTGGAGTGAAGAATCAAGAAAAAGTCTTTAAGAGTTTAATGGACCGACATACCTCACGACTGAAAATCCACATGATGATGGAGTAAACATTATATTACCATTTTAGCCCTGTCATAGAGTTTTTCCACGGTGCAGTTTTTGTAAAATCGTGATGAAGCATGACTTTCCGATTTTTTTACGTTTTGAGTTAATTTGGAGACATTTTTTCAATCTTACCGTCTGTCAAAGTTTATTAAATCCATTACATACATCACCTGTATTCGATTTTGACAAAAAAATAGTGGACCAACCAATACTTAAGAAGTTTTAATATGTCTAGTTTGACAGGACATCAAAATCAACTTTTACAAGCTATTTTATAATACTCATCATAAAGCCGTTTTGCTTTTCAATTTTCACCTCAATAAGTCTAAATTGTACTCCCCTTTCCTATTTTTCCCAGACTTATTATTTACTGTGTTTTTCACAATTGAATTATGCATTTTCTGATATTTTGTAAATAAGAATATAGATTTGTTTCAATGTTTGTGACTATATGTTTGTCTTAGTACAGTTGTAAGGTTTAGTAACTTTTGAGGTGTTTTTATTCTTGTTGATTTTTTTCGAATGTAACTTAAAACCACATTGGAACAATCCGGATTAATCCGGAAATGATGGGCAGTCCTGATTCCATTAGAACAAATAATATATCATAGGTCGTGTTATAAAGCCTATACATCTACAATTAGAATTGGTTTTTTTTACATTTGGATTAGGGAAAAACCAATGCTCAACAGCTTGCACAAAACGTTCCGCGGATGAATCAACTTGCGTTAAAACACGCTCCATGGCATTACCATCAGACTGATCCAACCCAAATATTTATTATGCAGACAAAAGTCATAAAAACGAGATCAGCAATTAAGGCATGTCGAGTCGATTGAGCGTGCCAATTATGTTTTAAATGCCACAAAGCACCAGTCCGACTATCTAATGGTATGTTTACTCTCTTTAGATTTCTTCAAGGACAAGGCGCTGAATCATTCAGCATGCATTGTTAACTACATGCTGAAATGAAATATTGAATTTGCTTCTAATGCTTCAAATGGGTCGAAGCATGATGTTGATTTCCAAAAACTAGCAGAAAGTCTACACGATGATCCTATTGTGAAAAAAACATTTTCGTTGTCGTATTATCTGCTAGATACATATCGTTCCTTTCTTCCTGAAAAAATATGTAGTAAGTATACAACTGCTAAACTACAGCAAAAACTAGAAAATCACTACGGTGATAACATCGTTGCTAAGACTCAAAGAGGACAGGCCAGATCGAGTATGATTTTCAGTGGCTCAATTAGTGTTTTCAAGCTTCGCGCTACGAGTTGTTTGAAAGAAGAATATTATTTTCAGGGATAGAGACGAGTTTTGAAAATGATTCCATATCCCCCAAAAACTCTGAAAATAAATCAGACCCTTCATGATGCGGAAATATGTTTGAAAATCAGTTTACGATCGTTTGAATTTTCAAATGATTACTATCCACCTCTTTTAGAAGTTTTTATTCCTACAGCTTTACAATTTATTCCTACTTTTCTGATAAATATTTTTGCCTGGTAAGTAGATAATTATTTTCATATGGAGAATGATCACAATGCACTCTCATGTTATACTGTACGGAAATGTATAGCTTTAGCCGAGTGTGTTATAGCTCTGCATTAAAAAATAACATACCCCGGATCAGAGATGGTATGGGTATTGTACAAATTGGAATAGAGAATGGAAACGGGGAATGTGTCAAAGAGACAATAACCCGACCAAAGAGCAGAAAACAGCCAAATGCCACCAATGGATCTCCAACACAGCGAGAAAATCCTGCACCCGGAGTGCTTCAACCGATCCCTTAACAATAATGTATACTAACGCATTAAGTCTTTATGTAAGAAGGTACAACAGATTTGGAGATTTGGCCAAGGACTACTGTAAATCTGTTATAGCTTGTTTTGAAAACTTAAAGTGTACCGTTGACGTGTCTGATCGGTATTATGAGAGGCATTCTACAAAATTAGCAGAAAGAATAAGGAGGTCTATTTCAAAGGGTGGTAGATCTAAGGTTATTTATGTCATTGAAGGCAGATTATTTAGAGATTGTAAGAAATTTCTATGTGCACCCGGAAATAAATAGGGGTTGATAAAATGTTCAGGTGACTATGCACTCCCGCACTACAATGAATTCGATTTGCAAGACCATGACAAATATTCCTAGCGGGATCTTTTCAAAATCGAGAGACTGTGGGACAATTTTGTGCCGGAACGGTAAGTGACTGTAATCAGTTGTTCAGAATGCACAAGAAGAGGCAGCTACATGAATTATTTTTCCGTCTATGTTTGTTAATGAACAGATGATAAAAAGTAATTTTAGGGGTAATAAAATCAACAGACACTTATGAATTACTTCTTTGTATAAGGTATTTTCCACATATGTCAAACGTGATGATTTTTTGTGGTTTCAGACTGCATGCGTTTCTTTAACTGAAGACGCAAGACGGTCTATACATGTTCACGACATATGCAAAGTTATTGGACCAGTTATTACTGGAACACTACCAGTTGCTCACGCTCTAACATAATGCGACACGTCTTCTTTTTTCGGAATAGGCAAAAAGGCAGTTTATAAGGCGTCGAAATAAAACCCAAAGTGTGTCAATCTGACTGGTTCTAAAATTGACACATCTGTTGCAGTGGAAAGTCAATTCATCAGTGATCTATATGACCACAGAGGCAATGCTCAATCAGTACATGGTGATCTCAATAAACTCAAGAGTGAAGTCGGACCTATCTAATGATGATTTCTTAGTGAGACTACCTCTTTCATAGGCTTCATTCATACAACACATTGTTCGAGTTTCACTCTAAGTGTTCGTCTGGATGAATGCTTTAATCGCCAAACCGCCACCTAGATCCCCTTTGGGATATGGATGGAAAATGGAGCTCCATAGTTCCAATATATTTTGAAGGTCCAGTGTCCTCTGACTTTTTACAGGACCTTGTTTGTTCATGCAAAGGCAGAATGATTTGTAGCAAATCTTGGGTGTGTGCTACGAACAGGAAGTGTCGTGCACAAGCATATGTTGTTGTCATGGCAGTGGTGATTGTAGAAACCAGCTTACTCGGCAGACTGTTTTAGGAGATTGGTACGATAAGGATGTGATTGCACTATTTGTCTCAATGCCCAATATTTCATGCTGTTTTGTTGCTAGTGGCCTCCATCTTGACGTGGTTGGAGAGTTCTCTCTCTCTCTATTCTCTAAAAAAAAAAAACCATACAAACAGACAAACAATCCTGCCCGTGGTCTCTCCGGTCTTGACGCGGTTGGTGCGCTTTCAAAACAACTGGAGATATTTGTATCAAATATTTCGGAAGTATTACATACTTGTGTACGTGCATACTCATGTCTAATATTGGTGTAATATATACCTAGACAGCTTCCTTTATATCGTAAAATCTGTGAATCGTGTTTATTTGTAAATCACATATATAGCGGGCTTTAAAAACGGTTTGAGTCAAGTCTGCTTTATATTCCATTGCTTGTGTTGTTTTATTAAAAGGGGGACACACGTTTTCAATTTGCTATTACTCTTGTTCTGATTGACCTATTTACATACACAAAACTTCATTTATTATCATGTTTATGTTGACATTTATGCATCAAGAATAGTTTTTTATAGTTCCAACATTATTTTGGGTTTAAATAACCAATTCTGAATTTCATCATTTTTTCATTGAATCATGGACCGGGTGTTAACTTTACTGTACTTATTTTCTTCTATGTTCTTTATGGCATGTTAACGACATTTTCCAAAAAATTGTCTTTATGAGTTGTCATATATTATTGCATAACTAAATATAAAATATAAATATTTTTTTTCGATAATTTCCGTAGATAAAGATAATTTTTTCATTTTCTTATATGTTGAAAGCGGGGGTATTCGCCACAAATGTCTGGCAATCAGGCCTAAATATGACAAACTGAATTTGTGCAACATGTCAAGAGCATGATTCCATAGAAGTTTTTTTCTCAGTTATCATGAGGGGTCACCGAGATATTGTCCAAAATGTAAAAAAAATGTGATTTTTAAAATTCCCCCTTCTGACCTTTGACCACAGTTTTAAAAAATCTGCACCACTTTGGCACTCTACGACGGGCCTTAATAAAAGAGCATTATATTTATCTTCAAAATAAGACCAAAATTAGCCGTGAGGTATTTCGGTCCATTAAATTTTTAAATTTACCTTACTTGTCACCGTACTAATAGGGACCTCTTGTTCATTTCGTATATAGTAGACTGCAATTTCAGTTTGATGAAGACACTGTTAAAATCTTGAAATGCAGCACAATATTTTCTCTCGAAAATACGATACAGATGATGTAGTTACTTCTGAATATAAACTACCTTTTCACTGTCTATACTCTTATTAGATAGGAGTTATATATAACGATAAAAACGATATGGGTTAACGAGGTAACTTAGGATTTCAAAGGGAACAGGATTGAGAAAAGGGGAAAAAGGGGACAGTGGAAGATTCGGGGAGGGGGCATAGAGGGTGTATGCTCCCTTGGAAAATATGTAATTTTTTAGCATAAAATCGACCAAAACATTTGGACATGTATACAATTTAGGCATTTACGCCCCCTCCTCTTAAAAAATCCTGGTCCGCCCTTATGGGCAATTGTAAGTATTAATACAAAATAGTTTTAAACGATTTTATGCCAATGAATTATACTTTTCTTGTTAAAGAGGGATATACCATCTATGCCCCCCCGAGTCCGCCATTTGACAACAACCCAACAACCACAAAAATGCAAGACACTTTTGGTTCAACTAATATACTTACCATTTGTCAAGCAGTCCGCTATCCGGTCTAATTTGAAATAATTGTGAATAGAAAACAGAAACTTACAAAGTTTTGCCATCAAAACCAAATCCCCCAAATGTAGAAAAAAATCTTTGTATAGTTGTTCATTTTAGTGTTAAATAGACGACTGGATGAGAAACAAGAAGAGATCAAAGAGTCGCTGGTCAGTTTAACAAATAAAGTAGTATAATTTCCTTCCCTGCGACGACTCATTTAAGAAAACAATAGACTTGGAAATATATGTTTAATGTTTTCTGAAGGAATGTAGAAATAAACGATGTCTGAACAAGATTTTTTACATCGATCGATCATGGAGGTAGTATGGGCAGCCATTCGGTCAAAATTGGACAAAATTTTAAAAACAGATGTTAAGGATGTACACCTCTGAGGAGCCAAAAATTCTAGAATTAAACTTTTTTTAACCTGATTTTTGGGTTTATACGACTGTAAGAAAGTAATTGATGAAGAAAAAAACCATATGGTGGTGCACTTCTTTTTTTGCTACGGCCATTTGAAAGTACCTCATTTTTAATGATATTCCCATTTTTCATCAATTTTTACCGATTGGTATAGGCTATTGTAATGAAAAAAAATCACAGTTTCACAATTAAACTTTTTTTCATACTTTCACTAAAGATGAAGTGAAACAATCTGAATAAATTTCATTTAAAAAAGACACATTTTCTCAACAGACACTGACCAGATTGGTTATAAAATTTGAATTTTTTTTTACTCAAAAACTACTTATTGTAAGTACATAATTTTTTTTCAGAGAGTTTAGTTTGATTAGAATATTTTTTAAATTCATTAATACTTTCCAATTTTATCACATGTTTTGGAAATATATTCCCGAAGGGGATTTCAACGAGACTGAAACCTCCGATGAATACATCTTTAAAACCAAAAACTTAAGAAACGAAATAAGACATAAAAATGTACAAACAGACGTTAAAAAATTAAAAAGAGAGGTCAAAAACGAAAACAGACGTCAAGAACAAAACAGACACAAAATTAAAAAACAGACGTTAAAATAAAAAAAAAAAAAAAAAAAAACAGAAATCCAAAAAGAAAACAGACTTTAAAATCAAAAACCCACATCAAACTTGAAAACAAACGTTAGAAAATTAAAACAGACAAAATACAAGAATTAACAGGGTTCGCAACTGCAACACGCTAGAAGTCACGCCGATGGTATCAGGTCGTTCGGACCCAAACCAATCCGGCCCCATAATATAATAATGACTTGGGGCCGGGTCGACATGAAAGCGCGCCGATTCCATGCAGCAGCCTTTGACAATTAAATGGCAGTAAATGATGCGGTTGCCCTGTTGAGTCAGGCATCTGATCTGATAGAAAAAGCCGCAACTGAGATCGGGAAAAAGCAGTCTACAGTGTTACTGAGATCGGGAAATAGCAGTCTACAGTGTTACTGAGATCGGGAAATAGCAGTCTACAGTGTTACTGAGATCGGGAAATAGCAGTCTACAGTGTTACTGAGATCGGGAAATAGCAGTCTACAGTGTTATCCTTTGTAGATCCAGACACAGAAATATCAAATGTTCTTAGGGAACACAGGAGGCTTTCGTGTCGATCCGTTCCAAGTCGATCCGTTCCAAGTCGTTCCGACCCAAGTCGATTCGGCCCACATTTAAAGTCGATCCGGTCCCAATTAAAAATAATTTACAAGAGATAAAGATTATATGTTTTTGACAAGTATTAATGAATTTTATGAACAACAGGAAAGATGAACGATAAAAAATTGTGCATTTGACGCATATTCAAATAATTTTTATCAAAGGAGACATTTATTCGAATATTGCTCTTCTGAATATTTTAAATGTTTATATTTAACTTTCATATCAAAATATATTAATTTTAATGTAAAATAATTTATATTAAAATCGTTTTATTAACTTTAATGAGTAGGGATGATATGCAGTATATAGCATTTATGTTGATTACGATTTTATTAGTAGTTATATCAAAATTAAATATGATAAAACATATAGTACAGAAGTTAGTACAATCATGAGTCAACATTAATCAGCAATTTTTATTTGACCTTGAAATTAATAATATTTTCAACTGGTGCAATAACAATTGGTTACACACAAGCTGATCCCGAACCTATTCCACACACATACCCTTTTCTTACAAGTTATAAAAACTATTCAAATTGCGAAATATTGTTTATTTGCCGAATCCCTTTCTTAAAACGTTAATTACCTGTTGTCATTGATCATTAATACTGAATCCTAATAAATATCTCTCCGATCAGCAAAATTTACGCAACTTTTTTCATGTGAAAATTATGTTATTTTATTATATTACTTCCCACTTTATGGTGCATTCACATTGTCAGTCCGTTCGTCCAAAACATATTTCCATCAAATTGTTTCAGGTACTACTAAACAGAATGACTTTATATTTGGTTAGGAGATTGGCGAGTTGTAACATGTGCGCACTTTTCGGATCTGTCGGACATAGTTCCTGTTTGATACTTTTTGAATTTTTAAATATGTGGAATAAACTTTTGTAAAATTACTTCTTCAAATTTTTTTCAAGAAGACTTCAGGCTTAGCCAGCAGCTTCATTGTGATGACTTGTTATGTGTGAGCATTTTTGGGCTCTGTCTGACACCTACTTCCTAACATCCGATGTATTGAATTACGAGCGAGTTATGCTTAGCACAACAACGCATACTTTTTTTGTTTAAAACTATTGCAAATGCAAGCAAAAAGGAGAAAAAATAGAGACAAATGGACTCGATGGCATTTTTTTCTTGTTCCTACATGTCGTGTGGTCTGCATGGAATGACTATCTACTCATTTTTGTAAGCTAATATGGGCTTTAGATTTCTATTTTGAGATCTATTGTGTTCTCAAATATATGGAAACTATTTTTCATAGATATTCATAACACTATTAGAAAACAAACAAAATTTTAATAGAAATATATACATTTAAATAAGTGAACAAAATAAATTAATATCAAATCAATTCAAGAACAAACTTGTTGCCTATCTTCAGCATTCTGACTACAGCAGCAGCAGCAAAGTCTTTTAAACCATGTTCTAAAGCGCTGACATATACCTGTAGATTTTAGAGAGTGGTCAATGGTAGATTCTCTGTGTTTAGGATCTGTTATTTCAATCTGAACTGATTTGGTAATTTCATTTTCATCCGTTGACTCAGTTGACAGTCTTTTGATTGGTTCTTGTGTATACGAGTTGGCAGGTTCAAGGGAATTTTGACTTGTTAAATTGAGTAGAATTGAATTAACTGATTCCGATGATTTTGGTTTGGTGGATCCAGATAGATGTGTTCTTGTTGTCTCATGTTTTTCTTCTAATTGAGTGAAGAATGGTTTTAGTCTTGGTCTAGGTGGGTCTTCAATATCACTGAAGGTGCACCATTCACTGTTTGATGATCTTGGCGTATCTGGAATATCTAAACCAAAGAAAAATTATAAGGGTAAATAGTTTTGTTTAGTTTAATTGTAATGTAAAGTAATTGGACGGTTGCTCGACCATATATGTAGCAAATGTTTGTTCTGGAATAACATCGATCAGCTTAAGACCAAAAGTTTGATAGGTCAATTGAAAAAAATCAGATTATCAAAACCAAAGGCCAGCATAGTCTAATCATGTTAGTTTTTATGGAGGGAGTTGAAATCTTGATTTTAATACAATACATAATTTACAAACTTCAATCTGCAATAAGGATGTATCATTTGAATCATGCTCGAATCGTATCACTAGCTATATGGCCGACAGTACCTTCAGATACAGACAGTCCACTAGCAGCACCCAACACGTTTCAAGTACAGCTCGTGTATGAGAAATCATTTATTTGTCAGTTGTATTAAACTTTGAACTAGCTTTCAGTAAATGCATGTACTGTTATGTCAGTGCTTTGTGTCTACTGTTTTTATGTTAGTTATTTTTTGCAAAAGAGTGACTTGTTCAGACTGTTCAAATACCCTTATATGGTTGTAAGATCCGACAACAAGAAAACAACAAACGAGAAGAGGGATGTTCTTGGCGAGTTATTAGTTTGTAGTATGACGGAGCTTATTACCTTCTTCGTGGTCTTCGTCTTTTTTATCACCCAACAATGCGTCTACCTGCTTAGTCCTAAGATCAGTTGTCATTGATTTACTTTTCTGGAAATACAAAAAAAAAAACTTTGATTTAAATACTATTTCTTTATAAAAATGAATCAATTGTGTTTTATTTTTAGAAAATTTCAAGTGATCGATGTTAAGATTACGAGACAGAATTCGATGAATAAATTGAGATACCAGATATATACGGCAATGCAATGAAATTCGGGAGATAGGGCTAAGACAAAAGAATGAGATACCAGTTATATACCGCTATGCAACTGAATACCAAATATATAAGGCAATGAAATGAGATACCAGATATAGACGGCAATGCAATGAAATACTGGATATATACGGCAATGCAATGAACTCCACACTTTTGTTTCTCTATGTATTGTGTATTGTGTATGTGGCAGAAACAGTATCAGATGTTGGTCTGGCAAGACATATTATTTCGTGCCAGAATTAAACATCCCAGAACCTCTTTTGATATTTGAATGCACCAATGCTTACCACTCTTTTTTTCCGGCCATTTTATGAAGAAATATTTTAAATGTATCCATCTGCAGTTTTCAGCCGTTTTTTTCACACCCTAGAAGCTAAAAGCTTTCCCTTCTCGGGGTCTCTCCTTTTATATGTACATCAACAAGTTACAATTTTAAAGTTGGGTTTTTTTCTTCTTAACATGGAAAAGTACTTGTTTACGCAAATACTTAGTTTTCTTTTCTTTCTTAAGATGATGATGATGGATGGCTGCTTAACGTCGAGCGGCGAATTAATATGCATATTCAGGACGAGAACATGTAAATGTAATATGAATATTAACCCTGCTTTGTACTAGACCGACACACTAAGCCGGATTTTTAACGTGCTAGTCCACAAGGTAACAGTCCGCAGGAAGACATGTCACCTTTCCCGGACACATTTTTCTGACTCCGAGCCGACCAGTCTTTGTTCTTACTCTTTAATGCCGCGTGTTTAGCTGAGAAGCAGCAAATACCAATTTGAAAATCATTGTTTTGACCTGGCCGGGTTTCGAATCCAAGACCTCCTGTACTCGAATCGAACACGCTACCACGAGACCACAGAGGCGGTTGTTCTTTCTTAAGAGAACCTAAAAACGAATATACTTCATTAATCATGTTCTCCCATTAATGTTTTTACCTTGAAAATCCTGCTTACAAAGCGCCTGACGGAGCCTTTTCTCTTAACTTCATTAATACTGTCTACTGGTATTACTGCATCATTACTTGTTCTATTGCTGATATGTCCTACACAATATAAATAGTTTAGCTTTTGTATGTTGGTCACATGTGTAAACATAAGTTATGCTCTGTTAATTGATATTTTATAGTGTGTCTTTCTATGTTGTGATGTTATACTATTGTTTCAGAAAAGGGAGAAGGTTTGGTACCATTAAAACGTTTAATCCCGCTGCAAATGTTTGCACCTGTCCTAAGTCAGGAATCTGATGTACAGTAGTTGTCGTCTGTTAATGTAGTTCATACGTGTTTCTCGTGTCTCGTTTTTATATAGATTAGACGGTTGGTTTTCCCGTTTGACTGGTTTTACACTAGTAATTTTTGAGGCCCTTTATAGCTTGCTGTTCGGTGTGAGCCAATGCTACGTGTTGAAGGCCGTACCTTGACCTATAATGGTTTACTTTTATAAATTGTGACTTGGATGGAGAGTTGTCTCATTGGCACTCATACCACATCTTCTTATATCTATCTGTTGTTGATAGTTTAGACTTCATCTACCGGATAAAAGTTGTAGAAGTTGATATAGCTGGGAAATTATAGTTATAAAGAATGTTTTGACATTTATTGAATAGTAAGCTCTGTCGATTAACTGAATAAATAATGTTTTAATTTGTGAGTAAAAAGCCGACTTAACAGATCAATAAACTCCTTTAGAATAACATATAACTTATAATTTCAATAAAATGCACTAAAATTATGTTCACATAACAAATATCATTAACAATTTACCATTTTCTTTATTTTCTTTAGCCCTAGTTTTTGAAGCATGGGTTTGCTCAATGTGTTGCTGGAGCTCTTTCTGTTGTAGGGAAAAGGCTTGTACTCTCTCATGGAGTCGTGAGACAGAGTGTTTAAGCAATATATTGTACTCAGTATTACTATTGCTTGGATACTGCATAACAAAATAAATCGATAAGCTTTCAAGTGATTAATGTGCATTTCATACAAAGGAAAAAAAAATCAAAAAATGCCTCGATGTACGTAAAGCAAAACAACAAACAATCAATTAATCAAGTGAAAAGAAAAGATACTTCTAACAAATTTTTGATATCATCCACAAAGTTATCACATTATCAACATTAATAACGACTCGCCTTAATGAATGCGATCATACGAAACAATTGTATACAAAATGAATCTAATGTTGGGCTTGGTGCCCCTATTATTTTCATTACATTCTGTTTGTAAGCAATGAAATGGTAAAATACTATAGCATTATATACCTTATGGAAATTCACATTGGATGGACCTGGCTCTTGATCATGTGAAGAATAAGATGCCGACAATGCACTAACAGCTGGGGTGTGAAATTCCTCAAACATTTTCTTTATCTGTTCCTGTCTTCTTCCCATTCGTCTCTTCTCTCTTTCTTCCATCCACATTTGCTCTCGTTCGAAAGCTTCAACAAGCTTTTTGCGTTCTGCGTCTCTAACAGACTGAAAGAAGGCTAAACGTTCTTCTTCGCTAGCGTTTTCTTCTGTTTCTAGAGCTTTTGTTTCACTCTGATTATGAGCACTCTCCTTTTTCAAAATCTTTGGTTCAGTTAGTTCGTCCTGATTCCCTGCTTCATCGCTTTGTTTGTTCAATGTTGCAGTAAGTCTATCAAGCTCTTTATTTCTAACATCTCGAAAGAAAGCAGTTATCTCCTCTTCGCTAGCTGTTTCTTCTGTTTTTAATTCCTCTGTCTCACTCTGATTTAGTAAACTCTCTCTTTTTATAATCTTTGATTCGATTTGGACGTCCTGATTCCCTGCTTCGTTGCTTTGTTTATTCATTGTTGCAGTAAGAATGTCAAGCTCTTTACTTCTAACATCTCTAAAGAAATCAGCTCTCTCATCTTCACTCGCTGTTTCTTTGTCATTCTCTGTAATAATTTCTACCACAGCTCCTTTGTTTGCAGTAAGCCTGTCAAGCTCTTCATTTCTAACATTTCTAAAGAAAGCAGCTCTCTCCTCTTCAGTTGCTGCTTCTTCTTTTTCTTTATTTGTCTCCAGTGTTGTCCTATCGGTGTCACCCGTCATGGTTTGTCGATCTGACAATATATCTGCTTCCGATTCGCTGCAAGCAGCATACAAAACAGACAGTATAAATCCGCTTAGGTTGCGTTCGAAATTCACTTCATCTTCATCCATAGCTAAAAATGGCACAAAAAAAAGACATATTAACAAGTAGGATGACGACAAAATAAAACTATAATATAAGACAATAAATAAGGGTTTGATAAGCCGATGTCAAGGCTCACCCAAGTCATATCCTAGGCTACTTGTATCGACTAATTCAAACAAAATTGTTATTTCTGTTAAATTTTATATTCCATTTTTTCATATTTCAGTATTTCCTAAATAGTATGTTCGAAAATTTCCCATTTCATTTATTGTATACACAATTTTTCGATTGGTAATGAGGTATGGACTGCTCGGTGAAACTGAACAGGAATTTTGAGTCACAGCTAATTTCCATTTTTTTGTTATATCTATATGTTTTAACTGTGAACTTCAATGATGGAAGTTTACGGGTGTCATTCGGTTTATCGAGAGAAATGATCGTGAAAGAATACCTAACGGTGGTCAAGCATTGCGATTGGATCGTGAAAGATCTCGTATCGGATCGTGAATGTAATTAAATGTAAATTCTACTTCAAAATCCGTGAAAAAATCGCTGAATTTTCAAAACGCGGAACAAATCCGAAAAAAACAAATATGTCTGTCAAAAGGATTCAACTTTCTCAACAATACTGTGCAATAAGATAAAGAAAACATGCAGTACTTTATGAGAAAACACAAAAGGCGCAATACAAATCTATGGGATTCATTGAAAAAAAAACACGCTTTGTGTACCTATAATGGTCACATTCCAATATATCATGATATATTTGAAACTTAATCTTTGGTGTGTCCAATAGTACAGTAAAATAAAAGTATGCTCTTTTTGTTCATTTCCTTATGAAAACTTTGAATTTTGTTGATTTTACATCAATCTTGGTCGTGAAAGATCAGGCAACGCATTATTTTGATCGTGAAGGACAAGGCGTAACCAGACTTAATAATCAGAAAACAATATTTCTTTTACCAATTAATATACTTGCAACTGATGGAAGCGTGTAACTTAACATTAAAGCTTTCATTTTTTTTTAAATTCAACACTTTACCTCGAAAGTTAAAAAAATAACTAAAAACGTGTCTAGATAAGTTGATTTCCAAAAAAGAAGGACCTCCACGAGCGTACATTGTCGAAAAGTAAAGGTATATATGTATCTTTAAATGCATCCGCCTTGGAAATATATGCATGTGTACGCAATTTTTTTTTGTAAGGGTTGTTACTTTCAGTTATGTGGAGTGTCGTTCGTGCATACATAGTATGACAATATTGTTATTTCGTGGCTGCGCCGACACAAACTAAAAAGGTACAAAGATAACATTATTTCTAATTAATTGTTTGTTCAATCTTTTCACAATAGCTATACGTCATTGCACCAAACTTAGTGGGGAAATTTTCATTCAACGTACCTCGACTGGGATGCCCAGTTTGAACTGTAATTTAACCGATTAAGTTCTATTCTCAATCGTTAAAACTTTTACTGAATCTGCACTGGCATGTCTAGCGATATCATACCTTTTTCAGTTCGCGTGTGAAAAATTCAGCTCTGAGAATCGGTCTTGTACAATTCAGGCAGACCTATCTACTTACCGTCACTATTTAGCCAATAATATGGGTATGCAACGTTTAAACACAAAAAGTTAACCATCTACCATATCTAATAGCAAAAACAGCATCTTTCATTAACAATTTGAGATTGAACGATAACCATGCAACCTTTTGTGTTACAGTACTTTCTTAAGTTCTGTGTATCTTTATATACAACGTAGCAGATGTGAAATGATTGCCAATGAGATAACTATATATTACAGACTAAAGAATGCTAGAGCGCAAATGCTGAAATGTCTCGTCTGCTTTACTTATGATAGTATAAATGTTGAACGTCTGTAATAGTAAGGGTTTTACTAGAAGTGTCGCATGCGCTTAAGATTATCAATGATTCATAAGAAAGAGGTCAGGGTCAGATGAACCATGCCATACAGACCGGTACAAACATCCAGTACACCAAATATAGTGGTTCTGATGCTTACAGTACCTTAGAAGCTGACAAATCTAAACGTTATGTTTTTCCAATGAATTCGGAACATAAGGTCAAAAGTATATGAACCCTGACCGACATCCAGACATAGACATCTTACTAACATTCAATATATCAAATACAATTGAACTATTGCTTTAAGTATCTGATAAACTGACAAAACCATGAAAACTTAAAAAGACAAATGAACCATGAAAATGAGGTCAACGTCATATATGAAACATGCAGACAGACATGTACACCATACACCAATACAGTGGCCCTATATCATAAAGGTATAAAAGCAAAAGATCAAACCACATAAAATAAACATTTCCCAGTGATGCATGATAATGAGGTCAAGGTTAGTTGAAACCTTTCCAGTCAAAAATGTACACCTTACAATCATAACTTACATCAAATACAGTTACCCTATAGATTAACGAATCCGCGATACGGACTTGACCACAAAACTAAACCTTGATCCATGAAATAAGGCACAGTCGAGGTCTGAAAATATTAATACTTTGAAATGCTTAAATTTATCGAGGATCTTCGCTTTATAAATATAATGGGCATAAAAATGAGAAATGAAAATTATTAATACAAAATAAAACAATCTTAAATTTGTATAAGAAAATACAAAACGTATGAAGGACGGACAAATAGACTGATATTGCTTATAATTCACCAAGTCTGTATGGTATTATATGATAGTTAGATCCAATGGCATTGCACGATTAAAGCCCTATTCACCAACAAAAGAGACCCGGGTTAGTCATGCAAATCTAGTTAACAAATATAAATTCTGATATAATTGAAGAACGATTTGATCGTCTTCGTAGCATCAGGTCTTTCACGATCCTTTTCACGATCTTCAAAAAAGCGGTACGTGATCTTTCACGATCCAAAATATCAATTTTGTGTAAATATTTCTTCATTTACAAAGTATCTGGTTATGTTTACACAAAATAACTTTGAGAACCATTTGATTTATTCAGATGATATGGCTTTTGGAGAAAAGTAGTTTAGTCATTCGAACTATAAAAAAAAATCATGTTTGTTTACATTTTTAATGTCATTGAAATGTCGATGAGCAATCTGCCTTTTGTGGTTTTGTAAAAACGATGTACTTTTAAACCTGGATTTTCTCACATACTGATCATAATGTTGAACCATTTTAACACACAGTTTTATTTTGTTGTAAATTTGTCCTTGTAATTAATTAAATTAGATTAGTAATTGACCTTGCATATGTCTTCTCGATAAGATTGAATTCACGATCCTATACAAGAGCTTTCACGATCCAATCGCAATACTTGACCACCGTTAGGTATTCTTTCACGATCGTTTCTCTCGATTAACCGAATGACATCCGTGAAGTTATGTAATTTAATAATTCTTAGTTATTGCCCAAAAAATCAAGAGTAATGCATTCATGATGTGGGACATCCACATTTTTCTTAAATCCCGGAAAATATGTTTTAAAAACAATAATGTATACTTATTGCCACTTATTTATTATAGTTTTAAAGGTCCTTGATGTATCTACCTCAAATACATAACGCATTCAATCCAAAAATATTAATTCAAGTATCGTGCCATTAACAAGTTAAAAGTCGCATAGACAGCCGAGGGGAAAACGGCGAAAGGGTGTTCAGTCATATGAACAAAACATAGTTCACCATCTGACATCCTCCTATACCGTATGTGCCTAGTAGCTGCAGGTCACACAAACATATCGCACTTTAAGAATTAATCGTTATATTGAAATATTCATGATATACGACAGTTTTTACCGTGACTCGTAAGATATTGAGTAAAAACATTCGCAATCATTACCAGTTTCAATGGTATATGCATGTCAAAAAAGAAACAGTTGACATGAAATTACTTTTAAAATTAGAAGGAATAACACGATATACTTACTCAACTTTTTAAGTTCCTGATTTATCTTCTGGATTATACAAAATTCTATTTTATCTTCGTGATCCTCTGTGTGTAAATAAAAGTATAAACTGCTTCGCTCAACAACAACGTTGCTACTGATGATATTATGACGTCCGACGTCAATCGAAGTCGTCACTAATTTCCTCCTTACTTCGAGATGGAAAGGAAGCGCTTTGTATGATATACTAGTAAGTAATCGACGGTGATGTATGTTTTCAATGAATTGTATGCAGTTTTTAAAACAAGAAAAACGGATAAAAACAAAAAGAACATTTAAACGGCCAATAAGTCATATTATTAAAAACTAAAGCAGCTATAGCAAAACTTACAATGGGTAAAAATAATTACCCTGAAATTTTTCAGAAAAACCGGACGACCCAATTTTGAGTGATTGTCCTTTAAATGTCCATCTTTAGCGAATTTTGCAGGTTTTTTTTGCAATTTTAGTCAAAACTATAATTTAAAAAAGGTCAAAATGACTAGCAAGAAAACAACCACTAATAAATTAAATTGATGGAAATCGTCCATCAACTCCTTACAGAAGTTATTGCCCTTGAATGACGATATTTTCTTAACGTTTTTGGTCAAAATATGAAAAACTACATTAGTTAGAGAGAAACCTTAAATCGTTCAGCTAGATAAGATCTACATATGATTTAATGCGTCAAAATCGTCAGTTGACTCAGTATAGGAGTTATTGCCTTTCATTGGTAATGTAACCCATTTTTTGCATATTTTGTAATAGCTATGGTAGATAAAATGAAACTGCAAACAGAAAACGATCAGCAAGAAAGTATTAAAAAAATACCAAATAGCAAGAAAATTTCTACATACGGGTTATAAAAGTCGAAATTGTCAGAAGACTCCTTTAATATTATAGTAACTGTTTTATACCAATGTTATGCGTTATTCACTTTTACTAATATCTTGAAAACTATAATCGATAGAGATAAACGAATACCAACATATGACTAGCATATTAAAAATCATATACAAATTATTGAATATCGCCTAAACTCTCTGTAGACTCCTTGTAATCTTTTGTTCCTAAAAGACGATTTTTAAACATTATGCACACTAGCTATAATCTTGAAAACTGTTGCAGATAAAGAAAACTTTAAACAAAAAAAATACTCAGCAAGACAAGCTCTACAATCAATTATAATGACCGAAATTGTCAATTGAATCCTTATATGAGTTATTGCTCTTAAACGATGATTTTAATCAATTTTTGGCTAATATCTTGATTACTAATAAATAGAAAGAGAGAGACTGTGAACAGCGACTGCAACAAGTATGGCAAGCAATTTTACTATTTATTCTAACTTTAAGATATCTTATAAACTTTATAAGATATCTCATATAGTTAATAAAATATCTTATATAGTTTATAAGATATCTCATATAATCTATACGATATCTCATATAATTTTCTTTATAAGATATCTAATAAATTATAAAAGATATCTTATAAACTATATAAGATATCTTATAAACTATATAAGATATCTTATAAACTATATGAGATATCTTATAAAGTATATAAGATATCTTATAAATTTTAGAAGATATCGTATAAAGTATATACGATATCTTATAAACTATATGAGATATCTTATATAATATATAATAAGATATCTTATAAAAACTAGATCCTATAAGATATCTTATAAACTATGTGAGATATCTTATATAATGTATAATAAGATATCTTATAAAAACTAGATCCTATAAGATATCTTATAAATTATATGAGATATCTTATCAACTATATGAGATATTATAAAATATATGAGATATCTTATATATTATATGAGATATCTTATATATTATATGAGATATCTTGAAGTTAGAATAAATAGTTAAACGGCTTGCCATAAACAAGATAAGATCTATAAATATGTGAAAAAAACTGATTTTGTGGATCGACTTCTTATAAGAGTCACTGTCCCTATTAAAGTGGTAATTTTTGAGTTTCATTTTTTGCCATATAAAGAGCATGCATGCATCAAAAATGATCAACAATTTACACAAGATCTACAAGAAAATAAAAAATTGGAAGTCAATTAACTCCTGCTCAATATTTTCAAATATTATCCGAGTGGATCTGGATCCTACCTGATCACATTCATACTTAGAGGATGAAAGATGGCTGCCACAGTTTCTAATGATTTAAATGTTGCATATTTTACCAGATGTGCGATTCAGGTTCCTTTGGGCCTTTAGTTTAAATCCTAGTCCATTTTATGTAATTACTTTGACAATATACCGTAAACACGACAAATGAAAATAAGGAGGATGTAGTACGATTGCCAATCAGACAACTTTGAATATATAAAAATAAGAAGATGTGGTATGATTAATTGCCAATGAGGCAACTCTCCACCAGAGACCAAGCGATGCTGAAGTTAACAACTATAGGTCAACGTACGGTCTTCAACAATGAGTAAAACTCATAACGCATAGTAAGCTATAAAAGACCCAATAATAACAAATATAATACAATTCAAATGAGAAAACTAACGACTTGATTCATGCACAAAACAAAAAACGAAAAACAAATATTTTATACAACAACAAACGACAACCACTGAATTACAGGCTCATAACTTGCAACAGGCGCATACAGAATCTGGCGGGTTTAAACATATTTGCGGGCGTCAAACCCCCAACCCCTCCTAAAAATGGTAGTGGTGCAACATCACATTTTGTGTAGATCTTTTTCTGAGCATCCCATCTGGACCTGTTGCAAAAACACTTTTTTTGGTTTAAAAATATTTTACCAAGTAAAATTCAATATACAACAAAATATCTGAAACTTGAAAATAAATCTTAAGTGTCGTTAACTGTATTTAAAATTGTCAGTAAAAATCCGTTTAAAATCAAGGGCAGATAATCATATTGAATTTGATAGGAAAATTTGTGTTTTTTTTTTTATTTTTCAAGAAAATAAAGCCCGTGGCCCTCTATTTCTATTTGATATTTCTGTATTATTTATGGAAAGCAATTCATTCATAGAAATTTAACCAATTCTATCGTTTAATTTTTTCTCAATAAGGAAAGATAAGGTTTCACCTATATAACCCATATATTAAATGAGTCTTATAAAATAAGCAAATTATAGACGTGATTTCGTTAATTTCAATGTATTTAATTTTTAACTATAAAAAAAAACAAAAAACTCCGTGACCCAGTTTTTATATTGAAAATTGAAAGTACATTGACCCTAAAGTCTTTTACAGAAGTTTGAAAAATCGTATCGTCGAACATTTAGACACTCCAGCTACTTTAAGAACAAACAATAGCGATTTTCCCCAAATAAAAATAATGATCTTTTATCCGAAATGTGATGTGATATATCGGCCGATGGACAAGAACAGCTCATTCAAATGGAATTTCTTGAATTCCATGAGAATTGATAAATTCAAAATTTCTATACCAGTATATTTAGAAAGTCACTTGACACCACCCAACACCACAAAAAATAAACAGGACACATAAAGTTCAACTGATACTTACATTGTTTTTGCCAAAGAGTCTGCTAATGATAACTCTGTCCAATTTAGAAAAAAACCAATTGTGAATAGAAAACAGATCGAGACATTCAAAGTTTTGCCCACAAAAACAAATTCCCCAGATGTAGAAAAAAATCTTGCAAAGTTGTTCATTTTAGTGTTTAATAGACGACTGAATTAGAAATTAGAAGAGATCAAAAAGTCACTATAGTTTAAGAAACAAATAAATAAAGTCGTCTATAATTTCCTCATTTAATAAGACTCATTTAATGAAACGATTGACTTAGAAATAGAGGTTCAATGTTTTCTAGAATTACAATGATTCTGTGAAAAACGATATATATACAAGATTCCTTTACATCGATAAAAGGGATAGGGTTCAACTTCCCCCAATCGGCGTACGCCAAGTCGCAAAAAGTCGGAGAGACGACGGCTTTGCTTCGGAAGTTGATTCGAGTTTTATAATCCGGTATTGGGGTTTGACTAATGCCCAGATTTCTCCTTTGAAATGTATGACGTGTGGTACCTTCTAGTTCATATATTACTTACACTTATTGTTTGTTCAATTTGTGTATCTCTAGAAAACGGTGGATGGTAGGTGAATGGTTTTTGCCCAAATTCCGCAATTTTAATTCCCCAATTTTAGCCAATTTAGTTTTTTCATGATAGATCATGATAACAGACCCTGTTCTGAATTTTAAAAAAGTTTCCTAAAAATAATTTTGTTGGATGAAAGATATATTTTACTTTTTCCTAATTATATTCTCTTTTGTTTCATGTCTTTATAGATTTTTTAAAGAGGTGTTAGCTGACTTCAGTTACATTTTTGAAAAAAGGGGAATTTTCATCTTAAAATTAGTTTTACAGTTTAGGATAAATGTGCATTGTTTGGCAACATCAAGCCAGGAAATAATCAAGTGGCTTTGACATTATTTAACATTTATTTGATCAATACTAAAATTTTGACAATAAATCTTGTGTACAAAGTTGTTTTATATATAACAGATAAAGAAGAATGAAAAAAAAAGTTTTTTGAAAAAAAAAATAAATATCAGAACTGAATTGTCACTTTTTGTAAGGGGCTTTTTTGTCCTGTGACTTTCTGTCCTGCTTTCAGAAAAGTGTAATGTACAATAAGATTGAAGACTAAAGAAGTTCAATACTATGAACATGATGAATATCAACATCAAATATTATATATCTTAACAGAATTTATGGTTCTCTTTGATTATTGAAATTGTTAAAAAAATGAATATAGACTAAGAAAATCCAAAGTTTATTGATGAAATGTTTGGAAAAATAGCACATTTCTGATGCAGAAAATTAATTACACATTGCAGTAATAATAGTGTCTTAAGGTAAACTCTGTGGCAAGCCATTTTACTATTTATTCGAACTTCAAGATATCTCATATAATATATAAAATATCTTATATGTTTAGGTTTTTTTATAAGATGTCTTATAAACTTTATAAGATATCTTGTATACTTTATAAGATATCTTATAAAGTTTATAAGATATCTAATATACATGATATACTTTATAAGATATCTCATATATTTTATAAGATATCTTATATAGTTTATAAGATATCTCATATAGTTTATAAGATATCTTATAAAGAAAATTATATGAGATATCTTATAAAGTATATGAGATATCTTATAAAGTTTATTAGATATCTTGAAGTTAGAATAAATAGTAAAACGGCTTGCACTGGTAAACATACATCAACTAAGAAAATATTGTCCCAGATGTTAACCTTGCTATTATTGACATTCTTGATATTTTGAATATACCTTTTTAGGGCTACAGATGAGGCATCAATACTAGCTTTTGAAGGACCATGTAATATAGAAATTAGAGATGCAAGTCAGTTATCTCAAGAAGAATTTATTAAAAGGTTAGTTTTGTCTATCATATGAATAAAAAGAGAGGTTTTAGTTAACATTAATAAAACAGCAATACATCAATACAAATTGTAAAATATCAAGGCATATAATGAATACTATACCATCCTTATCATTGAAACTTAAGAAAGAGGGTTGTTTAAACCAAAATGAGTTAAATCAGTGAATATAAGACTGATTTATGTTTACAAATCCTTTACTTTTGATATAATTCACTACTACCTATAGGATTTGTTTCCCTTAAGTTTCTTTAACCAACAAATAGACTATAAAAAGCAAAAATGATAACCAATACATGTACTAGATCTACAATTAATTCTCAAGGTCAAAACTGTCTACTAACTTTTTACTGGAAATAATGTCCTTAAAGAATACATTCTGCCTGTAAATTTCCAGTTTTATTTCAAAGAAATGCACCTCTAAAACAACTTTCACAATTAAACCAAATTTAACATGACTGATTTGTAGTGTGTTTAGATTTCAGTTTGTGAATTATTTTATGATCTACATTTGTATCAACCAATGTGGATACCATGACTAAAAATAGATACAAGTTTGTGTTAAAATACAAATAGTTGACTAATATCTTAAAAACTGTAGTAGATAGAATAGGAAAATATGACGGGAGCAAAACAAAAAGGCTTGGTCAGTCATATTTTTTTGTAAACCATCAAAACTATCAAACCATTCCTTAATGGATTTATTGCCTTTTAATGATGATTTTAATAAACTTTTGCAATTGAGATTTCGGGGTATCATTGTGAAAACAATAATGGTAAGAAAGAAAGTTTAAACAAATACAAAATATCTCACTGGTCATTACCTAAAAGAGACTTTTTCAGCCTGAATTTTTACATAAATATCTATATGACATATTTTCCCAGATGAGTCATTTAGACTCCTTTGAAACTCTAGTTTAGCATAACAAAAAATGCAGACATAACACTTGTTTTACAGCAAAACTGTTGAACTTATGGCTTTTTAACATGCGAAAATGCTCATACAAGTCTTGTTTAATATTACAGATATGCTCACCAAAGTCCTGTTGTTATTAAAGGTGCAACAGATAACAGAGAATTTCACCAAATTTGTAGTAAGGATGAAATGATACGAAACTATGGGACCAAAAAGATAAGACTAAGTTCAGCTAACACATACTCATATGAAAAAAGTAAGTAATGGATCAAATACATTATCTATATCTGATCTAATTTATTCGTCCAAATGAATTTTTACTGTAAGAAAATCTTCTTAACAGATACCACTTGTTTAACTTGGTAGCAGTAAATGAAAAGCTGACTGAAAATTATAACATACTTATATATGAACTAGTACACATTTTTGTTTAGGGGCCAGCTGAAGCCCGCCTACAGGTGCGTGATTTTCTCGCTGTGTTGAAGACCCATTGGTGGCCTTGGGCTGTTTTCTGCTCTTTGGTCGGGTTGTTGTCTCTATGACACATTCCCCGTTTCCATTCTCAATTTTATTATATAAAATAAGGAGATGAGGTATGATAGCCAATGAGACAACTATCCAACAGAGTCCAAATAACATGGATTTTAGCAATTTATAGGTTACCATATGGTCTTCAGCAATGATGACAGTATTTTTTCTTTGCTTTTAAAGTTTATACTAATATACTTCTGGAATTGCATAAATACCAGTTTTCCTGTATTGTTCTTGACATTGTTTTATTAAAGCTACTTATATTTATTACATGTACTATGAAAGTAATTGTGGGAATGTAATAAAAAGTTGCATGTTAATGGGATGTTTTGTGTGTGCAAATATATTGGTGATGCATTAGGTTGAAAAAATAATAATGTAGACTGTTTATTTCAGGAGATGTATCATTAAAGTATTATATAGAAAATGTTATGAAACCTCAGACTTTAACAATGCTAGGAAATGGTATGTATATATAAACCCATTATTATGGCGGATTGTCATTTGTATGAAATCATCTTGTTTCCTCCCAGCTTTATGGGTAACAAATGAGCATTTTGTCAACTATATTGGTTGTATGAAATGATTGTATTAAAAGTTACATGTACTTCTAGCAGGTTCTTCTGACCTTTAGATCCTTTTATGTCTCGCCTTGACAGAGTCAAAAAGTGAAACTTAGGTATGCTGTTTCCAATGGTGGCAGCGTCAACAATGTCTTAGTTTGTAATTGTCAGCTTAAGGGGAACCACTAGTGGTAGGTCAGTGATATTTGGTATGAAGATGCATTAGCATTAGCACATCTCATTTCCATGAAAATAATTTTGCTCCGCCCCATCAGTCATGGTCTATTGACTTTGAATACTTTGCATAGTTTACATGTTAAGTTTGTGATTAGATCAGTTTAAGAGGAACTGCTAATGTTAATTAGTCAATGATATTTGGTATGCTGTTGTATTAGCATTTGTAATTCTCTTTTCCATGGTGATTATATGGTCCCACCCCTCAGCATTGTTCATTTACTTTGAAACATTTACATTGTTTACAAATTAAAGTTTGTGTTTAGGTTATTGTAAAGGGAACCACTTATGATAAGTCAATGGTATTTGGTATGCAGTTTTATAAGCATTGGCATTTCCCATTTCCATTGGGTAATTTGGTCCTGCACTTTAAGTCATGGTTCATTGACTTAGAATGTTTTGTATAGTTTACATGTTTTACTATCAAACTACAAAAAGGCAATGCATATCTCTGCGTAAACAGTATATTATGATTTATTAATCAATGTTAAGTTTTCGTGGTTAGGTCTGTTTTTCAGATACTTTAAGCGGTAGATCATCAATTGTTGGTGTATGGAATTATTGTAAGTTGAACATGTCTTTCTGGGCATATTTCATCTGACCATAACCTCATTTTTATGTATCACTGATAATATTAAGATTATGTGACCCCTGTAGTAAAACCTTGATCTATAGAACTTTCAACTAAAAATTCAATCGTGATCAGCAAAGCAGCCATGGAGTGTTTCTCCACAGTAAAAATACTAGTTGATCTTATCAGTTATTTCATTACTTAACAGAAGGTATACTTTTATTTAGAAACATTTTACTGGTTTGGTGACAATAACTATACAGAATGGGAGGATGTATTTAACAGATATAAACCACCACCTTATAAGTTACCACTTATGACTGGGGCCTACAGCTTTGGTGTTGCAGGTATTTTGTTCTTTGTGATTTTTTAGGTCATTCTTCTAAAAGTACATTGAGGTCCTATTAATTGAAATGAGAATGTCCGTTTGTGACTTATTTGACCCTGCAAATTAACAGAAATGAATAAAACTTTCCAAAAATGTAAGTGAAAATTGTATTGTAATGAGAAATATTTGACTGTAATGTTATACAGTAGCAAGGGGAGATAATTACTCTTCAATGTTTAAAACTTTGTTTTTGAGAGGTTGATAATAATATGCATCTCAAATTCTCTAGAAAACACGCAAACATTATCAAATCTGTTGCATGAATTTGAAAGTAAACAAAGATGCTGTTTTAAAAGCATGCAAAATCTACTGTAGGATATAATTAGAGATTTGTATGACCTTATAGCTTGTGGTATACAGCGTGAATACTTACACAAAGAGGTTGCATTAACAATACACTGCAACATTATTTTGTGCCAAAAACACAATTGTTTTCTATAGCTTTAAAAAAAATAGGTTTTCTGCTTTAAGCCCCAAAAAAAGTTGCATGGACCCCCATTTTTCTTTTGCAATTGTTTGTGTAATGAATTTATTCATAATTGCAAAGGAAAAAAAAGCATTTGTATTGGCAAGAAATCTATCTGCAGCTTTTTGTCACCTAAAATTGCATGATTTTACAAAAATTTATCTTATTCTACCTTCAACTTGGTAATTCCAAAAAAGCCTATAAACTAAGGAACAGTTTTATAAACCTGGTGAAATATCTTTTCATTTGGAAGTTTGCAATTTTTTTTTGCAAAATATTGATGAAATATGAAAACTTGCAATAATACATTTTGTAGATGCAGGGACTGGTGTACCATTTCATTTTCATGGTCCAGGTTTTGGTGAAGTTATTTTTGGAAGAAAGGTATTTTGTTAAATAAATTATACTGTACAGTTTAACCCAATCGATCAATTAGGGTTGGGAAGGTTCTATAAGTGGGCTATGTATGCCTTTAATTTTATATTCTCTCCAACTTGCAAACAAAAGTTTTCATTAGCAGATATATCGTAAACTGTCTATTAATCTATATGTCTAAAACCAATTCAAAATTAGACTTTACATTATTCTCGGGGCTGGTCCAGGACTTTTTAAAAGGGTGGGGGAAGTAATTCAATAAAAGTGAATATATACTTGGCAAAAATTTTTAGACTATATTATGCTAAAACTTAAATCGTTAAAAACATGAGATTTTACTTTTTCTTGGCGATCAAAGAATTTTTTTAAGATGGAGTACGTCCTCTACTCCCCTAGTTCTACCACTGTGAATGATCTTTAATAGGGTATCTTGATTGAAAGTTGTTAATTTTATTCCAATCTATCAACAAACAAGTCAAAAATAGAATATAGTGGGCAATTGTGTAATACTTGTATCAGGATAAATACAATTATAATCTTTCCTTCTAAGGTATTTTAAAAGTATTTAGGTTTCTCAATTATGATGCTACAATTCAGAATTCAGTGTACAGTTTATATGTTATATTAATTTTCCAAATTTAAACATCACTTTTCTGGCAATTCTGTACCATTTTGACTGGCTTCCTTTAGCAAAATGTACAACCTCCAATTCCATAGGGGATACTGTGAAGCGTTTGACTGTTGCATGCAAAATGTGTGTTGCAATGTGTCTGTAACTACTTAGTATAACTTAACATTTTGTATGGAAGTATTTATGTTGTTTGCATGGAACTAATTTTATACCTAATTTGCTGTAAGTTCTGAATTAAGAATTTATCTTAACACTGATATCGAGATGACCAAACTGACCTTAACTGCCCGTATTAAAAAAACTAACATAATTCCTAGAAGAACCCCTAAGCACAAAATTATACATATCTTTCCTCAAAACAGAAATCAATCACTGGTTTTGGATGGTAGGAATAATTTTTATTATGCTACACAAGCTTCAAAACAACCTTTCACTAGCAATAGGCTCCACAAAGGTTCCACAAGTGTTATATTGGTTTGAAAGATGACTTTAAACTGTAACTTGACAAAGCATTTTAGCAAATTGGTATTGTGAAAAGACAAATACCTTTCAAATACGCACAGTAATTGTTTTCCTTAAATTGAACAAAGTGTTGAATTAAAATCAAAATCTTGTGTAATAATATTAATTATTTGTTTTCAGCGTTGGTTTTTATATCCACCAGAGAAGACCCCCCTTTTTCATCCAAACAGAACTACCCTGCAATGGTTGTATGAAGATTATCCTAATTTACATCCAGATGATAAACCAATAGAATGCACAATCAATCAAGGAGAGGTAAGGATATCCGATATATATCTCTATCAAGTTTTTAATTACTGTGAATTCATTTATTTTCATAGATACTATTTTTGTGGATTTAGGAAAATAGGCTAACAAGCAGCTTTATAGAAAATATAAATGTTGTTGAACTTTTAAATTCATTGATTACCGGTAGCGGTATTTAAATTGTAATATTTATTTTAAACTAATGCTATTATGCTTGTTTTGTAATTGGCTATATGATATCAATACAATGCAGTGTATTAAATATTTCCACCTAAATTAAAATTATAAGTGAACTTGTGCCTTCCCATTGATAATATCTGACTTTTTTTTTAGATAATATATTTCCCAGACAGATGGTGGCATGCAACACTAAATATAGATGCCAGTGTTTTTATTTCAACATTCTTAGGATGAAGAAAATATATTAACAATCAAAACTATAAACAAACTTAGTTACTATTATATGAGTTATTATAATACCTTCTTAATTGACTAGGATTGTCAGAATTCAGAAGGTTGGTGGTTCTCTCCAGCATTCAGGCTTCGTCCACCAGGATTGACTGCCACAATATAGCAAATAGTGCTAAAATGGTGTTATATTTCAACAATCATCATCATCATCTTATGATACCTTAATATTTTTTATAAGTTCGTCATTGGTAATAACCTTTAACTGCAATCTTGCCGTCAATCTTTTCATCAATGTGTTAGACATGAACATTAGAAGGAAAGATAAAAAAAAAAGAGGCAAAAGATACCAAGGGGACATTCAAATCTCATAAGTCAAGACTAACAACACCATTTCAAAAAACACTAAATGGAAATCTAAGCCTAAAGACTGAAAACAAGAACCCCATAAACAACTATGGGTGATGTCAGGTGCACAGGAAGGGAAAGCAGATCTTGCTAAATGAGTTGATGTGATACAAGATCGAGTAATTTGGTATGGCAATTTTCATGAGGAATGATTTTTTTATACATTTCTCACAATTCTGGGATCTTTACTTGATACAATTTCAAGACATATTTTGTCTTCTTTATTTTAAGATATCAGCACAGAAGTGTAGTTTTTTTTCTTAAAGACTTACATCAGGATAACACATTTTACTGTAGTTTATCCAAGATATTGACTTCAGAATGGTGCATTAAGTGCAATAAAAAGAAAAATTAAAATTTTGAATATTGACTTCTTGATATGACCACAGTCCATTGCCATTTTGAAATTTGAACAGCTTTATGCTATCTGTCTGTTTGTCTATTCTTGTAGACCAGGGAGCATACAAGTTAACAGTGTTTATACCAACATAAAGCTAAGAACAATTCAAATTGACTATCACTATTTTAAATGAGACAAATAACAAAGACAAAAAGAAATAGATTTGAAAAATTTAAGGTCACCTTCAACAATGAGTAAAATACATTTTGTATTTGCATTTAATCCATTAACAGTATAAGTCTTATTTGTAGGTGATATTTAAATATATTTTATTGTCTAAGGCAAATACAATGTAGAATTGTCCCATAAATTACATTTAAAACAATATAGATGAAGAATTTTAGCAAGCGCTTCAGAGTCACCAAATTAACAAAACACTATTTTATTTCTAACACTGGTTCAATACCGCTGCTGGTGGGCTGTTTGCTTCCTAGGTATGATTATCCCAGTAGTTAGTGCCAGATTGACATTAAGAACATACAACTCTTAGAATTTCTGTTGAAAAATAATTTAGAAACTACCATGAAACTAAGGTTCCAACTGCCTCAGGAAAAGTTAACCTTAGATGGTGTGGATTATTCTGTTTATGTCCTTTTTGGTCACAGTGTAGCTCCAGAAGTATTTATACATAATTGGCTTTTGAATTTTTGGTTTTAGTGTTGTTTCATATTGAAGTATATCAAGAAAAGTGCCTCTACAGACACACTAAATTTAAAGTGTTTTTCTTGATAGTTAAGAATAGGACTTGACAGAGGTGAAAAACATAGATATCATGCATATGGATATTGAATTTTTTCAAAGTAATGAGTCTCATAATATGTACCATATGTGCTACTGTAAATTAGAGAATCAGATAACATTTAAAAAGATCAGTCATCAATAATTAATGTAGATTATAGTCAGATTTAGAAACGAGGAATGGCAAAAGATCTGCAATAAACTGGGCATTGAATTTTAACTGTTATATAATATAAAATGAGCTTGCTGCTATCTAATTCATTAGCTTTTATTCTTAATCAGAATGATAAATAAATCAGTCATTCAAAATTTGGTAGCAATTGGTCTTTCACATGTTGTCAATTGACAGAAACATTTCCAAAATTATATCCAATTTCAATGATGTACAATTGTTCAAATTTGGTTTTGCAACTAGATATCCTTTTGGTGAGAAAAGAGAGAGGAAACACCAAGGTGGAAATCAAAATTTATAAGTCCAATTTAAACAGACAACACCATAGCTAAAAATACTTAGAGGATCTAAAGAGCCTGTGTCGCTCATCTGGATTTATGTGCATTTTCAACAATGGTTGAACATTAAAATAGAAGATAATTCATTTGTAAGACCTCTTGATTTGTTAACCTTGTATTGGTGATGGTTTTTCTGTTTTTAGTTTCTCTCTATTTACTATAGTTTTTGCCAAACACATAAATAAAAGGGTAAATATAATCATTCAATGCAATAACTTTCATAAGAAATTGACTTTTCTGGCTTTGTTGAACTATTTGTAGATCTTGTCTTGCTTATCATTTTTGTTGTTTACAGTTTCTCTTTATCTTATATAACTTTTTCCCAACACACAATAGTTACTCCTATAAGGCGTCAACTGAAAATTTCTCGTACTGAAGTCGACCGTTTCGACCATGTAGACACATTTATACATTTATACATTTGTTCTGCTGGTCATTTTTACATTTTAAAGTTACTCGTTATCTGTTAAACAGTTATAGTTTTTCGTCATTTAAGGCAGTGACTTTAATTAGAAGTCGTCTTGACAATATAGAAGTAAATTCTCAACATTCTAAACATTTCTGCCCCTGTCAGATTTTCTCTATCTATAGCAGTTTTCAAGATAATTGTCAAAACCTGCAATTTACCCGTATGTTCTATTTTTAGCCATGTCGGTCAGATTGGTTGGCAGGTCAATGAACACATTAAAAAAAAATAGATCCGCCGATGCTGCAGATCGTGGCCAAGTTTGGTTCCAATTAGGGCCACTTTCAGAGGAGAAGATTTTTGTAAAAGTAAAAGGACGACGGACGCCAAGTGATGAAAAGGACATATATATAAAACAAACTAAAGAAAGGAAAATGGACTCAATCATGAATGATAGATCTGACATACCTGATACACCAATAGCAAACCACTCACTAAACAAAACAACTAGTTCAGATGTATGTAGACAAAAAACTTTCACTTTAAATTTGGATAAAGCAGTCTCTAAAAAAATTCTGGCTTCGAAAAGAGAAGTACATATTATTTACGAACAAACAAAAGGTGGAGTAGTGGGCACTGCAGATACAGTTACATTTGAACTCATAAAAAATGCCATCCCTCATTACTTTAATACAAAAATAGCAAATAATCGTCATGTGAAGGTAACAGAAGATCAGGATACAAGGGGTCTTACTGTCAGTAAGGTAATTAAAGTATATGAGAAAGAACAACATCAATATACTATCACACTATATTACACGAACTGCAAATGTTTGGTTAATGGAAGAGCAGTCCATATAGACATACCAGAAATACATAAAATCATAAAAGAGGTAGTCCTAAATGGCAACAAAGTGAATCTAAAATCACTAAACGAGAAACTAGAAAAAGAACTATATACACTATCTGGTTTAGAACAAACACCTCAAGATGACACAAAGTTACCAACTCAACAAGCTATAATGGACCAACCCTGCAAAACCATACAAGATCAAAATGGTGCTAAATGTAGCAAATGTAAGCGAAATGTACAAACAAGGGCAATTTTTTGTGACAAAGGTCAACACTGGATTCACTATAGATGCATAAAACTGTCTGAATCTGAAATACAAACTGGTGAAAAACTATCTGAAATAGACTATTACACATGTAAGCTATGCTTAACAGATAATCAGACAAACAACATAATGGGACCAAACACAGTAAAGTTCATAGCTAATGCAATTATGGACTCTAATCAATCAGACAAGAATTACAACTGTCATGATAGAATACAGGCTCTATTAGACGAAGAAGTACACAACGTATGCAATATATGCAATAACATTATTGATAGACAAGTTATACGTTGCTCAACCTGTACTCAACCATGTCATATTTACTGTGCATCATATAATGGTTTCGAATACACTTATGTAAGTTGTGAAATAAACATTGATCCAGATGAACAAACAAAAGTAATGACATTAACGTCTCCAACGCAGGCAAGTGCCTCACATCATACTACAAAAAATCCAGGGTCTGATTTAAGTGAAGAGAACTGTATACTATCAAACCCTATAACACAGATACCCACAACATGTACCAATGTCTCTGCTCAAGACGACTCCTTACAGTGTAACAATGGGACAATCAGCCAAAACAACTATGTAGATCCCGAGAACATCAACCAAACTACTCAACAACCAAACACAGATGGAGATCTATCCAAGAAAACAAAAGAACTCAAAATGAGTGACTTAAGGCAGAGAGAACAAAAACTAAAGAAAAGAGAGGAAGAACTAAAGATAAGAGAAAAACTAAATGAAGAAATGCAAACGGAAAGAGTATGGTTACAATCCTACGTCACATAACTCGAAATGAAAATTAATGAGTTAGAAAACTCAAATAAAATATTATAGAAAAAATGTGAGCTTAACAGATGATAAACAAAATCAACATACTCCTCATGATCATGGCTCCTCAAGCAAATATATTGAACAAACAGTTGCGAAGCTACATGAGAAAGTCTCGGGATTTATCCTCCAACAGATGGATACCCAATTTGACAACATTATCAACCAATTTAATGAAAATGTCAATAATACCTGTAACTCGCAGCCAACTAATCAAAGGATTACAAGATGTACTGACAATTCTGATATACAAAATAGTACACCAATCATCCAAGAATCACCAATGACTGGTTTCGTTCCTACAAGTAACACTGCAGTACCGAGGTCAAAAACAGCGACTACAAGTAATCAATCTAGCTACAGTTTACAAACTCAATATCAAAGCAAACGTTGCACGAAACCCCAAATAGTTAGTACTAGTATACCACCGACTCCGCTATGGGGACAACCTATATATTTTAATGAACAAAAGTCAATACCTATACATCAACATCTACACAATGGATACGTAAACCAAATTCCTCAAACAACTACAGTCAACAGAGGTCCATACTACAACAATCCCCAGCATTTGTCACAGAATAGCTACATGAAAAGAAAGTCCCATTTGACTGCTCCAAATTCCTTCCATAATATGTTTGATCAACCACCTCAACAAAACCAGAATCATTTTTTAGGGATACTTCAAAATCAACTATAACTTGCCCAACTCCTATTAAGACGACTCCACAGCAGAGTGAACTACGAATTTTATCTTTTAATTGTAAAAATGTAAAGACTATAGCCCCATTTATTGAGAACATGAGAAATCAAGTAGATATTATATTGCTTCAAGAGCATTGGTTATTCGATCATGAACTTAATCTCCTAGATGAATTAAATTCACATTTTTGTGGCAAAGGAAAGTCGATTAACTCTGGGAAAAACACATGTGATTTATTGATAAAATCAGTTAGAGGATATGGAGGTGTGGCCATAATATGGGACCGCTCAATTGATCAGTATGTAAAACCCATAATTGATGGAAACAATAGAATTCAATGTATTGAACTAGCCCTAAAAAATCCGATTTTATTAGTCTCTGCATATCTGCCAACAAAAGCAGAAAATGACAAATTTGAAGAGTTCAGTGAATATATAGACCAACTATTTGAGATTATTCAAAAATATGAGCTTACACATAACCTTGTACTTGGAGGAGATTTCAATGAGGATATTTCAAAAATAAATAACTCAAGAAGAGCATTAAAATTGAAAAAAATAATAGATGAATGTAACATGAAAGTAGATTTTAAAGGTCCAACCTTTATCAATGTTAAAGGAGAAGAAATCTCTGAAATCGATTACTTCATATACAAGACAGAAGTCATTCGCAAAACCTCAAGATTAACTGATGTAGCATCTAATGTATCTGATCATCATCCGATCATGATCACACTTCTATGTAAATTTTTAAAGAAAGATGACATATTAGAGAGTAATGTGCAATCAAGAATTAGATGGGACAAAGTTGATATTAACAAATGTACTAATATTATAGCACAAGAAATTCCTATGTTAAAGGAAAAAGTACAGAATCAGCAAAATTCAGTTAGAACCACAATAGAACAAACCATGGAAATGCTTTCAAGTACAGCTAAGAAATGCTCCGCTCAAAAAACGTATGGGAAAAACAAACTGAAATTAAAATTATGGAATCAGGAGATTAAACATACTTTACATCAGAATAAAATAGCATACAAGAATTGGAAAAATGCGGATAGACCGAATGACCCTGAACATCCGTTGGTTATAGATAAAAAGGAAACTAGAAAACTATTTAGAACTGAATTGAGAAAAGAAGAAAATAAGCGCAAACATATAGAAAGAGACAGAATTATAACTGCAAATACGCAGAATAAAAGACTTTTTTACCAACTTACCAAAACAAAGAAATAACAAAAACATCTTTATTAATGATTTACATATATCAGATAAAACATATGAAAATGAGGAGGTGATCAATGGTTGGCACAATCATTTTAAAACCCTTGCTGAACCAATCCAGAATAGTACATATGATTCCAAACATCAGAAACTATGTGATGTAGATTATCAAGCAATAAAATACCTATGCAATCAAACTTCACCTAGAATAGTAACAAAATCAGAACTCCTTGAAGCAATTAAATCTATAAATACAGGAAAGTCAGAAGATATCTTTGGTCTGTCAATTGAGCATATTCTAAATGCAGGAGATGACTTCACAGATTATCTACTTTGTCTGGTTAATATCATCATTCATGATAAATTAATACCTGAAATAATTAAATTAGGACTATTATCTCCTATATTTAAAAACAAAGGAAGTAAGAAGGACTCCAAGAACTATAGAGGAATTGTTGTGTTACCCATTCTATGTAAAATCATTGAATATATCGCCAGAATAGACTTTAGACCAATATTACTTGAGAAACAATCCCCACTACAAAGAGGATTTACACCAAATACTTCCCCATTAAATGCAGCAATTATATTTGAAGAAATATACAGAGAGTACACCGACTGTAATAGTCCTTTTTACATTGCGCTACTCGATGCTAAGGCAGCATTTGATGTCGTCATCATAAATATGTTGATGAGAAAGTTATTTTTACTAGATATAGACCTAGCAACTTGGTCCATAATTGACGAACTTCATAAAAATACAAGCTGTAGTATCAAATGGAAGAATCAACTATCCCAGGAATTTAAAGTATATCAAGGGGTCAAACAAGGTGGATTGTTAAGTGCTGACTTGTATAAACTATACATAGAAGACTTGTTATCATTATATGAAAACTCGACACTAGGCTGTAAGATAGGTAACATCAATATCAATGCTGTTGCATGCGCAGATGACATTGCACTACTTAGTGATAATCCTTATGACCTACAAATTTTGGTTAACCATGCCTTACAATACAGTCAACTCCATTATTATACTCTACAACCTCAAAAAAGTGTCATTATCCAAGTAGAGAACAAAGCAAAGAAAACAGCTAATCACAATTGGAATTTTAATCTTGATAACAAAGAAATGCCAAATTTGGACAAATCCACACATTTAGGAATAATTCGCTCAACAACTAAGTCAAAATCAGATAATCTCAATATAGAACAAAATATCACAAAAGCTCGCAGAACAGCATACAGTTTACTATCAGCCGGTTTTCATGGGAATAACGGTCTAGATCCGATAACATCTGTATCAATATATAAGACATACATCCAACCTGTCTTGACGTACGGTCTAGAAGTTGTACTTCCGAACTCAACAAATATGCAAAAACTAGAGCAGTTTCAAAAAACAATATTGAAGAAAATTTTGTCATTACCTCCAAATACCCCAGATCCAGCAATCTACATTAGCTCAGGTTTACTTCCTATAGAAGCACAAATTGACACAAAAAGTCTAACCTTATTTAATAACATATGCAGACAAAATAATAGATCAAAAGAAAAACAACTTGCATATAGAAAGCTGCTTATCAAACCAAACAATAGCAATAGTTGGTATATAGCCATCAAGAAACTGTTATATAAATATGACTTCTCTGATATCATTCAATTCCTTGACAATCCATCGAAGAAACTTGAATGGAAAAATATCATACAGAAAAAAGTAGATTTGTATTGGATCCATAAAATAATTCAAAACAGTAGATCTTATCCCACGTTGACATATTTGAATTGTGATATATTTTTACCAAGAAAAAATCATCCAATTATTGATCTCAATAATGACAATAATCCGTCAAAAGGTGCGCTATCGATTGCGATTAAACTTAAATTAGTCACTGGAACTTTTATGACACAAAACAAACATGCTAGCTTTACAAAAAGTGAATCTCCTTTATGTAAACTCTGTGATGATGAAGATGAAGACATTGAACATCTACTATTAAAATGTAAGGTTCTAGAACCTATAAGAAGTCCCTTCATAAATCAAATTGAAGATAATATACTTAAAGATGCGTCCATTTCCTTTTATAAATTGTCTGGAAATACTCAGACACAATTAATTATGGACTGTACTAAACTTAGACATCAGAATTCAGATGTATTATTGGATAGAAAAACAGAACAACTATGTGAACTAATTTCCAGAAAGTTGTGCTATGCACTGCATAGTATAAGAGCTAGAACCATAAGTATGCAGAAGAAACATTCAAAATAAGTGTATACTGATTGAGTATTAAACTGATTTAACAGAACTAGTGATATCAATTAAACAAACAATTGCGGACCTGTATATAAACTGTATATATATATATTTGTATGATATTCTGGATGGTGGAGGGTCGTATATACTAATGTACTCTACTAAGAGGTTGTCCTGAAGGACGGAGAAAGATTCAGCGGTAAGGTAAGATGAGAATAGCTCACTTGACACTTCGGTCAGGTGTGCAAAAAATAACGGAAAAAAAAACCATTTATTATAACAAACAACAATTACAAAACATTGCACAAAAAACAAAACAGCTAACAACACGAGCCGAAAGCCAAATCCAAGATCATGCATTATTGATATTCCATAATGGCCTACCAAACCATGATGGTGTCTGTCTCCCAGCAAAATTTTTGAAGGGATGACTTCAACTTTACCATTGGGAACACTTAATATAATTGCTTGATTGGCAGTGCAATTTACAGTCAGAGAAAGCTTTATCTGGTAAAGGTGGTAACAAACTTCGAACATATAATTTATTTAAGAACAGTCTTGAAACGAAAACATTTTGTACAATTCCACTGTCATTTTCACAAAGGAGTTCTTTTGTCAAATTTCGATGTGGTGTAGCACCAATAAGAATCGAAACAGGGAGATTTCAAAAATTACTTTTAGAGGAGCGAGTCTGTGATAGTTGTAAGAATATTTTAGAAGATGAAGCCCATGTTATTTTATCGTGTCCTTTATATGACGATTTTAGAAAAAAAATATGTGATGAAGCAACTCATTTTAATAGTGATTTTATGTCTTTTGATGATAAACAGAAATTAGTGTTTTTATTTACAGATGTTAATATGATTCGTAGCTGTGCCAAAGCCTTTTGTTAGAACTTTTTTTATATTTTCTACTATTAATATTTTCAAACTGTACATTACTACTATAGGGGGTTCTTGGACCCCCAAAAAAAATTTAAGACCCCCAAGTTATATCATCTTACATAATCTCAAATGACATAATATGACATAATATGACATAAAATGATATAATATAGGGGTCATAAAGAGAAGATGGGGGTCATAAATAAATTATATGAATTAAAACCTCATAATATGTAAAACTTAATGTCATAAGATGGGGGTCATAACAAACTTAATTGAATATGACCCCCAAATTATATTATTATATCTTTATAACACCTGAATTACATAAGATGGTGGTCATACATAAATTAAATATATATCTATTAAATACCTTTAAGAAACCACACACCACGAACTGAAAAAACTTATAATTATCAATCAACATTATAAACATTTATCATACAAAGTTTCCATACATTATCTGATGGGCTTCGAAAGAAAAATGTGAACCTATAGATGTGGGTGTTTTTTGTTACAATATCTAAACTGACAATTGTATAAAATATCACCAACTAGCATAACAGAATGATTAACCTCTCAACAAAACAAATGAAAAATACAATAGTATCAACAACAACAAAAAATAAAAAGGATATGTAATGAAATTAATATATACTTTATTCTCATTAAACACATGTTATTAATTTAAAAAAAAAGATCCAATTAAAATATCCTAGTTTATTCTGTATAATATTATAGTACACATGATATAAAGATGAGACAAATCACCATTCAAGTCACAAAATAAAATTTATACACTTTAAAGTTTAGATAGTTCCTTTATGATCCTAATCCATTTCTTACCCTACGGTAACACAGACGTTCAGTATAAGCGAGAATTTTTACAACTTTATTAAGCAAAACACTAAACTATATGGTATTTGTTAAACATTTAAGAACCATTCCTTTTCTTATACCATGACCAAAATTATATATATTTTTTCAAGTTTCATATGTTTTTTATGTACATTTTGATTTACCCAAAAAGTTATTTAAGTGTGTTATTTCATTAATCAATTAAAGTTCCCTATGAAACTGAAATTGGCACCTCCATTTATTAATCCTTAAACCCCTGAGTGACATGACCATCCAATAACCCCAAATGATTTTTACTTGTCAAAGTTTAAATCTTCTATCATAAAAGGTTTCATCATTATTACACAATTAATGTATTCTAAATTACTAGACCTTAGAAATCTATTCATTTCTATTACCAAAACAAAAAGTTGACCAATCCCTAGATTACTGGAGCATAACCATCAATATCTATTGACAAAATTTTATTTTAAAAGACTATGTACCTAATTATGATATTGTTAATGTTAACTGTTTTAAACTTATTAAAAGAATAAAAACATGTTTAGCACTCTCCGTACATAGTTCGACTGTTACTTTACCTCTTTTCAATGCAATTTTATAAAACCGATGTTAAACTTCCAGTTTTTATAACAATAGGTTAAACTAATACATTTTATTCATAATAGTATCATACAGAAATCCAAACATAATTTTATACATTGATGATATAATATGACAATAATTTTAGTAGCTTTTTAGTTAGATTTTTTTTTTAGTTTAGATATTGTTAAGTTTAAGAAATGTTATGTTTATAAGCATATTGTTTTGATGTAATGCATGGATTTTTTCTGTCATCTTTTATACTGATTTGAGATATGGTTAAAGTTAAATAAAATCACTTTGTACCAACATATATCATAAAAATGATAACTGTTTTTCCATTTCCTTAATGTTAAACTATCTCATTGTAAAGCAATTTATAATATCAATGTTAAACTTTCCCCTTTTATTACAAATTATCATTTTAATCTTAAATTTCTTCCTTACAGAAATGTAACCAAAAGCTTATCCTTTGCCTATATTATAGGACAAATTCTTTGAATTTATGACTAGTTTTAGAGTAGACTTTTTTTCTAACTTTGTTATAGATAGTATAATTATATTGTTTTGATTTAAAGCAAGGATTTTTTATTTTAAGGTCATCTTTTATACTGACTTGAGTTATTATTAAAGTTAAAATATCTCACATTATCACAACATATATCATAAAAATGTTCACTGTTTTCAATTTCTTTAATGTTATATTATCTCATTGTAAATCAATTTATAATACCAATGTTAAAAGGGCATTTGCTGTCAAATCCATGTTCACCGAATTGACTCAAATTCTCATATTTGATTTATAACATACTAAAACCTTATCCAAATTACAATAAGTCTGAAATAAACAATTAGCAATGCATGGACTCGATAAAATGTATCAGCATTTCATATCGATTTATGTTTTTTTAAGTATAAATATTGTTGAGGTTAAGAAATGTTAAGTTTATAAGCATATTGTTTTGATGTAATGCATGGATTTTTTATGTCATCTTTTATACTGATTTGAGATATGGTTAAAGTTAAATAACATCACTTTGTACCAAAATATATCATAAAGATGAGAACTGTTTTTCCATTTCCTTAATTTTAAACTATCTCATTGTAAATCAATTTACAATACCATTGTTAAATCCCCCCTTTTATAACAATTTATCATTTTAATGTTAAATACGTCCTAACAGAAATGTAACCAAAAGCTTAATCTTTGCCTATATACTAAGACAAATTCTTTGGTTTTTTGACTAGTTTTAGAGTATATTTTTCTCTAACTTTGTTATAAATAGTATAATTATATTGTTTTGATTTAAAGCAAAGATGTGTTATATTTAGGTCATCTTTTATACTAACTTGAGTTATTATTCAAGTTAAAATATCTCACTTTTTAATAACATATATCATAAAAATGTTCACTGTTTTCAATTTCTTTAATGTTATTATCTCATTGTAAAGCATTTTGTAATACCAATGTTAAAAGGGCATTTGCTGTCAAATCCATGTCCACCGAATTGACTCAAATTCTCATATTTGATTAATAACATACTAAAGCTTATATCCAAATTACAATAAGTCTGAAATAAACAATTAACAATGTATGCACTCGATAAAATGTATCAGCATTTCGTGTGTTTTTTAGTCTAGACGCCAACTAATTAACCATCGAGATGACCTCAGAAGGCTGTCGATGGTCATATAATCCGAAATAAGCATAAACATGAATATGAATAGATAGCAACCTCGTGCATTTGGACTTTTCTAGGTCTGTTTGATTTCATGTTTTAGGTTAAACAAAATAAGTTAATCGTCGTTTTTACCTGTAAAAGAATGATTTTTTTTATTGATTGAATCATTCAACGAAATGGTTCACTTTAGTTTCACTTTTAATGTTGACATTCTTTTCCTTTTAATGGCTGAACACGACTAATATACGCGTACCCAATCTCTAGTTAATGAGTTATATTGAAGTTTACATGAATATAGATTCAATGAGATCGAATTATTCACTTTTTGCTTATTTTGACAAAATTGAACTAAACTGGCTGCTAAAAGCCAAATGTTATTTCACTATTTCACTTTCATTAAGGATTAGGAAAAAAATATACTTTAATTGTTTTTATATCCCATAGCTAATGCTCCTTTAAACTATCTCCTTTTATAATGATTTGTCATATTAATGTTAAATTTCCTCCTTACAAAAATGTAAAACTGATATGATAGGACAAATTAGTTATTTTACTAATTTAAGAGTAGATTTTTCCATACTTTGTTAAAGACATGAGTTTAGATATAGCTAAGTTTAAAAGTGGGGCAAAAGATACCAGAGGGACATTCAAACTCATATGTCGAAAATAAACAGACAAAGCCATGGCTAAAAAAGAAAAAGACCAACAGATAAACAATAGTACACAAAACACAACATAGAAAACTACAGACTGAGCAACATGAACCTCACCAAAAACTGAGGGTGATCTCAGAAATCTTAAGAAATATTATATTTACGTTTGTATTGATTTCCTAATACATAAACACCATGCTAAATGTTAAATAAGAGAATAACTACATTTGCCAATGAATTGTCTTCCTAGCCATTGTTAACCCTAATGATTTGGTGCTTTTTATATATTGAAATATACATGTATATATATTTAGTCATGTTATGTTTGTAAATTTGGAAACAACTCTGTAAACATGGAAAATACTGAAGATTTTTGATGATAGGTAAACAGTGTAACTCTATAAGTTTTGGTTTTCTAGGAACAAATATAACAAGACTTGAATTTTGTTATATGGTTTATTGAATGTAAACATGATAGAAATTTTTTTTATAAATTTTTACTGTTGTTTTTATTTATCAAAGAAAACACTCATTTTCTATATACAAAATGTAATTGTTTAATAAAAGATAAACATGTGTAAGGTTTCTTACAACTACTCTTTTTGTATTATTTGTATTATTTTTTTTTATGATAAATGTACATTTTTATTAAAAGCTACAGCTGCAGTACCCACAATTTCAGATACAGTGCCCAAAACTACTGCTACAGTGTCTAAAATAACTGCAAGGCCTCTGCCAACAATTACAGCTACAGTGCTAACTATAGAAACCAGTTCAACCATTAAAGTTATAACGGACATTTCATCCATATTATTATCTACCAAATATCAAAAAAAAAAGAGAAGAATTTCAGAACTAACTATGTTAATACTACTAGTTCATTTTCATTTATTCAAAATGAAAGTACTGAATCTATGATAAATGGCACCATCACATTTTTCTGAATACTATTACTTATGATAAAAAACTAACATATATCATACTCACTGTTTTTATTTGTGTTATAATATTATTATTTCATATTTTTTAAATATATTTTGTAATAAAACAAAAGTTTTAAAAATTACAATTGAATGAAAATTCATATGAAAAAATAACATATATAAGAAAACCACTACAAATTTATAGATTGTTTTCATTTATGGTATAAAGGATTGTGGATATGGGCAAACATTGTCACCTTTTTGTCATAACTGCTTTTGTAAGATTCCATTACCTACAGCAAAGAAACCATCAATACCTACCAATTCATACTATTTTAGAAAGTCCAGAATTATATTCTCTTAATGATATACACACAACACACTCCTCATTAACCTTATTATCATCGCAACCATCCTATTCAAGAAATCCAGATACTCCAGATTCATCTGAACTACCAAATATCCAAAATCCATCTTATCATCATCATCATCCCTTTGACCATCTGCACTGTATTTTGAAAGGTGGTCTTATTCAATTCCTACAGGACCAGGAGTGCAAACCCGGTTGAAAAGCCATCTTCTCCAGTCACAAATAGAACACGAAAGAAAAAAAAAGAAAAATATCATTTTGAAGAGATGATTGATTAAGAATTGTGTTTCATACAAATTTCATTGAGTTTCAATAAACATAACAAAAAGGTTCAGAACTAGATGCCAGTGTCAAACTCATTTATATATACATGTACTTGTTTTGCTGCTTGACCAATTTTCTATAACAAAACACATATGAAAAATAGGTAGTATAAAGCTATTAAAAATCATAATAATTGTTTTAAAACTAACATTAAACATTTATGAAAAATACAAAAAAAACCACCATTTTACATGTTATGTAACTCGTAGTGTTTCAGTCATAAAAGTAAAATGTTCAATACAGCATTACAATAAAATGATTGTGAAAATTTTCATTTAATACTTTGCAAACTAATTTTTAATTCGTTTAGATTTAGACATATGTAGCTTGTTTTGTTTTTTTACATTTTTTTATGTAGATTGACTTATGTCTTAATTTCTTAATACTTATGTGTATGTGTGTGTGTGTGTTGTTTTAATTTTTTATATACTGTTATTGGAAAATTCAGAAACAAAAAAAAAGCCAATGACTTTTTAGTAGCTAAGATTTAGACAGATATATTTTCTATTTTTTATTTTGCATTCCTTATGTGGATTAACATATGGTTTGATTTCGTAATACTCATCTGTATGTATGTGTGTTTTGTTACCTTTTTTTTGTGTCTTAAAACTAACAATAAACATTTATAAAAAGTAAAAAAAACACCAACTATCTTACATGTTGTGTAATAGAAGATTTTAAATCACAAAAGTAAAATGTTCGATACAACATTACAAGGTTTGAGTCAATATTGATGTCATCCTCGATTTGGTTGCCTTTCCAAATGATATTTGATGAAAGTGTTTATTATGGAGTGGGGTATCAGTATCTTATAAACACCCTCTGTAGTTTAGTAGTTTAGATATAATTTAGTGTAGTTATTTTGTTATGCTTCAAGTTAAATTTCTGAATATTATTTTTTTATTTGTTTTGAAATTGGTAATACTACAAATATGTATGCTAATAAAATGATTGTCAACATTTTCATTTAATACATGCAAACTAATTTTTCAGTAGTTTAGATTTAGACAGATGTTTTTTTTTTTTTTTATAAGATTGACTTATGTCTTAATTTCTTAATACTTATGTGTATGTATGTGTTGTTTTAATTTAAAAATTAAAAATTAAAAATTAAAAAAAAAGAGCTAATGATGTTTTAGTAGTTAAGATTTAGACAGATCTATTTTCTTTTGTATCAATCCTTATGTAGATTAACATATGGTTTGATTTTTAATACTCATGTGTATGTGTGTTTGTTTTTTTCCCCTTTGTTTTGTCTGAAAACTAACAATAAGCATATATAAAATATACAAAAAACATCTAACATTTTACATGTTATGTAACAAGAGTTTTTCAATAATAAAAATAAAATGTTCAATACAGCATTATAAGGTTTGAGTCAGTATTGATGTCCCCCTGTATAGTTCCTCGATTTGGTTGCCTTTCCAAAGAGTATTCGATGAAAGTGTTTATCATGGAGTGGGGTATCAGTGTCTTAAAAACACCCTCTATAGTTTAGTAGTTTAGATATAATTTAGTATAGATTTTTTGTTATGCTTAATGTCGATATTCTGAATATTAATTTGTTGTTTGTTTTGATATTGAAAATACTACAAATATATGTGCCAATACAATGATTGTAATATATTAGAAGTTTTTATTTTCATTTAATACATGCAAACTAATTTTTTAGCAGTTTAGATTTAGACAGATGTATATTTTTGTTTCATTTTTTATGTAGATTGACTTATGGTTTAATTTCTTAATACTTATATGTATGTGTGTGTATGTATTGTTTTATTTATTTTTTATACTGTTATTGTTAAATCCAGAAACAAAATAAGTGCCAATGATTTTTTAGTAGTTGAGATTTAGACAGATGTATTCGTTTTTTAATTCTTATATAGATTAACTTATGGTTTGATTTCTTAATTCTCATGCGTATGTGTGTGTGGTTTTTTCTTTTTTTTTTCTCCTTGTACGGTTATTGTTAAACTTTTGTGGAACAAAATGAGTGCCAATGATATATATCTATGTATGCAATACTGGTAATTTCATACTTGTTTTAAACATGTTATTATTGATAAGAAAATCTTGATAATGTCTCATTTAATTGAGAAAATGTCTTAAAAATATGTCATATATGCATTTAATGTTTGCAAATTAATATTACACAATTCACATATCATTTTTAATCTTGAAGTATTAAGGTATTGTTATATAATTTGTTATTATTGTTAAATACCCTTTCTATGTGTATTATGAACTGCTATAGCAAATAGTAACAATGTTAACTCAGAAGGATCACATATATGTATCAAAAAAGAAAGAAAAAAAAACATGATTAGGAAGAACCAAATACTTTATTTTATAATTAATAGTTCTAAAAAAAAACAAAGAAAAAAAGCATCGTTTTTGTGTGTGTGTGTGCACATATTCAATGTTTTAAAGTTTTATAAAGCAGAGTTATTGTTTATATATTTTTAATATTAAAGTTATCAAAAAAGAACTACTTCGTTTTATACTTATTTGATACATATTGCTTTTATTAAAAAAAAATCTCTATTTGATATGTTTAAAAAAAAAAAAAAAAAAAAAAAAAACAAGACTTGCGTATCAATGTTGAAAGTCTCTAAAGAACTATCTCATATTCAATTTTAATAAAAAAAAAAAAAAAATACAAGCTAATATGTTTAAAAAATAAATTTATAAATCTATTTTGTTTTTTTTTTCACATATGAAAATAAGCAGATTTATTCTTACATATATGTTTTTTTTTTTTTTTTGTTTTTTTTTTATGCTGTTAAAAAAATACTGTAAATACGTTTTTATGATTGATGCATATTTGAATAAATGCTGAGTAAAACATATTTGATTATTTATGTTATTTCATTGAACAATCCAAATTGCAAATTGAGGTCCTATTTCTATGTGCTCTGTCAATAGAATTGGAAGGAGATTGAGCTTTCTTTTCTTATATATTCATTGATACCTTGATTTAATTTGTTGTTTGGGTTACTTAAATTTATTGAGATTTACGCCAGAGTCATATCACAGGAACTATTGAACAGGTACATAAATGTATTTAGGGTAATAAAACAGGCAAACGAAAAATTAATGTATAAGGAAATTTTGAGTTCTAATAAACCCAATGTTCATGTATTCTTTAAACTACTGGACTACATATCTTGGAGGTACTAGAGATTTCATCTGCGATTGAAAAAATTGAAAAGTCACCTTAAGAGAAAGCTTTGCAAATTGTGTCATCATTTGACAGAGGAAAATATACACAATCCGCTTAATGCAATGCACGGCACCAGGGGAGACCATCAGATACTATGTTTTTACAAGGTTGTTTAAAATAAAATTCGATGGTCTCCCCTGTTGACGTGCATTCATGGCAATTCTTTTTTATGTATCCCAGAATTTAACATTAAATATGGTCTCTCTTGCAAGGCTTCTCTTGCACGACATGAAGACCATACCATGATTTTACAAGGTGGGTAAAAAAAAAATTAATAAAAAACAAATTTTAAATTGATAAAAAAAAAAAAAAAATTACCAATTTTTTTTCAAATTTTAAATTTTTTCAAATTAAATTTTTTTTTTTTATCAATTTTAAATTCTTTTTTTATTAATTTTTTTTTCACCCACCTTGTAAAATCATGGTATAGTCTTCATGTCGTGCAAGAGAAGCCTTGCAAGAGAGACCATATAAATTTCTTTTTTTTTTTATTAATTTTTTTTTTACCCACCTTGTAAAATCATGGTATGGTCTTCATGTCGTGCAAGAGAAGCCTTGCAAGAGAGACCATATTTAATGTTAAATTCTGGGATACATAAAAAAGAATTGCCATGAATGCACGTCAACAGGGGAGACCATCGAATTTTATTTTTAACAACCTTGTAAAAACATAGTATCTGATGGTCTCCCCTGGTGCCGTGCATTGCATTAAGCGGATTGTGTATATTTTCCTCTGTCAAATGATGACACAATTTGCAAAGCTTTCTCTTAAGGTGACTTTTCAATTTTTTCAATCGCAGATGAAATCTCTAGTACCTCCAAGATATGTAGTCCAGTAGTTTAAAGAATACATGAACATTGGGTTTATTAGAACTCAAAATTTCCTTATACATTAATTTTTCGTTTGCCTGTTTTATTACCCTAAATACATTTATGTACCTGTTCAATAGTTCCTGTGATATGACTCTGGCGTAAATCTCAATAAATTTAAGTAACCCAAACAACAAATTAAATCAAGGTATCAATGAATATATAAGAAAAGAAAGCTCAATCTCCTTCCAATTCTATTGACAGAGCACATAGAAATAGGACCTCAATTTGCAATTTGGATTGTTCAATGAAATAACATAAATAATCAAATATGTTTTACTCAGCATTTATTCAAATATGCATCAATCATAAAAACGTATTTACAGTATTTTTTAACAGCATAAAAAAAAAACAAAAAAAAAAAAAAAAACATATATGTAAGAATAAATCTGCTTATTTTCATATGTGAAAAAAAAACAAAATAGATTTATAAATTTATTTTTTAAACATATTAGCGTGTATTTTTTTTTTTTTATTAAAATTGAATATGAGATAGTTCTTTAGAGACTTTCAACATTGGTACGCAAGTCTTGTTTTTTTTTTTTTTTTTTTTTTTTTAAACATATCAAATAGAGATTTTTTATTAATAAAAGCAATATGTATCAAATAAGTATAAAACGAAGTAGTTCTTTTTTGATAACTTTAATATTAAAAATATATAAACAATAACTCTGCTTTATAAAACTTTAAAACATTGAATATGTGCACACACACACACAAAAACGATGCTTTTTTTCTTTTTGTTTTTTTAGAACTATTAATTATAAAATAAAGTATTTGGTTCTTCCTAATCATGTTTTTTTTTCTTTCTTTTTTGATACATATATGTGATCCTTCTGAGTTAACATTGTTACTATTTGCTATAGCAGTTCATAATACACATAGAAAGGGTATTTAACAATAATAACAAATTATATAACAATACCTTAATACTTCAAGATTAAAAATGATATGTGAATTGTGTAATATTAATTTGCAAACATTAAATGCATATATGACATATTTTTAAGACATTTTCTCAATTAAATGAGACATTATCAAGATTTTCTTATCAATAATAACATGTTTAAAACAAGTATGAAATTACCAGTATTGCATACATAGATATATATCATTGGCACTCATTTTGTTCCACAAAAGTTTAACAATAACCGTACAAGGAGAAAAAAAAAAAAAGAAAAAACCACACACACATACGCATGAGAATTAAGAAATCAAACCATAAGTTAATCTATATAAGAATTAAAAAACGAATACATCTGTCTAAATCTCAACTACTAAAAAATCATTGGCACTTATTTTGTTTCTGGATTTAACAATAACAGTATAAAAAATAAATAAAACAATACATACACACACATACATATAAGTATTAAGAAATTAAACCATAAGTCAATCTACATAAAAAATGAAACAAAAATATACATCTGTCTAAATCTAAACTGCTAAAAAATTAGTTTGCATGTATTAAATGAAAATAAAAACTTCTAATATATCACAATCATTGTATTGGCACATATATTTGTAGTATTTTCAATATCAAAACAAACAACAAATTAATATTCAGAATATCGACATTAAGCATAACAAAAAATCTATACTAAATTATATCTAAACTACTAAACTATAGAGGGTGTTTTTAAGACACTGATACCCCACTCCATGATAAACACTTTCATCGAATACTCTTTGGAAAGGCAACCAAATCGAGGAACTATACAGGGGGACATCAATACTGACTCAAACCTTATAATGCTGTATTGAACATTTTATTTTTATTATTGAAAAACTCTTGTTACATAACATGTAAAATGTTAGATGTTTTTTGTATATTTTATATATGCTTATTGTTAGTTTTCAGACAAAACAAAGGGGAAAAAAACAAACACACATACACATGAGTATTAAAAATCAAACCATATGTTAATCTACATAAGGATTGATACAAAAGAAAATAGATCTGTCTAAATCTTAACTACTAAATCATCATTAGCTCTTTTTTTTGTTTCTGCATTTACCAATAACAGTATAAAAAAAAAATTAAAACAACACATACATACACATAAGTATTAAGAAATTAAGACATAAGTCAATCTTATAAAAAAAAAAAAAAACATCTGTCTAAATCTAAACTACTGAAAAATTAGTTTGCATGTATTAAATGACAATGTTGACAATCATTTTATTAGCATACATATTTGTAGTATTACCAATTTCAAAACAAATAAAAAAATAATATTCAGAAATTTAACTTGAAGCATAACAAAATAACTACACTAAATTATATCTAAACTACTAAACTACAGAGGGTGTTTATAAGATACTGATACCCCACTCCATAATAAACACTTTCATCAAATATCATTTGGAAAGGCAACCAAATCGAGGATGACATCAATATTGACTCAAACCTTGTAATGCTGTATCGAACATTTTACTTTTGTGATTTAAAATCTTCTATTACACAACATGTAAGATGGTTGGTGTTTTTTTTACTTTTTATAAATGTTTATTGTTAGTTTTAAGACACAAAAAAAAGGTAACAAAACACACATACATACAGATGAGTATTACGAATTCAAACCATATGTTAATCCACATAAGGAATGCAAAATAAAAAATAGAAAATATATCTGTCTAAATCTTAGCTACTAAAAAGTCATTGGCTTTTTTTTTGTTTCTGAATTTTCCAATAACAGTATATAAAAAATTAAAACAACACACACACACACATACACATAAGTATTAAGAAATTAAGACATAAGTCAATCTACATAAAAAAATGTAAAAAAACAAAACAAGCTACATATGTCTAAATCTAAACGAATTAAAAATTAGTTTGCAAAGTATTAAATGAAAATTTTCACAATCATTTTATTGTAATGCTGTATTGAACATTTTACTTTTATGACTGAAACACTACGAGTTACATAACATGTAAAATGGTGGTTTTTTTTGTATTTTTCATAAATGTTTAATGTTAGTTTTAAAACAATTATTATGATTTTTAATAGCTTTATACTACCTATTTTTCATATGTGTTTTGTTATAGAAAATTGGTCAAGCAGCAAAACAAGTACATGTATATATAAATGAGTTTGACACTGGCATCTAGTTCTGAACCTTTTTGTTATGTTTATTGAAACTCAATGAAATTTGTATGAAACACAATTCTTAATCAATCATCTCTTCAAAATGATATTTTTCTTTTTTTTTCTTTCGTGTTCTATTTGTGACTGGAGAAGATGGCTTTTCAACCGGGTTTGCACTCCTGGTCCTGTAGGAATTGAATAAGACCACCTTTCAAAATACAGTGCAGATGGTCAAAGGGATGATGATGATGATAAGATGGATTTTGGATATTTGGTAGTTCAGATGAATCTGGAGTATCTGGATTTCTTGAATAGGATGGTTGCGATGATAATAAGGTTAATGAGGAGTGTGTTGTGTGTATATCATTAAGAGAATATAATTCTGGACTTTCTAAAATAGTATGAATTGGTAGGTATTGATGGTTTCTTTGCTGTAGGTAATGGAATCTTGCAAAAGCAGTTATGACAAAAAGGTGACAATGTTTGCCCATATCCACAATCCTTTATACCATAAGTGAAAACAATCTATAAATTTGTAGTGGTTTTCTTATATATGTTATTTTTTCATATGAATTTTCATTCAATTGTAATTTTTAAAACTTTTGTTTTATTACAAAATATATTTTAAAAATATGAAATAATAATATTATAACACAAATAAAAACAGTGAGTATGATATATGTTAGTTTTTTATCATAAGTAATAGTATTCAGAAAAATGTGATGGTGCCATTTATCATAGATTCAGTACTTTCATTTTGAATAAATGAAAATGAACTAGTAGTATTAACATAGTTAGTTCTGAAATTCTTCTCTTTTTTTTTTGATATTTGGTAGATAATAATATGGATGAAATGTCCGTTATAACTTTAATGGTTGAACTGGTTTCTATAGTTAGCACTGTAGCTGTAATTGTTGGCAGAGGCCTTGCAGTTATTTTAGACACTGTAGCAGTAGTTTTGGGCACTGTATCTGAAATTGTGGGTACTGCAGCTGTAGCTTTTAATAAAAATGTACATTTATCATAAAAAAAAATAATCTAAATAATACAAAAAGAGTAGTTGTAAGAAACCTTACACATGTTTATCTTTTATTAAACAATTACATTTTGTATATAGAAAATGAGTGTTTTCTTTGATAAATAAAAACAACAGTAAAAATTTATAAAAAAAATTTCTATCATGTTTACATTCAATAAACCATATAACAAAATTCAAGTCTTGTTATATTTGTTCCTAGAAAACCAAAACTTATAGAGTTACACTGTTTACCTATCATCAAAAATCTTCAGTATTTTCCATGTTTACAGAGTTGTTTCCAAATTTACAAACATAACATGACTAAATATATATACATGTATATTTCAATATATAAAAAGCACCAAATCATTAGGGTTAACAATGGCTAGGAAGACAATTCATTGGCAAATGTAGTTATTCTCTTATTTAACATTTAGCATGGTGTTTATGTATTAGGAAATCAATACAAACGTAAATATAATATTTCTTAAGATTTCTGAGATCACCCTCAGTTTTTGGTGAGGTTCATGTTGCTCAGTCTGTAGTTTTCTATGTTGTGTTTTGTGTACTATTGTTTATCTGTTGGTCTTTTTCTTTTTTAGCCATGGCTTTGTCTGTTTATTTTCGACATATGAGTTTGAATGTCCCTCTGGTATCTTTTGCCCCACTTTTAAACTTAGCTATATCTAAACTCATGTCTTTAACAAAGTATGGAAAAATCTACTCTTAAATTAGTAAAATAACTAATTTGTCCTATCATATCAGTTTTACATTTTTGTAAGGAGGAAATTTAACATTAATATGACAAATCATTATAAAAGGAGATAGTTTAAAGGAGCATTAGCTATGGGATATAAAAACAATTAAAGTATATTTTTTTCCTAATCCTTAATGAAAGTGAAATAGTGAAATAACATTTGGCTTTTAGCAGCCAGTTTAGTTCAATTTTGTCAAAATAAGCAAAAAGTGAATAATTCGATCTCATTGAATCTATATTCATGTAAACTTCAATATAACTCATTAACTAGAGATTGGGTACGCGTATATTAGTCGTGTTCAGCCATTAAAAGGAAAAGAATGTCAACATTAAAAGTGAAACTAAAGTGAACCATTTCGTTGAATGATTCAATCAATAAAAAAAATCATTCTTTTACAGGTAAAAACGACGATTAACTTATTTTGTTTAACCTAAAACATGAAATCAAACAGACCTAGAAAAGTCCAAATGCACGAGGTTGCTATCTATTCATATTCATGTTTATGCTTATTTCGGATTATATGACCATCGACAGCCTTCTGAGGTCATCTCGATGGTTAATTAGTTGGCGTCTAGACTAAAAAACACACGAAATGCTGATACATTTTATCGAGTGCATACATTGTTAATTGTTTATTTCAGACTTATTGTAATTTGGATATAAGCTTTAGTATGTTATTAATCAAATATGAGAATTTGAGTCAATTCGGTGGACATGGATTTGACAGCAAATGCCCTTTTAACATTGGTATTACAAAATGCTTTACAATGAGATAATAACATTAAAGAAATTGAAAACAGTGAACATTTTTATGATATATGTTATTAAAAAGTGAGATATTTTAACTTGAATAATAACTCAAGTTAGTATAAAAGATGACCTAAATATAACACATCTTTGCTTTAAATCAAAACAATATAATTATACTATTTATAACAAAGTTAGAGAAAAATATACTCTAAAACTAGTCAAAAAACCAAAGAATTTGTCTTAGTATATAGGCAAAGATTAAGCTTTTGGTTACATTTCTGTTAGGACGTATTTAACATTAAAATGATAAATTGTTATAAAAGGGGGGATTTAACAATGGTATTGTAAATTGATTTACAATGAGATAGTTTAAAATTAAGGAAATGGAAAAACAGTTCTCATCTTTATGATATATTTTGGTACAAAGTGATGTTATTTAACTTTAACCATATCTCAAATCAGTATAAAAGATGACATAAAAAATCCATGCATTACATCAAAACAATATGCTTATAAACTTAACATTTCTTAACCTCAACAATATTTATACTTAAAAAAACATAAATCGATATGAAATGCTGATACATTTTATCGAGTCCATGCATTGCTAATTGTTTATTTCAGACTTATTGTAATTTGGATAAGGTTTTAGTATGTTATAAATCAAATATGAGAATTTGAGTCAATTCGGTGAACATGGATTTGACAGCAAATGCCCTTTTAACATTGGTATTATAAATTGATTTACAATGAGATAATATAACATTAAAGAAATTGAAAACAGTGAACATTTTTATGATATATGTTGTGATAATGTGAGATATTTTAACTTTAATAATAACTCAAGTCAGTATAAAAGATGACCTTAAAATAAAAAATCCTTGCTTGAAATCAAAACAATATAATTATACTATTTATAACAAAGAAAGAAAAAAGTCTACCCTCAAATTAGTAAAAAATTCAAAGAATTTGTCCTATAATATAGGCAAAGGATAAGCTTTTGATTACATTTCTGTAAGGAAGAAATTTAACATTTAAATGATAAATTGCTATAAAAGGGGAAAGTTTAACATTGATATTATAAATTGCTTTACAATGAGATAGTTTAACATTAAGGAAATGGAAAAACAGTTATCATTTTTATGATATATGTTGGTACAAAGTGATTTTATTTAACTTTAACCATATCTCAAATCAGTATAAAAGATGACAGAAAAAATCCATGCATTACATCAAAACAATATGCTTATAAACATAACATTTCTTAAACTTAACAATATCTAAACTAAAAAAAAAATCTAACTAAAAAGCTACTAAAATTATTGTCATATTATATCATCAATGTATAAAATTATGTTTGGATTTCTGTATGATACTATTATGAATAAAATGTATTAGTTTAACCTATTGTTATAAAAACTGGAAGTTTAACATCGGTTTTATAAAATTGCATTGAAAAGAGGTAAAGTAACAGTCGAACTATGTACGGAGAGTGCTAAACATGTTTTTATTCTTTTAATAAGTTTAAAACAGTTAACATTAACAATATCATAATTAGGTACATAGTCTTTTAAAATAAAATTTTGTCAATAGATATTGATGGTTATGCTCCAGTAATCTAGGGATTGGTCAACTTTTTGTTTTGGTAATAGAAATGAATAGATTTCTAAGGTCTAGTAATTTAGAATACATTAATTGTGTAATAATGATGAAACCTTTTATGATAGAAGATTTAAACTTTGACAAGTAAAAATCATTTGGGGTTATTGGATGGTCATGTCACTCAGGGGTTTAAGGATTAATAAATGGAGGTGCCAATTTCAGTTTCATAGGGAACTTTAATTGATTAATGAAATAACACACTTAAATAACTTTTTGGGTAAATCAAAATGTACATAAAAAACATATGAAACTTGAAAAAATATATATAATTTTGGTCGTGGTATAAGAAAAGGAATGGTTCTTAAATGTTTAACAAATACCATATAGTTTAGTGTTTTGCTTAATAAAGTTGTAAAAATTCTCGCTTATACTGAACGTCTGTGTTACCGTAGGGTAAGAAATGGATTAGGATCATAAAGGAACTATCTAAACTTTAAAGTGTATAAATTTTATTTTGTGACTTGAATGGTGTTTTGTCTCATCTTTATATCATGTGTACTATAATATTATACAGAATAAACTAGGATATTTTAATTGGATCTTTTTTTTTAAATTAATAACATGTGTTTAATGAGAATAAAGTATATATTAATTTCATTACATATCCTTTTTATTTTTTGTTGTTGTTGATACTATTGTATTTTTCATTTGTTTTGTTGAGAGGTTAATCATTCTGTTATGCTAGTTGGTGATATTTTATACAATTGTCAGTTTAGATATTGTAACAAAAAACACCCACATCTATAGGTTCACATTTTTCTTTCGAAGCCCATCAGATAATGTATGGAAACTTTGTATGATAAATGTTTATAATGTTGATTGATAATTATAAGTTTTTTCAGTTCATGGTGTGTGGTTTCTTAAAGGTATTTAATAGATATATATTTAATTTATGTATGACCACCATCTTATGTAATTCAGGTGTTATAAAGATATAATAATATAATTTGGGGGTCATATTCAATTAAGTTTGTTATGACCCCCATCTTATGACATTAAGTTTTACATATTATGAGGTTTTAATTCATATAATTTATTTATGACCCCCATCTTCTCTTTATGACCCCTATATTATATCATTTTATGTCATATTATGTCATATTATGTCATTTGAGATTATGTAAGATGATATAACTTGAGGGTCTTAAATTTTTTTTGGGGGTCCATGAACCCCCTATAGTAGTTACATTGATGAAAACTAACTTGTTGGGTTTTATGGATATTTACCTGAAGTTAATTAGCATTATTTTTTGACAATCTAATTTGATGAATACCTTGTTTATTCAACTATTCCTTCTATTCCTACATGGATTTCTTACAAATGACATACAAGATTTTAGGAGAAATAAACCATTTAATTGAATTATACCTTGCATAATCAGATGGCAATTAGAATTCAATCAATTGACAATTTTGTAAATAGTTGATTATTTTGAAATTTATTAACAGAAGTGGGAGAACAAACTTAATCTTAATAGTGTAATTGGCGCCGGTAAAATTCATCATGTCAACTTTTTATTATAGAAAAAGCATTTTTTTTTATAGAAAAACATTTTTTTATAGAAAAAGCATTTTTTTTTTTAGAAAAACATTTATTTATAGAAAATCATTTTTTTTATGGAAAAACTTTTTTTACAATAAATTGTTTTTAAAAGATTTTTATAAAATATAGTTTAGTATCTTAAAGTTCTCTAAATATAAAAAAGATCTACTAAATAACAAAAAAAGTTATGATCATTAAAGAAATTTATATCTCATCCGGTCAATCGTCCTGTCATTAGTGTAGCCCGAATTATAAAAATAATATAATTCTGAATTATTAGTTTTGCATTTTGTAAAGTAATTCAATGTTCTGTTCTATTTTAGAAGTTTTATTGTATTAAATTGTGTAGTTCTGTGGTATATTTTGGGTGTTCTGTGGTATTATGTGGTGTTCTGTGGTATTCTGTTGTGTTCTGTGGTAAAAAGACGCTCCGGCTTGATTGTAAGCAGTAACCCTCTATCAAAAAAATCATTTTAGGATTTGCAAGCTCTAGAATATCTTCTTGACTGGGAGGTATATAATCAATATAGACAGGCACTGCTTGAATGATGCAACCAAGAAATTAAAAATTCACAATGAGAAAACTGAAATCATCTCTTTTGTTGTAAAGTTTAGTATTCAAACGCGCGACCCTAATTGTCTATTTCAAGATGTAAGTCTATTTGAAGCAGACTTAACTGTATCTGTGGTATCCTGTATCTTTAGATCATTTCTCGGCTTCAGTTAGCGTTCCTGATGAAGGCAGTAAATCCAGAAAAGCGCTTCGGACGCATGAAATTTATAACATGTTGTTTTCATTTTTTGGATAGATGTGTAGTCAACATAGTCACCAAACTTTGAATTATTCTGTGAAAGCCGGTCATCATCTATATAACGAGGAAGTGAAGTTTAAGTATGATGCTAGATTCTTTTCATTTCTAGAAGCTTCTGTTTGAAGTTAGTCTCATTGGAATAAAGGAACAAAGTCGGAAAGCACACAGTTTGTTCTAATATAAATGTTGATTGTCTGTTGAAAAATGTGTCCTCCAAACGTAAAAAATATGTTCTGAACAAGAAAATTCAGCATTTATATTGAAGTCAGTTTCAGCGAAATTTTTACTCGAATCAGAGTATTTTTTACGAAGTATTACTTGTCCCTTCCTTATCAACAAGATATTTGTTGGCCATTCTGTTTTTGAATCACTTTTACTAATTCTTTCAATCTGTCTATAGGTTATGAATGAGGAGTACTAGTGTATATATAGTCGAATGTATTTTATACTAATGTATTAAGAGAGGAACTTTGGTTGTATTCAGTACTCTAACAGGTCTCAGTAATTCATATCCATCACACCACCTTAGAGTAGGCCGTTTCACATTAATCCTGAAACCTGGTTTTGATTGCTGATAAAATAGATACTAGTAATAATAATTTGGAGAGAAGTTTCATGGAGCATTTGGCAGACCCAGTAATGTTAAGTTGTTTGTTAAAGAGAGGCGAAGTATACCAAAGGGATATTCAATTTCATAAGTAGAAAATAAACTGACAACGACATGGCATAAAAAAAAAAGAAAAAGATCAACAGAAAAACAGACAAACAACAGTACACAAAACATATCATAGAAAACTAAAGACTGAGCAACACGAACCCCACTAAAAACTTGGGGTGATCTCGGGTGCTCCGGAATGGTAAGCAGATCCTGCTCTACATGTGGCACCCGCCGTGTTGCTCATGTTAGTACAAACCCGGTAATAAGTCTAATTCGGTAGGTCACATTCGGTGAAGAAGTTCCTGTATGAAGTCAGCCTCATATGAATAAAGGAACAAGTCGGCAAGAAGAGTAGCATAGTTGGTTCCTACCGATTGTTTGTTGAAAAATACGTCCTCCAAACGTAACAAATATGTTGTCAATCAAGAAATCAAGCATCTTGATAATGTCAGTTTCAGAGAATTTTTTGTTTGAATCAGAGTGATTTTTTTAAAAAGTACGATTTATCCCTCTCTAAGACAAGATACTTGTATCTACATGTACGTTGGCCATTCTTTTTTATGAAACAAAGCAGGACCAACTCTTTCAGTTTGTCTTTTAGTTTGGAATGGGGAATACTTGTGTAAATTAAGTGTAGAAAAGTCAAATGTTTTAATACTATTACAAGATGAAAGTCTTAAGAGTCTTAGATTGTACGTACTCTAAAAGATCTTTGGATTTTTTTAGTATCCACATCTGATTCACGCCACCTCTAGAATATGTAAGTTATGTTATTTTGGGTATCCAGTATAGTGAAGGAAGATCTAGTTCATCATCTTTGATTTTAACATAAATCTGACCTATGAATGTTCAGGATTTTCTCTTTTTTAAGTGTCATTTGAGTGTTGGCTTTCCACTTGAATTGTCAACACCTAACTACTTTATAAAGATGTCAATGTGATTAACAATCGAAAACAATATTGTTTTCGGTCGTTGTATACGGGGACAATGACCTATTTGTCATGGGGGTAGGACAGGTGCTTGCCAACATTTGGGTCTTTGAAGATAGATGGTGATATCTTTTTTACCAAGTATCACTTGAAAAAGAAAACTGAATGCAAGTATTTTTGTGACTCCTACAGATTACCGTAAAGACATCTATCATTGAAATAAATAACAATCTACTCTATAAATGTGTATATATCAATCTTTACTGGGACTGATTTAATTATATATTGATCTGAGATCTTATCTATGCAATATAATAGACATGTTATTTTATAGTATGATAACCGTTTTGTAAAATAATAAAAGTAGATATTTTTAATCATAATTAAGGGCTTAAACTTCATAATCTTGCAAAAATAACATGCCAGACAGTCGTTTTATAGAACTTATTTCATTTAAAAATTCAATCGTAGTTTCCTTAGAAATTTCTGACTTTTTTATTCAAAAAAGTTAACTGTCTAGGCAGATTTTTTCTTTGAAAATAATTTTATTTTAGAGAACTTTCAAATAATATGATTCAATATTCTCTTTTTTATTACACAGTTTTAATTTTCAAATTTTATGTTGCACAAAATTTACTACTAAAAAGGCTGGTATCTTCCGCATTTCTTTAAAAATTAATGCATGCAATATTGTTTCACTTGCTAGCCTGTCAAAATTTAATGACTGCTTACATCGGTAATGCACAATGACGTAACTCGATAGTAACACGTATGCAGTCAGTATGCCACCGGACTTCGGCGTACACCTATGACAGAAACAAGTATTACCAAAGTAAAAACGAAAGTACAAAGTAAAACTAAACAATGTGGAGATCAACGTCGAGATGACGCTTATGATGTCCTATGAAGACAGTTGATGTCAAACATGCATTAAATTTTAAAAGTTATTTGATCTAAAGGTATAATTAATATAAATAATCATTAGATTTTACTTAGACTTTTAGCCATGTAAGAAAATCAAAACCGTTGTCGCCAAAACAAAATAAAATCTTTAGTAGCTAGGTCCCCTCTTCAACAAATATTAGACTTTTTGAAGTATAAACCCCCAGGAGCTTGTTTAATGGGTCAGACGAGGTTTTACTTTCAGTGGCGGTCGCTATCCTAGGTGTTTTATATAGGATAGCGACCGCTGTTGACAGTAAAACCTCGTCTGACCCACTAAACAAGCCCTTGTCAGTGAAGTCAAACATCAATCTGTCGCAACATTTCTTTAATTTGTGTATACTACTGGTACCAGTTACCGTCAGAAATTCACAGTTTTTCTCAAATATTATTGTAACAGTAATGCAATTTGGACCTATTAATTTATAACAGGTTACCCAAAGTTAGTTTTAGCACCATGGATTAGGACTTCAAATCCTTTTGTAACTAATGTAAACAGGGTATTGGAGTGGCAGTTTTTGGGTGACATTTTACGAGTATAAGAACCAATTAACGTCACTTCTGAATCTATAGCTACTAAATTATAGAAATATTCGCTTAATCTGAACATAAGTTTCAAATTTTGATATTTTGTGGTGAAAGAAGAGAAGGTTGAATTTCAAATGAACTTAACATGTAGTTCTTCCATCGCCAATTCCAAAGCTTTTCTTCCCTTTGCTAAATCTGAACTGATCATGAATTTATTTTACTTGAAATCAACAAGTTACACTGTCATGACTGTATTCAATTAATAGAAGCAAAGAAGTTAGTTTTCAAATTTATAATCTTTTTTAGCTCACCTGGCCCAAAGTGCCAAGTGAGCTTTTCTCATCACTTGGCGTCCTTCGTCTGTCGTTGTCCGTCGTACGTCATCATCGATAACTTCTAGAGAACCACTGAATGGAATGAAACCAAACATGGCATTAATGTTCCTTATGAGGTGCTGACCAAGTGTTGTTACATTGTAGCCGATCCATCATCCAAGATGGCTGCCAGCTGGGGACTTCGTTTAACATAGGACCCTATGGACAATACATACAAATGTCTTCTTTTAGAGAACCACTGAATGGAGTAAAATAAAACATGGTTAATGAATGTTCCTTATGAGGTGCTGACCAAGTGTTGTAACTTTGTAGCCGATCCATCATCCAAGATGGCCGCCAGCGCAGGACTTTGTTTAACATAGGACCCTCTGGACAATACATACAAATGTCTTCTTTTAGAGAACCACTGAATGGAATGAAACCAAACATGGCATGAATGTTCCTTATAAGGTGCTGACCAAGTGATGTTACTTTGTAGCAAACCATCATCCATGATGGCCACCAGAGAGTGACTTTGTTTAACATAGGACCCTATTGGAAATACATACAAATGTCTTCTTTTAGCATGTTTAGAGAACCACTGAATGGAATGAATCCAAACATGGCATGAATGTTCATAATGAGGTGCTGGCCAAGTGTTATTACTTTGTAGTCGATCAATCAACCAAGATGGCTGCCAACAGGGGACTTAGTTTAACAAAAGACCCTAAGGGAAATATATACAAATGTCTTCTTCTAGAAAACTGCTTAATGGAATGAAACCAAACATGGTATAAATGTATCTTTTGAGGTGCTGACCAAGTGTTGTTACTTTATAGCTGATTTGTCGTCCAAGATGGCTGCCAGAAGGGGGAGTAAGTTTAACATAGGACCCTATGGGAAATACATACAAATGTTTTCTTCTAGAGAACCACTGAATAGAATGAAACCAAACATGGCATGAATGTTCTTATGAGGTGCTGACCAAGTGTTGTTACTTTGTAGCCAAACCATCATCCAAGATGGCCGCCAGCAGGGGACTTAGTTTAACATAAGACCCTATGGGAAATACATACAAATGCTTCTTCTAGAGGAGCACTGAATGGAATGAAACTAAACATGGCATAAATGTTCCTTATGAGGTTCTGATGAAGACCTTAATATATGTATCTTTATAGATTGAGATCTACTGTAAACTGCAAAAATATCAAGAAAAGAAGATCTACACATAAGTCAACATGAGTAATATTGTCAATTGACATCTTGTTGGAGTTATTGTCCTTATAAACAGTCAGGGGACTTATTGAAATCAGTGATTTTTAAATCACTTATTTAAGTAGCAAATTCGAAGTTTTGTCACAAATTGTGATTTTGTAGTTTTACCAAAATTTTAAACCACAAAGTTTTAGATAATATCTTTTCATTAGTAAAATTGAAAAAAATGAACTTTTTGCTTCTTTTAAGTAGCAAGGTTTATGTCTGTGATGAAATCATTTAGCTGCAAATTCTATTTTAATTGAAAAAATGCTATAATAATGGTTTTACATAATGAACTGATACTTTCTTAACAGATTTTTCCCAGCAGTGGGAGTATTTTTCCTGTAAAATTCAAGGTTTCATCTTACAGATTATGTAATAAAATTCTACTGTTCACGATCAAAATTTCACTGTTCGGGGTGTTAAAATTAGTGGGGGTTATTAAAATAATGATACTTAAAGAAGTGATTTTTTGGAAGGAAATTGAGGTATGATACTTAAACAAGTAATTTTTATGTCATTATCCTAGATTCAGTACAAGGTCATCACCTGACATGACCCCGTCATCCTATAAACACAGATGTTGGTTCTGATAATTTTAGCAACATAATAAGTCCCTGGATCATTGGTATTCTATATTTAAAGCTTCAATAAAATTAAATCACTTAGTCCGCCAGTGATTAATTTGTACTACTTAGATAGGTGATTATTAAAGAAAGACAACTCTTACTTCCAACCTTTATGGACATAATGTTACTTGAATCAGTGATTTAGAAAATCACTCATTTAAGTAAGTCCCCTGACTGTATAAAGTCATTTTCTACAATTTCAATGAATTTATTGGTAATTTCTGTAAACTTTACAAAAGTCTTCTGCTTTTGATTAAATTACGGGGCCAATATTAAACCAAATTTGGCTTCAATCATTATAAGGGTATCTGTTATGATTTTAATCTATTTTTACATGATTTCCAAAACCAAAGTAGAATCAGGTGAGTGACACAGGCTCTAGTTTAATTCTTATCAACCTTTGATATTACTTTGTCTGAATATGGTAAGTTCTCCAAAATCGAGGACATCATAAAGTGATTGTGTCATGCTCCGCAAGCGTATCTTCCCACGACGTGTTAAAAAAAGTGAAAGATTTTTTTGTCTTAATCTGATCAAACAAGATAAATTTTGTAAAAATTAGATTAAAGTTATTGTGTGAGGGTAATAGCAGTATGATACATTTACAAAACGTTTCTGTTATTACATAAAATGGCAGATGACTGTAACTGGTCCTTGACCAGTATCGAAATATATAGCTTGTGAGTCCTCTTTTCAGGATAATGTTACTGGACTGACAGCATTTTTCATTGTTTTTGCTGGCCTGGTCCGCATGATCTGTAGGTTGAATAATTAATGAAGACAGAAAATATTATTTGCACACAGACGCACCCCTAAAAAAGTAACAAAAATGCAATATATAGGTAAAGTTACAATCATTTTTTGGTTAAAATATGGAAGATTAACTCTCAGGATCACCCCTTCTAACATCAAATCCTGGGTTCACACCTGGGTTCCACAAATACACCTTATTGCTATTTGTCAGCCAGTACTGGACATCACAATGGTCCCTGTAAAGTTTTGACACCACAAAGGAAAAGTGATTGTTGTATGATGTAAAAATTTCAAATGTCGCAAATTCTCAGGTCAGTATTCTCAAAGAGCGTTCCCATGTGTCCTAGAGGAGAGATTCAGGATCAATGGAGCCTAGATAGTTATGTATTGTATCAAATCTGGGTATCATTCCAAAATCTAATTAAAATTAGTTCTCCGCACTTGCCTCTAATTTTTATACGACCGCAAAAAAATTTTGCGGTCGTATATAATATTGGTATGAAGTTGGCGTCATCGTCTTCCGGCGTCGTCATCCGAAGACACATTGGTTTTCGCACTCTAACTTTAGTTTAAGTGAATGGATCTCTATGAAATTTTACCATAAGGTTCAATACCACAAAAGGAAGGTTGGGATTGATTTTGGGGGTTATGGTACCAACAGTTTAGGAATTAGGGGCCAAAAAGGGGCCAAAAATAAGCATTTTTGTAACTTCCAGACATAACTTGTGTGTTAGTGTATGGATCACTCTGACATTGTACCACAAGGTTCCATATCACAAAGGGAATGCTGGGATTGATTTTTGGGGTAATTGCCTCAACATTTTAGGAATTAGGGGCAAAAAAAGGGGCAAAAAACAAGCATTTTTCTAGTTTCATGACAATAACTTGTGTGTAAGTGTATGGATCTTTCTGAAATTGTACTTCAAGGTTCCATATCACAAAGGGAAAGCTGGAATTGAGTTTGGGGGTAATAGCCCAAAACATTTACGAATAAGGGGCCAAAAAGGGGCCAAAAATAAGCATTTTTCTAGTTTCAAGACAATAACTTGTGTTCAAGTGTATGGATCTCTCTGAAATTGTACTGCAAGGTACCATACTACAAAGGGAATGCTGGGATTGATTTTGGGAGTAATTGCCTAAAAATTTTGGGAATTAGGGGCCAAAAAGGGGCAAAAAACAAGCATTTTTCTAGTTTCAGGACAGTAACTTGTGTGTAAGTGTATGGGTCTTTATGAAATTGTACTACAAGGTTCCATATCACAAAGGGAAAGCTGGGTTTGAGTTTGGGGGTAATTGCCCGAAATGTTTAGGAATTTAGGGCCAAAAAGGGGCCTAAAAACTTATTCATTGTTCATTCTGTGTCAGAAACCTATGCTGTGTCAAATATTTAATCACAATCCAAATTCAGTGCTGTATCAAGCTTGAATGTTGTGTCCATACTTGCCCCAACTGTTCAGGGTTCAAACTCTGCGGTCGTATCAAGCTGCGCCCAGCGGAGCATTTTATTATTCGGTTGTTGATATGTTGCGTGTGGGAGATCTAACTACAGCTGCTTGAGGGTCATGTCTAGGGTCAACTAAAGTAAAAACTCTGTATACATTCCCACATGTGACATATAAACAACTGAACGAAAATAAGGAGCAAGTGTGGAGAACTAATTTTAATTAGATTGTGTATCATTCTTATCATTGAAATATAGTTATATAAATCAGTCACCTTTTATATTTTAGACAAAAGATGTAACCAAGAAAAATCCTGATAATGTTTGTGTTGGTAGAAATGAAAGATACTGTGAGGATCCCACCATGGCTATTCAATATTAAATTCAATGATGCAGTAATAGAAGCTTTGAACAAAAAATTTGCCAATAAGGTAATTGAACTCAACAGTGTGCAGGGTTTATATACAGACTAGCAATGTTTAGAAAATCATCAGCAGTTCGTTGATCATTTATTTCCATACATACACTCTGCCTTTAACATGTTTAACTATAGGCTAATTGTAAGCTATGCAAGGCATTAAGATGACATAGGGTAAAAATGAATTCCAAAGAGAAAACCAATAAACAATAGATAAAAACAATAATTGAAAAACAAGAATGACAGACAGAGAACAATCGATGTTTGTCTTTTCTCCCATTTGATAGTTCTTCTTGTATTTTACCTGGTTCTACATTGGCTAGAGTTATAGGGGGAGGGTTGAGATCTCACAAAACATGTTTAATCCCCCGGTATTTTTGCGCCTGTCCCAAGTCAGGAACCTCTGGCCTTTGTTAGTCTTGTATGTTTTTTTTAATTTTGGTTCAATTATATGTTTCGGAGTTTAGTGTGACTACATTTTCTCTGAACCAGTATATATTTTTGTCTAGGGGCCAGCTAAAACCCGCCTCCAGGTTTGGGATTTTCTTACTTTGTTGAAGACCCTTTGGTGGCCTTCGGCTGTTTTCTGCTCTTTGGTCGGGTTGTTGTCTCTTTGACTCATTCCCCATATCCATTCTCAATTTTATGTTATGATTAATTGACCTTGAATATTTTACTATCAAACTAATATACAGGCAACACATATTTCTTAATTTTAATGTTTTTAAAAACACCAAGGCAGTGAGACTTTCAGGATATCAAGGGCTTAGCTACACATCAGTATATTACCATCAGAATCAAATTTAGTTATATGCAGTCATTTAAAATATTCTTTTTTAATGTGTTAGACTTTCAACATCAAACATTTCTAAAACAATGAAATTGAAGAAAAATTAGACTGAACATGGAATATTAAAAGAAATTACATTTTTCACATTAGGTCAGACTCAGTACACGCTCTTGTTTCCTTAAAAAATTAAACTAATGACCATAAAATTAAATCTCTTCAAATAAATACAAAAGATATTGTTTATGAATTTATCTTTTTATACGTTGAAGGTAGTACATAATGTTGGACTGTGCATTGCATTGTGGGATATCACCAAGATAGAGGACAGTTTTATTTTCCCAGGTGATGGAGCTTCACATTCAATAGGTAAAGCATTGAATCATTACTAAAGAAATTATTATTCATTGACCAATAATCACATTGTGGTTGTAGCTTTGTCATACCAGGGAATATTAAATGCAGAGATTTTGTCATTATTTGGTGCAGTTGGTCATGACTTATTGTCTCAGTTTTCACAAAAGAGTAAATAAAATACTAATAAGATGTTTATATCAATAAATCAGGTCAAACTTTCGACAATGATGTTGCAATTGTAGAAATTAATTGCAAGTAAAGCAAAATATCTTAATTTGTCATGGTAAATAGTTTTGCAAATGACATGGTTAAGCTAAGTGTCCAGAATTTTTCCGTGGCTTTTATCAAATTAGTCCTGTTTTAGATCAAAATTTATGAAATTATACTTGATTCACTTGCTTCGACTCAGAATACAATGTTTTCTCTGGGTAACAATCTGCTCTATCACTCTCTCAGCTATGTGTTATTTATATAATATATATATCTGTTATGTATTGTAAACATCCTTTGTTTATTTTCTAGATTTACAAATTGTTCGTGGGATAAGACTTTTAAAGTTTGACTATAAACTTGTGTCTCATCCCTTTCTTTTGCCTTTTGCATATTTAAGCAAATAAAATTTGTTCAAACTAAATTCCACTTTAGCTCATGAAAAACCTTTGTAAAACTGTCCTGATAAAGCCTTCAAGGATGAATATGATGACACCAATCAACCAATCAAAGTGATAGTTTGCATCCTTAGTTGTGTTGTAGTTAATATTGTAAATCAATGTAAACAGTAACATAAAGAGGTATATAAAAAATTAAAAATAAACATATTGAATTCTTTGCTTCCAAACAGTCCATTTCAGATATATAGTGTACAGACCATTTGTTGACGAAGTATTGACTGGTAAAACTAAAAGTTGTAGTAAAGAAGGAGTGTATGGTAAGCTTCTATTAATAGACATATGTTATGTTTTTCTATTTCAAATTTTCACATTTGTTAAAGTTTTAGGGCTTGAAAATTTACATGACTAATAGTTTACAAGTTTGGAGATTTCTTGGGGTTAATTAAAGAGTCAATTACCAATCCACAATTTTGTGATGCCTACCGTAATCACTTGATATTACTTAAGTATCAATTTTTTTTAACAAGACTGATGTCACATGTGGAGGAGGATCTGCTTACCATTCCAGAGAATCTGACATCAACCCTAGGTTTTGTTGGGGTTTGTGTTGCTTGGTCTTTTGTATTTATGCCCCCTCTGTCACAGGAGGGGGCATTAAGTGTTACCCTTGTCTGTTCGTACGTACTTACATCCCAAAATTAGTTTCCATTCTCTAACTTTTGTTTGCCTCAACCAAATGATATGAAACTTATACACAATGCTTATTACCACACTATTCAGATCAAGTTTGCGTGGCGTCACTTTTACAATTCTCGAGTTATGCCCCTTTATAATGTTATATTCAAGCGGGGCATCATGACACATTCTCCAATTATTTATGTATTGTTTTATGAAGATTCTTGATTTAAAGTTTATATTCATATTTATAAGTCAAAATTATTAGTTTATATTTGTTTACCTGTTTTACAAGTGAATGAAGAAATATTGCAAAATTTTTATGTCATGAGAATTAAGAGGGAGGGTATGGTATACTATGTGATGCATTTTCATGATATCCATTTATTATCAACTTCCTGTTAACAGAATACTTTAATATAGCAGGGGCAGCAATAGCTCACAGTTCACCTTGTTTTTATGATTTTTAATGTTGATTGCATATCCTTGAGAGTCACAGCTAAATCTAATCAAAACTTTTCAAGATTAATTTAGAGATTGAAATGTTGTATATGTATAGAATTGTGTCTAAATATCACAGTTGGTGGATGTTCCATCACCAAAGGAATTACCAGTTTATCTTTTAATTAACTTCTGTTTTCAGTATAATACAAGTTCAAGATAAACAATTCTAAATAAATTTAAGATTTATTACAAGTTAGGCCAAAAAAAATAATACATGTGTTTCCGCTAACGTGCTGAAAACAAGTAGGGTAGGTAGGTAGGCAATATTATTTTATTTTACAAGCATTTTTTAGCTGGTTACTACTAGGGAATCTGTCTGACTTTAACAGTGCTTGTTCCAAAATGGCATAAAAAGTGTTAGGGTAGGCACTAAAAATTAGGGTAGGTAGGGTTAGCGGAAACACATGTATTATTTTTTTTGGCCTTGCATGCATTTAATACTTATATGGTCACATGATATTACGAGATTTGATAACTTCTTATATTTTTCTTCAATATGTGTTGCCTTTTTTTTTCTTTCAGTTTCTATGGGTTTCTTTGATGATATATTAATACCTGCAGATGCCATGCAGCACCCTTCAAGATTGTATCCTAATATAGTTATCAACAAAAGTGTGTTGAAAATTTTTAAATGCATTTTTATTTTCTTGAATAACATCACCTGTGTTTGTTACTGTACACATGGTAAATGTATTTTTATTTGATATAACTTATATTGGACTGTGAAACCATTAAAACAACATCTGTAATCAATACAAAAAAAACAATTTTTAAACATAACAACAAAAAATAAACTTTTACCAAAGCCAACAAATGTGACAGCTTTATTTTGTAATTAACAACTTAATTGTGCAATACCTCTAGCAGATGACTATTTTGATAATTGAAATGATAATTGAAATAATCATTGTGACATTTTGTAAACAGCAATACTGATCTGAGAGCAAATGAAGAATTTAAGAAAATGAAATTTTTTTTTTTGAATTTACACAAAATTAAATAGATGCTTATTCATCGGAAAACCCAAATTTGTGAAAATAAGTGCACACAAAAAAACATTATCTTGATCCATATCTGATAATGAATTCATTTAGTGACCATTGTGTTATTTTTTTGTTCATTTTTTTAATTTAAAGAAACAGAAGTCCTACATGACTAAAATGCCATGATCTATGCATATATTTGAATCTTTAACACATGCAGTGATGATAAAGAACAACTCTGGGCATGGAGCTATGAAGTGGATGAAGAAAAACATGATCTTTTCATGGATATTGGTGAAGAGATCAGGTCAGGATATTATACTGATAAACTTGAGACAGTTACTTTTATTCCTTGTCATTCTTATGCTTGTCCATCTTTCTCTAGTTTAAGTTTTATTGTTTCAAGATGAAAAAAAGAGATGATTTCAATTTTCTTATTGCGAACTTTCCATTTCTGTGTAGAAAAATTCCAGCAGCTCCTGCATATATGTTATTCTAGAGTTTTCATTTCCTATCATTATTCTGTTTATAAGAGTGTTGCTGCTTTCATGGAAGGTACTGAAACAATGGTTCATAATGATAAAGTTGAAGTCAACTTTTCATACCTGTCAACTTGAAATTGAAAATGCATTGTCAGAGGAAGAGAGAATACCAGTATTAGTTCATTATGCAAAAATTTCAGCTGAATTTCAGTATGAAAAGTCCACATTTTGTAACTTATCTAAAAACTATCTTGAAAACTATAATATATAAAAGGAAACTCCTTGGAGTCTTTACTCATAGTTTTCAGTATGAAAAGTCCACATTTTGTAACTTATCTAAAAACTATCTTGAAAACTATAATATATAAAAGGAAACTCCTTGGAGTCTTTACTCATAGTTTTCTATCAGTAAAACATGGGATTTGATATTTTGTTGCTTAGGAAAGTTTGTCAATTTAAGCACCAAAAGTTCTAAATTTTACATTGGTATTGAAAGAAATAAGACCGAATAACTTTGAAATATTAGTACATGTATAGGCAGAATGTTTAATTTTTGATGGAAGGTGATGTGTTATATATCTTTCTCTATACCTGTGACTCTTAGTACTATTTTCTAATGGTCCTTTAGCTTGTCAAGATGTCTTCTTAATGAGCTCATCAACAATAACTTGCTAGTGGTTTTAAATGGGCATCATGAAAATAAAAATAAATGGGAGTCGACAGCCCAGGCTAGTAATATCAGCAGCTGATTTTGAATTTTCTTGAATCAGCAGATTATTCTTACTATCTCCCAGATTTGTTAAATTACTAGATTACTTATATAGCAATATACACTAAAATTAATTGCCAGTAATATGATTGTATTAGCATCACTGCATGAGCACAATTTGTTTAAAACACAACAAATATTTTGTATGCTGTCATCATGTATACAGTGTTTTTACTTTAGTTGTATTTGCATTATGTGACCCCTTAGTAACAATGAATTGTCTCAATTAAAGAGATTAGCTTTTTTTTGATTTTAAGAAACTTTGTAGCAAATTGTCAAGTTAATAATTGCTTCTTAATTGTATACAGTATGATTTTTTTCTAAAGATTCCGTGTTGTTGATGAAACCTTCGTAGATACCACACCTACAGGACCAGATGGTACCAGTGTTGAAACCAGTGATAATCCTGATCCTGAATCAAAGAAATCCCCATACACAATTGTAGTACGTAACTTTTGTATCATATGCATGAACACCAACAAATATTTTTTCCTAAAGTATAATCATAATGATTTGTTTTGCGGAATTAAAGGAGAAGGTTCAAAAAGGCCCTTATATTGCTCCTTTTTCTAGCTAAAATATTTCAAATGAGTTTGGATTTGATGGCTATTATCACAACGAAAAGATAGAAAATATGTCTATTATGGAGAGTTTATGTATTAGCATTTATTTTATGTGACAGGTAACATCAATTCCAAATTTCCATCATATTCAATGAAAACAGACGAATTTCCAGACAGGGAACCTATTATACACATGGGTTGATTAAAAAGATTTTGGAATATTATGTTTGTTATAACAAATGACAGATCTGACTTGAATATTAATTTTGTTGAACCTGGCTTGCACTGTATGTTTCTCAGGGCTAAATTTGGTTGAAATCCAGAAGATTTTGTAAAATTTCACCAAAATCCCAATTTTTTGGCCTTTTTGGTGGTGTTAAATTTTCATCTTGAAAAAATGAAGTTGATATCAGGACCAAGGACCAAAATACCATCCTTGTGAGTAGACTCAAAACACAAAAAAAAAAAGAATTAGAAAAATTAATATTATAGAAATATATGATCAATATTGATTTCAGAACTCACATTTCTTGCTAAAGTTTAACCAAGTTTGGCTGCAGAGCAGAATATATAAAATGTAGGAATATACTTTTAGCCAAATTATTCTCTTAGGGTATTTTTTTTCTAAGTTATAAAACTCATGACTTAGACATGATTTCCTGAAGTTGTTAGCATCATAGGTGAAATTTTTTTATTATGTTTATTGTTCAAAGGCATCATAATTCAGACCTAAATCTGGGGGCCTCGGTGGCCGAGTGGTTTATGTAGTTACTACTGTAATCACTAGCCAGTCAACACTGAGGTTGTGAGTTCAAACCCTGCTTGTCTGGGTGCACTTGACTCTAATCTTAATTGACTAGGATTGTCAGTTTTCCCATCGAAGGTCGGTGGTTTTCTCCGGGCACTCTGGCTTCCTCCACCATTAAAAACTGGCCGCCACGAAAATAGCCCAAAAGCGGTGCTTAAAAGTGTCGTTAAAACACCAAAAATCAAAATAAATAAAATGCTTCGCTGGGCGCAGCTTGATACGACCGCAGAGGTCGAACCCTGAACAGTTGGGGCAAGTATGGACACAACATTCAAGCTTGATACAGCTCTGAATTTGGATTGTGATTAAATATTTGACACAGCATAGGTTTCTGACACAGAAAGAATGTGGTCTAAGAACTTCAATTTTTTTAATTTACCTATTATGGTCCAATGTCCAAAATCAAAATACATGGTTAGATTCAGCATATCAAAGAACCCCATATATTCAATTTTTGTTGAAATCAAACAAAGTTTAATTTTGGACCCCAACTTGGACAAACTTGAAAACTGGTCCCATAATCAAAAATCTAAACACATGTTTAGATTCAGCATATCAAAGTACCCCAAGAATTCAATTTTTGTTAAAATCAAACTAATTTTAATTTTGGACCCTTTGGACCTTAATGTAGACCAATTTAAAAAACGGGACCCAAAATTAAAAATCTAAAAACACGGTTAGATTTGGCATATCAAAGAACCCCAATAATTCAATTTTTGATGAAATCAAACAAAGTTTAATTTTGGACCCTTTTGACCTCAATATGAACCACTTTGATAGCAGGCCTACAAAATAAAAAATCTAAATACATGGTAAGATTCAGCATATCAAAGAACCCCATATATTCAATTTTTGTTGAAATCAAACAAAGTTTAATTTTGGACCCCAATTTGGACCAACTTGAAAACTGGGCCAAACATCTAAAATCTAAATACATGTTTAGATTCAGCATATCAAAGAACCCCACATATTCAATTTTTGTTGAAATCAAACAAAGTTTAATTTTGGACCCCAACTTGGACCAACTTGAAAACTGGGCCCATAATCAAAAATCTAAACACATGTTTAGATTCAGCATATCAAAGAACCCCAAGAATTCAATTTTTGTTAAAATCAAACTAAGTTTAATTTTGGACCCTTTGGACCTTAATGTAGACCAATTTGAAAACGGAACCAAAAATTAAGAATCTAAAAACACGGTTAGATTTGGCATATCAAAGAACCCCAATAATTCAATTTTTGATGAAATCAAACAAAGTTTAATTTTGGACCCTTTTGACCTCAATATGAACCAATTTGATAGCAGGACTACAAAATAAAAAATCTAAATACATGGTAAGATTCAGCATATCAAAGAACCCCATATATTCAATTTTTGTTGAAATCAAACAAAGTTTAATTTTGGACCCCAATTTGGACCAACTTGAAAACTGGACCAAAAATCTAAAATCTAAATACATGTTTAGATTCAGCATATCAAAGAACCCCATATATTCAATTTTTGTTGAAATCAAACAAAGTTTAATTTTGGACCCCAACTTGGACCAACTTGAAAACTGGTCCCATAATCAAAAATCTAAACACATGTTTTAGATTCAGCATATCAAAGAACCCCAAAAATTCAATTTTTGTTAAAATCAAACTAAGTTTAATTTTGGACCCTTTGGACCTTAATGTAGACCAATTTAAAAAACGGGACCCAGAATTAAAAATCTAAATACACGGTTAGATTTGGCATATCAAAGAACCCCAATAATTCAATTTTTGATGAAATCAAACAAAGTTTAATTTTGGACCCTTTTGACCTCAATATGAACCAATTTGATAGCGGGCCCACAAATAAAAAATCTAAATACATGGTAAGATTCAGCATATCAAAGAACCCCATATATTCAATTTTTGTTGAAATCAAACAAAGTTTAATTTTGGACCCCAATTTGGACCAACTTGAAAACTGGGCCAAACATCTAAAATCTAAATACATGTTTAGATTCAGCATATCAAAGAACCCCATATATTCAATTTTTGTTGAAATCAAACAAAGTTTAATTTTGGACCCCAACTTGGACCAACTTGAAAACTGGGCCCATAATCAAAAATCTAATCACATGTTTAGATTCAGCATATCAAAGAACCCCAAGAATTCAATTTTTGTTAAAATCAAACTAAGTTTAATTTTGGACCCTTTGGACCTTAATGTAGACCAATTTAAAAACGGGACCCAAAATTAAAAATCTAAATACACGGTTAGATTTGGCATATCAAAGAACCCCAATAATTCAATTTTTGATGAAATCAAACAAAGTTTAATTTTGGACCCTTTTGACCTCAATATGAACCAATTTGATAGCGGGTCCACAAATAAAAAATCTAAATACATGGTTAGATTCAGCATATCAAAGAACCCCAAGAATTCAATTTTTGATGAAATCAAACAAAGTTTAATTTTGGACCCTTTTGACCTCAATGTGGACAAAGTTGATAACGGGGCCCAAAAATCAAAAATCTAAATACATGGTTAGATTCAGCATATCAAAGAACCCCATATATTCAATTTTTGTTGAAATCAAACAAAGTTTAATTTTGGACCCCGATTTGGACCAACTTGAAAACTGGGCCCATAATCAAAAATCGAAATACATTTTAGATTCAGCATATCAAAGTACCCTAAAAATTCAATTTTTGTTAAAATCAAACTAAGTTTAATTTTGGACCCTTTTGACCTTAATGTAGACCAATTTGAAAACGGAACCAAAAATTAAGAATCTAAATACACGGTTAGATTCGGCATATCAAAGAACCCCAATAATTCAATTTTTGATGAAATCAAACAAAGTTAAATTTTGGACCCTTTGGACCTCAATGTGGACCAATTTAAAAACGGGGCCCAAAATCCAAAAACTTAATACACGGTTAGATTCAGCATATTAAAGAACCCCAAGAATTCAAGAATAAAACCCCATTGAAATTGATCAAGAAATAAGCAATTTATACGAAGTATCTTCTTTTGCACAATACTGTGCAATTGAATATTTCTTGCTATTGTGCAATACTGTACAATTGACAATTTCTTGCTATTGCGCAATATTGTGCTATTGGATATTTCTTGCTATTGCGCAATACTGTGCAATTGAAGATTTCTTGCTATTGCGCAATACTGTGCAATTGAAGATTTCTTGCAATTGTGCAATACTGTGCAATTGAAAATTTCTTGCTATTGCACAATACTTATTATATAATAATTTACACATCCTGTTTGGTGTGTATCTCCTACCATATCATTATTATTTGCTTTTAAATATTAATCAGAAATAACCAACTTAAAATGGAAAATTTTAAAAGAAAAAAAAAAGGAAAAAAAGAAAAAAAAAAGAAAAAAAAAATTCCCCCCCCCAAATTTTTTGAACCCCCTTATGATTCATCACCCCCAAACTCAATCCCAGCCTTCCCTTTGTGGTATGGTACCTTGCAGTACAATTTCAGAGAGATCCATACACTTGAACACAAGTTATTGTCTGGAAACTAGAAAAATGCTTATTTTTGGCCCCTTTTTGGCCCCCAATTCCTAAACGTTTCGGGCAATTACCCCCAAACTCAATTCCAGCTTTCCCTTTGTGATATGGAACCTTGTAGTACAATTTCAGAAATATCCAAACACTTACACACAAGTTATTGTCATGAAACTAGAAAAATGCTTGTTTTTTGCCCCTTTTTTGGCCCCTAATTCCTAAAATTTTGAGGCAATTACCCCCAAAATCAATTACAGCCTTCCCTTTGTGATATGGAACCTTGTGGTACAATGTCAGAGAGATCCATACACTTACACACAAGTTATTGTCTGGAAGTTACAAAAATGCTTATTTTTGGCCCCTTTTTGGCCCCTAATTCCTTAACTGTTGGTACCATAACCCCCAAAATCAATCCCCACCTTCCTTTCGTGGTATTGAACCTTATGGTAAAATTTCATGGAGATCCATTCACTTAAACTAAAGTTAGAGTGCGAAAACCAATGTGTCTTCGGACGACGCCGGACGACGCCAGACGACGGCGACGACGACGACGACGACGACGACGACGCCAACGTCATACCAATATACGACCAAAAAATTTTCAATTTTTGCGGTCGTATAAAAATCAGACCTAAATCTTGAGACATGCATCTTCGCTAGCCAAGGGTTACGATCCACTTCCCTCCTCTCCACCCTTGGCGGATTGAGATAGAATTTCGGAGACACAAGGTAATGATTTTCATTGGTTGCAGTTGAAACTCACTGCATCCAATCAAAAAGCGCCTATAACATGATCACAAGTAAATGTAGAAAGTGTATGTAAACAATTGCCACATGCTTATTGTGCAACAAGTCTTTACAATCCTAAACATAAGACTATATTTAGTGACAATTTTAATGTTTTTAATCAACTAATAGAAGTTCCTGTGTATGTTACTTGCACAAATGCATTAATGTGAACTTATATTTTCGTTTCCTGCTGTGCCAAGTGTGTAGAATCTAGACGCTACCGTGTTTTTACCTCCAAATTGAAGAGTTCGAGTGCTACCATTGGTCAAGAATAATGTATTAGGAATGGGCGTGACTTTAATCTACCGATAGATGGCGCAACATTGTTATCACAAATGTTGGCTTAATCTGCCAAGGGTGGAGAGGAGGGAAGTGAATCGTAACCCTTGGCTAGCGAAGATGTGAGACATATAGAGTTAAGTCCAATTTGTCTGAAAAGGTGTGTTTTCTTGACAGTTAATTTACATTTTTGTTTTCAGGGATCAATATCAGAACCTGGCCTTGGACTTCTATCATGGTGGAACAGCTGACAGTAAATTTAGTTGCCTTCTCATCAGACATCATTTAATGTGAAGAAATTATTTAATCTTCAATAAAAAAATTCATCAAAATACTAGGCTTGTAATTCAAACTATTTGATTGAAATAGAAACTACATGTTACTGTAAATTCAGAAATTATTGCAATGTTTTTATTATTGCGAAAAATGCGACAGGTTTTAATCGCAATAATTTAAACTCGCATTATTAATTTTTATACCACCGCAAAAAATTTTTGTGGTCGTATATTGGTATGACGTTGGTGTCGTCATCATCGTCCGAAGACACATTGGTTTTCGCACTCTAACTTTAGTTTAAGCGAATGGATCTCTATGAAATTTTACCATAAGGTTCAATACCTGAAAAGGAAGGTGCGGATTGATTTTCAAAAGGAAGGTGCGGATTGATTTTGGGGGTTATGGTACCAACAGTTAAGGAATAAGGGGCCAAAAAGGGGCCAAAAATAAGCATTTTTGTAACTTCCAGACATAACTTGTGTGTTAGTGTATGGATCTCTCTGACATTGTACCACAAGGTTCCATATCACAAAGGGAATGCTGGGATTGATTTTTGGGGGTAATTGCCTCAAAATTTTAGGAATTAGGGGCCAAAAAGGGGCAAAAAACTAGCATTTTTCTAGTTTCATGACAATAACTTGTGTGTAAGTGTATGGATCTTTATGAAATTGTACTACAAGGTTCCATATCACAACGGGAAAGCTGGAATTGAGTTTTGGGGTAATTGCCCATAACGTTTAGGAATTGGGGGGCAAAAAGGGCCAAAAATAAGCATTTTTCTAGTTTCCAGACAATAACTTGTGTTCAAGTGAATGGATCTCTCTGAAATTATACTGCAAGGTACCATACCACAAAATGAAGGCTGGGATTGATTTTAGGGGTAATTGCCTCAAAATTTTAGGAATTAGGGGCAAAAAAGGGGCAAAAAACAAGCATTTTTCTAGTTGCAGGACAATAACTTGTGTGTAAGTGTATGGATCTTTATGAAATTGTACAACAAGGTTCCATATCACAAAGGGAAAGCTGGGTTTGAGTTTGGGGTTAATTGCCCTAAACGTTTAGAAATTTGGGGCAAAAAAGGGGCCACAAAACAAGCATTTTTCTAGTTTCCTGACAATAACTTGTGTTAAAGTGTATGGATCTCTCTGAAATTGTACTACAAGATACCATACCACAAAGGGAAGGCTGGGATTGAGTTTGGGGATGATGAATCATAAGGGGGTTCAAAAAATTTTTGGGGGGATTTTTTTTCCGTTTTTTTACTTTTTTTCTTTAAAATTTTCCATTTTAAATTGGTTATTTCTGATTTATATATAAAAGCAAATAATAATGATATAGTTTCAATAGGTAAATTAAAAATTTTAAAGTTCTTAGATCACATTCATTCTGTGTCAGAAACCTATGCTGTGTCAAATATTTAATCACAATCCAAATTCAGTGCTGTATCTAGCTTGAATGTAGTGTCCATACTTGCATTGCAACCATACATCTTCAATACAGCAGTCAACTCCAAGCTAAAAAAGAGAGGTTTTTTTATAGTGGTGTCATTATTAATTTAATGATGACTATTTTGCATCTGAAAGATCTATTTCTGACGAGAAATGTATTGTTTCAAGTATTGGTAATCTAACCTGTCTTAAATGAATAATATAATCATTATATTCCACTAGTTAATTACTCTGTGCAGAATTTCATTGTTTGGAAAAATTGGAATTAGTTACAAAATGGAATTAACACTATTAATTTTGTACGTCCGAAGTCCTTTTCTGGATTAATCTTCATCGGGAATGCTCAAACTCAAACATTTGAAAGCCAACATATAAACAAGTAAAGAGCTTTATGGCTAAAAGGAACCTAAACAAATTACAATTCCTTCCTAAAGTAGAAGCCTCACTAACATAATGTAACCAGGTTAGCTATTAAATCATTACACACTGAAATATAGTGCCCAATAATTCCCATATGCAGACATGTACTGTGAAAAAAAATGGGTTATATCTTTAGAGCAGTTCATTCAAGTATGTATTTTTAATTTTTGTCTTGCCTTGACGGAGTCAAAAAGCGAGACATAGGTATGCTGTTTCCGGTTTCGGCGGCGGCGGTGGTGGTGGCGTCAACAATGTATTAAGTCCAGGTTTATTGACTTTGAAACTTTTCATAGTTTACATGTATTAGTTTGTGATTAGGTCAATTTATGGGGAACCACTAGTGGTAGGTCAATGATATTTGGTATGCAGTTATATAAGCATTGGCATATCTCATTTCCATGGAGATTATTTGGCTCCGTCCCCTTAGTCATGGTCTGTAGACTTTGAAAATTTTGCTAAGTTAACATGTATTAGTTTGTGCTTAGGTCAGTTCAAGGGGAACCATTAGTGGTAGGCAATGTTACTTGGTGTTCAGTTGTATAAGCATTAGCACATCTCATTTCCATGGAGAATATTTGGCCCCGCCCCCTCAGTCATGGTCTATTTACTTTGAAACTTTTGCTTAGTTTACATGTATTAGTTTGTGATTAGATCAGTTTAAGATGAACTGCTAATGTTAAGTCAATGATATTTGGTATGCAAATGTATTGGCATTTGCAAGTATCGTTTCCATGGAGATTATATAGCCCCATCCCTGATCCTGGTTCATTGACTTTGAAACTTTTACATTGTTTACAAGTTAATGTTTGTGTTTAGGTTTGTTAAAAGGGAACAACTTATAATAAGTCAATGGTATTTGGTATGCAGTTGTGTTAGCATTGGCACATCTCATTCCATGGAGATTGTTTAGCCATGTACTTTCAGTCATGGTTCATCGACTTTGAATATTTGCATAACTTACATGTTAAAGTATTGCTATTTTAGTTTCAACATTTGCATTATCAAAATTACAAAAATGCGAGACATATCTCTGTGATAACAGTTTATGTTCATTCGCAGGCTAGTTTGGTAATTTTTATTAGGTAATTAAGAGTACTAATACAATATAAATATGAGACAATTTCAATGATCAACAAACTGATAAGAGTCAAGGTGGAGCTTTAATCGTAATGCCTAAATCTTAAATGCTAATCATCGAACTAATAACCTAAGTAAGTCTTGCATATTTAAGCGTACACTTTATTATTCAACTCAATACGCACACAACTAATTACAAAACAATTGACCTCAATATAATGTCATATGTTTGATATATATATATATATATATATATATGTACAGAAATGATAAATGTTTATCATTTACCGATTACTTTTGATTTACACTACGTAAAATTATTCTGTGAATTATATTTTAAAGATGAATGTTAAAGGATTAACAAGATCTTTTTTTTTTCAAAAGAAAAGACAAAAGATAAAATCTGTCTATATTTTATTTGTATAATCAGTGCAATAAGCATCTTAAGTAATCAATAGTTTAGGTTACAATTATCTGATGTGCTTGAAACAAAAAGTAAAATTATAAAACTCAACCTGAACAAACTGCAATAAAATGTTGTGTTTATCCCCCTATTATATTGCTTTAATGCCATAAATTATAAAAATCTCCATGTCTGTAAAAAGTCATGAAAGATACAAGACATAATTGTGTACGCCAGAGAGGCGAAAGATACCATAGGGACATTCAAATAAAGGCAACAGTAGTATACCGCTGTTCGAAAACTCATAAATTGATAGAGATAAAAACAAATCCGGGTTACAAACTAAAACTGATGGAAACGCATCAAATATCAAACAATGAAGTTGAAAATAAAAGAAAAGGACCAAAAGACAAACAACAATACACAAAACACAACATAGAAAACTAAAGACTGAGCAGCACGAACCCCACCAAAAACCGGGGGTGATCTCGGGTGCTCCGGAAGGGTAAGCAGATCCTGCTCCACATGTGGCACCCGTTGTGTTGTTCATGTAAGTACAAATCCGGTGATAAGTCTATTCGGTAGGTCACATGACGGGATTGTGGTTACGACAATTGGAATATATCCGTCGTCATCTGTGAAATGGATATTCCATAACGGTCAATCAACTCTTGATGGCGTCTGTAAATTTTACGAAGGGATCTTTTCAATTTCACCACTTGGAACTCTTAGTTTAATAGCTTCCATGTAAACAGCAATTTGCTATCAAGAAAATCATGATAGGAAATGCATGCAAGCCCTGTTATATTGACAACTGAGGGATATATACTTCATATGCAGGCGCTGCTGGAATGTTGCTACATAGAAAAGAAAGTTCAAAATTGGGAGGCTGAAATAATCCCTTTTGTCATAGAGTTTTATTTTCCACCGACTTTCATTGTCAATTTCTAGATGTAAGTCAAGATATGAGACAGACTTAACTGTATCTGTTGTATCCTTTACCTCAAGTTTGATGGGATAGTTAAGAAAATCCTTAGTATTTTGAAAAATTCATCCTTTTGTAAGCAGGAAACTTATAAAAATGATCATATAATTGATATTCATGTCAACACCGAAGTGCTGACTATACTGGGCTGGTGATACCCTCGGGGACGAAACGTCCACCAGCAGTGGCATCGACCCAGTGGTGTAAATAGTTATCAAAGGTACCAGGCTTATAATTTAATACGCCAAACGCTCGTTTCGTCTACATAAGACTCATCAATGACGCTCACATCAAAATAGTTATAAAGCCAAACAAGTACAAAGTTGAAGAGCATTGAGGACCAAAAATTCCAAAAAGTTGTGCCAAATACGGATAAGGAAATCTAGCTATGCCTGGGATAAGAAAATCCTTAGTATTTTGAAAAATTCATAGCTTTTGTAAACAGGAAATTTATAAAAATGACCATATAATTGATATTCATGTCAACACCGAAGTGCTGACTCCTGGGCTGGTGATACCCTCGGGGACGAAACGTCCACCAGCAGTGTAATCGACCCAGTAGCATTCAACATAGTCATCAAACTTTGAATTATTTAGTGAGAGAACATCATGAAAGTGAAGTTAAAGGATAATGCTACCATCTTTTTATTCTTCCTAAGAAGCTCCTGTATGAAATCAGCCTCATATGAATAAAGGAACAAGTCAGCAAAAAGAGGAGCACAGTTGATTTCAGAAAATTTATTTTTTTGTTTGAATCAGAGTGATTTTTTTACAAAGTACGATTTATCCCTCCCTAAGACAAAATTTTTGTATCTACGTTGGCAATTCTTTTATATGTAATAAAGCAGGACCAACTCTTTCAATTTGTCTTTTAGTTTGGAATGGGAAATACTTGTGTAAAGGGTAGAAAAGTCAAATGTGTTAATACTATTGTAAGATAAAAGAGTCTTAGATTGTGTGTATTCTAAAAGATCCTTGGAATGTTGTAGTATCCACATATAATTCCAGCCACCTCTAGAATAGGTTGTTTCACAATAACTTTGAAGCCCGGCTTTGATTGCTGATAAAATTAATGTTAATGATTTAGAATTTCGTGGAGCACTTGGAAGACCCAGCAATTTAACGTTGTAAGGACACTTATGTAATTTAGGTATCCAATACAAGACCATACAGTGAAGGAATATCCAGTTCTTCATCTTTCATTGGTGAAAAATTCCTAAGGAACATAGAACATACCTATGATTATCCAGGATTTCCTCCTTGGAAAGTGTCGTGGGGCTATATGTTGAGATTCCAAGTGAATTGTCTACCTTATTCATTTATCAAGCATGCAGCTTATGTAATGTGAGTTACACACAAACACGATCGATGTTGTTTGGGGCTTTATCTGCAGGACCACAACATATTTGTCATGGAGGTAGGACATTATGTTTTACAATATTTGGGTCTTTAAAGGTAAATGTAGCATGTGTTTTCATAGACCAACTCAATTTTTTGATTTGTATCAACGACCTCGCATCCTTAATCCATTCGGAAGGAGTATCTACTTCTTCTTTCTCGCGTTTAACCCATTGTTTGGCATAATTCTTGATTGAATCCATCAGTATTTTGAAGTTGATGGATTGATGCCTTTGGATAACACATTTCGAAGAGAAGTGTTATTGACAATGTTTAGGTCACCAGAAATAACGTGGCCAGTCGGATTATATATGAATGGGGAACTAGCACAGGTTCAATCCCGAGGTTTAGACTTGAAGTCGTCAGTATTGAGATCCTGCAACACGTGACTGAAAATTTTAGTTGCAATTGGTTTGGTATAGGTATAAGAAGTGATAGGTACAGACTGATCTTTTTAAATGATTTTTGAAATAAATGTTTTGAAAAGCAATAAGCAATCTTTGGAGGAGTAAAATAGTTTACCTATGATTGAATTTACAAATGCCCCAAAAACAACCTCTACATGCTAATATAAGGGGAGACAATGATCTTTACCTCAAAGTCTCTCTTTCTACTGGTCCAATGTCCTACAAGGAAACTTTATAGACTTTATTGGAAGAGTCTATTTGATGAATTAATCTGTTTCAGAAAAACGTATATCTAAAACCTCAAACTGTGAACATTATTTAATCAAAATATGAAATTGCAATTTAATAGAAATTGTTATGCATTTAAGTGGTCCACTGTTATTGACTCACATTTATCTACTGAAAAAAATCCTTATCTTTCTAAAGAACTGCAATAAATGCAACTGTCAGCAGCTTTTTTTTCCTTTTTGAAGGAATTTCCCACGTCATACCTAAATGTGATTTGCATTATTTAACATGTTGTTTTCATTATTTTGAAATTATTCAAACTACTCTTCCAATCTTTCCACCATTGATGCATTAAGTTCGGTATTTTTGTGATGACACTTTACTACAGTAACGGTTGCCTATGGACATACAAGTTGAACGTTATACTGTAAACCAACGATTTTTTTCGCGAGCGATTAATTTTCGCGCCTTTTGCGAGTGGAAAAAAACGTGAATCGTTGCGAATATATATCACTTGGGTCTTCTCTCATATAAATACATCAAGAAAATGAGAAAAACCGCGGAAATAAATTGCCGCGAAGTCGGCTTAAAATGGCTAAACGCTAAATAAAGTATCCGCGAACATAAGTTGGTTTATAGTATTTCAGCAAGATTGTCATGTTGGCAATTGATTGAATGCCATCCACAAATAACATTTTAATGACACCATTTTGTTCAACTGATTACAAAAACATTACACCAGATTTAAATACATTTGTAAATAGAAATATATATAATACAGCATATAATCAAATAAGCATACAATATGATATTGCACGTTTTCAGAGGCTTTCAATTAAAGCAACAGAAGTTTATTGATGTTCAAATATCTTAAATCGACCAAGAAGCGACAAATCAAGGTAACAAACAAAAAGAAAGAATCGCACGAACTCCAAAGGGATCGAGACCGGCCGCGACGACAGGATAAACGTCTCCTGCTATACATGCATCACCCGCTATGCGAATACACACTATCGAAATGTCACAATCGGTAAAATTACAAATCAGACGACTATACTGGTATCCGCTAGATTCGAAAACTCACGAACCCTAAATTCCTTAATTTAATTCAAAATTTCTAGTGCAAGTTCATGGTCTGAAAGTCCAGGGAATAAAAGAGACCAAAGATACCAAGGGGACATTTAAAACTCATAAGTCGAAAAACTGGAAACGCCATAGCTAACTTGAAACGAAAAACGTAAAAAACAAATAAGTCCACAAATACACTACTTAATTAGCAGCTAAAGACTGAGCAACACGAACTACCATTAAAAACCGAGGGTGATTTCAGGTACTCCGGCAGGATAAGCAGATCCGGCTCCACATGTGGAACCCGTCGTGTTGCTCATGAAAGTACAAATTCTGTAATGTCACATTCGAGGAAAAGAGGATATGATTGTGGTTACGGCTATTGGAACAAATAAGTTTTCATATTTCAAAACGGTCAAACAACTGATGGCGTCCGTAATATTCCGTACCATTTCAATTTCTTCTGAAAAGACGGCGATTACCATCTTTCCGTTTCTTATGAGGCATGGATTTACAAAATTATTGTATTGAAGGAGATCATGAAATCAAAATGTGAAGGTCCTGAAATATTTGTAATCGAATTACGGAGGTCCTGAACTTTTTCAGGATGTCCTGAAATCGAATTATGGAGGTCTTGGAATATTTTTGACGAAATCCACGCGTGACTAGTACAATTGTAGTAGTTTCTCACTCACCACACACCCATTCTATGTCTCATTGATTTACCTAACCTATCGCCAATTCATTCATCCACTCAATCAATTGCTCTAATTCAAAATCGCCGCCTACCTGATTCTCTCTTCACCGACAGTTTCTCTCTATCGCTTACCCATTAACACTGTCTCTCGCTCATTTACGCACACATTCGACCAACCACTCTCGTACTGGCGTTCTTACTCGCAACCATCCACACACTCTATTATCACTCTATCATTCTTCCTTACTCAATTTATCCCTTGCTCAACTTATTAGAGAATCAAAATTGATGTTGCAAATACACCGGTTCTGCTCCTTCAGGGCTGTGATTGCCACAGTCCAGCAGTGAGGACACCACAGTCTACCATCGTCTGGGAAAGATTGGTACCCGTCCATTCAGTTTCCTTTTCTGAAAGGGTCTATAAATACACATGCTACTTACTTGACTTCGTCCTCTTCATTCCTTGTGGAACTTAGGGCTGCCACATTCGCTTTACACCTTACTCTGTTTTGGGCTGTTCTTTTTGCTTCGCTCCAGGTATATCCTATCTCCTCCAGCTCCTTCAGCCTTGGTCTTCTCCAGCTGTGAAATGTTCTTCCCTGTCTTACACATGCTACATCGATCTTTAAAGACCCAAATAATGATATGCAACTGTCCTACTTCCAGGATAAATATGTTGTTGTCCCCGCATATAAAATCCAAAACAACATTTTTTTTGTGTGTAAATTTCATTATGTAAACTGCTTCTTAAAGAAATTAGGTAAGCTCACGACACTCAACTGGCAGGAAATCCTGAATAATCGTTGGTCTGTTCTTTGGAATTTCAACCAAAGATGAAGACTAGATCTTCATTCCTCTTTCCTCTTGCAACAACATTAAAGCATTTGACTTTTCTACCCTTTACACATGTATTACCCATTCCAAACTTGGAGACAAATTGAAAGAATTGGTCCTGTTTTGTTTCTTAAAAAAGAATGGCCAACGTAGATACAAGAATGAAAAGAAGTTAGCATTATCCTTTAACTCAACTTTCCGCTATAAAGATTATGTCCTATCACTAAATGATTCAAAATTTGATGAATGTTGAACACATCTGTCCCATCGAACTTGAAATAAAGGATACAGTTAAGTTTGTCTTATTTCTTAACTTACATCTAGAAACTGACAATGAGGGTTATCTAGGAACAAAACTTTTCGAAAAAAGAGATGAGTTTCAGCTTCCCAATTGTGAACTTTCCATTTCTATGTAGCAACATTCCAGCAGCACCTACAATATGAAGTATACTTGTGTTTATTTAACAATTATATCGGTGGAACAAATCACATAAATCAATCAACATTATCAATGACAGCTAGAGGTTAACTGACAGGAATTATTGTAGTTGAACGTTTCAAGCGTGTAGTTCTTATAAATACGATATTATTTTGTTTTTCAGAGATCTCTAATTGCTAGAAGAATTTCAGGAATAATACTTTTAACCAGAGACATACAATAAAATTGTATTATATGTCTCTGTTACAACAAACCTGGTGTTTTGGCTAATTGGTCTGGTTTTCAAAGTAAAATGATTAGCCACAAGAATGAACCCCCCTTTTCTATACACTATTTATTTTTTACTAAAAAAAATTTAAACAAAATTAAAACACCAAATAGATAAATAAAACATAGAAAAGGGGGTCCTTTCGAAAAGCGACTGTAGTTTTAGTCGGTGTATCATTGACAAATACAGACATAGTTCCAGACTCTGTATGACATGATATTCAACAAACTTGTCATATATTTCATCTAAATTCTTGCTATAAATGTCAAGAAGTATCAAGTCTGAAATATCTACTATTCCAGAGACTCTTCTCTACCAATCATTACATAGTACATGTAGTAATTGCCGAGGCCTCGAGGTTTTGAAGTGAATAATAAATACGTTATGAGTGCTCCTTAGATAGGAGGAACTTATCTTGGACAATAACCGGTGATGTACGAGTGTCTTTCCCCACTAGGCACTACACCTACTTCCTTCAGTAAGGGGAAAGAACTCATTAATCTAATGCAAACATGGCGGCTATCCGGGGAAGATCAAGTTTTGTGTTTACAAAAAGGTTGGTTATGCAGATCGTATGAAGAAGAATGACTTGTTACTTTGCCATAATTTATTTAAGATCATGATCTTTCGGTTTATCTATATGCCTAATATAATCACACGGTGCAAATATGTTAAATCTGACTGCAAAAAAGTTGTGCTATTGAAAAATGTTAAAATTGAAATCCCAAGATAATGGGGATTTCAACTTTTTCAGTTTTCTGGCGTATAAAAGATATACTTTCATATATTTTAAGTTATAACTTAAAATAAAATTGATATATTATTTTTACTTGATATTATATGTTGAAAAAGTAAGATCGGTAAACAAAATAACGAGTTTTCAGTTGCACATGTTACATGTTGTTATTTTATTGATATGCTAATGAAACACAACGTCAATAATTGTTTACCACCCAGTACATGTCCAACTCTAGAAATAGTCCCTAATTCTGAAAAGGATGTTCAGAAGCAAAAGTGATTTGCAATTTACAACCATAATGCAATAATTAGTGTTTAACATGCATGATGTACAAAACAATATACATGTTCAGCTTGGATGTTGAGTTATGCAGTGTGTCTGGTAGTTATCTGAAGGTATAATCCATAGCCAAGGTCAGCTGCCTTGGCTATCATATATGTGTCCATCTGATCATCTATCCCAAATTTATATGTACATGTAGGGCCTAGATGTCATTTAGTTGTGTCGTATGGTTGCTGTCTCAGCATACATTGATATATACCCTGGCAGTATCTTTTTTATTCACATTACCACAATAGAAAAGCTCATATATTACATGTATATATATGGCAAAATTGCAATTAATTATTTAATAGAAATACATATTGTACATTCCTCTTCTTAGACAGTCTGCACCAAAATCTTTTCCAACTACTAGTCCGAAGGCAAATATTCAGACATTTTCCTTATGTGTCTAAACAAAGTTTTGCGAAAATTAACTAGTCCAAATAAAATTTTACTAGTCTGGGGCATCAGACTAGTGGCTAACAGTGCAGGCTGCTTCTACATTTACACATACATGTATATATAGTTTGTATATGTACAATGTACATGAACTGCCTCAGATATCAACTAGTCCAAATAAAATTTTACTAGTCTGGGGAATCGGACTAGTGGCTAACAGTGCAGGCTGCTTCTACATTTACACATGCATGTATATACAGTTTGTATATGTACAATGTACATGAACTGCCTCAGATGTCTTGTAGTAATGTCAGGTACAAAATGTAACTAAACTGTAGTGTGCAGGCATGTATCATGGGAAGTTATAAGTTGGATCTGGGGCCAAGTCAATCTATGACTTGAAAAAGGGTTTTGCTGCTTCTCTGCTAAGCACCCTCTGCTTTAAGGGGTAACTAGAGTAAATACTTGGTCAGCTGAGGACAATAATTAAACTGATGCGGATCAAAGAGTTGAAAACCCCCAAAGCTAGATAATGTTTGGAGTGAAATGGGTAAAAAGTCTGTATTATATATATTAATTAACCATAAATGTAGCTCCATGTGGGGGGGGGGGGGGGCAAAATCCATCACTGTGAAATGTCTGATACCTTAAGCCGCTCATGTCTTCCTGTAGAATGTTTACAGTAGAAATGGCATGTTAAAAAGCTGACTAAGTGCGTCTGTCTAGCACAAAGCAGTGTTTATACCATAGGCGGATCCAGGGGGGGAGCCCTGGGGGGCCCGGGCCCCCCTTTTGTGGGAAAAATTTGGTTGATTATATAGGGAATCACTGAAGAATGACTGGAGCGCCCCCCCCCCCCCCCCCCCCCCCCCCTTAGTTCAGTCAGCGGGCCCCCCCTTATGAAAAGTTCTGGATCCGCCACTGCATACTTACATAACATGTAAAGTTTGCCATTGAATTTTTCAGGGTTGGCAAATTATTATATACCTGGTTTTCTAAGGTTAGGCAATACCCCCAGAAGTTGGTATTAAATGCATGTTGTACTGAGTAATGTGGTTGTTGTTTTCTTGACCCATGCTGGATGGGGGATATAGAATATTTTGTAGAAGTACCTTGCGTCCATCAGATGGTAGGTATACATTGTACATTTTTTGGTGTCAGAAGTTATTAAAATCATTATCAAAGGTTAATACCAGCAAGGTCTTGGAACTGTGCTGTCAAATTGTTTTTACAGGAGTTATGCTGCTTGTTAATAGATATTATAGGGAAAATTACATTGTTAGAGATTTCTTGACTACATTTTGTAAGATATTTAATACATAGAAGTATATTAGAACCAAACAAATTTTTCTTAAGTAATATATAATTGTCCTTGGACTGATAAAATATGTGCCACATTGGAAACTATCTGTCAATATTGTCATGTTTTATTTAATTTAAATTTTACACAGAACAGTTCAAACATATTGTAGTTTCATAATACCATTGCCATATATAAACATTTTACACAGAAAAACCTTGAGTTATTTTAAGAGGAGAAAAAAAATCAATTTCTTCAATTTCTCAAACAATTTCATATACTAAATGCACAGAACAAGTATTGTATAAAATAAGGATATATGTGGTATGATTGCCAATGAGACAACTATCCAACAGAGTTTAAATGACAGGATTAAAGCAACTATTAGTCAACAAATGGTCTTCAGGAGCCTGTAGCCTTTGTTAGTCTTGTATTATTTTTAATTTTAGTTTCTTGTGTACAATTTGGAGTTTAGTATGGCGTTCATTATCACTGAACTAGTATATATATTTGTTTAGGGGCCAGCTGAAGGACGCCTCCGGGTGTGGGAATTTCTCGCTGCATTGAAGACCTGTTGGTGACCTTCTGCTGTTGTCTGTTCTATGGTCGGGTTGTTGTCTCTTTGACACATTCCCCATTTCCATTCTCAATTTTATTCAATAATGAGTAAAACCCATACCTTATACAAGACCCTGACATAACAGAATGGATCAAAGAACATTATTTGAACAAAAGACTTTTTTTCCAGTTCAAAGAATATTACTGGTAGTGTAATATTTCAATATTTTTTTTTATTTACAGATTGTTTGTTCACTGTTGGTCACTTAATGTAAGTGGGAAAAACTGATTGGATAAAGATATTAAACAGTCTTTATAGTACATGTGAAATAGGTGAGTTTTCCCAGTAGTAAATTAGTTTGTTCTTTTTGAATAGGGGACATTTCAATAGTAAAATTAAATCGGTATTAATATTTTGTATTGTAATTGGCCACTGTACCATTTGTAGTTAAATTAAAATAAAGTTGTTATGTTTTGATTTTGATAAAACAGTTTACCTTTTACTGCTATAAAATGTTTTATTCTTAATTCATCTCTCAATTTCAATTTTTGCAGGAGACTCATCTGATTGTGGAAGTTTGTGTAGTTGAAAGGAGTTACATACAGATGCTGTTTTGAATCATAAGAAATGACTGATATTAATTCATTTCTTCAGTTCCTCATTAGCTTCTTCACAAGGAATAAATTGTGTAAGGAGTTCTATATTCCTATTTAAAGACCTAACTTTTTTTTCAATTTGAGTGTATGAAAGCAAATTAATTGAATTCATTCTGAATACTGAGCTTATATAGTTTTATGTACATGTATATGTGACTTTATCTTTATTTGACTTTTTATTTATAAGTTATTTAAACATTAATAATTTTATTCTTTGTATGAGAAGCTATAATCAATCGACTACTGTAAATTCAGAAATTATTGCGTGCATTTATTATTGCGATTTTGTCATTTTAGACTAAAATGCGATTTAAATTTTTGCGACATTGAGAAAAATCCTGTTTAATTCATATAAAAAATTTCAAAATGCGAGTTTAAATTATTGCGATTATAACCCTGTCGCATTTTTCGCAATAATAAAAACATCGCAATAATTTCAGAATTTACAGTATATATTTTTTTCTCGCCTGGGATGAAAGTCCGGGAAAGTGAGACATAAGGGTTCCTTTTCTGGCGACGATGGCTCTTGCATCAACAATTGTTAAGTTTTCTGCTTAAGTTAGTAAGTTTGACAGGTATTACTTGTGATAGATCATTGATATTTAATATAAAGTTGTATTACTATCAGTACATATCAGTTTGACAACTATTTTGAGGCCCTGTTCCTAGGATATGGTGCAGTGACTTGGATTTAGAGATTTTCAATAATAATAGAAAAACAAAGGATATGGAGTATCCAACCATGACACAAAATCAGTAAATGCACATAAAAAAAAACATACAAAAAGCAAAGGAACAGCGCTTTTATTGCTGTTCTTCATCTCAAAGTCACATTGAGACCTCAACTCGGAGCAAAAAAAACTCTCACTTCACTGCAAGTTTAAGACGGCCCCTATCACCGACTTTAGCGGAATTCTTTGCAAAAATAATTTGGATAGACTTTGAAAGATGTAACACCACTCAATCGGGCTAAGTCGAAAAAGAACATTCTGGAAAGTAGTACATATTTAAAACAAAAAAGTTTACTGCTTAAGTTAGTTTGATAGGATCTAATTCTGACACACACATTACAATATATCCAAAAATAAAGTAATTGTCTGATACAGAAGTTTTATATGTTTTAAAGAATAATGCTGTTTTTGCCTTCTTTGTTTTTATTCCCTTTGAAAATATATCATTTTGTCCAACAAATTTTAAAAAAATCTGCATCGCGGCTTTGTAATATTGCAAATATTTGACCTGATAACAATTTAGACTGTTGGAATCATCATTGGCATCATAATGATATCAAGTTTGACCTGACATGAGGAAGGCAAGTGTCATAAACTTATTAAACAATAAAATTGAGAATGGAAATGGGGAATATGTCAAACAGACATTAACCCGACCAAAGAGCAGACAACAACCGAAAGCCACCTATGAAACAAGTTTGATTTGGATCAAGAAAATACTCAAATTAATACAATAAACAATGTATACATTGACATATACACAAATTAAAAATAGATGAGTTATGAGAGAATCCTCTTTTTTAAGCTAATCTGGCAAAAGTGACTAATTGTGTCTTCATACTCAGTTCATTGTTTGTCGTCTGTAAACCTTTTAGCTCACATCCCCATAAAGCCACTGAACTACTGTATAAACTTACTTGTTGTCCATTGTAAACTTTTTACCAAATTTGAGGTGAATGGTTCTAATGGTGTCTAGTATAAACTTTGTTGATTTTTATTCTGGTCAGTCTGTACACAGCAAACACTTTTGGATGAGTCTTTAAGGAATTATTACCCTTAAATAGTGATTTAATCAATTTTTATATGACCGCAAAATTTAAAAATTTTTGGTAGTATATTGGTATGACGTTGGCGTCGTCGTCGTCCGAAGACACATTGGTTTTCGCACTCTAACTTTAGTTTAACTGAATGGATCTCCATGAAATTTTACCATAAGGTTCAATACCACAAAAGGAAAGTTGGGATTGATTTTGGGGGTTATGGTACCAACAGTTAAGGAATTAGGGGCCAAAAATAAGCATTTTTGTAACTTCCAGACATAACTCGTGTGTTAGTGTATGGATCTCTCTGACATTGTACCACAAGGTTCCAAATCACAAAGGGAATGCTGGGATTGATTTTGGGGGTAATTGCCTCAAAAATTTAGGAATTAGGGGCAAAAAAACAAGCATTTTTCTAGTTTCATGATAACAACTTGTGTGTAAGTGTATGGATCTTTCTGAAATTGAACTACAAGGTTCCATATCACAAAGGGAAAGCTTGAATTGAGTTTGGGGGTAATTGCCCAAAACATTTAGGAAAAAGGGGCCAAAAATAGCATTTTTTGAGTTTCCAGACAATAACTTGTGTTCAAGTGTATGGATCTCTCTGAAATTGTACTGCAAGGTACCATACCACAAAGGGAAGGCTGGGATTGATTTTGGGGTGATGAATCATAAGGGGGTTCAAAAAATTTAGGGGAGGTATTTTTTTTTCTTTAAAATTTTCCATTTTAAAATGGTTATTTCTGATTTGTATATAAAAGCAAATAATAATGATATGGTTTGAATAGGTAAATTAAAAAATTTTAAGTTCTTAGACCACATTCATACTGTGTCAGAAACCTATGCTGTATCAAATATATAATCACAATCCAAATTCAGTGCTGTATCAAGCTTGAATGTTGTGTCCATACTTGCCCCAACTGTTCAGGGTTCCACCTCAGCGGTCGTATCAAGCTGCGCCCAGCGGAGCATTTTATTGCATTTTGGGCAAATTCAATAGTAGTTTAAAAGAGAAACTGTAACCAGCCAAAATGATCAGCAATATGCATGATTTACAAATAGATATGAATGCTGAATTAGAATCCGGTCTATAATGTAAGAGAGTGGCCATTTTTGAAGATGCAAATAGATCCAAGTGAGTGACAGACTATTGTCTAGTTAAAAGAGCTTCCCTGAAACTACTGAACCAATTCAAACCAAAGTGACTTGATCGATGGTGCTTAGTGGTGTGTAAAATATTGCTTAAATATTGTATGTCAATAAAAGACGAATTGAAACAAAAAAAGATCAGCATTTTAGGCGCATTGGGCCTGTAGTTTACCGTTTTGCTGTGACTGATAACAGCTTCATATCAGGATCAGTGCTGAACTTATATACTTTGTTATGTCTTTCTGACGAAGTTTTGTTTATCTTTAAAATGTCACAAAGAGTGGGTCATGAATTAAATTGACCACTGTCTCGAGTTACAGGGAGGACTGGGCACTAACAAACATTATTAACCCTGCAGGTTCTGTATGCGTTTGTCCCATGTCATGGAGGATCAAATTGAGAATGGAAGCGGGGAATGTGTTAAAAGAGACAACAACCCGACCAAAGTGCAGAAAACAGCCCTTGGCAAACCAATGGGTCTTCAACGCATGTGCTGCTGTATTTCGGTGATTGTCGTTGGTTGCTGGCTTTCATATTTTATTTTCGTTTCTGATTCTGATAGTGTGTTTTCAAAACAAGAATCAAAAGAATTTGTAAAGATTTGGGGCGGTCCAGAATTGCTTGTACGATTTAATGCTAAACAATGATATATTATCCAATAAAAGGGGGCGTACGCATTCTACGCCCTCCCCCTTAATCCATACATAATTGGATTGAGCTAGTGAGGGGATGGGTAGACAAGTGAACCCGCCCACCCTTATGGGACTAAATGTCTCTTGCATATAGACTGTATGCCCCACTCCTGATGTTTTTTAGTGGTTCCCCTTTTTTTTTAAATCCTGGATCAGCAACGGATATGGTATATGAAACATTGATTGAAGATGAAAACAGGGTAAAATATGATGTAAAGCAATGCATATATATTACTCTTCAAGAGTTTTGAAAACACACATTGGAACTGGAGCAAATGCATGTAGGGCTGGCCTACATCTGTGGTAACATGCCTTTTCGTCATCAATACAAATAAACTTGTAGGATTATTTATCCAATGAAAGAAAAATAAATACCTATCGGATCGCTTGCCAACCCGTGTATTAAAAAAGTAAGATATGAAATAACGTATTAAGGGAAATCATGAATTTATACAAAATATATTCGTTCGTATATCTGCATATCCTAGCTTGTGTTTTGTGAAAGGATCACGTACCGAAGTACCACCTACCGAGAGTTCAAATTTTTAAATTCATAATGAGAAAAATTACAATCAGTTAAACTGACAAATTCTTTGAATAGGAATAAACCATAAAGGTAATGAAAACCGTGTGTTAAACTTCAAACACAATACCAATAGCAAAGGTTACGGCTACAGCGATTATTAAAAAGAAATAGAAAGGGAGTCATAAAATTTAAATTGCATGAATTATAATATAATAGCTCAATCATTTATGACCTCGGAGTCAATACTTTCTATTTCTGTTTTCTGATATTTTCATTGCTTATTTTACTATTTCTTATATTTTATTTTCTATATACCGTTTTTACTATCAAATGCCCCCCCCCCCCCCCCCCCCCAAAGAATAAAAATAAAGAAAAATGAAAATATCACCAAAAACCTTTGAAAAAAAAGGATAATGCGCACGTTTCCGGACTAGTGTAACAAGAGAGAAAAAACAACCGTACGTAAAATCATAGCTGTATAAAAAAAAACATACATCTATGGTAAAATCCAGGATTTGTATAGTGAAATGAAATCCTTGGTAAAATGAAACAGTCAGTCGAATACACCGCGGACCAAGTATAAGGTGTACATGAAGTATTGCAGATTAACGACAAACTATCTGCTATTAATTCGATCACACACACACACACAAAAAAAAAACAGCAAAAAGCAGAAAAAACAAATTAATTAATAAAAAAAAAACACTGTCAGTAATGGTTATACTATCTACAACAGTATAATGGAGGAACGATGTGGCGCGTGGTTGTGATTAATACGCCGCCTAGATAAACAAAACTGTGTATTGACCTTTTAGTGATAGAAAAACAGAGTTCAAATATATAAATATTCATGTTATAACTTCCGTCAAAACTTTTAAACCAATAGCATAACACAAATTAGTTTTCGAACAGCTCTGATATTTTCTCATAAATTATAGTCAAACCCAGAGAGGTTCGAACAAAATCTTCCAAGCATAGTATCATTGGTTTCCTTCCCCCTTACTTATATTCCCCTGCTTCCTTTAAGAAACCAAAAAAAAGAAAATAAGACAGCTTGAGGATGGACGATAAAAACCAACAATATGACAATGTTTTGATTGGAATTCTTCAGAATGAAGGCAATATATCTGGATTTCTAGACGCGGTATTTGGATTTTTGTATAGAAGGTTTGCATAAATATTTTGTTAGTCTGTCAAAAGTTGAACAGAAACAGTTAAGTGTCCTGCAAAATCTGTCAATATATTTAAGAATTATATTATTAAACGAGGAGAATTGGAATGGAAAGAAGTGTGATCCTACATAGATGATATATAGTAGTTATTTTAATTTTTAATGTGAATCTGTAATTGATCCAATTTAAATATCATGGTTACCAGAATTGGAAAATAAGTTATCCTTACTAACAACAATGACTAAGCACACAGCTCATAGTTTAATAGTATATGTTAATTACAAGTTTAATTAGGAGGCGGCTAAAGAAGTTTTCAACTTAAAGATTGCTGCAGTACTCCAGGTAGAATCCAGGTAGTTAATTAGCATTTCTATGTAGCAGCATCCTAGCTCCTGCATTTGAAGTATAAATCTGCCTTTTGATTTGATGTTCCAGAGATTGAGTTTCCTAATATGATTTGTTAGGTAGAGGGTTGCTGCTTACACTAAAGCTATTGAAGTATTTACACTAATGGGTATTTAGCTGAACTTTTTCTCCGAATGAATCCGGACTGAAAGTGAGTCACGTTTTGCTCTAATACCTGTTCACCCTGGTTCGGTTCACTCTGATTTTGATTTTATTTTTTGTCATGTTGTATGATGTAAATTATTTGAATAAAGTATGTGAAAGTTTGTCGAAAATTTCATCGAATATTTATGTTGAATTGCTGCTACCAGATAACATGGATAATGCATTATTTTTCTTTGATTTGCACTGAAGGAATTCGGGTCCGTTTGCCCTGATTCACGTTCGCCCTAATGCCTGTTTGCACTGAGTCCGGGCGAACGGAATCTATGGGCGAACGGACCCAGGGCGAACATGTAATTAGGGCGAACGGACCCGATACCGCACTGAAGTCTATAGGAATACAAGGTTTTTAAAATAAAACAACTGAAGATCAAGTTATCTGTATGTATTTACATGTCTCTTTATTGATACATTTTAATAATTTTAAAACAAATCATTAACAGTTATAACAAGATCGAACTCATTCGCAGGACACACCAGGTATCATATGTCCTAACACTATTATTTTTAAGAGCACTGAAGTGGCATGTTCTATATAAAAGATAAAATACTTAAAAGACATAATCACACAGCCATTCACTCTACATTTCTAAACCATGATTTATCTGAGACTTAATATATTTAGAAGCCAAGCTGCAAAAAAATTTCCTTTCATATCATTATCATACAATTCCATCATCATTGTTTTCACTCAATCCAAGCTAACTTTCTTTATTAATCCACCATCATGACCATTGACCATAGATAATTAATACAACAATCAGTGAGATCAAAGACATCATAATTATACCTAATCAGCATTCTAAATTACAACCAACAATCATTAAAAGTAATTTTAAATAAAAACAAATGTAACAATTAATGCTCCAAAACAAGCCATTAATTTTAATTTTTTAGATATTTCCATGTTTTTTCATGAATTTTGAGAAATGTATATTTTCTTAAATATTAACCATATAAATTTTGAAATAAGTTTATAAAAATTTAATACCATTAATACTTATATTTTGTATTATAGAAGTAGGGCGAATGAACCCATGGCCAACATGTAGTTAGGGACGAACAGACCCAATACCTATGCCAATGACTCTTAGATCTTTCTCCGTCGATAACTTTGTGGCGTCATGCAACAATAACTTTTCAGTTCAGCTGTGGTTCCTTAGCTTTTGTGGTCCTAATGATATTTTGTCTATGGTCTAGAAATCTGGTAAAAAATATAAGGACTAAAGAGCTACAGTTTCACAGCTATTTTCAACACTTGATTTAACTTGCTTGATTAATGCTTTTATTCAGCAGGAATAAACTACTTTTCATTAGTTGGGCCAGTTGGTAGGTCTTTATACAGCAGGATTAAACATATTTCAAATAGTGGGGGGAGTTGACAAGCCTTTATTCAGCAGGATTAAACTCCCTTTTCATTAGTATGGCGAGTTGGTAGAAAGGTGGGCCGAGTTGGTTGGGGGGCGATTTGACAATGGGGCAAGTTGTCATGGATTCATATTAACTACTGATAGGGGAAAATAGCCTGCTCAGATTCCTGACCTAAATCTGATTTGTGTTTGGTTGGGTAACACATTGTTTAGGTAGGACAAGTCAACTTGTATTATATATCTATTTTTAACAACAATGGGCTCAAAAGGATACTAAACTTACATGCAGAAGTTAACTTTTCTTTACATCTTTTTCCAACCGAAAATTTTAAGAGAATAACTATCATAAAATTGAGAATGGAAACGGGGAATGCGTCAAAGAGACAACAACCCAACCAAAGAGCAGAAAACAGCACAAAGGCTACCAATGACTATTAAATAATTTCACACCAGTCATGCCAGTGAAAAGTTACTGTTCCATCCTAATTATGAAAATTTGGTGATGGTTTAAGATATGTAATCATCTCTGTTGACTTTATTCACAACTTCAACACTTTAGAACTTGTTATATGATGTACATGGGCCTTAAATCTGAAGCAACACTTGAGACCATATGGTGACCCTATACATGTATATTGTCTGTGATGTTAAAATAGTGATTATTGTCTTACTATTTTCTAACACTTATTGTATTACAGAACTGACTACTACAGTATAATGAAATCTAAGACAGACAAGCTAGGATTTACACCCGGAACAGCTTTAAATTTAATGGTTTCTGTAGGTACACTGTATTATTGTAAAATTCATAAATGTTTAAGAGCAAATCTTAGGGAGATGGTAGGCTTGGGGCTCTAGGAAGAATAATGTTTTCATGGTATTTGAAATTAATTGTATTAGTAAAAATAAGATATTGAATGTGTTGAAAATACATGATATAAATGTATGTACATGTGCTTCAATAAAACATTTCTATTCTAGTTTAAAACATTTTCTCTTCTATCTAGTAATGCCGTTTCAGAAGTACATTAATATTGGTAAAAATTTTAATTTGCCAAAAATCTTAACCATTTTACTTACATAAACTGAGAAATGATAGTAGTCTAAGAGAACAATCGTCACCCCAAAAATTTAATGATGGACAATTTTCCATCAAAGACCCAAACATTCCATCAAATGTGTATGACACAAAATCAAAGTCCATCATATGACATCAAGTTTTCATCCCATATGGATGGAAAGTCCAGGGAAGGGTAAAATTTAACCCCAACTCCTCAATCATGGTCATTAGATTACTTGTAGAAGACTAAGTCAGTTTAGGAACATGACTGATAGTTAGTCCATGCTTTTTGGTAGGCAGTTAGTTGCCTTAGCAGTAATTTTTTTCCCATTATTTTATAACATACAATTAAAATTAAGAGGAGTATATAGATAAAAAAACATTTTAAGCAATAAGTAAAATTTTATGTTATTTTGACATACATGTACCACAAACTTTGATATCAATCATGTCATTTATATTTTCTATAGTTTCACTTGTTACTTATGGCGTCAAGTAATAAATACATTTGTACCTTTGAAGGTACTGTAAGTTCAGAAATTATTGTGAGGATTTTATTAATGCAAATAATGCAACTGAATGAGTATCGCAAAAATAAAACCTCTCATTCTTAAATCTAATCCATATATAAATGTAACTGCATGCAGATTTTCTGAAATCGCAATAATTAATCTTGCATTTTAGTCCATTCTTCAAAATTCAAAATATTAAATGCACGCAATAATTTCTGAATTTACAGTACTTAAGCTCACAAAATGACTTTATTATGTATAGACATGATAAATAAATGATCCCGATGACCAATTATGATTCTGATGACCGTATGTCCTCACATAGTCATAGACATAGATAAATGTTAATAAAATAAAAGTTCCTTATCAATTAAAATCCTACAAAGTGTTCTCTTTTTATAAACATCTGTTAAATAGTTGTTAAACTTCATGATGGTAGGCATTTAAGAAGTATGAGAAGATTGCCACTGGGGATGAACAGAAGAAAAACAAAGGACACAAGACTGAGAGGGATAAAAAAAAAGCTTCAACAGTTACTCAACAGACTAAAAGTATAAAATTTTACTTCAATTGAAATCCATAAATTTTAGTGAAAAGAGGAGGTTATTATTGAGGTCATGAAATTGCAAAAATATTAAAATTCTTCAACTCTTTCAAAATTATGTTTGCCTACTGATAAATGAATAGGGGATATAATATAGACACTTCAGTTCAGAAAAAGTCAGTTGTAATGTCACGATGACATCATTAATATGTTGAAATTAATTGATTTGACATAAACAGTCCAAAGTAAAATTAGTTATGAGCCATGGCTTTACCCACAAAAATATTTGACACATATTAATCTTGTATATAAGATCTTTTAGGTAAAGCCATGGATTAATTTCACACCTGCGAACATTACCTGCTATATGTTATTAATAAATCCTTTTCTTTTTCTTTATTGTTCTCTTCTTGATACACAGATGTGTCAGATGCTTCCTCCGAACACATGGAAGTTTCTAAAGCTGATACATCCAGTCACAGTCCAAATCAAGACGCAGAAAAACCTGTAAATACATCAACGGAGCAATCCAACACAGAGTTCAAAGTTCATTCAAAACTACCAGAAGATATTAAAGATGATTCTGTTCCTATGAAATCAAAAAGTGCAAAAATTGAACAAGATGACAATCCTGAACTTGCAAGGTTTGTTGATCAATTTTTCTTATTATCTTTTATTTCTCAAGAAAAAAGATGATATTTTATATAAGTGACATATATCAATGTCATCATGTCTAATTTAAGAATTTAAAATTAATCAATGGATTAGAGGAGGAAATATGATAAGAGCTGTTATTTGGCCTTGACATTTTTGAAAAATAAGTTGTAAAATTCTTCAATCCTTTCAAAATTATTTTCTTAAAGAAATAGGATGATGTAAACTGGACCATTATTATTTTCTGTTCTATAATATAGCTATTTATTAGAGGATGTATTAACTAAGAGCTTGCTTGAATAGGATATTGTTTTATATACGAATGTTGAAAAAATGTGAAAACATATCCTTGTGTGTGTCATTGTACAATACGTCTACATCTTGTATATCAAACTTATGCACATCCAAACTATTTAATATAACTGTTTCCTATTTTCTTCAGACAACAAGCCATATTCCAAGCCAGTTCAGAAAGTTATAATGGCGCAATCCGTGATAATTATTCCTGGTCTCAGAGTATTACAGATCTTGATATATGTTTAAAGGTATGAGAGTGACCTGTTTATAGAAGACAAATTCTTTATCAAAAACGTAACATCCTGACTTAAAAGATCAAGGTTTATAATCCAGAATCTTTGGGGTTTTGATAAAATTAACTCATTGGGACTAAAAGGCCAAGATGCAGCTTTTTCCATCACTTACTGTCTGTGGTCATCCGGCTTTGACTTAAACCTAAACTAATGCCTTCTAGAACTAATTGCTCTTAAATAATAAATTGTAGCATTTTTTGATTATTGATTGTCTTGAAAATTGACAGAATCTGTAATCAGCAAAAAATATCACATTTAAAGACTTACAAAAATGTCAATTTGACTGAAATGATAAATTTACTCCTTATACTGACACATCTTGTTTTCAGAACATTTATCTGATATTTGACTGCCATTGATAAGAGACATTTAATTAGTAAATACAATGCTGTGGGATGTGTTATCAGATGATGAGTAATTGAAGTGCATGGCATCAACTTTTCCTAAATATACACTAAATATACATGTATTGCAAGAGTCCATACATTGATGTATTCACCCTTTCTGAAAAGCAGTTGATACATATATATAATATATATATATACAAGTCTAAATTGAAAACAACGTTCAAACTTATGATTGCGTTGGATAAAAACGGCAATTTTTATACGTGTGCATGCAAAACAAATTTCTTGGTAGAGGGGTCTAAATACAGCACAAACAACATTTTCCAAAAGACCAAAAAAGTGAAAAAGTATATTTTAACAAAATGCATTTGACTAGCAGGTCGAACAACGGATGTTCTTAAACCCTGCTGACTACCATTGGCGATTGTCAGATAAACGGATCACCAGAAGTAACAAAATGGATCTTCACTATTAATTTAATACCTAACAGAAAACAATATATATATATATATATAAGTACGTCTAAACAAGTGACAACTCTACGACAGATTCATCCATTGGATCACCAGTGAAGGTGATACACGGCTGAAAACACATATTAAATTCATAATTACTCTAAATAACAGCACAATGTTAAATCTGCAATTTTTGTTCTTCCCTGCCACGATGTCACAGAAGCAAGGGTTCGAATCCCGCTGAGGGAAGAACAAAAATTTGCTAACGCAAATTTGAAGATCTAACATTGTTGGGCTAAATTTGAGACGAGTTATATATATATATATATATATATATATCTCAGTGTTTACATATATATCTCAGTGTTTACAATCTAATGATAAATAAATCTGAAATAAAAATTATTATTGTGAATAAACCTTAGTTGAATTTATCTATACAGATTCCGAATTATATCAGAAAGGGCAAAGACATCAAAGTTTGTATTGAAAAGAAACATATTAAAGTATCACATAAAGATGAATCAGGACAGATGGTTGAGTTAATGAATGGAGAATTGTGCTGGGAAATTAACAAAGATGAATCAATATGGAATCTCGTTCCTGCAGAACATATTTTGGTTTGTATAATTAACTCAAATCATATTTTGGTCTACAAATTATGTAAACTTTTTAATATTGGACACAAATTCCCCAAGATTGTTGTGCACATTGTCGATATACAATGTACAATAAGAGGTTAACTGAGCTTATGAGAAAATATCCACCAGGACCAAAGAAAGAGGGTGGAAACAACTATAGAGCACTGTACAGCCTTTAACAATGAACGAAACTCATGCAATATGGTAAGCTATAAGAGGTCCCAGCATGACAAATTGTGAAACAAAATTAATTCAATAGAGAAAATCAACGGCCTGAGCTATGCTAAAAAAAATAAACGAAAAAACAAACATGCCAGACAGCAACCATTGAATTACAAGAATGTGGCAGGGTTAACCATGTGCTCAACCCCCCTAACATGGGACAGTGGTGAAAAAGCTTAAACAAGAACAAATTATAAAAATCAATTGGAAAAGTCTTGACTCATCAGAACAACTCTAAGCACACACAAATCCATATCAAAAGACATAAAACACAAGGTAAACATTTTTTTAGTGAAAGCTAGTTGAAAGCCAATTCCAGCTTATAAATAAGCCATATTTTCCCGGACTAAATTATCAATCAATACATATTTTGTCTGTCACAAAAGCTAGTCAATGCAAAATTTGTAAACCTAACAAGGCAATGAAACTTCCTATTTCAATGTATTTCTCTTTTGGATAAGATTGATTTATGTGGTTTACTATTGCAAACATGTATATTACCATTTGTATACATGAATAAGTTTTTTTTTATCTCAAATTTGCCTTTAGCTTACAATAGGATGAAAACATTTGTATGAAATGTATAATATGCTTAGAGTCACTGTCAATATTTTTAACTCAAGGAAAGAAGAGAGATCTATATGTTGTGTAGCTTTAATATTCCATTTGTATCCTGAAATTTGGAATCAACATTCATGTGAGCACGCTATACCATTTCTTTTAAAATCCTGTTTCGAAAACATTAGTGAGCTTGCAGTAACTCAAAGTTCAACTTAAATGTTTTAAAAGAGGTGTGGTTTGTGAATCAGCTATATTTACAAAGTGCAACCTGTATATTTTGAAGATTAATTTGGATAAAAAACAAGAAAGATGGTGGGAGGCTATTTTAACAACAGAACCAAAAATTAATGTACAGAAGATTGATGCTAGCAGACCAATGACAGATTTAGATGATGAAGCACAAACTAAGATAGAAGAAATGATGTTCAATGAGAGACAGAAGAAGTTAGGATTACCACAGTCACATGAAAAGGTATTGTGTTCTTAAATTATGTGTATAAATCATCCTATGTAAATTGTTTGATATGAGATATACAATGAGAGACTTAGGGTGTGAAGAGTATAGTTTTTGTATGGCCTGCAATGAAAGTGAGACATAAAGATGCTAGTCTGTCAGCAGTGGCGGTGTTTAGTACATGTATTTGTTTCAAGCTTTAACATATTTCAGAAGATACCTTAAAGACATGTGCCGTATATAAAGAAGTTTCTTTCTGTCATATTTCCATTGTCCATGACTATATTTTCATGGTTCAATGACCTCTTAAAAAAATTAATGTTGTTTTTTGTCACTCAAATTTCTCTTTAATTATGAGTACTAGAATGTCTATATTTGGTATATAAGATCCTTGCAAGGTCTACATGTATGTTAGACAGGGTTCACCTGACTCTGACCTCATTTCATAGATCAGTAATCAAGTAAAAGCATTGTGGTCAAATAAATCTCAAATTCTACAATCAATAGGTCAGCTATATCTGTAGATTGCAATGATTGCAATGAAGTGTCATTTCTGGCTGGCAGGGTTCATCTGACCGTGGCCTCATTTGCAGAGATCATTTTCATGGTTCATTGGTCAGAGTATAGATATTTTGTGGTTTGGACTGTAAGCAATATGTCAACTTTAGATGGTGTATGGAATAATTGTAAGGTGTGCATGTTTGTCTGGCTGGGTTTACCTGACTTTGACCTCATTTACATGAATAATTGATGATGTTAAGTTTATAGGATACTTGTATTAGACATTTTCAATTTCAACTCTTCAGAAAATCAGATGAGCCATTTCAGTGTGTACACTCCTGTTTAATTCTACAATCTTAAAAATCATAATGGGATGGAAAAAATTATCAGATACTCCTATAAATAAACAGAAACAATATGCAGGAAAAAAGATAATCAATGCAATATCTATAAAAATTCTAATATTACATAAACCATTTATTGACTATTTGTGGTAATTATTGTCCTTAAATTGCTATATTTGAAGAGATTATAAACATGAACAATATGAAAAAACTACAGGTACTGTTAGATATCTTCAAAAACAAGTTAAAAAGAAAATTGTTTCATCTCTTTTAATGCATAGAATATATCCAAGGTATAATCTATCAGTAGTCATTGAAACCATGAGCATATTTCATATAAACATTGTATATATACTGTATCTATATTCTTGTAAATTTTTTGTAATGACTTTAAGAGATACCGAATTAAATAAATATCTATTAAGCATGTCCTTCATACCCAAGCTTGTGTGGGCTACTCTTAACTAATACAAAAAAGGGATAACAGAAATTACCAAAAATATTACAAAGTACTACATACCACATCAAACACCAAAACACGTCTTTTTGGGAAAAATTAGACAAACAATCATAGACAAAAGACAACCAACAGCACAAGGTCAAAAAGACAAGGATGCAAATAAAAAAATCAAAACAAAAAATCCTCAATTTTATTACTTTATTCACTTTTTTGCAATTTTAATGACTCTAGAATTTCCACTTAACCCATTTAAAAAAGATAAATACATAAATATTTTATTATGGCTAAATATACTTCATAGCAGTTTTAAAATGTGAGTTTTTATTGTTTCCTTTTTCAGAAAGTACATGATGTTTTAGCACAAGCTTGGAATGCCGAGGGTTCTCCATTTAAAGGACAGCCGTTTGATCCATCAAAGTTAAATGTAGGTCAAGGAGGAATGATAACAATAAATGACAGTGAGACTAATAAAAATAGTTCTTGAGGAATGATAACAATAATTGGTAGTGAGGCTTATAAAATAGTTCTTGAGTAATGATAACAATAATTGACAGTGAGGCTAATAAAATAGTTCTAAACAAAATGTTAACAGTTGCATTTGTTGAGACATGAATGAATTTGTAACTTTAAGTGAGTACAAATACGTCTTCTGAACATACAGTTCTTAAGATGCAAGGAGTTATCTTATTTGGTCTACTCTCTTACAAATTTTGTAGAAAACAGTTTTTTCCTTGTCTACTCAACTGGACGAGAACCCACAATTATCATCAGTTACCGTCACCTGGAATTTAATGCAATAAAGGACATAGCGTTGTTATTTTATTTCAGTTTATTAGTTGTGTTTTTGTTGATCTGATTAAAGACATGTAAAAACGGAGATTTATGTTTTCTTAATGCCTAATGGGAAGAAAAGCATTTTGGGACATGATTTTAGAAACTTTGCTGTTTTCAGACAAATTAATAAATTATTGCTTTAGAATACGAATTTCTTTCAAAAGAATTCAAAAATTTGTTGACATTTCAAAATTAAAGTATACGTGTATGCTCTTTTTCAATTTAGTGTAACTTAATAATTTCAAATCACATATATTGATTTCAAGTTCAGCTTTAGAGAAAGAAGAGCAGCTTCTGAATTTGTTGGTTGATTGAAAATGTGTTTCTTTTATTTTACAGACCTTTCCCTTCTTTCTTTATAATATCCAAATATGAAATTAATGTTCAGATAAATTGAAATTTTCTCTAAATAGCACATGTGTAATTCATAAGTGATAATAACTTTTCCTTGCATCTAGCATACCATTAAAAAATGGTCACATTAGTTACCCTGTTTTGACTGCTAATAAGAGGATTTAAAGTCCAATAGGGTACTAAAACTAACTTTTGGTTACTCTACATATCTGTTAAACAATAATTTAAAACTGCAATTTTCTAACTGTAACTGGTACTTAACCAGATCAGTTTCTAATAAATATGTGTATAAAAACTGCTAATGGATATTATGCAGCCAACAATCAACTCACCAGTCTAGGAATCTTAGGTTAGGTGTTAATATTGATTGAAATTTTGTTTTATAGCATTTTGTCTCGCCTGCGACAGTATGTGAGACATATGTATTACTATCGGGTGGTGGTGGCGGCTGTGTAAACTATTTGTATAAAGCTTTATATTTCAGAAGGTAGAAGACCTGAATGCTTCATATCTTGTATGCAAATACCTTATGTTATGAAGTTTGCGTCTGTCATAAGTCCAAATTCATTGACCTCATTTTCATGGTTCAACGACTGCTTGAAAAAAAAAATGATTTTTTTTGTCATGTAAATTTCTCACTTATTATGAGTAATAGCATAACCATATTTGGTATATGGGTTCTTTGCATCGTCTACATGTCCCTCAGACAGGGTTCACCTGACCTTGACCTCATTTAATGGATCAGTGATCAAGGTTAAAGTTACTTGATTAGGTCCATTTTTCAAATACTATAAGCAGCAGGTCAACTATATGTGGTGTATGGAATGACTGTAATGGGTACATGTCAGTCTGGTAGGTTTCATTTGACCTTGACCTCATTTTCATGGTTCATTGGTCAATGTTAATTTTTTGTGTTTTGGTCTGTTTTTCAAGTACTATAGGCAACAGGTCCACTATATCTGGTGTATGGAAGGATTGTAAGGTGTACATGCCTGTCTTGCAGGTATCATCTGACCTTGAAATCAAATTTCATGGTTCATTGGTCAATGTTAAGTTTTTGTGTTTTGGTCTGTTTTTAAAGTACTATAAGCAATATGTCAACTATATTTGGTGTATGGAATGACTGTAATGGGTACATGTCAGTCTGGTAGGTTTCATTTGACCTTGACCTCATTTTCATGGTTCATTGGTCAATTTTAACTTTTTGTGTTTTGGTCTGTTTTTCAAGTACTATAGGCAATAGGTCCACTATTTCTGGTGTATGGAATGATTGTAAGGTGTTTATGTGTCTAGCATGTATCATCTGACCTTGACCTCATTTTCATGGTTATAGATCAATGTTAAGTTTTGTTTTTGTTTTGGACTGTTTTTCAATTATCATAAGCAATAGGTCAAATATATTTTGTGTATACATAAGTTGTAAGGTGTATATGTCTGTCTGACCGCATTTATTTGACCTGAGTTTCTGTGATGCTTTTAGTTCCACCTTTATCTTTAAGACTGTCAACACAAAATCAATGGTCAGTAAAGCAGGCCAGATATTTCAGCTTGTGCACTCTTGTTGTGTTTATAATATCACTAGTAATAAAAAAGAATACAGTTCATAACATATTTATTTCAGTAAATTTGATGACTGAAAACGGGTAAATTATTTAATAAATAAGTTTGATTTTTATTTTCAAAAGTAATTTCTTGTTAATGTCCTTTGAACTTATTTCTTGAAATTATAATGTTACAGAAATTATTGAACTAATAGAAATAAGAAGATGTGGTATGAGTGCCAATGAGAAACTCTCCATCCAAGTCATGCATGTATATTCTTAACTAAGTACCCAATGCACTATTGTTTCATTCAGGACTAAGGATAGGTCTGTTGGTAAAACTTACTGCAAATGGAAAAGCTATCAGCATATTAGAGTACGGGAAGCTAATAATTCAATAGCAGTACATTTTTCAACATTTTGATAAGATATAGGATTTTGTTTTAAAAGAAAGTCCATGAACATGTATTTTTTAGTAAAACATTGGCATTCAAGCATATTAAACAGATTCAACATTTTTTAACCGGATTTTCGAAGGAAAAATCGGTTATTGATTTGGGGATGTACAGCGGTTGGGCGGTTGCCAAACAGTGTCCGTTCATTAACATGAAAACACTTTGACTAATTTTTTATACGACTGCAAAAAAATTTTGCGGTCGTATATTGGTATGATGTTGGCGTCGTCGTCGTCCGAAGACACATTGGTTTATGCACTCTAACTTTAGTTAAAGTGAATGGATCTCTATGAAATTTTACCATAAGGTTCCATACCACAAAAGGAAGGTGGGGATTGATTTTGGGGGTTATGGTACCAACAGTTAAGGAATAAGGGGCCAAAAAGGGGCCAAAAATAAGCATTTTTGTAATTTCCAGACATAACTTGTGTGTTAGTGTATGGATCTCTCTGACATTGTACCACAAGGTTCCATATCATAAAAGGAATGCAGGGATTGATTTTGGGGGTAATTGCCTCCAAATTTTAGGAATTAGGGGCCAAAAAGGGCCAAAAAAACAAGCATTTTTCTAGTTTCATGACAATAACTTATGTGTAAGTGTATGGATCTCTCTGATATTGTACCCGTTCCATATCACAAAGGAAATGCTGGATTGATTTTGGGGGTAATTGCCTCAAAATTTTAGGAATTAGGGGCCAAAAAACAAACAGTTTTCTAGTTTCATGACAATAACTTGTGTGTAAGTGTATGGATCTTTATGAAATTGTACTACAAGGTTCCATATCACAAAGGGAAAGCTGGAATTGAGTTTGGGGGTAATTGCCCAAAACGTTTAGGAATAAGGGGCCAAAAAGGGGCAAAAAATAAGCATTTTTCTAGTTTCCAGACAAAAACTAGTGTTCAAGTGTATGGATCTCTCTGAAATTGTACTGCAAGGTACCATACCACAAAGGGAAGGCTGGGATTGATTTTGGGGGTAATTGCCTCAAAATTTTAGGAATTATGGGCCATAAAGGGGCAAAAAAACAAGCATTTTTCTAGTTTCAGGACAATAACTTATGTGTTAGTGTATGGATCTTTATGAAATTGTACTGTAAGGTTCCATATCACAAAGGGAAAGCTGGGTTTGAGTTTGGGGGTAATTGCCAGAAACGTTTAGGAATTTGGGGCCAAAAAGGGGCCAAAAAACAAGCATTTTTGTAGTTTCCACACAATAAATTGTGTTCAAGTGTATGGATCTCTCTGAAATTGTACTGCAAGGTACCATACCACAAAGGGAAGGCTGGGATTGAGTTTTGGGGTGATGAATCATAAGGGGGTTCAAAAAATTTGGGGGGGGGGGGCTGGGGATTTTTTTTCCTTTTTTTTCTTTAAAATTCTCCATTTTAAATTGGTTTTTTTCTGATTTATATATAAAAGCAAATAATAATGATATGGTTTGAATAGGTAAATTAAAATTTTTTAAGTTCTTAGACCACATTCATTCTGTGTCAGAAACCTATGCTGTGTCATATATTTAATTACAATCCAAATCAGTGCTGTATCAAGCTTGAATGTTGTGCCCATACTTGCCCCAACTGTTCAGGGTTCGACCTCTGCGGTCGTATGAAGCTGCGCCCCAGCTGAGCATTTTATTTCAAATTTTGATATGTTGTTTCCTGTGACTAAATGAAGGTCAAGTTCAATTTTCACAATTTTAGCTATTCTCGTTGTTGAGTTGTAGACCTGTTAGTAGCCAAAAGTTATACTTATTACATGATTGAGTTATTTCCCATTGAACAGAAATGGCAAATATCATTTTCATTAGATAATAATCTATTTTTATTAAAGGAAATATTTCATTACATTACATTGTGTAGATAAAGTTGTTGACATTGATAGATTAGTTGCAGATCTATATTAGTTTGTGACAATTGAAAGAAAAAATATTAGGAACTATTAATTACATATATCAAGTTGATTACACTAAGTGTTTTTAAATATTTTTCACCTGTTATCAGATAACTTTAGCATGTGGTAAATATCTATCACACAATTATAATTGGAGTGACAGATTTATTTGAAAAGTTTCCTAAGTGCTGATGGTGATAAGTTCTGTAGGACTGTATAAATATAGTATTTACTGTTCATTATTAGACATTTTGAAGATAATTACAGATAAGTTTGATAGATTTTTAAAAGACATTGTATTAATGATAAATGAAATTTAGGATTTTTTTTCTTCTTTTTAAATTTTAATATGTTGTTACTGATGACAAAATGAAGGTCAAGTTCAATATTGACGATTTTCATTTTCACCGTTCAGGAGTTATGGTTCTTGAAAGATTGAAAAATGGTCTTTCCAGTCGTGTCCATGCTTTAACTCATGAAGTGTTCAACAAAAGCTTTTCAAATTTTAATATGTTGTTACTGATAACAAAATGGAGGTCAAGTTCAATATTGGTGATTGTCACTTTTACCGTTCAGGAGTTATGGTCCTTGTGATATTGAAAAATGCCAGGACACAAATAAATGTTAAAAAATCCGGATTGCTGTCGCTCTGACAGCCTCTTGTTTTAAATTTTAAGTTTCATATGACTTTAATGCATGTATTATTTTTTAATGTACCAATTAAAAAAACATTAACCGCATTGTTTGTGGGATTCAGTAGTAAAAGTAGAAAAAAAAAGACACAAAGAACTGATGGGGGAAAACTGTTTTTTTTATTTCTAAAATCATAACCGAAAGGAATGATGAGCACATACATATTATTCATGTTTTGCCAATATACAAACTTGTATATTCTTCAAATTGCACAGACCAATCAAGATATAAAGTTCAGCACTCAGTTTGCTTTATAATCTGGATGCGTTTATTTTATCATTCATATCTTCATATTTTGTTTCCTGGATGCGTTAAATTATTCTGATACTCATTGAAACTGTCTGTACTGATCGAAGAGGTGGTGTAGAGAAATTGAAAGTCCAATTTCCATGTGAAGTGTAACTCTGTGACACAAATTATAAGAAGATTTTGTATTTTGTTCTTGAGAGTAACACACCAGCTTTATTAGGACCTCTTATATACTGACAATTATTTTGGTCAGATAAAACATTTCAAATTTTAAGGATTTCCTGAAGTAACTTAAATCAGTTCAAAAATTCGACAGGAAAACTTAGTTTTGAAAAATATCTTGTTTTCATACGTCTTGTGAATACCCGAACATGAACTCAAAAGAACCAATTTATATAAAAAGTTTATATTTGGTAAACAAAACAATAAACTCATCATGGACACGTGGTCAGGATTAAAGTTGTGTACGCCAGATGTGCGTTTCGACTACAATAGACTCATCAGTGACGATCGAATCAAAAAAGTAAAAAAAGGCCAAATATAGAACAAAGTTGAGAAGCAGTGAGGACCCAAAATTCCGAAAGGTTTTGCCAAATACAGCAAAGGTTATCTATTCCTCGGGTTATCCTTAGTATTTCTAAAATTTCAAAGTTTATAATAGGACAGTCACTCAAAAAGAAAGAAAAAGATTAGAAAAACAACTAGATGTCAGAGTACCTCAATGATGAGCATGCTTCAAAATCACATGTCAAGCTCTTACTACCGTGTCCTAGATTTAGGAAAGAAATGCAAAAAAATCACCTACCACGAATGAAATCAATGTTTACGCATGCACGTAGTTTTCTTGCGCAAGAAATAGCAAATGGCAAGCATACGCACTGATATTCTGGATAAGAATATGCATTTCCACGTATATTTATTCTAGGTTCAAATCTAATGTCAGTTGAATTCGGATGTCAAACTGCCTACCTCAAGTGGTTTGACTCCGGATTCATTGCAATTCAATCAGGAATGTGTGTCAACGCAAACCGATATTGTTGTCAAACCAGAATTTAAATCCGATTTTGTTGTGTCGTGTGAACAGGGTGTAATAGTAATAGTAATATTATGTAAATAAACGGCAATTGACGTTTGTAGGGTAGCTGGTCAACACAATGAATACAATTTTCAAAATCGCACAATCATTGCAAAGATTAAGACGCTATAAGGTTGAACTATTTAAAACAAAAACAAAAAGAATTAAAATTTAATTAACATACATTCCTAGCTGTTAATAAATCTTTTCCAGAAATTTAAAATATACTATCAATAAACACAAACTTCAGGTATTTACTAATGGCAATTTTTTTTTATTAAGTCAATCTCTTCTTCAAGTCTAACTTTCTATTTTATTTCTATACAAAATATAAGCAGAGACTTATAAAACCATACGTAAACGGTATAAAATTAGTAACGTATACTATAACTAATATACGTCCTTGCGTATACGTAGTTTATAATTATGATTATTGTAAAATATTAATACGTTTTTTGTGAAATGCAAGGATTCAAAATTCTTGTGAATTATAACCACGCAACTATTTTTTTCATTCCCTACGGTTTAAATATTAGATACTAATTTATTTGTGTTCATTCCTTATAATTGGTACTCATATGTTGCATATGATTTTCATAAATGTATTCACTGTTAAAACCCGCGGGATGATAATATAACATTATTAATTATATTCTATTAATGATAAATTTAGTTTCAGTTTAAACTTTAATAATTTTAATGAATATTCCCTTGGTCTGTTAGTATCTATTAATGAAAATAACTATTTTAGACAGAATATCGTTTTGTTTAATTATCTTTCTGTTTTCCGACCTAAGATACATATTTTTAACAGTAATATCTTTTTGCTCATTTTCTTCTTGCTTTCCGACATTTGCTCAGGCTTTGATGGAATTACAAATATGACATGGTAAACGTTCAGATATAATCAGTTTATTCTGGGACATAATTGAATGTCAGTATATTATTCCCATGTTTATTGTCACAATGCACAATAACACGTTGTATTGAATACTACACAAACAACGCGTACAGGGAACGTCTCAAAACATAAATTATATAATTGCAATATCATTTTACTTCATATTTAATACTTTCAAATAAAAACGCATATGTTCTGTCAAAAGCAAATAGGTTGGCATATATAAATGGCTTTCTTACTGCAATCTATTATTTATTTTTTTACTTTCCGATCTACAAATGAACTTTAATTTGATTGTCGAAATATTAATACAAGGTCACGTGGTAACATATCAATAGAGGGACCGTATCAAAGACATAGATAACTACCTGTATAAATGATCGAAAATTTTCGAGACGTTCCGAGAATTTTGTTTCCCAGGATATCGAATGGCCCATAGAAGCTTCCAAAACTCACCAATATATAGGCGTGAACCCCCTGAGCAAAAACGTTTTGAAAATTCTTTCAAATATCAAATTAAATATCATATTTTTTAAATAAACACTCACAATAGAATAAATTATAACAATGCTAATGAAAACAAACATCAATATATTCATCTTAAATGAAAGGACGAGTCATATTTTAATTTTAATTTTAAGATATTTATTTTACAAAAGGTTATCAATAGAATTGAAAATTGAAACATGGTATGTGTCAAAGAGACAACAACACGACCAGAGAGAAGAGGAAAACAGCTCAAGGCCACCAATTGGTCTTCAACATAGCTAGAAAATCCCGCATCCGTAGGCGGGCTTTTAAATAAGCTGACCCCTAAACAATAATGTATACTAGTTCAGCGAAAATGGACGTCACACTAAACACCGAAACATAAAAATGATCCAAAATTAAAAGCATACAAGACTAACAAAGGCCAGAGGTTCTTGACTTTGGACAGACGCATAAATGCGGCGGGAATAACCATGTTTTGTGAGATCTCAACCCTCCCCTATACCTCTAGCCAATGTTGAATAACAAACACACAGCAATACGTAAAGTAAAACTCAATTTAAAAGAAGTCCGAGTCCGATATCAGAATAGGTAACAGAAGAAACTAAGCAAAATGACAATGATACAGAAATTAACAAAGGACTGCTAGCAGTTACTGACATGCCAGCTCCAGACCTCAATTAAACTGATCAAAAGATCATGTATTCATCATATGAAAATCAAGCACAATCCCTCCCGTATGGGGTTTAGTAACATACCATCTTCAAATATTTGAGAAGAACATAACTCGTATCATGCCAACGACTGGTTTTAGAATATTTGTGTTTATTTCTGATGCAAAGACTCTACGAGAATATACTTGAATGCGTTTTTTTCATATTCTCTTCGAGTAAAATTTGTCATTTCATGGGAACATTTAAGCTAGAACTCAATAATAATGATTTTGGAAAAGCAAATATTTGAAATCATCAGTTTCATTCTGTATTTACTAATGAAACATACGATAATATTTCAGATAAAGGTAGAAGCAACCACCCTCAAATGCCAAACATAACTATCAATGAAAAAGGTTTTACAAAATTATAGTCAAACTTTAATCAACATAAAGCTTCATGTCCTGATAACATCAATGGCCGAGTCCATACAAAAATCTTAATGACCAAGTTTCACTAATCCTTACATTAATATATATAATTAAGATATCTTATAAACTATATGAGATGTCTTATAAACTACATATGTATATAAGATATCTTACAAACTATATGAGATGTCTTATAAAGTTTATAAGATATCTTGTAGTTAGAATAAGCCGAGTAAAACGGCTTGCCATACGATCGGCTCTCTGCGTACAGAACAACTACGATTTCACGAGCAGCGTCACAAACATGTTAAACAAGCTAAAATGGTCACCACTAGCTGAGAGACTATTAAATTCGAAATAATGTATTTTAAAAAGTAATACACTGCCTTGTAGCTATTTCAACACATGTTCTCGAGCAAACAGACAATATAACAAGACACCACCATACACAGTCATACAGACATATCCAAACTTCAAAGGACAAATAAAATGGTCGCACTTCCTCGCACAATCATACAATAGAACGTGTTCCCTCATACCATCATTGAAACCACTTCTGTTGACAGCTTTAAAGATAAATTAACTTCAGCTGTTCTCCCCAGTTTCAACTAAAACCGAAACATGCACATACAAGTTATTATTTGTTAGTCACAATTTGTATCATACAAACATTAAATTGTTTTTAGCTCACCCGGCCCAAAAGGGCCAAGTGAGCTTTTCTCATCACTTGGCGTCCGTCGTCCGTCATCGTCCGTTAACTTTTACAAAAAATCTTCTTCTCTGAAACTACTGGGCCAAATTAAACCAAACTTGGCCTAAACCATCCTTAGGGTATTTAGTTTAAAAAATATATCCGATGACCCCGCCCATCAACCAAGATGGCCGCCATGGCTAAAAATAGAACATGGGGATAAAATGCCGTTTTTGGCTTATATCTCTGAAACTAAAGCATTTAGAGCAAATCTGACATGGTTAATAATGTTCATCAGGTCAAGATCTATCTGCCCTGAAATTGTCAGACGCATCAGACAACCCGTTGTTGGGTTGCTGCCCCTGAATTGGTAATTTTAAGGAAATTTTGCAGTTTTTGGTTGTTATCTTAAATATTATTATAGATAGAGATAAACTGTAAACAGCAATAATGTTCAACAAAGTACCATCTACAAATAAGTAAAATGACCAAAATTGTCAATTGACCCCTTAAGGAGTTAAAGCCCTTTATATTTTTTATGTAAATTTTTTTAACCTTTTCAAAAATCTTCTCCACTTACATTGTTATCTACTGGGCCAAATAGAATTAAAGTTAGCCACAATTTTCAATAGGGTATCTTGATTGAAAAATGTATCGGATGACCCTGTCATCCAACCAACATGACCGCCATGGCTAAAAATAAAACATAGGGGTTTACTATAGAAGTCTAAGGGAAAATTGTAAAAAAAACAATTTCAAATGGTCACATCTTGAAAACTGATTTAAATAATGATAAGGGGTCTTCAGTAACTATTGCAAGACTACAATGGGATGACCTGCTTTTAACTTAACTCCTGGGCCAAATTAAACCAAACTTGGCCCCAATCATTATTAGGGTAACTTATACTATAAAATTATGATTTAACCTTATTTTACATGATTTCCAAAACAACAGTCGATACAGGTGAGCGACACAGGCTCTTGAGAGCCTCTAGTTAATTATTATTTGTATACATTTTCATGTCAAAAACACAGGTGAACAGTCAGTATTGAAACCTTATTGATCACAACGAAAAATTAAGTTATTATTTTTTCCAGTCTGTGCATCCGTCCCGTATTACTGAACATGAAAATAAGATTTTGGAATATCAGTACATTCTCATGTGAAGAGATAATTTCAGCTTCCCATAATGAACTTAGCAAGATTCCAGCAGCGCCTGCATACGGAGTATATATCTCCAAGTTAATACGATATTCCAGGGCCTGTATTTCCTATCACGATTTCCTTAATAGAGGGTAACTGCTCTTATAAAAGCTATTAAACCATTTTTTAGGGGTGAAATTGAAACCATCGCTTCATAAATGTACAAACACCATCACGAGTTGGTTGACCGTTATGCAATAGCTGTTTCACAGATGACGACGAATATGTTCCAATTGTCGTAACTACAATCCCGTCCCCTTTTCCCAGAATGAGACCTACAGAATTAGACTGAAAACCGTGTTTGTACTTATATGAGCAACACGACAGGTGCCATATGTGGAGAAGGAAATGCTTACTTTTCCGGAGCACATGAGATCATCCTCAGGTTTTGGTTTAGTTTGTGTTGATCAGTTTTTAGTTTTATGTGTTCTATTATGTGTACTGTTGTTTTTATTTTGGTCTATTTCTTCTGGCATTGTCAGTTTATTTTCCACTTATGATTTTGAATGTCCCTTTGGTATCTTTCGCCTCTCTGTTAAGGTTTTGGTTAAAGTAGTTAACTGAGAAGTTGTGGTCAAATCAACTTAAAATTAATACGGATGTTATATATTATGTGAAGTTTATATTAAATGAAAACAACACGTTATAAATTTGATGCTTCCGAAGCGCTTTCTGATTTCGTGCATCCGAAGCGTTTTTCTGATTTTCCTTCAGCAAGAACGCTCAAAGCCGATTATTTGAAAGCCAAATCGCAACAGTTAAAGAGCAACATAACCAAAAAGGACATAAACAAAATAGCCAAATCCATCTAAGGCCAACTTTGCCTGAGGGAATTCAAACATTAGTTTCTTTAAAATTTATAAATTTATAAACGGACAATTTCAGAAAGGTTTGTAATAAATCGTGTCTGTACCAAAATTATTTACGAAATTAAATCAAATATAACTGAACATTATGGAAGGGAATATCCGCCATAATTATACATTTCTTGATTTGTAAAATGCAATTTCTAAATTTGTAACATGCAATGTCTTAATTTGTAAAATGTATTTTTTTTAATTTGTTACATGTATTTTTTCCATCCGTTACATGCATTTCTACATTTCTAGATTTGTGAAATGTAACTTCTTAATGTGTAAATGCAATTTCTTTGTTTGAGTCACGTTTTGGGAGAATGTGTCAGCGTAACTGTTACCGCTGACAGCCAATGAGAAGTTCCGTTTCTGAAGAAAAACTACAAGTCACAAATCAACAAATTGCAAATCAAGAAGTTTTACATATCGGTAAGTTTTACAAATCGAGAATGAAATAGTTCCACTATATTCCGCACGAGGTCGCTGTGGATCCATGTAAACTCGTTCCTTAGCCAACCGTCGTACCCAATATTTACCAACTCGTATTTCTACCAACTCGTACCCAATATTTTGTTATTTATACGCGTTAAAGTTGTTATGTTCTTCTATATAATATAGAATCATACAAATGTAATAATGTACAACTGTATTGGTTGGTAATCAGATGCAATTCGTTTTCAAATCAGAAATATTTAAAGTTAATCATTCGTCTTAGACAATCAGCTCTATACTCCTGACACTGTATTAGACGAATCTAGAACAGAGCGTACCAGCTCTTCGTCAACAAATCATGACACGACCCTAAAAGGGTCTTACTCTTAGTGATACCCACCTAACAAAAGACAGCGACAGGGGGCGTCCCATCGTCCTCCTAACGCAAATGCTCCACCGAATTTCAGACACCGAGATAGGGGGTTGCTGCGAATGGACTATCTAAAAAGAAATCGACCAGTAATGGAACTGTAAATAGTGAATATTGATTGAACAACGATAGCTTAAAGCTTTGTTTCTTAAATGTTTGTTGGCTGTTATAAAGACTGCTGTCTCCGGATTTCATTGACATCTTGCTTGGACATGATATCTGTATTTTTTGAAACGATGTTAACTGACTTAGATAATACTTACTTCTTAAGAAGAATGATAAACTTGCGATATTTCTGATTTGAAAACAAATTGCATCAGTTTATCAATCAATAAAGTTGTTCAAGAACTTAAAACTTTAATGCGTAAAAATAATAAAATATTGGGTACGAGTTGGTAGCAGTACGAGTTGGTAAATATTGGGTACGAGTTTTTTTAGTACGAATTGGCTAAGGTACGAGTTGACATTGAACCACAGCGACCTCGTGCAGAATATTGTGGAACTATTTCATTCTTGATTTGTAATTTGTTGATTTGTGATTTGTAGTTTTCTGCAGAAACAGAACTTCCCATTGGCTGTCAGCGGCAACAATTACACTGACATTTTCTCCCAAAACGTGACTTAAACAAAGAAATTACATTTCAAAAATTAAGAACTGTAGAATTTCATGTAACGAATGAAGAAAATTTGTTAACAAATTGAGAAATTGTATTTACACATTTAGAAGTTACATTTCACAAATCAAGAAATGAGCTGCGTCGGATAGAAATCGACCTTATGCAAATAAATATCAATGCATCTGTTACCTTATTTCGGATAGAAAAAATCTTGATGTAAAGTCTGTAACTGTTTTTAAAATGAGCTGATATAAGAACCCTACAAAAGGGACCAAAATCCATCTTTTATTTCGTATTGAGATGTTCCAAAATCAATCAACGTCTTATACATGCACATATATATATGTGCTCTTGCATAAGGTCGATTTCTATCTGACGCAGCTCAAATGTAGAAATGCATGTAACGGATGGAAAAATACATGTTACAAATTAAGAAAATACATTTTACAAATTAAGAAATAGCATGCTACAAATTAAGAAATTGCATTTTACAAATTAAGAAATGTATAATTATGGCGGATATTCTCTTCCATAGAACATATAGATATATAATACGTGGGGCATGGTTTCCTTTCACAATTTGGAAGCTGAAATCATCTCTTTTGTCGTAAAGCTTTGTTCTCGACCAACCCTCATCATCAATTTCTGTATGTTAGTCAAGATATAAGACAGACTGGCTTAACTTTATCTGTTGTATCCTTTATTCCAAGTTCGATGGGATAGATGCGTTCAACATAGTCACCAAACTTTGAATTATTTAGTGAGAGGACATTATATTTAAATAGGAACGTGAAGTTAAAGGATAATGCTAGCTTCTTTTCCTTCATCATAAGAAGTTACCTATGAAGCTGGCCTCGTATGAATAAAGGAACTAAACGGCAGGAAGAAGAGTATACAGTTGGTTCCAATTGGAATCCCTATTGTTTTTGAAAAACACGTCCTCCAAACGTTACAAGAAATCAAGCATCTTTATATTGTCAGTTTCAGAGAATTTTTAATTTAGATTATAGTATTTTTTTTACAAAGTAGGGATTTATCCCTTCATTAGACAATAAACTTGTATCTACGTTTGCCACTCTTTTCATGAAACGAAGCAGGGCCAATTCTTTCAAATTTTCTTTTATTTTGCAATGGGGAATACTTGTATGAAGGATAGGACAGTCAAATTGCAAAAAGGAAAGAGGCTAAGATGATATGTACAGATCTTTTGAATTTTTATCATCCACATCAGATTAACACCACCCGTGTATACGTAGTAGGTAGATAAGACAATATATGGTGACTCATGCTGTCAATGTTTGGTTCCATTTTGTTGAATGACGATCCTATTAATTTTTATTCAATCAACCTGTTTCTCTAACAGCATTATTAAATTTGGACATTATAATTGTAATTTTTCAATTTATAAAATACATGCATATGTTGAAGTTAAGATCGAACTGTCCAAATAGGCAAAATTTACTTAAGTCCTTTTGTGTTAAGGCGCTTTCTGAACGTTTTTGTTTTGAACGTTGTAGGTATTTGTCTCAAAAAGCTTCTGGTTTCGAGCGTACCAGATAAAGGTAATTCCAAAAACGACAGGCGCAATGAAATCGGTATCGACGTTTTATTTTATTTTGGCATGTTAAATGTAAAAAATACGAGCGTAATTTTTCAATAGAAGACATTTTCAGTTTAACTTATATTTAGAAAACTTTATAGATATAACAAATACATGTAAAATCACCTAATGACAGACAATAGATATAAGAAGATGTGGTATGAAGCCAATGAGATAACTCTCCATCCAAGTCAAAATTTATAAAAGTAAACCATTATAGGTCAAAGTACGGTCTTCAACACGGAGCCTTGGCTCACACCGAACAGCAAGCTATAAAGGGCCATATAAAGGTTTCGTGGAGCACTCATATATATTTAGCCAATTGCCTACATTAAACCGCGACTGAATTCATCAGTATTTTTAAATTGTGTTTCCAATTTGTGTATTTATGCTCACGATTTTTTTTATCAAAACGTTTCGCTGAGAAGTGTTGTTGACAATGTTTAAGTCATCAGTTATAAAGTTGCCGATCGGATTATATATGAATTGGGAACTAGCACAGGTGTAATAAGGAGGTTTTAATTCGTAAAAATGCGCATTTGGTGCATTAAAATTGGTCCATATGGTGTTATACTAGAAAGCGTCACTGTTTAGATCCTGCAATACGCGCTTTTATTTGAAAATTTCAAATGCAAAAGATGTGGTAAAGATATATAAACAACAACATGATCCTCAAAGTTGAGACGTATTTTCGATTGAACTGATTTATGATGAAGGAAATTTCTTAAATTGATGGGATCAAAACAATTTTGAGAAGGAGAGTTTTTCCGTTACATCTTTTCCTATGCCTAAATATAAGCCAGAATGCATGTTTTATACCTAAATTGGACGTTCACAAAACAATATACATAAATTTAGTATTGATTTCATACAAAAATATAAGCAAATAAAAATTTACTAAAAAAGTATAATACCATGTTCTGTGCTCACGACAAATGTTTCTCCGAAAACACATCGTCATGTATGCTCGAGACTTATGGAAGGCCAAATTATAGAACATTTCATAGTACAAATACGAAAGGAATCTCAACAGTTTTACTCATATGCGGTTAGCTCTGATTGAGGGAGTTGAAACCTAAGAACTAGGTGACAGAATTCTAAATTTAGATAACAATACAAGGAAAAGAGAACAAATGTTGTACTTCATCTTTAACTATATCCAAGATAATAAATTGAGAATGTTAAGATGGAAATTTCTACATTACATTTTACCAACCAAACAATTACTTTTCTCTTGGAAAATAACTAAAACTCCTCTATGTAATATATGTAATGTCATTGAAGATTATGATCATTACTTTCTGACATGCAAATATCTAAAATCATTTTGGGATCAAATAAAACTAATACTAGACAAACTTAAAATAGGACATCATATAATATCACTGGCATCACTTTTGTATGGATATAAGATAAACGATACAAATTATTACAATATCAACGATTTTCTAACAATCGTACTTTTTACTATATATAAAGTGTATTACATATCCGAGCAGAAAAAAAAAACAAATTAATGTGTTTGGAATTTTTAAAGGTGAACTTTTCCAACATTACGAAATATTGACAAATAAACAAGGCAAATATAAAAACTTCTACAATTTGGTTGCAGAAAAAATTAATTTATCTTCTTAGAACTAGGTGACTTCTGTATAACTTGATTTTTTTAACTGTATTTGCATATCTTATAACTAATCACGTATATAATCGTGACAAAATTTACTAAAGACCGACTGAGGATATTTTACTACTAGTCTAGTATTATGGACTCGGTTGTAATGAATCAAAATCAGCTATTCCAAATCACTGCATTGGAGACGGTTTTGATTTATAAGAAGGTCATCTCCAGGAATCTCTAAAACAAACACGTTATTTTTTTCAAAAATGATATAAATTCCATTTTTAAGACAAAAGCTGCATAAATTTAATTTAATTTACTATGATTATACATTATTTATAGTCATCAGTCATCAAAGTGAACAATATACATTGTATGAAAGTATTGAAACTAAAGATACCGATATTTCCTTGTGTCCTTCTGACAAGTTTTATCCTTGCTTTATATCAATTGAGGTAACACAATGATGTGCGCTATTTATATTACCCAACCCAATCCCCTGTCTTTTTTCATCTTCGAAAGTCTAGTCTTTTTCTACTTGTCTCTTCAGTCTAAATCTCTAGATCCTTTTGATGTTTATTTACTTCTCTTAGTTTTAGTTTGTTACAGATTTGTATCTCCTTAATCCTTTTATATAAGATTTGAACATCGATGAACAACTCTTTATTACGTACAGTTTTAGTACACAATTATACATACGTTTGTCACCGTGGTTAGTCCGTTATCCTAAATCGTGAGAGGTTATTTCCTGAATAAACAAATACGTTTGTAAGCCATGTTTTCAGTAGAGAACGATGATTTTTTCGTGATGAAAATAAGACGATTGGTTTTACTTTTCCTTTGCTTTTCTACAAGAGTATACTGCTTAAAATTGGATTTATCTGGTAAGATTGTCTTCGTTACTGTTACTGTATGCATAATAATGACAGCATCACAAATAAACTCATCATAGATACATTTGTACCAGGATTAAAATTTTGTACGCCAGACGCTCGTTTCGTCTACAAAAGAATCATCAGTGACGCTCAAACAAAAAAGGTAAAAATGCCAAATAAAGTACGAAGTTGAAGAGCATTTAGGACCCAAAACGGGGTTATAAAACATCATTCTAAATAACAATAATAATAGTAAAATGTGTACTGCTTTGAAGTATTTTTCATTATTTCTTATAAATATTTTAGTGTATTAAGCCAGTAAAACAAATACCAAATAGGTCTCTGTTTTCTATCTGTCTTAGATTAAAACTACATAAAATATATGTCTACAGTCTACCCATGTCCTTTTCAGTCCAAAATAAAATTTTAATCAGTGACTACTAATTTAAAACTAGCTTCAATATACCATACTCACCATTATCATAATATCTACTAAAATGATACGCATGCGGGTGTGTGTTTTTAAATTTATGTGTGAACGTATGAACATGATTTGGGAGTACTGTACAAAAGAAAAATCCGATATAATTGAGTCTGTTTAATTAGATGCTGCTAGAGTTGTAACTGGGCTTAGAAAGGGAACACCTAGATGGAAATTATACAAGGAATTATGATGGGTCTTTTTCTCCAAAATTTTTATTTTTCAATAAAACTTTAAATAAAAGGGAATTAACAACTCCTCAGTATCAAACCGGTTTTTTTTCTAGGCCCTTTGTTTTATTGTACGTTTGATATTTGACAATAAACTAATTTGAATTGTCTCTGTGTCTGTGAACGAAGAAAATGAAGATGGTCAGATAAACAAGGCAAGCAAAAAAAATCTGGTAAAATGTGAAAACATTAAATTTGTCTACTTCGAAACATTAAAAATATATCTACAGTCTAACCACGTCACTCGAATCATTGTAATGTGTTTCTTGCTGAGTTGAAGACCCATTGGTGGCCTTCGTCTGTTTTCTGTTCTTTAGTCGGGTTGTTGTCGCTTTGACACATCCTCCGTTTCCATTCCCAATTTTATTACAAACCGTGCTAAGTGATTAAAGTACACCAATGAACCTTGTTAACATATACATAAGGAAGTATTTCAGTTGTTTCCGTATGTATTATATTTTATCTCCAATCATCAATATTCAAAGTTGATCGATTAACCAGAGGTTAATATGCATTTAATTCAATAGTTACCGCATACTTGTAAATGATAATGATAATATTGCCCCGGTTAAAAGTTTCAATCATGACCTTGGGGTGCACATTTCACAGCAAGTGAGAGACAAAATTATTAATGGGGAATATGTAGAATTGGAAAACCTATTGGTTATTTCTCATTCTGAGCAATCAAGGGCGGTAGTTATGGATAATAATGGAAATCTTAATTTAAAGCCAAAATCCGGAAAGAAAATATCCGACATCAATACATGGTTCGATGCTATCTTAATTTATACTAGCATTTATACAGCAGCACATCCTAGTAGTACCCCGGGTTTACTGAAGTATATTTATAACGTTAAATTGGGGGCAGGCAGATGTGCTGATATGGGTTGGTTAACCTATGATCAACAATTTAGACTAAAACGGGCCAGAAACCCATCAATAAATTGGGGTTGTGTAGACATGGAGTTATGGCTTCTGTATATATCCCAGGGTGTAACTCCAACACAAGAACCTCACATATCTCAAATGAATGCAGGTAAATGTTTCTTGTACAACAATAAAGGAAGATGCGGCCGTTCAGCTTGTCGTTACCTTCATAGATGCTTAAAATGCGGGGGTTCTCATGCAGCGTTGTTTTGTAATTTAAAACCTACACAAAACAGTCAGAATGAGAAAAGAAAGCCTTATGAAACATTTCGGAGTGACTTTCGGAGAGAAAAGAGTTATAAAAACAATGTCAATGGATTCAGATTTAAGTCAGCATCGTCAGTCCCCGGAATCATATAGGCTCATTGAGTTAGGGAAGACACCGATTAAAGTGGAAAGATTAAGACATTTTTTAAAAAGTTATCCGAATAAAATTGATGCACATATATTGTTAGATGGATTTACAAATGGATTTAAAGTAAATTACATGGGTCCGCGTCAAGGTTTTAATTGTTCAAATTTGATTTCGGCAAAGCAGCATGAGTCTGAATTAGAAGAAAAAGTAAAAGAGATTCAGGCGGGGCGAATAGCGGGGCCCTTTAAAAACAAACCCTTTTCTAACCTCCGCCTATCACCGATAGGGCTTGTAGCTAAAAAGCCTCCTCCTGGCTCTAAAACTCACGGATGGCGTATGATACAACATTTGAGTTATCCACTAGGAAGTAGTATTAATAGTTTTATTGACCCCCAACTAGCAACCGTGCAATACACATCCTTTGACAAAGTTCTTGGCACTATTAGCACACTAGGAAAGGGGCAGAACTGGCACGAATGGATATAGTCTCGGCATTTAGATTATTAATATTGCACCCTGATGAATTTGTTTTATTTGCTTTTCGCTTCCAAGACAACTTTTATTTCCAGAAAGCGCTCCCAATGGGATGCTCGGCGGCGTGCGCGCTGTTCGAAAAGTTTGCATGCTTTTTAGAGTGGTTGGTCCGGTTTCAATCGTTCAAGGAATCAATAGAGCATTATTTAGACGATTTCTTGCTTGCCGGAAAAGCTAGGTCGGGGGAATGTTTGCATCTCATGAACAATTTTAGGACTATTTGCAGCGATATTGGAGTTCCTCTAGCGGAGGAAAAAGCTTTAGGTCCTTCGTGTATTATGACTTTTTTGGGGTTAGAAATAGACACTTTGGAGATGGTTATTCGAATACCACAAGACAAATTAACAGAGGTTAAGGAAAAACTGGAATTGACTATAAAGAAAAGAAAAATCACTCTGAGGGATCTTCAATCTTTAGTGGGCTCTCTAAATTTTTGTGCCAAAGCAATTCCGTCAGTTCGAGCTTTCAACAGGAGGTTTTGTGATGCGATGTGTGGGATACAAAGGCCAAATCATTTTATCCGAGTGACACTAGGTATGAAAGAGGATACAAAAACTTGGCTTACATTTCTCGAGAATTTCAATGGTACTTTGGCTTTTGGTAAGAGCGAATGGCTTTCAAATTGTGAAATTCATTTGTTTACAGATAGCGCTGGTAACCCAGATTTAGGTTGTGGGGTTTACTTTTCAGGCCGATGGGCTTATTTTCAATGGCCTTCTAGTTGGGAAAACACTGATTTAATGGCTGATATAACCTTCTTGGAGTTGGTGCCTATTGTGCTATCGATTTTGTTGTTTAAAGAGGATTTGCATAACAAGCGAATACTTTTTCATACAGATAATAAGGCACTTGTGAGTATTTTGAACAAGAAATCCTCAAAATCGAGACGGGTGATGGAGTTGGTTCGGCCTTTTGTATTACACACAATTCTTTTTAATATGCAATTTAAAGCAGTACATATTGAAGGTCGTTCGAACTTCATCGCTGATGCTATTTCACGTAAACAGTGGCACAGATTCCGCATGGTAGCACCACAAGCAGAGACAGAGGCGACACCAATTCCAGAAACTTTTCTGCAGCTGATTTCCGATCTGAAATTGATCGTCTAGTAGATGCCTCTCTAGCTTCGAACACGAAGGATACATATAGAACGGGGTTGCGGAGTTTCGAGATATTCCGGAGACTTTAATATGGAGTGCGTGTGGCCGCCTCCCCCCTCGCATATTGTGCTTTTTATTGCATATTTATCACTGAAAGGGAGAGCACATAAAACTGTTAGATGTTACGTGACCGCTATCGGTTTTTGTTGCAAGGTTCTACAGTCTCAATTGATGGACTTTTCACAAAATTTTATTATACAAAAAATGTTAGAGGGATTGAAACGCTCTAAGTTCTCGAAGGATAAGAGGCTTCCATTTACATCGGAACTCTTGGCTAGGATAATTGAAAAATTGCCATCGATTTGTTGTTCAGCATATGAATCTTTGCTTTTTGCGGCAGCTTTTTCAGTCGCCTTTCATGGCTTCCTACGAGTTGGAGAATTGGTTTACACAAAATTAGGCCAAGCGCAAAATATAATATCAATACATGGTACACAAATTTTATGCGGAGCAAACGGGGAGTTTATCAGGCTTCACTTAACTCACTCTAAGGGGGATCAAACTGGTAAGGGTATTTCTATTGATATAAGGAAGACGGATTCCACAGTTTGTCCAATACAGCTACTAAAAAGATACCTAAGGGTAAGACCAAATATAAATGGTCCTTTACTTTGTCACCTTGGTGGAAAATATGTGTCTCGTTATCAGTTCTCTGGTATATTATCTAAGGCATTGAATGTAATAGGTATTGATTCAAGTGGCTACAAGTCCCATTCATTCAGGATTGGAGCAGCTTCAGAAGCCTCTGCTAAAGGAATTTCTAATGAGGAAATTATGAAACTAGGACGATGGAAATCTGTTGCATAGAGGTCATACATCAGATGAAAAAAAAATTTATTTTGATGTGGTCATATATTAATCAAAGACAATTATTGTTTATAGATGTAAATAGTTGGTACATGTGTTATTAAAAATTTAAATGTGTTTTAATAGGGACACTTGAGAGATATGAGAAAAAGTCTGTTTGGATAATAGGCTCGTCCATTGTAAAACATGCATTTACCCATGCCCGCACCACTTATGACGGCATCCATTTGAGTTTGAAGCGGAAAAATGTCCCATTTGGTGGCAAGGTAAAGGGGGCATGAATTGGCACGAATTAGTACAAAGGACAAAATATTTATTAAGATTTGAACAGGAGCCAGATTTTTTAATTATACATTGTAGGGGGAACAACATAGGCTCCTGCAAGTTACATAATTTTAGACGGCAAATTAAGTCGTCTCTTTGTAAGGTTTCAGAATTGCTCCCTAAAGCTACACTAATTTGGTCCCAGATACTACCGAGGCTATTTTGGCGGAAAAGCCAAAACATTAAGTCTCTGAACCGGGCTGCGGTCAGAATTAACAATTTTGCTGGTTGGTTATGTCTTAAGTCTGGTGGAGGATATATAAAATATCCTGAAATAACATGGAATGAGAAGGGACTATTCCACAAGGATGGTGTTCATCTTTCAAACATGGGAAATGAACAATTTTTGTATAGAATTCAAAGTTTTCTCCAGGAAGTTGTGTAAGCGTTACTAATGAAGAAAATGTGCAGATAAGGATTTAGTGTACAAACTGTGCGGTTTCAAATTTAATAATATTTGTTAATTTAAGTCGTGCACTTGCAACAGTGTGTTATGACGTTCGTTTATTTAAAGGCTTCCCCCTGCGAGAGAAGGGATTAATATAAATATATAGTAACCAAAAGTCAATAAGGCCACGGCTTGTTGCGTCGTTTTCTTTTTATTTCATGGCGGTGGTCGCATGTTAACATGTGACCATTTGGCGGGAAAGCGACACAACGCCAACAATCTTGCACCATGTTCACATAATGGACTATAATATCCGTTACTGAGTTTCTGTTCCCAGGGCCAGTATTTTTAAAGTCAATGTCAGTATTCATAAATGGACAGTAATGATAAAGTGCTCTTTTTGTACAGATGGTTCTAATTGATCATTCTTGATCAATGCTAATGTTATAATTGATCAATCGTGATCCATGCTAAGGTTTTAATTGATCAATCGTGATCCATTCTAATATTATAACTGATCAACAGTGATCCACGCTAATGTGTTAATTTTGATCATTTGTGATTCATGATCATGCTAATGTTTCATCTTTATTGATGATAATGTTTGATAAATTTGTGAGCCGTGGCCTTTATTTTGCCAATTAAAATAATAATTCATTTATATCTCTTTGGTATTTATTCAAGCATGAATCCTAAGTTAATTCAATCTATCCTAATAGGGGATAGATTGCGTTAACTTTGTGAAGTTGCCGTTTCAGTTATTCGAGTTATCTTTCTTTATACAGTTTCTTTATAATGTAGGTTTGCGATTTTCTTATAGAATAACGATCAAAATTTGAACGAAATATAGCTAATTAAATCTCTTCTTGAGTCATCTTGGAATTTCTACACTTGGTGAGCCATGACGAATCATCATACACCATTGGGTACACGGAAATAATATAATTTTTATGTCCATAAAAACCTGAAAAATAAATCAAAACAGCAGCAGTATATCGCCAAAATACACATTTTAAAATCAAGAGGTGGGCGGGTGGGTTTTTCTTACATTACATAGAAATATATTAATACAAAACCCAGAATTTACCATGACGAAAAATGTCTGCCTGTTCTTCTTTAAATCTCTGAACGCCAATGCAGACGATACACTGACGTCACAAACGATATTGGTCCGCTAGGCCACGTGACCCTATTTCGAGAAGCGTAGTTTGATTTTCAGAAAATCGCAAACCTACATTATAAAGAAACTGTATAAAGAAAGATAACTCGAATAACTGAAACGGCAACTTCACAAAGTTAACGCAATCTATCCCCTATTAGGATAGATTGAATTAATATGCATTTAATTCAATAGTTACTACATTTGTTTTTTTGTTGTTGTTATCAACAGTTATGCACATAACACATGTAACACTAAATTATTAGAATCACAAGTAAAAGTAGGTTGAATTTATCTTGTTCATGTGTCTGCTTATCGGTTTGAGGAAGGGGAAGTAAATGTGTGTAAAAAGATTTGATGACATCTTAAAATACATCTATCTATGCATTTAAAAATAAAACATTGAATTACTGGCTAGAAAGAAATAGAATTATAAAAGATTAGTGTCGATCACCTGCAATAAACTTTAAACTCAAATAAAATCATCTTTTTTTTGTCTAGTAGCAATTTCGAAATTTGTAATTAGATTTTAATTTATGCAGGTTCGTTAAATTTCTTTGTTTTTCCTATTTAAATCATCAAAGATATATGTAAATTTAGGCAAATAATTTAACTTGAAAATTGGAGACAACACTAGTGGACCAATGTTTAAATCTCATAAATCGATTAAGAAGAGATCATAAACTAATACTAAGAGAATCGCATGAATTTATAAAGGAACGATGCCGAGTGCATTGACCGGGTAAGCGTCTTCTGCTTTGCATGCATCACCCGTCAAAATGTCATAATCGGTAATACGACACAATCGGTAAAATTACAGATCCGACTTAACCTCAACAATAATCATCTTGAAACATTAGTTGATGGCCCAATAAATATTCCCGGCAACTTATTCATGTTATTACAATATCTAAAAGAACTTTTTATTAGTCAGCGAGTGAAGAAAATGATTAATATGAAAACTACTTATCATCAAATATTTTGATGGTATATCAAAGGAAGTCCAACTAAAAATCTTTCATTGAAATTCTTTTCCACAGTAAATTTTCTCTTGCGATTTTTTTTAACGATGATTGCATGATATAAATATGGATTATACCACTGCATCAAGTGTGCTACGATATTTCTCCCACTTAAATTTTAAAATTCAAAACTTGAGGCTCGCCGTGCGTTTTAAATATTTCGAATTTTACTGTCGAGAGTGGAGAAATATCGTATTACACGAGGTTTGGTGATAGAATCTCTTTTAGACGATACGAAGAAAAACGTAATGCTACTTTTCCAATGATCTGCAGAAAGATGTGTTCTTTCTGTGTTACGTTATCAAACGTCGTCGCTTTTTTTCGTGATAACCTTTTCAAAAAATGAAATTCATTCGAAAACATGAAATTTGACGTCATAATTGAGTTTTGATTAATGAAAAACTGAGTTCACACGAACTTCTATTTGCTTAAATAAAACAAATTAGGTTAGAAAAGGAAAAATCGGTAAAGAATTAGAGAAAATCTATTATAGAATTTGTTTAACACCTGTAGATAATTATGCAATATCAACATTTTATCAGAGAGAAACTGGTTCAGGGGATCATATGAACCAAAGGGATATAAATGCAAAGGGTAGTACCGATACGGCATTAATGATGACAACAGGTACTTGCTTTAAATAAATTGGATACAGGTAATTGAGAATTTTACATTAAATGTGAAAAGTATAAAGTTATACCTTAACGATGAATAATCGGAAAACAAACATAAGGTTTAATAATCTATAAGCCAAAAATGTATGAATTATGTACTTGAATTGGATTATTAGTGGAAAAGGCAACATCTATCAATTCAACAGTTTGAAAATGATAGACTTTTTTATCTTTAAGCAAGCTGCGTGAATACATGACACATCTGAATGAGACTGATATAATATACAAGAAGATCAATAGTAAACAGAACATACATAGATAAATATGAATATTTCAACTACCTGTAAAAATGACATTGTATGAAAATTAAGAAAAAAAAAACCAATACAATAATGATTAATTAATTGAAAAAAATATTCTCATTAATTTGTAGATCATATTACAAAATCTACAGAAATCCTGTCAGATGAACATGTAAATCCAATAACAAAAGGTACTAGTATCAATATCATTTACTGATAAATGTTAGGCGGAATTAAGCAATGTAAACAATATTTGGCTGTAATAAAACTTTTACTTACTAGTAATGGTATGCAGTAATAATGTTTAATTGTGTTGAAGTTCAGTTACCGTGAGTAAAATTGAGGCGAAAGATACCAAACGGATATTGAAACTCATTCGTCGATGACAAATTGAGAACGCCATGGAAAAAAAAAATGACCAAAATACAAACAACAGTATACAATAATAAAATGAAATAAAATATAGACTGAGCAGCACAAACCTACAAATAACCGGGGGTGACCTCAGGTGATCCGGAAGGGTAAGCAGATACTGCATTATGGTTGTCATTGTTATTGTCAATTTCAAGATTAAGTCAAGATATGACGCAGACTTAGCTGTATCCGTTGTATCCTTTATTTCTATTACTAGTATTGGATAGATGCGTTTAAATGTAACATAGTCACCAAATGAGTTATTCATATAGCGGAATGTGAAGTGAAAGGATAATGCTAGCTTCCTGTCATTCTTCTGAAGAAGGTCATGTATGCAGTCTACCTCCCATAGGAATGCCGAATGTTTTTTTTAAACACGTTCTCTTAACGTAACAAAATAGGACAAATGCTGTCGGTTGTTTTAATAACTGGAATAGGAAATGCTTGTGTAAAGGATAGAAAAGTCATATGTTAAAATACTATTGCAGGTGAGAAGAAACTAAGATAGTAGGTACTCTAACATATCTTTGGAATATGTTAGTATCCACATCTGATTCAAACCGCCTATAGAGAAGGCAGATAAGACAATATATAAATATACCTTTATCCATCTCACATTAACTAGCATCTAGGTTGATGCGAATAACAAACATGTTTGTAGTAGAAAACAGTTGTTCTTATTAAACGAAACTTTCTTAGTTTTATGTTCCTCAAATCTATAATTCAATGATATGACAAGTTTGAAGACATGTTCCTTAAACCTATAGATTTATGATGTAATAGATTTAAATCGAAACTCAAGAAATAAATGTTTAATTTTAGTTCTATGTCAAGGTAATACGCTGAATATAGCATGTCCAAACAACTCTGTAATAGTTTTTGACTATGCAAACTATGGACGTAAACATTCAGACAGTAAGCGATGTAGAGAATTCTTTGGTACTGAGGTATTTGCTTGTGACAGCCACAAGAGAACACTACATGTTCTAAATAATGAATGTGGTGAATCACAAAGATGTGTTCTCGTTGTAACAACGGATAAGTTTGGAAATCAATGTGTGGGTGTTACAAAGTACCTGGAAGTTAGATATCACTGTAAAAGAAAAATATACCACGGTATGTGCAGTTTTTTTTTTAAATTAAAAATGCACACTTGTGTTGCCTTTGTGAGAACAATACTTATAAGTAACTTGTTTTTTTCTGTTGTCAAATTGAATTAACCATTACCTCAGTACTGTTCAGATGCAATAAAACCATAAATGTTTTTGTACAAAGATGTACAAAAAGTTTGTATTGTAAGTCAATTAAACAACAACCCAATGACATAATAAAAAAAGTAAAATAACAAAAATACCGAACTCCAAGGAAAATTTAAAACGGAAGGTCCCTTATCAAATGACAAAATCAAAAGCTTATACACATCAAACGAATGGAAAAGAACTGTCATATTCCTGGCTTGGAACAGGCATTTCCTTAAGTAGAAAATGTTGAACATTAAAGTAAAACACTTTAGAAATTATGTGTGTCCGATGCACTTCATGGATTTAACTTCATCAAGAACTCTCAAAACAAACTTGTAAAAGCAAATAATGCGCTTATATTTTAGGACCTATATGATGAGAGATCATAAAAGAAAACAGAACACCTTCTGTTAACTTTGTCTTAGGGAATTCATCATCGAAATTTAAGAAATGTTTTTTTTTTTATTAAATATGTCAGTGGCGAATAGGGTTGGCAAAATCCGAGTGTTATGAGCATTGGCCAGGCCAGTGGGAAATTCTCGGAAAAACCCGGGATTTACTGGGTTTTACTGGGTAATAATGGGCAATATGAAATACAGGCCTAAATCTCCAAGAGGATTTGCCGATCAATTAAAAATGCAATGAAAAAAAAATATATACAGGAAGACTAAATATTTCAATTTATTAGTTCACTTGTTTGAAATATATATATTCATATAGTGTATTAATTGTTTGAGAAAGGATTGGTCCAGTAACATTAAGACATACATGGACAAATGTAAACAGTTGTTTTTTTTCAATAAGATTTATAGATATATCTCCAAAAAATATATATTGAATTTCCATTCTGCTTAAATTAGTATAACTGTTAACTCAAAAATAAATAGTTCTTTTTAATGATTCAATGGAGTAGAAAATTATTTGACTATATATTGAAAATGACAATTCAAAACTTTTCGTTTATTGCTTAACAGCCTAAATGTCTACACAATTTTAGCATACTTACATGTACATCACGAATATAGATGTAATTATTCATATGCGACTATAACACAGATTTGGTTTCTTTGCATCAATTAGCCTTTATATCTTTACAAGTGTAGGTGACATGTCCCCTTAGGGTGTTTATTTAGCAATATATAAAATTGCAAAACAATTACATTTCACAATTCACTTAAACACTGCACTAATAAAAATGTTTTTTCTTTCAAACTTTGGTTTTTAAACAGCTAGGTAGTAAGTATGGTATCAAAGCATGTGCAAAACTTGTATTCTGCCTACATGTATATAGAGCAATTTTGATAGTTTTTGCTGTTTTGCACTACATGCAAAACGTTTGAAGTCCTTGGGAACTATATAACACAAAATTCAAAATATGATTACTGATGACTGGCAGGCTAATATCGTAGGAACATCTGAAGGATCTTATTTGGTAGATTTATATCACTTTTTGATTTTTGAATTGAAGGAGTCCAAATATGTAGCCAGATTAGGTAATAAGTAGGGTCTTGTTCACATTAGTCTGGCCTCTGTTCTGTAGATTTTTTTACTTTCTTTTGAAAATATCTTCTACAATGTATTTGCCTAATCTCAATGTAAATTTGTCACAAATTACCTAGTTCGAAAGATTTCTTTCAATTCTCTTTAAATTCATTAATAAAGTGAAGCTAGTTTATTATTATCTCATCTACTCTCGAACATAGCGAGGAAAAATCTAGTAATAATGAATAGGAGAAAGTCGTACCTTAACTTAAATGTATTTAAATAATATGTTTTTCAGAGGCGACTGGGGTCCCCCATGACCGATTTATTAGTGAACATCAGAATGTAACGTCTATCTGGACCAATGCTACTCAGACTACAGGTAACGATCAAAACAATATAGGAAACATGTCACAATCATAGAAGACGTCATGTCGTCTTTTTGTATACGTTTATAGGTGATCATGGGTAGAAACATATCAAAATCACTCAAAAAAGCTTTTCTATACTGAAATAAGTTCATTTCAAATAATTCCAATGTTTTATGTTAAGTCATAAAATTATATTTACCGTAGAACGTCATGGCAACTACAAAAGGATATCCGTATAAATCCGTTTCATGACGTCAAAAGTGGGAATTCCTTTATAGACTAAATAGGACGGTATGTGTTGATGAAAGTTTTGATATGGACATAATAAGCGATTTTTGTTTTACTAAACCATAAGATTAATATTGGCTTTTCACTCAAAAACTTAATATAAACTGGTTCAGACTTAAGGGCATACGATACAGTTTTGATCCCGTAATGAAATTTTGATGAAAATTTGCATATAGGCTATTTTTTACCTGATTAAATCAAATATGCAATAAAAAATATACCATCATGTGCTACTTTTTGAGTAAATTGAGGTTGAAATTTCAGATATTTCCTCAAAATTCGGATTTGTGGACGTATTTTTCCTTTCGACAGAAATACATAGCTTTTTTGTTTTAAAAGATATACACAAGCTGTTTTTTGTTAAATTATTTGTAATTTCTGTTTTATATAAATGTTTTATAAATTTGTACATTTTATTTTTACAAATAACTCATATTTATCAAATGTTCATGAATGTAGAAAAAAACGTCATTTTTTGCTATATATTTATCAAATTTAAAATAATTGCACTATTGACTTTTTCATGAAAATTGGTACACATAATCTTCATACGTAATCAAACCAAATGTCATTTTAAAAAAGAAGGGTCCATGAACTCGTTTTCAAGTTAAATCAGTTTGAATGATAAAAATCAGTCGAAAACTGCATCTTTTCCTAATAAGTCACAGTTTGACGTCGCGAAAATAACAATTTACGTTAGCAACGTCATAACTTCTCCTGTAACTGTATCGTATGCCCTTAATTGGATCTGTGAATCAGTTGGTCAAGTTTAGAAATCAATAAACCCCTTTTATCAACGTCATTCAAAATTTTGCACATAATTAAATAAATTTTTTTTATCACTATACAGATTATGGTTTTGAACAAAAATGTTCAATTCTCCTAAGACATTGTTCTGTAGAATATTTTTTTTTGTTGCTTTAGTAACCATGATAGTTTGTGTTTACTCCGTGAGTAAATATCAGAAAATTGACGATTGGTACCACTGTTCTGGTTAAATTCTGACAATACGTGTTTAGTATGTACATGTTTCTACATTGTTGTAACAGGTCGGGAAACTACCTTTAACGGATGAGCATACATAAGGATAATAATGTTAACGCTAATATAATTGTTTATTTCTATAAAAAGCAACTCTTTTTTCATTACCTCATGGACAAATCCAGGAAACACGTTGCACAGAATGATGACAACTACGTGTTAACGCTTTACAAAGAAAACGTGTGCTTACTGACCTAGAAAACAATCACAGATTACCGGAAAAAATAATTCGTCTAACTTGTCCTAATTTTATGTTTACACTTACAGACCGCGGTCTTAAAATAGTGGCGAAAGATACCAAAGAATTTCAAACTCATTAGTCGAAAACAAACTGACAATACCATGACAAAAAACGAAAAACGAAAAACAACAGTAAACAAAGACTGAGCAACACAAACCCCACAAAAAACCGGGAATGATCTCAGAGGTTCTAGAAGGGTAAGCAGATTCTGCTCCACTTGTGGCATCGGTCGTGTTGCTCAAATTAATACAAAATCTGCGATAAGTCTAATTCGGTAGGTCACGTTCGAGGAAAAGGGGACGGGATTGTAGTTACGACAATTGGAACATATCCGTCGTTATCTGTTGAAAAAATATTCCATAGCGGTCAACCAACTCGTGATAGAGTCTTTTAGCATCCCAACTTTGAATTATTTTGTGATAACATTAGATATATGCTCAGATTTACGAAAAATTGTTCCTGTCGTTTGAATTATTAGAACTATAATATTATTTCTATAAAGAAATTTTCAGAAAATCTCGTAAAATTTCTTTAAAATGTGCATAATAGATGTTATGGTATTAAACCGACTTCTGTCATTTCAAAGGTCAATTCCTTAAAAGCAAATTATGACCTTGTGAGAAATTTTTTTTTTTACTTTGTTTCATAATTCATTCTATGATTTCATTCATCCTCAATTTGTGTTTTTGCTACTCAGGGATTCACAACATCTTTACAAAGGCCTGACTGGTTTTGCGATGAAGAAACAATAATACTGGGGCTGTTCCTTTTTTTTTTCACGAATTGGTTCTGTGTCTTGTGTACGTCAATGAGACAGAAACCCATTGACAGAAATACTGTAAACCAACTAAGTTCGCTACTTTGGCAGGTGGAAAAATAACGTGAATATGTAAAATGTTGATCTTCCCTTAAATAAATACATCAGGGAAATTGCAAAAAAGGGATCTGTACAATTTGTCAAGTTCTTAGACTTAATCGTCATGAGTCTATTAACATAAGAAAAATTAGAATACTAATTTACTTGCACTTACTTTCATACCAAATCCTGCCTGTCTTAAAAACCATACTGCTTTGCAGCCTGTAACGCCGCAGCCGGAACATGCTCTATATACAGGACTATGACTTCACGGTGTTCTTGATGCAATGTTTTTGGATAAGCATACACTTACATATGCATCATACGAAATTTTTAATTTCACGTGAAATGAATGTACAGTGCCTCACAAAAGACCACACTTGTTCAATCACTTTGACAAGACGAAAAAAAAAAGTCATATACTGAAATTGGTGAACGATGTTCTTGAATCTGAGCATACAAATTGAAGATTGTAAGCTATATACATTATATTAATTACATTAGCTAAATAAATTAAAGACTATTCTACAAACATTATTGCTTCGCATCACGATGTCAAGCTGTTAATTGTATACGATATACACAACATCTTGAAATTATAACGAAACAAAAGTTAGTTCTGATCGGTTTTCTTGATAATGTTGCTTCTAAATAGATTTTATTGGCTAAAATGGGTTTTAGAAATGGGAATGCCTTACGGAAAGGAAACAAAATTATAAACGAAAGTAACATTATGAGCATTCTAGACCGGATCGATGAGTTATATTATGGGATCACGTCGGATACACATTGTTTGATAAGCGCACGGGGGAAGGGTCTCTTCCTACATAAAGATGTACAAAGACGTGCCGCTGGTATGGGCCACTTTTTTAAATGTTAAATAATTTCACGGAGATAATATAACAATTGGTAGAAATGGTCAAAAATATTATTCTTCTGTTAAGTTGTCTGGATATAGCATGTATAATATATTGTTCTAACCTTTGATACAATAACTGAATGACAATTTGGTCGATTTGGGACTTACAAACATCACAGTTTTTACTCTTTAAGTTACAATTTGATCTTGACTTGTTAAATCTTATTTGAAAATTACAGTCATAAGCCTTGTAAGTGCCGAAGACAAATCAGGACAACTTGCAAAAGAGACAGAACATGTAATGCAAAACGATGAAGAAAGCACCAGTGACGGTATACTAAATTATGGTTAATGATATTGAACATATAATCATATAGCACAACATTGTCTGTAGTTGGTCGAACATCTTTAATTTCTAACTGAATGATATTTACCTAGTTAGCAATTGTCTATTCAGCATTAGAGGACATTTGATAAAAATGAATTGAACAAGAACTTAATGCTAGCTTGTGTATGTCTTAAATATTGTATATTTAGCATTCCTTGTTCTGTTGATTAAACAGTTGACGTGTCTTAATACTAGCCATCGCTTGTTAAATATAAATCATTTTCAAATTCTACCCGTAACTTTTGCATGTAATTACATTTCGTTTAAGCCACGACCCATCAGATGAAATGTATCAGTAATCAACCCTAATAAAAATTACAGCTTGCACTTCTACTCACGGGGATGATTTCTGAAGCATATGAGTTTACACGATGATGGATATATGATTTGTGGAACAGAATGAAGCAAAACCAATCATAACTCTTTCTATATTTGTATTTTAATATTTTTCTGTTTTTACCGTATGTGCTATCTTTAAGAATTTAAAGTTCTATTTTGCAGAGGTTTTAAAGGGGCATTAGCTACGAGATATAAAAAAAAAATTAAATATGTTTTTGTTTTGTTCAATCATTAATGAAAGTGATATAGTGAAATAATAATTCGCTTTTAACAGCCAGTTTGGTTCAGTTTTGTCAAATTAAGCAAAGAAACATCGCTAATGAAGTATTCACTTGCAAGTGAATAGTTCGACCTCATTGAATCCTTATTCATGTGAACTTTAATAGATCCCTATAGCTAGAGATGAGTTACGCATGAACTAGGCGTGTTCAGATATTAAATGGAAACGAATGTAAACATTGGAAGCGAAACAAGGGTAAACCATTTGGTTGACTGATTCGATCTAGAAAAACTCGTTCTTATACAGGTAAAAACGATTGTTAACATATTTTTTTAATCTATTATATGAAATCAAACAGACCTAGAAAAATCCAATTGCACTAGTTCGCAATCTATTTATATCTATGTTTATGTTTATATCGGGTTATGTGACCGTCGGCAGTCTTCGGAGGTCACCTCGATGGTTAATTAGATGGCGTCTAGACTAAAATACACACGAAATGATGATACATACCATCGAGTCTATGCATCGTAAATTGTTTATTTTAGACATTTTATAATTTTGATATGTGTTTTAGTATGTTATTAGTCGAATATAAGAATTTGAGACAAATCGGTGAACATGAATTTGACAGCTAATGCCCCTTTAAGTTGTATTATAATTAAGTTACTGTTTACCCTACGAAATAGAAAAATGAGTGCTACATGAATTAATAAAAAAAACCAAACATGTTCGATAAGATAGTAACCCGAACAAGCGCGGAAAAAATGTTGTATGCTTATATTTTTGTACAGTAATGGTGTATTTACTTCGAGAGATAACTTTTCTTATGTTAATTTCTTCATTTTCTCTTGTTCGGACCGATTGTTTTCCAAAATTATTATCTAGCCGACCCGAATTTATTACTTAATTCATAATTTATGTCCTGCCAAGTTATCGTAACATTTATCTAAATATGGTTCATATATGAAGATTATTCAAAAAAATAATTTTTATATGATTTGAATATCAGGGAAAATACTTATATGATTGGTCGAGAAGGCTTCCGGTAGTGGCTCTTGGAGTTATTTATTTTTGGATAGACGACGTTGACGGAATTACTTTTTGCAACCAATGTAAACTAGTTGGTGGCGATAATGATAACACAAACCGGCTCGACGTTAAATTGTTTTTAAAATGTTTATTTTCACTTCGCGTTCATCGTTAAATTAAAAAGATAAACACACAATATTCATTTGAATAATATATTGATTAATTTATTTTCACCTCAGATATCAAATTTCATGGAGTACATTTTTTTTTTGCGTTAACTATAAAATATATGGGTTGACGTAGATAGAGATATATGGTCACGTTGGATTCTACCATTCGGCAGTAAACCTCAACTGAAAAAAGGTGTTCGTTAGTCGTCTTGGAATATATAAATGCACAGTCAGGTTAGGTTGAAAGTAGAGCAACGCCTTGATGCTTTACAGAGAATGTGGTTCGCGTTCCTGTAGGGACCGCGTACTAGTATGATACAAAAACATATCACCCCTATTACGACTAACAGAATTATCTGCATAAGCAACCGTTAATTGGATACATAATTTGTCTATCAAATTGAAATCATAATCCCATAAAAATAGCGTCAAGCGACAGGCCAGTAGAAGATTTTCCAATAACTTATGTCTGAACACAATACTTTTCTGACACAGACACTAAAATTTTCGTTTTTTATCATTCATAAATTGCCTCGTGTGAGTGTCCTTCATTTCAACATGTGAAGTATTTAAATGGTAAGAACATATTTTTGACTTCCTAGAACAGACGAGTTCATCATGTTCATTACGAACGTAATTGGTATCGTTTATACGTTTAACAACTTCAAACATACAATAGTTGCAACGTGTTGCTCAAAGTAACGCGAAAGAACTACAATGTGTTACTCTAGGGTACGCGAACAAACTTAAACGTGTTTCTCAAGCGAACGTGTCAATATAATTGCATGATCACCCGAATGGCCCTTCATAGTTTAGAGGTCCGGTGATGGCCTGTGGGAATATAAATTATAGCTTATCGTATATTTTTGAGTGGCAGTCAAAGTTTCCTAACTTTTTTGTCACACGACCACTTGGTAGAACCTAGCTATTGCATATATTGCAGCTCGTCTTGAATGCAATGTAACCACATCTTCTAATATCTAAGCACGAATAGTTGGCAAACGAACGTTAATCAAACAACACTCAATAAATCATATAAAACTAAATGAATAGAACTTAGATATTATATATTATCAGAGAAGAGGTTAATATCTTGACTGATTAATTATAACAAAAATACAAAAGCTATGACCTCCAAAGATGCCTTATGATTTTATCTTTTCTTCTATGACTCATAATTACTATAAAAGAATAGACCAAAAAGTTATGGTTTACTTTCATCTATTATTTATTCAAGATCCCTTTTTATTGCAAAAAAATTAAATAATCTATTTAGTTACATTACATAACAGTACACAGAAAGAAATTATAAACATTATATATTCCATACATTTAATTAATGTATAAAAAATAAATAACATGTAATATTGAGTACAGTAATTAATTGACTAGTTTGCAGGTAACCTTGTGCGAGCAAAATATAAGATGCATTATTTTACACTTTTGGCAATCTTTATGTATGTGCAACTCACGCTTTTTGTTTCAGAATTAACCATTGTCGGAATTGTACTCGGTGTTGTTGCAGCCTTGATTATCTTGGTGATAGTGACTTTACTTTTCAAAAGGTTTGTTTTAATACAATACTAAACTTTTATTAATTCAATAGCCAATACATCGGAATTTCAATGATATATAATAAATGTAAAGGAGATGTAGGTAAACCACGATTTTCCATTTGATTTCAGTTAAATTTAAACTTAATTTGCCTGTTGCTGTCACTGCTACGTCATCCTCGTTTCATTTCAACATTGATATATTCCTCCAAAAATGTCAATTTCAACATATGCAAATGTAATTCAAAATAGATATCTAATATTTTTAATGTAGTTTATAATTAGTATCTGACAACCTCTCAGGATTATAAATCTATCTTTTTCAGATGATCACAAGTTTGTCAAACATCTCTTTTTTTCTTCTTCATATTCGTTTGTTTTTCTTTCAAGGATCTTGAATTTTACAAAAAAATAAAAAATTCGTCAAGATAATCCCAATTCAAAATTTGCATATGAGCAACAGCTTTTCGCATATAGATATGTAGGAGTTATACGTCTTATATAAAGATGTTTCAATATGTAAAATATGTTTTTGGGTTAGGCTTTTGGACATATTTAATTTACCTAAAACTACATTAAAATTAGATATTTATGGGACGAAAAATCAAATTTACTTTCAGCTACAAAAATTGTTTGTTGGCGTGTTTGCTAGATTTATTTGTATGTTTGTTTGATTTTTTTAGTCAGCTGTTGTGTATGTTTACACAGTTTTGGTTGCTGAATCCCAATTATTATCACATTAACTTATGTCTGTTTTGGTTGCTCACCCAATTTTGTCAATATAACGGAACTATGAACAATTGTCATACAAGTTGGAGGTTTAGCTAGCTATAAAACTAGGTTTAACACACCATTTTCATCGAAGAGGGCTGCGCCAGGTCGGGAGTATGACAGTTGTTTTCCATTCGTTCCGTTGGTTGATACAGTCTGGCGTTTGGTTAAGACAATTATTATGGACCTTTTTGAGTATGCCTTGGAGTTCGGCATTTTTGTTATACTTTTTTTATATATAAATGTTGAAATGTGTGGCAAGGTACATAGCAGTGACGTCGACACCAAAAGGCAATGAAACTACTCCTTTTTTCAGAACAATCACCTGAATTTACCAACATATTCATTTATAAAACAATGTTAATATCGTTTTGTTCGTGTCGAATAATGTTATCATTTTCGCTGTTTCAGAGGCCAAATTACACCTTCCTTTAAATGCATACTCTACCTACGCTTAAAAGTTAACAGTATTTATCTAACCTGTTTAGAACCTTTTTACCTTGAAAAATTGTACCCGTTTGCTGTGCTCTCTCAAAACATTAAACAATATTTTAACACTTTTAAAAAATATTTTTAAGACAAAAAAACAAGAATTACATTTCACCATACTTATGCTTTATAACTAAAGCGTAAACTTCTCAAAAATTTGTTTGTGTAATCTTCTCTTAACCTGTAACACTATTTGATGAATTTTTTCGAAAAGTAGACGTTTTAAGCACCCATGCAACAATCAACCAATCAAAAAATGTTGTGTTTAACGGCATTGCACATATTCACTTATTATTCCAATGTTCATGATGTTTTTTTGGTTTGGCATAACAATGCATTTTGAAATATTAAAATAAAAAAATAATCGGGTATCGTATTTATTTTGTTTTAAATTTAATATCAGTTATACAGCAGTTTGTATATTTGAGTATTATGAAATACAGAATAATTATTGTAAATATAAGAAGTGGCATGATTGCCGATGAGACAACTCTTCACCAGAGACCAAATGAAATAGAAAATAACCGTTACAACTTAACTATGCTTACTTTTTGTCTGGATTTTGCTATTTATATACATATAATCTAATTTTAAAAGTATATACACATGACTTGATTTTACAGATATAGGAAATCAAAACAACGAAAGGTTACAGTACGTACTGAAGATATTGAAATGAATATAGAATCAGAAAACCGGGATCAGTATGATTATTCTGAAGTAAATGCACAATCGATGGGCAGTAAGGAAAACCAGACGGCTGACAATGGTGTTCCAAACAGACAGAACCAGATGGAAAATGACTATGATGTTTCTGCACATGTGCCTTCAAGAGCAGAAAGTGAACCGTTAACATATGACGTCCATTTGTCCGACAATACATATAACGTAACAGAAACTTCCGGTAATGAACCCAAAGATGATGTAAATAATACTTACGATCATTTTTTTGGAGAACAAACCGAAGATCAGTATGATATAGCTGATAATAAAGTAATGGCTGCAACCCAATGTAAAACAAATGAGGATTTATATTCTTAACATAGTTCAATAAATTCACATTTTTGAATTAAAATAACAACTGGTTTGTTTCCTTTTTTCTAAATCTTATTTATGTCTCTTAACCAAGAACAAAAAGTAAAAGAAATGCTAAACCCCCTATCATGGAACATGTTAAAAATATTGGCTCCTTTAAAAAACAGTCATTAGAACTGAGGGCAGAGGTCTTACTATTTGTTTTCCATGTGTTCATTTATAATAAAAATGTTATTTCTTTGCTATATTATGTTTTGTTTTGTTTTGTCACAAACTAAATATGTATATATGACAATAAAGCTATTTTTTTATGGTCAGATGTATTTATTGATCAAGTTTTGTTTTGTAGAATCAGATTAAAAATTTCTCCTAGTCAGCAATCCATCATTAGGATCAATCTAAAGATGAAGTTTTTAAATTAAATATAAATAGTATTCCATTCGATCATTTTGACGTTTGCTCTTTTCTCTTTGGCTAATAAGCTGCTTCGTATTTTTACCACTCTTATTTCATCATGAACATATTCAAATATTTAAAACAAAACCGATATACATATTGATAGTTACTTTCAGTCCTCGGCTTCTATTTCCCCCTCTAATTCGTGTGAGAATCTGTAGTTTTTTGTACAATGTACAGAGTTCCTTGATAGGTATTGTTTTTAATTGGTTTGCCTACAATGGGGTTTTAATTATATATTTGAACATATTACAGAGTCATTTGTTTTTCTCCACAACTCATTTTGTTCAAATCAACTTATTTCAACTAATATCTATCTTCCTCTCATCACATTAATAAATAGTATGTTCGTCTTCTTTTAGGAATACTGAAAAATGTGAAAATAATCAATTTTAAGCATGATCAATAGAAAATATCATCATCAGAAAAATCAGTTATGAATGAGATTCCCATCATTAATGTTTCAGATAATATATCTATCTATTTGTCTATTTGTTTATTTTTATATGTGCTTTTATTTATGGAATAATTTGAGAAACCAGTTCGACTCATTCACCCTTTACGAAAATATCAACTTTTAATAGACTATTGTTTAAATAGTAATCCTCGGAGGGACAGACATTTAACATGTTTAAATATTCGAAAATATGTGTATATCGAATTGTTAAATGAAGTATTGTACGGGGTGTTCTGGTAGAATACATACAATTGTGCTGATAAGTGTTGACTTTTTCTCATATACCTTAAAAAATTGGAAATTAGCGTTAAATAATTTAGTAAAAGCTTAGGTTACAAATTTCTCGAGCAAAGATGACCTTAGACAGGACTCGGAACAAATATCATACGTGTTTCAAATGTAAAGGTCCGGTCATAACTTTATGATTAAACCTGATGTCGTCTGGACAAATCTCGCCGACGTCCCAAAGCCGTGATATGGTTTTATAATAAATAGGTGGAAAATATGATAAAAGAAGTACTAAAGTCAATAATCCTTCAATATCTAACATTTCCTTTGTGCAATGGTATCATATTCCAAAAAGCAAACAGTAGACACAATTATGGCTTTGGTAGGTATAGTATTCAACCAACAACTGCGACTACCTTAGCTAGCTTCCTTTAGTAGCGAGCATATTTTGATCCTGTTTTCTCCAAGATATGCCATGTTTTTTCTTCGAATTTCCTTATTCAAGATCAATCTCCGAAACAGTGGTAATGTCGTCCTTGCTACGATACGTTAATACGTGATAGTTTAGTAGAGCAACGTCACCGTTGTTTCGAACTTTGGTTAAAGTTAGTTGTCATCCTGTTAGTACCCGGACTTTTCAGTTTATTTGTTGTGTGTTTTACATTTACAACAGATAGCCAAAAGTGGGATAGAGTTGTGCAAACGTAATACTGATCCCACGCGAATACATTTTTGCAGAGTTACAACAAATCCCAAGTTTCCAATTCTATACTTCCTAGTAGTAGCCGTATTAAGTGCATGCATCTTCCAGTTAATGCTATAATAGTTTTCCTAACCAAATAAGTATATTAGTTCATATATGTAAACTATTGGTGCAAGAGTTCTCAATGGCAAAAAACGAGGCAGAAATACCAAAAAGGCAATAAAAAATCATTATTCAAAGAAATAACTAAAACACCTTTACAAAAAACGAAAAAATGACAAAACTTTAATTGTATCTTCAAAGAGAGGATAGGTGCGTTGTTTTTATTTTTTCAATATACAGATATTTTTGGCTTTCAAATTTCAATCCGACGCAAGAAATTTGTTTAATGCTTTTTCATTTAATGCACATGTAATAAAAAGCGCATTAAGTTATAAGATGTATATTTTAATGGTTTTTCCAATCGCTATATCGATGCCTCTTCTGGTAGACGTTTATTGTCCTAGAGTATATCCAGTCTAGTAGTCAGAGCTTCTGAGCTGATGTGAAATATCATTAAATATGCACACAGGAAAGATTGAATAGTCCAAAAAGAAATGCACTGATTATAAAGACTTATATGAATGATAATACGTCCTTTAAAACAAGATATTTACAGCCACTTATCCTTTTATTCATTTAACGTAATGAACATAAACAAATAAATCTTCATTTAACATATACATTCAGATTGTACCAATTTAATTGCTACACCAGATACGCGTTTCGACAATTAATATCTCATCAGTGATGCTCGAAACCAAAATATTTGCAAATTTGAATTTAATCCAAAATTTGAATAACTTTACCTAAAATAAGCATTATGAAAATAAGGAGATGTGGTTTGATTGCCAATTTGACAACTATCCACCAAAGTTCAAATGAAGTGGATGTAAGCAATTATAGGTAATCGAACGGCCTTCAACAATGAGAAAAACTCATACCGTATGGTCGGTTATAAAAGCCCCCCCCCCCCCCCCACACCACATGAAAAATAGAAAAACAATTCAATTGAGAAAACTAACGGCCTAGTTTATAACAAAACAATTAACGAAAAACAAATATGACAGACATGAACCAACGACCACCACTGAACTACAGGCTCCTGACTTGGGACAGGTAAACAAAGAATATGGCGGGGTTGAACATGTTTGTGAGCGCTCAATCCCCCTCCCCCCTTACCTGGGACAGTGGTGTAACAGTACAACATAAGAACAAACTATAAAAATCAGTTGAAAAAGTCTTAACTCATCAGATGGATGCAAATAGAAATTCATCTGATAGTACTCGCAGTTACTGACAGCTAGTTCAAAGCCAATAACAACTAATGAAAAAAATCATGCATCTAAGACTAAAATATCAATCAGTACACATCCAACATCCAATGGATTTAGTGTAAAGACGTCATTATCAGTCAGAGAAAAAAGATGACCTTGTGCAATGCCAAACTATAGGTATCGACAGATTGTAGAAGTTTTGAACTGATTTGGTCATTAAAGACGCTCAAATTCAAGCTTAAATATGAAAAATCTATCAAAATTGCCAGAAAACGTCACTTTTCAGATGGTTTTTGTCTAAATGGAAGTGACCGCATTCGTGTTCAGTCTCAACCTGTATATATATTATGTTTCATCATCAAATACAACATATATTTCAGTATAAAGACTGAACACAAATGCGGCCACTTCCATTTTAGACAAAAACCGTCTTAAAATTAGCACAAATTTCCGGGCTCGGTTTACAACATCACCGTAAAATTTAGGATGTGCTATTCCGTTTAAAATAATTTTTCTACAGGTACAGTCAAACTTGCAGACCAAATCTTTGTATCTATGAAAGAATTTAGTAAAGGTTTTAAGTGATTTGTGGTAACGAAATCCATGACTTAATAATTTACTAGTAATACATAGATTACGCTCATTAAAATCCAAAACGTCACTACAAACACGAGCATAGCGAACGAGTTGGGATCTATAAACACCGTAGGACGATGACAAAGGAACATCACTGTCCAAAAAGGGAAAATTAACAATAGGGAAAGAAAAATCATCCCTTTTGTCGTACATTTTTGTGTAGAGTTTCTGATGTTGGTTTGATTAATAACATTTGTTATCTTTATTGCATAAACATGAAATGTTAAGCCTGTGTTGATTTAAATGATGTGTGGATTTTATTGAAGGCTAACCACACACATGTACCTGCAAGTACACAATACAAATGAAAGTCTATAAGGAAACAAAAGTCATGTAATATCCTATACATAATAAAACAAAAAAAAAGGACAAAAAGTAGAGCCGAACTCGGAAAAAGAATCAGAGCTATGCATGATAGAGATAATACATATTTAAAAATGACTTCCAAATTTCACAACAGAAAATTTCATATAACTATACCCGTATTTTCATTGATCCCCATTTATCATCATTGTGGTTTAGATAACATTTACTGCACCAATATTACTGCACCATATGTGTATTTCGACAAATGATGCCAAAATATTCGAAAATCAAAAACCATAACTAAAAAAGAAACCAACATACTATTTAGATAGCTTCGGGCGTCCCTTATGTCTACCTTGTATTTAATTAATATTATCATTCGAATGTATGACAAATACATGTCAGTCTATCTATCTTACATTGTTTTGTTTTCATGCATACGGACAATGGTGTTCCACCTTAATTATAACGAGTGGTGCTAGTAAGGTCGCACTTATGGTAAGACGATTCCAAAGTCTCACGGCATGAACCAACGACAACCACTGAACTACAGGCTCTTGACTTGGGACAGGCACATACAGACTGTTGCGCGATTAAACATGTTTGTTAAATTTTCATGGTTAATGTATCAAAGCCTTTTTATGTTGGATCTACAGGACACATAAATTTTACATTGTCAGATTATAAAAGGAGATGTGGTATGATTAGTTGATCACCAATGTTAAATATCCACCAAAGACCAAAGGACATGGATGTTAACAAATACATGTCATTCTATAGGGTTGACCTTATATCGATTTGTTTTCATTCATACACACAATGGTAGTCCTCCTTAATAATAACGTCGCGCTCATGGTAACACGATTCCAATGTGTTACGACTTTGAAGTAATTATTTTTTTTATTAAATTTTGTGCTAGTCTTATGAAAAATTTAGCAAAGCTTTCCCTTTATGTAAAAACATAGATATCAGTTCAGACGTTTCGTATATTTTTTTTCATTCTATTTACTTACCTCTAACCATTACGTTTTCCTGTCAATTTATCGTTCATATTTTATAATAAAATTGTAATGTTCATTCATGTCCTATTAAACTAGAAACCTAACTAAATTGAATATTCCCATTGACTAAATTTTTTACACGTCATATTGATGAAATAATTTTAAATATTAAATTTAATGATTATCATTACGTCTTACCGTTATATCATTTGTTTTGAAACTGTTGTTTAACTGTAATCATAATCACAAACAGTACGGTACAAATGTACATGTCAATTAAGCTGGTTATCTCCCTTGCAAAATACGGGTATCTGAGTTACCCTTGTTACAGGGAACCAGTCTGCGTTTCAATGAGACAGGAGCGACACATTAACCAAAAGACTTTTAAGAGTCACTTTACAGTTTTCATAAAAATATAGGTGTCTTAATATAAAATGTCAACTTCGATGTCCTTGCAACCACGCGAATATCGAACCAAATGAGCTGATTGTAAATGAAGTTAAAAAGTTCTAAAAAAAACCTACTATTTTGCTGAACGTTCATTTTAAAGGTCGCCGTATGATGAGAAATGATCAGAAAAAGTTAGTCACCAACCACTCATCATTTGTTTTTGGCATGTTTTTTTTTTCTCTCAGGAAATATTTTTTTTCCAACTTGAATAAAAACAAACTGACTTTTTCAATTAAATACAGGAACAAGCATTTGTTTTTGAAACTCAATATTGAATTTATTGGGGGGTTTTGTTTGCTAAATTTTTATGGAGGCGAATTAATTTTTTTTCACTTCCCTTCGGAATTTTTTTTTCTAGCATAAAACAATTTATCAAAAAAACCCATTGTCCTCCCACAAAAGATGAATGGTTGGTACCTCACTTAAGACTGTAGTCTATTATTGGCCCCTTTTATCACAAAGGAATACGGATACACATGTACTGATAGTCCTATTTATTAACAGATAAACCATATTAGTAACCCGATGATAACGTCTTTATCACCTAATCATATGTGCAATTATACAATTGATTATAATTGTAAACGTTTCACAGACTACATTTGATCTTTGTTTATATGTATAATAATGGTAAGTAAAATCGTTGAATTTATTGGTTTTATTTATGAATTACCAACATATAGAATTAGAAGAGAATTTACATCATTTATTACTTAAGCTTTAAAACAGCTAGGCTAATTAACGTGTTTGTGTCACTATTTTTTAATCGAGCGTCACTGACGAGTCTTTTAAAGACGAAACGCGCGTTTGACGTACAAAATTTTAAGCCTGGTACTTATGATGAGTTTGTGTACTCAGATATGTCACGTAACTGAAAAATCATCTCATGTTTTGATTTTTTTCCTAAAATTACGTTTACGGCTTTTACTGCAATAGTACAAGTTTAAAATGAGTAAATATTGTATTTCATAGACGTAAATACAGGTTTGTTGAACAAATATAATTTTATGTGTCATACAAAACAGAGACGTAGTGATTAAACATTTCGGAGCTTCGATGGGCGACTCTAAATAGTGAATAAAAATAACACTTTGAATGTGGTGCGTTCGAAGCGATTTTATGGAGAACCTAAAACCTCCAAAAATAGCCCGGAATAGTACTGAAAATGGCGTTAAACACCAAAAACCAATCAATTAAATAATCTAGAATAAGTGAATGAGTTATAGATAAATATAATGAGAAATTATATTTTGTGTAACATGTGTTCTGCTGAGAGTTATGCACTAATTCTCAAGAAACCGAATCGACAAATAAGTATAACCTTTCCACGAATTTTCATCTTTGGGTAAGATTTCGCGCGTTTTGTCTCTCATCCGTTCATCTAATATTGCGTCTGCCTTTTTAATGTTATCTCATCACTTGCAAATTTTATAATTTGTTTCTAATATAAAAATAAGGAGATGTGGTATGATTGCCATTGAGACAACTATCCACAAAAGTTGTAAGCAATTATAGGCAATCGTACGGCCTTCAACAATGAGAAGACCCTTATACCGTATAGTCGGCTATTAAAGGCCCCGACATGAAAAATATGAAACAATTCAATTGAGAAAATTAACGGCCTAATTTATAAAAAAAAAACATTTACGAAAAACAAATGACAGAAATGAACCAACGACAACCACTGAATGTACTTATCTAACATGATGAACGAATTAATATAATTGCTTGCTTAAACATAAAGAATTCTTTCTTACCTCAAAACAAATTATTTCATTAACTAGTTTTACCATAATGTATTCCAATGACTCTCATTTTTCCTACCTAAAGCAAAAACTATAAAAATAATTAAAAAAAAATTGAAAACAACACTTTCTAAATTTGATCCGTCCGAAGCACTTTTCTGGATTTACCTTCATCTTATGCTCAAAGCCAAATATTCGAAAGCCAAAGATGAATGAGAACCGAAACACTATAATATTCATGTTTTTCCTTTAAAGGCCAGACAACTTCTCAGTTTAGCTTGTCTGATATGTTTCTTCTCCGATGAGATTTCCAGTGTTCCTGTTACAATCAAAACACGACTTGGCAACATTACTGGCATAAAGGAACCGACACCAGACTATACAACATCAGTCTATAAATTTTATAATATACCATATGCCAAACCACCTGTTGGAAATCTACGATTTGCCAAATCGGAGCCATATGGTCGATGGAATGGAACACTTAATGCCACTAGCCTTGGTCTTGCTTGCATGCAATCACCAGAACCATACCCTATGTTTACTTATAACGGATTCTCAGAGGACTGCTTGCAGTTGAACATATATGTTCCAAATAATATATCATCTAATATTAAACGTTCGGTAATGGTTTGGATACACGGCGGTGCCTATCAATTTGGATCCGGAACACTATATAACGGTACAATGTTAGCTGCTAGGGGAGACGTTGTTGTAGTGACAATAAACTACCGACTTGGAATATTTGGCTTTCTTTCATACAATGATACTTCTGCTCGGGGAAATTTTGGTCTATGGGATCAAATCTTAGCTCTTCAGTGGATTCAAGAAAATATTGCAGATTACACCGGTGATCCGTCTTCCGTTACAATATTTGGAGAATCAGCTGGTGGTTTTAGTGTGTCTCTTTTGTCAGTTGTACCAAGCATCAAAGGATTGTTTAAACGCGTCATTGCCGAGAGTGGTGTTGCAGATTCATTCTTTGCTCTAACTGACGACTCAAAATTAGTGTCTGTTGCTTTAAGTGATGCTGTTGGGTGTATTTACGACCCAATTACCAAAAATTATAATGCCCTTTTGAATTGTATGAGATCTAAAAATGCTGGGGACATACTGAAAACTCTTGATACATTGGCCACGGACATAGAGACATCCATACGAGTAGCGATTCCTCTAGCACCGGTTATTGATGGTGAACTGTTTAATGACTTGCCCTCAAAAGTTCTGTCTAACAAGAATTCGCCTGAGTACGCTATGTTTCGGTCTCTAGATATGATAGTTGGAAACTGTAATATGGAAGGCTCTCTTTATCTCTTAACAACAGTAAAAGAACAAGAAAAGTACAAATTTAACATTACAAATGGAATTCCAAATTCGTTTCTATGTAAACATTTTGCGCCCTCTTTATCTGGATTATATTATCATCATAGCCTAAAAGTTTCTGAAGCCATTTGTAATGAATATAGCGTCCAAGACAACATTGATGAACAAAGTCGGCAAGTTTTAGAAATGTATACAGATTTGTTCTTTATAGCGCCTTCATTTTCTATATTAGAGTCGCACTCGAATAATAATACATATTCAAAATCATATCAGTATGTGTTTACGCAAAAAAGCCCTCTTCCATTTGGCCCAACCAGACCAACCTGGTACAGAGGATCTGGACATGCATCGGAAGTTGTCTTCCTATTTGGAATTGAGGATTTGCACTATTCCCACCTTCCAGTTTCTACCGATCAGTTTGACTTAGCCTTACGTATGAAAGATTATTGGACAAATTTTGCAAAAACCGGGTAAGTCGTTATTTTGAAATATATTAATTAATAATATTAAACTTATTCCATTTATATGAAAGGTTAGACAGACACTTGCATATATAACAGGGCCAACATGTGAACCATTAGACTATAGGCTCCATGCCTACAACAAAGGTATTAGGGGTCTTAACAAGTGTTTTGCGTCCGAAGTGCTTTTCAGGATTTACCTTCACACAGAACACTCAAAACAAAGTATTTCAAAGCCATGGATATAACTACTTGATTACCTAAAAGACCAAGGGGACCTTTAAAACTCTTGGCCAAAGATAACACTCTGAAAACGATAAAAGACATCAGGTGTCAGGAGGATATGATTTTCTGCTTCTCCTGCGACAGCTGGCGCATCGTTGATTAGTGTAAATAATAAGTTAGTATGACAAAAAATATCCCATTCTATCATTTGCCTTGTTTATAATTACATTACATGCATGTTTCATTAGAATCTGTAATTTTGATTATCTGACAACAATCGCGAGACACTCCAAGATCATATTCTATTTCCTTATAAAATACAACAGCTATGACTGCACGTGCTATCCGTGACAATGTTAAAACAGTGCATTGAAAAACAAACAAAAAGCTTGATATAATTCTTAATTTTACGGTTGTAGCATTAAAATGTAATCATAAGAATTGAATAAGGTTGTAAAAGCGTTGATCGTGTGCATAGTTTTATTATGAAGCGCGGAAGCTTCATACAAAATGTGCTTCGGTAAACGCTTTTACTCCCCTATAAAATTATAAAAAAGAAGCATTCAATTCTTAAACAAGAAGATGTTTAGGTATGCATCGATTTGACATAAGGAAAAATCAAAATAGAGTGGACTTTTATTTCTTCGTGGAATGTTGTTTTTTCTTTCTCAATATTATAATATTTTTATAATCTTTCATATTTCAGAAATCCTAATTCCAAAGAAACCGATGTTCATTGGCCGGAATTCAATACAGAAACTAAATCATATATGCAGCTGAATGATAACAATTTAACACGCAATACTTATTATAATTCGGATAGGGTTAAGTTTTGGTTAGTTACTATCCCAAACATGCTTTAGCGTGATACAACGCGGCGTGACGAAAGTTTACACAAAACACTAACAAAGCGGAAACAAATTTTTTTTTTTTTTTACTCATTGCTCTGGATTCCTCTACCGATAAAAAGTACCAATGACAAAAAAATCGTATATTCGCCAAAGACGCACAACCATGCAGCGTCATCAGTCGAGCGTATGATATTATACGTGTTTCATCAGACCTGTATTTTACATGTGTTTCAATAGATTCGTATAGTATACATTACTGTTTATGGAAAAATTAAAGAAAAATGTATGTTGATCTATTCTGATTAAATTGTGAACAATTTATACAGTGGTTTGTTTTTCAGTTACAAAGCAATCATAAATGTTTTAGAACTTCATATTATAAAACAAAGAATACTTGCTGGACACATTTTGCAGAATCTTTCATTTTTTTTAATTTGATCTCGATCTGAATCAATGTCTCAAAAATTAAAAAAAAAAAGAATATATTTCATTGAAATGATCCATCGTGTAGATAAATGTCAACGAGTTGGAACCTGATAATCCGAAATATGATATGATTGTCATTGAGACAAGTATCCACCAAATTCCACAATAGCCCAAATGACCAGTATGTAAGCAACTAAAGGTCATCGTACGGCCTTCAACAATGACCAAAACACATACCATAGAGTAAGCTGCAATGTATAAAAGGTCCCGATATGACAAAATAAATTGAAACAATTGAAACGAGGAACCCAACGGCCTCATTTATACAAATTGAAACTAACGAAAAGCAAATATGACAGACAGCAAACAATTAGAACAACTGATTTACATGCTCATGAATTGGGACTGACACATTAAGATTGTGGCGTGTTTGAACATGCTTATGAGCAGCGCTGAATCCTCCCCTTACATTGGACAGTGATGTCATGAACAGCACAAAATAAGAACAAATTGTAATAAACTGCTTCGCCGAGCGCAGCTGGATACGACCGCAGAGGTCCAACCCTGAACAGTTGGGGCAAAAATGGACACAATATTCACGCTTGATACAGGTCTGAATTTGGATTGTAATTAAATATTAGACACATTATAGGATTCTGACACAGAATAAATGTAGTCAAAGAACTTGAAATTGGTTGTATGATTTGAATTTATATTCAATTGAAGATTTCTTGCTGTTATGCAATACACTGTGCTGTTGCGCAATACTTAGTAAATCTGTTTTCAGACTATATACAAAGAATTAGCAAAAAAAATTGTGACCCCCAATTTTTTCTTTGGAAAATTGACAATTCCTTAAATCTTGAAGGAAAAAAATTGACCCCCCCCAAATTTTTTTTATCCCCCCCCTTTTCCAAAAAAAATAATATTTGAAGAGAATATTGTTTTGAGGAAAAAAAATTGCCCCCCCAAAAAAAAATCCCCCTCCCCCTTTCCAAAAAAATTAATTTTGAAGAAATTTTCTTTTTGTAAAATGTGGTACAAATTAATAGACATCCATACACTTAAACAAAAGTTATTGTCTGAAAACTAGAAAAATGCTCGTTTTAGACCCTTTTTGGCCCATAATTCCTGAACGGTTTTGGGCAATTACCCCCAAAATAAATCCCAACCTTCTACTAGTGGTATTGAACCTTGTGGTACAATTTCAGAGCAATCAAAATACTTATACGCAAGTTATTGTCCTGAAACTAGAAAAATGCTTGTTTTGGCCTCTTTTTGGCCCCTCATTCCTAAACGGTTGGGACCATCACCCCCAACGACGACGACGTGATACCAATATGCGAACGCAAAAATTTGTTGTGGTCGTATAAAAATTAGTTGTAAAATGGCATAACTCAACAGATTGGTACGACGCACAACAAACATTTTAAATACAAATATACCGAACTATGATTACTCTCAGTAACTGAAAGTTAGTTCAAAACCAAATACAACTAATGATTAAATGTCTCTGGCTTGTCTAAACGGCTTAAAATATGATAATACGTTATGTTTGTTATTCTGCACATGCGTATATTCACCTTATTCTAGATTAGAAATCTTTATCAATATTCAAAATAAACTTGTACAAATTTACAATAGTACTTGAATAGGTAATAAATCTGAGTATCCATTGAAGGACCAATATAATACAGCTTATTAAGTATCCAATAATGCAAGTATTAAAAGTAAAAGTTGCTCTTGCAGTCATGATACTCCTCGCTTAATCCGTATACATTTGAAAGGTGTTCGCTTTTGACTGATGAATGGAATATGTTGAATTGAAATATAACAAATTTGTAAAAAATCTTTTCTTTAATGTTTGTGTATGATTTTGTATGCAAGTGTTCAACGAAAGGTCGTTAGTAAAGTTTATTAACATTATACAATTATTTGCACAAGAGACGTTGTATGTAGTTTCGGACAAACGTTTTGTAATCTTCCGGATATATTATCAGGTCGAAGCTGTCAAACTAAATAAACACTTGTAGAGTGTAGGATCTAGATAGCTCTGTTACTAGGATTGTAAAGCAGTTTAGTTTTTATCAAAACATTTTTAGCTACAAAACAAACGGATAATTACTTGTAGTGTTTGTGACTAATATTTTTGTTTGGTTGTACCTCTATAATTTAGGAAATAATTACAGGTATGTATTGAATTAGTTTTTTTTTTAAATAAAGGCTCGTTGTCACTATCAAAGTTTTCTTGTACAAGTTTTCTTGGTCAAAGTTTTTGATGGATTTGTTAATAATGACAACAGTCAAAGAAATCTTTGATCAAACACTTTGACGGATGGACTTTTACAGAATTGTCCAATAACAGTGCAGTTTTTTCTTTTACCAAGTTTTTGATTAAAAAAAAACTTTGATAATGACAACCTTTGACTTTGACCAAGTTTTACCTGATCAAAGAAAACGTTGATAGTGACAACCGGGCTTTACGTAGAATTTAAGATGTTTAAAAAAAAAACTTACGCAGAAATTCAGATTTTGTATCCGTTCGCGTTACTCAGCTATTGTGTACGTGTTGTAAGATGTATCATTACAGTTATATTTAAAGAGAGTCCAATAAAAACAGACAACACCACGGCCAAAAAAAGAAGAGAACAAGTCAAACAACATTAACAATACATGTATACAGAAAAACTAGATATTGAACAATAAGTGCTCCATTAAAAACCTGGGATAATCTCATTTGCTCCTTAAGGGTAAACAGATCCTACTCGACTAGTTGCACCCGTCTGTCGCCAAAAAATATAAAAAAAAAACAATAAGGAGATATGTAGTACTTCTTAATTTGACAGGGGTCACATTGACGGAGAAGTTGGGATAGTTCGTTGACATGCATTTGTTCAAATGACTTCGGTCAATATCCGTCACCTGTACAATAAGGGTGCGAAATTGCCTTCGAAAAGTTAAAAACCATGTCATCTATTTCAATGGTTCCTATGGCAAGCCGTTTTACTATTTATTCTTACTTCAAGATATCTCATATAATATATAAGATATCTTATATAATCTAATTTTTATTAGGTATCTTATATACTTTATAAGATATCTTATATACTTTATAAGATATCTCATATAATTCATAAGATATCTTATAAAGTTTGTTAGATATCTTGAAGTTAGAATAAATAGTAAAACGGCTTGCCATAAGTTCCTATTGAATACACCTTTGGAGTCGTATGTTTATTTTCATTTGTTTCAAATGATTTGAAAATGACGTAAAGCTCAATCAACCAATCAAAGCAAAGAGACGGGCAGCACAAACCATATGACCTATCGAAGTAACCGTAATGCTTCTCTCTTTAAAGTTCGTCATACAATCCATGGAATTACAGTACAATGAATCTAAAAAACAAACACGATATAACAAAGTATACAAAACTTATTAAACTATAAACTTTGAACTTAACTAAAGGTACATTGTACATAAAATTGAGAATGGAAATGGGGAATGTGTCAAAGAGACAACAACCCGACCATAGAGCAGACAAGAGCCGAAGGCAACCAATGGGTCTTCAATGTAGCGAGAAACTCCCGCACCCGAAGGCGTCCTTCAGCTGGCCCCTAAACAAATATGTATACTAGTTCAGTGATAATGGACGTCATACTAAACTCCAAATTATACACAGGAAACTAAAATTAAAAATGATACAAGACTAACAAAGGCCAGAGGCTCCTGACTTGGGACAGGCGCAAAAATGCGGCGGGGTTAAACATGTTTTTTGATATCTCAACCCTCCCCCTATACCTCTAGCCAATGTAGAAAAACAAACGCACAACAGTACGTACAGTAAAACTCAGTATATATGAGAAGTCCGAGTCCGATGTCAGAATAGGAAACAAAAGAAAATAAACAAAATGACAATAATACATAAATAACAACGGACTACTAGCAGTTACTGACATGCCAGCTCCAGACCTCAATTAAACTGATTAAAAGATTATGTCTTCATCATATGAATATCAGGCACAATCCCTCCTGTTAGGGGTTTAGTATTATACCGTCATAAAATATATGAGAAGAACATAACCCGTGTCATACCAACAACTGGTTTTAGAATAAATGTGTTTAATTCCGATGCAAAGACCCTATTAGTGAATTAATATTAAAGCCTAAATATGCAATGACCTGACAACAGTATCGTAACTATATCCCTTCTTAATAAGTCTGTTTAAAGGTTTTGTTAGCTTTTGAGGTGAATACTGACATTTTTGTGCTTTGTAAAGAATATTACCATAAAAGATTGGATGTGAAACCTGAACGTATAAGATATCTGCATGTTGAGTTATATTTACGAATAATGTCCTTATACCGATGATAAAATTTAGTTAATGTTTTGACTAGTTTATGATACATGTATCTTTAGTGGGTAAAGCTTTCTTTATCTTTGATACTTAAAGGTGCATTCGAGTGTACGTGACAAACCATGAATAATTACTACTTCATTAATTTCACCTAGTCATTTAAGGCACGCCCGACCATGGAAAATTGATCAAATAACGTAATAATACTTTTAACATGTAGAATTACACTTAATTCAGTAATTAAACGGTCGTACGTGAGTTCTTTCTGGTGGTTCTTGTTGCTAAATTTTAAGTGAAGCGGTACTTTTTGACATTCACCGATAACCACTTCCTGTGTCTTCTAAATGAATATACCAAAAAAGAATTTACACAAAAGAGGCACAATATATCACGGGAAGTCAAACACCATAATTCAATGGGAAAAGTAAGAACCATGACCAAAGGAAAAGCAACAAAAAGACAAACAACAGCCTATAAAGCTTTACACAAGATTGAGCATCTCAAATACCACCATTAACCAGCTGTACTCATGTGTTCCGGAATTATTCAAATTTCCTGGTCCCTTAATCACCATATTGGTAAATTTCGACCCCAAATATGAATTGTTAGTCGTCTGTTTTATAAATTTTCGTTTGCCAAAGTAACAGGCATTTCAAAGCGGTATAATAAAAACCTTGAGCAGCAGTGGCGGATCCAGAAATTTTCATAAGTGGGGGCCCACTGACTGTTTAAGAGGGGACCCGCTCCAGTCATGCTTCAGTGATTCCCTATATAATCAACCAAATTTTTGTCCCCATAAGGGGGGCCCGCGGGGCCCCCTGAAAAACTCTCTAAATCCGCCCCTGGGCAGTTCAATTACGTTTTAAAACTTTGGCGTAGTAAATTCATTGCAATCTATAATAAGTTTTCGAGATCTATTTTATTTTTTTTTTAAACTTCACAACTTGTCAACAGTAATATGCACTTGTTTCATTAGGGGTATAATAATTTCATCTACAGCGATTGCTGGACTATCAACTCCAAGGTTGTGAGTCAACTCCGAGGCTGTGAGTACGAACCTCGCTCGTGACGAAGTATATTAAACCCCGTTCATAATTGACACATTTTTCCTGTTTAAGGTCGGTGGTTCTCTCACCAATACACCAATAACAATATCCCGCCATGATATAGCCAAGGTCGCTTAAAGTAGTGTTAGTCAACAACAAACAAGCAAACACTTAGTCAGAAAAAATACGTTTGTAAGTTGTTTTTATGGTTTTTAAGATAATCTTAAGCTAGTTTGAATCATTCTCCCTAATTTTGTATCATTAATTATTATTATGAAAAAAAGAGAGGGAGAAGATACCGATTGGTCACACAACAGCCATAAATCGAATGAAAACAGACAAAACACCATGACACCAGAAAAAAAAAAACAAACATCAGGCCACAAAACACTGCACAGAAAAGCTTAAGATTGAGCAATTCATGTGCTCTGAAAGGGTCAGCAATTCATGCTTACAAACTTTATTACTATTCTCAAAATAAACTGTCCATTATTAGATGATCCAAATGCTGGCAAGTGGATAATAGTTTAGAGTTTTGGACACGAAAGTTATGTCCATCAAAAATATTTGACAACAAAATGATTAGACGTATTATCCAATTTACTTCTTTTTACTCTATTATCTGTTTGAAGAATTAATTTTATAAAGGGGGAACAAAAACATTCAAACGCCCATCTTAACGAGATGGGCATATACATTCCTGTTTTTGTCCCCTCTTTCCATAAACCAACACGCTCGGTCGTCTATGATCTCAATTGTAGCCTATTCATCCAGTAGCATTTTTTTGAGTTATTAAAATAAAAATAAACTTATAGAGACAACTTCTTCTGAATTCATTTCACACTATGGACATTTCCTAAATGTCTCAAACTTTACTCAAATGAGCAGCATCACAGGTTTGTGTGTGTATAAACATTTTGCTAAATTGTAGATGCCAAATTATATATCGGAATAGTAATATTGATTCTGTAACAATGTAAGCCTTGGCCAATTTGGAGTATATATATATATGCATAAAAAAATCTATTTAAAGGACATCCTTAACTATAGAAAATTTTACTGGAATCAAAGCTTTATGATTTCGCCCGACTTTAAATTCATTCATTTTGGTTAAGGATATTCTTATATACAAACTTTTTAAGAAAAACATTCAAAATTTGCAATTTTGAATAGACAGAGATTTTGGCAATATATAATATAATTTAATTAGATGGACAAATGCTATTGATATTGATGTCACATATTTTAATATATGTTGTTTAGGCTATCTATTTAATATTCAAATATTGTAGGTTTCAATGCTTTCTGATTTTTCTCCTGTAAGTGAAAACAATACAGGAAAAACTCGCCTACCTCTTTGCTACTAAGTCATCTTTGAAAATCATTTTATATCCGCAAGCTGTTTATATACTAGTTATGACATCAAGGGTTCCCGAATAACGAAATCGATATGTTTTTATAACCTAGTTGGCCAATTCGTCTAGAGCATTTTATACAGTGCAGGCGATGTTTTCTCGATGAAACCGTTTTCTGAACAGCTTACGACTGCAATTCCAAACAATCCTTTCTATTTCGTTGGTCTCAGATCTATATTTTGATATACTTGTACTAGTATGTACATGTAAGCGTGATTCGCTTTTTTCAATACTAAGTTGGTAAATGAATTAAAAGAAATTGCAGTCCTCTGAATTTGTGGTTGTGGCGTCATGAATAAAGGAGACTATACCTGACGATTGCTCACAGAAAGAGCACAGGTTTTTAAGGTCATTGATATTATAGAATATTACATTTTTAAAAAACAGGCTACACTACTGTACATGTATTCGGTGGGTTACTTTATTTGTTCATTCTTAAAACTTATCTATTACTGTTGATAGTTAAAAGATGCAATATCTTTCAATAGAATGTTCCCACGAGGTCAACAACTTGATAAAACGATATAAATGTACAGTACATTACACCGACATGTAATAATAACAAACGATTACACTGTACACCAGATCGCTGAAAGTTTCAAAAAATATCTTAATCTAAATCAAATGAATAAATGACAAATCAATACACGTCACCTAGTCCCCAGATCGATACATTACTGAGCGAATTTTTCATAGTTTGTACTGATAAGGATAATAGTATAAAAGCTCAAACAGGAAGTGTGTTATGACTAAAACAATGCATGATAGTTGTCCTATTTGTTGTTAAGACATGGGATTTATTTTGACAGTATTTCACAGATCTCCAGTTTCCGATTTCGATATGAATTAGCTTCCAGTCTAGGAGATCGGAATGTCTCGTGGGTTTCTGTTGGTATATTTTGTACTAACAGGAGTTTCAAAGGGTGAGTACTAACTTGTTTGTTCAGTTGTTAGATATTTAAGCTGATATAAAATCAATGAAAAATGAAACAGCTAGTAAACTATTTATTTTTGCAAGAAAACTATGATTCAGTTGAGTTTCACAATTCTGTAAAAAGGAATTCGAATTACACCAGTTATCAAGTTGGTCCTGTTTGCCAAGAATTTATTTCATACCAAAACCATTTTCAACAATTTTTTATACTAAAATTTAGAGTATCACAACTCCATCTGTGGACTGTGAGGTTATGTCTACATTTGGTGATTCTTGAACATATGACAAAATTATAAGTGCCTTAAGACTGCAGTTTTGATAAAGTTTTGGAAATTTGAGCACTGATCCAGGGTTGTTTAAGAAGGACAAAATCAAAATTCTGTTGGAAGTAAAGGTTGCAAATTAATACCTTTTATTCTTATTACATGTATGATGAATAATGTACAATATCGTATCTAAATATAGTAGCTTTCCACCGAATACAATCTTGATCTAACTTAAATATACAATTGTTGAGCGTATTCAACTTTAAGAAAGGTTTCAGTATTTTAAACTTTCAGTATTCAGCCCTGTGAGTGAAACAATTATAGTTCTACAGGGAATTGCCACTCTTTACATTTCACTCGAAACACTCCGGTTATATTTGCCTCCTCCAATAAACTAAATGTAATGGTCTTACACATATTTGTAAAAGTACACATTGTCAAATGATAAAATCGTCTCTGTGGTAGCGTCATGCTCTTCGACTGCGGGAGGTCGTATGTTCAATTCCAAGTCGGGTCAAAACCAAAGACATAAAAAATTGTATTTGCTGCTTCTACGTAAGTCACGCGGCATTAGTAGTAAGAACAAAGTATCCGGGTAGGGTGACATGTCTTCCTGTGGACTGTTACCTTGCGAAATAGCACCTTAAAGTTTCGGCTCAGTATGTCGGCCTAGTACAAAACAGGGTCCATATTTATATCATAATAACATGTTCTGGTCATGTATAGACGTTTAGTTTGACGCTGGACGTTTTAAAAATAGCCATCCATCATCATAGCTGTCAAATAACGATATTTGCTACATCTTTTTTTATTCATTTTACTGGATATATTAATATTTGTCTATTTCTCCTTTCAAAGTTGTGTACTAACTTGTTTCATTAAAATTCTATAGTTTTTTATAATGCTGAATCATCGTTCTTATCCTCATCAAAGGATGCGTATTCAATATTTTTTTGTTTTTATATGTACATTTGTATTTAGATATTATGTACATTTGTATTTATGTATTATGTACATTTGTATTATATATTATGTACATTTGTATTTATGTATTATGTACATTTGTATTCATATATTATGTACATTTGTATTTATATATTATGTACATTTGTATTTATATATTATGTACAGTTACATTATATATTATGTACATTTGTATTCATATATAAACCAGTGTGATACGCAATTAAATCTACAACACATGTTTTAGAATATAGTTGTTTTAAACAGACTACTTTTAAGTATTAAAAGATGTCTAGATTTCTGAATTGAAAAGAAATTTTCAGTTGTTCATGGTCCAGTTTCTTTATATTCCCAAATTGTTGATAACTCCATTTGATAGTTTTACATGATAAGCATATCATTTACATGTGAAATATTCTGTTTTCTCTCTCTATTTTACTTAATCTATATATTATAAACATCGGAATGCATATTTAATAAACATTTGACATTTTTGTCTGTCCCAGGAGGCCTAACATTACAAAAACCCAAAACTAAAAACCATTCCGATTGTTCGTGTATTACGGATAAAATCGAATCAATAGATATTTAATATGTAATAAATTATACCTTATATGCAATTGCAGATTGATGTTACTCCGGATAACTTACTTTGTCATGGCATGTCAAGTGGTCTGAAAAATAATAAAAAGATAAAAATTTATGACAACGTAACAATAAAAATCGCTTGAGATATTTATGGTGGAAGAATTTAATAACAAAACACTTTAGTTTATTTACTATAAATTAAGCAAACGTTGATCGACTGTTATTTGCTTAACGTCTAGTTGCAAATATGTCATATATATTTAGGATGAGAACAAAATTAATTACCACTGGTTCAATTCATAATCATTAACAATGCAGGAATCTGATGTTCAGTAGTTGTCGTTTGTTGATGTGGTGCATAAGTGTTTCTCGTTTCTCGTTTTTTATATAGATTAGACCGTTGGTTTTCCCGTTTGAATGGTTTTACATTAGTAATTTTTGGGGCCCTTTATAGCTTGCTGTTCGGTGTGAGCCAATGCTCCGTGTTGAAGGCCGTACTGTGACCTATAATGGTTTACTTTTATAAATTTTGACTTGGATGGAGAGTTGTCTCATTGGCACTCATACCACATCTTCTTATATCTATTGTGACTTGGATGGAGAGTTGTCTCATTGGCACTCATACCGCATCTTCTTATATCTATTGTGACTTGGATGGAGAGTTGTCTCATTGGCACTCATACCGCATCTTCTTATATCTATTGTGACTTGGATGGAGAGTTGTCTCATTGGCACTCATACCACATCTTCTTATATCTATTGTGATTTGGATGGAGAGTTGTCTCATTGGCACTCATACCACATCTTCTTATATCTATTGTGACTTGGATGGAGAGTTGTCTCATTGGCACTCATACCACATCTTCTTATATCTATTGTGATTTGGATGGAGAGTTGTCTCATTGGCACTCATACCACATCTTCTTATATCTATTGTGACTTGGATGGAGAGTTGTCTCATTGGCACTCATACCACATCTTCTTATATCTATTGTGACTTGGATGGAGAGTTGTCTCATTGGCACTCATACCACATCTTCTTATATCTATTGTGACTTGGATGGAGAGTTGTCTCATTGGCACTCATACCACATCTTCTTATATTTATTGTGACTTGGATGGAGAGTTGTCTCATTGGCACTCATACCACATCTTCTTATATCTATTGTGACTTGGATGGAGAGTTGTCTCATTGGCACTCATACCACATCTTCTTATATCTATTGTGATTTGGATGGAGAGTTGTCTCATTGGCACTCATACCACATCTTCTTATATCTATTGTGACTTGGATGGAGAGTTGTCTCATTGGCACTCATACCACATCTTCTTATATCTATTGTGACTTGGATGGAGAGTTGTCTCATTGGCACTCATACCACATCTTCTTATATCTATTGTGACTTGGATGGAGAGTTGTCTCATTGGCACTCATACCACATCTTCTTATATCTATTGTGACTTGGATGGAGAGTTGTCTCATTGGCACTCATACCACATCTTCTTATATCTATTGTGACTTGGATGGAGAGTTGTCTCATTGGCACTCATGCCACATCTTCTTATATCTATTGTGACTTGGATGGAGAGTTGTCTCATTGGCACTCATACCACATCTTCTTATATCTATTGTGACTTGGATGGAGAGTTGTCTCATTGGCACTCATACCACATCTTCTTATATCTATGATATGCATGTCTTTGCCTTATACTACTATACTTGTTTCTTGAGTTTCATTATCAAACCAAAAGTTTTGAAGATCGAATGTTTAAAACATTTTAGAATGGTATTACCAAAATGAACATAATCATAAACAGAGAAACCAGCGCCATCTATTTTGCCCTTGAATTTAAGTAAGTTGCAAACACTTTTTAAAACAATGAGAACAGTATTCATCAACTATAAAATAATCATTCAAATCAAGAGTCAGTATCACAAAGCTACTTAGGTGAAACCCTCCGCAACAGATAGTCCATCAGAGCTGAAGTGGGATCGAACAATATTCCGACAAAAAGAGTGTTCAATATTTGCCCTGACATGAGACAGTATAGTACTGATCGATAACGCAGTAACCGCCATAAAAAAAACCACAAAAAAACCTACAACTTTGGAAATTATCAAAAACGGTAAATAAAAGAAGTGTTGAGTATACATTGCAAGAGGTGAGTTATATGTCAATGAGACAGCAACCTAAAAACACTAACGAGAAAAAAAAATGACATACACCATGTTCTATTTATTATCTTTATTTCAGTTTTGTGTAACTGTGGAACATATATAAGTAACATTCCTGAAGTAACAGCTGTAAACGAGACTCATACAGGTGATAACTGTTTTATTTGGGGGGGGGGGGGGGGGGGGTTATTTTTAGGAAATCTATTTTTGGTAATGTAGTCTTATACGAAACAATGATTCTCTTTTGAATTGTTTCACATTTCGCTATGCCGGAGTCATTTGAAGCTTGCAATACGGTATGGGTTTTGCTCATTTGTGCTAGCCGTAAGGTACCCTGTAGTTGCTCACATGCTAGTCCTTCTCATTTACAATCATACCACAACTCCTTATTTTTTATATTAGGGTTATTTTTATATAATAGTTAATTTTATATTAGATATAAAATAAGAAGATGTGGTATGATTGCCAATGAGACAACTTTCCACCAAAGACCAAATGACATAGAAGTTTACAAATGTAGGTCACCTTACTGCCTTGAGTTGATTTTATACTATTGTTAATTATATAAAAGGGTTATTTTTATATTACAGTTATTTTCATTTACGATTTATTTTTATATTTGAAACTAAACCGCGTTGGTAACAGTTATAGTTTTCTGCCAACTATGTTAATACTTAATAAATCAATATGGAACAAATAGTTACATGACTTACATGTCCATGTATACTCACAAAAAGTCTTTTATTTTGAGGTTAAGATCCGTTAAGGACACACCCATTCAATTTTAATCGCGCTCTAGGTGTAATTAAATTTGTTTCCTTTCAACTGTTTCCATAACTTTTCGTTTTTTTTTCAATATTTTTTTCTTTCTAACACAAAATCCTCTCTCTCTTAATCTCCTTTTACAATAGTTTTTTTTTCCAAAAGATTTCAAAACGGAATATTTGTCCTGAAAATGCATGAAATATTTACCGGTAGACGCTAAGCAAACAACTTTTGATTGATCGAACATACTTTTGTATTTCAGGTGTCATATGGAATGTCGCTGTAGATCCATCGACAAATTGGACATTTCATGCGACTAAAGTGAATATTTTTGACATTACTACTAATTTGGATTTACAGCTGAAAGTTGAGAATTATTTCGATTTCACTCTATCATCAGACACTAGTGCTTTACTTTCATTTAAAATATTAAATAATTCTCTTGACAAGGAAGATACGTTTTGGAGGAATACAGTAAGTAGATGGTATAGTTTTAGTACAGAAGGATTCACAACAAAAGCTTCATTTGTTTTGTTATTTTTATATCCTTAAAAAAAATGGCGGTTCGACATTTAAGATCTAGCTTTCGATTTGATGAAATGTGTTCAGCAATAGACAGGTGTCTTCACAATATGTCGAGCTTAAAATTGTTAGTCTATACAAGTTGTGAATACATTTTACAGAAACAAATACTTGCCATCAACACATTAGAAATTGTTTGCAGCTAAAGTCATTTAATAACTACAAAGTTGGATATCTGCTTCCTCCCATTGATCTTCATTGTAGCGAATCACCTATATCTCCTAGAAGAGAATTGCTAATTTAAAATATGTGCGCCAGTATTACCCTATCAATTCAGTTTAAAATTAAGGCTTTTGGTAAGGACCAAAAGAGAGGCGAAAGATACCAGAGGGACATTCCAACTCATAAGTCGAAAACAAACTGACAACGCCCTGGTTAAAAAAGAAAAAGACCAACAGACAAACAATAGCATACAAAACACAACATTGAAAACCATAGACTGAGCAACACGAACCCCACCCAAACTGGCTGAATAGAAAAAAATAAGCATTTTTTTATACAAATTTCGTCAGCTAAGGAAGCCAGTACTGATATGCAAGATATCCGTCTTGCTATTTCCATAGTCGTGTCCAGTACCATGAAACGGGCTTTTATAAAACTGGTGATTTTTTTAATAGCATATGGTTGATATTCGACATGTGGAGACTATAACAGTGAAAACGGTTTTAAAGTTTTGTTCACTAGATTGAGTAAGATTCCACATTCATATCAAGTAGCATGCCAAAGTCTGTACATTGATCGATTCCTTTCCGGAACTACTTTCCTTCCCTACATCTATCAGTGTAAAGTAGTTTGAATTGTCAGGTAGGTTGGTAGTTTGTAAGCATGTGCCATGAACATGAAAATGATAAAATAAATAGCAATGTTAGACGGCCGATAAAGGGCATGTGAGACATTGATATCAATTTTGTCTCCAGTATTTAATTTTTAAGAAGGTTCTGCTGAAGCAAATGCGGCATGTTGCATTGTTTATTTTTTTTTTTTCAGAGTAGAGGGGAGCTAAAAGAAATCCATTTTAAAGTTAACTGTTTTGGTGCTGACAACGTGCCAAAGGTAGATAATCTGACATAAGAGAAGATTTCCAGTAATAAACAATGTATTATTAGAGGTTTAATTGAAAAATATGAAACACCATTTATTGGTTACTATTCGTGAAAATGATAAGCAAAACTAATAAAACTACGATTTAGAAGTTGACGAAAAGCTTATATAGAGTGCATGTACTTGAGAGAACTTTTAGTGATAATCGTATATAGAGTAAATCGGCTTTTAAAGCTTCATAGACGGGAAATCATATAAATTTTAATCACATGTCTATGCACTGCGAACAAAAGACCGACAAAAAATCGAACCAAATTCATCAGAATTTATTACATGAAGACCTTGAATCCTGATCCAAATCGACCCAATCGTAAAGGATGATATTAACTTCATATGTCTGCATGACAACATAATTTCGTATTTCTGCATATGATACAGAGTGATTTATGAATTTATGTTTATGAATTATTATGTATCAAAACTGTAATGTGATTTACTAGTATATGGCAATTTCAATACCTTTCCACAAATGAATAAACAGGACATTCCATGCGCAAAACAAAATTCAATCAGAATAATGCAATGTGTTGTCTTTTAGGAATAAAAAGGACATTCCATGCGCAAAACAACATCCAATCAGAATAATGCAATGTGTTGTCTTTCAGATACATTTACGAATTATTTCATTTTGGTAATGGACTTCCTGCATGTTTTGCAGTGATGTATCTAAATTGTCTTCTAGCGCAGAATGAATATTTGATTGTGCGTACAAATATTTAAAAATTTGCTTAAAAATATTAATTGCTTTGAAAGTTAACTGGGTTTCACTAATTTTTCGCCTGCAAAAAAACACATGACATTGGCCATATTATATTATATTACATGTACTCATTTTTCAGGATATCAGAATTATCATCGAATCTGTCAATGAATTTCCACAGCAATTCAACAATTCGTTTCCCAAAATAATCAAAGTTGACGAGGTAATATAACCATATAATGTAAATATTTCAATATCATTAAAAGGCAATCATATGTCCATTCCTTTGGAATTCAATGTATAGCTTGTTTAATCTACATAAGAAAATAAAATAATAAAAGCACCCATGAAAAATAAAATGAATAATAATAAAGATATGTTTGTTGCCATTTAAAAAAACAAACTATTATGTTAGATGCTTTCGGGAAAAAAAATGAAACCTTTTATTGTATGCTTGATTGTAGGGTCTAGTCATTAATTTTATCTGACAATGCCAATAGCATGTTTCCTTTACCTGTGTTTTGAAACTTAACAACTTAGTCTGTCGTGCACATACAATATATATGACATTTCGACAATATTTTCCCAGCAACTGCAAGTCATAGCTTATTCACATAATGCGGGGTAGAATGAGTGAACAAAAGCTCATAACATCTTCGTGGATTTTTTTTTCTAGTAATATTGTATTATTCATTCTTAAGTTTAGGAGAGTTTAGAATGCTAGATGGCATCGGGAAATTTCTTTTTTGTTAAATGCAAGGAAGCAAGCTGTCATTGTTGTATACTAAGTTTTGAAATAATCATTCTCAATCCTTCTGCAAAAAATTGTGCAGTGGACTATTAATATCATTTTCATCATTCTCTTTTCCTTTATTTCCTTTTTTCCTTTTGTTACTTAATCTTTTACAATGTCGTTGTAACATAATAAAAGATTCTTTTCTTCTCTTTTTAATTTTCCTATATATATATATATATATATATATATATTATTTTAGAATACGAAAAATGATACGCCAGTGTTTTGCATATTTCCATACCTTATTGACGCAGATATTCCTACACCTCAGTTGAAGGACTTCACCTATACAGTAAAATCAACCAATGGCCAGGTACAGACTTTATTTTAGTTAAATTGGATTTCAGATCAAACTGCAATATTAAAAAAGAAGATATATAAATATACGTTTTAAACTTTAATTCATGAAGGATTAGAAAAAGTTTGATATGATTGACAAAAAGTATGTATAAAATACATTCAAATAACAAACGGTTTAAGTTAGTTTATCATTTATACAATAACATTTCTCAAATGAGATACATGTATGTAAATATTTAATTACCTCATAAAATCCACAGTAGTTCGAACTGATAGTTATAAGGGGTTTGAGGAAGAATATCTTAAATATCCACTACAAGTTTTACGGTAACCATTACGAACTGGTTGACCGGTACCGTGTGTTTTGTCTCAACTCAAAAGACACATGTTTTCGCGGTCATTGATCTTTAGATATAAGAATAGTCGTCTGATCTGCAATTTTATCGATTATGTCCTATTCCCGATTATGACATTTTGACTGCTTGTTGATTCGCATGCCGTAGACGCACATCCTGTCGAAACAGCCGATCTCGTTTCGTTTTGAGTTCATGTGATTCCAAAAGGATTTTCCCAGCAGGCACTCAACGTTGAATAAACGTTGAAATGAGGTTGAAATGGTGATCAACATGTATTCAACGTTGAAACAACGTTACATTTTCAACGTTGAGTAATTAACAAATATTCAACGTTGAATTAACGTTGATCATTTCAACGTTGAAATCGGAACGTTGATTCAACATTGAATAAACGTTAACTTATTTACTCATGGTAGGCCTATATTAGGCCTATATAAAAAAAAATCATTAATTAAAGGCAATACATGCATGAACGTAGCAGTATATATTTATAAAGAAAAGAATAAGATAGAGTTTCGGTTTTCACAAAAATATCATGATAAAATGAGATCTCAAATAAAACTGAATTCTGTGTATGTGGGAGGAGGTAAATCGTTTGATACTGAATTTCTAGGTAAAAAGAAATAGAATGCATTAATTTCATTTCACATAATATGAATGAATATTTTGAACATGTTAAGGAATTTAAAATAGTTGATTATTAACAAAAATCATGATTTTTTTTTATATTCATATTTTCGCGGGATTTGAACAGGAAGTTAGATTGCCCATGCGCAATATTTAAACCCGCATCTTTCCTGTTTTGAAAAAGAAAGAACAGCAAAGACCAAGTCGAGGAGAATCTTTCCGTTTATCAAGTATGGTAAGTAGATGTTTCTATGTAGACATCACGGTTTTTATATACATGTATGAATTGTATTTAAAAACTCTGAATTTGTATCAATATTGCACAATTAGAGAAAAATATAACGTCAACATTGTATCCCTGAGGCTGAGAACAGATCAGAACACATGGAAGGGCCATAGTGAATATATCATCTGGCATATACAATTTTATCCAGTTATACTATTTTTAAAAGCATTTAATGTGGAAAGCATTTTTATTTACATTGAGACATTAATATGGTTAAAGATTTTAATTAAAAGGGGGGATATACGCATGGGTTTACATAATTTACGGTGATCAGATGAATTTCCAAACATGTATACTATATATATATGTGTCTTTGTTTAGTTTAACTTTACGGCTTGGTAAACTACATACATTTTGACGATTATAAACAATCAACTTCGACTGGACAACAAAGTATTGAACGATCATGTGATGGAAAAATCATACTATTTTTACTTGTACAATAACATTATATAATTCAACAAAATAGTATTATTTCACGCTATGAGAAGATAACTATAGAATTTTCATTGATAACTTTTGACCTAATTAACCTTTCTACAAAAGTATTCTATTTTTAAAACAAGTCAGTCTGACCCTTATCTGATCTTCAGGTGATCTCTGACTGTGTGTAATACGAGAAATGAGGTTAACATTCAATTTGCATCTCCATGTGCGCACTTTCAATTATGACTACTCTTAAATCAACATGACCATACATCAATACAAAAAGACGACACAACTTTAAAGAAAACAATAACAAGGAAAGGTCTTTTATTTTTCTTTAGTTAAATAATTGCTAAAAGTTTCTAATGTATGTAATAATGACATTATTACATGCATTAGAAACTTTTAGCTATTAGTTAACGAAGAAAAATAATAGAATTATCACCTGCTAGCCAAACACAAATTCAACAATATGTATTCGACAAAGACAATTATTTATGTGAAGGGTAGACTATAATATTACACATACATGTATAACACACTAAAAAGAATAAGCTGAATTTAGTATTAAGAACATGCGTTTAGCATGATTGAGAACATACATGTACAAAGTAAATACTATCATGTAATGTTTCTCACTGTATGTGTATTGAACCTTGCGCTGAATGTTAGCAGTCCATTATCGTAAACATGTATTATTTATTTTACAGAATCTTGTCAAACAAATCAATGGCTGAAATGCATCAAGTGGAGCAAAATCAAAATTCAGTTTTGGGAATTCCAGTCTATAAAATCATTGAAGGTAGGTTTTTTGTCTGTATATATCATTTGTGTTCAAAGTTTAATCTTGTTCGTTCTATTTTTGTTAACCTTACAATCCATATTATGTTTCAGTGTTTGTCTTATATACAGTATTCTAGTAAAGCTCTTTATTTCATGTTAATAGACTTGTGCAGTCATCAATAAAAAAACGTCATGGGTAAAGTGTTTTCATGGTTATCAATTACATAGTCAAACCTGCAATCTTACAAATCTCGAGTAGATGCTTCTTCATTAACAAAAACTACTAATAGTAAACATTTATGCATATATTTTTTTGTATTAATGATTACCTTATTACAATATGTGTTTTGTTGTTATGGTTTTATTTTTCATTGCTTCTAGAAATAAATTGAAAGTGGCTCAAATTTAGAGTATCTTTTCAGGACATACAATTTATATGTATTATCATCTTATCTTTTCCAGAGGTTAAATATGCTGCAAAAGTATAAAGATGTCACTGAGAAACACATATCTGATAAAGATCCCTCCTGCTTGAACTTGAAGTCTGCCTCAGAAAGATCTCGAAGTGGTGGAAGAAAGTTGACATGCAAAAAGGACAAAAAGAGACAAAAGATAGCAAATGAATTTATAAAATAAATCTTGTATCAAAAGAAATATCATTGTATTACTAAATTTGATATTGTTCCTCAGTAAATTTGTATTCATTTAATTGTTTATACCAATTATAGGTGTGAGGGTAATATATATATTTACACGTATATACAATCAAGGACAATTGGTTTTTTGTGGAGAGGTGTCTGATTTAATAGCAGTCATGCAGCATCGTCGTATTTTCAGAAGTATTGCTATCATCCTGAACACAAGTTGGATCTAATAATGTCTTCACTCTTCTTGGGATATACTACTTTTAAGAAGGGCTTAACATTGGTCAGTCGTTTAATATTTAAAGGACTATTTGTTTAGAACTATTCAACATCTTCTTTCTGTTTGGTGATGCTTTCTGTGGTGGTAATAAAGTGTATGTCATAATTTTTATTCAAATTCATTGAATGATTTGTATTTTTATAGCTATTCACAACAAGAAAAACTACAAGTAAGAATATATCAAAAAATGGCAGGTGTCCACTTGTATATCAATTTAGATAATTATGTTTAGTTATCTTGAAATACAATTGGACACACACAATAATTTCAGCTATTCCTTCTTGTAGTTTTTCTTGTTCCTAATAGATAAATACACATTTTTCAATAAATTTAACATTTAAATATGAGAGACACAGAAGCCAACAGGATCTTAAGATATGACATTTATGGTCTAGATTATTGACTGTACAAGCACGGAATGTTGTATCAGTAACAATTGATGTATTTATTTAGATGTCTCCAATTTAACTTATCTGTCTTGGTGAGAAAAAAAAACATTAAAAAAAAACCTGTACAGCCAGGCTGCCTGTCTACATCTAACAACAGCACAAAAATTGGAAAGCAGGTATAAATGTGTATGTAGCTTTATACTAAATTTTATTAATGAACTTTCAACTACTATTCAACCTTAAATCAACGTTGAATGGATGTTGGAACCTCAACGTTGAAATTTCAACGTTAATTCCAATTTTCAAAATCAAACATAAATTTGACATTGTTTCAACGTTGAGAAACAACCTTGTTTCAACGTTGAATCAACGTTGAGTGCCTGCTGGGTTATCACTTGATTTGTTTATTTAAATGTATTTAACAAGATTTGAACACCGGTTACCTACTGTTGCCTCTTATTTCAAAGTCGGCCAAATGATATATAGTAGTTTATTTTGAGTATTGTTAAGATTTTCACCGTTACAAACGGAAGTCTGTATTTGAACAGAATATTAAAAGCATAATTATTAAGAAATCAAGTGGAAACTTTTTCCAAATTGGTCTCCTAACAAATTGCCCTTCCCCGAGATCAATGCTTTGAGTGATTGGATAGTCAAATACGATTCAAAAGCCAAATGTTATTGCATTTACTGAATAAAATGTATTATCAAATATATTTCCAATAATGAAACAACTTTAAAAAGAGAGGCGAAGGATATTTAAGGAACATAACTCGAAAATAAACTGACAACGCCATGGCAAAAAACGCGTAAAAAGACCAAAAGACTGTATACAAAACACATCACAGAAATCTAAAGACTGAGCAACACGAACTCGTATCCCCTTTGGGATTATATATTACATGAAACTTCATACATTCTTGCACTTGCAGTTTCATGTAGACGAGCCTTAGCCAGTTATTCTTACGCATTTACAAAACCAACCAAAACTATCTAGGGTTTCTATAAAAATACTATATTTTTTATCCAGTAAATTGAGTATCTGGAATTTTTCTCTATGTATGCTATTGTAATGTTTTGTTTCTTTAGAATGATGGTACATCATGGTTTTACATACCAATAGCATCCTCGGATAGCCTTCGAGTCAAAGCATCTCCGGACTTCGATCAGCTTCATAAAAATAACATGACCATTTTAACTTTGACAGTTGTAGTTAAGGTATGATAAGTAAACATTCTACATGTAGTATACATAGTTTATAAATAGCTTTTTAGATTAAGTTTTCAGATAAAATATTAATATGATGATTGTACGCAATAAAGTGAATGAACTTGATACTTATATTTCATTGTATGTATGCAAATATAGTTTTTCTTGCAATAAAATTGAGAATGGAAATGGGGAATGTGTCAAAGAGACAACAACCCGACCATAGAGCAGACAATAGTTTTTTAATGTTCATATTAATTTCGTTTAAGAATTTAGGAAAAAATTGCATAGTCCAGTTTTTCATATATGTTTAACATTTTTCTACATTCACTATTGAAAATGATATTTCTTATAATATTTAATTTCTAATTTTGATTTAGACAAGACAATTCAAGACTTTATTAGGGACTTACCACTGTGACTTTTACATATAAAATATACAGCATAATAAAACACAAGTTAACAACAAGAGCCACTTGATAAAGAGTTATGAGAGACTATAAAACAATTTAGTGTAATACAAATAAAGTCAACCATCATGAGTATGAAACACATTCCGCTTCAAAACAAATCAACATAACTAGCATGATTCAACGTCATCAGTACAATTAAACACACACTCTTTTTCTATATCGATAACGCCCAGTTTCAATTCTGATGGGAAATACACCACATCTAAATTTTGCAAAAGCATTTTTGTATCTACCATGTATTGTTAAAGTTTACTACGCATGGTGGAAGAATGGTGATGATAACTTTGTCTTTGTTCTGTGTAAATATTGAATGACACCTCATTTTAGGCGAATGATGAATCTGGTTTCGAAATTAACACAACTCTACAAATAGAAATAGTTGACGTCGATGACCTACCGCCATCTTTCCAGTACCCTGGATGCCAAAACAATTGTTCAGTTACTCCATATGAAGCATATACTGGACCCTTTTGGCGGGTATATTTATTTCGAATAATAAACCATCACCAATGTACAAAAATACTTCTATATCTCAAGGTTTCAATACTAGTAAACGTAACGTCATGTACAGATACAACTGGTGAAAGAACTCCGATTTCAACTTTTCACAGGAATGTAGTTTCATGTGCTAAGTAATATATTTTGTTAATTTTCAGTTTTCACTGATTGACAATATACGGTTCTTAATTGTACCTGAACCTCATTTAAATCAGCAAAATGAATAATGAGAACATTTCAAGCATAACTACATATTAAAAATTGAAAGTACGTATAAAAGGCAAGAGCAGAACCATGGTCATGTGCTACGATAGATGACACAATGTAGTACATTTTACTAAAAATGTTCAATTGTACTACATGTAAGGCTGCATCTCAGATAGAATTGGATATTTAGTTAGGCCCAGTTTTGTTTTGATTCCAACAACACATTTGATGGGTGTTTTACCTCTTAAACTTTAATCACGAACATGATAAACGTTTTTTTTTTATATGTATAAACCTATTCAGACTTTAATTGTGCAACAGTTCAAAATATTTACAATAGTACCAGAACTTTGAAGCCAAATTATAATTTTTCTCGACAACGTATTATAACTACCAAACATCGTAATTGAAATAAAAGTAAGGAGATGAGGTATGATTGCCAATGAGACAACTATCGACCAAAGTTCAAATAAAGTGGATGTAAGCAATTATAGGTAACCGTACGTCCTTCAACAATGAGAAACCCCATACCGTATAGTCGGCTATAAAAAGCCCAACATTTCAACCTCATCTACATGTATGCAAACAAACAGCACTAACCACATGTGTTTAGAACTTCTATAGTAAGTCTCCAAGATGCAAAGCAGAATTTCTTGTCATTTTTTATACGAAACCAACAACATAAAATATATAATGTCATATACATTGGAAACACTTTTGTGATTGTGATGGAGCTGCAAAATATTTCATAAAGATTATTAGTTACAAATGAATAAGAAAAAAATCAGTATTGTATAGATACTCATACAATTTATGGTTGCGTTATCGAAATCCATCTTAATAAGTTTATAGTAAAAGCAACTTGACACAGATACGCTTCACAAAGGACAATTCTTGTATTGGTAATGTTTGATTTAGGGACCTGTGAAAGTACAACCAACAGATATAAAAGCAAAGGACCAAGATTCTATCGGCTCTGTTATCAAATACAGCATAAAGCAATGTAAGTAAAAATGTAGCAGTTTTATTCTAGTTATAGTCTTACTCTTTTATGGCTGAGTTGGACAAAGTCTAAAATAAACTTATGGTATGGTGATGTCCCGGACGGGCGTGAAAAGTGGGTATCTTATTTGTGTAATCAACTCCTTTAATTTTCAACCAAGATCGCTGAAACTTCGCAGAAAGATTGCACAGTCACTTTTTGAAGTTGTGTACCTGCTATTATGGAATTGCTTAAAGATTTTTTCTCCATTTTTCAGGCCTTGCATGGGAACTTAGTCATTCGTCAGCAATATTTACGAAATATGGTACCAATTTTATGTAATCAACTCCTAATAAAGGTTCCAATTCAAATCTTTGAAACTTCACAGTATAATTGCAAATATATATTAAAGTTTTGAACCTGCTATTATGGATTTATTTGAATAATTTTTTTTATTTTTTTTTCCGGGCTCGGGAACTACGTGAATTTTCAGCAAATTTTTTCCGAAGATGGTAACAACTTTTGTTTAAACTTTACAAATAGTCTATCGAGGACTCAGGTTAAGCACCTTCCATTATGGAGTTAATCAAAGATTTTTGTTTCATTTTTCCGATTCATATTTCATTACATATATAAATGTTCAGTATGGACCTTTCTCCATTGGTTAAAAAAAATTTGCACAACCCAGACATTTGAGTTTTTGATCCATTTTTCAATACTTTTCCAAACGCTTTCACGTAAATGTCTATGAGTATAATGAAAAATTGAATATATCGCCTTGATTTAATGGTTTCAACAATTCTATACATATGTTTCTTGTAATATGTGCAGAAACAAATAAGAAAAGTCTGTAAAAATTGGGAACGAGGATAACAGGAGGCAATCAAGACCATTCGTGACTATATGCTGAAGAAAAAGACGAACAAACAAGCAGCAGTCGATAAACACAAAAAATTAAAAAAAAAAATGCAGATAGAACATCACGATCCCTATAAAGATAGGAGTAAAAACAGGTGCTTTTGAAGGACAAGCAGTTCCTGTTCCGACATGACTTCCGTCGTGGTGTTACTGACAAGTAAAATTCAGCGTCAAGGAAAGGAGGGCGGGATTATGGATATGACGAGTGGAATAAATCCATGGTTTTATCTGTGAAACATATATTTCCTAACGGTTGACAAATACAATCAATCAGTCAAATCGATGATTGACTTCAAACTATTTAACTCTTGTCTATATAAATGTGAGATCGTGATTGATTAGTCTTCTTCTACAATATTGTTGCCAAGTTTTACATATCAGTAAAATATTGTTTTTCTCAACAGACATTCGTTCACTGACGTCTTTAAACATAGTGTGTTGACATTTTTTAAGTGTTGTAGAATTTTCTTCTTTGCAAAAGTCAATTTTAAAATCCATGACGATTACTTCTTGACGTGCTAGTAATACGAAATCAAAAATGAAACTTAAGATTTCGGTTGTTAGAATAACTTTCTAATTTACCAATGGTATCAACAGCAACTTTAATGTCTGTTTAAAGACTTTGTGATGTTTTATTTTATTGTTATTCTATCAAACCTTTAAGATCAGAGTTCAAATGTGCAAAAATATAATGGATAAGAATATCCCTGTCTGTTGGGATATTCTTTGCAATGGTAACCAGTAAAAATGTCGCCAATATCGTATTCTGAATTTCAACAGAAACCGACAGGAAACATTTGGTACTATATTATAAATATATGTAATTAATATGAAAAAACATATAAAATGTTGTATTACATATTTGTAATTTTTAGCTCCAAACAACTACCATTCTAGCTTTGAAATCGACCAGAGTAACGGTGCAATTATACAGATTGGCGACGTGCTGACAGTAAATGTTCTGACAATAGTGGTAAGATAGACTTCCGTCCCTTTCATGGTCTTTACTTGACATCAGCAGAAAGAAAATATTTATCTAACTACAATCTAATTTTGTTATATTACACAGTACCTATTCTATACACCGGATACTATGTGGACAAACAATGCCTCTTCGTGGACGTCGATGCCACTCTTAGGAACAAAACACTCGGAAAGTACAATTTTTAAGTAAAACAAGGATATGGACCCAAGTAATGCGCAAAGGAACTGATCCTTAGTCTTCAAATGAATTTCACAATTGTTTGCATGCAAATGTATTTTTACATTGTTCAAATAAATCAAATCGTACTGTTACATTACATCTGATATAATAGGAGCCTAGTCGTCCTTCAGTAGAATTATGTCGATTAATTGTGTATTGCAGTATCTACGGTTAACGCTTGCTGTTTATATATGATATTACGTCTGGCGTAATCGTGGTGAAATGAACCTGTTTTTCATTAATACTTCAAAATTAAAGAAAAACTATCATTTAATTTCTCTGAAATATGAGATTAATAAGAATTGAAGTATAATTATTTTACTTTTTGTTGTATATCAATTTGTGAAAATCGTGATGTTTCTGTTTAAAAATTTGTTTTATTTAATTTGACCTAAGGCACTAGCCCACGAATATGGCTATTTGAATGGCAATACTTGACATAAATACACATTTTTTCATGTGATTTCAGGCAACAGAAGATACTGCTAATGGTTTTTCGCAGTCTGCAACATTATTGATCAGACTTAGTAATAACTCTTCATACCTTCCCGAAGCTTCTAAGGTGAATGATGATTCAAGCAAGTTAAGATTAATAGCAATAGTTGTTGGTGCCATTTCCTTGGTTATTATTGGAATTCTCATATTTCTTGTGATATTCGTATATAAACGAACAAAGAAGAAAATGACTGTTGTTCCTAAGGAACAGTCACCAGATGCCACCGTTGAAGAACTAGTATCAGATAGACCGTCAACGGTTGATGAGAAAGTAAATAATTGGAAACAGACTATAGATCCAATGCAATGGCCGACAGTCACTAGCAGACGACAACAACTTGATCCACTTCATTTGAGGGATGAATCCACTGAAACTGAAGAAAGTAGTATAAGGAAGAAAAAACCTAGGAAAAAGAAAAAGAAACTAATGGAAATATTTGATGGAACAAAACAATACGATGGTAAAGCTGATATTGAATTTTATATGGAACAAAATAAGAAAAAAATAAAGCGATCAACAAAAAGTAAAAACAAGAGGCCTGAAACTGGACCTTTATTTGTCAAAAGTGACTAAGTAATGATATTTATCATATATCTTTTTAACGCATAATATATGTTTTATAAGCTTCTTGTTTGTCCGAGTAATAGTATATTTCAACGATAGAAAAAATATTTTTGGTAAATGTGTTTTATTCAGTTGTTACGAAAGTCACCGACCATTCATTTTTTTTTCTTTTTATGTTGTTTTTAGGATGTGGGTAGGTTTTTTTCTCGTGACAATTTTTTTTCAACTTTTACTATAAATAAACTTTTTTTACATTAACATTAAGGAACAATGATTTTTTTCGAATCACTGTTTATTTCATTTTTTTTTTACTAATTTTCAATAGAAACAAACTTTTTTCTTTACTTCACTTCTGAAACAAATTATATTTTCAGGAAATTTAGTATCGGATAATTCTTTTTTGAAATGCCATGACCCCACTAGTGGTGCTTAAGCTGCATATTCATTATCATGCATCTTTAAAAGTCCTCAATACATCTATCAATATTTCTGTTGAGAAAATCCTGAGATAAATCCTGGCTCATACATTAAATGCTTCATAAAAAATTAAGAGAAACTATTTTTATCTTAACTTCAAATTCTGCTATACATAGATGATGTCCTCCCTGAATAATGGTCTTTATTTTGATTGGACATCTACCAAAATGAAATATATGATAACAAAGGTACAGTTCAGTCGGCATTGTATCTTGACTTTTACATACGATAATCTGGAGCTTTAGTTTCCTAGAATTATTTCCTTGGTTACTGTATTGGTTATAGTATATGTAGATTGTTTTTGGTTTTTGTGTTTTAAGTTTCTGTCTCGTTTTTATTTACATTGAACTTAATTTTTTTTTATTTGATCAAATTATAAGAATTATTAGCTAGTAACAAATCTTTTCTAGAGTACTAAGTTACATTAGTATAATGTATCTGTAAATGTCAGACATTTCAAGTCTTTAACTAGTTCTATATCAAATTATGTCAAGCAATACATAGTCCATCTGGTGACTGAAAAGTAACTAATGAAAAAATCACTTTCATTAATATATTTGACAACGATTAATAGTTTGATGCATATTAGGATAAATGTTTTCTGTACAATTAATTAACGAGTTGAAAATAATCATAGCTAAATTGGTGCCGGTTACATGTCAAAACTTCTATTGCCTTGCTTCAAAATTTATCCTAGACTCTTTTCAATTTATTAGTCCATGCAAATTAATTTGAATTACTTTACAGAACAAATCATATATTTAAACCCCATCTGCAGTTGTTTTTCTTTTGAAAAATATGAAGTCAATGCACCGATTTGCATTCAATTTTGCATTAGTCCAAGTATAAAACAGACAAATATTGGTTTGAAGCCAATCGAGATGCAAACCAACACGTGTTGATAATATGCATTTAACTTCAGATGATATTGGAATAGAGCAAATAAAATCCAAATTATTCATATGATTTTTAATTGACTAATTTCCCTATTTTCAGAGTCTTCAAATGGACTATGCCAGTTGTGATTGCCAGTATTATGAATGATAATTTCAGTGCATGTTATTGGGAGTGGAAATTTAAGATCTTTTAACCCAAAAATGACATTGTTTGTTATTTCATTTTATAAGACAAATAATTCAAGGTTTATTTTTATTGCATTTATTGTATTTTTAATTTATTAATGTTTACAAATAAAACATATTTTTGTATCTTTTTTCTTGTGCATCTTTTGTTAATATAATTATGTTACCCGATCGACAATGTCGGGTGACATATTGGTTTCCTCTGTTTCTTTTCTTTATTATTATTATTATTCATGTTATTCTTCCATCTTTTTTGTCCGTGTACCATGGAAACCGCAACAATGTCAAACATTTCAAAATGCTCCAAACTTTATGAAACTTAATATAATTGTTAACTAGCAAATATAGATGAGACTTCTGACTTCTGACTTTGGAATTTCCAAAATGGCCGCTGTTGCCATGGAAACAGCAAAAATATAAATATTTAATGCTCCACTTAATAAAAGTATGTCTGAGCTTGTATACAAAACCTGCATGAACACAATTTTTTAAAAGAAAACATATTTATAGATTCTCCTTACTATAGACGTTACCATGGTTACTGCCGCATCATCTTTTTATATATTTGCTAATGTTAAGTTGAGCTAACGATCACGATGTTTTTGTGGTGCTCATCTTTAAACAAAGAAAAGATGTTGAAAGGGTTCTATTGGAAAATCTATCTATATAGTTTTTATGATTTCTCCATCTATGATTAATATGAGTTAAAGGAAACAGGGGTATACGCCAATCAGACAGCAATCTAACGACAAAAATAACCACAAACATCTAGGAATTAACGTACAATAGAGAACATAAGTTCGAGTCCAATCAAAACACCAATAAACAATGATTTAAATTTGAATCCTCACAGGTGTTTACAGCAAGCTCAAAGTACATCTGCTAGTATGAAATAATGCCGTCCTAAACTCCACTCATATATTGGTAACTGTGAAATTTATTATGTACCGTAATTTGAAGTTAATCCTCTTTTATCTTCCATCGAGAAATATTCGAACAGTCTAATACTTATCGTACTTATGTGTAGTAGAAAAAGGTAGTTTATGTTTGCATGTGTGTGGCGATTGCAAAGCCAACTGTCCTTTCTCATAGTTACTTCTATGTTAATTTTCAGGTTTCTACATCTCATAGCGTAGGACGAATGTTTTTGAGTCCATTACGCATGAATATCAGATACAAATCGCAAAACCACTAGTAGATTTGACACATACAATTTGAGTTTGGTTAAATATCATGGCTTATATAGCTGTAGTATGGAGAAGGTTTTACCATCTTCTATTGTGATCAAGGACATTAACTGAAATCTACGTCATAGTTTCTGTATATATGAAATAAATGTATTGTTTTTAGATTTCTTTATCTCTTATCGTCCGTTTCAGAACAGTGAACAAAAGTGCTTATTTCTATATGACATAAGGGAAAAAATAAAAAAAGAGCATTATTTGCTTTAAACTAGCTTTCAGTAACTGTGAGTACTTTCATATCTGTACTTTGTGTCTTTTGTGCTTGTGTTAATTGATTTGTGCGTTGTATCGATCGGATGAGTCCAGCACTTTTTAAAGTTTGTTCTCATTTGTGCTGTAACATTACTGTTCCATGTGAAGGGAAGGTTGGGCGCCGGCAAACATGTTTAACCCTGCAACATTCTGTGATCCTACCTTAAGTCAGGAGCCTGTAATTCAGTGGTTGTCGTTTGTTGCTGTATATCATTTTTGTTTATTGTTTTTTACTTAAATCAGGCCATTAGTTTTCTCGTTTAATTGTTTAAAATTTGTCATATCGGAGACTTTTATAGCTTGCTATGCGGTACAGGTTTTGCTCACTGTTGAAGGCCGTATGTTGACTTATATTTGCTTACTTCTACGTCATTTGGTCTCTGGTTGAAAGTTGTCTCATTGGCAATCATATTACTACTTATTTTTATGTGTATTAAAAAAATCTTGTCTCCGTGAATGGTGATAGAGTATTTGCTATGGGATAGAGTAAATTATCTCCCTCGTATTAACCAATCAAAATTTGGCATTTTGACATTAAGTATAATAAATTAAATTAACCAAAATATATGACAGTACAACAGCCCATACCAACCACCAAAAACCGACTCCTTCGAAAAACAAACTTACAAACAAAGACAAACAACACATGTTTAACATTTATACCTATTATGCATGTTATGTCTGTTTGTTTTGATCACACATTGTTGTCAATATAATGGAATTCTATGCGACGGTCATCATGACAAGTAAGAGGTTTAGCTGCATATAAAACCAGGTTTAATCCACCATTTTCTACACAAGGAAATGCTTGTAAGAAGTCAGGAATATGACAAATGTTTTCCATTTGTTTGATGTGTTTAAGCTTTAAATTTGATTTTGCCATTTGATAAAAGACTTCCCGTTTTGAATTTTCCTTGGAGTTCTGTTTGTTTTTGTTATTTAACTTTTTTGGTATAGTCTGATGTGATACAGGCACAAAACGCACAACATAGTAGATAGGGTGAATTTTTATATCATTAATTGTATGACGGCCTATATTTTTTATTCAAAGTGCATGCTATAATTTGTATAACATTGTAAGTGGATGCGTGAACATGCCCGTCTTATCCATGTTATCTTAAAGACAGATTTGTGTACGTTACATCAGCATGTTTGTTTGTCAATAACTTGTAAAAATCAAATCTATATCCAAAAACGTGTCATGTCACTTATGTCATCATATCTACAGACAAACGTTGAACATTGACCATAGTTTGAATATTTTTGGTCTTTACACAGCTTAAATTTGTTATGTTTTTTTTCTGATCAGCGTTGAACTCGAGTTGTTGGTCGTAATTAAAATACAGTTCCTTCAAATGTAAATTTTATAATATTAAACAAACTTTATCTAAACGTTTTTCAAACATTTTTACCATTTAATCAAACCATGCCACTTGATATTATCAAGGTATTGATTTCTTTATCTTTTCCGATATTTCATATATCCAGGTACGAGTTCCCTAATTTCTACCTGTCCTTCTTTAAGACTACGCCTATATATGTTTTTCCGTAGAGATTAAAAAACGATACATTTGCAAAATTCTAAATTTGACTTTTTGTATTTTTTGTCTATTTTATAATAATTAACTTGACAAAACACGTTATTTCTTCAATTTATAAAAAGTTATCTCCCCGTAACGACGGAATCAAAGGACAAAATACCTGGGACACAGAACTCTATCTTTTTTGAAAGTAGTCGTTATGTTATGTGATAAAATAATACAAATATTTCTATTTAAATAGGATTTAACAGAAAAGAAAATTTGTCAAATTGGATAAATGTGTTGGCAATAGTCCCGCGTTCCAATGTTGTCATGTTGGCGGTAAAGGAACTATAGATTGACGGATTTCAGGATTGACTATGTTTTGAGTAAAATATGGATAACCTTTAATCAAAGAAGATTTTTTTTCGTCCATTTATTCAAGTAAGCTTAATTTAAGAAGTTATGTTTTAATTATTTTTTTACTTTTAGTATTTGGTTTTTTGTTAAGTCTGTTTTATTCAGACGTGAAATTTCTTGTCCTTCAAGAATTTCCCACCTATATTGATTGTAAGTTTATTCGAAAATTAGTTTTATTATTATGGCAAAGGTTTGCATATTTTTTTCTATTTCGAAAACTTTAAGTATTCCTTTGATGGATTTGTCATTCTAAAATGATTTTGATTTTCTGGCTTGTAAATATTATATACAGTGGCGTAGCACCAGTGTAGCATTGTAAGTATGTACTTACAAATGATTTTATAAAATATTTTGTTTTCAATAAGAATTTTACTATAATTGTTCATCTTCGGGGCCGCCTCTAGACCCCCTGATTACACTGATTCATTTTCCATAAACTGATATAGGTATATAAGACATTTTGCACGTTTTGTACATAGAAATGTGCGTGGTGATCGCTAATGTGCTTGAGTCACAAACGAATTTTTTTTTGTTTTTGTTTGTTAAATGATTCATACATATATAAAGTATTCTAAACTACTAAATTTTACACACATTTGCTAAGTGTTACCAAGTAATCCTTTTCAAAGATGAGAATATTTAACAAAATGGTATCGTTATAGATGATATGTATCATTGGATTATCTATATTTCCAAAGTCGGTATGAAATTTTTAACTAAACTGCCAAACTTTTTTTATAACTACGACCCCTTTCTTTCATTTTTGCGTTTTTTTTTCATCGGAATTATCTTGGACAGTAAAATCTCCATTCGATCATAGGTACTTTGGGATAGGACAATCTTTTTCTAGCCCTCCCCCTTTTTTTCCAAAATCCGTCTTTTTTTTTTTTTATTTCAATTACTTTTGCGTTTTTCTGTGTTATATTTACATAAATATATTAGAAAAGCATGTAATTGCTATTTACTATCAATTCATAATTTACTATCCACAGCGGTCACTGATAATATACATTAACAAATTGTCCTGTCCCCAAGTACCAATGCATTCGACAACAGTTTTCCTTTTTTTTATTTTGTCATTATGAGTTTTTATATGATTTTACATTACCAAATATTTGCTGGGTAAATAAGATAACGAGGATTAACATTTTAGTATCAAATAACTTTTCCAAAGTGAAATTGTACAAACATTTATATCAAACTGATTAAAACTTTCGTATGTTAGAAACATGTTTAATTAGGTTCAAATTCGATCCCATATATACATTCATAACGAAACTCTAGTTCACAAAGTGACAATGCACATATGAAGTGTCTCGTCATTGTGTATTCGCTTTTCAAAATATATAAAAACTTTATTGCTTTTGCAAGTTTTTTTTTATCTGCCCAAGAACCAGTTTAACATGTTAAAGTTTTGGCAGGATTTCAAGGAGTGATATATTTTGTCATAACGTCCTGTTAAAAAGCAATTATGCTTAAGTCAGTATTAAATTAAAATACTAGCTGGCAAAGTTGACCTTGAACACATTAGGCGTTTCTATTTAGGTCCTGCTGATTTTAATGCTCTCAACCATTTCATGTTATGGCTTGAAACACATTTGGTCATAGCGTCACCTGATGGAGATAATTCCAGAAACACGTACCGTACGACTTAGGAACTTTTTAACTGGACATTTAAGTTTTTCATATTTTTTTCATAAATATCTAAATATAAAATACTGAACTGTTTTCCTTTCTTTGTAGATATTTCACATGGACACATTGTTACGCCAACATGACTATACTACTCTGCATCGTATTATCTGGACTAGCTTTTATAGATGTTGGTAGGTATTCGTGTAAAAATTCTGCTTTTTTATGTGTATTGGTACAGGTATCTTTTATAGTTTATTTGAATATAAAGTTGATTCCGATGTTCCAAACGTTTTTTTTCCTTCTAGTTAATTGCAAACAAAGTTCGTATGTCGGACTTAAATTGCCTATGTTATTCTTTTTAATACTGTTTGAGTTGATGACCAGACTCAGTGCGTAGTATTGTTACATGTACTATCAAAATAATGATGGCCTTCATTTACTTTAAAGGGCCCAAACGCAAAACTCTTGATCTGATTATTCATGTTGATTGCATTAATTTTGTTCTTCTTGTGAAAAATTGAGGGACCAACATCTATGTAATTATTACCTAACAAGACAAATCAACCAACGTAATAACTATATTAGTTTATGAACAATTTAATGAAATATTTTTTTAAATTATCCACAACTAGTTGAAAAATTATAATATTTCTCACCATCGGTTTTTTTCTCACAGAAGAAATATGTGTTATAATTTCAAAACGCTAAATTACACATCAATCTCCCCATTCTTGATATCAAATGAAGACCAATCTATCTTATTTTTAAGAAGGACTTAAATATAATTTTGATCAAAACCCCTTTGTTGTTTTAAGCTTTTGGTCTTTATAATCTAAAACAATTCACTATAAGTTAAACATCTAAACCTATAAATATATTTTTCTGTATAGTATGATTTAAAATTGCTACAAGTTTATTGTTCAAAGAAAACATAATTAAATACATTATGACATCTTTAACTGAATAACCCAAAGGTTTGACTGGTGATATAATAAATATCATGCATGGGCTTCTCCAAAACGATGCTGAAGAGGGACATTTTTTTGGTTGTACGGGATGAATAGATACACAGCCACGTTCAATAGGAATAGGGACGTTAAATCAGATGCCTTGGATACAGAGAATGTAAAGCTTTCTGAAAGTTAAAGAACTATTGTAATCACTCTTGATGGACCCGATGCTGTGAAAAATTTCTATACCAATCAAACTACTCTCATTTTCCAGTGACAATACAAACGTCTGCCCTTCATCCCGAGCCTTCATTCCAGACGTCTGCCCTTCATCCTGAGCCTTCATTCCGGACGTCTGCCTTTCATCCTGAGCCTTCATTCCGGACGTCTGCCCTTCATCATGAGCCTTCATTCCGGATGATCAAATATGTAGACCTTACCTATTGAATTTTTTTATTTGTTATTGTCCTAAATACGCATGGAATATTTGCCACTGGAAGTTAAGAAGACAGCAATCTATTAAAGAATCTTTAGCTGTAGTCTTTATAAATAAGAAGATGTGGTATGAATGCCAATGAGACAACTCTCCATCCATTATCTGTAGTCATGTATGTTTTTTAAAAGGGGTTGAAATTAGCCTTTTACCTTGCTAGAGGAAGTTTGCTATTTTTGATAACGTGCATCATAAAGAATCAGTTTGATGTATGAGCATCTATAGTACAGAAATCAATTGCAGTTCTGAAACTTGATAATAAAACGCGATGCCCGATATCATTTAGACAACAGAAGAAAGAAAACATAGATAATTATCGCTCCAATATCTTCACCAGTTTAAATCAATTTTCGCAAATTAAACGGAAACCACATAATCACTCAAAACTATATATTTTAAATGTTCATCAGACGATATTACAATACACGTCTAAGCATTGCAAACCTTTTTCTGGTTAGGAGTGCGTATACTTTTGAATGTCGTGTTACCTGCATGAACGGATCCAATCCTCATTGGGAAAGGAAAGAGGTATGACATGCATGAAAGATGTTTACAGAACAATCTATATTATGAAGGAAAATTTGCAGAAAGAACACACATTTTCCTGTTTTATCATTCATTGCTGGAATATCTGTAACGATTAAATATATATCAAAAGTACCGTAAAAAATTTCAGTTACTAGTTCAAGCTGTTCAGACACGCTGGCGAAAATTCATTACCAAATAAGACTCAAAGAAGTTGAAACGGGTATGTACGAAAGTTTAGTCATAGTTATAGATATCTGACCATATATTATTCAAGGCAATATAACTAGTTAAAACCTTGTTTTTGTAATGATAAATGTGTTTATGTACATACAAGCTACGCAATTTAAGATTTAACTCAATTTTCATGCTTTAACCGCTTAATTTTCATGCAAATAATATTAAAAATATAGATGTAATGTCTCAATGTAAATTTTCACATTTTTAAGTTTCACATTTTATTGATATATTCGATGTTCAGAAGGTGATCGTCAAAATTACATTTGTGAATGGAATATTTGATTGATTGATGTACGTGAACCGATGTATACATTATATGAGCATAAATCGACAATTTTGGTTCGCAAAACACCATTTAATCAGTTATCGGTTAGTTTATATTATATTCATTTTTTGTACATTGATAACGTTAAGCAACATTATTTTTTTTATTCATACAGGTCTTCAGTTTAACATTAGTTACAACTCTTCGGAAACTGGTAATTGGAATTTGGAAGTCAAGCAGTTAAACGGTATAACTTCAAATCAACGGAATAGAGAATATGTCCGCACATTTTTCAACTTAACTGCGAATAATGAAACAAACATTTTATCCTTTTATGTTACAAAGGAGCTTGATTTGGAAGACTTTAATAAGTATATTCGTGTAAGTTTTTATCATATATATGTAGCACAATCTTTAATATAAAAATAAGGAGATGAGGTATGATTGCCAATGAGACAACTATCCACCAAAATTCAAATAAAGTGGATGTAAGCAATTATAGGCAACCGTACGGCCTTCAACAATGAGGAGAACCCATAGCGTATAGTCGGCTATAAAAGGCCCCGACATGGAAAATATGAAACAATTCAATTGCGAAAACTAACGGCCTAATTTATAACAAAACAATTAACGAAAAACGAATATGACAGACATGAACCAACGACAACCACTGAACAACAGGCTCCTGACTTCGGACAGGCACATACAGAATGTGGTATGTCATGGTATTGCACCAACAAAAGGGAAATAGTCTTTATATCCATAGCTATTGGTGTATGTGAGTAACTATTAGTATGCTCGACAAACTTCGTTTTTCTGTTCTAAAAATTTTGATATGTTCCGATAATGTACTTTATCTGCGGTGGAACTAATTCTATACGGATATGCATCGTTGAAGGGAGCTTTATATATCGTCATTACAAACTTTACTGTACAGTTAAGCCAAATTAACACGTCGGTTTCAATAACTTTATGAGAAATGTTATTTCTTTATTTTGTCATGCATATGAGACAATATTACATGTACATTACGGAAATGTCAGCACTGTTTATTTTTATAATTATAAACTGCTGTTTATTGTTATTTTTCTAATTTCTTCTCTCTAGTCGCACTTTTCTTGTAAAATTTTCTGACAGTTATACTGAAATATTTTTAAAGTTGGATATGTTATGGGTTTTTTTTTCAGATTAATATTAGTTCTATACAACTGGAGTTCAAGTGTTCAGAATATGATAAGAGAGAGGTAAATAGAATGCAAATGATTTACATATAACAACACACCTGTAGGAATAGTCACTGGATCTTTAAATCACGTTTGGCAATGTGTTTTCTTCGTCAAAAGACTCGAAAATGTAGTTGAACACCACCGTTTTATTTTGCTTTATGCTTTCTAATTTGGCTACCGAAAACTATATCAAAGGCAGGGAAGGTCTCAATTTGTTTACTCAGTTCTGTGTTTGTTTTTGTTGTATTTTTACTGTTATTTTTTCTTTTACTTAAATACAATTTAACCTGTTTGACACTATATCTTTAAAGGTCACAACATGTATTCCAATGTTGTTTTTTGTTATGTTGCTGTCTCCTTAGTGTGTACCTTACCATTATTTCTCCAAGTCATTTTGATAAGAAGCAAACACAATAAATGGTAACATAGTTCTACCTAAGACTGTTGGTTCATGTCCGTGCAAATACAATGTTCGTATCATGGTATTACAAGTATTGACTGGGGCATACATATTTAGTCGCTTGTACTTCTCCAGTCTGGCACTAAGACTTGTGTGCTAAGGGAATGTCCATTTTACAGCGCGCTGCATGGATGCATAAATACGCAGTTACACTTTTAGAGAATAAGGATACCTGAGCTCGGAGAGTTTAATGCTTTCTGTAAGAAAATTGACTGCAATAACGCGGCAAGGGGTCAGAAAGCGACCTATTGCTAGTTAAAGTTTACTCATCCTATCCAGTTTACCCTCTTTTTCTCATTTTATGGGATACTAATGTATATATATCCCAGTTGATACGATATTCCAAATCTTACATTTCCTATCATGATTACCTTGATAGAGGTTTGCTCTTACAAGGAAGCTATTAAACCAAGAGTTCAAAGTGGTGAAGTTGAAATCATCCCTTCGAAATTATACGGACACCATTACGAGTTGGTTGACCGTTATGAAATATCTGTTTCAGAGAAGACGACGGATATTTTCAATAGTGGTAACCACAATCACGTCCTCTTTTCCTCGAATGTGACCTACCGAATTAGAAGTATCACCGGGCTTGTACTTTCATTAGCAACACGACGGGTGTCACATGTGGAGCAAGATCTGCCTATCCTTCCGGAGCACCTGAGAGTACCCCTAGTTTTGTAGTTTTGTTTAAAAGGAGTTTGTGTTGCTCTTGCATTAGTTTTTAGTGTTGTTCTTTGTGCTTTTGTTTTGTTTTTAATGTAGGTGACGTCTTCTCTATCCTTTGTCATGAAAAAAAAGTGTTTCAATTTCAAAATTTCGCAGTTCGGTTAAGTTGCAGGGTTAGAAAATTTACATGACCGATGGTTAATGAATAATGTGATGTCTTACGATTATTTAGGAATAATTCGTATATTATTTGCATATTACGGAATAGTTTATATGATTGGTCGAGAGGGCTTCCGGTAGTGGCTCTTGAAGTTATTTATTTTTCGATAGACAACGTTGGCGGAACTACTTTTCGTAATCAATGTAAACAAGATGACGGCGATAATAACACAAACCGTGTGGACATTTATAATATTTATTTTCACTTCGCGTTCATCGTTTAATTAAATAATAAACACAAAACATTCATTTGAATGATAATAAGATAATTTTGTAGTTTATTTTTCTCAGATAGCAAATTTATGGAGTACATTTTTTTTGCGTTAACCAAAATAACTATTCATGCGCCAGGCCAATTCAATGACACAACTATACAATTTACGTGTGATGGAGGTTACGAGTGGGAAATCTAAATTCCTTATCTCAAATTTGAAAGAACTATAAGGATTAAAAGCATTTTTAAAGGTATTTATTGGTGTATAAACTGGACCAAGTCACTCACAAACATATTATAAAAGTCCTTTTGGACTTTTATTTGTTTGTGAGTGACTTGGTCCAGTTTAGGCGTTTAATCCTATAGTAGATTACCAATCTGCTATTACATGATGCCTAATCACTTGACATAACGTATCAACATATTTTATTTGAGTACCACGACGGGTGTCACATGTTCAGTATGATCTGCTTACCCTTCAGGAGCACCTGGGATCACCCCCGGTTTTTGCGGGGTTTGTGTTGTTGCTTAGTCTTTAACGAGTTTGAATGTCCCTTTGGTATTTTTCACTCTCTTTTTAGCTCACCTTTCCAAAGGAAATTTGAGCTTTTGCCATCACTTGACGTCCGTCGTCGTCAGTCGTCGTCCGTCGTCGTCGTCTATTGTCGTCGTCGTCCGTCCGGTGTAAACTATTTCAAACATCTTCTCCTCTGAAACTACTGAACCAATTCCAACCAAACTTAAGCTGAATGATCCTTAGGTATCTAGAATAAAATTTGTGTTTTATTTTCTGTTTTGTCAAAAAACATGGTCGCCATGGCTAAAAATAGAACATAGGGGTAAAATGCAGTTTTTGGCTTATATCTCAAAAACTAAAGCATTTAGAGCAATCTGACATGATATAAAAATGTTCATTAGGGCAAGTTCTATCAGCCCTGAAATTTTCAGATGAATCTAACAATCCATTGTTGGGTTGCTGCCACTAAATTGGTAATTTTAAGGAAATTTTGCAGTTTTTGGTTATTATCATGAATATTATTATAGATAAAGATAAACTGCAAACAGCAAAAATGTTCAGCAAAGTAAGATCTACAAATAAGTTGAATGACCAATATTATCAATTGACCCCTTAAGGAGTTATTGCCCTTTAAGGACAATTTTACACAACTTGTTTATCATGTTTTCTAACTTTAAAAAATCTTCTCCTCTGAAACTACTGAACCAAATTAAACCAAACTTAAGCTGAATGATTCTTAGGTTATCTAGAATAAAGAATGTGTTTTATTTTCTGTTTCCTCAGAAAACATGGCCGCCATGGCTAAAAATAGAACATAGGGTAAAATGCAGTTTTTGACTTATATTTAAGAACTAAAGCATTTAGAGCAAATCAGACAACAAGTAAAAGTATTCATTAGGTCAAGGTCTACCTGCCCTGAAATTATCAGCTAAATCGGGTATCTGATTTTTAGTATTGCCCCTGAATTGATGATTTTAAGGAAATTTTTCAGTTTTCGGTTTTTATCTTGAATATTATTATAGATAAAGATAAACAGCAAAAATGTTCAGCAAAGTAAGATCTACAAATCTTCTCCTTTGAAACTGCTGAATCAATTTCAGCCAAACTTGGGCTGAATGAGTTTTAGAGTATGTAGTATAAATTCTGTATTTTATTTCCTTGTACGTCAAGAAACATAGCCACTATGGCTAAAATGGAACATAGGGGTAAAATGCACTTTTTGCTATTGAAGAAAATATGACAGATACAAAGAACATTTAAATGGCATTTTTAAGCCACTCATTAATATATATTGAAAAGCAAAAATATTGATCATTGATGAAAGATTTAAGCAAAAAATTACAGGTGAGCAATGTAGGCTCTTGAGAGCCTCTTGTTCACAGTTGCAATCAAAATGTCTCGCTCTTGGACGGTCTAAATGATTTTTATTTGCTTATTCTCGTCCTGACTATGCCGGCATGACATATTTGCCGTGCTAAATTTAATTTATCATCGCTATGAAAAACTATTCTACTCTTAATACATTAGTATATGTTTGCCTTTTTTTATGCATTGTAAGCTGGATCTGCATAATATGATTTTATGATTTTATGAATTTATCTGTATTGATAATGTTTTTTCTTATCCGTCATGCAGATACCGGTTCTGATTGATGCAGTGAATGAATTTCCACCTTATTTCAAGGACAGGCCATACAATATAGATATGACAGAGGTATGTTCTTACTTTTTGAACAAAAAGTGTCTGTACATCTATAATTGTCTCTTGAATACAGTCCAATAATGAAATAACTGTATATTTTACTTACAAATGTATACTAAGTCTAATACATTTTAGACTATTTTATTATATTATGATGTGGCGTTCAAGTACAGTGACTCTTCGTACACAAGCAAGATACAATTATATATTAAAATCTAAAGTCATATATGATTGCCAATGAGACAACTTTCCATCAGTAACCAAATGAAGTAGATATTAGCATTTATAGGTCATCGTACGCCTTTAACAATGAGTGAGTCCAATACCGTATAGTCAGCTATATAAGTCACCGACATGACAAAATGTGCAAGAATTCAAATGAGGAAACCAAAGGCCTGATATTGACAACACAATACACGAAAAACAAATATGACAAACAGCAACCACTTGATTTTAGGCTCCTGACTTGTATTAGGTACATGAATAATAGGGCGGATTTGAAAATGTTTACGTACGCTCAACCCTCTCTAATCTGTGACAGTGGTAAAATAACAAAACAAAAGAACCACTGTCCAGCTTTAAAAATAATTTGTCTATGTACACGCATAACAAAACTGAGAATAAAAGAAGGAAAGACCGTGTAAAATCCAAATAGTGAGACCAGAGAGTTCCCAAGTGGAAATTATATGCCATTCCACATGCATTATTCCAAAATTCATACGTATACCATAATAGCCAGTGGCACGACCAACTAAATGACTTAAGGATTTTATTTGAGTAAACTTAGGTGATATAGATAAATGAACTATGGCAAAAAATACCAAAAAATTTGCCTGCTTACGAGGTAAAAGGGCAGGTAATATACAACATTTTACCATTGAAATAGAAGTTTTGTCAGCTGAGGGAGAATGGTAATTCTAAAAAGAGTTTTAACAAATGAATGTAAAGCAAGTACATACAAGGGGTCGATTCTGTTAACTGAACTTTTTCTCTGCAGGACAAGCCAAATGGAACAACCATATTTAATGTTCCAGAACATGTAGAAGATCGTGATGTTCGTAGAAATGGCGGCTTTAATTTTTATATAGAACCGTACAAAGTGCAGCCGGTATGTCTTATTTCGTTACTTTGCTGGATTTTAGATTGTGTATAGTACATTTAATTAAGTTGTGCACTGTCTGTTTGGTTTTTTTACGCAACCTTTGTACATTTTAGTTAAGATAACAATTTCGTTATATGTTATTAAAAGAGATCTTGAAGACTTGTCGAACTTAGATAGATCGTAGTTCACAAGCTCATCTGAAGATTATAACAAGAGATGAAAGATATATTATACATAGGGACATGTATTGCAAAAATGAGTGAGACGATACCAAGGAGGTCTTAAAACAAAAAGTCGAAGAAAACGAGAAGGATGCAAAGAAGAAAGGGAGGACCTGGGGGATTGGAAGGAAGGATTTGAGAAAATTAGTGTCAAATAAGAGGAATTTGATAATCATACGCTTGTCTCAACCCCTGCTGTCCTACAAAAAGGACATCGCACATGTTCATTATTTGTGTACTTACAATTTGCCTCATATAAGAAGTACAATACTTTCCGATATGCTTAACATAAAAAAACTATTTTGACAGGATTTCAGGATATGTGACTGTGAGTTATCTTGTATAATTATTGTATTATTCAGAGTGTAGACGGCAGGGAATATTTTCAAATCAAATTTTCATCTAGCGGACTTGTTACCCTGAAGAAATCAATAGATTTTGACGATTTGTATAGTAGAGGCAAACCAACCTATTTTATGCTGAATTTAACAGCAGAGGTAAAATATCAATGATTGGAAATTAAATCAACATTTTCAACACGTATTTCATAATATTATTTTCTTTTAAATTTACTTTATTTTTGTTCGTATTAATCTCAAATCAACAAGGAAAGTATAAGCTATAGATATATATCACTTAAAACTTCAAAATATTATAAAATTAAATGCAAGAATTGGCAAGAGAAAATGGATGCATTTAATTGTTGGAAAATAAAACTGTTTTTACGAGCTTAAGTAAAAAGGAGAAAACAAGCTTTCTCTTGTGTCTAGAACAAATTTTTTCGGACCCTATACATATATAATTTTAATGCTGCAATTTAAAATTGGCGATTTAATATTTAGTAACAAGAAAATAACTTATGTGCATACCAAAAGGAAGACATGTAAAACTTTGAATTTGAATTTTGAACATCGGGATACGATTTTTGTATTGGATAAGATTATATTGTTTACATCTTTAAAATGATTGACTTCAGAAAGAATAAATTAGTTAAATAACTTGATATACTACTTTAAAATAGGATACCACATATCTAAAGTCGTGGACTACTTTGAAAATCACCATCAGAGATGTGGACGACCAGAAACCTATGTTCAGTATGTGTGTGCCACCATGCAAGGCTCAATATAGAACAAACACACAGGCTGGTTATAGAGTGAGTTTATACTTTAGTAGAGTATAACGATGTATTTCTTCCTTAACAATGGAACTTTTATGTTTATTTTTCTTTTAATTTGGACCACGAAAGAAAAGTTATGGCAATTCAAATATTTCAATACTGCTATAACATACATTTAAGTCTAGTAACATTTTAAAGATGTAGCTAGGTACTCATTAACTTGTTTAACCCCGTGGCATGTCTTGAGACTGAAGTTGTCATAAGTAATATCTAAGTGTTGCCCTGTCTTTAGTTTTCTATGTTGTGTTTTGTGTACTGTTGTTTGTCCGTTGGTCTTTTTTCTTTTTTAGCCATGGCGTTGTCAATTTATTTTCGACTTATGAGTTTGAATGTCCCTTTGGTATCTTTCGTCTCTCTTTTATAGTCTTTGGAAGAAAATTACTTTTATAAATTTGTGATGGAAAGTGTAAAACGGATAGAAAACTAAAGTTTGATACGAAATGAAATATGTAATCTTATTTTGGTTTTAAAATTGGAAGGTGGAAAGGCCAAAAATTTGGAAACACATCCCGACCTCCCCAAAGTGCCATTCCAGCTTCTTTGTTATCTTTACAGTTATGTCGATTTTTTTCCTTTTAGGGAGTTCTAGGAATTAAACCTATGAAAGTTTTGGCAAAAGATCCAGATTCGTTCAACAATTCTATCGTCTACACGTTGGAGCCAGGTATGACTGTATTATATTCCATCCCAATCCTTATAAATGTTGGGCATTCTCTGTGATCAAATATTAACTCATTTGAATTTAGCATAACGACATAATCTTATCAATATATGAATAAATCGTAGCGGAATTAGATAGTTTTCAAATTCATTCTTCTACTTTAGTATGCAAATTTGAAATGCATATGTATGTATGTGGACAGACAAGAAAAGAAAACAATAACTTTAAATTCATTGATTACGCTATCGCACAAAGCACAGAGCCATCTTTTCCTGATTTGTGTTTGCTCTATATGCTGGCCAAACTTAAATATGTACCACATATTATTGAATCACAGCTTCAGATGCATACTTTGAGATTTTGATAGCATAAAAGAGAGGCGACAGATACTAAAGGGACATTCAAACTCATAAGTCGAAAATAAACACACAACGCCATGGCAAAAAATGAAAAAGACCAACAGACAAACAACAGTACACAATACACAACATAGAAAACTAAAGACTGAGCAACACGAACATCACTAAAAAAGGGGATAATCTCAGGTGCTCCGGATGGATAAGCAGATCCTGCTTCACATGTAACACACGTCGTGTTACTCATGTTAGTACAAACCCTGTGATAAGTCTAATTCGGTAGGTCACATTCGGGGGCATGGGGACAGGATTGTAGTTACGACAATTGTAATTCAGTATATCTAGAAAAGTGACCAAAATTGCTGAAATCTACAATTCTAAAAAGATTTTGGCGAATTTAGAGTGATTAATTTTCAAAAATAGAAAAGAATGACATTAAAAAAAAAACAAAAACAAAAAAAAATGAAATTCAAGCTATGTGTGTCTTTCAGATAAAACAAAATCCTTTGGATTGAAGTTTAATATAAACTTTCAAACCTGAACTATTGTTTCAAAACTGTCTCCATAGCAATATAATATAACACTGAATAGCATTTTGATTTGGTGACTGCTGATTTTTGTTTCAAATCACGTAAATTCTTTGATATACAAATTTTCAAGATTTGGATTACTTTTGAATTTTGACTCGGTGATCCCGCGAGTGAAATGCGGGAAAATGTCAATACTTAATTCCTATCCATTCTTTAGGAAAACCAGAACAAAACACTAAAATATTACAGTTTCGCTGTGATTTGAATGCTTATTTTTCTATTGCATGTGTAGTATCAAAATATTAAATCCAGTTTTTTCGGCTTTGAGCGTTCCTGATGAAGGTCAATCCAGAAAAGCGCTTCGAACGCAGGGAATTTATAACGTGTTGTTTTCAATTTTTTTAACAGCACTGGGTCGATACCTCTGCTGGTGGACTATCAGTCCCCGAGGGTATCATCAACTCAGTAGTCAGTACTTCGGTACTGACATGATTTATAACATACTATCTGAAATTGCCCGTTTATAAATTTTGAAATTATACAGAAACTAAGGTTTCAACTCCCTCAGGCAAAGTTGGCCTTATGATGGATTTGGCTATATTTTTATAGATCCTTTTTGGTTAATAGCTCTTCAACGTTTTCGGTCCTTATTCTTCCTTGGCTTTCAAATATTTGCTTTGAGCGTTCCTGATGAAGGTAAATCCATAAAACCGTTTCGAGCGCATGAAATGTATAACGTGTTGTTTTCAATTTCTTTATATTCTTTTTAAGTGCCATATATATATTGGAGCTCATTCTCAATAGACAGCAGAACTGGCAACATCACTCAAATTTTGAATGTGCTAAGTACTGGTGTACTTATTATAAAGGTATTTATAATAGTCGATTATTTCAATTTTGATATTTGTATTGTCTGTATTATGAGCGTGATGGGAGATGTTCACTTGTTAAGTGTAAGAATTGTTATATATTTTTCAATTCAAATATGATATGAACCTATATTCATTTCAAAGATAATTGACTTTGAATGAAACATTTGACATGATTTTACCTTTTACTAGTAATATTGCTGTTTTAAGGTGGCATACAACACTACAGGGAGATACTCTTTAAAAATCAGCTGAACGTTTTAATCACGTTCTATTGTTATTGAAATATTTAGCTTCTCAATTATCAAAATTAGTGTTTGTCAAACTGCTATGTACCCAATGAAATTTTTCCGATATAAAGTGTGTTGTTTTTTGAAATTTTTACATTTTTGTCAAAGGGTCAAAATAATATTTTGTCAAAATTTTATGAAAATTAAACGAGTTTAATTGATTTTAGTCAAGGTGTTTGGTACCACCATAAATATCTAATCAATTGTTATTTGAATTTTTTTTTTTTATAATTTAATAGTACTACATGTAGATTCATAATTAACGTAAATACAATTTTCCCATGATCCACGTAAGTCAATGGACAACAACAAATTAAATCTCACTACAAAGAGAGAAAACACCATATAGTCAAAAGAAAGAAAAGAAAAAAACGCAAACAAGTCCACAAATCACGACACAAACAGCTAACGATCGAAGATATATGAAATTTTGTTTCTAAAGTAGGTCATCAGTGTCTTACAGTTTCATTTCCTATTTGGTTTAAGTTTTCACTTCTTCCAATTCTGTTTTCTAATGTGGATTTATAAATTGGACATGTCTGTCTCTCTTTTTTGATAGGCAACAGAAGATTCAACTAAGCAGCTTTTTGATGATGCTACACTTTTGGTCACCCTTGGCAATGATACATCGGTAACACCTCCCCCTATAGGAAAATCAGTGAAGGAAGACTCTGGTAATTTGAAGTTGGTTGTCATCATACTTGCAGTTGTTTTCCTGCTGATTATTATTGTGATTATTATCGTTTTTGTAGTATATCACAAGAAAGTTGCCAAAGCAGTTCGGCCAACGGATGACGGAAAGGAAGGGTCAGCAGATATTTCTCACTCTCAAAACTGGCAAGCAATGAGTTCAGGAAGTAAAACGGAACTGCTAGCAAGTGATATGCTTAATCCTGCTCTGATGGCAACAATACAGGGGAGAGGTAACACCTTGGTACCTTTGACGAAAGATTCTGCAACAGGAACCGGAAAGAAGCGTTCGCGTCGGCGTAATAGGAATAAAGAACCAGAAATATTCGATGGAACGAGAGAATACGAAGGAAAATTAGACATGGAATTTTTTACTGATGCAAACACAAAATCAAAGATTAAACAATCAACAAGAAGTAGAGATACAAAAACCGATCCTAAATACTGGATTACAATTCCAAACGATGATGAGTAATTTTTATAAGAATGTTCAAAATGGTAGCCTGTAGTAAATATACCTGTATGGTTACAATATGCTCATCTTTCTGTATAGTGATTTGAATGACGTTAAAACAGCTGCTTTGCAGGAGAAAAAGTCTGTGAGTTGTAAATGTGATTGGACGTATTGTCTGTGATATATTTATATAACTACTTGTGTTTCATTTAAGATAGTGTGAAGTTTTCAAAAAAGGAGATTAAAGTTTGTTTTTAAACTTACTTAACGCTTGCTATTCACGTCTCATTAAAAAAAATCTTCATAAAATGACTAAGTTTTCACCTTTTTGACAATATATTAGGCGTTAGTTTTCCCAAATCAAAAGGTTGAAGTAGTTTGAATATCGGCGCCAATTTGAAGACGACGCATGTCAGCTTCCAAAGTGATTGTGCTTCGTGTAAATTGTCACCAAGCCTTTTCGTCGACATTTTTATTGTGATCCGGTTTTTTTTTATAATTTCAACATTTCTTTGCCTCTACAGTCGAATATATTCTGCTTTTTAATAAACATATACTGCATGTTTCCGGATAAAATTAGTCTTATTTTGCTTTAGTATAAAAACAAAGTGTGGTTTGAATGCATTTGAGACAGTTGAGTTGTCTTTCATTAAGTCATCAATATCTCGCTCATTGGTGTTACTTATGGATGGTTGTGTCCAAAGTGTTATATATCTTAAATTTTAGAAATATGGCTTAGTATTGTCGGGGCTAACTCAACTATCGTTATACAGAAAGAACACAACCATACAGTTTAACGTTTACTTCATATATATTCGAGCTGCTAATGCTACGTCCCGCATTGACGTCAACCCTAGATACAATTGGTAAAACGCGACGTCTTAACTCCCGCGGTATTCTCAACATTCTCCGGGCCGCTAAAAGTAAATATTAAAATTAAATTACAATAAAGTAAAAATAAATTAAAATTACTGTCTATCAAATCTAAAACTTGAACTTAATAACTTTAGCACAGTCATTAACTTCCAGATTAGTTATCTTCGAATTAAATCACAATGATTCTATCTCGTATACACAAATCACAGTATGTCTATATTTTCCATGCACCTGTTCCTTCTTTCAATGAAGTAGTATCATATAATAGGTTTTTGAAAGTAAGTCAATAAATCAAACATTTTCGTAAGGTCCATATTAAGTCACAACAGTTCATTAGATACGTATCATTCAGTCCATCTTTTAATATTTTCCCTGTCGGTTCTGCTTCCTCATCTCTCTCGATAAATCCACGACGTGTCTGTTCCTTTATAATTTCTTTTAAGCCAAATTCCTCTGATTTATTCGAAACCAGTACGTTCAAGATGCTGGATGTCGTAGATGAACGTACCCTTCTTGATAGTAAGTATCCAAGCTTTGACTTAACCGCGATCGGTCCGTCTCCTCTTATTACTTTGTCTTCGATAAAGTTCCAATAGTAGTCGGCACCAATAAGTAACGATATCTCAAAAGAATATTCCTGAGTAACTGGATGAGCGAGTCTTAATCCTTTGATATAATCCATATTTTGGTTTACGTACCGCATATGATTATGTATTGGAACTGCTATAGTAGGAACAATAAGGACTTCAATAGGAAATTTACGACTATTTTCGGTTTCGACAAATACGGTAGTTTTGCGTAGTTCTCTCGTACTTGTGTTGTCCTTTCCAAATGCCGATAGGTGTACAACTTCAGCTCCTTCAGTTTTCAAATTCAATTTCTTCGCTAGATCATCTTTTAAAAAATATCTTTGTGCACCCTCATCAAATAAATCATTCGTATCCATACATATATTACCTGACCATACAGGAGCTACAGCCGTTTTCAGTAGCACATTTGTACGCATCTGTGTCAATGAATGCAAAACTTTAGTATCTTCCTCGTTTTCAATGTCATTTATAAGATTGACGGGTGTAGATTGAATCTGTTTATTTGTATTGCTTGTAATGAATGCTAAACCTTCGCTGTTAACATTGCTACTTGCACTACAAAGTCTGGAATGATGTCTCTGGTTGCAGTGTCGACACGTTCGTTTCAATTGACACTCATTGGCATAATGATTACCTAAACAATTAAAGCATAAATTATCACGTTTTACGATAGACATGCGAGCTTTATGATTACTAACATTGGTACAGTGTACTGGTGCATGTATCTCTTTACAAAAAACACATGGTCTTTCCGTAATATTCCGGGGTTGACTTTTCGCGTTGTGTGATGTGTTTTCTCGCGATGATTCTGTTCCTGTATGAAACGTACATGTAGATGCAGTTGCGAACTGACTGAGATATGTACCTGTATTTGTCCTACCTCCATGATTTGAATTTCATTCTATATGCTCCTTCTCAGGTCTTTCAAATTCCAACTAGACGGTCCGTGTTCTCTGGCTAAGCGTTGTCTGATTTCACTGGGTAACTTTCTCATGATAATCGGTACCAGTAAAGTTCCATGTGACGTCTCAGGTTGTCCGAGCGAATCTAAACCTCTTACGTAGGCTTGACATCGGTCATAAAATAATCTTAAGCTTGACAAGGTGTGTCGTGGTTGGGCAATATCTAAAAGAGCTTGTAAGTAGGCTTCCGTAATTCTGTGTGTTTGTCCGAACCGTTCCTTGAGTACATTTATAGCCTCCATGTAATTATCATTTGTAAGCGCAAATCCAGTTATCATATTGAATGTCTCGCTTTCAAGTTGCGATTTAAGATAATTAAATTTTTCAATGTTTGTCAAAGTAGGATTGAAATGTACAGCAGATTCGTACGAGTCCCAAAACGTTTGCCAATCTAAAATGTTGCCATTAAACTTCGGTAGTGATAACTTGGGTAAACGATGGTTACTAGTACTAGCTATATTTTGTGGAGCAATATGACCTGTATCAGAGTCATTGTAGCTTGTCTGTGGTTGAACGGCGGATGAAGCATAGAGTGGTGTTGTGTTTTGAAAGTTATCAACATTTGCCGGGCGGAAAGGAGGGCTTTCTACATTGAGTACTTGATATGAAGATTGTGTTACATTGGAACTTGGTGTACGGTTTTGACCAATTTGTATGAAATTACGAAAATGTCTAAGTTTAGTGTCTAAATTATTTGAATACTCATCTGTATCTACTATTTCACTTTCAACGTTGTCTGAATCCGTTGCTTCCAATATCTGTTCGTTCAGTTTTTCATACAATTTCTTCTTTTGCGTAAGACTATCGTATGTTGCAAGTAGTTCATCTCTGTCGAAGCCCATGTTTTCCATCGCCTCCTAGAATTTTCGGAAAAGTCTCGTCACTGCACTTCTATTTCCAGTTCTTACATTCTTTAACTTCTCCATCTTCGATGTAATCCTTTGGTTACGGCACCATAAATGTCGGGGCTAACTCAACTATCGTTATACAGAAAGAACACAACCATACAGTTTAACGTTTACTTCATATATATCCGAGCTGCTAAGGCTACGTCCCGCATTGACGTCAACCCAAGATACAATTGGTAAAACGCGACGTCTTAACTCCCGCGGTATTCTCAACAAGTATGTCGTTCTATCTCGTCTTTACGCTATGTTTATTCGAGTGGCACTGGTTTTAAATACTTTTGAAGAAGCGCGCGTATGGCGTACAAAATCACAAACTTGGTATCTTTGATAAGTTTTTATCACATGAGAGGTTAATATTCGTTTCACATTAACAAGTTCTTCACCTGAAGCTGATTGTAGGCTTACACCAACTTTGCATCAATTTATTAAAAAATACTAATTTTCGATTGAAGGCATAGAATTTGTAAGTCTGTAGATCAATACTTGTAAACCTCATTGCCACTGCTGGAGGTTTACTTCTCGAGGTTATCACCAGGTCAGTAGTTAGCCACTGTTGATGGAGGTATCCTCCTCAAGGGAATCACCCGGTCAGTAGTCTGTGTTGACATGAAATATCATTGATATGTTCATATCTATGAATAAGCTGTTTACAAAAAATTGATTATCGATATACTAATGTTTTCTATCTGCGGAATAGATAATCTTACCTGTATTTGGCATAACCTTTCGGCATTTTGGGTCTCCTATGCTCTTCAACTTCGTGCTACATTTAGTCCTTAACTTTCTTTATTCGATCGTTACAGATGAGTCTTTTGTAGACGAAATGCGCATCTGACGTACAAAATTATAAGCCTGGTATCTTTGATGCCTTTGATGAGTTTTTTACACTACTGGGCAGATGTGACTGTTGTGAGAAGTTTCCTCCCCTAAGGAATTGCCAGCTCAGTAATCAGCACTTTTGTGTTGACATAAAATGTCTAAGGATTTCCTATCCCAGAAATAGATTACCTTAGCTCATTTTGGCAAAACCCTTGGGAATTTTCGGTCCCTTATAATCTTCAACTTTGTACTTTATTTGGCCTTTTAACTTTTTTTGATTTGCATCACTGATGAGTCTTTTAGACAAAACATGTGACCAGCGTACAAGATTAGGACCGGTATTTTGATGAATATTTTTCAACCACTTTGTCGATGTCACTGCTGGTGTTGGTTTCCTCCACGGTGATACCACCAGTCCAGTAGTCAGCATTTCTGTGTAGCCAGACGTTAAATATCATTGATATGCTCATATTTAAAGATTAATTGCCTACAAAATTTTGAATTATGAAATACTAAGCATTTTCTACACCAGGAATAGATTACCTTACCTCTATTTGGCAAAAGCTTTAAGAATTTTCAATTTTTGGGTCCCTTATATTCTTCAACTTCGTACTTTATTTTGACATTAAATATCATTGATATTGTCACATTTAAAAATAATTGGTTTACAAAACTTTGGATTTCAAAATACCGGTACTAAGGAATTTCTACCCCAGGAATAGAATACCCTAACTGTTTTGGGAAAAATCTGAATTTTTGATCCTCAATGCTATTCAACTTTGTACCCCATTTGGTATTTTAACTTTTTTAATTCGAGCGTCACTGATGGGTATTTCGTAGACGAAACGCGCATTTGGCGTTCAAAATTATAAGCACAGTATCTTGGTTGAGTTTTTTACAACCACTGTGTCGATGGCACTGCTGATGGAGGTGTCCTCCCCGATGGTATCACAAGCCCAGTAATCAGCACTTCTGTGTTGACAAAGACACATAAAATATCATTGATATGGTCATATTTATATATTATGATAATAAAACATCGATTTAGAAATACTAAGGATTTTCTACCCCATGTATAAATTACCTAAGCTGTAGTTTGCAAAATCTTTCGCAATTTTGGGTCCTCAATTTAGTACTTTATTTGGCCTTCTAACTTTTTTTTTTCAAGCGTCACTGATGAGTCTTTTGTAGATGAAAACGCAGGTCGGACATATAAAATTATAAGCCAAGTATTTTTGATGAGTTTTTTTTCCATAGGTTAGGTGCTGATGAGAAATGGAACTGTGCATGGTCACCAGCTGAGATGCATTATCAATTCCTTTGCCTCAGATACTGTATACAAAAGTTAACTGTAAGGCAAAAGTATAACAGCCTATGTAATAAAGAATAGGGAAACCAGTTCTTTGAAAATTACCTCAACATATTTGTCAAGCATTTTCTGTTGAATATTGCCTGCCAACTTGATTAAGTGTTGGAAGAATGAAAACTCAATTTGTCATCTTAAGAAGGGACCCATTTTTTCTGTGAAAATCACATCAACATATCAGTCTAACAGTCCAAAAATAATAGCTCAGCACGAATCTTTTGGTTATCATATGAACATTTCACCTTCAGTCGATTAAGGATAGTTTTTGCCAATCATTTAAGCCCTTTTTTGGACGCATTTCTACTATGGGGGATTAAGATATGTTCCTGTTCAATTTGTCTTTTGTGCATTTAAGAGTTATTTTGTTTTGTATTAATTTTTGTTTTTCAGAACATTCGCATTATGAATGTTACATATTACATAGAAATTCTAGGGATTAAACTCAGTGTCTCAATAGTTGAAGATGAAAATGAATTACAAAATACATGTTAAGTCCGCCAATAGTAAAGTGGAGAGGAACTGATCATTGTTCCTGACTAGTGAAGATGTGTAAATATAAAATTTCAAACTTTTGTGGTCTCTAAACACATTTGAAATCATTTACTACAGAATAGAACCTGCCATGCATACCGGAATTTAAGTGCTGAACATTTCTTTTAAAAACAAAAAAATACTGTTATATTATTTAAATTTTAATGAATATCAATTTACATCACATGTTGTAAAACATATATAATAATAAATATCAACAAAGAACCTGTTTGGGACACCCAACATCTATGCACAACTCTAGGGAGTCCAGGTTTTCTCTCAACTCCAGCAAGTGATTTTAAATGACTCTTCCTTTTATGTTTTGTGTTTTTTATAAATATAGTTAAGGAATTATGTCCAAAATATCCCTTTTGCTTATCGCATAAAACCCCATTGTGATATAGCTGGTAGGCTCTTCCATAAGAGCAATAATATTCTCCCCCACATGGAGCATAATTGTTATTGCCCTGAAGTCAAAACCTTCTACTTATAATTTCAATCTTGGTACAAAGTACTTTATTTTACCACTTCTGGTCTTATCACAAACCATAAGTCAAGCTGGGATTATGTGATCTATCTCAAAAAGTTGCAGACTAGTTTATAAGTATACAAATAGAGGTAAGGTAAAACAACAGATAGAATTTCAGGGCTTTCAATTACTTTTCAATGAACAGGCTGTTTACTAATTTGAAGTGGCTGACCCAAAAGGGGGGGTCAGGGGGGCTTGCCCCCCCCGAAATTTTGTTTGACTTTACATTGAAAATGGTGCACTCTGAGGCATTTTCACACTATTTACAAGTGCATAAAAAATGGGGTTTCATAGGTATGTTATCTTTTTTTTTAGCTTGTAAGGTCAATCTTGTGATATTGCGTATTAAAATAAGACAAATAAAAATATGTAAAAAACAATCTTAATTGTTATTGTATTGCCAGATTTCGCAAAAAGTAAGAAAGCAACGGAGGGTCAGCATAAACTATTAATACCAAGACTCTGTGTTGAAGGCCTTACTTTGACCTATAATGGTTTACTTTTACAAATTGTGACTTGGATGGAGAGTTGTCTCATTGGCACTCATAACACATCTTCTCCTATTTATGTATGACCTACATGTATATATGTCATCTGCAAAATCTGACAATTTCAGTTTTGATCCAGAAAAGAAATATTATTTTCATGTGTTCTATATTTCAATAAAAACATGCAAACCTGGGAAAGGACATATATGCTGAAGTGGGAAAATGTCCACCCAGTCTTAGCCAGCACTTTTAACAAAGGCTTCCATTTGAGATAGGTTTGGTTAATGTAAAAAAAAATCAAACTGAGGCAGGACCCATCCCAACATTGGTACTTTTTTCAATGAGTGGGCTAATGATCAGCAAGGGGAAATTATAACTGAAAAAAATAAAGAAAGCCTTTTCCCTAGCCTTGGCATTTACCCTCCTACCTACTTTTTCAGAAAACTTGAGGGGAAAGGTCCAACTATAAATAAAAAATGGGAAGCCTTCCTCCTATCCTAGGCTTCTTTGATGGCCCCATCCACAACAAATGGGCAGTGATAAACATGGAACTATATACTACAAACTGAAGAGAAAAGGTAAAAAAAAAAAAAAATGGGCAGCACCCCTCCTAGCCTAGGCACTATTTTCAACTCCCATTCCCTCCCCAAGAGTTAAAGGGTGGTAATAATAAATGAAATACTTGTAACATTATAAAAAGGGCATAGAAGGCAAGCTTGGGCAGGCCTCATTATAAACATGAGACTGTACAGACCTTCTAAGGCTTCTTTGAAATTTGATAACTTCAAATAAAAAGTTTTACCTGTAAATGGTTCCAATGATTTTGTCTTTTTGCTGGTAAAGAAATCATTCACTTTTGGTCTTTCATTTCATTCAGTTTCATTTAATTTATTGACATGCAATTTAAAAAATTGCCTCCTAAAACCTTTTTAATTTTGGTTTCTCATGAGTTATCCATTGATAACATACGTTTTTATTTTGATATCTCTCTTGATTTTACAATTATCAATCTTGATCATTCAAGCGATTGATTGAATATCGTATTTGAATGCCGGCAAACGTCTTACTGACGCCGATTTTAAGTTTACTTTCAGTCAGACAAAATGGTCCAGTCGGTTATAAAAAACCATCGTTTTTGAAAAATCTATGAAACTAAAAACTCCATGAGACAAAAGGTTAATAAAACTTTGTTTTTATTTTATTCTCTTCAAAAATATTTTTTGTTTAAGCATTTGAACCGGCGATTTCTGTCTTTTGAAACGGTGACATTCCGCCGGGTGCCGGCTCTTCATGAAAACCCTGGAATTTTGTTGAGAGAAAATAAAATTTCAGCTACATAGACTTTATCAATCTAGGTGTGCATTGCTCTGTCTTAAATGGTGATTCAGTTTAGATATTATTTACTGATGCATTATTAATAATAAAGTATTTTCTATACAATAATTATTACATTAAATATATGGTTTATCAGAATCAATTATTCTGATTGGCAGACAACAATCATGAGGCATTCCAAAATTATATTTTATTTCCCAATAAAATTCAAAATTTATGACGGCATGTGCTTCAAATGAAAAGATTACAACAATGTATAGGAAAACAAACTAAAAGCATGGTATCTTATCCAATGGTTTTAGCATAGAAATGTAATTAGAAGAACGGAATGCTCCTTTTTGTAATTTTATACTGTTGTTATGGGTTGATTATGTGCACATTTTTAGTATGAAGCACTTTCATGCTTTTACACCCCAATAAAATAACAAAAAGAAGCATTCAATTCTTTAGTAATATAAAGAAGTGGTTTGAAAAATAGTTGCTTCAATATCAAATCCAAACCATGAAAATGCAAATAAATGCCAAACAAAATTTCTGTTTACAAAGCATCTTATTTAATGATTCAAAACACACTTGGCACAACATTTTTCAAATATATCTACTTTTAGTAAAACAATTCATAACAGTAAATTTACAGATGTGGTCACCATTAACAAACATTCCTTAAGAGGAATCTTTTGATTCTCCAATACTTTTCTCAAATTTTACAAATTCTTGTTCACTAATACTGTCAACTTCGTCCTCAATCTGTTCCACTCCCATTACTTCTGGTATATAAAACTGTAACATATTTTGTACTCCATGTTTCAGTGTAACAACTGAACTTGGACAACTTGTACAAGAACCCTGCATCTTTAGTTTTACAATACCCTCTTCAAAACCCTGAAATTAAAATAAAGATTTAATAATTTGTAACAAAAGCAAGATAAAATACATTAATAAATTCTATTCTTTACCCACTCCTGTAGTTCCGCATCGTCCACAGTTATTTTCTTTTTTCAAAGTAGAAGGTATAAGATATGATAAGGAAACTTTTTTGGCCCCTTAAATGTCAAAATCAAAATCAAATAAACTGTTGACACAGAGATATGTTTCGCCTTTATGTAATTTGTACAGTAAAATGAAAATGTTGAAATTAAAATGGCAATACTTTAACATGTGAACTTAACATTCAAAGTCAATGAACTATGACTGAGGTTGCACTGCCAAATAACCTCAGTGGAAATTCGAAATTCAAATGCTAATACAACTGCATCCCAAATACCATTAAATGATCATAAGATGTCCCCTTAAGATGACCTAATCACAAACTTTAACATGTTAATTAAGCAAAAAAGTCAATAGACCATTAATAAGGGGACTGTGTTATCTTCATGGTAATGAGATGTGCCAATGGTGATACAACTGCATACCAAATATCATTGATGTTCCCCTTAAAATGACCTTATCATAAACTAATACATAGTATTGGCCACAGCCACCAGAAACAGTGTGCCTAAGTCTCACTTTTCAACTTCATCAAGACAAGACAGGGTTTTCCTGTTTGAATTGTTTTACAATAGTCTTTTGGGGCCCTTTATAACTTGCTGTTCGGTGTGAGCCAAAGCTCTGTGTTGAAGGCCGTACTTTGACCTATAATTGTTTACGTTTTACACATTGTGACTTGGATGGATAGTTGTCTCATTGGTACTCATACCACATCTTCTTATTTATATTATAAATAGTATTGTAAATCTATCAAATAACTTTCACCACATGTTAGCAAGACATAAGTCTGTGTGATATCATATACAGTATGTTTTTTTTTTCACGCAGGGTGGTGGTCCAACCCATGTCCAAGCAAGTTTTTATCACTCATTTAGTAGAAATGCAAATCATGTATTACAATAAACAAAAGCAATGTCATGTATACTCCATAGGGTTGGCAGAGTGGCAAAGCTTGAAATTTTATCCACTCTGAGCCCCAACCACACAATGGAAGAGTAGAAAAACAAAAACCAACTGTGCTGTATTGCATATACAAGACATAGAGAGTAAAAGAAGAACAACTGAAGTTAGAATGTATTAATATGTTACCATATAAACAATATCTCCACCATCTTCCTGTACAGTAGGTCTAATTCTTGTGTCAAGTAATTCCTTTATCATCAGGACAACCTCATCATCCTCAGGGTCTACAGCTGTAAAAATATATATTTGAGTTTTAAATTAATATATGGATAAACTCTGGGAAGAATTTTTTTTTTTCAGTATTGGCTTCAATTAAAGTTTTTTCGCCCAATCTTTAAACAGGAATAATAAACCAGACCATTGGTTTTCTCCTTTGAATTTGTTTTTCTTTTATTGTTTCATAAATAAGGCTGTCAGTTTTCTTTTTGGAGTTGTATCATAGTTTGTCATGTAGTATCAGTTTTGCTTATTGTTGAAGGCCATACAGTGACCTATAGTTGCTAACATCCACGGTTGATAGTGTCTCCTTGCAAGTCATACCAAGTTGCCTTATATAAAATATATGGATGAAATTGAAGCATAGAAATACATATTGAAGCTTTCTTTCACACATTCAACTGTGTGTTCATTGTAACTTGAAGATACTTTTCAGAAGGACACATTATAATTTAATCATTAAGAATAACTTATTGGTTTTATGTTCTTGAAATCTTTGGTTTAAATTTTAAAACAGCACAGGTTAATCAAAATAATTTTATATATATTACTCTTGTTTTACATTTCCTACGACAGATTTCCTTACAAGTAGTACAAAACATTTAATATAATATTCCTAGTGTTTTACGGGAAATAATACTGTTTTTCTTGGTTTGTAGTTCTGTTTTCAGAGAAGTCAGGTGATTTTTTTCCAAATTTGAATTGATTCTTTTTTTGAATTAAGATATTTAAGTTGAGTGCCATAAAATACCAAAACTTTCACTTTCCATTAAGGTGGCACATAACACTACAGGGAGGTAACTCTGTAAAAATCAGCTGAATGTTTTAATCACCTTCTATTGTTAAGGATATATTAAGCTTCTCAACGATCTAAATTAGTGATTGTCAAACTGCTATATATCCAATGAAATTTTTCCGATAAAGTGTAAGGTTCAAGTTTTTTGAAATTTTCATATTTTTTTCAAAGGGTCAAAGTAAATATTTTTTCAAAATTTTATGAAAATTAAATGAGCCAAATTAATTTTAGTCAAGGTGTTTTGTACCGCCTTAAAAAAACTTTATAGCATTGGCATTCCGTTTACACATTATATGTTGTAGTTACAAACCAGTATCAATAGAGGGTTGTTCATCAGTCAACACAGGTAAGCCACTGGCAAAAAAGTCCATAATAGTTCCATAGACGTCTGGCTTTACCACCTGCCAATCTACATCTTCATCTGTCTGTAAATTAATAAATACTGAATTATACCATAATAGCAAGTGAAGCAAGCAATAGTAAGGCCATCCAAAATCTCATTTGGCAATATGTGTATTTAATGAAAAGTCAAGAAAAATATTTAAGATACTATATACAACCCTTTTCTAAAAAGTATCCTTCTTAAAGGAGCAATCATAGTTATTATACTGGTTTTATCTACGTATATCATCTAAAGCTGTTAAAGGGTTTGACTTAATGAGTCCTACACTGTGTTCTCACACAACATCTGTTTTTGTTTTACCCTTACTTGAACTGTTACCCTCAGGATCAGACTGAGGGTTATAATTTACACCTGTTGAAAACTAATCAGAATTTTGCTTTTCATGACTTATACTTGTGGGTTAATATTTGTGCATTTTTCAATATGGCTGTTCCTTTCAAACTACAATGGTACCCAGGGAAGACACTTTCAAAATGGGGTTACCACCTATAGTGGCAAATTTAGTTGAGATTTCAAAGTGCCTTTCCTTGCCTTGGTCTCATGTTTGTTTTAATGGAAAAGCCCTTGATGAGTCTATAAATTGTATAGTTTTTTATGATATGAATCGATACCATACCCTTTGTTTTTCATTATATCCAAATATCCAAAAAGACTTACTTTAGTTACAGTTATAAAATCTGTTCCAAAAAACACACCCTTCACACCATCTATTCGAAACAGTTGTCTGAAATATTAGAAAAATGTTTAAACAATGAACGAGAACAATTTTAATTTTAGTAAAACAACCTCTTTCTTACACAATATAGAATGTGTTTTAATATTTGCTTTAGATGAAACATATTTTGCAGAAGCATAAGACAACAACAAAAACTGCAACAGAAGTATTTTGAACTGTTAAAAATTTACAATTTCATGATCATGATGATTATGATGAGTTTTACAATGGAGGTCTTGATAAGCATATTGCTTAATTCTTGTTTTATTGGATCTTACCAAAAAATTGCCACTTTTTTTTCTGCATACAAAAGTATCAATGTTTCTTGTTTTCTGGTAGTTAGGCCAGACTTTTTTTTTTATCTGTTTAACGAGAAAATTTGTAAAAAATTAGGGTCGAGGGGACGAAATAAAAAAAAAAATAAAAGTGCAAAGTTGGTCCAGTCGACACTAAAAATAAAAATAAAACCATTATAAGTGACTTTTTTTTTTTTTTTTTTTTAAGAATTTATCAAAATACAAGAACAATGAAATGAAAATAGACCAGTATATTTACCCTTCTATTAATATGAACATAAAAAATATCTTTTGATTCTGTATGTCCTCTAATTTAGATCCATGCATATGCACCAGGCAAATATATCAACCTCCCTGCATATACACTATACATGTATATATGTATATTACCAGTCAGGAACCTCTTAGTGTATGTTACATGTTTATACTGTATATACAATTCAATTAAAAAACTACTCTGTTATCATGTTCATGGAATTAATTATTTTTCATTAAAAAGATATATTCATTTAACCATTTAGTTTGGAAATAATATAATTATTTTATATTAGTGTAATAGACCAAGGCTTCCAAAACGGTCATATATTCCGGACATTTGTATAATGTTCGGTAAAAGTCCAGCTGGGCAAAGCATGAAACGGTCATCTACTTTTTAGTTTTCAAGGCTTTCTTAAGAGACGGTCATTTTAACATAATTCGCGATCTTTTTGACCCAACCTTTTGCCTTTAACAGCCAAACATTTCAGGTCATAAAAGTGACATGATCATTAAGTACTATCCAAACAACCCCTACTTTAATACCTTCTCATTTTAATCAAGGCTAATTCGTTGTGGAACAGCTGAAATTTACCTGTTCAGGTGACAGGTAAACTATTTTGAACCGGACATTGATCGGTCTTTTCAAAGTTATTTTCTTACATTTCAGCGGTTTGCATCTAATTAATTTAGTCAAAAAGATTTAAATTATCAGAAATACGTTTACAAATATGATTTGATGAAAAAATTAAAAAGATGAAAATGAAAAATTGTCATAACCACGTTGTTTGAACCAGAGACATGTCTCTGTTTGAACTAGTACAAGTGTGCGCATGTGCGCAGGTGTGAAATTTAATTATGCATCCTAATTTCTTCAAAAAATGCTTAAATTGTCATTGATACCTTTATCTCACGTTTATTTCGAATATTTTCTTCAAGATAACATCTGGTATAAGATTTTAACGAATGTAAAGTTTTTGACAACGTTATTTTGCACAAATAATGAGTCTAAGGGAGATATAAGTACGCTGATGCTGCACACTTCAAATGATGCACTGCCAATTTAACAGTTTACGTCAGAACTTCGAATTTGAATCAAAGAAAGTTTAATATCGTTTTTTTTTTAATGTCAATCATTGGGATGGCCAACTCAGCAACTGAATACCATAATTGCCTTTTGTTTATTTAGTTTTAAGGGATTAAAATCGGAATAATATATAAAATGTCCGGCTGGCTAAAAATAATTTTGGAAGCCCTGTAATAGACATGGTTGAGCAACATTAACTTATAAATTTAAACAGTGCATTAATAAGGAAATATAAACATTAATCAAAATATCTAACCAAAAGTACGTTAATGCGTGACTGGAATGCGTAATTTTTCCTTTTGGGATCAATTTTTGTCTGTCAGCAGTGCCATTCATGTGTCCGTAGTCATTATCGCAAGAATCCGGATTTCGGTCATAGCAGGTCCGCTTCCAATGAAATCCCGACTCCGATCCGTAGTTCTTCAAAAAACCCAATAATTTAAATGTCGGAGAAAACTTTACAAAAATAAACGATGTTTGATACGCTTTTTGGAAAGGAATATGACGTTTTCAATGCAATACATGGATTACAAATTTACTTCAGGCTAATTTCATCAAGTTCAAATGAAGTAATAACTTATTTAGCCGAAAGTTAGAATGATTTGTCTTTTGATGTACTCTCTCGTGTAACAAGTACCGTCGAAAGTGGTTTTAAACAAATTGTTTTTATGAAAAAACATGCCACCAGCTTAAAAAATGAATGCTTTAACCTCTTTTTTGAAGTCATAAATCGTTTATGCCTTTAATTTCTTTACTTTGAAATTGCTGTTTCATCGACTTGGTAAAAATTTAATATTTTATTTTTGTTCTGATGATTTCGTAACAGTCGGCGGGAAAAATAAAAATAAAAGTAAAAAGCACTTCTTTTATTTTTATTCTGAAATCGGGAAATTGGAGTCGGCGGATCTCGCTAAACAGATAATAAAAAAAGTATGGCCTTACCTTATCTTACAAATAACTTATGTTTTTATTAGTTTTAGGGGGATTTGCCACAATTTTCTGTCTTTGTTGAAGACTGTATGTTGACTTCTAGACATGCTAGATGTCTTTTATCTTTGTGTGTCAACAAAAAACAAATGTTTTGTATCATATGTCAAGCTTTCAAACACCCTAAGATAGACAAATTGTGTATAAAATATCTGTCTTTAACACCAAATTGGTTAAATTAATAAATAAATAAAAATTAAAAAAACACTTGCATACAACTATTAGAGCTATTTTCCTAATGCTTGTAGATTAAGACTTTGGTTGATTTGCTTGCTTTGTTTGTATAAATGTTTGCTCAAGCATTGTAATTAAGATTGACATCTTCAATCAATAGATAGGGTATAATGTATACAAGCTGAAGCCCCACCTATATATTGATTGCAGATGTCAATCTGAATTACAATGCTTGACTGATTGATTTGATTTTTGGTGTTTTTACGCCACTTTTAAGCACCGCTTTTGGGCTATTTCGTGGCAGTCACTTTTTATTGGTGGAGGAAGCCAGTGTGCCCGGAGAAAACCACTGACCTTCGATAGGAAAACTGACAATCCTAGTCAATAAAGATTGGAGTCTAGTGCACCCACATGAGCGGGGTTGGAACTCACAACCTCAGTGTTGACTGGCTAGTGATTACAGTAGTAACTACTTAGACCATTAGGCCACCGAGGTCCCTCACAATGCTTGAGCTAACGTTCATACAAACAAAGCAAGCAAGCCAACCAAACATTTAAACTACAAGCATTAGGAAATTAGCTTTAAATATATACAACTGATGAGGTTCCTGATGAGGTTCCTGATTTTGCATGATTAGTTTGGTTTTAGGTTGTTTTGTTCTAAAGCAAGTAAAAATCTAAACATTCAAAAAGTAATCTTCTTACTTTGCTAAGGTGGAACAGTAAGTTGATGAAGCATTGGGAAAATCTTTGGTTCCTGCCTCCAATACTTGTACTCCAGGTATGAACTTTAAACTGTTTGGATTGGGAGTCTCTTGTGTCTGAATGAACATATGTCTCACTGAAATTACAAGAATAGAAATTCCAAAATTATATATTCTTACAATTTTACTATCATTATAAGATCTGCAATTTAACAAATACATGTATTAGTAACATACAAACCAGGTTGATATTTTAATCTGGGAGAATTTATAAGTTGCTTTGAACTACACCATGTAGACATCAGTAGCTTAGTACTCTTGTGTCCATTGTTTTAATGCTAGTTGTTTTTGTGCACTTCCAACTAATCTGTTAAATAAAGCCATTTCCAACTGATTTTTACAATTTGTTCTTATCAGCACTTTTAAACTACTGTCCCTGCAGGTTCAATGTGTGTTAACTACTGCAAAATAATTTGATGGTGTTTAATATCCAGTATGCAAACAGACCACTTGCAAACAGATAAATGGTAGGATTTTTGTTCACTTCTTTGTTAAATGTAAAGATCCTTATAAAACTAACAAGGATTAATACATTTATGTGTTTTATGGGGGCGGGGGGAACTGAAACTTACATTTTTTTTGGAGGTAAAATTATCAAAATATTTTTAATTAAGCTGAGGACAACCCATGCTTTGCAAATTTTAGGGTGGGCGCATGCCCACCACGCCCCCACCTGAATCCGCCCCTGCTGCATACCAGTGGTATCCACTCTAGGGATTCTATTGCATTGAAGATTTAACAGGCATTGGTACATTGTTGTCTATAATTATTTTTTATTTGTATGAAATTGTACAAGTTCATGTATATTGTTGGTTGGCATTCATCACACTTTTGAAATGCATGTCTGCCATTCAGTAATTGAACATTATAAGCCTGGTATCTTTGACAAGATTTTTCAGTGACTTTGTCTATACTGTAAACCAACTTATTTTCGCGAGCAATTTATATTCGCGAGTAGAAAAATAACGCCAATATAAATCGTCGCAAATATATAAAACTTAGATCATTCCTTATTCAATTAATTCAAGTAAATTTGAAAATCGTGAAAAAGGGATAGAAAGGGCTTAACACAAAGTAAAGTATCCGCGAAAATAAGTTGGTTTACAGTATCATCATGATCATGACGGCTAGTTTTTAACATGTCTATAATGGTGGAGGATGGCAGAGAACCTGAAATAATCATGTTCACCGACCTTCAGCAGACTTACTAGCAATCCTTGTCAATTAAGATCCAAGTCAAAAACACTTAGCCACTAGCAGTGTTTGAACTCAATACTTCAGAGTAGACATGTTAGTGATCACTTTAGATATACTACTTAAGACAACTTGGTCATCAAGGTAGCTATATACATGTGCAAATTAAAATTCAAAAGTATATAGCAGTATAGGGCCAAACAAAATATTTGAAATGTGTTTTTGCTCTTACCTAATGATTTTCTGTTCATACATGGTGGCTGTAACAGCACTCTGTTGTGTGTATTTGGTATGGCCCTGCTTACATTGTTACATTGTGTACATGTGTGCATGCAGGAAACTCTAAGAAAGTGATAAAAAAAACTTTAATGCAGATAATTTAATTATACGAGGAATAAAATAATAAAGGGGACTTGTTAACACACTAGTTGTGTTAGTCTTAGCAGTTGGTCAACATCTACCTGTAATTACAATCATTCAGTATAACTAGTTTGAAAGTAGTTTTCTAGAATAGAAAATGGCATACAGTAGCTACAACTGATTGCAGACTTCTGTCACAGGTAAAACCTGCCAACTTACATTTATATTACATGTAGATTGTAACCAGTCTGTTTTATTTGATCACTGATCATATTGCGGAAGATCCTCATAAATGGGTATTATCATTTTGATTATAGATGAACGGGTCCTGGGTAAGTTTTATGTTACATGTATGAAAAGTACCCATATTGAAATAAAAAAAGTTACTTTGTATGGGAACCCAGGTCAATCGCTGATCTAAAAAGGCATACCCAGATTAAATATCGCGCAATTGCAATCTTTTATAACACTGATGGATGTTCATTGTCCATCGCTAACCATGTATACAATAAAATGCTCCGCTGGGGCGCAGCTTGATACGACCGCAGAGGTCGAACCCTGAACAGTTGGGGCAAGTATGGACACAACATTCAAGCTTGATACAGCACTGAATTTGGATTGTGATTAAATATTTGACACAGCATAGGTTTCTGACACAGAATGAATGTGGTCTAAGAACTTAAAAAATTTTAATTTACCTATTCAAACCATATCATTATTATTTGCTTTTATATACAAATCAGAAATAACCAATTTAAAATGGAAAATTTTAAAGAAAAAAAAAATCCCTCCACTAAATTTTTTGAACCCCCTTATGATTCATCACCCCCAAACTCAATCCCAGCCTTCCCTTTGTGGTATGGTACCTTGCAGTACAATTTCAGAGAGATCCATACACTTGAACACAAGTTATTCATGTTATTGTCTGGAAACTAGAAAAATGCTTGTTTTTTGCCCCTAATTCCTAAAATTTTGAGGCAATTACCCCCAAAATCATTCCCAGCATTCCCTTTGTGGTATGGTACCTTGCAGTACAATTTCAGAGAGATCCATACACTTGAACACAAGTTATTGTCTGGAAACTAGAAAAATGCTATATTTGGCCCCTTTTTGGCCCCTTATTCCTAAACGTTTTGGGCAATTACCCCCAAACTCAATTCCAGCTTTCCCTTTGTGATATGGAACCTTGTAGTTCAATTTCAGAAAAATCCATATACTTACACACAAGTTATTATCATGAAACTAGAAAAATGCTTGTTTTTTGCCCCTTTTTTGGCCCCTAATTCCTAAAATTTTGCAGCAATTACCCCCAAAATCAATCCCAGCATTCCCTTTGTGATATGGAACCTTGTGGTACAATGTCAGAGAGATCCATACACTAACACACAAGTTATGTCTGGAAGTTACAAAAATGCTTATTTTTTGCCCCTTTTTGGCCCCTAATTCCTTAACTGTTGGTACCATAACCCCCAAAATCAATCCCAACCTTCCTTTTGTGGTATTGAACCTTATTGTAAAATTTCATGGAGATCCATTCACTTAAACTAAAGTTAGAGTGCGAAAACCAATGTGTCTTCGGACGACGACGACGGCTGACGACGCCAACGTCATACCAATATACGACCAAAAAATTTTTAATTTTTGCGGTCGTATAAAAACCAATCCTACTTTTCTTTCTTTGAAAATACAAACATACAAATGTACAGCACCCTGGGTACTATAACACAAAACAAATAAATTTGGGTTCCATTTGATCAAGTAAAAATAAAGTACTTTCTTATTGTACCCAGGACGATAATGACCTGTTTAGCGATATTATATCCTTAAACACATATTAATTTACAGTGATCAAAAATGGATTTCAGGATATATGCTGTCATGGCACAAACATTCATTTAAATGGCAGCATTTTGCCCAAAGACAACATGACTTAAATATCTTCTAGATAATAGTGACCATCAAAAATTGAATTTCTAGAGTAAAGGCTATTAACATTTATTCAGTTCTAATTTGAACATACCCCAACATAGTCCAAATAATAAGGATGTCTTGAAAGCCTTTAAAGAGGTCGCAGCAAAAAACTAAAAGAGCCTTACATGTAGATGTCATAATTATTTGGATTAGAGTCAACAAGGAAAACATTGCCATTTACATGAAATGTTTGTGCTATTGTGAAAATACATGGATGGTACCAGCGGGATTTAAACCCTCAATCACACGATCTAAAGACAGTGCTCTAACCTACAGAACCATAGAAGATCTTCCCTAACTCAACCAGTTATACATGTACTTATATATCTCCAGTTATACAACACTCTTCCCCTTTTCTTTTTTCACGCTGCATACCATCCATCCAAGCAGCTCACAGGTCTACTTCTGAACAATCTGGGCAGTCTTTCACTCAGAAACCCTCTAGCCAGTTCCTTGCATGTCACCCAAACATGTCACGGTCATTTAATGACCTGGTCAAACCTCATGATCATATCTAACTGCCAGGCATTTACAGACACTTGTATGTACCAGTCGTAGATGCTTGCAGCATAAATATTGTGAAATCACATGGATGGTACCAGCGGGATTTGAACCCTCAATCTCGGGAACTAAAGGCAGAGCTCTAACTGATTGAGCCAACAGAGATCTTCCCCAACTCAACCAGTTAGACTACATAGACCTTATCACTATTTGGGTATCTGCAACACTTGACCTGAGAATCTGCGACACTTGTATTGACGTCATACAACAATCACTTTTCGTTAGTCATGTTAGTGGCGTCACACATTTTTACCTCAAATTTTTACGGGAACCTTTATGATGTCCAGTAATGGCGGACAAATAGCTATAAGGTGTATTGTACTTATATATCTCCAGTTATACAACAGTGCCATGACAGCCAGTATCATGAAATACAAAATTAAATTTAACTGACAATTGATACCTGATTTTGGGTTTAATATCAATTAATAAGGAGAATACAAATTTATGATGTCATCATGATCTTCCCCAACCTGTTAATGATGTTGATTGCACTGTGTCACCTTTTCGAGACACATACATAACTTGTCATAAGACTAAACATATAAACATCTTCCTAATAAGTGGAAATTTCCCCATTCCCTGTTCATTCAGCTGTGTTCTTCAATCATATTGAACGTTTATATAAAAATAAACCTTGTGAAGACGTGCTGTTTGCGAAAGAAAACATTTCTCAAGGCTCCGACGTTTATTTTGGTGGCCATATTGTCTAAGTCCTGGTGGCAAAAACGCTTGAAAAAGAAATATAAAAACTCGTCCCAAAGACAACTCGGACCTTGTTCAAAAAGACAATCTCGATATATCTAACATAAACCAATGAAGTATAGTAGATTGTGGAAATAATTTGAGCATAAGATATCAATGATAATGATGATTCTTTGGATACTTTCTGATCTTTGTTTCTCATTGATATGAAAAAAGTAAAATAACAAAATTTGAAAAATACCGAACTCCAAGAAAATTCAAAACGGAAAGTCCTTATCAATGTTTATCAAATGGCAAAATCAGAAGCTCAAACACATCAAACGAATGGAAAACAACTGTCATATTTCTGACTTAGTACAGGCATTTCCTTACGTAGAAAATGATGGATGATTTGGTCTTTCCTTTACCGCTCCAATTTATGTATTTAAACACGATTATGTCATGACTAATACAAGTGTAACAGCTTCGTGTTTTTCAACAGACTGTCGGAATTCCAATGGGAACCAATTGTGCCCCTCTTCTTGCCGACTGTTTCTTTATTATTATGAGGCTGACTTCATACAGGAAAACCTTAAGGAAGAAAGATAAGAAGTTAGCAATATCCTTTAAATCTACGTTCCGCTATATAGATGATGTTCTCTCACTAAATAATACAAAATTTGGTGACTATGTTGAACGAATCTATCCCATCAAACTAGAGATAAAGGATACTACAGATACAGTTAAGTCTGCCTCATATCTTGACTTACATCTAGAAATTGACAATGAGGGTCGGTTGAAAACAAAAGTTTACGACAAAAGAGATGATTTCAGCTTCCCAAATTGTGAACTTTCCATTTCTATGTAGCAACATTCCAGCAGCGCCTGCATACGGAGTATATATCTCCCAATTGATACGATATTCCCGGGCTTGTGTTCCCTATCATGATGTCCTTGATAGAGGATTGCTGCTCACAAGGAAGCTATTAAACCAAGAGTTCCAAATGGTGAAGTTGAAGTCATCCCTTCGTAACTTTTACGGACGCCATCACGAGTTGGTTGACCGTTATGGAATAACCGTTTCACAGATGATATCGGATATTTTCCTTATGTCGTAACTACAATACTCTTCCCTTTTCACGAATGTGACTTAACGAATTGGACTATTTACCGGATTTGTAATAACATAAGCAACACGACGGGTGCCACATGTGGAGCATGATCTGCTTACCCTTCCGGAACACCTGATATCACCCCCAGTTTTTGGTGGGGTTCGTGTTGCTTAGCAGTGGCGGATCCAGAGGGGGGCGTAGAGGGCGTACGCCCCCCCCCCCTTTGCATGAACTTTTTTTTTTTTTTTTTTTTGTAAAATGATTAATCAGACTAGACTTCGTGAACTTTGCCATTACCCGGCCGTGTATTTAATTTTTATGCGACAATTCTTTACTTATAAAGATATTTTTCGCTCGTATTTACTGTAATATATTATTGATTATGTCAAAGTCATGTGATTCGCTACGGTGGAGTTGATCAGTACGTCGAAAAAAACGTCACTCAGTCATTTTGAAATTTAAATTACAGTAACACATTGCTTTCGGCGGAGGATGACAAGCATGACTCTTTCAAAGCGACAAAGGTTTGAACAAGAACCACGTATTGACTTCTATTTCACAATTCCACTCAACAGAAAGTAATACTCTATTACACTCTCATAAAAAAAAGTTCCACAGCAATATTATTTACCTACAAAAATATGTTGAACCCCAGACGCCCCAGCCAATTAATAACATTGCTGAATAGTGATCCCCAGTCAGTAAGCTCTAGATAGATTTAAAGTCTAAGGTACGGACCATTTGATTTGATAGGGCAGTCGGAGATATTTTAGAGAAAAAATTCTGACCCTGATTTTTGCCTTAAACCAAAATTCTGGCCGTATCTGTATTGAAAACAATTCTCGTGTCCCCTTTTTGCTATCAGAAAAAAAAATCCAACAGAATTATTCAGCATTAAATGAACATGGTGAATAAAAAAACGGGCGTAAATTTTTTTGGGGGTTTGCATGTAAATCCCATATCTGACCGAAATGTCTGTTTCGCCGAACTGATATACTGAATACTTTTTTCAAGGCCCAACTGCAACCTGCCTGCTGGGTGTGGCCTGTCTCCATTTGTCGACCGTCATTCACAACTTCGTTGTCATTTGATTTTCAGACTCATTCGTAGCCTTTGGTTGATTTGGGACCTCTCACTTCCCTTGTTGGGTGAAACATTTCAACCAAACATTTGGATAAAAAATGCTTGTTTGTCTTTGTTCGTGTCGGTCGTATTATAAACTTCATTGAATAGCCGCATATCATCATACATGTTTACAAAAAGAAATCTGTGAGGTTATGCTAACTAACCATACAACAAACGAGAATTTTCCATGTCCATTTTTTACTGACAAATCCCACATCAAATATATTAGTTGTACATAGCTTTGGATCCATTCAGTCATTTTATAATAGACAATTAATGGGGAGAATGCGGCATCAAAAATGTCCAACCCTAGCTTACACTTTATTTATAAAATATACATGCCTCACATCAGGAACCGTTAAAAATGTGCATTTTACACTTATTTTATGTTTTTTAGCCCCAAAAGAGGTCTAAAAAATTTTCGCATCGCTCCGCTCGGCGAACTTTAAATACTACGCCCCCCCTTTCCAAAATCCTGGATCCGCCCCTGCTTAGTCTTTGGTTTTCTATGTTGTGTCATCTGTACTATTATTTGTCTGTTTGTCTTTTTATTTTTGGCCATGGCGTTATCAATTTGTTTTCGATCTATGAGTTTGACTGTCCCTCTGGTATCTTTCGTCCCTCTTTTCATGTACATGAGACACCAATCACATTAAAAATAAGAATAGACATTTTCTTAGATTGGAAATCATATATTAGGATTATTTACCTTAAGGGCATACGATACAGTTACAGGGGAGGTAATGACGTTGCTAACGTAAATTGTCATTTTCGCGACGTCAAACGTTGACTTATCGGGGAAATATGCAGTTTTCGGCTGATTTTTATCATTTCAAACTGATTTAACTTGAAAACGAGTTCATGGATCCCTCTTTTTTAAAATGACATTTGGTTTGATTACGTAAGAAGATTATGTGTACCAATTTTCATGAAAACGTAAATAGTGCAATTTTTTTAAATTTGATTAATATACAGCAAAAATTGACGGTTTTTTTCTACATTCATGAACATTTGAGAAATTTGAGTTATTTGTAAAAATAAAATGTACAAATTTATACAATATTTATATAACATATTAATTACAAATTATTTAACAAAAAAACAGCTCGTGTTTATCTTTTAAAACAAAAAAGTTATGTATTTCTATCGAAAGGAAAAATAAGTCCATAAATCCGTATTTTGAGAAAATATCTGAAACTTGAACCTCAATTTACTCAAAAAGTAGCACATGAAGGGATATTTTTTATTACATATTTGATTTAATCAGGTAAAAAATAGCCTACATGCAAATTTTTATCAAAATTTCAATATGGGATCAAAACTGTATCGTATGCCCTTAACTATTCACTGTGGTAAGTTTATATTACGTCATTATAGTATGTACATGTACATGTACATAAAGATAAATAAGATAGATATAAAGATATTTTTATTCCAAGTAAAGGGCCCATGATAAGCAAAGTAATTTCTTACAATGATTTTTTTATAATTGAGAGACAAAAATAATTTTGACAATCTTATACAAATATGAATATAATCTGGAACATAATATTAGTATACTATTCCCAGATATAATCAACTTAATCTATGACCGTACGCGCCAGACCAAAACCATAAGCACATGTGTAAAAAGCAGTAATAAAATACATTATATAAAATATTAACAGGAAAATATTCTTAATTGGTTATATATGAAAAAATAGAAGATGTGCGGTTTACGTCGATGACACAATTTGACAGGCCAATGATAAAATATATCAAACGACACTAAGCGGGCAACATACAGTTTTTAACAATGGGTAGTGCTCTAAATAATCCCGAGTCTATAAAAATTGTGAATAGATTTAATAGAAAGAGATCTACATGATCTGTTTAACAATGTCAAAATACTAAGGAGGTGTGGTATGATTGCCAATGAAACAAATATCCACCAAAGACCAACGCCGTTACGGACGTGGATGTAAGCAACTATGAGCCAAATTGCGGTCTTTAACCACGAGTTACGGCTATTGACAATGAGAAAAACCATAATGTAGTCACTGGCTACAGTGGAGTAGGGGTAGACTAAAAAGTAAGGGGCACACTTCAAAGAAACCAGCAAAAAAACTCAAAAATGCTATATCAGGCTAAAGGTTAGTCAGTGTCCTTTTCCATTTAGTTTTTATTTCTGAGTCAGGAAATCTTTTTGGCCAAAAGGGGGGAGGGGGAGCAAAAACATAGGTTTGCACCCACGGCTCCTACTCCCCTTGTCCATAAAGGTCCCGGCATGACAAATATGATACAATGCAAACGAGAAAAACCAGTGGCCTGATTTATTCTAAATCAATTAACTAACTAACATGGCAGACAGCAACCCACAGCAACCACTGAATATACACGAAGGGCAAACGAAGACTGCACTGCGCGATAAAACATGTTTCTCATGGCTCAACCCTACCACTAAGCTTGAAACAGTGGTGTAACAGCAATATATTAATGAAAGAAACTGTAAGAAACTGTAGGAAAGTGCGTGACTCATCACAAAAAAGGAGATAATAAAAAAAAAAAAAAAAACTCGCACATTCTGAAATAATATATGTAATTAACAGCTCTTAATCTGACTATCATACAAAAATTCTGAAAGAACACAGCATATTAAATGAAAAAAAAGGTATTTGAATAGAGGCAAGCGTATACAATATGATTTATTTTTTCAATATTTTTTTTGGGCCTTCAGATACGTTGCGCGTGATGTCAGCGATCGACCCCCAATGTGCCCAGATTGTAGGTGATCAGTCAGAATATGTATTAATCAAACTCGTGATTATAGAAATATTGAATCGCACGATATAAGGTGATTGAATCTATTTCACAAATGAATTGAGACAGTATGTAGGGAAGCTTTGTTCAACATTTGCAATGAACTGTAAAAATGATGTGGTATTTTTCAGCATGTGTCATTAGGCGTGTTCACATTTTTTGGTAACGCCACATTCAGAAGAAGACAGGAATTTGTGACGCTCTTTTGTAGCTTTGACAAATGATGCTAAAATTTCTAGTGAATACACCGAAAGAAATTACTGGTTAAGCATATTCAACCACGAATGTGATTGATTATTTTTTTCTTCACTTATCACGTGTTAAAATTTGCCTCAAAAGCTAACCAAACCTTTAAACAGATGTATTCGGAACGGATATAGTTACGATACTTTTGTCAAGTCATTAAGGATTGCATAATTTGGTATTTCTTCTTCCGTTAATACCCATATATCAGAACCTCATATTATTCTCATAATAATAATAACAAGAAATAGTAAATTGCAATACCACACGACAGAGCCGATGGCAGGTTTAATTACCATTTAATAATTATATATTACATATACAGAATCCTAAACATCTTTATAATGTCCTCATATAAATATGTAAATAGTTCAATGAACACAAACACTTATGTAAAGTGAACAAATCTCTTAATGCATGATACAAAATCTGAAATAACGAGTATCTAAAAAATTAACGTGACCGATTGAGTAGACCCTGTCGTGCCGAATGATTTAACCGCCAAATCACGTAAAACACATAACCTAAAAACGCCACCTATGGGCAGACAATCCAGAAGAAAATAATTTCATTCTAATTCTTAAAATCAACCGATTGAAATTATATTAATATTGATTCACTCATAGGGTCTTTGCATCGGAAATAAACACATTTATTCTAAAACCAGTTGTTGGCATAATACGGGTTTTGTTCTTCTCGTATATTTTATGATGGTATGATACTAAACCCCTAACAGGAGGGATTGTACTTGATTTTCATATGATGACATAATCTTTCAATCAGTTAAATTGAGGTCTGGAGCTGTCATGTCAGTAACTGCTAGTAGTCCTTTGTTAATTTATGTATCATTGTCATTTTGCTTTGTTTCTTTTCTTACCTATTCTGACATCGGACTCGGACTTCTTTTGAACTGAGTTTTACTGTGTGTATCGCTGTGTGTTTCTTTATTCTACATTGGCTAGAGGTATAGTTGACAATAGTACTATATATAATTATGCTGATGACAACACCTTATCCTTTGCTGATTTTGATATACAGAATGTCATAAAAAATTTAGAAAGTGATAGTCTTAAAATGTTGGACTGGTTTGATTACAATTTAATGAAAGCTAATCCAGATAAATTTCAAGCTCTGGCAATTGGCAAAAAAACTTTTGATCATGATATTGTTTTTAATCTTAAAGGAAATAGAATAGAATGTGAAAATGATATAAAGCTACTGGGAGTCACATTAGACTACAGATTAAATTTTGATAAACATATATCTGAGATTTGTAAGAAGGCCTCTAATCAACTTAATGTTCTTAAACGTATTGGTAAATATCTGAATAGACTTGGTCGTCTAACAATTTATTATTCTTTTATTTTGTCTAATCTTAATTATTGCCCAATCACCTGGCATTTTTGTAGTGAAAAAAACACAGTTAAGATGGAAAAAATCCAAGAGAGAGCCTTGAGATTTGTTTATGAGGATTATAATAGCTCCTATGAAGATCTTTTACACAAGTCAAAACTTCCATCTCTTAAAGTCAGAAGATTACGAGCAATAGCTATAGAAACTTTTAAAATAACACACAAAAAGAGTCCATCTTATTTACATGATTTGATTAATATAAAAAATCACAAATATTCTTTCAGATATAAAAATACAGTTGAACAGCCCCAGGTGAGAACAACAAGCTATGGCATCAATTCTTTTAGATACACAGCTGCAAAAATTTTGGAATGAACTACCCCAGAGTTTTAGAGATGAAAACAATTTTAACCAATTTTCTAAACTTATTGTTACCTGGAATGGTAGTTCATGCCAATGCAATGCCTGCAAATAATTAATGCTTTAATTTTTATTGCTTTTTTTCTTCTTAATGTGCTGTAATTGCTTATGTGTTTTAAAGTGCTTTATATGTTTTTAATATTGAGTTGCTTATTGTACTTTTAATATTTCTGCATGGTATTACATACTTAACTTCTTCGTGCCATGTGTACTGTATATGTATGCTTCAATGTAATGTTTTGTTTTGTGTAGCTTTTGTGTGTGTAGCATGCTGCTTTGTTTTAAACGTGCACGTTTTAGATGTTTTGTTTGTAATAATTAAGACGATATAAAAGCTCAATAGAGCTTATGTTTTCTGTATAATGATCTCGTCTATAAATAAAGTTTTGAACTTGATAGGGGTAGATATGTTTTTATTGTTCGACATTCAGATTGTCTTCGACTCTTCATAGTAGAGGGTTGCATATCCTGCCTAACAGACTGAGTCACATAATAACTCTTATAATGCACAAAAGGGTAACAGAAATCCCAAAAATATATTGGACAGAACAACATACATAATATAAACAAATTATAATTGAACAGAATTTGGATAATGATGTCAGAACCGTTTTCACAATAACAATCTCCCGTTTGCAGATAACTTAAAAAAAAAAACACCCCAAATTTCATCACCATATGTTAGAATTTGATTCACTGTGTGGTCAAATACATGTAGTCAAGTTTTTATTCAAGGTTTATGGCCTTAAAAGATTTGACATATGGCGTGCGGTGAAATGTCCAGCACAATTTAACAAAAAAGTCTTGTATTGTTATATGAAAAAATCTGTTATGCTTATGCTATAAACAGCACAGTATGGACTTCGGTCTTAAACCTTTAATTGAAGATATGAAATTCGACGAGTTGTCTTTATAAATGGTCCGAGTTGGTTTCGGGTCGACACAAGGTTGACTCCTCCATATTCGTCACAACTTCAGTCCATTCTTGCAACCGACACAAGAATAATTTCGCGGAGTATGTAATAGTTCTATAAGAGTGGCTCTTACCTTAACATAGTTAATTTTTTTAGCATGTTTTTTTTTTCAATAATATTTAAAGATTTTTTTATACACGTATAAAGAACCGAATGCCAATGGGGCGAGTTAGTCTATTTATTTTCAAGCGTTCACAAGACTAAGATCAAATAAGTGAAATCACACTTCCTGGAAACACGACGCCGAAAACTGAAATACCATCCAATACCTGAAAAAGAAAAGGTTAATAACTTACTTAGAACACAAAGTATATTAAATTTATATTAGAAATACACCTGTATTTGAAGAGTTACCACTTATATCCCGTCAGGAATGCGATTCATTCAGTGATTCACCGAATTGGTTGAAAAATTAATTTTCAATACAAGTTTCACAGGCACTTGTTTCTATCCATGGGAAGCCCCACTATCAACGTATACTCGTAAATATACGTTGATAGTGGGGCTTCCCATAGATAGAAACAAGTGCCTGTGACAAGTTTGCATCACCGAATGTGACCTACTACTTACCATGAGTAACAACGACGGGTGACACTAGTTGAGTAGGACCTGCTTAAAAGGTCCATATATGAAAAATGTGAAACTATTCAAAAGAGGAAACTATTGGCCTAATATATAACAAAACAATTCATCATAAACAAATATTACACAGACATGAACCAACAACAACCACTAAACTACAGCTACCCTTTTCACAAAAAATCTTACGAGTAAAACTGATCGTAAGTTATAATGAAATGTGTATGGCTTATGAATATTTTTATTCTTCAAGAGCTGCTGGCTCCTAGCTTTGGACAAGGACATGAATAATATGGCAGGGTTAAACAGCAAAGAAATTTGGTAAATAAGTTAAAAAGGAAATCTATGAAAATATATTTTTTAGAACGCTGTTCTGGAGGATCAAATAGTGCTGATTTTTGGAACACTGTCAAACCTTTCTTTTAAAAAAAATGCAAATCCCAAGGGCAAAAGACTATTTTATTTGAAGAAAATAAAATTATAAATAATTCAAAAGATGTATCAGATATTTTTTAATAAATTTTTTGCTACTGTTGCTGAGAAGATAGGAAATGATGTTATATATGATCCATTAAACCATCATAGCATAAATGCCATACATGAACAAAATTACTTGAAAACAGATACAAAATTTGAATTTAAAAAGGTGACATCAGAAAAAGTGGAAAAAATCATCAATAAAGTTAACGTGAAAAAAGCAACAGGAGCAGATGGGATACCAGCAAAAATAGTTAAAGCAAGTAAATCTGTCGTTGCACCTCAGCTGACCAGTCTTATAAATTTGACTGTAGACACGGGCATATTTCCAGATCGACTTAAAGAAGCCCAAGTTACACCCTTAAATAAAAAGAACGACCCACTACTGAAATCAAACTACAGACCAGTCAGTGTGTTACCTATTTTTCCAAAATTTTATGAAAAGATATTTCTTTGCTTCCCTTTTTAATCATTATCTATGTGCTTTCCGTAGAGGACATGGATGTCAGACTACGCTGCTCAGATTACTGGAAGACTGGCGTAAAGCCTTAGACAAAAATTTTTATATAGCTGCCGTTCTTATGGATTTATCAAAAGCTTTTGACTGCTTACCTCATGATATTTTACTAGATAAATTATTAGCATATGGTGTTTCTCCACATTCTGTATCTTTATTAAAATCATATCTTTCTGACAGAAAACAGAAAATTAAAGTAAACAGTGTTCTGAGTAGCTGGGCTGCCATCCAAAAGGGGGTACCCTAAGGTTCTATATTGGGGCCCCTTTTATTTAATCTCTTCATAAATGATATTTTTTATTTTGTTAAACATAGTACCTTATACAATTATGCTGACGACAATACTCTGTCTTTTTAAGCAGTCCGGATTATGACCATCTCGTATCTATATTAGAATCTGAGTCTCAAGTGCTGATTGATTGGTTTAAAGAAAATAAGATGCAGGCAAATCCTGATAAATTTCAAGTTATTGCTGTAGGGAAAAGAACCTTTGCAAAAAATCTATCTATACAAATTCAGCAAAATATTTTATCATGTGAAGAAACCGTCAAGTTACTTGGAATTGATATTGATTACCAACTAAAATTTGATGCACATATAAGTAACTTGTGTAGAAAGGCATCACAACAGCTGAATGTTCTCAAGAGAATTAGATCCTTTTTAAACAGATTAAATAAACTTACAATTTTTCATACTTTCATTTTGAGTAATTTTAATTTTTGCCCTTTGGCTTGGCATTTTTGTACAGAGAAAAATTCTAAAAAACTGGAAAAAATACAAAAGAGAGCATTAAGATTTGTATATGACGACTATTTATCATCCTCTGAAACTCTTCTTGAGAACGCAAAGGTTCCAACCCTACAAGTAAGACGCATCAGGACAATGGCACTTGAGACTTATAAAATTTTAAATAATTTGGCTCCTTTATGTTTACAAAATTTACTCCAAATTAAACACACTAAATATTCTTTTAGATACAGTAATATTTTGGAAATACCACAGGTAAGAACTACCTCATATGGAAAAAAATCTTTTAGCTTTGCTGCTGCTTCTTTATGGAATAGCTTACCAGACCATTTCAGGACTGTTAACAGCTTCTCACATTTTAGAAGTCTTGTTCATTCCTGGAGTGGAACAGACTGTTTTTGCTCTGCCTGTAGGTAATTTGTGTTACATTATATATGCTTTTTATGCTGCATTAACAGCTTGCATTGCAACTGAAATTCTGTTTTGACATTTTAATAATTACGAGATTTGAAATTTTTACTTTATAAATTATTTTAAAAATTTTAAACTGCAAATTTTTAAAATTATTCCTGTATTAGTGCTTCATATATATGTTTCGGCATTTAGCAAGATACATGTATATGCTAAAGTTAAATGTGGTGCTGTTTTTTATTATTTATTTGCATGCTGCATGTCTTGTTTTATTTGTTATTGCATATGTTTTTATATTCGGTGAAAAGCTCATTAGAGCTTATGTTTGTATGTTTGTCAATATGCCGAATCAAAATAAAGTTTTTACTTACTTACTTACATGTTTGTAAGAGCCAAATCCTCCCTCTAACTTGACGCAGTGGTATACATGTAACAGCACTTAACATAAGTGCAAACTGTAAAAATCAGTTGAAATTGTTCAGTATACATTATACAATGTACTAACAAATTGAACTTGGCCATAAGTAATTGTCTCCTACAATTTTTTGCTATATATTTACTATACAGCTTTGTCTGAAAAAAAATATTGTGCTGTCATTTCTAGTTGGATTATAATCCACTTGGTATCAAGAAGAAGAATTGTTACACGTTTATTTGGTTATATTTTTTTTTCTAGGCATTCTCATTGTCTAATGTTGTAAGGCCAAGTCTTATTTTTTTACAGAAATTTTCTACCTGTTTCAACCAAATTAAAAATAGAAAAAAAAATTCTGGATCTACTTCTTTAGTCATCCTAATTTCTTTTGGAAACGTGTGTTAGTGTATGGATCAAATTTTGATCGGCCGAGGTCTGTTTTGCTGTTGCTGATGAGTTTCTGTCTGTCATGTCTGTAGACCAGATTGATCTATCTGTTTGAAAATCATCATTTATGGCTGGTGGCATTTCCATAATCTTGTCCTGTGTTGTTTGTAAAAATAAAATATAAAAGTAGAGAACTATTATAAATGTATTAAAATCATCTTATTTAAGATTCATTCTAGCTGATAAAAAGTTTTACAATTCTGATTTCCGCATATAAGTTAATCATATAAATTAATAAAAAGGTTTCATTCATTATAAAGAAAGAAGATGCCACCAAATGCTCAAGTTCTTGTAGCCCATGGTCCATATGAAGCATGTGGAAATGTTGATTATAGAACTTCAAGACTGGAAGGCTTACAAGGTAAGTCAGTAGTGCATTGTGATTCTACTAAAGTCACTCTTGTTAATCTAGAGTGAATCACTGTCAATCAAAATGACTGGTGATTTTGGGTGATGACAATATTGTTTTATGAACCCTAGTTGGTATGCTGTTAAAGTTACAGAAATTTCAATGATTCTATTTTATATTGTTATACTTTAATTTTATTCTTCATTACATTTGAATTATTCCCCCTGAATTATGTGTATAATTGCACTCCTGTTTACATGTACATAAAGTAGTGATAATTTTGGGGAGGTATTGGTGAAATGTTTCAAATAATACTCCATGTAATAGCTGAAGGACCTCATCTGTGAAGTTTAATCAAAGTTGATCATAATTTCTTTCTTAAATTAAGTAAACAAGATAAAGCATATTTGACAAATTACAAGTTTCAAAATTATCAACATTTCCTGGCATGAAGAAGAAATACTTGTATCATGTAACTTAAAAGAGTATAGAATCAGTCTTTTTTTTTTTAAAGAAATCCTCAAATATTCAGGTTTTTAATTTATTTTTCTAAATTTTTGTAAAATAAAGTAAGCAACAATTACATTAGTGTTTCCTGTCCATTACAGCAATGTTACATAAAGAAGGACACACAGTAGAACTAGAGGAGATAGAGGACTGGAACAAAGTTGAAATCTGGGTCAATGGCGAAAAAGTCTTTGATTGTAAAATTCAAGATTTAGAATATGGTAAATATCTCGGTATAAACATTTTTAGCTCACCTGGCCCAAAGGGCCAAGTGAGCTTTTCTCATCACTTGGCGTCCGTCGTCCTTATACTTTTACAAAAATCTTCTCCTCTGAAACTACTGGGCCAAATTTGACCAAACTTGGCCACAATCATCATTGGGATATCTAGTTTAAAAATGTGTCTGGTGACCCGGCCAACCAACCAAGATGGCCGCCATGGCTAAAAATAGAACATAGGGGTAAAATGTAGATTTTGGCTTATATCTCTGAAACCAAAGCATTTAGAGCAAATCTGACAGGGGTAAAATTGTTTATCAGGTCAAGATCTATCTGCCCTGAAATTTTCAGATGAATCTGACAACCTGTTGTTGGGTTGCTGCCCCTGAATTGGTAATTTTAAGGAAATTTTGCCGTTTTTGGTTATTATCTTGAATATTATTATAAATAGAGATAAACTGTAAACAACAATAATGTTCAGCAAAGTAAGATCTACAAATAAGTCAACTTGACCAAATGGTCAGTTGACCCCTTAAGGAGTTATTGCCCTTTATAGTCAATTTTTAACCATTTTTCGTAAATTTTTGTAATCTTTTACAAAATCTTCTCCATCGAAACTACTAAGACAAATTTAACCAAACTTGTCCACAATCATCATTAGGAGATCTAGTTTAAAAAATGTGTCCGATGACCCCACCCGCGAACCAAGATGGCCGATATGGCTAAAAAATAGTACATAGGGTAAAATGCAGTTTTTGGCTCATATCTCTGAAACCAAAGCATTTAGAGCAAATCTGACAAGGATAAAATTGTTCATTAGGTCAAGATCTATCTGCCCTGAAATTTTCAGACCAATCAGGCAATACATTGTTGGGTTGCTGCCCCTGAATTTGTAATTTTAAGAAAATTTTGCAGCTTTTGGTTATTATCTTGAATATTATTATAGATAGAGATAAACTGTAAACAGCAATAATGTACAGCAAAGTAAGATCTACAAATAAGTCAACATGACAAAATTGTCAATTGACCCCTTAAGGAGTTATTGCCCTTTATAGTCAATTTTTTACAATTTTCATAAATTTCGTAAATTTTTGTAAATTTTTGCAAAATATTTTCCACTGTAACTACTGGGCCAAGTTCATTATAGATAGAGATAATTGTAAGCAGCAAGAATGTTCAGTAAAGTAAGATCTACAAACACATCACCATCACCAAAACACAATTTTGTCATGAATCCATCTGTGTCCTTTGTTTAATATGCACATAGACCAAGGTGAGCGACACAGGCTCTTAAGAGCCTCTAGTTTAATTTGCACATGATATTTACGGACAAAAAAGCTCATATTCATTTAAAAGTGTAATTGGCTCGTTTAATTTTCATAAAATTTTAAAAAAAATATTTACTTTGGACTGTTCACAAAAATTTTCAAGAAATTTGAACCACACAATTTACAGGAATCATTTCATTGCATATATAGCATTTTGACAAACACAGATGTTGATCATTGAGAAGCTTGGTTCCTTTCTACTATTAATATCTTATTAGAATGTTAAGCTGATTTTTACAGAGTTAACTCCCTTAGGTGTTTGCTACCCTCTTAAAGGATGTTAAAGACTGCTTTTATGAGCAAAATACAATAAATCGATTTATTTTTTTGATTAATTTTACTTATTTCAGTGATTTTCGAATTTTGTTGATGTTTTCATATAATAACAGATTCAATTTTGACATTATATTTGAGATGATTTATAATATTCATATTATATATCTACTTACTAAAATCATGTAAATAAAGCATTAAAGGGAAAGTCCGCGATTTTTTACTTATCATCTAAATATGTTCATCTTAACATAAAAAACACATTCACAAAGTTTTAAATTTATATTCTTTCTAATAACGGAGAAAATCAAGTATTTGTAACTTTTTTGGTTGACCTACGTCACTGGGTTGTGACGTTTTAACCCGATTTGTTGAATCATGGGAAAAAATAAAATCTGTTAAAGTCTTAATTGCTTATCAGAATTTTACGTAATTAAAAGCGCATAGATGACCGTTGGTCGTAGTTAATAACCACAATACAAGAATGAAAGAAAATGAATATGTGTGTACCGTTTTGTATTGATTGAATAAAACTTCCTATATGAAGTTATCTAAATATAAATATTTTCGAATTAATTTCATAAATTATTGAGATTTTTTCATAAAATATCTATAGAACATTTTTACTGATATTGAACTGAAAATATTTTAAGTTTTATTTACCGTTATAACTTTGATAACCATTTCAATGCAAAATATTTGTGAACAGAGTGTGTATATTATTTTGTAAAGTCATTGTTTATTTCTCGATTTGAGGAGAATTCGTTTGAACTTTACCTTGCAGCAATTTAGCCTCAGGCGTACACAGGTGTGAATTCAAGCGTACACAGGAGTGTATATTGTCATTTTGAATGGATTAACAGAAAGAGTATAGCGTGTTTAATATACCCAGATGAAATACCCGATGACAATAGAGAAACAATAATTAAATTGTATAAATTAATTGAAAATTAACATTCAACTTTTTAATTCCGGAAGTGTTACAATATTAAAATGGAACAATTTTCGGTTACGTTCTATGCAATTAGCATAAAGTTAAGATATGAAGTTAAAAGAATAGTACTTTTAATCTTAAAAATTAAATGTTATTATTCCCAATTAATAATCATTGCACATCTGTTTAATTTACTTTACCGGAATTCTTTAACTTGTATTTAAATCTGGCGATGTTTAAATGCTAACAAACGTAAAACTATCGCAATTTTAAAGTTTCAAGTTAATTGAAAAAATACAACAGCACAACATGCATGATTTTTTTAATTTTCTTATTAACATTTCATTCTTACATAATTAAATTCATTTGACAATCACTTGCACAAATTATTTGTGAAAAGAATACCAATTATCGTTTATTTCATTAAGCAATATACATACATTATAAATCTAAGCTAATACATTAATTTGTTTGAGGATTATTTTTAGGATAGCCGTCATTAATCCAAATTAGTAATACAGTTGTTGTAATTAAAGACATATCTTAGTAATGTATTACTGATATTGACGATTTTAGAACAGTTCGTCCTAACCTCGTTGTTCTTGAAACAATCTTTACTAGTATACTTGTAAGTTTCCTGACGTATAAGCGCCATTAAGGATGAGCTCCAGAGATAGCAGACTAGTAGCGTTTTTGTTTGTTGGGGAAGGAGAGGCCATGCAACCACTTGTACAGATAAACAAGCTTATATGTTGTCAACACTATCAGAAAGAGTTCCCATCGTCGGATGGGGTATATGTAGGTTCCAAGAATGAACTATTGACATGTCTGACTCTGAACAGTTAGTAAACGGATTTAACAATGATCTATAGACATCGACCACTTGTTCTTGATATTTGAAACTGCATGCATATATACGTTTATGAGAGTGATTATTTATCTTATGCCTGACGAAAACTAAATGCCTGCATGGTTATATCTTGCCATACGTTTGTATTGGTTTGGTGGGTGTTCACTCAAAATCGTAATTCAAAAATTGTGTTTGTGAGATGTAGATTTACTTCAATACCGAATTTCGTCTATATATTTCACAAGTGTATACCACGGAGAAGATCTGAAGGTATATTACTCCCATTTTGTTTGGGTGTGAACCATCGATGTTTACCGCAATATTTAATGAATAAAATGATGATGGTAGAAAGAACTATGAGCGTCATGTGGCAAATATTACATGCATGTCGGACCATGAGTTGTCAATCTGTATGAAAAGATTTCCAATACAACCATATTGAGTAGGAATTTTTACATGCTTTACTCTCGTACTAGTATTACAGGGTTCTTGTGTCGTTTAACTCAGACACACATCTTTTACTTTAAGATGTATGAACGGTTCTAAATATATATATATATATATATATCTTAAATGTAACAATAATCAAACGCCTATAGGCAATCACTAAAATGGTATGAAGTTTTTATACAGATTTATTCTTATTTACACAATCATTAACAAACTAAATAAATTTAACAAAATAACACTGTGACACTACGATATAACAAATGGGATACTAATTATTTTTAACCATGCTATGCAGAAACCTAACACATCAAGCAGGAACATATATATTAATATACTGTTCCCAGCATCAAGTTAGTGCACGTGAATACCAATTAGGAACACGATGTGTGATTTTGTATAACTAAAAAATATCAAAGCGAGCAATAACTTAATTTGTCAAGCAAACATTTTTTTTCACTATGCCTCTCTTTATCTCCGCTCCTTTACAATAACTATTTCGCTTTTTGTCGATCATTCTCTATATTGTTCTCTATTCGGTAATTTTTTTTCATTATGCCACTCTATCTCCGCTCCTTTTTCCCCTGTCGTCCTAATCCTTATAAAGATAGGAACATTAGACATAGAAGGGGCTCTCTTATCTTCAATGAATTAATATTGATAGTGACTATAAGTGCTGCATTACTTTAAATATCTGCATGTTTGCCATTCAACAAAAGCTTGTATTTGCGTGAAGAATTTTTTTCTTTCAAAAATATGGTCCAGAATCATGACAAAACAATATTCATTTCACAAAAATGTTCAAAGGTCATGTTTATAATTTTCTTTAAACTTATTATCAGCAAAAAAAGTGGATAATATTATTATCAGAACATCATTCATTAAAAGGTTGAATTATAATTTCAAACACACACAAGATAAACAACGTTAGACACAAATATATGGTTCAATAAATGTTACCTGTGCACAGCGGGTACCTCAATAAAGAGGCCATGCATGAACCTGTATTATATAATTGTGTAATACGAATTTTTAGTTGACAGGATGTCACTGGAATACCCAGGGACGTGTATCTAATATACGTTCCTGGAATACCTAACTGAATGTGTCGCTCTGACACGACATCTATCAATAATTCTGACATACCTATTATCAATTCGGGAGGAAGCCAAAATATATATATAATAAGATAACGTAAATAAAATTTAAAAAGAAAAAAAACCTATAAAATTTTCACCGAACATACCAGATAGAGTCACACATTTAACTGTAAAGCTAAGTGTCTTTATAAGTGACCGTTCCGAATTGATCCCGTATCAATTTGATATAATTTAAAGATTAGTTAAAGAAAACCACTTTTAATAAAAAAAAATTGAGATGTCCGATATTTACATATTTACATATCTATAACCTGGGAATATTATACTATATCAACATATTATGTCCCAGCTTAAACCTCTTCCTAACATTGCTCCTTGTCAATAGCCGTTAAATATCATAATTAAAAAAATGTTATTCTATATCGTATAACTTTATTAATTGAAAAATTATCTCGTCTTAATACGGAACTATTCTTTATACAAATCAATGCACTTTATATAAAAGAGGCATACTAATGAATCTTCTGTAAATCAGTGATTGTTACAAGAACACTGCATTTGTCTTTCTTATAATTAAAACTGTTATTCCTCATCAAATCTATATTTTTTTTTTATTCAACGAAATCTTATCATATAAGGATTTGATAACTATAGCTATCAGAACTGCTAGGTTATTTTGTTATTAAAAAAGGATAATTACCATCGAATCTCCCTCGAAACAATATTGTTCAAAATGGTCTTCACACACCAACTTGTGCTTGCTATAGATGCAACTATTTGCTGTTAGTTTAAGGTTGTACAACCATGTCTGATACAATTCTTTCTTTTTTTGTGGGATTGGGAAAACTATGTAGACTTTTGTCATAACTTTGTCTGACAGAACAACCTTACGCTTGACAAGACATTTTGACACTGAATAACCGTCTACGGTAATCCCCAATTGATGATGGGAGTTTTTAACGCACGGTCAGTAAATCCCCGATTCTTTTTGTTCTTTGTGGTTTATAGATATCACGTGACTTTTTAGATCGAACATGCCGACAAGATGGCGATATGTCGAGAACTGATAGTGAATTTCAAAAATCGATTTTGATCTCTTTACATAGAGAATAAAAGTTTTTTATTTATGAACATGACGTTTTTTATGCTTAAAGAACAAAATATCAATTTTTCATTTTTTTGCGGAGTTTCCCTTTAAACGATTTGTAAAAATTAGATGGTTTACGGTATATCTCTCTTATATAATGGTAATTGCAATAATGGTACGTCTAGAAATAGTTATTATTGGGACAATTTGTGAATTTTTCATCACGTATGTTTTATTTTGGTTTCTTATATATTTGCCACATTAATTTAAATAAGCATCAATTGGTAAAATATCCTTTTGAAAACAAAATATCCCTTTTTCTATTCCTTGGTCAATTAATAATAAAAAAAATATTCTCTCATTTAATTTTTTAGGAAGTGATGGAGAGCTGGATCCTCTTTGCCAGAAAGCTGTTGAAAATGTAAACAATGCATTCTGATCAGGAAAAAAATGCAGGAACTCATCAAGGGGCAATAATTTATTTTGACAATTATATTTATATGTTGTAAATAGTTTTACTGTATAATGTACTGTAAATAATGACAGAAGTAAAGTATGTTTTTTAAATTTTGTTTTTTTTTCTATCATAGTTTTTTCGAAAGAAAAAATCAGGTGATTCATTTGTGATAGTAAAGGTGGCATTCAGGTGGAAGGGCGCCACCAAACCATTTACTGTGTGTTAACTTTTTATTTTTCTTTCAAAATCTTATATTTTGTTTCTTTACAATTTTCACTTTTCCAGTTCAGGAGTTATGATTCCTGATTGATTGAAAAAAAAAAAATTTTGGGTCTAGTTTGCTTTTGACAATTTCAACTTGTGCTTTCAAGGAGTTACAGTAATTGACTTCAGACATTAAATTGTGTCACAATTGCAAGACAATATGTATCCAACCAGTAGCATTTTCAGATACAAATAATAGAGAGGCAAAAGATTCTAAAGGTATAGTCAAACTCATACATTGTGTAAGTCAAATACAAACAGACAATGCCATGGCAAAATACGAAAAATTACCAAAACACAAGCAACAGTATACAAAACACAACATAGAAAATTACAGACCAAGCAAATAATCTTTGTCCTATGTTAATTTGTATACTGTTGAAATAAACTTTTGTATATTGTTCAAATGTCAGCTACTACTTTTCTATTTCTGTTATGAGGGAGGAGTATAGTAATTTTATCTTAATTATTGATTATGTCACAATTTGTTTTTGTGTCTTCTTCACAGTCAACTTCAAGGCAATACATATTTCATTAATTAAAAAAAACAAAAACAACATTAAAAACTGAAATCTAAATTAACCCCCAATGTTGAATAACAGGATAAAAACAAAATAGTAGCTAGGACGATAGGAATAAATTATATTGATTCACTTATAGGGTCTTTGCATCGGAAATAAACACATTTATTCTAAAACCAGTTGTTGTCATGATACGGGTTATGTTCTTCTCATATATTTTATGACGGTATAATACTAAACCCCTAACAGGAGGGATTGTGTCTGATATTCATATGATGAAGACATAATCTTTCAATCAGTTTAATTGAGGTCTGGAGCTGGCATGTCAGTAACTGCTAGTAGTCCTTTGTTAATTTATGTATCATTGTTATTTTGCTTAGTTACTTTTGTTACCTTAATTCTGACATCGGACTCCGACTTCTTTTAAACTGGGTTTTACTGTGCGTATTTCTGTGTGTTTCTTTATTATACATTGGCTAGAGGTATAGGGGGAGGGTTGAGATCTCACAAAACATGTTTAACCCCGCTGCATTTTTGCGCCTGTCCCAAGTCAGGAGCCTCTGGCCTTTGTTAGTCTTGTATGTTTTTTTAATTCTAGTTCATTTATATGTTTTGAAGTTTAGTATGACGTCCATTTTCACTAAACTAGTACACATTTTTATTTAGGGGCAAGCTGAGGACCACATCTGGGTGCGGAATTTTCTTGCTGTGTTGAAGACCCATTGGTGGCCTTTGGCTGTTATCTGCTCTTTGGACGGGTTGTTGTCTCTTTGACATATATTCTCCATTTCCATTCTCAATTTTATTTGAGATTGATTTTTGCCTGGGTACAACACAGTTGAAAAGCAAAATATCCATTTAATGTCTCGCCTTGACGGAGTCAAAACAGGGGCGGATCCAGCCGTTTTAAAAAGGGGGGGTTCCCAACCCAGGATAAAGGGGGGGTTCCAACTATATGTCCCCATTCAAATGCATTGATCGTCCAAAAAAAAGGGGGGGTTCCAACCCCCAGAACCCCCCCCCCCCCCTCTGGATCCACCACTGCAAAAAGCGAGATATATGTATGCTGTTTCCGGCGGCGGCGGCATCAATAATGTATTAGTTTGTGATTAGGTCTAGTTCATGGTGAACCACTAGTGGTAGGTCAATGATATTTGGTATGCAGTTGTATTAGCATTGGCACATCTCATTACCATGGAGATTATTTGGCCCCGCCCCCTCAGTCAAGGTCTATTGACTTTGAAACTTTTCATAGTTTACATGTATTAGTTTGTGATTAGGTCAATTTATGGGGAACCACTAGTGGTAGGTCAATGATATTTGGTATGCCTTTGTATAAGCATTGGCATATCTCATTTCCATGGAGAATATTTGGCCCTGCCCCCTCAGTCATGGTCTATTTACTTTGAAACTTTTGCTTAGTTTACATGTATTAGTTTGTGATTAGATCAGTTTAAGATGAACTGCTAATGCTAATTAAGTCAATGATATTTGGTATGCAAATTTATTGGCATTTGCAAGTATCGTTTCTATGGAAATTATATAGCCCCACCCTTGATCATGGTTCATTGACTTTGAAACTTTTACATAGTTTACAAGTTAATGTTTGTGTTTAGGTTTGTTTAAAGGGAACAACTTATAATGAGTCAATGGTATTTGGTATGCAGTTGTATTAGCATTGGCACATCTCATTCCATGGAGATTGTTTAGCCATGTACTTTCAGTCATGGTTCATCGACTTTGAATATTTGCATAACTTACATGTTAAAGTATTGCTATTTTAATTTCAACATTTGCATTATCAAAATTACAAAAAGGCGAGACATATCTCTGTGATAACAGTTTATTAGAATTTTTAAGCAATTGATAGATAACGCTCAGATGTTACAGCTTGCTTCTGACCACTTTATCTTAAAGGAGAAGGTATGATCAGAGCAATTATTTGGCGCTGAAATTGCAGAAGAATTAAATTTATTCTAGCCTTTAAAAATTATGTTAACTTTACTGATGAATGAGCTGGCCGATATAATCTTGACAATTTAGTGCAATTTCAACTTGTAATGTCGCTAAATCGTTATAGACATGTAAAACTGACAGGTTTGACTGAAAATGGCCATTTTACACATAGTTTTTGGTCAAAGCAGATATGAGCCCAAGCCATACCCAAACGAGATATATACTTCTTGTAACAAATTATCCTTTGCAATAAAGCTTTTGCTCATAACTTAATATTAACGACAAGATCTCAAAATGAGGCCATTTTTGGCAATGTTTACACAAAATGCAAGAACTTTGAAGACATTATGCAAAAATGTATGGTTAAATGTTCATATTTTATCATCCTATTCATATGTCAATAGAACTAACATATAGTTTAAGAATTTTGATAATTTCTGGATTTTCAGGGGCCGAATTATATGACTTAATATTTTCTATCATGATTTCCTTGATAGAGGTTTGCTGCTTACAATGAAGTTTTTAAACCAAGAGTTGCAGGTAATGAAGTTGATATCATCCTTTCAACAATTTTACCAAGGACGACATAAGTTGGTTAACTGTTATGGAATATCTGTTTCAGGGATGTGTTACAATTGTCGTACCACAATCCTTCTTTTCCTTGAATGTGACATAAGGTGCCACACGTGGAGCAGGAACTACTTACCCTTCCAGAGAACAGCGCTTTTATTGCTGTTCTTCATCTCAAAGTCACAGTGAGGCCTTCAACACTAAGCAGAAAAAACTCCCACCTCACTGCAAGTTCAAGACGGCCCCTAGCACCGGCTGGAGCGGAATTCTTTGCAAAAATAATTTGGATAGTCTTTGTAAGGGGACGACCATTTGATATTCTAGGGGGGCCAGGAGGATTTTGAAAATAAATAACTCCGCCTTGATAATCACAAAAGTAAATGGTTTGTTCTGTGGTAGTTTGAAAATAAATTACCTGACTTGCAATGTATTGAAAATAAATAACTCAGCAGGTCTAATCGAAAGTATGAGATGGCACCAGATTCTTCATAAATTCATCTTTTTTCCAAAAAAAAAATCGGGAAACACTTCCCATATCTTTTAAATTAATAATAAAAGTATAAATATTATTTAAATATACTTGCTGTGACCTATAATGGTTTACTTTTATAAATTTTGACTTGGATGGAGAGTTGTCTCATTGGCATTCATACCACATCTTCTTATATCTATTGAAATGTCAGAAAACTGGTTTCATTTAACCTGAGGTTAATTGTCTCAGGAACACTTACCTCACTTTTATTAAATCAGGGCTGTAACTACATTGAGACAAATGCCTCATGTAGGAAATTTCAAAACCAAACGCTTGTCTCCATATCAAATTGTGTTCACCGTGAGTGCCTTGCAAGAAGCAAGTTCTGTTCTCCCTCAGACGTAGCCCCTGACTTTTCGGGATCAATGTTTCTTGTTTATTTGTCTTTTGTTCTTTGATTGCCCTTCTGTATTCTGTTAGTGTTGCATTCATTTTGTAATTTAGTAATTTTATTATTAACTTGATACTGAGTTTAAAAAAACACAGCAGCCACAGACTTAACTATGTGAATTACATTTTTGCTTTATCATGCATATTTGTCTTTTGATGTTGTTCCTAGAAACTTAAGTCTTACACTGAATCTATAACGTGATTTTGCTTTGAGACCAAAATATTGTCATAAAATTATTAAAACAGAACTTGCATTTTCAGTTTAAGAAAGGGTCTGGGGAACACCCAGAAGGCATGATTTTGCATCATTTGTTCTACAGCTTCTTGGGCCTTCAGCGGTTCAAAAACCCTTCAAAAAAATTTTTGCCTCGCTCCGCTCGGCAAAATATGTTTGCCAATACTTTTAAAAGAGTTTTAGTTACAAACAAACTTTAATACTGTGTATGTATGTATGCAATACATGTATATGCATTGGGGGATATAGGAGATTCATTTCTGCAGAGGATAATAATTAATTCTGATTAAGTGGTACATAATGACTTGACTATACATGAATTATTTATAATAAACAAATAATTTAAAAATTGTATGTTTTCGAATATATAAATATAGTTGTGAAAATAAATAATCAGTCCCTTGCTTTAATGAAAATGAAAAATCTTGCTTCAATAGTGCAGAAAATAGATAATCTGTCCTAGTAATCTGTCCTCTTAGTTTACAAAAATAAATAACCCATCCAAAACAAATCCTCCTGCCCCCCCCCCCCCCCCCCCCCCCCCCCCCCCCCAGAATATCAAATGGTCGTCCCCTAAGATGTAATACCACCAATCGGGCCTGGTCAAAAAAGAACATACTGGAAAGTAGTACATACATTGTATTTAAAACAAAATAGTTCCTACGCATAAAGGTACTGTAGCATATATTCTAGTAATTAAGGTATCAGATGAAAGGTGAAGGACTTGTGATCCTTGTAGAACACACAATTTACTGATAATTTTGAGGTTTGTTTTCAACTATTGAGTTTGATCATCCCTTTAGTATCTTCCGCCTCTCTTTTTGATAAAAGATACATACTTTTTTTCAACCAGCAATTGTTCTGCTTACTTCCATTAATTACGCGACATATTAAGCTAGAGATAAAGAGACAGCCTTTGATAAGTATCAACTATTCTTCAAAGTGATAGAATTTCTATACTTTAAGAAAAGAAATGGAAGTATCCAAAGGGATATTCAAATTCAAGTCGATAACTAACTTATAATAAACGCAATGGGGAAAAACCGAAAAGCGATCAAATACAAACAACAGATGGTTATCTTTAGGTTTGTTTTGTGTGTGATATTTTTTTAATCTATTGTTTGTTCGAATTTTACTGCGTCGCAAAAGGCGAAAGCAGGTCTTATAACCGCTCGACTCAGTCCGGGTCAATCCATTTGTCTGTCATTCATTCTATCCGTCATTAAAACTTTGGATAGGAAACTTTCACCTTCTATGAAAGGGAAGTACTTTATATTTTGTCTGCAGTTTGATATATTGAGCTGTAGAGTGTACATGGTGTACGCAATTTCTACATCCGCCGTGCAAACACTTTTTTTGTCAAAAGTTTGAATTTTTCAACGCTCATTACACAAGGAAATAATCGTCAAACTTTTCTTGGCTTCTATCAGAGGGAATGATTTTTATTTTGGTCTGAAGCTTGATAATGGTGAGTTGTAGCGTGTAAGCATTTTTTACAACTGCAGTCACGGTATAAACACTTCCTTTTTGCCGATAGTTTGAAATTTTACAACTTTCTTTGTGTACGTAGAAACTTTCGTCAATTTGCCGTTCCTGGCTTCTATGGTTCTATCAAAGGAAATAATTTTATTTTTGGGTTGAAGCTTTACAATGTTGATATGTAGCGTGTAAGCATTTTTTACATCTGCAGTATAACCACTTCTTGTTTGATGATAATTTTAAATTTTACAACACTCATTGTACAAGGAAAATTTTCGTCAAATCTATCTTGGCCTCTATGGAAGGGAAGGATGTTATATTTGGTCTGTAGCATAATAATGTTGAGTTGTAGCGTTTAAGCACTTTTACATCTGCCGTGCAGCCAACTCCCTGTTTGCCGATAGTTTAAAAGTTTACAAAACTCTTTCGGTACAAGAAAAATGTTCCGTCAAAGTTTTAGTGGCTTCATTGATTTTAGGAAATGATAATCTTCTTCAGTATACATGTTACCTCAATCAATTGCACATAACAACTCAGGTCCAGACACGGTATTGGTCTTGTTTCTTTTGGACGTGCTGTTGTCTTTCTTTTCTAATCATTGTTTTTTATTACACATTAGTATCTTACCCCCTTTTTCGGGACATTATGTACGGTAAATTTGTATTTTGTTGGAGAGGATTTTTAAGGAAGCTTAAATAGCATTTGGATCTGATTGGTTAAAAGGGTCCAAAAGAAAAATGCGATATAATAACTTTTCCTAAAACCAGGTTCATATTAAATAGCTATTGATCATTTTATATTCAAACCCCTGTCATATAACTTTTTACATTGAGTTTTCTCTCCAAATTGTTGGATATCCGTGTCGAAGTACACTCAGAACAATACAAAATGTAATTTCAGTTGATTACACTTTATCTTGTTTTATTTGATTGTCAGATAAACAGAAAAAGTAGTTAAATTGAACATCGAAACACTGACTGTTCTTTCATTCATGTAGGGCCGAAAGTTGTATTATTCACTAAATTGGAAAAGTTCTATTAAAACAATGTAAAATTAATCTGATTTTAGTACATACATAGTTTCCTTTCAATATTAAACAAAACTACACAAAGAAGAAGGATTTTTTTTGTATTCGTTATTCATAAAAATATTGTCAATAGGAGAAACACCTTGATATGTTTTGGACCCTTAATTAAGTACGTGTCTGATATTTTGCCAACATTATAATTACTTTTCGCATCCAATTAACTTAAAAGTCAAATATTTAGGACGAATCGATTAACATGGTGGTTTTCATTGATCTACTTGTTACTTAAATTCCATTCTCTGGCTTACTTAATCAATGTAAGTGAATATTATTACCCTTGCAGTTTAATACAAATTGGGAAAAAAAAACAGCAAATTAAAATTATTAGCAAACGTTTAACGTGCTCCTAACGCAGAAACTGCTCCAACAAAGTTATGAGGAGGACAGATTTAAAATGACACTCCGTAAATTTTACGGACACCATCACGAATTGGTCGATCCAATTGATGGGTCTTTGTCCAAACTAACTAAGGACATTTTTACCACGTGTTAGATTGTGGTTTGACATTACGTCGTCTGATCTTTTAATTACCAAACGTGACTTATTCCCGATTGTAACTGTTTTGCTGAGTGTGAATTCGAATTACTATAAGACGTGTCACGGTACTTTTCTATCCAAAATTCATGTATTTAGTTTTGATGTTATATTTGTTATTCTCATCGGATTTTGTCAAATGTCTTATCGTTTGTAGTTGTAAATCTTATTTTTTTTCTGTTGTATTCGTGTGTTATGGTAAAGATAATTAATCACCCATTTCCTTAATTGGATTTTAGTTTGGGTCAACTAAATTTATACGATATATTTGGTTTACAGTTTGATTTAGAAGAAACATCGACATAGCTAGATAATACTATTAATTATCTAATTACTACCACATTTTATATTAATTAGTATTGTAATTTTCATTGTTATTAATAAATGTTATACGAGTATTTTAAACCAAATCTTGAATTCTATCCTAATTCTATCCTATTTTGGGGAAATTTCAGAAATTCAAATGTGACGTCACTTTTTTTTTTTTTTTTTTTTTTTGCGTTGATCTCTTTGGCTAACTCGGCTGCGAATTTTTATGTGCTGGTTTATGTTGTTTTATGTATCCGGTCTTATTCTGTAGTTAGTCACCACTTCGGTGTTATCATGTATATCTATTATATAGTCATTTTTATAAATTTACTGTTTGCAAAAGTATGAATCATTCTAAATACTAAGGATTTTCTTATCCCAGACATATAACCATAGCCGTATTTGGCACAACTTTTTTGACTTTTGGATCCTCAATGCTCTTCAACTTTGTACTTGTTTTGGCTTTTGAACTTTTTTTATCTGAGCGTCACTGGTTAGTCTTGTGTGGACGAAACGCGCGTCTTGCGTATTAAATTTTAAACCTAGTACCTCTTGTTAGCTATTATTCGTATTTTCTCTGTCCTATATGTTCTCCCATTTATTTGTATTGTTGTCCTGTCATGTAATGTTGTCATTTTAATGTTATACTGAACATTGCCATAAAAGCGGGAGGTTTGGCTAGCCACAAAACCAGGTTCAACCCACCATTTTTTTCTTAAAATGCCCTCTATCAAGTCAGGAAAATGGCCATTGTTATATTATAGTTCGTTTCTGTGTGTGTTATATTTAAATGCTGTGTTTCTGTTGTGTCGTAGTTCTCCCCTTATATTTAATGTGTTTCCCTCAAATTTAGTTTGTAACTCGGATTTGTTTTTTTCTCAATTGATTTATGAATTTCGAACAGCGGTATACTACTGTTGCCTTTATTTAAGCTGATAAACAACGAAAAGTAAAACAAATGTCCAATGTCACGAAGATTTATTGACAGTGCTTTTTTTCCATATTTCCCCTGTATGCCTTATCCCCACTTGGTTTCTATAAAAAAAAGTACACACAAAAGTAGCATTTTGAAGTAACGATAGTTATAGAATTCAACTTCAATCTATAATTTCGTAACCTTTCCAAAATTTTCGACCGAATGAAACTGTGCATATAACTTTTCCTGTGAAAATATATAGAGTTTGCGTATCGTTCTTTCGGTAAAACACATTGGAACATCATGAGTGACCGACACATTAAAATAGGTTACACAAACTTGACACGAAAGATTTGTTTTTGAATGAATACCTAAGACTGCTATGCACTTCTCTGTCGCATTTTTTTTTCTTGTTAAAGGATTTATTATGTATCATATGAATGATCTAAAGCAATAAACCTTTGCAGAAATATTTCTACTTGCATTAAGTAATTTGTGTACACGAATACTTGACTTAATAATTTACCAGTGATACATAAATCGCGGTCATTGAAATCTAATACGTCACTACAGACACGGGTATAGCGAACGAATTGGGATATGTATAAACACCAGAAGATGGGATCAAGGAACATCGCCGTCCGAAAAGGGAAAATTAACAATAGGGAACGAAAAATTGATGCTTTTGTGGTAAATTTTTGTGAACAGTGAAACTGGAGTATCTAAATGTAGGAAAGGACAGATATTGCTGTTTATGATTGATTTACTTAAAGTAAGTTCCTTTGGGTACATTGTGGCAGTATATTTAAAGAAGTCTTGGTTATTCAACGAAAGAATATCACCAAGATCAGTGTTGTTTTGTTGCTCATGCAAGTACAAACCCGGTGATTAGTTGAACTCAGTATGACACATTCTAGGGAAAGAAGACAGGATTGTGGTTACCACAATTAGAACATGTATGTCGTCATCTGTTATTCCATCATCCATCACGTCAACCAACTCGTAATGGCATCCGTAAAATTTTCTTAGGGATGATTTCAATTTCACCATATGGAAGCATTGGTTTAAAAGTTCCTTGTAAGCAGCAACCATCTGTATTTGTTGTATCCTTTACTTCAAGTTCGATGGGTTAGATGCATTCAACATAGTCACCAAACTTTGAATTATTTAATGTGAGGACATCATCTATATAGCGGAACGTGAAGTTTAAGGATAATGCTAGATTCTATTCATTCTTACGAAGAAGCTTCTTACTGAAATATATCTCATATGAATATAGGAACAAGCCGGCGAGAAGTGGAGTATTGATTCCAATGAGAATGCCGATTGTTCGTTGAAAAACACGTTCTCCAAACGTTACATATATGTTGTCATTAAAAAAAACCAAGCATCTTGGTGATGGCAGTTTCAGAGAATTTTTGTTTGAGTTGTTTTTTACAAAGTACATTTTATTTCTCCCCAAGACAAGATACATCCATCAACGTTGGCCATTCTTTTTTATGAAATAAAGCAGGACCAATTCTTTAAACCAGTTGTTTAGTTTTGAATGGGGAATAAAACCATACATCCTGACAAAACCAAATACTTTATCAATCAACGAAACGAATGGAAAACAACTGTCATATTCCTGGCACCGACATTTTCAGAGGAAATAGTGGGTTGAACCTGGTTTTATAGTTAGCTAAACCTCCTACTTGCATGACAGATATGATAATAGTTTTCAGTAAGAAAGTGAAAGCTGCCATGAATGAAATAGTAAACGCATATGGAAACGTTCTTTAATTCCATTAAAGATCACTGTTATATCAACTGTTAACAAAACTTTGAAATTTTCGAGATACTAAGGATTTTCTAATCCAGGAATAGACTATCTTAGCTGTTTTTGGCAAAACCTTTCGGAACTCTGGGTCTACAATGCTCTTCAACTTCGTTTTTATTTGGCCTTTTTTTAAATCTTTGATTCTAGCGTCACTGGTGGGTCTTTTGTAGATGAAACACACGTCTGGCGTACAAAATTTTAATCCTGCTATTTTTGACGAGTTTATCATATCGCGATTTAACAAACCAAAACTCAGTTTTCTAGGATCTTTTAATCAAACTGACCGGCATTAATATACAATCAAACAACAGTTCATTACAAACGACAGGTGATAACGGATTTTTCCCGGAATTACGATCATGTGTGATTTAAGATTAATCTATATAAATCAAGGGGGACTTGTTGTTTCGTTTTATCACTTTGCTTGTCGATTGTTTACTGATATACATATCTCTTATAAGATGTGATTCACGAAAACGGATACCAGAAAGATTGTTTCTACATTTTGGTACTTCACAATGTGTACATATGAACACTTGGGGTTTTGAATACAAACATCATTATCTAACAAAAATGTAAGACTACATGCTTGTCGATGTTTCAATTTGATTCTCCACATAGAATATTTGAACATAAATTCATCTAGAATAAGTTGAAACACGAATATAATTTTTACGTAAATCCAAATCCAATTTACCTGCTTGCTAGCGTTAATTTCTGACCATGATTTATTGCTGTGAATATTAAGCTTATTGTGATTAATCAAATTGCTTTTTCAAATAATATGAACAAAAAAACACTTTATAAATTTTATGAGTCTTAAGTGCTTTTCTTGAATTACCTTCAACAGAAACGCTCAAAGGCAAAAAGTTAAAAGCAAAATTACATTTTGTTTTAAATTCTGTTTTTTTTTTCGGATATCAGTTCTCTTTGATGGTAAGGAGGTGATATTTTATTTTGTGAAATTACTTTCTTTGAAAATGTTTAACCCAGATACTTCAAACATTCTAATATTTATTGGCAATATATACTGTAAACATCTCAAAGTGTGTAAACATTTCGAAAGTATTCTTTATTGTGCAATTTACTAAATTTTTCCCATTTTTATGAAAATTATTCAAGAAGAATATTTTAAGGTGAATTTTTTAAAACCTACCATACCGTTAGCTGATCTACAAGGAGCTTATTGAAAACGATAGCATGATCAGCCCAATAGTCTGTTGTCAATATAATGGAATTTGATGCGACTGTCATACAAGTGAGAGGTTTAGCTACCTATAAAACCAGGTTCTATCCACCATTTTCTACATAAGAAAATGCCTGTTCCAAGTCAGGAATATGACAGTTGTTATCCATTCGTTTGATGTGTTTGAGCTTTTGATTTTGCCTTTTGATTAGGGACTTTCCTTTTTGAATTTCCTCGGAGTTTAGTATTTTTTGTGATTTTACTTTTTAATTATTCCTAAAGGTTTTACGATATTGGAACATCGGTAAACTACTTGACCACTATTTTATATTGTTCGGTTCAGTTGATAATGAGTGTGCATAATCATTTTGAAATCAATCAAAAATGTTCATTGACTATGTGTTCCCCTTACATTTGTCTTTTAACGTTGCTGATAAGAAAATCCTAGTATAATACTCGTACGGAGCAAAATAGATATATTTGACTTTGAATTCCTACAACCAGGTGGAAACAACTGCAAGCGGAGTCTTAGTTTACAAAGGTTTCATCTGCATAGATGTCAATGTGCTTCAAATGGGCATTATTATTTTTTTTATGAGTTCTGAGGTGACATTTTACCAGTTTTTGTGAAAACTTAGAGTGCAACTACCTACTACAGAGTTAAACCATTATAACGGTTTAGTTGCAAGTATTATTTCACAGCTCTTTTCGTAATAGAGCAAGCAGTGAATTCATGTCTTTAGCATTAACATGTAGTTACAAGAAATTTTTTCTTTTTTGCAGTATTGGAGTATGAAAAAAAGACGTTGACCAAGAACATTCCGAGCTTCATACATGATGTGCTCCGGCCAACGCTTATATACCCCAATAAAGCTTTAAATGAAACATTCAATTCCTGAAACATAATCGTCAAAATGTGATAGTTAAATGAAATAATAGATACTAATAAAAGTAATAAAGGTAACCATTTATTGACTAAAATATGTTGGTTTACAGCTGCTTAAATTACATTTGTAAGCAATAACGTGTAATGCATATTGTCCAAATTCCTAGTCAGCACTGTTTCTTTGTTACGATAATAGTATGCTTCTAACAATAAAATAAAAAGAAATTAATTTAATCCTATGAACCTGAAAAAACTTAGACCTAAATGAACAATGATATACAGAATTCTTTTTTTTTTTAATATAGCAAATGATTAAGAAATCTGTGTGAATTTATGGAAGTATGTGAATAAACTCCTCATAGATACCAGGATTTCAAAATATAAACGACAGAAATGCACACCTTGAGCAACCAATTTTTTTTCGAATTGGATTTCCTTGATATAATTGTTTTAATGATGCACTAAGCTTTACATTGATAATAATATAGCAAAATAAAATTAAAATTGAGAATGAAAATGGGGAATGTGTCAAAGAGACAACAACCCGACCATAGAGCAGACAACAGCCGAAGTCCACCAATGGGTCTTCAATGAAGCGAGAAACTCCCGCACCCGGAGGCGTCCTTCAGCTGGCCCCTAAACAAATATGTATACTAGTTCAATGATAATGGGCGTCATACTAAACTCCAAATTATACACAGGAAACTAAAATTAAAAATGATACAAGACTAACAAAGGCCAGAGGCTCCTGACTTGGGACAGGCGCAAAAATGCGGCGGGGTTAAACATGTTTTTGAGATCTCAACCCTCCCCTATACCTCTAGCCAATGTAGAAAAAACAAACGCACAACAGTACGCACAGTAAAACAGTATAAGAGAAGTCCGAGTCCGATGTCAGAATAGGAAACAACAGAAAATAAACAAAATGACAATAATACATAAATAACAACAGACTACTAGTAGTTACTGACATGCCAGCTCCAGACCTCAATTAAACTGATTGAAAGATTATGTCTGCATCACATGAATATCAGGCACAATCCCTCCTGTTAGGGGTTTAGTATTATACCGTCATAAAATATATGAGAAGAACATAACCCGTGTCATGCCAACAACTGGTTTTAGAATAAATGTGTTTAATTCCGATGCAAAGACCCTTTAAGTGAATCAATATTAAAGCCAAAATATGCAATCTTTAATGACCTGACAACAGTATCGTAACTATATCCCTTCTTAATAAGTCTGTTTAAAGGTTTTGTTAGCTTTTGAGGTGAATACTGACATTTTTGTGCTTTGTAAAGAATATTACCATAAAAGATTGGATGTGAAATACCCGAACGTATAAGATGTCTGCATGTTGAGTTATATTTACAAATGATGTCCTTATACCGATGATAAAATGTAGTAAATATTTTGACTAGTTTATGATATCGAAAACCCTGATGTAATAATTTTTCAGTAATACATAAATTTCTCTCGCTAAAATCTAATACGTTGTTACATACACGAGCGAATCGTACAAGTTGAGATATATAAACACCATAAGATGGTGACAAGGGAACGTCACCATCTAAAAATGGATAATTAACATTAGGAAATGAAAAATCATCTCTTTTATCATAAATTTTTGTATTAAGCTTACCAGTAAATGATATAGATATCAAGATCGAGGAAAGGACAGTGGTCATTGTTAGTATTAGCTTTATTTAAAGTAAGTTCAACAGGATAAATTTCTTTAGTATACATACTGAAGTCGTCATTATTGAGAGCCAATATATCATCCAAATATCTAAAAGTATTGTTAACTTTTTATATCAGATGTTGTTTCGATGGGTATTTGTTTTAAACATATTCCCTGTCATTGTATTTACGGAAATACTAAGTGTGCAAAAAACTGTTATAAACGTTATAAATTAAAACATGTTGGTTGTGAAAAAAGCCATACTTTTGATTTATTTTGTTATTTTGATTAACGTGCTTCATATTGTATTGTTAAATGTGATATCAAAAGTTTATACAAATAAAAATTTAGTACAAAGTGTTTACAACAGGGGTATTTAATTTTGTTGGGGGAATATATATATATGTGTATACACAGAAGCGCGAAATGTTAAGTCTTTCGTACTCAACAAATATATCTTCAGTAGAAAAATAGAGCATCTTTAAAATATATCTTTTCAAATCAAGAATGAAATTGTATTAGAAAACATTTTCATTAAGATGTGATCAATAAAATCTTATATCATTGTTTTTGTCACTGCAGGAATACACATACACACTTGGAAGGTAGATGTCATATTTACAGATCATCATAAACTTCGTTAGGAAATCCATACAATCATGTTTATACGATTTTTCATTAAACAAACAACCCAAACTAGTACATTATATAAACACAGATTCGTATATTCATATAGCAGCAACCAGCTATTCACAGAAACAAAGAATGATGAACAAACAATGAATCCAGAAAATAAAGCAATAATTACCATGAACCTTATTATAACTCTACTCAGTTATGAGCATAGGGTTGATTGTAATCCCCTTACGTCCGTGCGTCATACAAATATTTTTGCCAGAATGACTTCATGACTGCTGTACCCCTATTTTTGACATTTTTACCTATTATGTCTGTTTTTTTTGTTCACACATCACTGTCAATATAATGGAGTTTTATGCGACTGTCATACAAGTGAGAGGTTTAGCTAGCTATAAAACCTGGTTCAATTCACCATTTTCTACATAAGAAAATGCCTGTACCAAGTCAGGAATATGATAGTTGTTATCCATTCGTTTGATGTATTTGAGCTTTTATATTTTGCCATTTGATTAGGGACATTCCGTTTTGAATTTTCCTTGGAGTTCGGTATTTTTGTGATTTAACTTTTTTCATATTAGTCAGCAGATTCACAGCGATGAGTAGTAACATGTGAATCACTTTTCTTATCTGTTAGATACATACTTCCTCTTTGTCAATACTTTGAATTTGTCAATATGTGGAATGAACTTAATATTTTCGTCACGTAATGCTCCAGTGCAACTAAACATAATGACGTCATATCTAGTCCCCGGTTTGCCAGTGAAGATTTATAACGTGTTAGCACCTTTCGGAGCTGTCGGATACAAAACCTTTTGTTATTCAATACGTTTTATTTAAAGTGGGATTATGCTTAGTATGACAAAGCGTTGAACTTCTTGTTCAAAGATTAATTGTCTACGGTATAAAGAAAAGGTACACATTACCGCCACCACTACTAATATTTGTTGCGTACTTTCGTATAAAGTTTCTGCAGCGCAGAAACGCTCCATCAAAAGTAGGCAGTTAAGACTATCACTGTAATTGGGGAAATATTATATGTAGAGGGGATATGGACTCATATTTCTTGTCAGTATTTTTATGTCGCATGAGCCGCTAGGGCACTGACAGGGAATATGAGCCCATATCCCATGTAAAGCCCGAATAACAATTATATCATATTGAAGTGTCCTGATGTTAAGGCCACACCAATTTGGTTAATAGTTCTTTGGATTTTCCCGCTCCTAGCTGTTTTTGAGAAATTGACTTTTCAATAAAAAAAATAATTACCGCTTCCGCCAATTTTTGGGCCGCATGCCGCTCCAAAATCAGTTTATCGTTGAATTTTTTTTCTCTTAGACGTTTTTCTTGTGCACATATTGCTCCGATCGATTCAAACGCACATGTGATAAATCGATTTGTAAATAAAAGGTCAAAAATCGGGATGCCAACATGAAGTTGTGTCAGATCATTGCCGAGAACAAGTAGTTATTAAACACAGTTATTTGAAATGCATTTCGTTTTACCTATGACGACCTGTTTTAGGAGACAAAAAAAAAAATCATTAGATGACCACGATCACATCAGTACATGTTAGAACCATTGTCATCCTCGATCATAAACATTGTTTTAACAGACATAGACTGTCATAGTCCGAGATTACTCTGACTTCCAACGGCTGTATTGCCAGACATGATGGGGCGCTGTTGTGCCACGGCCCCAGCTTGTCTGGCAAAACAGCCGTTGGACGTCAGAGTAGTCTCGGACTACAACAGACATAGATAGAGCTATCAGTCTTGGATGAAATTAATATTAAATTCACATGAATTTAAAAAAAAATGACAAATGAAAACCCCATATCCCCTTGTTAGTCTATTGACATGCAATCAGAAGTCTTTTGTAATGGAAATTTTAAGAGTTTCAACGTTCGAGACCAAAATGGTGGTATTGTGATTGCCATGCTTATAATAATTAGGGATGTGTTATTGGTGCAACTACTTTCAGTTTGAAATACATTGCAGGTTTCAAGGGCAAAACGAAAAGGATTTTGCTTAGTCAGAATAATGCATGTGAATGTGGTTAAAGGTATTTTAAGGGAATGTTTTAATACATTGAGATCTACATGCATAGCAATATAACTATCTTACTCAGAATGTTGTTGAAATATTCACCTCACTCATTATGTTGATCCTATTATGGATAAAAAGTTCCAACTGGATGTCAAGCAGCCAATAAACAATCATTACCATATAATGAAATAAAATGCACCGCTGGACGCAGCTTGAAACGACCACAGAGGTCGAACCCTGAACAGTTGAGGCAAGTATGGACACAACATTCAAGCTTGATACAGCCCTGAATTTGGATTGTGATTTAATATTTGACACAGCACAGGTTTCTGACACAGAATGAATGTGGTCTAAGAACTTAAAAAAATTTAATTTACCTATTCAAACCATATCATTATTATTTACGTTTATATATAAATCAGAAATAATCAATTTAAAATGGAAAATTTTAAAGAAAAAAAAAGGGAAAAAAAATCCCTCCCCCAAATTTTTTGAACCCCCTTATGATTCATCACCCCCAAACTCAATCCCAGCCTTCCCTTTGTGGAATGGTACCTTGCAGTACAATTTCAGAGAGATCCATACACTTGAACACAAGTTATTGTCTGGAAACTAGAAAAATGCTTCTTTTAAGGCCCTTTTTTGGCCCCAAATTCCTAAACGTTTAGGGCAATTACCCCCAAACTCAAACCAATCTTTCCCTTTGTGATATGGAACCTTGTAGTACAATTTCATAAAGATCCATACACTTACACACAAGTTATTGTCCTGAAACTAGAAAAATGCTTGTTTTTTGCCCCTTTTTGGCCCCTAATTCCTAAATTTTTGAGGCAATTACCCCCAAAATCAATCCCAGCCTTCCCTTTGTGGTATGGTACCTTGCAGTACAATTTCAGAGAGATCCATACACTTGAACACAAGTTATTGTCTGGAAACTAGAAACATCCTTATTTTTTGCCCCTAATTCCTAAAATTTTGAGGCAATTACCCCCAAAATCAATCCCAGCATTCCCTTTGTAATATGGAACCTTGTAGTACAATTTCAGAAAGATCCATACACTTACACACAAGTTATTGTCATGAAACTAGAAAAATGCTTGTTTTTTGCCCCTAATTCCTAAAATTTTGAGGCAATTACCCCCAAAATCAATCCCAGCATTCCCTTTGTGATATGGAACCTTGTGGTACAATGTCAGAGAGATCCATACACTAACACACAAGTTATGTCTGGAAGTTACAAAAATGCTTATTTTTGGCCCCTTTTTGTCCCCTAATTCCTTAACTGGTGGTACCATAACCCCCAAAATCAATCCCAACCTTCCTTTTGTGGTATTGAACCTTATGGTAAAATTTCATAGAGATCCTTTACTTAAACTAAAGTTAGAGTGCGAAAACCAAGTTGTCTTCCGACGACGACGACGACGCCAACGTCATACCAATATACGACCTATATCAAAAAACTATATCAAATGCTATTTAATATTTTTCAAGGGCATTTTTTGGAATACATACACATATTTTAATAGTATTCAACACATTTCATTTGCCTAACTAACTTAATTCCTCTTGTTAAACTGCATCTGCTATGCTTCCTTAATATATACACATGTATGAATTTAAATGAAAATTCACACAGTCAAAGGTTATTTGACGAAAATAATCAAAATTATACTAAACCAAAGCGAACCAGAAAGTTGGATATGGTACAGACTGTACTACAGGCACAAATACATCATATTATATGCATATGAGCATGTTTCTTCTCCTTTTTCTTTGAAGTAACTTAGTCGTAATATGTACATAAAATTTTAAATCGCACAATTAAAAAAAAATCATACCGCTCGCTCCACTTGTAGAGCACCCGCCTCAACAAAACTCATTTTCAAGAAATAAATACAATCAAAAAAAATTTCGCTCGCTCGCCCCATATTTTTGGAGCTTTTGTCCGAAGAACTAAAAATCAAATTGGTGTGGCCTAACAATAATTGCCATTTCTATCTTTATTTTCCTTCACAAGGGATATGGGCTGTTTAGGTAACCAATCAAATTTAATGATTAACCGGGATATCTCAATCCAGTATTATATACACCGATATCCCGGTTTCTTTGCTGATGTACACAAATAAATAATTCAGACTGAAAATATGAAACGGAGGTTGATACGAAAATCATATAGAAGTCTCGCAAGCACCTTCGATTTATAATACTTTGATTTTACTCATAAATGAAATCTTTCGGTAAAGATTTCAAGTAACAATATCAGTGTTGTAATTTTTATATAAATGAGTTGCCCAGTTATCCCCCGGATTTGAGTTATTTTTATTCATTGCCCCTTGGTAACACGCATCAAAGATACCAGGTATATAATTTGGTATGACAGATGCGTTTTACGTCAACATAACACTCATCAGTGGCGCATAGAAAATTAACAGTTTAAAGGTAAATCGGACACGAAGTTTAATTGTTCTCTTTTTTCAAAGCTATGTCGTCAATTCGGTTTGAATTAACAAACAAATTTTTCACAAACCTTAATAATATATTGAACTAATTAGTTAAAGAGGTTTAAAAAATAAACGTGATGTAAATGTCCAATATCTAGGTAACTTCCTTAATCTTTATTGACCTGGTTATATTTAAACCGTGCAATTTAATTGTATTCCTGTCACATAGTGTTGTCATTTTAGCGGGTTTTTTAACATTGCCATATAAGCGGGAGGTTTGGCTAGCCATACAACCAGGTTCAACCCACCATTTTTTCATAAAATGTCCGGTACCAAGTCAGAAATATGGCAGTTGTTATCAGATAATCCATTTCTATGTATGTTGGAGTATGCTTTTGTTGTAGTTCAGTGTTTCTGTTGTTCAGTTGTTTTCTCTTATAGTTGATGTGTTTCCCTCGGTTTTAGTTTGTTATCCGGATTTATTTTTTGCTTAATCGAATTATGACTATTGAACAGCGGTATACTACTGTTGCCTTCATTTAACATTGTTTTTTTTCTCATCTACTTCATCTATGATGAACGTAGATGTCACTTAGTATGAACACAATGAAATTATAAATAACCTCAATCAAGTTAATCATTGCCTTTATAATTGTGATAAAACAATGGTTTCTGTATATAAAAAGTGTAGAATGATAATTTACTTGTTTCGGTTCTTATACATTCTTGGCTTTCAAATATGCGGTTTTGAGCATTTCTGATGAAGGTAAATCCAGAAAAGCGCTTCGGACGTATGAAATTTATAAAGTGTTGTTTTCATATTTTTTTTAAGGTGTTTATATTATCTGTAAATAAAAAGTTAAGAATCGTAAAATCGTTGAAAATCGTTGAATATTGGATTACTGTATGAATATATATATAAAAAAGAATCCAAAAATGTTGACGTTTGTTGTTATATCTGTTTAGCAAACTGCATAATCACAAAATATTTTAAAGATTATTTTCAGTTTTGTTTTACAAAAGTTCAGAATCACAAAATCTTGAAACTCTTGATATTACTTTCGAATCTATTAGATATAGTTATTACAGTAATAAAGCGATTTCAAACTAGTTCAGTGCACACGCACACCTCTTTTAGAGCTTTTATCTATGTATGAAATTATAAGTCCCGAATTTGAATATGTTTGTAGTAACGGATCGTAAATCACCAAACAACCAAAGACATTTCTTTAATATGTATCTAGTTTTCTTGATAGACAACTTTATCAATATTAGCACTTATCTTGGTAAATTCATGAGGGTTTTCGTTTAGGAAAAACTTTATTCATTGAGGGCAGGATTGCAGGCGGGCGATCGAGAATTAGTGGATGTGCGGACAGTTTTTCGTGTTGCAGCTGCGGTAATGACATGAGAACCATCCAATCAAAACGTTTCAAATTTAGAATGTTGCTACCGATGTAAAATGGAGATGAAGTTTGATATTGACTATTTTCGCTTTTACCGTTCTGAAATTATGGTTCTTGCTTGATTGGAAAATGGCACTTTATGACGTTTTCTTGCTATAACTTATGAACCGTCTCATAATGATTTTAAAATTTTAGTATGTTGTTACTGATGACAAAATGGAAGTTACACATGGCATTTTAAGATTGTCATCGTTCGGTACAAATGGTCATTGATTGATTGGTAAACGGCCTTTAATGTCGATTCAGTGCGATAACTCTTGATCCAATCATTTTCAAAACAAAAGAAAACCCTTATTATTGTTATTTTGATAGTCTCTTAGTTGTTTGTTTATTGCCTATTTTGGGGCAGGATGGGTGTAGGGTTCGGAGGTAGTGATTTCAATAAACAATATACAAACATAGTAACAAAAAAAATCATATCTTTTTTATTTAAATTTGAAATGAAACTGATGAACTCCTTCGTTTGACTTTTTCATCAGCAGCACGTGGTCAATGTCCGATTCGTCTGATAACATAGTTCTCCAAGTACCTTTCAAGTAGTCATTTGAATGTATGCAACCCCCTGGAACGTATAGAGTGTGTCTTAGAGGTATTTTGAATGCTGTTAAATGAATTTCATCTTCATTATGAATTTCACCAAGAATGAAAAAGCCGGAATCATCTTGCATTGGACAATCCAAATGAACAAAACTGTGTTTTTCAATTCCAGCTCCAGAATTCAACACGAAGTCTTCTAAATAATCGTTTTTGTAAGTAAAATCTTGAATGCAATGTCGGAACGGCAATGTCACAGTTTCAGATGACATGTCTGCAAAACCACAACCATAATATTCCAGAAATTCTGATGTAGCGTTCTCTGTTGCAATTTGTTCATCAAATGATGGCAGAAATATAAGCTTTCCTGAACTATGCGTGCTTTCGGAGAGCTCCTTTGACATCCACTTTATATTTTTCACAACTGTATGTTTAGGTTTCAGCGGAGGTAAACCTATGATTGGCATAAGGTCCCGCAAATTATAGTTTCCAGGCGCAATATCACCAAGTATTCTACTTCTACTAATCATTACAGTTTTTCCTTCTTTATTAGTTCGTTTGAAATTTTTAAACCCTTCCCATCTTTCTTTATAGGGAAAATTAGTTTTGTTTCTTTTTGTCTCTAGAACGAAGGTTTTATGATCGTGAATTTTTGGAAGCTTTAAATCATCTGGATTACATGGTTCGGCGTTCGCTTTCGGTGTTGTTACATTTACCAGCATCGGAAGTGAGAATTGATCACATTTGTAATTCTCTTTAGTTATTTTTGTCCTGGGACTGCTTTTGTGATTGTATAATTCTAGAATGTCAAACCAATCTTGTAAAGAGTTATCACATGATTTAAGTTTATATTTTATGCCGCATTCTATTGTCAGAATAAGAATATCGTCTTGTGAATATTTATCAAAAGTTAAATTCTTCATTACATTTTCTGAAATACATATTCTGCATTCATTGACGACGTTCGACTTTTCAAATTTGTAGAAATTCAAAGTCTTGCCTTTAAATGAACACCACAGCTGTTTGAAAGAAGTAATTTTTCTATTTCTATTGCATCTAATTTCAAGCCAACCAGCTTTTATATTGTTAACAATTACATCATGAAGTTGTTCGATTAAAGGTTTGTGCAACTTTGTTTTTGATGAAGGTTGAAAAAAGTTCAAAAACCTCCGAAAATCAATACTTGATTGCTTTTCTCTCTGAGCAGAACTTAAATCAAATAGTGTACAAACGACAGAGTAGTTTTTATTTTCTAAACAAGGTGGACATACCTTACCGTCAGCTAATCGAACGAATATCAACCATAGCGATTTGATTTCACCACAGGACAATACGGAAGAAGAATACATTTCTTGACATAGTTCCCAACAAGTGTTTTCTAACTTTGTAAAATAGGTTTTGTCACATCTTTTATTATACCTGTTATATATTTCATATAAGACCTCATATCAATATGAGTACAAACAAATATATCATTAAACTTTTCTTCAGAAAACTGAAACTGTAAGCAATCAAGCAACACTGATGTCAGCGTTTTGATTTTGTTTCGCTCTATATTTGAATCTCCTGCACAGTCGCACAACGTTTGTAATATGCACGTGACAGCTATAAGTGCCATTCACAGTTCTGGAAAAGAGAATAATATGTTAGTTAATTTTTACAAAAAACTATATACCGTATTACTTTCTTTGAACAAGACAATCATTTCATGAGTCGTTCATTTTTTGTTTGTTATTTATGTTGAAATTAAAAAAAAAATTAAAGAGGAAAAATTAAATCCAGAACGTAGATTAATGACAATAAACAGTAGAGACCAATCTCCTAAGTTAAAATATGTTTTGTCCGATTTGTATAACCACTAACTTCACATTTGGAAAAAAATTCAAATTTTTATCTTAATTATTATTATTATTTCATTATCATCATTAAAATTGTTATTATCATTATTATTATTATTATTATTATTATTATTATTATTATTATTATTATTATTATTGGCTAGAGTGCTTTCACTGTTTAATCATACTTACTGTGTGTCTTCAATTATTGCCAGATATGTACTGAAATGCTGAATGGTCGATTGACCAGTGAATTCAATGATTTATACTAAGCAGTATACCAATCAGTGAAGACTAGAAAGTATGAAAATTCCCCGGTCAGAAATTTTCCTCTGTAATTTTTATTTCAATGTCATTTTTATAAATGAAATTTATCTTCAAGCAATACAAAGTACAATCTAGTTGCCATTTAGACCCCGGTCCAGGTAACACAGCATGTTATAGATAAATGCAACAGTAGTTATAGCAGAGGCAAAATATGAACAGCATCATGTAGTTGTAATTTAAAATTAAAGATTATTGCAAAAATTATTTGATATTTTTTGAACTCCTAACATCTTGTTGCTATGTACTACTTGTGCTATGCACACAAACCACGATAACAATGCATTAAACTTTGAACTTCCAACCAGGAACATTATGTGGAATAGGATGGGTGGTTCACAGAATTGAAAATTATTTATAGTTATTCTTGTGTAACTTTTATATAATATATATTTAGCCAAATGGTTTTTAAATAATTACATTACATGTATGTTTCAAGAGAATTAGTTAGTTTTAGTGGCTAACAACAATCGCGCAACATTAAAAAATTAACCTTAATATGAAAATGAAATGTTAAATTCGTGATGACCCGTGCTTCTACGATAAAGTGCACAGGTAAATAAAAGAAAAACTTAATAAAACCTTTTTGTTCATTGTCTTTTTATCATAAAAATGTAATTATAAGAAATGAATGCTTCATTTTGTAATTTTATTGGGGTGTAAAAGTATTGATCGTGCACACATTTTTAAAACTTCATACAAAATGTGCTTCGGTCAACACTTTTACACCCCAATAAAAGAAGCATTTATTTCTTAAATGATAATCTTAACTTTTTTGACGACAAGTGCACTGAATTTAAGAAACTACTTCAAGGAGGTTTCTTACTTTTATACCTAATGTTTTGCTGCTATAACATTGAAAAGGGAACACAATCGTTGAAACTAACAAAATAATAATTCTCTTGAATATTCACTTAGATATTAATTAGAAACGCATTTCAATTCATACTTTGTTTTATATATTTATTACGACTCTAGATTAAAACTGACGAGGAAAGGTAACACCCGACCACGGAAAGCTTTATTTTTGAAGCCTAGATGGTCGAGTGGTCTAGCGCGTCGGATACAGTGCAGGCGATTTGTTTGGTGTCACGATATCTCAGTAGCATGAGTTCGAATCCCGGCGAGGGAAGAACAAAAAATTTGCGAAAGCAAATTTACAGATCTAACATTGTTGGGCTGATGTTCAGACGAGTTGTATATATATAAGTTGCAGTGGTAGATAAAGGCCACTGTAGATTGCTAATGTTCCAATTTCGTAAAAATCTGTTGTAGAAAGGTATGTGATAGTCTAAGATTAAGACCAACATGCTGGTTTCAATGTCGGTTAGGGTGAAATTCAAAAAGAACATTCCTCTGCTTTATTGATTAGCATACTGAAAATACAATTTTATTCACTATCAGAAAACATAATTTAAAGGGAAATGAAAATAACACTTGCTAAATATGGCAATCGAAATGCTTTTCTTGATTTCCCTTCATCAGGAGTGGTCAAACCAAAACATTGGAAATTCAAGAATGTAGAAATAATCGAATACTGGAAGAGAAAAATGACCAAAAGAATGGTCAAATCCATCTTCGGAAATTGATTACAACATTTGTCAATACCATTATTGGCATGACATGTATGCAAGAAATTGAACAGGTTACCATGAAAATCACGAAACATTTACAATTTTTTTCACTATTCAAGATGACCGGTTATTCAATATTATTGACCGCATAATTTTTCCAAGAGACCCGGCTGTTCTTTTAAAGAAAACAACATCAATTTTTGAAACATAGGGGAAATTGAGAAACAGTTGAAAAATGATTCATAAATATTTTTTTTCTTTTGGGGATTTATAATAGTTTTTATTTGTTTTTCGTCCTTCGACCATTACAAAATGTTTAAAATTAAGTTAAATTTAAACTTATGGTTTAATTTTTTGAAATTAAGATATTTTACACAAATTTTAAGAAGTGTCCTGACACCTTAATGGTCAGGATTTTACACTACTGCAACATCCTGCAATAGAGTCAACTGCTAAATATTCTAAAAGCTGTAATACTAACATTTTAACTGTAATTTATTTTTTCTCATTTTTTATTCAATACTTATTCATGCTTTTAACAATTTGATGATAAAATTGGCTGACTAAAATTGAATCATCACACTTATCTGTTGTTACCTAAATTTTATCTGCCAGGAAGAACATTGAATTCACTAAATTTCAATATCAAATGTTGTCAGCGTTTATGATGGCTTTAGTATCCTTCTTTAAAAGTTTATTTTAGTGGTAAATGACGTCATGAAAAAGTTATCGGAATTTTCAAGTAATATTGTCAATTTGAGCGTACATAGATAAAGAGATAGCTGATAAGTACAATCCTCCACATAAATGAATATTTTAACTTTTACGGTACAAATAAGTAACAAATGCATCAATTTGCTAGTCTGTTCGAGATCACGTTAGTGACCAATGATAGATTAGAGAACCACTTAATGCATAATACATCGAACTATTAAGCGATCGTAATATCGTTTTGTTCAGTCATAAACTGTCTAAAGCAAGCCATATCTGTTTGTCTTTTACCTCAATGTGCTTACATCAATTATTTTTAGAAATAAATTCTGCTTTGATGATTTTAGAATCATTTCTATAACTGTATTTCGTCGAATTGAATACTCAACAAAAAAATATTCTTCCGGGACATTTCAATATATTTAATTGGTTAAATAATCAAATTTGGTGTGATGTATCATTATTTCCAATTTTTGGTAATTCCTGTTTTCCTTTTTATGAACACGACAACTTCTCAGTGTGACGTTGTTCTTTACAAAATCTTATAGATATATTTTTTTTTTTTATCTCGAACTGTGTATTCGTCCTTTTTGATTATTTTGGTGTATGAATTCGTTTTTCTCAAAATTGTAGTGCCATTTTTGTAGTCGGAAATCCTTTTTTGAAAATGGCCAGGTGTGAAATATAAATGAGGTGAAAATGACAATACTAATTTGCGAAACAATAAATTCGTATATCAAAATATTTACATATGACGATTAAACAGATCCATATGAAAATAGCTCAGGAGTTAATATCTTTACTCCTAGAAATAACTCTTGAAGTTCAGAAGATCAACGTCACACTGAAAGGTTAATGGTGCCTTTTTAAAAACGCATTTCTTACTTCACAAAATTCAAAGTACCACAGTATTAATGTGTGTATACTGTGAAGTACGAAAGACATTATGACATAGTTCCAAAATATAAATGCCTCAAGTCGTCTCAAAACTGTCATAATGAAGGATTTTTTGCACATTAAAAATATTAATATAAAAAGTTTATTAAGGACATACTAACCAAAACAGATATTGTTTCAAGATGTAAGACTATGTATTGTCGTATATAAAAATATATTTTCAGTTATAGCTATCCTGTCATGCAAAATTTTACAAAAGAATGGCTTGTAACACAAATATATTTTGTTTCAAAACATGCGAATTTTTGCGATATCGTGGCAGAATTGTCTTTGACATTATTATACAACAATGCATAACTTTTTTTTGATTTTATTGATGCACGTAATATCTTTGGTGCATTGTTTTACGTAAAAGTCAATTTCCAGTAGATTTCAATCATTTATTGTTGTCAATATAATGGAATTATATGCGACTTTCATACAAGTGAGAGGTTTAGCTGGCTATAAAACCAGGTTTAACCCACCATTTTCTACATAAGGAAATGGTTATACCAAGTCAGGAAAAAGACTACTGATGATTTTCTATCCAAAAAGTAGATTTCTTTATCTGTATTTGACTAAACCTTTCGGAACTTTTGGTCCTCGATGCTCTTCTTAAATTTTATGATTCGAGCGTCACTGATGCGTCTTTTGTAGAGGAAACGCGCGCTTGGTATCTATGATGGACTCGAAATAACGGATATAACAGATACATTTAATTATGCCTCATATCTTGACTTACATCTAGTAATTGAAAATAAGGGTCAGTTGAGAACAATATTTTAGGACAAAAGGGGTGATTTAAGCTTCCAAATTGTGAACTGTTCATTTCTGTGTAGCAACATTCCAGCAGCGCCTGTATATGGAATATTCATCTTCCAGTTGATATGATATTCCACAGCTTGCACTTCCTACATCATGATTTACTTGATAGAGGTTTGCTGCTTACAAGGTAATGAGTTTGAATATCCCTTTGATATCTTTCGCCTCTTTTTAATAATACATGATATAAACATTTTATACAACGAGCAATTAAAGATGTTAGCTGTTGAATTAGTAAACAAATAAAAAGAAAAAAAACGAAAAAAATGTTGAATAGAAACTCGCAATTAAAACAGACAAATTTAGTGCAGTCATTAACATAAATGTGTATAAGATTAGATTATATTTACAGTGCAGAATCAAGTCATAGTAGATAACTAATACTTTTTAGAAATATAGACAAGTTTTAGTATAGCTGTATATGGCGTGTGGATAACACAGAACCCTTTTCATTTATTCCACTTAATTTTTTTGTATGGTACGAAGGATACATTTATCTATGATGAATGAATTTATAATATTTACAAATGTAGTGAGAAATGGAACATGATTCTTCACAATAAACTATACTGCCTATGAAGTGCTTGTAATCGAAGTGCTCGACCTTTTAATTTCTATTATGTTATATAAACAAACTTTAATCTTTTCTGATATTTCTAATTTTACATACAGAGATTGTTTTTTTTCAATTCTAATTCTTTTAGTAGTATTGACACCAATAAAATTAAATAAATATTTTTATATATAGACCGGAGCGAACTTTAGTATGGTATTTCTCTTTACGCGCATATTTTAATTTTGTGTAATTCGTTTTAATATGGTGTGAATTTATTGAAGTTATTGAAACAAAGTTTAGTCTTGAGATATGAAAATGAAATAACATTTTTAAATTGAGAATGGAAATGGGGAATGTGTCAAAGAGACAACGACCCGACCATAGAGCAGACAACAGCCGAAGGCCACCAATGGGTCTTCAATGCAGCGAGAAACTCCCGCACCCGGAGGCGTCCTTCAGCTGGCCCCTAAACAAATATGTATACTATTTCAGTGATAATGGACGTCATACTAAACTCCAAATTATACACAGGAAACTAAAATTAAAAATGATACAAGACTAACAAAGGCCAGAGGCTCCTGACTTGGGACAGGCGCAAAAATGCGGCGGGGTTAAACATGTTTTTTGAGATCTCAACCTTCCCCACCTCTAGCCAATGTAGTAAAAACAAACGCACAACAGTACGCACAGTAAAACTCATTAGCTTTATTTAAAGTAACTTAAACAGGATAAATTTCTTTAGTATACATACTGAAGTCGTCATTATTGAGAGCCAATATATCATCCAAATATCTAAAAGTATTGTTAAATTTTTGTATCAGATGTTGTTTCGATGGGTCTTTGCTGATTTTAGCCATAAATTGTAACTCATAACAATACAAAAACAGGTCCGCAATAAGTGGTGCACAGTTAGTCCCCATTGGAATTCCGATAACTTGACGATATACGGAATCTTCAAAGCGAACAAAAATGTCATCAAGTAAAAATTCAAGGGCAGATATAGTATCAAAGCATGTCCAATTGACATAGTTCTTTTGTTTGTTGCTACTAAAAAATGACCTAAAAGAGTTTGAACATATGTATTCGCATTCCGACTTTTTAAATGCCCATTTAATTAGGTGTGTGAATTTTTTCTAAATAAGAATATGAGGCAAAGTGGTATATAGGGTAGAAAAATCAAAACTTTGAACAGATTCAAAATCACCAATATATGCATGTAATTTATCAAGTACTTCCAATGAGTTTTTGACACTCCGAAAGTAATTAATTCCACTATTTTAAAAGGCCTTATTTGAACAATTTATTATCAGGTTTTTGATTGTACCAAGTTTACTAGTAAGTAGAATAGACAATTTAGTAGTAGAACAATGACTTGAAGACGAAATAAATCTATATTTGTAAGGTGATTTGTGTAGCTTCGGAAGCCAGTACATAGTTGGGACTTTCATTGTATTTGGTTCTGCTTGTAAAGAAGTAGCTAATAGTTTATGTTTGTTACAGATATCGTTTTCTGAAAATGAAGTCAGTTGGAATGGTGTTGAATTCGTGATTTCCTTTTGCAGAACCTCAATGTAAAATTTACGTCAAACTATAATGATATTATAAGCAGCTTTATCAGCCGGGACAAAAACAAATTCCTTGGCTAGTTCTTTTAGTTTATGTTTGATACGCGAAAAAGGATTTTTATGGTTATTGTTAAGAGTAAAATGTTCTTTATAATGTTGTATACGTATATCAACTATCTTCATTACTGAATTAAAAAAAGAGTCCAAAGATTTTTTGTCAGCTTTTTCCCGTTTTATCCATTTCAATTTTAATAAAATGTTTTTTATGATCTTCAGGGCGATCAATTTTGGGAAACAGTTTAGAATAACAATATGCCATTATAATTTGAACGATTTCATACTTAGGACTGCAATATGAAATTGTGTTGCAATCCTCTAAAATTTTATTTAATTTATTTATAGGTAAAGAACAGAGCTTGGTTAATAGATAATGTCTGCCGTTGTTTTTTGAAATAGAAATTAGGTCCGAAATATTTGTATGGTTGGTCCGGAATTTTCTTTGATTGCGATTTTTTCTACGCCCATGAGAACGGTTTTTACGAACAGTTTTAGAAACTATATCCAAAATGTTAACAGAATCGGTTCTTGATATATTTCCAATTTCCATGATATCATTAAGACCGAGAGGGTAGACTGTCTGTAATTTTTTAATCCAATTTAATTCAATTATTTTCCGTGATCGTAAATTTTGTCTGCATTGTCTAGGTGGGGAAAAACATGATTACGTAGACCTACTCACTTATAAATCTAAAACTTATTTAACTGATAAATGAAACCATTATTTATGATGGGGATTACCCATAAACAGTTTTTAGCGTATACTAAGCTAAACGAATATATCTTTCAACGTTTCAAAAACTGTAAAATTCAGAAATTATTTGGTGGATTTATCATATCGCATGTTGACTAGCGAACAATAAGAGTAAGGTATGATAAGAGTCATGATAATTCAGAACCTGAAATTGAGAAATAAATCAAACCATTCAAAATTATGTTAGGTTTGTTAATAAAATAATAATGCTATAATCTGGACACTTAAGAGTAGAAATGTATCTTCGGCTGTATGAACATTTTGCGAATAAATGTGCATACTTGTAATCTCTTGTTGGTAACGACTTAATGTATACTTAATTGAACGACTTCAGTATGTATACTAAAGAAATTTATCCTGTTGAACTTACTTTAAATAAAGCTAATACTAACAATGACCACTACCCTTTCCTCGATCTTGATATCTATATCATTAATGGAAAGCTTAATACTAAAATATATGATAAAAGAGATGATTTTTCATTTCCCATCGTTAATTATCCATTTTTAGATGGTGACGTTCCCTTGTCACCATCTTACGGTGTTTATATATCTCAACTTGTACGATTCGCTCGTGTATGTAACAATGTTTTAGATTTTAACGAGAGAAATTTATGTATTACTGAAAAATTATTACACCCGGGTTTTCGATATCACAAACTAGTCAAAACATTTACTAAATTTTATCATCGGTATAAGGACATCATTCGTAAATATAGCTCAACATGCAGACTTCTTATACGTTCAGGTATTTCACATCCAATTTTTTATGGAAATATTCTTTATAAAGCACAAAAATGTCAGTATTCACCTCTGAAGATAACAAAACCTTTAAATAGACTTATTAAGAAGGGATATAGTTACGATACTGTTGTCAGGTCATTAAAGATTGCATATTTTGGCGTTAATATTGATTCACTTATAGGGTCTTTGCATCGGCACTAAACACATTTATTTAAAAAAAAACAGTTGTTGGCATGACACGGGTTATGTTCTTCTCATATATGTTATGATGGTATGATACTAAACCCCTAACGGGAAGGATTGTGCCTGATATTCATATGATGAAGACATTATCTTTCAATCAGTTTAATTGAAGTCTGGAGCTGGCATGTCAGTTAACTGCTAGTAGTCTGTTGTTATTTATGTATTATTGTCATTTTGTTTATTTTCTTTGGTTACATCTTCTGACATCAGACTCGGACTTCTCTTGAACTGAATTTTAATGTGCGTATTGTTATGCGTTTACTTTTCTACATTGGCTAGAGGTATAGGGGGAGGGTTGAGATCTCATAAACATGTTTAACCCCGCCGCATTTTTGCGCCTGTCCCAAGTCAGGAGCCTCTAGCCTTTGTTAGTCTTGTATTATTTTTAATTTTAGTTTCTTGTGTACAATTTGGAGTTTAGTATGGCGTTCATTATCACTGAACTAGTATATATATTTGTTTAGGGGCCAGCTGAAGGACGCCTCCGGGTGCGGGAATTTCTCGCTGCATTGCAGACCTGTTGGTGACCTTCTGCTGTTGTCTGTTCTATGGTCGGGTTGTTGTCTCTTTGACACATTCCCCATTTCCATTCTCAATTTTATTAGTTGAATACTTTTTTTCATATGTACTGGTATTAATTCGTTTTAGCTTTTATCAATAAACTACTGTACCCTCTACCGTGATACAAGTTAAACTATATAACGATATGCTTTATATTTAAGTAAAACACATACAAATATTTTCAATTATTCGAAATGTGTGTGGCTTTTAAAAATTTTCTTAATAGTTTTGATTTATAAAAAAGATGTATCGGCTATGTAAGTGGTTTAAATTTGGTACTCGATAAAAAACAATTCAAAATATGTAATAACATGATAATTTCAGATTTGTTACGTAGGGGAAAAGTATGTGTATTGGCTTAGGCCTTAGTAAACATCTCAAAGATCTCAAAGTGAGACTATTGTGAAAGTTTATGCAAAATGGAAGAAGTTTGAAGTTCTAGTACAAATATGTTAGATTTGATTTACAACTATTAAAACTGATATCTGATAGACCTAAGTCTTTTGAACTTATTAAAGTAATGATGTTATTTGAAATATTTATAAAACTTGATTTTCGCACAAAAAAAATGGCCTATAAGAATAATGTACATTGTACATGTTAAACTGAGCCGCTGACTGGCAAACTTTAAAGTTTGTGAGTTAAAAGGCCAAGTTTACACAACAATAACATATAGAAAAGAAATCAGTTAAATCCTATAGTATAAATGTTGATATAACAATTAGATATATTTTTTACATTCAAACAAGAAATTGTTGATTGTTTTTTCAAGCATTTACAGAATAAACAATATTTAAGTTTGTAAAATTGATTTGTCATCTCAAATACATTTGTCAGGCATTATAATTAAATTATGGGTTCTTCATTGACTGGAGTATCTCTATATCTTGATTGAGTACAATCCACTGGTTTCTTAAAAATCATTGTACCCTAAAAGACAAAGAGATACAGCATGACATTTTATTCCCTAACAACTTTGCATTGTTCTTTATGAACAAAAACTATTCACATTTTCACAGAATTTCATTATTTTAAAGATTTCAAAAACTTTTTACGCGCTATGACTAATGTGTAAGTGTATAAGAAAATAAGAACAATATAGGGGATTTCTTTAACTGGTTATATAACAGAACGAAGTACTAGTCAAGTATATGATGATTAATGGGATCCATTAAATTAAGTGTAAAGCGGTCCTTTAGATAATAAAACTGATAGTACATTCAACTGTAGTCAATGTCATGTTTGGTAGAAGTAAAACAACTCTTACCCTGTTTTTAAGTCCAAAGTCGATTATTATATATTTAAAAAAGGACTTCTATTAGTAGGATATAAATATAACCCTCTACAAATATATAGGTTTTTTTAACAGCCACTGTAAACTAATATTTCATTAACATAAAAAAATAAAGGACATATCAATAGGGGATTTACATAATTCTGTTTTTAAAAAATATATGATTATATAACTGTCATTACATACCAGACCAGGAAGATTTGGAAAGGAACAGTTTGGGAATAGTTCCTGACCAATTTAGATAGGCCTAAATTTTACCATATATTTTTAGTATATTGTGCCTTCATTAAGTGCGTGTACTGAGTAAGGTAATAACAATAAAACTTCAATAGTTCCCATGGGATTCATTTGGAAAGATTCCCCTAAAACTACCCAGTATGTATACACATTGATTTGGATGATGCACTATGAAGTCTAGTGCATTTGTTAATTCCATTATTTTCATTTATTTTTGCATATGATGTTGATAGCACCAGAACTTTTACATTATCTCACTGGGCTAAATAAAATGTAAACAGCATAAAGTAGTATTCCAATGATTGATCGATTGCCAATGGACGTAAAACGGATCATATACAATCAACAGCAAATGAAAATGAATTAGAAAAAGGGAGATGGGAAGATACACACAAAGTTGGAACAATAGTTAGATTGTTTGGGTCGGAAATAAAGCTTCAGTATCGACACCAAAGCATCTACGCATAACCAATGATTCTGAAGGTGTCGACCTACTGTGATTAGAGCGTGACACTCTCCGAACACATGCTAATCATATACGTCCATTCCGGAGAGTGGGTTGCATGTTTTAGGCATCCTGCATAACCATGGACTTTGAACTTTGATCTTATGTTAGAATACAGAAAAGCGGGATTTATTACTAAATCAAACCAACATCTAAAATATGAGGATGACGGAGTTGTCTCTCTTTTTCCAAAGAGAGCTGGGTTTCCATAATACAAATTACATTAATGTTGACATTTCTATTTTTATGATTACGCTAAAAGTTTTTATACAATCAATACAATACTTACTTTAATGAACCATTATTGTCTTATTAGTTTATTGTTTAGTTTGTTTATTATTTTGTGAATAATTACATTGTAATCAATCTGCCCATCATTGGTCAATGGTCAATGAAATTATCTGTATCTCTATGTTTATATCAATTTTTTATGGACACCATCACGAATTGGTTGATCTATATGATGTGTCTGTGCCTAAACTAACTAATGACATTTTACCGCGTCTTAGATTGTGGTTTAACATCTATGTCGTCTGTCTGCTAAGTACCGAACGTGACCTATTCCCGAATATGACTGTTTTGCCGAGTGTGAATTTGCATTGCTATACGTTCGACGTGTATCGGTATTTTATACATCCAACATTCATGTATTTATCTATGATGTTTCTGTTGTTGTAACTGTTAGATAATGTGTCATGTCTTATCGTTTGTAGTTCAAATAATTATATAATAGCCTTTCAATACCGTCATTATCATGATAATTGTATGAATTTCAAGATTATATATTCGTTACAAAATGTTTTTTCGACTATTATATTATTAACACGTGCACCAAGTTCATGAGACGGTTAAGAAAACATAGCCGTCTCGACCACAGACATCATAAATCTAGTAATAAAATGTGTATCGTCTACCTAAATAAATAATGGATTTTGACAGAAGCCGAGTCGGACAGAACATGAAACACTAATATAAACATCAATTAAAAATTTCTAATTTGTGCTGTATTTCTGTCACGTAGTATTGTCAATTTAACGATATTTTTTAACATTGCATATAAGAGGGAGGTTTGGCTAGCCATAAAACCAGGTTCAACCTACCATTTTGTTTCTTTAAATGTCCTATACCAAGTCAGGAATATGGCAGCTGCTATCAAATAGTTCGTTTCTATGTATGCTGGCGTTTGTTTTTGTTACACGTCAATGTTTCTGTTGTTCCTTTGTTTTCCTCTTATAGTTGATGTGTTTCCCTCGGTTTTAGTTTGTAACCCGGATTTGTTTTCTCTCAATTGATTTATGACTTTTGAACAGCGGTATACTACTGTTGCCTTTATCTAATCTTTTTTGATTTAAACATAAATATGCCCCCTTTTTAATAGCATTTGATTGCGAATGCCCTGAAAAGCGACGGGCTAGACTGTTCAATAGAATAGTTTTCACTATTTATTTAATTTTTTATCGATATTTAATTAGTTATTGTAACTTGTTGAATTCATTTGTTTAGGTATTTTATAGATTCCCCAAAATGCCGTTTATGCTATTGTGAGCCCAGTATAAAGAAATAAATAATACATGCAAATGTATAATACACACTATGTCTTTTTAAATCTAAGAATAACATTCATCATTGAAATGCCACATTACCAACTACAATCCTGTCCCCTTTTTCCCGAATGTGACCTACCGAATTAGACTTATTACTGGGTTTGTACCTCGGTACGAACCAGAATTATCACCGGGTTTGTACTTGCATGAGCAACACGACGGGTGCCACGTGTGGAGCAGGATCTGCTTACTCTTCCGGAGCACCTGAAACCACCCCCAGTTTTTGTGGGCTTCGTGTTGCTCAGTCTTTAGTTTTCTATGTTGTGTTTTGTGTACTGTTGGTCTTTTTTTTTAGCCATGGTGTCGTCAGTTTATTTTCGACTTATGAACTTGAATGTCCCTTAGGTATCTTTCGCCTCTCTTTTACCAACCTTTGTTCCTGGTTTTGATCTACATGGCCATTTGTGTATTTAAACCAAAAAGGAAGAAAATAACATATTATAAATTGAACATAATGTCCGATTTACAAATCAAAATGTCATATCTTTTCAGCATTTCAATTAGCAAATTGGCCACAAATATTTAAGTGTATTTTTGTTGTCTTTATGGTAAAGATAAAACGCATATTTCATAATCTGACAAAAATTCGGATCTATTGTAACTCGCTTACTCGTCAAAATCTTGAACGCATAGTAAAATCAGAGAAAAAAATGAGAGATCTATATTTTAAGTAGATTGCATATTTCTAAACGTTCACTATCACATATTTCCTACTACTGGTGTTCCATAAGGAGAAAAATGCTTCTAAGAATCAAAATTTTATGTAATTTGAAAAAAACATTCTCCAGTTTTCTCTGATTATAAAAAAATATAAAACAATTGCTAGGAAACTACTGCCTATGTAATGAATTGAAATAAATTTCATATATGAAAATGGCAACAAACGACATCCTATACATAACCAAAAAAGGAATCAAGTATTTACCAAATCTATGACACATAATATTGATCGAATGAAATGTAGTAAAACAAACAATATGCATCACACATAAGATACTATCTCCATGTGCGTTCAAATTTTGTATAATCTATTAAGGATCACTAAGTAACTGACAATATAATAGAACTAAATCAATGATAATTTTCTGAAATTAAAAGCATGTGGGTTTTTCACATATAAGAATTTCACAGAATCGTGCAGGAAGTGAAATAGGTATTTAAACAAGCTTATGATGAAACATATATTAAATATCTACGTTCACTTACAAGTACTGTATCTCTTATAGTTAGATGCAAAGCAAGCAAAGGGAAACAACTCAATCATTTTAATGTAATGAATCAGTACTGAGAGAAAATTGCAAGTTGGAAATCGTAAATAAAAACAAAACAGATAAATACCTATCACCAACAAAAAGGAAAGAAAAAAATAGAATGATAAATAAACAGCAAATTGTAGAAATGTCCATATTCTAACTTAAATAATCACATTAAATGTTACTGCATCAGATGTGAATTTCAACAATTAATGTCTCTTCCGTAAGGCCCAACTATTAAAAGATAATACAAAGGTAGATGAACTTATATATAACCGAAAAGAACAAAAAAATATTGTCAGAAACTGGAATACCAGTAACGTTAGGTTTTGTATTGTTTTATAAGAATGTTCACTACTCTTGTGTTTGACTATTTGTCAGATATTTGGAATCCTCTAGTTTTATCCATGTATCGCAATTAAAAATTTTGCCCGCTAACCCCTTCTTTTCTTTTCATAATTTTATTACATTTGGTTTAAAAGTCATATTTGAATATCGTATAAAATCCTTGTTATTTTTTCATAGTTTTTGAAAGAAAAAAGGTGGCAATGTTAACAGTAAGAAAAATCTAGAGAGAATTTTTTCCCGCCAAATCTATACTTGATCTTATCTCTAAACTAGGACATGGACCTGTTAATTGTTTTCTTCTTTTTAAGTTCCATTATTTATATACTATCAATTTAAAAAGAGTTTTTTTTAAAGCTTGTTATTTTGAGTTCGAGGGGCGAACATCCTTAAATTGAAGATCCATTGTAAATGTCTGTTGTAAGATTTCCATTCACACCTTGTACGCGCATTGGAACAACCACCACATGACACAATTGAGACCAAATCTGTAAACCATGAATACAAAACGCTGAAAAGCACAAATTACAAAAGGTTCCAAATAGAAAAAAGCTAAGTCTTAGAACAATAACATAATTCTATGAACAAGAAATTTACAGACAAAAAATATCATGAGGCTCATCCAAAACTGAAACATTAGCTAGTGGGAAATACATACATACCATTGACTGATAATACGCTAGAAGCAACCCAGTGGTATAGTAAAACATATTTATATTATGATATGCTTATGGTGCACATGCAAAAACACGGCCGCCTATGGAACAAATTTCATTAGGCACACTTGAAATAAAAGCCGGGTATGCCATGAAAAAAAAACACACAGTTGAACACAAAATAACCTCAAAATACACAATTAAAACGGCATCTATAATTCTTTTTGCTTGTGTTTATTAGTATTAAAACATAAGTGAGTATCAAGCTTTGACAATGCCATGTTTCCGTACTTGATCTATCTACATATAGATCTATATCTTAAGTTAAGATAAATACGAACCCATATGGCTACTACTGGAAAGCTGTCATCACTTATATCTTTCTGCGTTGTAATATGTCATCTTTTATACAAAACATTTGAAGATCTATATAACCAAACGAACCTAAAATTAATATCCAAATCCATCTAAGGAACATTTTGCTTATGCAATATAGCTGTCTTGTTTTGTATGTCTCATATATGTGTTTTACATGTCTTAGTATTGTATGTGCTGTTAATTAAGGAATCAAGTTTAAGGCAAAGCATAACAAACAAATAATTTATGTGGAAAATAGCTGCCACAATTCGCTTCGAATGACGAGATCTGACATGATAGCAGAATGCCGACGTAATTGATTTAATTGACAAGTCTGTGCACCATTGGTGACAAAGGATGCTCAAGTTCCTCAAGGTTAAATACTAAAGAGAACGATTTGAGATGGTCTCAAGAGAAATTCCTGTGGTAACGCAGGAAAGTAAAAACCTAATATGATCCGACGTACAATACAAGGATCATAACCCCTTAATCTTGCCAGATCCCGCCAAACATGTTTGACTGTGACTAATCATTATATTACAATATAATGAACAAATTAACTTCAAGATAAATGCTGATCGTTAACAAAGAAAAATTAAAGTTTAATGCATTCCTGGCGAACAAACTAATAACGCATATTGATATTTCCATTTTCACTCTGCTGGTGTTTAAAAGTACAAACCACTCACTAAAA